>NW_027555625.1:310594178-311957928 GCF_003287225.1 Phascolarctos cinereus
AGTGCAGTAATTGACAATAAAGGCAATAGAGTGAGCTTCACCTGTTCTTAATGAAGCCATGGCTGTTATTTACAATTACTGCTGCCCTTCTTTCAATGTTTATCAACCACTGCTTCTTTGAAATTCTCTGTAAGTCCTGGAATTCTAGAGCTGCCAGTGACATTAGAGTTCAAATTTACTGAGGATAATGATAATTTTCACTGATTTATAGGATGCCAAATGGAAAGGGATCTGATAAATCATCTAATCCAAAGCCTTCATGTTAGAAATTAGAAATTTGTGGCTTAGAGGAATTGTGTGACTTGCTTGTCCATAGTCACACAATTAAGTGATTATTAGTCAAGATTTGACCCAAGGCCTTTATGATTCCAAATTCATTGAGGGTTTTTTTGGTTCATTTTTTCCCCCTCTACTATCCCACATTATTGATCCATCCAGTCCTTTATTCCCCCAACTGGGTTCTACACAATGTCAATAGTGGTTTTGTAAGAAAATTCCTTTCTTCTACATTAGCAGAGGGATTTAGGCCAAAATCAGGAGGCTGAGCCAACTTCCCCTAATCAGCCTTGGCTCTAACTACTGCCCCCAAACCTTGAAGTCTTAGTGCCTCTTAGGAGAAGATACAGTCTAGAGGAAGAGATGCTGCATTACCTAACTTTGCTGGGAATAATCTCCCTATATTAACTCTCTCCCACACCCCTTTGTACTATACACATACACTTAAAGTGTCAAAGAAAAGGAGATGGTATGGCTTTCACTTTTGCCTATTAGTTGACCTTCATAGGCACTTATCTGCTGTTCCTGCTGTAACTCTTGTTGTGCTTAATATATTCATTCCCTGCATAGCTCAAGACCTGGATTAGAAGCTTCTGCATTTATGTATTTCATCAATATATTTCAAGCCCCAAAGAGTTCCATGACTATGTTTTATAGTTGAGTAAATCAAGGTGGAGGAATCTTGACTTTCTCCTATTTACATGGTAAATAAGGCTTATGGCAGAGGCTTAATTAGAACTAAGGTTCCATAATGCTTACTATGACTGGTGATCAATAAATTCTTACTAACAGGTCAAAAGCTTAGTTGTCAATCTCACTTCTTACTTAAGTTTTAGAAGGGTATGGACACAAAATTGAACAGCAGGCTAGATTGCCTTGGGGCAATTACAAAGTTATTTAACCAAAGTTCTCCCTGAAAGAAAGCCCATCTCTTTCACTACATGGTCATTCATGTTTTTTGGGGGGGTATGGATATAATACTAAAATAATTAAAACTGGGGATATCCTAAAGGAAAGTAAAGAAACACACAGTGGGGATGAGCAGACAGAAGGTGTAAAGGACAGCAATATCATCCACAAATATGTGATTGAAAAGAAATATGGGAAGATAATGTGATTGAAGATTACCAGTTTACAGTCATATATTTTATTGACATCCTCATTATGTCAAGAGGGAGTAAAGCAGGGATCCAGCTTGAACCCTTATGGCAAACTAATTGTTGAACATAGAGAAGATTTGGATAGGATAGGCATGCAAGAATGCATTATAGTCTGCATCACACCCACACCAGTGAGATCATAGCTCCATTGGAATATCTCCTTTTAGGAGTTTTCTTCTTACTGAGTGTGTTGTTATATACCTGTAGTCCTTGCTACTTGAAAGGTTAATGCTGATAGATCACTTGAGTTCTGAATTGAAGTAATATAAAGGTAATCAGATGTCCCTACTATGTCAGGCTCCAATTCACATGTTGCCAGACTGAATTGGTCCCTGGTGATGGTGGTGGGGTGGGCATCACATTGTCTAAATAAAAGTAAGCTGATTCATGTTGGAAATAGAATAGGTCAAAGGTTCTGTTCTGGTCCACAGTGAGTTTGAGTCTATAAGTGATGGTAGCACTTTTACCCTAAGTAACATAGAGAAACCCAGTTCCACAACCCCCCTCCAAAAAGTCTTCATTGGCCAGAATTTTCATTGATTGACCAGTTGTCCAATCTTGACTAGTCTTCTGCCCAGAGAAAAATTGCTATGTTTATCATAGGATTTATAGCTGCAAGGGATTTTAGACATAATTTCATTAAATTCCTCTCATTTTACACATGAACAAATTGAGACACACAGAGGGAGAATTACTTACCCAGTTCATAATTAGTAAGTGTTAGTGCCTGAACTGGAACCCAGTTTTCTCTTGACTCCAAAATTATTTTTTCTCTTCCTTTTTTTTCAAGCTACATTATACTTCTTCCTTTAGCACTTAGGTTCACATGTCTGTAATTTTCCATTGTTCAGATGTTTTCTTAGTATATAATCCTATGTTTTTATGTATGTATTTTGCAATTAAATCCAAGCAACCTAGAGGCAGGGGCTGATTCCCATTTCTCTTGCATCTACCACTAATGTTCACTGCAGGCACCTATACATGGTGACACTCTGAAGATGTTGATTGACTGCTAAGAGTTTAGCCAGAAGGATCAATACCATAAATCTCCTTTTCTCAATTCACTGGACAGGCCACATCATTTTTGTGCACATGCATGCATATGTGTGTTTATTTTATCAATAGATCACATGTTCCATTTGAAAAGAGCTTGCTTCTATAAATTATGCCAGTCAACCTCATTCCTTATGGCATAATCCATCTATTATGGAAGCATCCATCTCAACACATAAATGAGGTCTTTAATAGTGGTTGTTTCTTGATGATTATACATACAGAACTGTCATGGTGGTTAGTCAGATGGAAAATTGGAACATGCACAAGCAAGGATTTGAGGCTCAAAAGTTAACATTTGGATAGTGTAGTCAGATCCAAGGTTGTCAAAATTATCAGTACCTGTGGTTTACATTCCAGAGAATTACAAGCTAATTGGGGGAGGGTGAATAACTATGGAGATAGTAAGACTTTTAAAAAATGTTATACATGGTATATATTATATAATGTTATGTGTCTTAACTATATCTTAACAGGAATAATACTAGTCAGGAAACATGACTCTAGTCTCAGTTTTATCATTAATTACTAGTTTCAACTTAGAAAAGTCCTTTTCCATCAGCTTCTTTGTCTATAAATAAGAGGGATGAGCTTCCTTATGAAGTTAATGAGTCATTAGAGGAGTTCAAACAAGGGCCTGAAGCAAACACTTTTCTAGTATGATTTAGATGTGATTCAAGCTTCATATAAGAGATGGATTAGATATTCTCTGAGTCCTTTAGATTCTAGAATTATGTGACTGTGATCTCCAGAATCCCTTCCAGACTTTTCATTTTTTGTTCTAATATTTGTTTTAGGATGCCTTTAAACTTTAACATCTTGCATTCTATGTTATGGCACTCTATTTTCTAAAGTACCTTCCAGCTCTGAAATTCTGTATTTTAATATTCTGTATTCTAATAGTCTATGTTTTGAGATTCTTTCTGATTTTATTTCTCTATTTTCTACGTTCTTATTGTTTATATTCTAGTGTCTTTTCCAGTTCTAAAATTGTGTTTTACAGTTTTGCATTAAATGTCTTAAGATTCATTCTATATATAAAATTCTATGTTTTAAGTTCCTTTCTCATTCTAACATTGTTCATTATAAAACCCCCTCCAGCTTTAACATTCTATGGCTTTGTGATGTTATAATCATCCTTTAGCTCAGTCTATACCCAATACCTCCAGGGGATGGATAACACCATGCATACCTGTAAGTCCAATTTAACAATGTTACACATTGAAAAGGAAATAGAAAGCATTTGCTTCTGACCTCTGTGTTTATGACTCGAGGATATGATTTGAGATGCAGATTTACAGAAAGACATACTCCCTTAGTAGTTTAGGGAATATTTATTTTTATTTAAAGCTTTTCTTGTTTAACAAAGGAAAAGAAAAAGTTTCTATTATAACTTAGCACTTCAGATGATTTATTTAACCTGAATTACTTTTATTTGTATTGGAGGGATCTACTTATAAAATTAAGTTTTTTGACAGGTCCAGGTTTCTGAACTTCTGTTTAGGTATTGATTTAAATGAATGGTGCTTTGAAGGCAAGTTTCCTTAACTTGATTCCTAAAAATGACTTGAATATGATCATACAATTGTGGGAATCTTATGAAATTGAATAGGCTCTTTAGTATTTGCAATATGATATTCTCAAAATACTTTCAAACCCAATAGGAATAATTATTCTAATGTCAGTGAAATAAAGTCCAAAATATATAATGTCACATAGCACATTAATGCAAAAAAAATTAGGTTCTATTCTCCCCCCCCCACGAGTAGAGTAGGGAAAGAAAAATTTGACATTGGAAGAATTTATCCAATTCTGACCTATTGGTCCTTCCTAAAGTGGGCACAGATTAGGGTAGGATCTTCACGTGGATCAATGACTTCAGCATGTTTCCCTAGCCATGGGTTGCATGAACTGGGGGAGATAGTGTGTATGGATCAGCCCCAATCCATTTCAACCTTTATTCTTAGAAAAAATAACTGAGACAGAATGCTTTTGTGAAGGTAAGTTAGAAATCCAACCCATTACTATATTTTAAATATTGTAAGACCTTGGATTGTTTTCCTTAACAAAATTCAATTATTTGAACTTCATATCTCCTCCAGCAACTAATATAGTGATTGACATGGAGTAGGTATTTAAGAAATGTTTCTGAATGAATGAATGAATGAATGAATGAATGTATGACCTAGTGCAGAGAGATAAGATTCAGAATGAGAATACTTATTTTCAAATCTAGTTTTTTTTCTATGTGAGATTAAACATCTCTCAACCTTAGTTTCCTTGTCTGTTAAATTATAAGATTGAATTAGATTATCAGAAATAATTCTTTCAGTCCTAAAGCCAATTATCTTGTACATAATAATGACAGCTCGGATTTAAATAGTGTTTTCTTTGTAAGGACTTTAGCACACTTTGTTTCCTGGCAAAACTCTAAAACATCTTTTCAAAAGGATGACTCCTGAATATCTGGAAAAAGAAGTGATGATCAGAAAAAGGCAGCATAGCTTCATTAATTCCATTTTATATAAGGATTACTAGATTAAATCTGCAGAAGGATGGTGATATTCTTTCTGTACATTTCAAAGAAATATTTGACAAAGTATCATATGTTATTCTTACGGACAAGTTGGGGAAGTATGTGCTAGACAAAAGTGTAGATAGGTAGATTCAATGATGGTTGAATTGCTGGAACCAACAAATAGTAATGAAAAGTTTCATACTAATTTTATTGCACATCTTTAGTGGACTCTCCCAGGTATTTGTGTGTGACCCTATGTTGTCTAATATTTTTATCAATGATTCATATAATGGTATCAATGGAACTCATTGAATTTTTCAAAGACCCAGAGGTAGAAGGAATAGCTAACACACTGGATGACAAATTCAAGAGCCAAAATGATCTTGGCAGGTTAAAAGGTTAAGCTGAATTCAAGGAGATGAAATTTGTTAGGGACAAATCTAAAATCTTATATTTCCTAAAGCAAATTAGCTCCACATGATAGAAGTTCATCTGAGAAAGACCTGAGAGTTACAGTGGATACCAAGTTTGTGCTCTCTCTCTCTCTCTCTCTCTCTCTCTCTCTCTCTCTCTCTCTCTCTCTCTCTCTCTCTCTCTCTCCCCACCCCCCCCATCTCTCTCCCCTAAACCTTCTGAAATCTGACTTCTAACCTCACTGCCTGATTAGGATTTCTCTAACATTACTAAAGTTCTCTCAGTTGACCTCTTGACACTATTCATCATCATCCTCTCCTTTTGCATGTTTTTTTCTTCTCTGGCTTTTCATTAACATTGTTTTCTCCTGATTCTCCTATGACTTTTAGACTACTTAGTTTTCTTTCCTGGATCATGGTCTATATCAATACTTAAACTGTGTGTAATCCTACCTAAGACTGTCCCAAGAATTTTTTTTTAAACTACATTAATTCTCATGGGAAAAATTATCATCTCTATGCTGAACACTTCTGTATTCATGTATTCAGTCCTAGTTTCTTTTCTAACTGGCATGATACATTGCCTAGTAGACATTTTGAATTAGATATCCTGTGAATATCTCAAACTCAATATGCACAAAGAACTCATTGCCTTTTCCCCCAAATCCTCCCTCATCCCACAATTGCCTATTAGTGTGGAAGATCCCATAATTCTAGTTACCAAAACTGACAAGCTTAGTGTCATTCTACACTTCTTATTCTCATCTCCCACCAGTATCACTACCACACCATATTCAATCTTATACTTTCTCTTTCTACAATTTGTGTTGCATAATTCTCTTTTCTCTGCTCACATAATCACCACCCTAATTCAAGCTCTTATCCTCTCTCACTTAGACTATTTTTTTTTGCCTAGGCAATGGGGTTAAGTGACTTGCCCAGGGTCACACAGCTAGTAAGTGTTATGTGTCTGAGGCCATATCTGAACTCAGGTCTTTCTGAATCCAGGGCCAGCGCTCTATCTACGGTGCCACCTAGCTGCCCCCATCACCTACACTATTATAATAGCCTCTTATTAGATCTCCCTTCCTCAAGTCTCTTCCCATTCCAATCCATCCTTCAGAAAACTGCAAGAATGACTCTCCAAAATTGTGTGCCTGACCATCTCACTGCCTTTTTCTATAAAATATAGTGGATCCCTAATAGCTCTGGAATCAAATATAAAATCCACTGTCTGACATATAAAGCTCTTCACAATGTGATCCTTTTTTCCAGTTTTCTTACACCTTACCTTTCTCAATATATTCTGTGATCTAGCCATCTTGTCTGACTTGTTATTCCACACACGGAATATTCTATCAACCATTTTTATACTTTTGTGCTAGCTTTCCCCTCTATCTAGAATATTCTGTCTTCTTACTTTCATGTTTTAGAGACTTTCTACTCAAGAACTACCTTCTACATGTTTTATTTTTAGCCCTGATGCTAGTACCCTTGCTTCCAAAAATCACCAGCATTCATTTTATATGCATTCTACATATACCCTTATATATACATTTTTCTCCTCCATTAGAATAGAACCTGTCTGAAGGTAAAAGCTCATTTTTGTCTTTATATCCTCACATTTAGCACATTCAGGCACACATCATGTACTTAATAAATGCATGTTCACTTATTACATTGGTTTCTAATCCTAACTTATCTGGTCATTTCATATTTGGAATTCTGTGATCATTTCTGGGTATTACATTATTAGAAAAGACATTGATAAAGTGGAAAGCATCCAGAGAAGAGGTAACAGGATAGCGAAAAACTTTGAGATAAGATTTGAGAATTGCTTTAAAAACATTGAAGAAGTTTAGTCTGAAGCAGAGACAAATTAGGGTGGATGTGTACCTGAAGGGATGCAACATGAAAGAGGTTTTGGAGATTAGAATATTTCACAAGCTCACATTTAGGCTTATCATTGACTCTAAGACTTGGAAGGATCCTTGAAGATCATCAAGTCCAACTTCTTCATTTTACTGCTATGGAAATTGAGACACAGAGTATTTAAGTGACTTGCTCAGAGACACACAAATAGTAAAGGTCTGAAATAGGACTTAAATCAGGTCTTTCTGGCCAAAGCCCAATTTGCTAGGCCATTCAGCTTGATATAAGGATTTTTTTAAAAAAAATCTAATGCTTAGTTCTGTTTAAAAGTGAAGTGGATTGCCTTCAGAAGTTGTAGATTCATCTAAGTTACAAACCTTATAGAGATGCATAAAGCTAAGTTCTTGCCACATAGTTCCCTCCTCCCTGCTCCAATGGAAATTCCACTCATTAGTGCAATGAATGTATCTCCATCAGCCTTAATGCTTTATCCTAAGGACTGCTGAGCCTTTCTATCTGCCCTACAGATGAACCTTCCTATATGTTTTGTCTCTTCCTATTATAATGTGAGATCTTTGATAGCAAGAAATGTTCTCCTTTTCTATATGTAAACCCAGTGTTTAGCACAATACTTTTACCACATACATGCTTAATAAATGCTTTTTTTAAAATTATTATTATTCACTAATTCATGTCTTCATACAAAAGCTTGATGATTGCTGCTTGGGCATGGTTCTTGGTCAGTTACAGGTTGGTCTGGATATCCTCTGAAGTGCCTTCTGTTAGCTTCTGTAACTCTGTAGCACACATTTCATATGATCTTCACAATAATCTTCTGAGGCAAATACCATAAGCTTATTTATCCTCATTTACCAATGAACATACTGAAGGTCAGAGTGGCCAAGTGATTTACCCAGTATTATATGGGTAATAATTGACAGCACTAGGCTATGAATCATGATATTTTTGTTCTAAATCCAGTACTTTTATCAAATCAGGCCACATTCTGCAGTGGATTGGACCATTTCCCATACTTCTCCATGACATCATCAATAACTCCGTAGCCATAGAAAGCAAGTTCTTACATAACTTAGCATCATTCTTATTCATTGCAATGGATTTCTCCATCTTCCCCTTTTCTGCCCCAACACAATGTTTCCTTCCAAGATAAATGGTGGCACATCCCTCCATGTATATTTATCATTCTAGCATTCCAATCTTCCCAACACATTGCTACAGGGCACAACAATAGCTCTTAGGAAACTTCCCTAGGGAAGAGAATTCATGATAATGTATGCCTCCATTGGGAAGACTGGGGTAGGTTGATGAGTGCCAAATTCTTCTGCTGCCTGTGTAAATTCATGAAGGTCTTCCCATTGTGGGCTTATGACACCCTGACCCCTATTTGTGCAACATACTATCAGGCTCCATAACAATAGATACAAGAGGGTAATTCATCTTGGCCCAAGTACCATTTCACACCTGAAGAGCATTTTGAATTATTCACATGACTTCTGAACATCTTTTAGGACATCCTGAGACAAAGAGGGGCTTTCATTAATATATGTTTGTATGTTCTTTGTTCCTTTGTGCCAGAACATCATTTCCTAAAATACATAAATAGTTCCATTACTCAGAAGAAAAGAAAAATAAAACTAGGCAGGAAGAAGATAATCATTGGTTCTCCTAGGTTAAAGGCTCTCCACTGTATGTTGAATGGGGAAAGGATATGGTACTTTATTATCTCAGTAAGTTTAAAACCAACAAACAATACAAATTAAGTCAAAACTCTAAACTAGCTCTTTTGCCCTCTTTGCAATAAAAAGACTGGAGGAATCTTTTTGAACATTGAATTAAAAGTATGGCATATGGTAGCAGGAAATGAAAAGGTTAAAAAAGTAAAAAAGCATGACATTGAGAAGCTAAGCTAGAAAGAATCCAAGATACATTGGTTGACATGCCAGTTCTGATGAAGATAGACCAGTCAGAAAACCTGGGATTGTAATACAAGTTGTAGAAAGCTGAAAGAAAGAAGAGAAATTACCCCCAGGCTCAGCCTCTGCTGTTTACTACCTCTGGAGACCAGTTTCCCAGGATGATGAGACATTTTATTAGCATCTTTTCACGAACCTGGACCATTTAATTTTCTTCTCACCTGACAAGGGGAGAACAGAGAAAAGAGGATATTCTTTGGGATCAACACCCACTGTTAAATTGAAACAAAGAGAAGAATTCTGGAATTTGAGGCAATAGCAGAAACATTTAGAGACTATCTTCTCCCTTACAACCCTATAAATCCCAGCATGGATCCCAAAGAGAGTGTTTATAGTCTGATTCCTGTGTACTTCTTCACCACTTTTTCTATTTTTCCCAGCAGCAAGAAGGTCTCTATAAGGTTGCAATCTGGGCTGTCCCTAAATTGAATTGTAGAGTAAGTGAGCTTTATCCTCCACACATGCCTACTTCCACTTCTCATTCCTTTTTCTCTAGGTGCCCAATGTCTAAGGATGCCAATGAAATTTCCTAAATGTCATGTGGAGATGCTGTATGCCCTAAACCTCTCACTAGTCCAAATTACTCAGCACTGACCTAATGATTATCAGTGGAAACTCATAGAATTCAGCACTAACGATACCTTCGCAATGACATAGTTCAATGTTCCCCTTTTCAGATGAAACTGAGGTGCAGATAAGTGCCATTATCTGTTCAAAATGAGGAAATAGCATGGGAAGGATGCAAATCCAACTTATATGAGGACAAATCTAATGGGGGGTTTTTTGGGAGGAAAGGTTTCCTCACATAGGATCACAGATATAAAGCTGGAAGAAAACAAAGAGGTCATGTATTCCAGCCCTTCATTTTATAGATGAGGAAAATGAAGCCCAGAGAATTTCAGTGACTTGCCTAAGGACACACAAGCAATTAGCAGCAGAGCGACTAGCATTCAAACAAGGTCCTGTGACTCCCAGTTCAGAGATCAAAATTGAAGTCTCTATTCACTATACAAACTGCCTTTTCCCTATATAATGATGCCATTTAGCCTGCTAATTCTACATGCTAACAGGGTCTATAAAATCTACAGTAGCCAAACAGATGAATCTCCACTGGTACAGTTTCAGGCACCAGCAGGTCAAGGGAATATATTTGGGAAAGGTACATTCTGAATGTTCTCTGATAAGCATCCACATTGGGGTAAGATGAACTCTGGATATTAGGATAGAGATAGTCACAGAACTATTTCCTCTTTGTTAAACATATTTGAAAGGGTCAGCAGAGGTTGAACAAGGAAGAAAATTAGCCATGTTCACTTAGTCTGCAGTTCATACCACAAAAGCAAATACTATAATACAAAAGAGGCCTAGATTGGGAGTCAGAAGAAATAGTTCTACAACTCCCAATTTATGCGAAACCAAAAAATCATTTCTTTTCTATATACCTCAGTTTCTTTATTTATAAAATGAGAGAAATCATTCTTGCCTAGCAGATAAAGGGGAGGATGAAAAGAAAGAAATAAAAATGCTTTCTAAACTATAATATGCTGTACAAATGTGAGGGATTGTTATTATTCATTAGGGCTGAGAGGCGGGGAGATGCCCTGGGGTCAACCTTTCCCAACTGCCTTTTAAGCTATGGCCACATAACAAAAGAGCAAAGACGCAATTGGCTGAGTGAGGAGGGATAACTATAACTGCAGCTAGGCTTCACCAGCTTGTACCAGACTTCCCTTGTTATCTGAATGCAAACCTCTACCTCTTGTAGTAGAATGCTACCTGTTCTGGGCACTTCATAATCACTCTCATTTGAAAGGCACAGCTCTGGATTCCATCCCCCTGAGGCAAAGCCACCAAAAAGACTGTGGAACCAGGAATCCCAGCACATTGTTCTTATGAGAGGATTCAAAGAAGAAAAACAAAGTTACCCTAAAGTGAGCCCAGTTGATCATAGAATTCTAAGATATCAGAGCTGGAAGGGATTTGGGCAAACCATCTCTTTCAATCCCACCATTTTTCAGATGAGGAAATTGAGGCCCATTGAGGTGACACAGTTCTCTCTAGTTAATGACAGAATCAGGCCTGGATCTGTACTGACCTTTTGTCTGGTGCCTTTTCATCAATATATAAGGGATTTTCTTTCCTCCTCATTCTGCTTCTCTTACTCTCTGGTTCTGCCTGATTTGGTCTCTTTTATACACAATGAAAAAATCTCCTAGTCAGACTCCACATACTTCTCCTTGCACCTAATAGTTCACACTTTTGTCCTCCTCCCTCTGGCTTTCCCCTACTCCCCTCTCTCCCCCCCCTCTAGGCCCAGGTTTAGAAATATGGATCTGGTTGGGAAATCTGAGCTATTTGAGAATGCTCTTTGGGGACCCTACCCCCAGGTCTGAGGAGTTAAGTGCAGATGAATTTAGAAGTCCCAGGATTACATCTCAGATGCAATGCATATGGGTTTTTAGATTTACACAAATGCAATTCGAGGCAGAATGTGTTAGGGATGTGTGTGGGGGTGAGGGGATGGAATTTGAAATGATTTGTCCTCACCAAATGTGAACATTGGCTTTGCCCTGCTTCATAGCAATGACATCAAAGTGACAGTGCCCTCCAGAAAGGCTTGGGAAAAGAATTCAGAGAGGGACTTTTGGGCTATTTTCTCCTTGGCAAGGTCATTATTACAAATGGTAATATTCAAAATGACAGACTCATAGGAGGTAGCAGTGGGAAAGACCTTCTTTCTTAGGTCACTGAACAGAGTTCGCTCTGCTCTTGCCAACACAGGATCGCTCCCCATGGGGTATTTTGATTGCTTACTCTCATCTAATTTTAAATGAACCAACTGAGGAGGCTCTTCACCACTTCCCTTTGGAAACTATTCCACAATCTAACAGACCTCACCGTTTGGAACTGTTTCCTGGTATTCGGCCTAAAGAAATAGCAAAATGAGGAGGGGGGAAATGAGCTATGGACTATGGACACATTTGTCAACCACAGTGGAATGCAGAGGACCAGATGATGTTTTAAGATGGTCAGGGTGGACATTTGAAGAATTTTTTTTTGTAAGACAATAGGGGCTGTTGTCATTTAAAGGCAAGGTAGTTATCTTAAAATGTCAGAGCTGGAGGGATTTTAGAGGCCATCTCATTCAGCTTACTCATTTGAGACCATCTCATTCCATACCCTCATTTTGGAGATGCAGAAAATGAGTCCCAAAGAGAAGAAATGATTTGTTCTAGTTCTCACAACAAGTTTAGCAAACAGTGCCAAGCCTAGAACCTAGGTATTCCAAGTCTATCCATTATACTTTCTATCTCTCTACGTGTTTGTTCCTTGGCAGAGGTTCCCAAGGACACAAAGGCAATATTGATAGAAAAGCAACTTTTTTCAAGGTTCTCCTCTATGAGCTTTCATTCAGCCATCATTTGGATACATTTCATTGTTGTGTTTTAAAATAAATAAATTGATTCTCATCCAAAGCCAGTCTTTCACACAAAGAAGCCTCTCTGCTCTAAAATATCTTACTTACTGAACCTGTAGTAGGATCTGAATTTTCCTTTCCTTTTCTTTCCTTTTTTGCTTTTCTTTTCTTTTTCTTTCTTTTTTTGGGGGGGAGGGCAATGGGGGTAAGTGACTTGCCCAGGGTCACACAGCTAGTAAGTATTATGTGTCTGAGGCTAGATTTGAACTCAGGTCCTCCTGAATCCATGATTGTTGTTCTATCCACTGTGCCACCTAGCTGCCCCCCCCAGAATCTGAAATTTCTTCATTGCTTTTTGGCATATGGCATTGATAGTCCTATTAAGATGTGTATGTCATGTGGGAGTAGAAAGGCATTCAAGTAAGGGACACTCAAGCCTGTGTCCTGCTACTGTTATTGAAAAACTACTTTTCTTTGGACATGTTGCTTCTCTTTCTTGGGGTCTTCATTTGTAAAGTCAACAGTTAGGTCAGACCAGTGGTGTCAAACTCAAATAAAAATGGGGGCCACTCAACTTTGCATAAAGAACCCTGTGAGCTGTATCTTGACTTAGTTTTTAAGTGTATTGTTATCTAGGTTTTATGAAATTTTATTCATTTCATTAACTACTTCCTAATTACATTTTAATCTGGTTTGGGTTACACTTAGGAGTGTTGCAGATCATGTGTGTTTTGACACTTCTGGGCTAAACAACATCTAAAGTTTCTTCCAGAGCTCTTATTTGAACATAAACTATATTAGTCTGATTCTGAACCCTGGTACACAGGATTCATGGAATTAGTGAAACATGTTAGTGTAGTGGATTGAATGGTAGACTTCCAATCAGCAAAGCCTACATTCAAATCCTGTTTCAGATACTTGCTAGCTGTGTGGTCCTAAGCGAGTCATTTAACCCCTCTTAGACTCAGTTTCTTCAGATGTAAAATAAGGATAATAATAACATGAACCATACAGGATTGTTGTGAGAATCAAAAAAGATACCATAGGGAAAGCATGTTACCACTATTGATTTAAAGGTCTCTAAACATCTTAGCTATTATTGTGGGAGAGGGGAAATCTTAGATATTATCAAATCTAACCAACTCAGTTTTAGATGTAGAAAACAAGACCTAGAGAGGGAACACAATTTACATAGAACAAAGACTAGAAGCCAGTTTTCCAGTCATTCAGTTTAAGGCTATTTCCACAATACCACTCATCTATCTCTAGCACAAGAATGCAGGGTTTAACTATTACAAGGAATGGTTCATCTTCATGTCTCAGAACCAGAACCCAAAGCAACAGCAGCTCTTGTCTTCCATGGAAACAATGAAAGAACCATTTATTAACATATCATCAAATGCGGTCACAGTATTATGAAAACAAACAAGCCTTAGACTATACAGCTTAATCAAGAAATCTGTCTGCCTTGTTTTCTGAACTTTGAGCATTCTACAGTATCTTAATCAAAAGAAGTGGATGGCGGGCTGTGAGTGGCAGATACAGGCATTCATTGGGCAGTAAGCTCACTGTCTCCCAATATTTCATTCATTCTTGGCCAAGAGGAGGTCCTTGTTCAAAGGTAAAACAGTTCTGCCACTCACTGATAGTGATTATCAGCCAGAAAGAGCAAACACAACAGGGTGCTGTCTGAATGCAAACCAGATGTTTTCAGTTCCTTCACAGCTGTAACCCAAGCCTGCACATAAGAAACCAGAAACCTGGAGAAGAGTAGGCAGACATGAACTTCAACCAACTGAAAAGGCATGGATGATGATGATGAACGATATGGAATGATAAATTAGTATGGCTTTCCCCATGAAGCTGGGTGCAAAATGGAAGTAATTAAGAAATTATTTTCCCAATCAGTATCCAGGGAACTTAGACTGAATGTCTGGATGCCTATTTTCATCAGTGGGAAACTATGACATGGATTGATGAATACTTCAATGCTGAAAAAGCTATAACAGGGGTGACCAGGATAGGACCAACACCTGCCTGACTGGCTGCTGAGGTTCTAATGGGCTTTTGTTGCAAGCGATTGATGTTTCAGGAGATGTGGCTTGACCCCTGTGTTAAATCTGATTCCACACAACAATGAACAGAATTTTTGCTCTGCTTCTGGAGAAATATAGAAATTAAAGTTATAGGACTTAGAAATGGGTGCTTAAATGATCTGAATTAGATAAATTATCTCCAACTCTTCATTTTACAGATGAAGAAACTGAGGCTCAGAAAAATTGAAGTGACTTTTGCAAGGGCACACAATCAGTTAATGAGAAAAGCTGGGAATGCAACCTATGATTAACATCCATAAAAGACTTACAGTGAGTTCAGCTGTGAAAACTTGTTTATATTTCTTTCCATATAATTGTACAGGGGCAGCTAGGTGGTACAGTGGATAGAGAATTGGGCCTAGAGTCATAAAGACCTGAGTTCAAATCTGGTACCAGACATTTCCTAGCTGGGTGACCCTGGTAAGTCACTTAATTCTGTTTGCCTCAGTTCCTCATCTGTAAAATGAACTGGAGCACGTGGTGAATCACTCCAATATCTTTGCCAAGAAAACCCCAAATAAGGTCATGAAGAGTTGGAAATGACTGAAACAACTGAACAATAATTGAACAAACTGGTGTTAGTAGAACAATTCATTTACAGATTTCAGTTCCCCACTTAAATAATCAGTAACTCAAGGAGAAGTCTAACATTCTCCATTCATCTCACACTCACCTGCCACCAAATTGAGCAAGAAATTGGCTGGAGGTATGACTATAACCTGTCTACCCAGGTGTGATATTCCTTGAGCCCCCATTTCCCTAAAAAAAAAAAAACAAGCTAATGTTTTTCTGCCAAAGCTCTCAGTAAACAGGGCAATGCATTGCATATTGTGACTCTAAAATCTATCTCCTTTTCTAAAATAGCGAGTAACACATTTTATTACAGAGGAAAGAACATGGACTCTGAAATCAGAAGGTCTGGCTCTAAATCCCACCACTGATGCCACCTATGTACTCTTTGGCAAGTAATTCACTTAATGTTTCTTGAACTCAGTGGCCTTGTGTGTAAAATTAAGGGGTTGGATGAGGTCATCTCTAAAACACTTCCTGCTCCAGAGCTTTGTTTTCATAATAAAAGTTACCAAATGCTTCACTTTGTAACCTTGAATTTTTTCTCATCTGCAAAAATTGACTAGGAAGACCACTAAAGTTTGTTCTTGTGCTAATATTTTATGTTTCATGTTCTAGTAGGCTAAGGTCTCTTCCAGGTTTGAACTTTATGCTATGTTCTAAGTTCCCTCCCTGTTCTAATATTCTATGTACTAAGATCCCTTCCAGCCCAAACTAATTTTCTACAGTTCTTTCTAAATCTCTCCTTCTATATTCTAAGGTCTGCTCTTTGCTAACATCTGATTGTCTGAGGGGATGAATTAATTATTTCCCTTTCATTGTGAATGTAGGTATATTCATGTTGGGAACAGTGATGAACTAAGTGAAATCTGCATGGCTGCAATCTTTGTCCAATATGCGTCCTGAGGTTGTTGTGAAGATCACATAAGCAAGCGAATATGTGTTTTGTAAAAAAGTAAATTGCTACATATTGATTAAAGGTCATTTTCACATGAAGAAAAGTTTAGTAATACCTAATTTTCAACTAACAATACAGATCCAGCCACCTCCATTTTTTTAAGATGGAGAGATGAAGGGGGATAGCCCTCCTCCATCACCTCCTAGCAATCCAATCATTAGCTATTCTAAAATTCTCCTAAAGGCTATCTCTACATAAGGTAAGAACAGCAATTTTGTTCTGATAATTTTTTTTTCTTTCTACTCTGGAGGCAATTATTTTTTCTTGAATAACAAAATACCATGCTTGGAGGCATTATTTTATCATTCCAGTAAGCCATGTTTTCCAAAATTGTGTTAGCAATACCCTAAGGTCAGTTCGGATAGACCCTATGGACCTCATTAAGTTGTGGATTCCCCTTACTTGACTCACATCCTCCACATAGTTGTGCAGAGTTTAGTTTAGGTTTCCCAGCATACATTGAGGGATCATCCCCTTCCTACCTTTGTCACCTTGGCCCATCCCTTGTCTTGGCTTTTGGCTTCCTTTTATGTCTTCTCTTGCCCATTCATATGTGAGCTCCTTGAGGGAAGGAAGGGTCTTTCTTTATACTTGTATTTTATTCCCAGCTCCTAATAAATGCAATTGACTGTCTGACTCCAAAATCAGTGTTCTTTGAGCTCAACCACACTCCCCCAGACTCATCTATTTTAGACATGTTAGAAAAGGCACAGGAAAAAGAGATACATATATCTCAATGGGGGCTTGCTACTTGCTCCCTGGTGTTTGAAATAATTTTGAGAAGCAGCATAAAGCTGTCCTACATGGTCAGATCATGTATTGAGAAATGTTATTGTCCTTTATGCCAGCTTCAGGAATTCTCTGAAATCAGGGAGTGAATAAGCAAGGAAATAACATAGTCCAGATAAAATTTCACGAATTGGCTATAGTGTCCCTTTTCTGGCTGGTTTTTCCAACACAGTCTTGGCTAACCCTAAAGGGAATGTGGTTACAGCTAATATCTCTGCCAGGAACCAAGAAAAGATGGGTGAACCTCAAGCCATGTAGAGACATGGGTTAAGTAAGGACCCCTAGGCTCCAGATCTGTATATAACATGTCTTAGTTTTCAAGAAATCCTGTGTTTCCAAATCTGGCCAGTCAATTGGGCAAAAGAGACTTATCTCAGGACATAAAATTACTACTGTCTAGTGATTATAAATGTTCCCCTTTGCCTTGTGCTAGCTATGGTTCTGCCTCGGGTTATAATGTGGAGATGCCAAAAAGGTAGGCTCCTTTCATGTTTATTTGGTGCTTGGGAAGGATGTTTAAGCTCATTCTTGCCTTGTCCTAACTGGTACATTAAGCTTTTCACAGAATTAGAAATAACAATAATAAGTCAGATTGTGTGCAGGTGTGTCTTCTTTTACGGGAAACCTGATATTCAGAAACTTGAACTCAGAGAGCACATCAGTTAAGGGGTGATTCTTCATATTATAAAACTTTGCTGCACAAAAGGATTTGCCTGAAGGGTTCTTTTAAATCTTTAGCTCCCTTGGTGTAGTTAAGTGTTTGTTTAGAGATCATTTCCAGCCATAAAATGTAGCCCAGAGATTACTGATGCTGAAACAGGGGGGGTTTGTGGCAGGCCGGGAACAGCTTGGGATCACTGGAAGCACTGAGCAATTTATCAAACTTGAGGCAACCTTAACTCTTCTTCCTCTTATATTTTGGGCTCTGTTCACTGTCCATCCTTACTGGGTTTGTATGAGATATAATCCCCTCTGCCCCCTCTACCTACACACACACACACACACACACACACACACACACACACACACACATACAACCATCAATCAACAAGCTTCTACCATGTTCCAAGCACTATGTCAGGAGCTGACACTACACGGACAAGAACAAAACAGCATCTGTCCTCAAGGAACCTACACTCTATTGGAAGATACATTATGTACATGTATAAACACATATCTATATACATACATACAAATGCACATGTACATATATACATGTATACACAAATATATACACACAAACCCACACACATATCTATGAAACAGTTTAATTTTGAGGAAGGAAGAAAGCACCAGCTACTAAAATGACTCTGAAGGGCTCTACGTGAGAAGTGATGCTTGAGCTGAGTTTTGAGGGAAACAAGAGATTCTAAGGGGCAGATGGAATGAGGAAATGCATTCCAGACTTGAAGGACCAGCAGTTCAAATGCATGGAAATGGAAGATGGAATGTTAGTAAAAAGGCCAGATGAACTAGCCCATAGAGTATGTTAAGGATATATGTTATAAGGCTGGAAAGGTTAAGTTTGGACCAGGTTGTTGTTGTTCAATTGTTTCAGTTGTGTCTGACTCTTTGTGACCTCATTTGGGGTTTTCTTGGAAAAGATACTGGAGTGATTTCCCATTTCCTTCTTCAGCTCATTTTACAGATGAGGAAACTGAAGCAAACAGGATTAAGTGACTTGCCCAGGGTCACACAGCTAGTCTTCCTGACTTCAGGCTCAGTTGTCCTAGGACCAGATTCTGAAGGGCTTTAAATAATAAACTAAGGATTTTATATTTGATCCTAAAGGCACTAGAGAACCACTCACATTCATTGATAACACATAGACCTATTTATATAAGAAAATGAACTAATTCCAACTTCATGGAATAATAAGGGAAGTATATTCTCTTTATCCATTTTGTTTTTCCATTCTGGGCATATAGATTACTTACCATTAGAAGACTTTAGTTTTTACTTAAGAGGCCCTTTGACATTTCTGAGATGGAAGCACTAAGTATGTCATCTGTGAATAGGTACATCTGGAAAACTTTTTCCCTAATAGGAAGTCCCCCTTCTATTAGGATTATATGTAATGTGCTCGTACACATATGCAGCAGAATGAGCCTGTATGTATAAACTGATTCCGTTTCAGTTCAATGCTCAGACTTCAGGTGATACACGAACTCTAGCTCTTATTCAAAGGACATGTCCCACCAGAGTGTTCTGGTTGGTTGCTTGATCTCTATGATGAGAGTTGTGCCAAATAAGACTCACCACTGAAGTAGGAGTTGCCCACTTAAAAGAAGAAATAAACTGAGCTATTTCTCTCTTCTCCCTCTTTCAAATATGTCAAGAGTCTGCCCACTTCTTCATATTTCCATGATGAAATGAAGAAATCTCTCTCTCTCTCTCTCTCTCTCTCTCTCTCTCTCTCTCTCTCTCTCTCTCTCTCTCTCTCTCTTTCTATTTCTCTCTTCTTCCTTCTCCCCCTTTGCTCCCCATAAGCACATGTTAGTAAGTGAACCTGAGATACTATCTCAAGACCCTTGGTTTCCTCTTCCCCTCTGTGTTTCTTTCTCTGAGTGCAGGCGACTAAATCATGATCGTGAGAGATATATGTTTCAATATTGGTGGTCATGTCACATATCATTGAAAGGTTTTGGTTACCTAGTGGGAGGTGCTTTCCCCAACTACACTCTTCTGGGAGGAGAAGATGAACAACAAATGAGAATGATATAAGCATTCCTAGTTTACCAGAAGATATGGACCTTGAGTGGGTTGCTGTTCAGACAATGTATAATAGGTGAAAGTAAAATCTATTTAGTCATCCCTAAAGTTCCCCGGGACTCTTTACTTTCTGAGAAAGTATAATATACATGATGTGCTTCTATGAATCCTTTGATTGCCTCATGTAGTTTGTCCCCATGGGTCCTTTGTTATGACTTACTGCTTCATATAAATTATTTGTCCATGCATGCTTACAAGTTCTTTCTTAGTATTTCTTTTATGCCAGAGGAAATAAATAGCTGTTCTATGTGTGATACCCCGCATTTTATAAATTAAATAACTTTTCTAAAAAGGATTCTACTTGTCCCTTTTAGAGGAAATCCTGTACATGAGCTAAAAATAAATTTTATTTAAGAGATTTTCTCTGAGTTTCTGAGATAGGTGAAATAACACAAAGTATGAAAAAAAAAACCCTGACAATCTAGATGATTACATTTGGGTCCAGAGCTAGATACCCTTTTGAGAGTGGGGCCCCCTGAACCGTGGGTGAAATCAGAATGCTTTGGGAACTTCAGAACAGATTCTAACCAACCCCAGGGACACAATCCCTTTAAGAGAGCCTCACATGGATTTCTTTTTTAAAGCTAAACCACCAGTCTTATTATCAGGTGAGTTCAGAATTTCATTTGGAATGTCCTGTGGTTTTGCAGGGATATAATGAAGATGTTTGGCGTGTCCTATGTGTTTCAGGAATGTCTGGAAGGATTTTGTTTGTACCTGCACCTGGATTACCCTGTGCATTGGCAGGGGATCCGTTGCAGACATCTAAGGGGTATCCTATGTTCTTTTAGGGATTCACGGTGGTATTTTCACCCTGGACAGTTTGTTTTCTTATTTGAGCATGTAGGAGGAGATTCCAAGTCAACCCCAAGTCTCCAGTACCTGTTGGAAATCCTTCATGCTCTAGGGTCTCATTTTGGCCTAGTCTTTCCCTTGGAGGAGAGAAGCTTGATTCTTCTTCTTTTTTCTTTTTTTTTTCAATTTACTTTTAAAAAAATTTCCATTTTATTCATTCTTATTTGTTTTTGTTTTTGGAAAACACTCTTACAAATACTACATATCGAGTAACCTATAAGAAATTTGTAACATGTTGTTTTTTGCATTTGTATAAGTTTGCATTTGGGAGTTATCTAGCTCCACCAGCTATAATAGTTTTGGGACCTTACTCAAATTATTAATTATGTGATTATCAAGGAACTAGTTCGAATGGATTTCAGGGACTCTATCTATTATTCAGAAAATCCTTCAGTACTGTGCCACTTAGACTATCTATGTGCATGTGTGTGTGAGTATATGTGTGTATGAATGGATATGTATATGAATATGTATGTATGGGAACAGCTAGGTGATTCAGTAGATAGAGCACCAGGCCTATAGACAGGAAGACCTGACTTCAAATCCAGTCTCAGACACTTAATAGCTATGTGACTGTGGTCAAGTCATTTAACCTCTGCTTGCCTCAGTTTTCTCATCTGTAAAATGAGGATAATAATAGTACATACATCCCAGGGTTGTTATAAAGATCCATTGCAGAGTGAGATAATTTTAAAGCTTGTAGCACAATTCCTAGCACATAGTAAGCATTATATAAAGACTAGCTATTACGGGCATATACATATGTATATGTATGAATATACACATACACATATATACATACATATACCTATACATACATGTATGAACAAATGTATGTGAAAAATGTAAGGAGTATAAAATATAAAGTATATATGCATGCATGTATATGTATGCATATACATATGGGTACATGCATAGTGCACACGTGTTCATGCATGTATATATATATATATATACGCAATGGCTCAATGTTTGGTAAACAATAGACTTTATATTTGATGCTAAAGGTAGTAAGGAACCACTGAAATTTATTAAGTATGTGTATTTTTGTAAGTGGGTGGGGTGTGACATGGTCAGATCTCTGCTTTAGGAAAATTATTTTGGAAGCTGAATGGAGGAGACATTGGTGCAGGTGAGACTGGAGGCAGAGATACAAATTAGAATACTATTGCAATTGTCTAGATGAGAGATAATAAGGTGCTGTGTGAGTAATGAGAAAGTGGTGTATGTAAGAGATTTTGTGAATGTGCAAAAGGCAAGATTTCACAACTAACTGGATATGCAGAGGGAGTGAGAGTGAAGTGGTAAGAAAGACACCAAGACTGTGAGTTTGGGTGACTGGGGGGATGGCAGTTCCCTTGAGAACAATGACAGAATTCAACAGAGGGTAAAGTTGTGGGGAGAAGATAACAAGTGCTGTTTTAGACACACTGAGTTTGAGATGGCTATGGACACCTAGTTAGAAATGTCCAGTTGGTGATGTGAGAAACAAAACAGAAGAGGGCTGAGGACAGAACTGTGGGGACAAGTATATCTAGTGTTGGGACATGGATGAGCAGCCACCCACGTAGATAGAGAAGAAATGGTCAGATAAATAAAAAGAGATCCAAGACTGATGAGGGTCATGAAACCCAAAGGTGAGAGAGTATCCTAGCAAGGAGAGGGTGAATAACATTGTCAAATGCTTCAGAGAGGTCAAGAAGATTGGGGGAAAGTCGTTAAGCTTGGTAATTAAATTTGGTAATCATTGGTAATTTTAGACAAAGTAGTTTTAGTGGAATGATGAGAACAGGAATCAGACTGTAGAGGTTTTAGAAGAGCAGGAAAGGAAAGGGAGTGGAGGTGCCATGTGTGGAGGACTTTTCCAAGGTGAGCTGAGAAAGGAACAAGAGCTGTATAGGATAATAGCAATCTAAGAAGGCAAGATCAAATAGCCAGTTTGCTTTCTCCAATGTCAGAGGTGGTATTTACCTAAATTCTTTAGACAAATATTAAAAAATATTGATGTTATTTCTGTTTTATTTTAATGGTTTTTTTTGTTATGCCCTTTTTGGTAAGTATGGCATTAGAAGTTCCCAGATTTGGAGTCAGAAAACCTTAGCATGGATGCTAATTTGGCTGCCATATTTAATAGCAGATTAACTTTGGACAAGTCATTTCTCCTCTATGAGAATCAGCTTGGGTACCTTCCAGATCTAAATCCTGTGATCCCAAATGTGATGATCTCTCTGTCTCTTTGTTTCTGTCTCTTTCTGTGTCTGTCTCTCTCTGTTTTTCTCTGTCTTTCTCTGTCTGTCTCTTTCTGTGTCTGTCTCTCTCTGTTTTTCTCTGTCTTTCTCTGTCTGTCTCTGTCTCTGTCTCTCTCTCTCTCTCTCTCTCTCTCTCTCTCTCTCTCTCTCTCTCTCTTCTCTCCTTCTTCTCCTTTCCTCCATAGGTATAATATCTACTGACCTGTGAATGCAAATTGAGATCTACTTCATTTATTAATGTGAAAAAGTCTCAGAACCATAAGTGACACCTTTAAGCCCATCTCAAATGATATATTTATCAATTAGAATTAAATTTGATTCTGAAGGTGAAAGTTACTAAAATGATACTTTACCATGAAGTAACAAATGTAGGGTCATCCTGAAAAGCTGCTTAAAAGTTTGTTCCTTTGCCACCCCATCCCCAGCTCTGTACACCGATCCCAGTATCAAGTTAAGTTAGAAGAAAGTTTAGCTAGGAAAGGATTCTTGCTATCAGAATCGTTTCAATCAACCTCAGGAGTTTCTTGACCAAAACCTTCATTTTTTGGCAAATGCTAAAAATAGCAAATCATTCTGTCAATCTCTCCCTACCCCATCTCACCCCCCTTCTACTTCATAGACTACATCAATGTCTCCACAGACCATAGGGAATAAATAACAGGGGAAGGTGGGTTCAGTAGGTTTCTTAATAACGCCCTGCCGGTACTGCTTGGCATGCAGCCCCTTCCCAAGAAACAAAAGCCTTGCATGCCACTCATTACCACTGCAATTACCCCAGGCAGTCCTTCCCAAATGAAAACGGGTCAATTCTCTGGAGTCTTAAAAGGAAATCAAGAGGAATATAAACATGAAATGAACCAAACATACAACTGGTTTTGGTCTGTGTGTGTGTTGTGATTTTTCTTTCCTTTCTTTCTTTTTTGTCATCATCAAGACATTACATTAGTACAGATAGAGAGGAAAATGCATCTCAAATGAGATTTCAAAAAGAAAATATTTGGTGGGGAAAATTTTAAGGGAGAGGACACTGACTTTGACCCAGTTAGGCCCTTAGAGGATTGGGGTGGAATGGAATGACTCTGAGTGTTTTTCTGCTCCCCTATTGGAAGTAAAATAACAACATAAAAATACAGGGAGTAGGAGAGCCAGCAGGAGGATAAATACCAAAGAAGCGATGTAAACACAAACGCAAATTTCCCTAGTGAGTAAGAGAATGAAGAATTTGTTATTTATCTCTTCTTGCAATCTGTAAAACTAAGCATGAATCCTGAACTCTATGGGTACATTTTTAATAAATAATCAAAGGGTTACAGAACAGTATATTGAAATCAACTAAACATTTAGAAATAAAATTTTCTTTTTGTCAGCCATCGATTGTTCACACATTTTTTTTTTAAATCAGTTCCCATTAAGAAGAACAGGCCAATTGATAAACTGTGCACCGGGAGCTATAATCCTACAATCATTATATAGTATATGTTGGACCCCAAATTGCATTACTGGAGTTCCTTCCCTGACTGGAACCTGGCTATAACACTATTGTCTGCAGTTTGGAATTCAGTGTAAGGCAGATTCTATTGACTATGAACCACAGCCAAGAGGATTTATTATAGCATGGACCAGAAATACCTCATTTTAATACTTTCAATCATATCATGGCTCATCACTTTAAGCACTAATGGACTACTATGATAATCTTTTTAATTTTCTTTTTAATTAACAAACATTTATTTAGTCTTCCTCCCACTGCCCACCCCACTGGAGAAAAAGAAAAGGAAAACAAAAGCCCTGTTGCAAGTATGCAGAGTAAAGCAAAACACATCTCCATGTTGGTTATGTCCAAAAATATGTGTCATTCTGCATGTTTATTCCATCTCTTCTCTTTCAGAAGGTGGATAGCATGCTTCTTCATTCATTCTCTGGAATCAATCATGGCTGGTTACTACATTGGTCAGAATTCTTGAAAGTCTTTAGAAGTTGGTATTGTTGTTTCTAATAACATTCTTGTCATTTCATAAATTGTTTTCTTGGATCTACTCACTTCACCCTTCTTAGTTCATGAAAGTCTTCTCAGGTTTCTCTGAAATTATTCTTTTCATAATTTCTTATAACAAAAAAGTATTCCATTATATGGGGCAGCTAAGTGATGCAGTCAATAGAGCTCTGGGCCTGGAGTCGGGAAGACCTGAGTTCAACTCCAGCCTCAGACATTTACTGTCTGTGTGACCCTGGGCAAGTCACTTAATCCTGTTTCCTGAATTTCCTCATCTGCAAAATGAGTTGGAGAAGGAAATGGCAAACTGTTCCAGGAACTTTGCCAAAAAAATCCCAAATGGGGTCACGAAGAGTCAGCCATGATTAAAAAACAGCTGAATAACAACAATTCTGTTATATTCATAGACCATACTTTGTTCGGTCATTCTTCCAATTGATGGGTATCCACTTATTTCCTAATTCTTTGACACTATAAAAAGAGATGCTATAAATATATTTATACAAATGGGTTCTGGTCATCTTCTACCACTCCTGAGACCAACTTATGTCTTGTTCACTGCTAGGGTGGAACTAGAACCCAGGCCTCCTGACTCCCACTTCAGAGACTCTCTTTGCATTGACCGTAATGTCTCCCAATTCATGGTTATTTTAGGCAGTACTCCCTTCATTGTCCTTATTCCTTCTCTTCTACTTATATTTTGAGTTTCTGAAAAATGCTTCTCCCAGGGAGCTTGCAGTCCCCTGTTACAGTGAGTTATCTGACATTTGTTGTTGATCAATTGTCTCAGTCATGTCTGACTCTCTGTGATCCCATTTGGGTTTTTTTTGGCAAGGATACTGGACTGATTTGCTGTTTCCTTCTTCAGATCATTTTGCAGATGAGGAAACTGAGACAAACAGGGTTAAGTCACTTGCCCAGGGTCACACAGCTAATAAGTGTCTGAAGCCATATTTGAACTCAGGTCTTCCTGATTCCAGGCTCAGTGCTCTATCCACTGTGCCACCTGCTTAGTCATGTGTCATAATTTTCAGTGACCACAGTGCAATGAATATGTAGATTTATAGGGACAGCAATAGCCCATCCCCCAAATCTGTACCTCTCTTCCCTTTTTAGAAGTCCAATAAAATAACTTCATTGCTGAAAAAATAATGCCTTTATGCGTGTTACTAAACCTCTTGAAATGATTCTCTTCTGTAAAATGAAAGGGTTGTACTAGATGGTTCCTGAGGCCCTGTTCATATCACAGTCCTATGAGAAGTGGCTGAAACAGAGTTGAATGAAAAGAGTACTAGATTTTGGGTCAGATGATCTGGCTTCCAATCTCCCCTCCCCTCCCTGAGCCTCAGTGTCCTTTTATATGATACAAGGATAATGATTGCACTATCTATTTTACAGGTTTGTTTTAAGGAAAGTTCTTTGTTTGTAAACCATAAAGCCCTCTAGAAATGCTATTACTATTACAAGAAGAATTCCTTATACTTTTCAAAGCATTTTCACATATGATCCCCTAACATTCCTGTAAAGAAAGCAGGGTAGCCATCATTGTCCCCATTTTACAGATGTGGCTCAAGGCAAAGAAGTAAAAAGGAATAAGTAGCTGAAGTCACATGACTAATGACTGCAACAGAGTAGATGCCAGAAGTCAGGTCTCTTGGCATTCTTTCCTGCTGGGTCACAGTTCCTGTGTTATTTCAATTCAGGGCTATCTCAGGTCACTGAGATAGGTTTTGATGATTTAGCTCTGATTTTGCAAGCAAGCAAGAATTATATGAAGGAGTATAGGTCATACTGCATGGGCTATGTGCATTCTTTTTAATGAATAGAACACTATATGACACTTTTTAAGGCTGCATCCCTGTAAACCCAAGTCGTCTTGCCGTCTATCTTGATATCGCTTGTCCAAACTAGATCCATACCTTTAGAGCCAGACTTTCCTAATCCATGCTCATAGTACCTGGAAGAAGCTAATCAATTCACTTTTAGAACTACCCCAGTACTAAAATGTCTTGAGTGAGCACACATTTTTTTTTAGAGTAGTGGTGCCAGAGCAGACATGCACATACTCTTCAGCTGTCTATTCAAACCATTTGCCTTGCTATCACCATTGGCTCTTCTTCCCTTCCTGACTCTTACTTTCCATTTTTTTTTATTGTGGACACAGCAGGAAAACCAAAAGTAACATTGTTTTTGGAAAGGGCAAGCCAACTTACCGCCCTACTGATTAACTCTCCTTCCTTATACACCATTCCCCAACATGTGTTCTTTCCCTCTATTAAAAAGAAGACCCTTGAGGACAGGACTGTCTCACTGTTTCTAGGTATATTCCCAAAGATCAACACAGTACCTGACACAAAATAATCATTAAACTGATTTTTCATCTATACATTCATTTATGATGGCTCAGTAGATAGAGTACTGGGTCTGGAGTCAGGCAATGACTTCAAATTCAGCCTTATTAACTAGGTGACCCTGGGCAAGTCACTTAATCACTTTTTGCCCCATTTCCTCAACTGTAAAATGGGGATAAAAAACTCAAGGTTGTCATGAGAATCAAATGAGATAATATTTGTAAAATGCACTTAGTACAGGGCCTGACACATAGTAGGTACAATATAAAAATGCTTATTCTCTTCCCCACACCCACACTGTGTCTAAATGTTCTTCTACTAAATTACTATTTGAACTTAGGTAAGCCATTTCCTTTCATTTCTGTGGGACTCAAATTCTTCTATTGAAAAATGAGTTAGACAAAATTGTCTCTATGATTTCTAGTATCTCACACATTCTATAGTCTAATATTCCTTCTGTAGCTAACATTTTGTATTTTATTCAGTTTGACACATGCAAAATAATCCAGTAAGGACCAATAAAGTTCTAGACACTGTGCCATGCTCTATGAATACAAAGACAAAAATAAAATCCATCCTGCCCTCAAGGAACTTACATTTTACTAAGAAGAAGCAATGGGTATCCTGATAAATAAATACAAAATTAATGCAAATTTATTGAGTGCAGGGGGGGAAGCACTTGTAACTGGGAGATCAGGAAAGATATATTGTAGGAGGTAACACTTGAGTTGGACCCATGAATGGATCTAACAAGTCCAAGAGGCAGAGGTGATGAAAAAAGGCATTCCAGATCGACCAAGGCCAGCCTGGGCAAAGGAATTAAAACAAGAGATGTAATGCCATGAATGTAGTGTGGAAAATAGACCATTTTGGCTAGAACACAGAGTGTGTAAGGGGAAGACATGTGAATTCAGTCTTGAAAGACACATGGGAACAAAAATGTGAAGGTCTTTAAATTTCCAGGCAAGGAAATGCACATCTTATCCTAAGGGTAATAAGGACATGCTGAGGTTTATTAAGCAAGGGAGTGACAGCCAGATTTGTCCTTTAGGAAGATTGTTTTGGCTTCTGTGTGAAGGCTGGATTGGAGAGGAGAATGAAGCTAAGTCATTGCAATTTTCAAAGCAAGAAGTGATGAAGGAGTGACAGGAATGTGTGTACATGGTTTTTTTGTGTGTGTGTGTGTGGTGTGTGTGTGTGTGTGTGTGTGTGTGTGTGACCATATGACTACAGAGGATAGACTTGAGAGATGTTATTGAGATAGAATCAATAAGAATCAATAAGGCCACTGATTGAGACTGGGGGGAGTGGAGGGAAGAATGAGAATGAGGGGAGAGTTAAGATGATTCTGAAGTTGAGAACCTGAGTGAATAGAAAGATAATAGAACTCTCAACAGAAATAGATAATTTTGTAGAGTTGTCTTAGGATTCTCATAGATATTGGCCTGATGCTTGGTATTTTCCGTAAGATATACCCAGATACACCTCCTTCATTTCTCCTTATCCCCTCTTTGGACAACTACTAAATAAAATACAGAAAGGGCCACTTTAAGATAATTGATGTGGACAGTACCTGAACTGATGAGGAGCAGAAACAGAAGAAAGGAAAGGGGTAAATGGCTCAAGGAAAGCTTTAGGGACTTGGGAGGAGAGATTAGAAACCCAAACATAAAACAGGCTGTCTCCACTCCCTATTCATTTTTTTTTCTTTTAGAGCTTTTAAGTTTCATTCACTATTTCAGCGGGATTTGGAGGATTGGATTGAAGCTGTGGGAACAGGAGGGCCTGAGGCAAATTCTTATCCTGCTGCTTCCCTGCCAAACAATTATTATAATCTTGGTTGTCCTTTTTTTTTATTTCCTCCTCCCTGCTCCCCTGTTGACAGATACTATCTAAATGCAGCCTACATTCCTCCAAAGGCACATGCGGGGTCTCTCCCTACTTCAGTTATTGCAGGGTCTACAATAAGGTGGTAGCTGTACCTTGAGAAAACATCTTGAAAAGCCTCCTATCCAGGTCTCTCCTTGGATTTCTTTTTTTTTTTTTAAACCAGATGGTTAGGACTACATTAGCTACTTTGAGAGCTGTCCTTAAACTAGATAAAGTCAGGCCAAAAGCTCCTGGGCCCAGTGGTAGTTGGAAAGCAATTCAGGAGTCAGTATTTTGGGGAGAATAAGTGGATCCTTTGCTTGATACTTATAAAAATATCCTTAGGCTGGGGTACATACGACTGAGTAGCACACATGCTTCTACCATTACCAAGGGAAAGAATGACTTCCTCTCCCTCCCCCCTGCATGCAGACCATTTCTATCACTGTGTCTTTGTTTTTCAGATCTGGCCATGACTCTTGCTATGCAGGTTATGGAACATGCCCTGTGCCATGTTACCTCAAAATGACTTCCAGTGTTGCATGATATTAAATGCTGCTTGAAGCAGGAAATTGGTGATTTTCAGTTGACATGGAATGGAAAATTGTTTAGCATCAATTGATACTGCATGGGTCCATTTATGCTCAATGAATGCAAAATGGTCTGGTACGCAGGAAGTATTTAACATAAGTGAGCTGACATTTATTTGACTATCTGGGGAGAGGACCAGAGAAAGTGCCGGGCAAGGAAATTTCATGAGAATACTATAATTGTCACTAGCAGGTTCAGACTTTAGTGTCTGTTGTATATGATGCTGCTAAGGAAAATAGCTAAGCCTTTCAGGGTTTTTGCAAGTTGCATAATGCCTTACCTGGGAGACAGAGGGTAATGTGTAGGACCTAAGGGGTTTCTTTTCATATAATTATTCTCCCACTGTCATCATGGGTAGCTCTCAAAATTTCAAGACTTCTGATATCTTGCATAGGGTAATCCAGAACAGTTAGCATATTACATGTTCTTAACTGACAAGGTAGGTGGTCAGAGATCTTGCTGAATTGATAAATAAAAGTTAGTGATTCTACTCTATTGGGGAAAACTGATAGCCCAAGTTGTGCTTTTCCTACGTATATGGGCTATTACAAGAATTAAATATATTTTTAATAAAGTTTCCTCTCTGTATTTGTGCTTTTAAACTACAAAATAGCATTATCTCCCTTCCCTCAAAGAGTTTATGACTAATAAATCTTCCATATGTATTCAAATAACCCATGACTTATTTCACCATTGTGGGTATTCCATCCAATGATGTAGAATTCAACAATTTCATTTGTTAGCTGAAGGTCTTCATATGTTGCTGGCAGCCTACCCTCTGGTTATGAACTTCTTTTAATGTAATTAAGTGTTTCTAGGTATGAGAAATACAGAGCATGGCATCCCAAGATGACGCATTAAAGATATGGCTTTTGAGAACCCAGGGGCATCACCACACTGTGACAAGTTAGCAGAGGAGGACTTTAGTTGAGAATATCCAAGCATAATGAGGGAGAAATGATGTTTGACCCTTAGTAAATAGGAATTAACCCAGGTTACTCATCCCATCCATAGGAGAGAACAGCTAAGAGGTATAGCGAATGGAGTGCTGGATTTATACTCAGTTGGACCTGAGTTTGGGTCACTTAACCTCTCAGCCTCAGTTTTCTCATCTCTACAATGCAGATAATAATAGCAGCTACTCCCCAGAGTTGCTATAAAAATCAAATGAGGTAATATATATATATATATATATATATAGTGCTTTGTAAACCTTAAAGTGCCATATAAATTCTAGGTATTGTTATTCTCAATGCTGTTCATTTTCTGAAAAAGGAGAAGAGAGGTAGTATTGAATAATGGATAAAGTATTAAATCTGCAGTGTGGAAGACTGTACTTAAAATTCTTTTTCTACCGTCTCTGGGCTAGCTGTATCACCATGAACAAACCACTTAAACCCTCTTGGCCTCAGACAACCCACTTAGACATATTAATTAAGTCATAGATGGGTTATGATTGGTATTGATGGAAGGGGTTGGAATATTTTCTAAGGGAAAGGAGGAAGGAAAGAAGGAAGGTAGGTAGAAAGAAAGGAAAGGAAAGGAAAGGAGAGGAGAGGAGAGGAGAGGAAAGAAAGAAGAAAGGAAGAAAGAAAGAGAGAAAAAAGAGAGAAAGAAAGAGAGAAAGAAAGAAAGAAAGAAAGAAAGAAAGAAAGAAAGAAAGGAAGAAAGAAAGAAAGAAAGGAAGGAAGGAAGGAAGGAAGGAAGGAAGGAAGAAAGAAAGAAAGAAAAGAAAGAAAGAAAGAAAGAAAGAAAGAAAGAAAGAAAGAAAGAAAGAAAGGAAGGAAGGAAGGAAGGAAGAAGAAAGAAAGAAAGAAAGAAAGAAAGAAAGAAAGAAAGAAGGAAGGAAGGAAGGAAGGAAGGAAGGAAGGAAGGAAGGAAGGAAGGAAGGAAGGAAGGAAGGAAAGGAGGGAGGAAGCTTACTGTGTGGCAGGTCCTGTGATAGGTGCTAGGGATACAAATACAAATACAAAAATGAGACAGTTCTTGCTCTCAGGGATCTTACAGTGTAACAGAGGAGACAACAAAAAGAAGAATAGTCTTCAAGAAAAAGTGTTTTGTTCTGGAAAGCCAAAAACAAGGATGGTGAGTGGAAGAATAGGACGTTTGATTGACATGATCAGCACAGGCTGTTCCTAATAAGTGGTAGTGCTATTTATAGTTCTCAGAGTTAGTGACAAAAAAGTGTTATGTGTGGTGGGGGAGAAGGCTGGCAGAGGGAATGTTACCACAGAGCAGATGTCAAGATAACCATAGTGGAACATGGTACAGCCTGTGGTTCAATGTATGAAGCTTGAGCTCTCACAAAGCAGGACAATGAAGTTCCAGGGCCCAGTTCTAAAGCAGAGTAGTTTGGATCACTCAGGGCTTTATCTCTGAAGGTCAGTATTAAAAGGTGCAGTGGTAGCCAAAGCGCAGATAGCAAAAGGTCTGGGGCAAAGTCCATGAAATGGGAAAGAAGCGTGCTTAGTAAGGAAGAAGAGGCAACGGTGTCTTTGTACTATGATCTTTCTCAGCTTTTGCATTTGAGGACTTCTGCAAAGAGCAGAAATGATGGAAACTGGGATGGTTCCTTTTTAGAGGAGCAGAAATAGTTCCCTTTGGAATGTTGGATGCTACCATGGAAAGAAGACTGGTTGTGAACAAAAATTATCTGGATTCAAATGCTATTTCTGTCATTTACTCCCTCTGTGACCTTAGAAAAGTCATTTTCCTTCTCTAGTTCTCAGTTTACTTTTATGTAAAAACAGAAGGAGGGATGTTGGATTAAATGACCTCTAAATTTCCTTCAAGCTCAAATTTATGATCTCATTTTGCATCAAAATGTATTTATTCTGTGTTCCATTCTCTCATGACCCTGCTAATTACTTGATGAAACTATTAAGGTATTAATTATAGTTAACATTTTATGCCACTTTGCAGTTGCAATGTAATTTAATATACATTATTTGAGTTGATCTTCACAATAATCTTATGAGTTAGCAGGAAAGATACCATCTCCATTTTATTGAAAGGGAAACTGAAACTAAAACTGAAATGAAATGACTTATACAAGGTGACATGGCTAGATAGTCATCAAAATAATAGGACTCTGACTTACAGATAGACTTTCAGGTACCACTCTCTCTCTCTCTCTCTGTCTCTCTCTCTCTCTCTCTCTCTCTCTCTCTCTCTCTCTCTCTCTGTCTGTCTGTCTCTGTCTGTCTGTCTGTCTCTCTCTCTCTCTCATTTCTGTCTCTATCTCTCACATTGTTTCAATCCTTCAAAGACTAGCCATTTTGTTGATTTGTGTATTCTCTCTACAAATAGAGATGTGCAAACCCTTACAATTTTATTAGAATATTTTTGTGATATTTGGGGGTTGAAAAAAATATCACCTCGATGGCCAGTCTGCTTAGATTGAGCCTTTTCAAGCAAAGCTTGGCAGGTCCTCAGATGACAGGCAGACATACCATAGGCTCATAATCAAACATCTTCCCAGCTTGGTGAAAATTTCCAGGGCTTGCGTTTAACTGGCAAAACTTCCCTCAACTCTATGATAAGTGGTCAATGGAGGAATTTGGAAGATGTAAATTGATACTAGATAATATTTGTGTAGAATTTTGTGGTTACAAAGTAAATCCAATGACATCAGCTCCCTTAGGCTTCACAACAACTTTGTCTCCTGATTATCCCTAGTTAATGATGATAATAATATGGAAAAGGAAACTGAGGCAGATATAACTTTTACAGGAGGTCGCAGGCTTGTAAGTCATAAATAACGAAGAGCAAATGTATTATTCCCAGAATTCTTTGTATTTAATAATGGGCCTCCTGGAGACCTCTTTCCTTAACCCAAAGGCATGAATCTGAAAGAAAGAGCTCACAGAACCCAAAGAACCACCAGGCATTACAAACTGTTGAACAAAGACAAAGGGAGGAAGCTCCCACTTTGTTCTTGGAACACAATTAAGGAGTTGAGGTTCAGAAAGAATAAAAAAGATCCCATTCCAAAAACAAATTAAAGAAGACAAGTAATCACTAAATCACTTATAATCAATTCTACCCCTTCAGGCTGTGACACTGAAGGCTGAACTGAATTACTTGGTATGAGGTTTCCTGACTCAGAAAAAGACCAATACAAATTAGCTCAGCTTTAGGCAAAAAGAAGAAAATCATAGCAGGGAAGGGGGAGAATCAGTTTTTAGTAAAAGCCTTTCTTTTCTCTGGGTTTAGTAAAGAGAGGTCTTTCTAATTTGCTAAAAGAAAATGCCATGTGGATTGGATTGTATTCTCACAAAGAGGGAGCCTGGTGCTTTATTAGTCTTGGCATCAGAAAGACCTGGATTTGAATCCTACCTCAGACTCTTCCTAACTGTGTAAACATAGGGCAGTCATTCAATCTCAGGAGAATAAAATTCCTAGTACCTACTTCACAGGTTTGATGCCAAGGTCAAATAAGCAAACATGTAAATTACTTCGCAAAACTTAAAATTGTTACACAAATATAAGCTTGTATTGCTATCAATGAACAAGAAGGTCATAACAATTAGGATCTTAGCATTATCTTCAACGCCTCAAATCTCCCTCCCCCACAGACCCAATCAATGACCAAATCTTGCTATTTCTACTTCTATATCTCTCACATCTAAACCCTTCTCTCCCATAGCTAATAACTTAGTTCAAACTCTTATAATCTCTTACCTAGATTATTATAACAACGTCTTGTTATAATATCTCTTCCTAGAGTATCTCATTGTCCCAATCCATCCTACACATCATGACTGCCAAAGAGATTTTCCTTAAATGCAAATCTAGATGCCGTCTTCCTGCTCAATTAACTCTAATAGCTCCCTATTGCCGCAAGAACAAAATTTTTTTTAAAAAAAAACCTCTTCTGAATAAATTCTTTAAAAACCTTCATAAGCTGAACCTCATCTGTCTTTTCAGGTTCATTGAACATCATTCTCTCTCCTGCACTCTGCCATCAAGCCAAACTACTCTTGTTTCTGCTGCTAATACAATACACTACATCCCCTTTCTCTTTGCCTTTTCACTGGCCATCTGTCCTGCATACCTGGAATTTATTCCTGCCTCACTTTGACTTATAGAATCAGTCTTCCAAATCAACAGTACAGCCATTATCTTCTGACTATACGTTATCCTGATCACTCTAATTGCTAGTGTTTTCCCTCTCAAACTATTTTGTATTTATCTACTTTATAAAGATGTATTCCCCTTATGCTATTTATATACAGTGTATCCCACAAGTCTTAGTGCAGTTTTAAGCCGTTGAAGCTTAAGATTTCACTAAGACTTTTAGAATACAGTGTGTGTGTTTGTGTCATGTATATGTACTTATGCACATTAATAACAGCAACAACAACAACAACAACAATAATAATAAATAGCTAGCATTTATATAGGGCCTATTACACATACTACTTATGTGGTGCCAGGCACTGTGCTACGTGCTGTAGAAATATTATCTCATTTGATCTTCCCAACAACATTGAGGGGGGGTAGATGCTATTGCAATTCCCATTTTACAGTTGAGGAAACTGAGGTGGATAGAGATTGAGTGACTTTGTCAAGGTTACACAACTAGTAAGCATTCGAGACTGGATTTGAACTCAGGTCTTCTTGATTCTAGTGCTCTATCCATTGGTCTAGATAGAGAGATAGATAGCTATAGATATAGCTATCTAGATATAAATATAATTTATGTATAGTGAATTGCCCAAGGTCATTATAGGCAGTAAGCAGCAGAGACAGGATTTGAAATCTGATCATGGAAATCCAGGAAACTTTGTATCATGTTGCTGTTGTTTCTGCTGCTGCTACCACTTCTCTGTGTGTGTCTATCTGTCTCTCTATCTGTCTTTGTCTCTGTGTCTGTCTCTCTCTATCTCTGTCTCTCTCTGTCTCTCTCTCTCTCTGTATGGGTCTTTCTGTCTCTGCTTCTCTCTCTCTCTCTCTCTCCCTCTCTCTCTGTATATATATACATATATATATATATATATATGTATATATATATATATGTGTATATATATATATATATGTATATATATATATGTATATATATATACATATATATATACATATATGTATGTATGTATGTGTGCATGTAGGCATGCATATATGTGTGTACTGTATATAGGGAGTCCTTGATAGTATCCCTATCATCTGTAGTTACATGTGGAGGTAAAAATAACAAAATTTGGTAATTGATTAGATCTGTGAGGGTGAGGGAGATTGAGATGTCAAGGATAATGCTGAGTTTTTAATAGCTGACAGTTCTTCATTCATTGATAGCAATAATAGCTTATATTTATATGCCTTTAAGTTTTGCAAAGTGTTTTTCTCTATATTTTCTCATTTGACTTGATAGACTATCTTTAGGGAGATAATACACAGCATGAAGGAGGAAGTAGGAACTTGAATCCAGCTCTGAAAAATGCTTAGGATTTGGAGAGATGAAGAAAAGAGGAGAGAGATAGGATGTGTTTAGGGAACAAGAAAGCATCAAACCTGGTTATTGGGCTGGATCATTTAGGGGAGCAAGAGACAATACAGTACAATGAAAAGATCCAGTCAGGTTTCAAATCCTCCTTCTGCTGCTTATTGCCTACAACAAGCTTGGACAATTCACTTGACCTCATTGGGCCTTGGTTTCTTTATCTATAAACAGTTGTATTAGATGACCTGAGCTGGAAAGGTCAAGCTGAGATTCAATTGTCCAAGTTTATGTTTGTACTCTTTCCTCTTTCTGCTAGTTGAATGGTTATCAACATTTTAATGTTCTAAGCAAAGCAAAGTAGTGGAATACATCTATAGCTATTGATATATAGATATAGAGAAATGCATGAATGAAAACTCCTTGTCAGAAGGGATTATTTATTTTTGTTTTTGTACTTGTATCCCCAGCGAGTACATAGTAGGTGTTTCACAAATACTTGTTGATAATTCTTTGAATCCACTGAGATGACTGCTGTATTTCTCAAATTTTGGGTAGAAATTCAAGTTTTGGAAGAGAATTTATTGACCCATGGCCCATGAGAGAACAGCATATTAACATAAAGGGGAACACATTTACAGATCATAATTCAGGTAGACAATCAAGGTGCTAGAAACCCAAATTATTCCTCATCTCTAATTGGCAAGTGACAAGTCGCAGGACTGGGTTAAATTATGTTCTCTTTCCTCTCCCAACTATTTCCTTGGATGTATGAGTTGTGTGAAATCTCTTAAGTTCTAGGACTTGTACTACCTCTCCTCAATTATACTTTGTCAGGGTAGGTTTCCTATAGGAGAGTGTATTTCAGGAAGTCCATTAAAAAAAAAAAGCAGATATTGGACATGAAGGGAAGAAAAAAGCATTTCAGACAATGGAAGGTTGATTAGAAGGATGTGCAAATGAGTGAGGAAAGTCAGATGGAGATAGAGAGTAGGAAAAGAGATAGAGCAGTAAGGAAGAATTAAGGAAATATGAGTATGGATTATAGATCAAGGGGGAGAAAGGAAAGGTTAGGAAGTTTTAGAGGACTTTTAAGAGCTTAAGAACTAATCATAAGGATGACAAAGATTAAAAAATGGACAAGTACAGGAAAGGTCAGATGTAGTAAAAACAAAATTGAATATATGGTTATATAACATTAGAGCTGGAAGGGTGTCAGGAGGAACATCTGGTCCAATCCCCTCATTTCAAAGAGGATACTGAAGACCAGAGAAGTTAAGTAACCTGTCCAAGTTTACACAGCTAGTTCATGACAGAAACCAGAGACAGAACCAAAAGCCAGCTCTTTTTCTTCCATAGTCCCATGATTACTTCCCTATCTCATTTTGTCTTTTTAAATATATAGTTCATATATAAGTAAGGATGTTAACTACAAGCTATAGATAGAGCTACATCTCTATCTCTATCTATCTGTCTATCTATCTATCTATCTATCTATCTATCTATCTATCTATCTATCTATCCACCTATCTATCTATCATGTTCAGGGAAGACTAGCACCTCTGATATGAGGTCTTGCTGAACCTTCTCAGGGTTGTTTATCCTTTGGCTTCCACCTATCACCCAACTCTCACCTGTGCCTCCAAGAAGCTATAGCATATTCAGTGGACACACTCCGTAAAAATGTCTCATAAGGGGAATATCTACCCCGAGCATGTGAAGAGTGTTCCCTGTAGAATGGGTGGTTGAGAACAATTTGTTCCAATGGCCATGAAGGTGACTGAAGCAGGTGCTGTGGAGAGCCTAGAGCTTGGTCAGACATCAAAGACACCAAGGTCATCTGCTGCATCCCAGGCCATCACTAGTTGTCCTGACTTTTGTCCTGTCACTGGATCTAGATGATTCTGGAAGAGAAAGTGAGGCTTTCTTTTACACAGCTTTACACAAGGCTGCCTCACTTAAATCCAATTCAAGTACAAAGTCAAAACATCATGTGTGATGTCATTGGTCCTTTTGAAAATGAAGGACGAACAAGAAGGCAAATGTCTCTTAAGATGCATGCCTTTAGGTAGGGTCTCAGAGACCAGGAACTTTATTTCCCCCTCACCTTTCAAAGCAGCTTAGACCCTTTCAGGGACAGGCCAGAGATGGAGGTGGAGGAGAAAGAATTCTAAGAAAAAGAAGAAAAGGAGAAAAGAGGAAGGAAAGGCGATTGCTAGGAATTCAAGGTGGCACCGGCTCATTTCAATCAAGGATACTTATGTAAAATCTTGATCAGATTATTCCTAATAAAATCTTTACAGAGAATTAAACTCAAGTACTTCCACCTTAGATTTGATGAGTAACAATTAGATTTGTCTCTAAGCCTGGGAAGACGAGCAGACATACATGCGCACACCCACACACGCTCACATACACACACACATACACAGTAGGTATTGCTGTCATTTCAAAAGGGTATCACTAAAATGGAATCCATGAAGGCTAGGCTAAGGAGAGGCAGATTGAATAGCATACAATTACTGGCCTTAGAATCAGGAAGAGCTAAGCTTGAGTGTTGCCTCAGTTGTTTACTAGCTGTGTGATCCTCAAAAAGTTAAATACCTTTTCTTACCCTCAATTTTCTCACCTATAAAATAAGGGTATTAATAGCACTCATTTCACAAGATTGTCAGGAAGATATTTAATAAGAATATATATGCAGAAATGTGTATATTCTTATTTATATATATGTATACAAACATATATACATATCTATGTATATATCTGCAAATCTTAAAGCACTGGAGAAACGTGAGCTTGCAATTATTATTACTCAGCCATATTACTAAGGAGAAAGTCTTCTTCCCTGAGCATTCCCCTGGTTCACAAAACACTTTTTTGACAGCTCCCTCCACAAGGTAGGGAATACCAGGCCCATTTTTCTCTTTTCGCAGTTGAGAAAATAGAGGCCTGTAGAAGGTAATTGACTTTCCCAAGGTCACAGATGGAATAAGTTAGTGGCAGAGTCAGCATTAGGAAACAGATCTTTTCACTTCCAGTCCAGGTCTTGTCCCACCCTGTTCCTACTAACACCAGTACTCATGGCATTTGACTGCAATATTCTCTATATGTCCAGCTTCGTACCAATAGCCAACTCTGACCATAGATTAACAGGCTTAGAGCTCAAAGGTCATCTAGTCCAACCCTCTCTTCTCATCCTCCAGGTGAGAAAATTGAGGCTCAAAGAGGGAACAAAATGACCCAAAGTTGCATAGGTGGTAAGTAGAAGACACAGGATTTGATCCTAGGTCCTCTGTGTCCAAATCCAGGAATAGTAAGTTCTGAGAAGGTCACAAATCATCATCCATTTTACAGACAATTCTTTTGTGCTGGTTTCCACCGCAGTTAGACATTGGATGGAAAACAGATGAAAGGTGGAATGTTTTCACACATGCAAATATATACAGAAAATATGTTTCATAAGTAGTTTCATTATTCACTAAAGCTTGAAATTATATGGTAGGAAAGGGATAAAGCAGGAGAAGAGGTTGATTGTAAAGTCTGATTGGAAATCACCAGTCATCTGGAGTCAGCTTTGTGTCTATGTGCATTATGTGGGGTGTGGTAAGGAAGAGGAGGGAAATCAAAGAGTCCTGTATGGGTGCTGAGTTTATTATGAGTAATAATTTGTGTTGGGTCCTGTATTGGTTTCTCCATTATGACTGTGTGAACATTGTGGGACAGACTTCAAAGATGCTTTAGCAACCTAGTTGGTGTCTATCTCTACCCCTCCCATAGATGAAGGTTATCAGTAATGACAGATAGGAGGTAATGACAGAGGAAGTAATAGGATTAGGTACAGAAAGAAATCTTGATTATGAGATCTTTGGTAATATAAGGACATTTATTTCATAATAATCCTGGGATGATCTTTCTATCCACGGGGAAACTTGTTACTGAAATCCTGACATTGCATCCAATCATGGATGATATATGTAGACTTCAGACTAACCACCTCCTTTGTGTAATGTCCTTATTGTGACATCCCATAAAGTGAATTAGGTGTTGAGAGACTGAAAAAAGAGAACCCGGGTATTTAGCAATGAGGGCAATGATGAAGTCAAATTAGTAAACAATAGTCAGAGATCAAAGGGGGATGATCCATGAATGTGTGTAAGATGAGTATCTTAGTAGTCCACACATCCCAGAACATAGCTTGCCAATAACCCAGAAGCAGATTTTGTCTAAACCCCAGGAAGAACTTCCTAATATGTAGAACCATCCAACAATGGAATGGATTGCTTTAAAAGGTGGTCATTTTCCTGTCACAGGAAGTACACAAGTAGAATCTGGATGGCCTATTGTCAGAGTTGTCTGGTACATAGTAGACATTGCATAAATGTGTGTTTGTTGATTGATGACAAGGTAGGGAGAATTCCTACTTCAGGTGAGGACTGGACTTGGTGCTCTCTGACATTCCCTCCACCTCTAAGGATCTATGATTCCAGGGTAGTTTATGTCCCTTAAGACTTCCCTGTTCTTGGTATCTGGGTTGGGGCTATGAAGGATGAGATTTTTTTTTAACCCTAATGAAAGAATGGTGTATGTGATGTTTTTGGATCACTTCAGGACCCTCCCTTGTAGAGTCCCAGGTGAAGAAGCATAAGACCTTGGCTGTGTGCCCTAGGTAGAATCAGGAGTTGAGCTAGAGGACCTCAAAAATCCTTTCCAACTCGTGGATTTGGGGATTGGCTGCCTAGATGACGTCTATGTTCCTTCCTGTTCTATAGTTTGGCAATTCTAATACTGCATTGTGCTTGTTTCTCCTCTTTCCAGACAGACATCTGCTTGCTTAAGCTAAGGAAACATCAACATCTGGATCAAGCTTTTGGAAAATGGCTACATAGGAACAGATTGGCGGCAGAGCCAAATTCCTGTAATGACTCCAGTTGGTGGGGGAAAAGAGACACAGACTAGAGGGCCACTGCATTGATAGTTCTTAGTTGGATAAATAAATACTCCTCAACTAGAAAATAATTGTCTATCATCTACTACTTATCACTTTGGAGAGATCATGACACAGTAAGTAGAATACTAGACAGAATGAAAAAGACCTGAGTTTAATTGCTGCTTCTGACATATGCTGGTTGTTTGACCCTGAGAAAGTCACTTAACCTTTTAATGCCTGAGGCGACTCTCTAAGACTTTAAATTATAGGAAAATTACTTATCTATGGGAAATAATTCTCTCAGGAGAGTTCCTCATATTGATGAAACAAGATATCTGTACCAGAAAAAGATGATACAATTCTTATACTCAAGAAGATTATAGTCTACTTGGAAGACAACCTTGATATCCAATTTAGAACTGTACAAGACAGAATATAATCAAGCATTAAGGTGATGGGGGTCAGTTATACATGAAAAGAATTGGAGCTCAGGAGTGAGAAAGAGACAGAGACAGAGAGATGGAGAGAGACAGACAGAGAGACAGAGACAGACAGAGACAGAAAGAGATAGACAAAGAGAAGAAGGATTGTTAAGGGAAATTTCAGAGATGAAGTGGAACTTGAGCTAGTCCTTACAGAATTGAAAGGCATGAAGAAAGGGAATTGTTCAGGTTATGGAAATAGCATAAACAAGTGTAAAGAGAAAGAAATGTGTATAGTATATATGAGGGACTTTAAGGAAAATGCTTTGGAACAAAATTTGGCACTAAGCACCTTTAATATGGCAGCATGGCCTGTTGGGGTTTAGAGGGTTAGGGATGCTGGGACCCCAAAATCACAACACATGAGTCTTGCCCAAATGAATTTGACCCAAGCCTTCTTTCAGCCAAAGACAAGTTTTATTAGAATATCTGCCATTTTGGCCAGACTCCTAAGGAATCTGAGCATTTGTATCACTAATGCAAGTCAGATCTTAGGAATCTGAGCACCTTAATGGAGACAAGATGGACCTTATATACAGAAAGACTGTGGGAGGGGTCTAGGAGTGGCCAAGTAGTTTAGGGTGACTGGAGGAGGGGTGTAAGGAGGATCTGGATGGGAGTAGCCAGTAAGCTGGGGTGAAGAGAGTGCCAGGGACCTGGACCAAGTGGCCAGGGGAAAATGAAGTCTAGATAGGATTAAGGGTGAGAAGTGGCCAGGAGCAATCAGGAGGTAAAAGAACTGAATTGGGACATTGGGCATAGCCACAATGAAAGGCCAGTTAAGTGGATTACAGCCTCAGGCAAATGCCAGGGATTTGGGAAAGTCCAAGGATTTTCCTTTTTGGGGTCCAGTTCCCAAAGATGGTCTTTTCCTTTTAGGGGTTCAGATCCCATTCCCATCAGGCCCAGTAGAAAGATTATCAACTTGAGTCAGAGGATTTGGATTTAAATCCCACCTCTGATGCTTATCACCTGTGTGACCTTGGGCAAATTATTTAACTTTCTTAGGGCTAAATTTCCTCTTCTGTAAAATGAGGGAATTGGCCTGTGAGGTCTCTTCTTTCTACAGATCTATGATCCTAAGAGAGTATTTTTTTTTAATTGAATTCTCCTCATGCCATTCAATTTATGATTCTATCCTGAGAGTAGAATGCAAGCTCAGAAGAGTATCACACAACCCAACCACCGGAAAAAATGACAGTGGCCCATGGGAATATTGCAATAACAATGAGTCAGAACCGGACCCTTTCCCGCAGGGTTAGTGTCTCTAGGAAAAACAGCCTCTCATTTTTCATGAGTAGCAAGATGAAGACAGACATTTAACATGAGGGAACTTCTAACCCAAGAAGCCTAATTCTCATTCTTCTCTCTTGAATTGTGAGAACAATCCTACTTTCTGTGGTGATCAGGTGCCCGTTTAAGACCTAAGAGGCCTGAAGTGTTCTAAGGCTGTCAGGAGAGGAAAGCCTTGATGACAGCTTTGCTTAACACCTTAGGAGGCATTGCCTTGCCAGAACGATTGAAGAGAAAGATAAACAAGCCTCAAGACATGGTCTTAAGGAAGCTGCACCCAATTTTCTGGAAGTTCCCAGGGCAAAACATGCCTCTCCCTGGTAGGAAATGCACAGCACAATAAGCTTAGTTCTTTCCAATGAAAAGGTTTATAACCTCAGCTCTGTGGTAATGAGGTCAGACCCAGTCACATAAACAGGATGTCAGAGCTGGAAGGAATCTCAAAGGTCATCTAGGCTATCTCATACCTGACCAGCAATTGTCTCTACAAAATCCCTAATCTTTGAGCATCCAGCCTAAGCTTGAAGCCTTCTGGAAATGGGGGCTCTTACTACCTTCCAGTAAAACACATTCCACTATTTCCTGTTCAGTCTTTCTCTTTTTTTTTTCCAGTCTTGTCTGACTCTTCATGACCCCATTTAGGATTTTCTTGGCAAAGATAATGGAGTGGTTTGTCATTGCTTTCCCTAGTTCACTTTACAGATAAGGACACTGAGGCAATCAAGGTTAAAGTGACTTGCCCAGGGTCACACAGCTAGTTAAGTGTCTAAGGTCAGATTTGAACTCAGGAAGATGAGACTTTCTGACTACAGGCCCAGCGCTCTACTTACTATAGCACCTAGTTGCCCCTCCATCTACTTTGGTATAACTCTAATTGTGAGGACACAATCATAATCATTCACCTGAAATCTGATTCTTCTCAACCTCAAACCATTACTCCTTTATATGCCCTTTGGGACCAAATAGAGAGTTTAAGCTTTCTTTTAAATGATATCACTTCAAATACTTGTGACAGTCATCATGTACTATTCATGTCTTTCTCTCCCTCCACCTCCATCCCTTACCCTGGCTAATCATCCTGTTACTTTAACCCTTTTTTGACACATTTTCCAGCCAGCTTATCACTGACAATTCTCCATTGTGCGTGTTCTTCTGTGTTAATATCCTTCTTCAAATGTGGTGCCCTGAACTGGACCCACATCTGAGGATTATCATGTCCCTCATTTTGAATGATGCATTTCTGTTACTGAGAGGTTAAAGGCAAATCAGCCCCAACACTTTGGATACCAAATAAATGTGAAACGAAACAGATTTTTCAATATTTCCATATCAATCTACTTTCTTCATTGATGTCTGACCAACCACTACAATTTGACTCACAGACCTCTAATATATACTGAGTAAATGAGAAGGCACTGAAGAATATGATTCCACAAAGGATTGGATGGGCCTTTAATATAGAGAGGAGAGATTCATGTTAGAGGTTACACAATTTGAATGGTATTCAGAATTTTATTTTCCAGATATAGCAAAGAAATGCAGTGTGCCTAAAATACAGTGTATTCAGTGAAACTAAGAAGACCTAGGCTTAAGTCCCTCCTCTGAGACATGCTGCCTGTGTGGACCTGGCAAAGTCACTGACTCTAGTGCCCCTGACCATTTGTCAAGGCTGTAAAATTCTGGGGGCAGCTAGGTGGCACAGTGGATAGAGCTCCAGGCTTGGAGTCAGGAGGATCTGGGTTCAAATCTGACCTCAGACACATAACACTTACTAGCTGTGTGACCCTGGGCAAATCACTTAACCCCATTGCCTAACCAAAAAAAAAAAAAAAGACTATAAACTTCTTAAAAGTTGCTGCACTGTTTTTATAGAGACAGCTTTCCTATCCAGAGTTCTCTATGTCAGCGAAATCTCAGGTTCTATCCCTATACCTATCAAAAAAGGAAAGATCCCCAGAAATTAAGGGAAAATATGATGGTTTTGATAGGCTGCCATAGAAAAATAATTTATCACCCATTAGTCAACCTACTCATGGTAGTCACCTCCCTGTTTAGCTGGCTCCGACTACAGACTTAGGACTATACTCAAAGTTGTAGAAACTGCTATGGTTTATTTTCCTGTGATGTAGCCTGTGAACAAATTGGTTCAACTCAAACCTGTACAGAGGCACCAGGGGAAGTCTTTTTACCAAGAGAAAAGATGACCACGAGGAGGAAACCAGCAACTATCATTCCATATGTTTCCTTTTCCATGGATTTTCAGACTGTTTAAAACTCTGAGCACAGCAGCTTGTTCTGCTGCTGTTCTGAACCATATTCAAATGTGCTCAACTCCACAGAGACAGATGTGAGGTATTCTTTGGGATGCCTATTCATACAGAACCTTTAGTTGGTTATTACTTTGTACCCTCCCATTACACAGGCTCAAAACCGAGATGAATTTCACTGAACAAATATGCAGTATTTGGTTTAAACATGAGATGCCAAAGTTCTTTGTCTTGCTGAGGAATGAGTGTTTTTGCAGGATAGAAGCTAGAAAAATAGAAACTTTCTTATTTTCAAATACCTTCCAGAGCTAATAAGAGATGAGAGGTACTTAGTGCTGTCACAACCACTGTATGGAGCAAGATGAATTTCCTTTTTCTCAAGGGAATAATAGAATAATTTACATAGCAATTCCATTTATGGGTTTGGCAAATTTCAAATCAGCTCAAGTACCACTCCTACTTAAGCCTTTCCTGATCCCCTGGAATTACTCTGTATTTGGGAAGGAAAGAAAATAAGCATTTATTAAATGCCTACTATGTTCCAGCCACTGTGCTAAATCCTTTACTAATATTATCTCATTTGAGCCTCACAATTAACCTGGGAGGTAGGTGTATTATAATTCTCATTTTACAGTTAAGGAAACTGAGGCAAGCAGACAGAGGTTAAATGACATGTCCAGCATCATATAGCTAGCAAGTATTATGAGGCTGTATTTGAATTCAGGTCTTCTGAACTGCAGAGCCAGCCTTCTAAATACTGCTCCACCTAATGCCTCTATTTGCTTTTCATATATATTTACCTTTACTTGTTTGAGGACAGATTCCTGCCCTAGTAGAATGTAAACTCCTTGGGAACAGGGTCCATTTTCATTTTTTTGTCTGTATGTCCCCAGTAACTACCATAGGTCCCTCCATATTTTAAGTGATTCATAAATGATCATCATACTGAATAGAATTTGATATGAACTTTGTTATGGCCAGATGTATGGTACACCATCTGCTGTTCATAATGCCTTCATGGGACCAGAGATCCAGAGCTGGAAGGGACCTCAGAAGCCTTGTAGTCCAATGGAGTGGTATGCCGCTTTACCTCATTCCTTGTGGAATCTTCTCCCTAAGGAGACCATGTACTTCCTGAGGTCAAGGATTGTGCCACACTCTTTACATAGAGCAAACACTGATGGTCCACATACTAAGTGACTTTCTTCATACTTTTTTTTTGGATTTTGTAAGGCTGGTTATCCCCACTTTTACAGATGAAGAAGCTGATACTCAGAGAAATGATTTGTCCAGGTCTTGCCATGTAACTGATAAATATCTAGACAATGACTAGAACCCAGTTCATTTTTCTCTCAAACTAGCTTCCTTTTCCTCCAGACCTTTGTGAAAGCAACTACTATATGCAAGACCTTGTGGGGAATACAAAAAAAGAACAAGACATCTTCCCTCAAATAGCTTCAGATGTCATTGGAAAGATGAGGACTGGACTATTTTCGTCAATCTAGAACAGTGATTTCTTCAGCTGATACTAATGTTTAGTGAGGACACCTTCTCTACCAATGCAGAACACCTCTGCCTCTTAGAATTTCTAGCTGAAGAGTGGATAACATGACAGAAAAGGAAAATTAAAAATGCTAGAGAGGATATGGAAAAATTGGGACATTAATGAACTATTGGTAGAATTGTGAACTGGTCTAACCGTTCTGAAGAGCTATTTGGAACTATGCCAAAAGGGCTGAAAACATTGCACATACCCTTTGACCAAGTAATATCACTAGCAGGTCTGTATTCTAAAGAGATCAAAGGAAAGGGAAAAGGTACTATTTGCACAAAAATATTTATAATGGCTCTTTTTGTGGTGGCAACGAATTGGAAGGCGAGGGGATGCCCAATAATGTGGGGAATGGTTGAACAAGATGTGATATATAATTGTGATGTACTACTATTGTGCTATAAGAAATGATGAAGGGTATGGTTTCAGAAAAATTTGGGAAGACATATGAATTGATGCAAAGTGAAGTGAGAAGAACCAGGAAACCACTGAACACAGTAACAGTAGTATTATAATGACAATCAATTGTGAAATACTTAGCTACTCTAAAGACAACCAATGATCAAAGACAATATCAAATAACTTATGATGAAAAATGCTATTCTATCTCCTGAGAGAGAACTGACGAACTCTGAGTACAGATTGAAGCATTTTTTCACTTTCTTTACATTTCTTGCTTTGTGTGCACATGCATGCATATGTATGTATGTATATGTATGTATGTGATGTGACTAACATGGAAATAAGTTTTGCATGACCACATTTATAATTGATAGCATATTGCTTGACTTATCAATGGGTGGGGGAGGGGTGGGAGAGAAGAAGAGAATTTGAATTCATGTTTTTTAAAACAAATATTAAAAATAAACATCAAAATATAATCACTACCTAATTTCCTTAATGAATTTGATCTAGTGCCACCTTCTAAAGGAAACCATTACTACTGTTTGTAGTATCTTACCCCTAAAAGTATCATATATATGCACATGCATACATATATACATACATACATACATATATACATGCATATACACATACTGTCTCCCTCTAGTCTTTGGACTAGATACTAAGGACTCTAGGGATTCATAGAAAGAAGAGATGACAGCCCCACTTACTGATGCTTGTATGATGCTTTATAAATAATTTTCATGTGAATATTATTATCTCCACTTCACAGATGACAGAAATGATGCCTGGATTGGAAACGTTCATTGACCTTGGCCAACAACAAACAACTAGTGATTAACTGGGATTTGAACCCTTGGTTGTATTGCTCCCCAGTTAGTACTCTTTCCACTGTACCACAGCTAGAGTTAGGATAGGGAGACTTCATGAAAGAGAAAAGTCTTAAGGATAGATAGACTATGGCTGGACAGGAAAAAAAGGTTAGGGTGGGTGGTGTTCAAAGGAAAAGGGAGAGTGGTATAAGCAAAGTTTAGAAGTAGGAAAATGCAAAACTATTGTGTTTCCCATAGCTCCTAGGCCAATGCTAAGCCTATCAAAAATATTCAGTTGAATTTAGTAAAAAGAAAAAGTAATCTATTACAACCCCTTAGTGAAAAACTTCAAGGTCATTACCTTCCACTCTTAGGCATTCAGAGAAAAAGGTTTTTGTTTGTTTATTTTTTTTTTCTGAAACCAGTAGTATGCTAGGCAATGTAGAAATGATCAATGTTACCTCTAGGCAATGACAATCTAAGACTAGTACATCTGAAATAAATTCATGTAAAAGAAAAAAATGGGTGTCAAGATTAGGGAACACTAATTTGACTACAAGGAAAAAAATCACCAGAATTAATCTAGGATAATTTACTATGTGATGAATAACTCAGAATAAGGGAGGAGAGCAGTATAACTATAAAAATGGAACGTGTATGTGTGTGATGTGTGATGTGTGTATATGTGTGGACATATATTTTTAGGGGGACGAAGGGGACAGGTAAGATGAAGACCTTAGCAGCTGAGATATATTGGGAAACCAAAAGGAAAGTAAATTATCACAGAATATTGGAGCTCAAAGAGCTCTCAGAGGTCATCCAACATACGTTCTACCAACTGTACGAATTCCTGATAGTCACTGAGCTTCTGCTTTAAAAACCTGAACTTAGGTTTTTAGGCGGGTCAAGAGGCAAGCAATGGTGTAGTCATATCTTGGAAGGGGCAGTAGATTTTGATTTAGTAGACCTGGGTTTGAATTCTGACTCTGACACTCATTGAGTTACCTTAGAAAAGTCATTTGACTCTCCGTGAGCTTCAGTTTCTTCACCTGTATAATGGGAGGGTTGGAGAAGCATTATACCATAGCTAATAAAGTTCTGGACTTGAAGTTAGAACAACTTGGGTTCAGATGTCATCTCCAATGCTTACTGTTATCTTGGACAAGTCATTTACCCTCCCTTAGCCTCAGTTTTCACACTTGTAGAATGGGACTAGTAATACATATAGTACATATTTTATAGGGTTTTTAAGAAGATAAAATGACATTATATTATAATATTATATGTATAGATATACATGCAAGTTTTCCAATGGAATAGCTTTAGAAATGTACATGCTATAAACGTCCAAAATTTTGAAAGACTAATTTTTAAAAAACTTTGTAAATGTTGATGTTTCTTATGAAAATTCAACATGACCACTGTCTTGTACTACACATTACTGTAGTCAATATTTGAACTCTAAAAACTTTGTAGTTGTTGTTTAATGACTACAAGGATTGCATTTGTATCCTAGCTTTAAGATCATCCAAAGAATGGGGGTTTGATGTATACGTAATACTTTTAATGTGATCTCAGAAGAAATAAGAAATCTACTGGCAACAGTTCAGGTGATCAATATGGCAAGAAGATATTCTCTACTATTACACCGTTCTGGGAAAATGTTAGCCAGAAACTATCACACATACAATGCATGATGACATAGCACCCTGGCTAATTAAAATTAAAATTTTATTATCCAAAAAATCACAAATCCAAATAAGCATAATTGAAATGTAAATAATCTAACTTTCAAATAATGCTTTTGATCAGTTTGTGGCATTTATCCTTCTAAAGTCACTAAAACTTAAAGCTCTACTACAATTTGGGGGATATGCCATACATACACATAGTGCTTTGTGAACCTTAAAGAGTTTTATCAATGACAGCTAGTATTATAACTAATATATTTGTACATATACACACAACACGTTAAGGCTTGTAAATGGCTTCATAAGCATTTTATTTGAACCTCAAAGAAACCCTAAGCCAGGTCAACATTACAGGTATATTATCCCCGTTTGACATACAAGGAAATTGAAGCTCAGAAAAGTTAAGTAACTTACCCAGTGTCCCAACACTAGTGTCAGAGTTAAGATTCAAGTTACAGATCTTTCTAACTTCAAATCCTGCTCTCTATCCACTAAAGTACTCTGACTGGATAATTGCTAAAGTCACTTCCAACTCAGTCTATGAATCTACAAAGAGTTCACACTGGACTTACTTTACAAAATAAGATATTAGCATAAACTTTTTTTGACAGAGATTTTTATTGTTGAACACAGCAAGTGAAGTTATTTTATGATACCTTTTCTTTGGAAAGTACTGATTTTGGACTTAGGGTTTCCTAAAAATAAGTCTCAGGAAGAAGAAATTCTTGTCTCATTACTTTTTCCATAAAGGACATTTCCCTAATATTTAATTTTTTACAAATGCTAAATCAGTGACTTTAGAATGAATGAGACATTCCCTGTATAAGACATTAATTTCCAAATGCTGAACTCCCCAAAACAGACGAATATGCCTACAATGAAAATCAAACTGTATTTGATGCCCATGTATGAAAACACTCATTTCTAATGCAATAAACTTGTTGTTGTTTTTTTTTTAGGGGAGGAGGGGATGGAGAGCCAATTGCCATAATAAGAACTGCTTTTGCTCAAAGTTTGATCACCAATACCTCAACCAATAGGGTGATCCAATAAATATGCTTTGATAAGAAGCATCACAAAGATTTGGACATGACTGAAAAATGACTGAACAATAACAACAAAAAAAGATATCATGGATAGAAAGGCAGTCTTAGAATCCAGAAGATCTGTGTTTGAGTGATACCTTTGACACATAGTAGCTATGTCACCACAGGCAAGCCATTTAACATCTCAGGGCCCCCTAGGCAAATTGCTAAGATTTTACATTACAAATGAGTTGTCATCTGCATAAATGGGGGGATTTCCCATAATGGCACATCTCCATGAGGCTAAAACAGTTCTCAACCAAAAAAATATAGATAGGTAGATAGATAGATAGATAGATAGATAGATAGATAGATAGATAGATAGAGATTAAGGCAATGTGGAATAGTGAAAAGAACATCCTAGATTATTGAAGTCTAAGAAGCTTTTGTTCCTTCAGAAAAATGTGAGGAAATGGAAGCTTAAAGCCAGATATATAGCTCATAAGTAGCAGAGTTAAGACTTGAATTCAATTCCTCTTATTCTGAATCCAGCATGCTTTTTACAATCCCAAGTTGAGCACTAGATTTGGAATCATTAGACCTAGGCTCAATTTGGGGCAATCCTGGACTGGATATTCTTTAAGGTTCCTTCCATCTTTAAAATGCCATGACCCTGTGAACATCAGCTTCAATCAACCTTCACAGGGGTCGATTAACTGAGGATACAGGAAGAGATGAGTCAAAAATGACTTGTAAAGGGACTGGGTGAAGACTAGTAGAAAGCCCAATGATAGCTGTTATTGTGGAGGTCTCAGAGGGTGTTGAACTCAGCTTTTTATAATAAGAAATGTAGTACTGAAGATGGAACAACTAGACAGAATGGAAGACCAGATCTCTATGGAGAGATGAAGAATGATAGTAAGTACAACTAAATTTGTAGAGCTTGAAAAATGGAAGGCTCAGCAATTTTGTACGTTGGAATAGTTACGTGGCAGCAGAACTATTTCAGGGGTTCATTTTCATTAAATATTGAGTGCAGAGAGTAGGAGAAATTCCTACATTATTCATCTTTTCTAAGGAATAATAGGGGGAAAATGTAGACTAGGGAGAGTGACCAATTATGGAGACAAGGAAGAATATAAGGAGATAAAGATGAGGGACTTATGTGTTAATGGTAAGAAGATACATAAAGATTTCTTAAAGAAGTGAATTAGATCATAAAGCACTGGATTGACTCTAGAGAATGTAGTAAATCAGGTTAAAAAGAGAATTTGTTGTCATTTCCCCTCCCAGGAAAAACCAGTACCATTGTGTTGATAGTTCAAACAATTGTAGGGTAGTTAATAGTAAGAGCTAGCATGGCATTTGGGGTTAGGCAAGAAAAAATCATTCTCTAGGGCTGGGAGCTCTAGACTAGAGGCAGGAGTCAAGGATATGGGGGAAAGAAGCCAGAACATTCCCCTTATGCTCTTGAGAAAACATTCAAAACAAGAACATTTAGCTTGAGGGTATTCATTGGCAAACAAGATGTGTTGGAAGGAATCCATAATAGGGTTTTGAATAGTTGGGACAGTATTTATAATAGAAGGAAGCGATGTAAGGGATATGGGCCCAGGCAATGCCAGGTGTGAATGCTGCTTATTTAGATTCAACTTCCTGTAAGAGCTTAGAGGAAAAGCCAACTTACTGCCACAGAGCTGCAACTCTTCCTTCAAATTCAAAGTGAACAATATGTATTAAGCCCCTACTGTGTACAGGAGGGTAAAGGGTTACAAAAATGAATGAGACTCAGTCTATCTCTTCAAGCAGCTCATATTGGAAGAGAAGAGGTAAGAATTGGACACTACAGTAAATTAGATCATGATGAGTATCAAAGGAAAGGTTCAAAGAAAAGAAAAGGGGATGAAGAGGTGAGAAGGGAGTAGAGAGAGCTATCAGGGAATGCTTTTTGGAGGAAGTAGCACCTAATCTGGGCATCAAGGGAAAGAAAAAAAAGTAACAATCAGAGGTGGAGTAGAGGGAGAGGATGTCAGGGATGGTGGAGAAGATTCCGGTCATGGGGCTTCCTATTTCAGTAATATTCATTCTTTTGCATCCAAGAGTAAAATACAAATGGGGATGGTAGCAAAGTCAAGACATCTTGACTGTCATCCAAATTCTACTATTTGCTCACAATGTAATCTTTGGTAAATCACTCTTCTGGACTCGGTTACCTCCTTTGTAAAAGAGGAATTATGACGCCATGGTTTTGAGGACTCATACTAGCTGCAAGAAGGGCCAAGAATGGGGCAAGTTAGGTGACACAGTGGACAGAGCACTGGTCCTGGAGTCAGAAGAACCTGAGTTCAAATCCAGCCTTAGACACATAACACTCACTAGCTGTGTGACTCGGGCAAGTCATTTAACCCCAAATGCCTCACCAAAAATATAAAGGGCCAAGAAGAATGGAATATATAGCAGGGTAGAGAGAAGACTGTAATAGAGGTTTCTTCCTGGGAAGAGGGGCCTCAGGTAACAGGAGAACATTGGAGAGGGAAGAAAGGAACAATACCATAAAAAATTGAGAGAGCAACAGAAGAGGATTTGACAGAACTAAAAGACACATTTAGTATAGTAAAATCACAATTTTAGAGCAAGGGTCATTTAGTTCAAACCACTCCTTTTACAGATAAGGAAACAGAGATGAAATGATTTTTCCAAGGTCACTTCAGCAGCAAATTAGTGTTAAAATTTGAGCCCAGGTCCTTCGACTCCAAATCCAAAGCTTTACCTATGACATTTCAGCTGCCTCACCTTTTCTAAGAACTTTTATTTATCTAGAAAATTATAATTAGGGTCTTTAGACTGCACCCACACAAATGTTGGAACAGTAAAAAAAAAAAGAAAGAAAGAAAGAAGAAAGAGAGAGAGAAAAAGTTAAAATTTATCACTGTGAGTAGGTTGTAAACTCCACGAGGTCAGCTCTATACCTTAATTATCTTGTGGTTTCCCTTCTTCATCAGTATGTTCAGAGCATTTTTTTTTCAGTTTAAAAAGTGCTTTTATGACTTCAGTTCTTTGAGGTAAATAGTACAAATATCAGTTCTTCCATTTTGAGGGTGAGGAAACAGACTTAGAAAGATGTTATTACTTGCCCAAGGTCATATAGCTATTAAGTTTCATGCTCCTTGGACGCCAAATTGAGTGCTCTTTTTACTACACTCTCTTCTTTGTGATTAACAGATGGTTGATGGATGAATGATTAGATGAAGGAATGAATGGCTGTTCTTCATGGGGCCAGTGGGAAGCGACTGTTGAGTGCTCTTCCACTTCCTTCTTTGTTGAGCTAGTGCTTCTCAAGCCATCAATAAAGTTTGGCAGTGGAGGCAGAGAAGTTGTTCATCCAACTGAACAGAATGGCAACAGCCCTTCACAGCTCCTAGGAACCCTTCATCAGAGTGCAAAATACATAGTGTGGCCACTGCCGAGGGTGCAGAATCATGGTGCCACTGCACCACCTGCTGGCTGTTCTCAAAGCTCTGTTCATGTCTACCCAAAGAGAGCTCTGGTGTTACTACACAACAGTAACCCTGGTTGTACATGTTGTGTAAGACTCAGTCCTTTTCACATTCTACAGAACAGCTTGGGTCTGGGGCTGGTGACTTTGCTCAAACAAATCAGTCTACTTCTGCTGCTTGCCAGGCTTATTTATTTATTTATTTTTCAAGCACTTAGTCACCAAAATTACTCAAGATAACTGGGGCATGAGAAGGGGCATAAAAGATGTGATTGAGGGTAGGGTCTCCTGGATAAGGAGGTAAGCAAGTCATCAATGGGAGCAAAGGATAAAATAATGCTAAATCAATATCTATGAAATATTAAAAGCAAACAAACACAGCAGAGGAATACCTTCAGCCCATTGGTTTGGATCTTTTTTGGACAATACAAAGAAAGATATAAATGAGAATTGTGTAACATGAGCAGATATGAAAAGGTCACTTTCTACACTGGTGGAGGGAGTGTCCACTTCATTTGGATCTCAGATCTCCTTTAGCACTGAAGGAACAATATCTGGGTTGACATACTGAAGAAATAGCCAGGATCACCCTCTACCTATGAGCACTGAGTCAGGGCTTTGCAGCCATTTCTGTATTTCTCAATTCCTAATTTGGACATCTTACTCCAGCTGAGATACCCAGAGTATCTTCCTCACACTCTCTCACCATGCCCACCACATACGTACGTGTGTGTCTACAGACACACTCATATAATATATGCATGTATATTCATATGTGTGCAAAGATATGCATACAACATATGTGTGTAATGTGTGTATAGATATATATGGATTTTGTCGTTCGGTCATTTCATCATATCCCACTCTTTGTGGCCCCATTTGGGGTTTTATTGGCAAAGAGACTGGAGTAGTTTGCCATTTCCTTCTCCAGCTCATTTCACAGATGAGGAACTGATGCAAACAGGGTCAAGTGTCTTGCCCAAGGTCACATAGTTACCAAGTGTCTGAGGCAAGACTTGAGCTCAGGAAAATGAGTCTTCCTGACTTCAGCCCAACCCTCCATATACAGTGCCACCTATCTGCACATATGTATGGAGATATATATATGTATATATGTATAGATATATATATATATATATATGTATACACACACATACATACACATACACACACACACACACACATATATATATGTATAAAATATTATATATATAAATTATATGTGTATATAAGTACTCTTAGGACAGGATGCCTTTCCATCATTGTCTTCTTAGAGTAAAATTACCTTGCATTCAATGTCTGAGGGAATACTGTATTTTGAGGTATCTTTTGTCCCTGATTAAAAGGAGCTAAAGCATCAATGCAAAAAAAAAATCTATGTTTTAGGCTTAAACCCAGTTATGTGATTTATTACTTATGTGACCTTGAAGAAGTCACTGCATGCCTCTCTGGAGCTTAAGCTTCCTCAGCTGTCAAATGAAGGAATTGGTTGAGATGATATTGAAGGCAAGAGTAGCTAAAGATCAATGAATTATGTTTGAGTAGTATATGTTAAAAAGCAAAAAGGAAATTAATTATTCTTCATACCTTACTTTCATTTTTTTAATAAAGGACTATTTTTAAAAATTCAGTTTTATTTTATTTTCAGGCCTACATTCTCCTTCTCCAACTTCCCTCTTTTCCCTATGAAAAAGCATGAAAAACAAAACTCACTGAAAATAAAACGGGCAGAACAAGTTCCCACTTTGGAAATGCCCCCCCAAAAAAGGGCAAAAATGTCTCAAACTGTACTTTGTGCACATCAGCTATCTATCTAGAGGCAGGTAGTCATTATTTATCATGAGTCCTTTGGAAGTGTGATTGGTCATTGGGTTATTTAGAGTTCCAAAGTCTTTCAAAGTTATTTGTTTTTACCAAATTGTCATTATAGCTTAAATTGTTCTTAAGAGACCCTTTATTAAACAAATCAAAACCATTTGTGAATTTTCCATTTTATGGATCAATACAACAAAAATAATAACAATAATAATAGCTCATACTTATATAATGCTTTAAAGAGTACAAAGCATTATGCAAACAACATCTTATTTGGTTTTCACAACAGCCTGATGAGGTAGATGTTCTTATTATTGTTTTTTAACAAAGGAAGAAATTGAGGCTCAGAGAAATTAAGCGACTTGACCAAACTCATGAGTAGACAACAAGTATTTGAGTTGGAATTTGAATCCAGGTCTTCCTGATTCCAAAATTTTATCCATTACACTAGACTGAAAGTAATCATCTTTCTTCAACTACCTACAGAGACTAGGACAAATCTGACCTCATATTTTGATATGAAGCATAAGGATAACTTTCCAAAAGTCCAAGTCTAGATATACGATCTTATACAGTTTCCTTCTGACTCGAATTCTTATGATCCTAGGAGAGGCAGAGGTAGGAGTGGTTAGAGCATTAGACTTGGACCCAGGAAGACTTTGATTTGAATTCTGCCTTTGATACTTCCCTATTGTAATCATGATAGTATCCCTAAACTCGACTCTCAGTTTGCTCATCTGTAAAATGAGCAAATCACCAGTAGTGCATATATACATGTGTACACACACACACACATACACACACACACACACGTATATATATGTATTATATATGTATATATATATGTATATATACTATATATATATATGTATATATATGTATATATATTATATATATGTATATACATATATATACATATATATATATATGTATCTCAGGGCAGTAGATCATCTCAAAAAAGATAAGGATCTTGCAAATCTTTGTAAATAGGGTCTATTATTAATATCCTATGACCATTCATCTATATAGGGGATGTTTGCATTACAGAATGGGTAGATCTTCCTTGAATCTGTCAAATCATATTACTGTTAAAAATGATTTTTCTTGCTAATCTGTGTTTTGGAGACTGTGCCAGCCTTTTGTCCAAAGTTGTTCAGAAGGACATCTCTGATAATGAGATTGTATCAAATCTTCTTATTTTGGTCAAATGCCAAACCAGTCCTAAATTGATTTTATCCTACTCAGGTTTGGGTGGAGACAGACTTCCAAGACTGGGGGTGGTATTTCCTTTGATGGGGATGACATTGGCTCCTGTGGACTGTGATCTAAAGCACGTACTCAAGACCTTATTTTAATATGACGTACCTTCTAATATGTTGACCAATCACAGTTGATTGCCACTCCTTGGGAACACCTATACTTCAAAGGGCATATAAGGCTATACCCCCAAATCCCAAATTGAGCCAGCTCTGAATTGGCTCCCTTAGGGGGTCCAGTTTTGGATGGAACTCCCAAGCAATGCATGTCAAGCCACTTTGAGAAAATAAACTGTGGACACATGTACCCCAATTTCATTTGTCTCTTTCTTATAGCACACTCTGTTTCAAATTGGAGTTCTTGGGGTTCAGGGTTCACATTATTTACCCCAAAAAACAATGCTGGAAGGGAAGTTATACCCTTGAGAAACTTATAAACTCTTTTGCTTATTGGATAGGGGAGGGGATGGTGGTTAGTATCAATCCTCTTGGATTATGTGGTTATTAGAAGAACCCACTTGCAGGAAAATGATGGACTACATCCCAAAGGCAATCTCATTATTCCCTGAGACACAGACTTTCCTGAAAGTTAAAGAAAAGCAAGCTCTTTCCCTCTTTCTTGCTACATTTGTAGTCTTGGACCTCAGTTGTAGGGAAAAAGGTCCATTAGGAGATAATTTAAAAAGTCTAAATCACATATTTTAAAATAAACCTAATATTACAACTTTCAAAAACATTTCATAAATTTATCTAATGAAGCTTCCTAGAAGCTTCTTAGAAATCTACCTTAATGAATAGATAAGAACTCCCTGTAACTGTCCTATCAACTCTTGTCACGAAAATTCTACTCGAAACAGTGAGAAAAGACGCATGCTTGTTCAAGCACTTCCACTTTCCTTTTTGCCATTTTGTTTGCACTGCTAATTTGCTTTCTGAATTGCTTTTCTCTGATAAAGCAAAGGTAAACTTCAGCTTATTCCTTGTCCAAATGATCAGAAATTTAAAATTAATGAGGTTTTACTTTATCTAAGTTGCAGAGAAGTTGAGCAAATGTATAAGCATCATACTTACTTTTTTTCCTTCTTAAGGATTATTTTTATATTAATCTCTTTCTCCATGTTCTTTTCTTTTCTTCTCTCTCTCTCTCTCTCTCTCTCTCTCTCTCTCCCTCCCCCATCTCTCTTTTCCTGTCTCTCTGTCTTTCTCTCCCTATCTGTCTCTGTCCCTTCCTCTTTTCTGACTCTCTCCTTCTGCATGTGTGTGTAGTGCATGCATGTGCGTGTGCATACATGTGTGCTCACCTATGCATATGTGTGTGTGCATGCATGAGCACTCTGGTTTTAATTTTCAAATGACGCTCTGACATGCCTCTATTTTTTTTTTTAGCCCAGTGAGTGGAAATAAGGGTGTCAAACCTGGTGATTTACTATCAATGATGATAAATAATGGTAAATCAATAATATCCATTTCCAGCTTCACACTAGGTACCTTAGAGACACTGTAATAATTATGAACCACAGATTTGACTGGAAGGGGTGGAGGAGAGGGAACACTGCCATTTGTGGTAACAACTTGGTTATCATACACCAGTGAAGTTGAGTTTGAGCTTTCCTCTGGATTGGTTATCCCTGGTGATCTTTATTCTGCAAATTTTAAGGGCAGGGAGATTTAGAAAACTAGAATGGTAGCACATGCCTACGATCACTACTGTTGGGAGGATTTGGGAGTTCTGAGCTGTAATAGAGCTAAAATTTACTGGACATCTCCACCATTTCCAGCACTAACATGGGGAACTCCTGGAGGAACTGGCAACCAAATTGGCCGAGGAGAGGTAAACTGTCCCAAGCTGGAAAAACAGAGCTGGTTAAAGCTACCTATAAGCAATGGGGTGGGGGTTGGAGATGGGGGCTGTTAATGGCCACTAGACTTCCAGCCTGGATGAGATAAAGAGAGCCCATTATCCTAACTGATAATTATGTAAATTTCTCCATCCTCCATTTATTTGTCTCCTTTTTAGATCATTCGCAACATATAGGATATTTCTATGATATGTCTTAATATGGTCTATAGAACACTCCAATTCTCCAATAGATCAGGGATTCCATAGATGTGGCTATTCTTCTTAATGATACAGATTGGAACCCATCTTTACTTGCACTTCTAGTAAGATTCTCATTCATGTCCTCCCAAAAGTTCTACACAGTGGGGTCTATTCAATGTTCTGGTTACTTTGGGCCTTCCACATCATCTCTTCAGTTTACCAGGATCCCAATAGAACAGAAAGACTGTCAGATACTCCTTGTTCTTGTCAGGTTGTCAGTCCTTCTTTGTTTTTGAAATTATATTTTTTTTGGATGGCATCCTTTACATAGCTTTTCCTCTGTCACTTTCTTATTTGCTGTGTGTTTGAGCCTGCTCAGTCCCATCTACCTCACCATGGTTCTTGGGAGACACTCACCCTTGACTATATATTTTTTGAGGCTGTAGTGTTTCATGACTCACAACCATGTAATATCGTTGGAAGAATAATTGTAGTAAGGAGATGAACCTTTGTTTCAGGGAGAAGCTTGGTATGACTAATTTCTGTACTTTGCCATAGCCAACATAGTGCAAAGAGTGCTAGATTTGAAATCATAGATTTAGATCCTGGCATGGCTCTTTGCTACTTATGTGACATTAGGCATATCACAACATTCCTTTAGACTTCAATGTCCTATAAAACAAAAGATGACCTCTCAGTTCCCTTTTGGATCTAAATCTTATTATTCTATGACCTTCCCCTGTAAGTCTTTCCCCATCATTTTAGTAGGAAAAATATGCCAAATACAGTTTATCGTATTTTGCCCAAGTATTTGATGAAGGATCTCATTATGTTCTTGTTTCTTACAGTCTTATTTTAATTTGTTTCGTGATAAAGAGGTATGTGGAAGGAATTAGGGATGTTTAGCTCGAATGAAAGAAGAGTTAGCGATTCCATGACACACCTTTAAGTATTTGAAGGGCTCTTAGAAGGAAGTAAGAATCTTGCTCTGCTGTGTCACAAAACAGGATGAGGAGCAATAGGTGGGCTTTACAGAGGGTCAGATTGGGGGAGGAGACTCCATGACCACATGTCAGCAGCTCTATAGAAGGGATCCAGGTCGGGGCCAGATGATGACTTTTCAGTACAATTCTAAGGTTCTTTGGTTCTGTGACCTCTCACTTGTCTGAGCCCTCATTGATCTCTTGCTCATAAAAGCATAGATTTAGAGATGAAAGGAGCTATAAAGGCCTTCTAGTCTAATCACTTGATTTTACAGTTCAGGAAACTGAGACCCAAAAAAGGTTAAGTAACATGATTAAGGTCACACAGTATTGTAATAAGCATCAGAGGCAAGATTTGAATCTAGGTCTCCTTGTTATTATGATGCCTCCTTTTCACATTCTGATTTATATTATATTTACTTATATAAATGTTTCACACACATGTATGCACCCACAGGCACATGCACACTCACAGACAGACAGACAGACACGCACACACATACACAAAATCCACCTCACCTTCAAATACTTGAGCATAAGTTTCTTGGGGGAAGGAACTATGACTAATACTTTGAATATTCCACAGTGACTAATATAGGCTCCTGGATCCTTTAGATATTGAATACATGTTTGCTGTTTGTATTTTAATTAATTAATGAGGTTGTAATGAAAACTTTTCCTCTCTCTCTGATTCATTTCATTTTCAAGATATTTCAAAATTCATCCACCTGGATGGAAGATTTGCAAAGTTCTCTCCAGTGTTACTCCCAACATTACTAGCATCAACAACCATTTTCAAGTGTTTGTTTATTTGTTTTTTCAAATCAAGCTCTTCTGGACATTCTTGCTGTTTTAAATTCTTAAATGTTTTCCAAACATTGGCCACCATGGAGGCCCTGTACCCATGGGGACACCCCAGGAGAGAGGAGAGACCAGGCCAACTGTCACACTTCAGGGATGGACACGGCATCCTGTCACTGGTGATGTTTTCAGGTACATTTGGCTACACCCTTATGTGTGAAGAGTAAACATTTTGTTGCACGGCAACTGCTGTAACAAATGCTTCCTTCTACGTGGAAACATTTGTCAGCAAAATAAATGTTTGCTTTTGCAATTTCCGCTGGGCCTCTGCTGTGACCAAACAGAACTCACACACACAATGCCAGGGGTCACCTATCTGTTGTACCTGTGAAATCCATTTTCTACCATCAACAAACCACACCCCACCCCTGCTGGTACAGCATGGACATGTTTTAAAAATATGTGGAGATGTTTGCTGTTTTCTAGCCATCTGTGCCCAAAAGGCGCTCTAACAAGATGTTTTCCTTCCGTTCGCTCAGAAACAGATTTGTTGTTGTGATTCACTTACTTGTTTTAGGAAGCTATGTGTTTGCTTTGCTCAGAAGGCTTTTCCTACATACTTTTCACCTTCATCGCCACCCCACCCCTGTTGTTGTTGTTTTTGTTTTTTCACTTTAATTTTAGCCGAAAACGGTCTCCTCTTCTCTTCCATTCATCTAAGCTCTTGCCCTTGTTAGGCAATGTTTCTCCCAGTCACGAACTGTTTAAATTGGTACATGCTGACGGCTCAGCTCTTGTAGGCCATTCTGGTGATATATGCCAAGCCCTCTGTCAGTTTCTTTTTGAAGGCACTTCTTGTCCCTTTTAGCAGGGTACTTATGGATTGTTGTTTGAGGCCCTTTCAGCATCATTACCAAATAAATCTCACTCACTGATCACTTTGGCTCAGAAAATGTGAAGCATTTATCAAAATATTTAGTGCCAAAGGAGGCTTCTGTATTCCTCTTAATGTCCCAGGATGTGAAATTCGTTAGCTGCAGTCCTGAATGTCCCACAATGCATATATTGTATACCTATTAGAAAAATGAGTGGCCTCGTTTCCTTAGATTTATAAGCCAAGGGAGACCATAAATTAGCTGCATCTTTATCTCCACCCCCTCTCCTTTGTAGATGGGAGGTAAACTTGAGATTAATAACTTGTCAAAGGGCAACATTTCATTTAATCACTTCTGGATACTTAATGCAAGAAGCAGCTTAAAAATGGAGAAATACAGATTAAATGCCACTTCCCATCCATACCATGATATCCCAAAAGCCAGTTGCCTTAAAGTGAGGGTCAAGAGTTCATTTGCCCTGATGGGCCTGAGTGTTTCAATAATAATCACCTGGTCAAGGAATTTCGAGCTAGAAGGCCCTTAAACAGAGCTGTAAGCAACTTACCCTTGCACAAGCACCCCAAAATATTCCCAAGGAGAGTAGAAGAAAGGCATCTTCAAATTAACTTTTAGAGAAAAATTCAATTGAGATGCCTAGGAGATGGAGGAACAGGGGCAGTTCATGGAGGAAGACCTAGCAGAGAAGCTTCAGACCCACCCCTGCACTGGGAGAAAATCTGGGACTCGACCCAGAGACCCTGGATCAGAATGGTTACTTCTAGAGGAAACTGCACCTAGGGGAAGGAGCACAGGGCAGCATCAGAGCAGGAAGGAGTTCAGCTGGGATTAGGCCACAAAGTGTGTATTTGGAGGAATGAAAGCTGCTATTGGGTAGCTTCCTATCTTAATTAACTATTATTCCTACCTATTTAAATTCTGTTGCTTGAAAGGATATAAAATTCTATAAGCACCATCCTTGTCCCCTTGGCACAGAACACCAGTTACAATTACCCTAGTTATACCTGTCTTAGTATCAATAATTGCATTTTATACTCCAGTAAACTAAAGCTCCTAGAAGTTGAGTTGACAAAGAAAACACAATCAACAACCAGCCTTCAACCCAGGCCTCCTGACTTCAAGGCCAGTGCCCTTTGTACTTGACCATATCACCCTGTTGTGTCCTGAGTGCTATGCCCTAGGCTACTGCCCACCTTACCTATCCCTAGTCTCCTCTCAGGCCATGCTCCTTTGAGTGGGAATGAGCAAGGCCAGAATTCACTTTGTGGATCAGAAGCTGTGAACATGCTGGGTCTCCAAGTATTTCAGCCACCACCACAAATCGACTCTGATTTAGTGCAAACAAACTGGCATTGCTAGAAGGTGAGGTCACTGGAACTCTAGCCTTGACGAAGTCTCCAAGAAAGAAAACAGTGTGGTGTGTGTTTCTCCCCAGCTCACATTCCTCCCTCTCCATTCACTTCCCACCAGGCTTGGACTGGGCTTTCCTAAGGCCCTAGGGATTGAATTAAAGGCACAGGCCTCAGCACATCAAAGACACCACACAAAATCTGGGTGCGATATTCCAGGGAAATGTGTTCCACCCTTGGATGGAGGAAAGTTAGTGAGAGGGAGTTCCTTCAGACGGCCATAGTAACTAACACTTCATGTATATTGTTAGTAACCTGAAAATGAGACTGATTCTTCACCTGTGGCTCAGAGTCTATGTTTATATAAATGCATGCAATGGCGGGGGTGGGGGAGCCTCTCTGTGTTTGAGGCAGTTGGAAAGAAGGATCTAGGCAGAGTACTGGGCAGCGTATATATCTGTTTTCTTCTCAAGTCTTGAAAGTTGTTTGGAAAGCACATGTTCTTTCATTTACTCAGTCAAAAATTGGGTATTAAAAGCCTTCTGTGTATGGAACACCAAGCTAGGTGTTGGAGAAGACTGAGTTTGCATGAAATATATTCCATGTCCTTATGAAGTGTATAGTATAGTCAGTCAACAAACATTTATTAAGCACTCACTATTAGTCCGGTAGGGAATAAAATTATAATATACACTAAGATATAGTGTGTTATATACCATATTTTATGTCAACAGACAGCATTGCCTAGGTTGTGTCTAAGAGCTGTCTTTGAAGCCAGAAAGACCTAGACTCAAGTCTTGCTTTTGGCATTTTCGGGATGCTGGGCAAGTGCTCTCAGTGTTCAACACACTTCTCAGACATCCTAAGTTGTGGGAAAGGTACAGACCTATTTGTACTAGTACAGGGAGTGAAGAAATTTGGTTGAAAACCAGAGTGTGTAGAGTGTGACAATATGAAGTAAGTTTGGAGAGGTAGGGTGATAGACTGTGGAGGGCTTTTAAATCCTATTAAAAAGGGCAGAACTCTTAGTCACTTTCCCACCAAGAGAGCTGTTTGTAGGATTCTCAGAGCTGGGCAGCCCCCTGGTTCAGGGAGGTACAGTCTTCCTGAAGCTGGTCATGAGCCCTCTGGGAGAGACTATGGAAAGGCTGTACAGGAAACATCTCTTCCCCCTGGCCTCAGCTAACACATGTTCCTCAGTTTGGAAGGGAAGATCAAATGAATAGTACATCTCCCTGAGGAGTCCAAGTGCCTCACATAGTTTTCTACATATGTTGCACAAGCCCATGTTTGTGGCAATTGAGATAATCCCTCCACTCCCCCTGCATTTCTCAGCATAAAAGACAAACTGTAATTCTTCAGAAAAGAAGGCAGTACTAGCCCCAATGTCAGCAGCAGAACAGAGGCCAAGGAATTCGAGTGAGCCTCAGTTTGGGAGGTTGGATGAAAGGACTCTGCAAAGCTAAAAACTCACCCAGATTTCTAAGTTCTATAGAACTGGATGGGATAAATGGCCTGGGAAGGGAATGGATAGGAATTTACTAAGTGCTTACTATGTGCCAGGCATCATGCTAAGCACTTCACAAATATCTCATTTGCTCTTCACAACAGCCCTGCTAAGTAGATGCTAATATTGCCCCCATTTTACAGATGGGGAAACTGAGGCAGACAGTGGTTAAGTGAATTCCCTAGGGTCACAAAGCTAGTAAGTTTCTGAGGCCACATTTGAACTCAAATCTTGCTACTGGCTCAAGGGCCAGAGTTGTTCTATCCACTGCTTACCTAACTTTCTCTCTCTCTCTCTCTCTCTCTCTCTCTCTCTCTCTCTCTCTCTCTCTCTCTCTCTCTCTCTCTCTCCTAAAATCACATAGGCAGTTTGTTCACCAGTTGTAAACCCAAAGACTTGCCAGAAGCATTTTTTTAATTCAATGACCTCACACCCAGTCAGCTTTATCTAAAGACATATGTAATGTTAGAAAACGGAATAGAAGATGTTAGTTAAAGGGACCCTTGTTGGAACAGACACTATTAAAACTCAGAGGGATCTTAGAACATAGAATGTTAGAGATGGAAGAGGCTTTAGGATATAGAATATCAGAGCTGTAAGGGACCTTAGGACACACATAGACTGTTAGTGTAGTACAGGACTTAAAATAGTATGTAGTCTAAACACATTTTATAGAGGAGGTAACTGAGTCTCAGACTGCGGAAGTGACAAGATGGCATGATGAATTAGTAGCAGAGAGTCTGGGGTAATACTGTAGTGTCTAGCAGAAGGGGAGGAGATTCCAAAGAAAGCTGCAAAAATTATGACAACAGACACCTGCCTCTCTTTATGTTAATCTAATTCAAAACATTACCAGATAAAGGGGAATGATGATACCAGGTTCAGGAATTCAAAGTTGCAATTACATGAAAAGTCAGACAGATGGTTTAGAACAGTCTCCAAACTATGGAAAGAGTTCCTGAAGCTGAAAAATGTAAACCAACATTTGTAACTCTCCTGGAAAACATTTCACTCTGTTTTATACACATGCACCCAGGGTAAGGCCTGTTCACTTGCCACATTTCGGTTTTGTTTCTTCATACATTAACCATGGCCTATAACTGTTGTCTGTGGTAATGATAGAAGAGATAAGACATTTCTCCCAAGACTTTCTTTTTCAATGACTTTCTCCCTTCTACTCTATCCATTCTTCAGCAGATTGCGTAGTAGGAGATAAGAAATGGAGTTCTGGTCTAAACTTTGCTAAACTGTGAGATGGTAAGTAAATTAAGCAAATCACTTCCCCTTTTTGGATCTGTTTCTTCTTCTGTAATGTGATAGCCTTGGGTGAGAGGACCTCAAAAAAAAGGCCATCCCAGCTTTGTCACTCTTTATTCTAATATGCTAAAGATAAGATCCCTTCTAGAGCTCACATTATGTTCTAAGAGCCCTTCCAGCCTTCAAATTTTGTGCATTTATGCATCAAAATTCAACTATGACCCTCAGTTTGAGAAGTTCAGTCAAATGATGAGGAATTTTTTCCCCCATAAAATCTAAACTATTGTAGATAGTTGTTTAAAATGTTCAGGTTTTACCAGGAGGTTTACCGTTTTGTAGACAAAGTCTAGAGGAGCGGGCCTTAAAACAGATTTTCATTGTGCTTTTAAAGTAGTTTAAATTTTTCATTAATGTCTTATTTTTATGTCCTGTGAAGGATACTCACAAATCACAGTTTTATCAAGTTCCCATATTAGCAGGGTATGTATCGCAAAGGTTTAGTATATGAGAACTATTTAGCTTTTTTTTTTTAAGGCAATTGATGAGAGCTATTTAGTATATTGAATTATTTTCAGTCATGCTGAGAAGCACAGTTTAGAGGGAATAAGAAGCAATGGATTTAGTATCAGTAATCTGGTTTTCAGGTCTTACCTCTACTATTTATTATCTGTGTGACTTTAGGAAAGACCCATTTCTGTGGGCCTTATTTTCATCAAAATACTTGGAATAGATCAGGGACATTAAACCTGGGGCCCATGACTTTATTTGTTAATATTTTGTTTACTATATTTATATATAATCAGTTTCTTTTGTAATCCTATGAATTTTATTTTATGCATTTAAGAACATGATTCTCAGAAGGCTTTCCCATAGTTTTCATGAGACTGCCTAAGGGTTCCATGATGTATAAAAGGTTAAGAACTCTATGGAATAGAAGGTCTCTAAGGTCTTTCTAGGTTCAACATTCTATAATTCTTAGTTCTAATACTGTCCTGCTTCCCCTAGTTTTCAAAATGAGAAAAGTAAAGCTCAGATAGGTGAAATGAATTGTCTAATGTTACATGGCGAATTAGGGGTAGAAAGCAGGAACCAGAACCCAGATCTCGTGACTCCCCAGGCAATGCTTTTTTCTTTACATTAATCCTCCTCCCAACCCCATGACCCTATGCTGCAATATTTATACAGTTCAAATTCAGGACTGAATTGAGTGCTCATTGCCCTTGCCTCCCAGTGAGGAGATAGAAAAAAGTATACTGTTATCACATTTCAGGAAGGCTAAAATGCTGATAATTCCTCATACATCTATGACAGTCATGGTAAAAAACTGTTATCTTGCTGTGCTGAAGAAAAATCAGGAATGTCTTTCTATCTACATTATCGAGAAAGATACAGCCTCCTCCTCCCCCCATCACCCTCGCCTACCACCTTTTAAAAACCACTACTTAGATCAGATGAGCCTCTGTTTATCATTTGTCTTCCCTTCCTTCATAAAGACCTTTATTCCTTTAGTTATAATGGATAACTTGGCTGCATAAGTTTAAATGGACTAGAACTGTTTCTATGGAAGTTTTCTAAGGTATAAAGACCTATTTCCTTAATGTTTTTTCTTATCTGCATAATTAATTTATTTTTCCACATCTTTGCCCTGTCCTGGTGTTCCTCTCCTTGCACCCATTTCAAATTTCCTTCAAGGCTCTCTACTCTTTGTCTTTTCATCCAGACAAGCCAAGTCTTTCCTATTAGCTCATTGTATTTTTCTATTAAAAAAAAAAACAACCCAATCCTTCTTCAAAGATAATTCAGAAATATAAAAAGAGAAAAAATAAAGAAGTCTTAGCACAATGAAAAACTAAATCATGTTTCCATTATTAAAAAGAAAGAAAAAAATAAAAAACTTTAAAAATTACAATATGATTGGAACTGGAAAGGGGATGGATATATAGGCCCTTATTTGCCAGTCAAGTTATGTGGTTAATAGCTAGCCAGTTAAAGACTCATTAGGAAAATCAGATTTGAATATATGTCAATTCCCTAACTTTTTGTTCACGTAGCTGCTCAAAGAGATGAAATAATTGATCGTAGGACTTATAAAGCATTATTCTAGAATAGGGGCTACTAACCTGAGATACAGTTTAATGGATGGATTTCAAGATCTGTGAAGTTGAATAGGAATAAATTGCATCTTTATTTTCATCAACCTCTAACTGAAAGTTAACATTTCCCTTAAGAGGAATTCAGGCAATAATATATAGGGGTCCATAAACTTCACCAGACTGCCAAAATAGTCTATGATAAAAAAAAAAAAGTTAAGAATCTTTATCCTAGAGCATTTTCTAAGCTATCCGATCAATAGTCAGACCTCTCAAGATCAACTGAGTTATTGTTGCTGTTGTTCAGTCTTGTCTGACTTTTCATGACCCTGTGGTTTTCTTTTCAAAGATATTGGAGTAGTTGGTCATTTTTTTCTCCAGTTGATTAAGGCAGATAGAGGTTAAGTGACTTGCTCAAGGTCACACAGTTGGTGAGTGTCTGAGGACATATTTGAACCCAGGTTTTCCTCACTCCAGGCCTAACACTCTATCCACTGAGTCATCTAGCTGCCTCCTGGACAAATAGAGAGTTTAAGTGACTTGCCCAAGGTCACACAGATAGTAAGTGTCTGAGGCCAGATTTGAAATCAGATGTTTCTGACTCCAGGCCCAGTGCTTTACCCATTGAGGCATCCAACTGCCCCTTAGTGACTTGCTGGCTTATACAGTACAAACCTGTTCTTGAAGCTTTGAATTAAATTCCAAGTTTCAGATCCCTCTTTTCTCCTGGTCTATGTCAGAGTAATAAAATTTAGTGAGATGACAGAAGGTATTGATTTAAACCCTAGAGGGATTCTCATCAAAATCCAAGGTAATAGTCATGATAAGATGTATTATGACATTCCATTTTCTGTATGGGACTTGTGTTTACACTATGGGAAATGGATAAGAGTGCTTATTCCATGGGGGTAGGGGAGAGAGAGAGAGGGCCAAGGAAGGAAAAGATTCAGGTAGAAAGCTTGTGATATATACGTGCTAAACTAAGAACTAATGGAGAATGAGACACATAGGCTAACTACTCTTCAAATATACTTAAGAAAATGGATAAATTCAATTATAGGTTTATTTTTCTAGATGTTTAAATGTTTTAAACTATACAAATTGCCCCATATTGATCTGAAAAGGGATTAGACTAGATTATTTCTATATTCCTTTCTGGGAGACTTTCCACAAGATGCCTGAGTGAGAGGTTGTCTCTATAGCTACCATAAGATATGCCTGCCTAACTTGTGACTCAGGAAGAGAGGAGATTGTATTTTGTTTTGCTTTTTTTTTTTTTTCAGTCTCTCACACAACATGGAAGGGACTTTAGGAGACTACAATATTGGGAAGGGAGGGCAAGACTTAGGGGAGAGCTGGCATTCAGACCCTAATAATGGATCAGATGTCAGCAAACTATAGCCAAAGCCAAATCCAACCTGCCCTGTGTATGAGCTAAGAAAGTTTTTACATTTCTAAATATAATAGAACTTTATTTTAAAATATTTTTAAAAATTCTTAGCTTGCAGGTTTCTACAAAAATGGATGGCAGGCTGAATTTGGCCTTCAAGTCATAGTTTGTCAATCTGCTTTAGAGTCAGTACACAGTGCTCCTTTGGAAGTTGAAGCAAGGTGGGAAAAAAAAAAAGTGTTTCACCATGGTTCCTTCATGGAGAATGGGGAGTTTAATTTCCAAAATAATAATAATAAAAAAAACTTAAATTCATAATAAAGAGGGGAAATGGTCGTAAGTGACATTTCAAAATTATATGACAGAAACATAAAGAATTTGAAGGGAATGAATGATTATGGACAAAAATAATTTAAAAATTAAAAAAAATAGAGATTATATAATTAACTTTCTGAAAGAGAAACTACATGTGCAATGAATGTACTACCAAGAAAATGGGAGAAAAGTCCTGGCCAAGAATAATTTGGCAATGAATACTTCTGAGACAAATATTGTAATCAATACAAGAGAAATAAGGAATTCTACCAAGCTCTTTTCTGAAGAAAAACAAATCGTTCACTTGCCTAAAACCAGGAAGAGATAAAAGAGAGAAAGACACCTGTTCACAACATCACTAAATATTATTGATTAAAAAGTGTTGTGCTTTTTTTCTCAGCAAAGAAGCTAGAACAATTTATCTAATATGTTATTTCTTGAAGTCCAATTGGATTTGTACCAAGGATAAAATGATAGTTCAATATTAGGAAATAATAGGTATAGTTAATCACATAAATTACAAAAATTACACTACATGCAGCCCAAGTATAACACACTTCTTATAGAAATAAAGTAAAATTAAATTATTGAAGATATATTTTCAGGAAAAGTACAGCCATGCTCACTTCACTTGTAGTTTGACTCACTCTTCAGACTTCTTCCAAACCTCTTTACCTGTCATCTTTCCATCCTGGAGAAACCTTCACCCCCAAAACCTTCTTTCCTGATGAATTACTCCTTTGCTGAAATCACCATTTCAGGAGGGTTCCCCAACATGTACTCTTCCTTTCTGATTGCACTCATTCTGTGGACTTCTTCCCCATTTCCATGCCAGCCATCTTGCCCCTGAATGGGTCCCTAGCTTTCTGATTCCTCTTTGTATAATGTCTTCCCTCAAGCACCTTGAGGGTAGGACATATTTTGTTGTATTTGTAACCCACTGTTAATGGCTAGTCTGTACTAGCATAGTATATATAATAAAATGAAGTCTTTTAAAAATCTAACATTCCAGGATTCTATGTTCTAGAACTTTTTATTCTCAGGCTCTTTCCATATCTAATGTTATATTTTCTAAGATCTCTCCTAGTTTCCCATTCAAACAGTCTTCTCAACTCTTTTCATACTGTAATAATTCTGTGTTCCAAAAATCTTTCCAATTCTGACATTCTTCAGCTTTCAACTAGGTATTGAGCCTTTTTTAGTCTCAGGCACTGAATTCATTCAGAAGAACTCTGTAAGAAACAGAGATAATGTTGAAACCTGACTTAGTGAAATTTTCAGAGAGCATGTTACACTGGACTCATGGATGACAGAAGAACAAGGCTGACCAAGAGGGACATAAATAGAGAGACTAGGTCACCAGAAGTGTTCTGGCAGATTCCATAGGCCTAGGTAGGCAACAGAAAAAGGCCAGGATCAGTTAAATTAGGGAATAGCAAATGGGTCTAGGCTGTCAGATCTTGCATATGGCTGGGTCGACACTTAACGAGTAATTTGACAAGCCTCCAAACAGGGGAAAGAATAATCCTGGGCCTGGTGCCCAGGAGGAAGGGTGCAAGTTGGGAGCAGATCTAGCTTAAATCAAAAAAGGCAGGCCAGGTTGGCGCCAATGAGTCAGTACAGCATTGAGATCCAAGGGCCTAAACAAGAAGACCCAGCAGGAAACCTTGTGACCAGAGCAGAATTTCAGACCACAGTGTCTGTATTCAATTAGAAAGTCAAAGTGTAAGGAATACCAGAAAGTGGTTGATTTGCCTTTCTTAATCTGATTTCCCAAAGTTTGGATCTTTGCACTATGGCTACTTATGGTCCTCACACCCAAGTGGAAATGACGTATTAGCAAGGTCATAGGCAACAACTACCAACCATTTTCGTGACTCAACTGCCCTTGACGTTACATGCTTATGTAAATAACAACTCACATTTTATATAGTGTTTGAAATCTTGAAAAGCACATTACTCAGAAAAATCTTGTAAAGTAGGGAAAAATAATGCTAATAATGGCTAATATTTATGTAGAACTTTATCATTTGTGAAGTGCTTTATGAGTATTATTTCATTTTATCCACGCAATAGCCCTGAAAGGTAGGTGCTATTATTATCCCCATTTTACAGATGAGGAAACTCAAACTAAAGTTAAATAACTTGCTCAGAGTCGCATAGCTAGTAAGTGTCTGAGTCTTGATTTGAATTCAGTTTTAAATGAATTCAGGTTCAGAAGTTTATCCACTTCACCACTTAACTATTCAGGTTTAATGGTTCCTGTTTTAAAAGATGAGGAAACTCAGTTCTGAGGGATTAAGTGACTTGCTCGTAGTAACACAAGTAGTGTCTAAAATATAGAATTCAAACCCAGCTCTCCTGATTCTGGGTACAATGTCTTATCTACTAGGCCATACTCTGGAGATTAGCTAATGTGCAGCAGATAGGGATTAGTCCTAGAGGCTAGGTAGGCGTGTTTCAGAGTTCAGAATGCCAGAGGATGCCCAAGAGCAGGGCTGATTAATTCTGCCTTGTAATTTTTTGTAGTGTCTGACTCTTTATAACCCCATTTGCGATTTTCTTGCCAAAGATACTGGAGTGGTTTGCCATTTCCTTCTCCAGCTTATTTTACAGATGAGGAAACTGAGGTAAACAGGGTTAAGTGACTTGCCCAAGGTCACACAGCTAGTAAGTGTCTGAGGCCAGATTTGAACTCAGGAAGATGTCTTCCTGACTATTGAATCCACTGAAGCACCTAGCTACCCCCAATCTTGACTACAGAGTGGAAACAACCAGTTATTTGATCTATTTTTATACTATCTAAGTGCAAAAGCACACAAGAGGTACATGTGGTCAGAACAAGTTCAAAAGTTTCCACGGTCAAAAAGTCAAAATACACCTAATACATTTTAATTTTTAAAAATGTTATATCGCTTAGTAGTTTTTGGTAATTCTGTCTTTTGTCTTGCTAAAAGCTGACTTTCATCAGTAGCCACAACACAGTATTGATTTTTCTCTATTGACCAATCATGCATTGCAGTATAAATATTTATGATGGCTGAACATAATAAAAAATAAGTTAAATACCACAGAGGAAAATAAAATGTAAATGAAGAAAGCATTTCTGCTTGGTGATACATCACTGAGTAATCTTATGCTACTCTGAGAAGCACCTAACTGCTTTCTACAAGTGATGTTCCCCTTTTTTTTTGCCTTTCCAGTCTTGTATTTTTTCCACTTAAAAGTATTTTATTTTTTTCCAATCGCATGTAAAAATTGTTTTGAACATTCATTTTTATAAGATTTTGAGTTCCAAATTTTTCCCTTCCTTTCTGCTCTCTTCCCTCCCTAAGACAGCAAGCAATCTGAAAAAGATTATACATGTACAATCATTTTAAACGTATTTCCGCATTAGTCATGTTGTGAAAGAAGAATCATAACAAAAAAGAAAAACCAGGAGAAAGAAATAAAAGTCAAAATAGTATGCTTCAATCTGCATTCAGACTCCATAGTTCTTTCTCTGTAACTGGATAGAATTTTCCATCATGAGTTTTTGGAACTGTCTTTGATTATTGTATTGCTGAGAAGAGCTGAGTCTATCATCATTACACAATGCTGCTATTACTGTGTCTATCATCATCACACAATGCTGATAGTACTGTGTACAAACCAAAATGTTCTCCTGGTTCTACTGACTTCACTCAGCATCAGTTCCTATAAGTCTTTCCAGGCTTTTCTGACATCCGACTGCTTATCCTTTCTTATGGAACAATAGTATTCCATTACTTTCATATACCACAACTTGTTTGGCCATTTCCCAATTGATGGACATCCCCTCAATTTCCAATTCTTTGCCACCACAAAAAGAGCTGCTATAAATATGTTTGTACATGTGGGTCCTTTTCCCTTTTTTATGATTTCTTTGGGATACAGATCTAGTAGTGGTATTGCTGGATCAAAGGGTGTGCTCAGTTTTATAGCCTTTTGGGCATAGTTCCAAATTGAAGAGATGTTTTGATTACAAGATTTCCATCACCACAAACAGACATTCTCAATTTGGTTGCTTCTCCATATGAGGTTCACCAGTGTCAGTTTTATTTAATGATTTAAAGGGTGAAATACAATATAGATGCAAAGTCCTTTTAAACTGTCCAAGTATTTACACATGGTGAGTTTGATACTTTAACAGTTCTTGTTGCAAATACCACAAGGATGACCCTTGTTAAATCCAAGTAAACTCTTGGGACTATAACAGCATAAGGAAAGTCATCACTCGGGCTTCAGTTTCCTATCAATTAAGTGGGAGGGTGGGGTACAGAGGGATACTGAATGGTCTCCAGGGTCTTTTCCAGTTCTATCATCATAGGTCCTCTCCCTCCTCAAATTGTTTTGTAAAACCTTACCTCCTATGTCCTCTCCACCCCAAGAAAATAAGCTCCTTGAAAGCAGCGGTTGCTTTTCTGTGTCGTTTTTGCCCTAGCCATGCTTTCACATAATTGATGAGTAATAAATGTTTGTTGGACTGGATTGAATTAGACTATACTAAGATCCCTTCCAGTTCTAAAATTATCTGTCCTAAGTCATTTTCCAGGTCTAAAATTCCAATGCCAACATTCATAGGATCATGGATTCAGAGCTAGAAAAGACCTGAATCCAAGGCCCTCATTTTGCTGATGAAGAAACCGAGTTATGGACAAGTTAAATGACATCCAGAAACACATATCTAGTAAGTGTCTGAGGTGGGATTTGAACCCCAATTTTTCTCCATCCAAAGGCTAGTGCCCTATCACCTGTGTCATGCTGCCTTCCTTTATACTCTAAGGTGATTGAATTATTGACCTTTAGCTTTAGAAGAAACCTTAGATGTGATTTAATCTAGCCTTTCATTTTAAAGTTGATTTCCCCTTCAGGTTTAATATTGTATGAGTCTCTGATTTCAGATGCATTCCAGCTTTGAAAATGTAGATTGCTAAACTAGCTTGAGTACTCATAGCAGATAAGTAGCTCAATACAGTTTGAGATTTGACAGAACTCCCTCAATAGCTCTAAAACTCAAACCAAAAACTATTGAAGGATACCCATGTTTGATTTGCTTTTGCCACTAAATTTTTCAGTGATTTTAAAATGCTTCTTTCTAACACTCAGGGTTATCTGTAGTCCCGGTGCTCCATTATGGGATTTCAGAGAAGATCAAAAAGGATGAAAATAAGTTTTTATTCCCAAATCTTTACCAATAGGAGATGAATGCATATGAAATAGGTTTTCAATGAACACACATTCATTTAAGTATAAACATGAGGTCTTCAGTATGAGTGAAACCTACAATTCCCAAATAGAAAAATCTCTTCATGTCTAAGGTAAAAAGATATGTTTTGGTGAATCTGAATAGACCCAGACTTTAAAAAGCCTTTTTAAAGAAGTTCCTCTGTTTTTCGTTTTCCTTCCCCAGTAGATATAGAATATTATTTTGCCTTTTTCTGAGCAAAAAGCCCTTTATTAACCTGCTCCAATTAACCAAAACAGCTAAATTCTCACACAGGGAAAGAGTTTCCCATAAAACCAAAAGGCACCTTTGGGACCTTTTTAAAAATTATTTTTCTTGTGACTTGAAACAAACAAAAAAAATTTGGCACATAAAAAGACACAAAAGAGGATTCTATATGAAAATGTGAAACTCTATTTCATATTGCTCACTTTTAAAAACTATATATTTTTGTTTCTTTAAATGCTTTTTTCAATTATACATAAATAAAAATTTTAACATGTATATTTAATTTTGAATTACAGATTTTCTTCTTTCCTCCTCCCTTCCCTCCATGAGAAGGAAAGCATTTTGATATAGATTATGTAAAATCGTGAAATACATATTTCCATATTAGCTATGTTGCAAGAGAAAACAACCCATCAGCCCTCCTTGCAATAAAAATACAAAAACAAAAAAAATAAAGAAAAAAAGGTATGCTTCGATCTGCATTCAGACTCCATCAGTCTTTCTCTGGAGATGGATGGCATTTTCCATCATAAGTCCTTTGGAGTTTTCTTGGATAATTTTATTGCTCAGAATAGCTAAGCCATTCACTGTTCATAATCTTACAATATTGCTGTTATTGTGTACAATGTTCTCTTGCTTCTGCTCACTTCCCTTTACATCAGTTCATATAGGTTTTTCCAGGTTTTTTTTTTCTGAAATCTCTCCGCTCATTATTTCTTACAGCAAAATAGTATTCAATTACAATCATTATACCAAAACTTTCAAAGCTTCCCTAATTTGCTTATGATATCACCCTTTATGTCTAAATCATGTACCCATTTTAGACCTTATCTTAGTATTCAGTGTGAGATTTTGGCTTATATCTAGTTTCTGCCAAATTGCTTTCCAGGTTTCCTAGAAATTTTTATCAAATACCGAGTTTTTGTCCCAAAACCTTTGATCTTTGCATTGATTAAAGAATAGATTACTGTGGTCATTTACTACTGTGAACTGTGTATGTAATCTGTTCCCTTCATCTACCACTCGATTTCTTAGCTAATACCAGATTACTGCTTTGTAATACGGTTTAAGATATGGTACTACTAGATCACCTTCCTTCACATTTTTTTTTTGTTGATTCTCTTGATATTCTTGACCTTTTGTTCTTCAAGATGAATTTTCTTATTTTTTTCTAGCTCTATAAAATAATTTCTTGGCAGCTTGATTGGTATGGCACTGAAGAAGTAAATTAATTTAGGTAGAAATATAATTTTTATGATACTGGCTAGGCCTACTCATGAGCAGTTAATTTTTCTCCACTTTTTAGATCTGGCTTTATTTGTATGATAAGTGTTTTGTAATTGAGTTCATATAGTTCTTGGGTATGTTTTGGCAGGTAGGCTCACAAGTATTTTATATTTTCTGCAATTATTTTAGATGGAATTTCTCTATATATTTTGGGGCTGGAATTTGTTGATAATATATAGAAATGCCAATGAATATGGGTTTATTGTATATCCTGAAACTTTGCTGAAGTTAATTGTTTTAACTAGTTTTTTTATTTGATTCTTTAGGATTCTCTAAGTATGTGATCATATTGTCTGCACAAAGTGACAGTTTTGTTTCCTCATTGTCTGTTTTATTTCTTCAATTTCTTTTTCTTCCCAAATTGCTGTAGCTAGCATTCCTATTACAACATTGAATAATAGTGGTGATAACAGCATCCTTGTTTCACACCTGATCTTATTGGGAAGGCTTCTAGCTTATCCCCATTACAAATAATGCTTGCTGATGGTTTTAGATTGATAATACTTTTTAAATTTATTTTTAATTTATGGAATAAAACAAGCATTTCCATAACATATACAATAAGAAGATGATTGTACATGAAATTACAAATCTACTATGCATGAATTGCTATTCCTTTCAAATATATACCAGAATTACCAAGTAAATTTCTTTCTTTTTCCTTTCTTTTCTTCCCCCTGCCCTAGAGATGGCTGCTTTCCTACATTCTTTTTTCACTTTGTTCATTCTCTTTCTCTGTCTGTCTGTCTGTCTGTCTGTCTCTCTCTGTCTCTCTCCATGTTCCTCCTTAAAAGTCAGTTTTGCATCTAATCATTGCCTCCCTTAATCTGCCCTCTTTCCTATCAATCACCACTCTTTTTTTCTGATCTCTTTCCCCTCTTACTTCTGTATAGGAAAATATAGATTTCTATATTTATCTGATGTATATGGTATTCCCTTTTTGACCCAGTTCCAATGAGAGTAAGTTTTTCAAGTATCTCTCACCTCCCATTTTCCTCTCCACTGTAAAAGCTCTTCCTTTTGTGCCTCTTTTATGAGATATTTTTCTTATTCTTCCTCTTCCTCTCTCCTCCCAATGCATCCTTTTTTCTCCCCCTTAATTTTTTTTTATCATCCCATGCTAATCAACTGACACCTGTGCCCTCTATGTATACTCCATCTAACTGTCCTAATAATGATAAAGTTCTTAGGAATTCCAAGAATCATCTTCCCATATAGGAATGTAAACAGTTTAACGTTATTGAATACTTTATGATTTCTTTTTCATGTTTACCATTTTATGCTCCTCTTGCATCTTGTATTTGAAAATCAAATTTTCTATTCAGCTCCGGTCTTTTCATCAAGAATGCTTGAAAGTCCTCTATATTACTGAATATCCATTTTTCCCTTGAAGTAGCTTTCTATTTTGCTGGGTAGGTGATTCTTGGTTGTAAAACTAATTCCTTTGCCTTCCAGAATATCATATTCTAAGCCCTCTGATTCTTTAATGTGGAAGCTGCTATATCTTGTGTGATCCTGTCTGTGGCTTTGCAATATTTGGATTGTTTCTTTCTGGCTGTTTCCAATGTTTTCTCCTTGGCCTGGGAGCTCTAGAATTTGGCTATAATATTCCTGGGAGTTTTCATTTTGTAATCTCTTTCAGGAAATGATTGGAAGATTCTTTCAATGTCAAGGCAGTTTTCCTTGGCAATTCCTTGAAAGATGATGTCTAGGCTCTTTTTTTTTTATCATGGCTTTCAGGTAGTCCAATTATTCTTAGATTTATCTCTATTTGATCTATTTTCCAGGTCAATTGCTTTCCTAATGAGATAGTTCATCTATTCTTCTATTTTCCATTCTTTTAATTTTGTTTTATTGCTTTTTAGTGTTTTATGGAGTTATTAGCTTCCACTTGCTGAATTTTAATATTTAAGAAATTATTTTCTTCAGTGAGTTTTGGTACCTCTTCTTCCATTTGGCCAATTCTGTTTTTTAAGGAGTTCTCTTGTTCAGTGAAATTTTGTGCATTTTTTTTCACTTGACCAATTCTGCTTTTTAAGGACTTCTATTCATTGGATTATTTTTTTTTTGCCTGTTTTGTCATTTGGCCAATTCTATTTTTTAAGGTGCTATTCTCTCCAGTTATTTTTTTTTATTAATTTATTTATTTTTAGTTTTCAACATTCACTTTCACAAGATTTTGAGTTCCAATTTTTTTTTCCTATCTCATCCTTCCCCCCAACCCCCAGACAGATTTTATGTTCTGACATTTTTTGTGCAGTTTGCTCATGTTCCCAGCCAATTACTTCACTTTTAAACTCTTTGTTAAGGTAGGGGTCTGCTTCCAGTATAGAGAATGTACTGTTCCAAGCTTCAGGGGTTTTGTGCAGCTGTTTTCAAAGATACTTCTAGAGACCTGTAAATTTTTAGTTCTACTAAGGTGGTATGATCAAGCATGTGGTGTTTACTCTTTTCCTGGCCTGTGCTCTGGTCTATGAGTGACCACAAGCACTCTTTTCTGCCTTAGAATTGTAAGGAGGATTCCTTCTCCAATGGCACTACAAGCTCCACCACTCCAGTGCTCCACTTCACCCCAGGACCACCACCCAGAATTGTGACCCAGATCCAAGCATGGACAAAGCAAGAGACTCCTGCCTCAGCATGAGCAAAGAGATACTGCAATCCCCTTGTGATCATCCATTCCATTCCCCCTCAGTCTGTGGGCCCATAGCTCAGGAAGCAGCCGCCACCCCAGGGTTTCACTGGGACTGGGGTTGGGACCGAGCTTCTTTCTCATCATGGTCACAGACTTTTCCTACTGACCTTCTTAGTTGTCTTTGGCATTTGTGGATTGAGAAATCTGGAAACCACCATAGTTGCCTGTGAGTCAGTCTCTGAGACCTGCTCCAGGATAGCTGAGGCCTGGTCTTTGCCTGCGTACCCACGCTGCACTGCATTCTTCTCCCAGACCAGCGTGATAGACCTTTCCAATCAACCATCCAGGTTGTCTTGGGCTGGAAATTTGTTTCACTCTGTCTTTTTGTAGGATCTGCTGCTCTAGAATTTGTTTAGAGCCATTTTTTACAGGTATTTGGAAGGATTTGAGGAAGAGCTCAAGTAAGTCACTGCTTTTACTCCACCATTTTGGCTCTACTCCTTCCAGTTATTTTTAAGGTGTTATTTTGTGACTCTTTTACCAAGCTCTTGACTTTCTTTGTAATTTTATTACATCAATCTCATTTATTTTCCAAATGTTTCCTTTACCTCTCTTATTTGATTTTTAAAATCTTTTTTTTTTTATAAATCTCTTCCAGAAATTTTCTTTGGGCTTGTGTCCAATTCATATCTTTCTTTGAAGCTTTGTTTTGTGTTTTGTCTTCATTTTCTTCATCTTCCCTGTCACCATAGTTACTTTTTATGGTTAGTTTTTTTTTTTTACTCATTTTTTCCAGACTATTTCTGGACTTTTGATTTATGTTGAAGTTGAGTTCTGCTTCTGGGAAGGAGGGGGCACTATCCCAAACTTCAGGTTTTTTATACTGATATTTGCAGAGCTAATTCTAAGGGTATATGAGTTTCAATGTTTACAAGCTTATTTGATCTAAGGAGAGGAGAGGTCACTGCTCTCCTAGCCTGTGCTCTGGTCTTTAAAGGGACCTTGTTCCCCTTTAGCTACAAGGGCTTTTGCTCCTTTCAGCCATGGAACTGTGACCAGAGCCCCTTCTCCCCTGCTGCATCTTCTCTTCACCCTTGAACTGAGACCGAGAACTGAACTGGGCAATGCTACAGGGTCCTAAATCTAGTGACATCAAAAGACTTCTGTGACAAAAAAAAAAATTCTCATAATCTCATTCTTATCAATTGTCTGACTCCATTACTATTGGTGGCCTGAGCTCCTAAAGCTGCTGCTGCCATTCCTGTTTCAGTGTCTCCAAGGCCTGCTGCTGGCATTTCGGAGACCTGGCACGCATTGTGTTCTGGGTTCAATCTCTATTCTAGTGTTACAGACCACGCCTGCCAACTTCCTAGGTTGCCTTGGCCTGGAAAATTGTTTTGCCCTGACCTTTTGTTGTCTCTGCCTCTGTTAAATTCAATTTGAGGTGCTATTTTAAAATTTTTAGAAAGGGATGTTGGGACAACTCAGTTGAGTTCCTGCCTCTACTCCACCATCTTGGCTCCACCCCCTCATTGTTTTTTTTTTCTAAGCATTTAATATATTCTACACATTAATTTCAAAACCATCTTGCTTGTCTGCATTTGCTTCTGAACTTTCTGTTCTTCTCTGTGCATTTTGAGATGGTATTCAGAGGTCTCCCTCTGTCTCTCATTACTATTGTTAGCCTGCCCCCCTCCCCTCACCCTCTTCCCAAATAAAACCAGAAAGCAGCAAGAAAAGAAAGAAAAAGGAAAGAAGAATGATAGGAAGGAAGGAAGGAAGGAAGGAAGGAAGGAAGGAAGGAAGGAAGGAAGGAAGGAAAAATACCTGTAACAAAGAAACATAGTTGAGCAAAGCAAATCTGGACAGTGATAATATCCTTAAACCCATGTCTCTATAACTTATGTTCATCATTTCTCTCTCAGGAGGTGGACAATATGCTTCATCACAGGACCTCTGGAGACATGGATGGTTGTTGCATTGATCAGAGTTATTAAGACTTTCTTTTCTTAATTTTTTTTAACAAGGTTACTGCCCTTGCATAAATTCTTCTCCTGGCTCTATTCACTTCTGCATCAGTTTATAGTACCTAGGATTATCAGAAATCTCTTTCATCATTTTTTAAGATATAATAATATTCCATTATATATTATTCATACAATTTATTTAGTTATTCTCCAGTTGTCTAATAGGTAATCCAAATGATCATTTATATTCTAGTTCTTTGCTTTATATTTTAGTTCTTTGCTTTTCTTCTTGCCTTTTTTTTGTTCCCCCTTTAGAGTTTAAAGGTTGTTTTGCTTGTAATTATTACCCCATTGGTATTATAATTCCTTTTAACATTCCCTTTCCCCAATCCCTAATCCAGCATGTTTCCAGATTGAGTTTGATGTATTTCTATACCAAATTGCATACGTATTCAACCCTCTTTTATTTCAGGCAAGAATGAGGTTCTTTGATGCCTGCCCCTCATTATTACCTCTATGTTTATGTACTCTTCTCGTGTGCCCTTACTAATAAAATTGGGTAATTTTAGCTCCCTTCTTCCTCCTTTATATATTACTGTACTCCTTTTCCCCTTCCTTCTCTTTTCCTCTTTAAGCCCTCAGAATAGAACCAATCCCCTTCCCTTCTTACAAAGTCTCTCAAAAAAATTATCTTTGCATTTCAATGTTCCTACTTAGCTCTAGTCTTTTCACCCAATATACTTGAAAATTAAGTATTACATTAAAGATTGATTTTTTGGGTGCAGCTAGATGGCTCAGTGGATAGAGTACCAGACCTGGAGTCAGGAAAGACTCCTGTTCCTGAGTACAAATCTGGCCCCAGACACTATCTGTGTGACCCTGGATAACTCACTTACTCTGTTTGCCCCAGTTTCCTCGTCTGTAAAATGAACTGGAGAAAAAAAAGGCAAACCATAGGGGGCAGCTAGGTGGCAGAGAGGATAGAGCACTGGCCCCAATTCCGGCCTCAGACCAAACACTTGACACTTACTAATAGCTGTGTGACCCTGGGCAAGTCACTTAACCCCAATTGCCTAATTAAAAAAAAAAAAGACCAAAAAAAAAAGATTGATTTTTTTTCAATTTGTAGAATGATTCTTAGTTTTTCAGGGTAAGTTAGTCTAGGTTATAAATCTATGTCTCCTGGAATATTTATTGCATTTCAAGATATCTTGTTCATAGTAGAAGTCAACATATCTTTTGTGTCCCTTCCTATAGTTCTTTGGTATTTGAATTGCTTCTTTCTGGATGCAGGTGGAAAAAATTTCCTTTTATATGGGAGCTAGATTTGGGGTCTGACATTCCTAGAATTTTTCCTTTTGGAGTTCTTATCAAGCAGTGATTAGCAGATTTTTTTAAAAATTACTTTTTCCTTATTCTTAAAATATAGTGTCTGAACTTTTTTTTCAATCATCATTTTATGGAAGCCAAAGATTATTATGTAGCAAGTATGCTCTGGCCCTCTTTCTTAGAGCCAGGCAGGCAACATCTTCTCCTCAGGGTCCTAGGTACTCTGAGGAACTTTGGAGTGTTTCTTCTTTATTGCCATCAGCTCCAATCCCTACCAACTATATTTCTTCCATTGTTATATGCCAGTGACTAGCAATTCAGTTCTATTTAACCTCTTAATATCAATTATCTTTTACAAAAAATATTTACTTTGAAGATATAAAAAAAAAAGTAGCAACTTTCTCCACTCCCCACAACACCTTGGGGACACACTCTTCACTCAATTCCTACATAGCATTGGTCCTACCAACATCACATCCAGATGTCTCCTGACTATTAGAATTAGTCCTACTCTCAGTTTCCATTGGCCAAAGTTCAAAAGGTCATTCTCAAAGGTCACTTCTTGCTTCTCAAGGCATCAGTTCTGGGCTGGCTGAAAAACCTGGCCTAGAATCTGACTACTGAATTCCTATGACTAGCTTTCCTGACTTCCAGATTAATACTCTTCACCTAAAAGAAACAAACAAACAAACAAACAAACACAGAGACTGAGGGTTATGGCCTTTTTAGAAGGCCACATGGTTTTCAATGGAAAGAAACCCCAAGGCCTCTTACCTTACATCACTGTCTCTCAACATATGGCTGTGAGAAAATGAGTTATTGAATGAGACAAAAGGTCTGGCTGAAGCTGATTCAGCCTCTCTGAAGACCCCTAAATTCCACCTCTGCAGCCAATAAAAAATGGTTCCTTCTAACCATGCTATTATCAGACTGGAACCAGTTATAGAACATTCACACAGCCTCTAGTTTTTCCAAGGCAGTTCCATTCCTGCAGCAGTACAACTGTCCATGAAATAGCCTCCTCAATCTCTCCATTTGGATAGATGCCATCTAGGACACTCTGCTCATGCCCATTGCACTAAGATTATCATTCCTTGGTCTATTTTCCAGGTCATTTGGCAAGGAGGCTATTTTATATGCATATATATATATATATATGCATATATATCTTTTTTTAATCATTTGATTTTATTCTAAAATTTCTTGCTATCTTATAGAGTCATTGATTTATGTTTTGTCAATTCTAGTTTTCAAGGAGTCCAAGTTTCAAAGAGACTTCAGACTCGAAATTCGGTCTCTGGTGCCATTGCTTATTGTGTGTTCTACTACACCAAACTTCCTCTCCTTACAAAAAGGATTTTTCATCTTATGATAACATCCGTTTTAGTGTTCCTTTAGCTCATTCTTCTAGTACACTAACTGGAATAAGGTATATCTATATTTGAATGAAGGAAATGCCAAGACAAATAGAAGATACTGCAGAAAGTTTATTTTTCCCATTGGTTATCTAGTTTCATTGGTATAGGGAGATACCTCTACCAGCAAAGATGGACCCTTATTCTGAAACTTAGTCTTTTGGGAGTTGCCTAGGATGATGAAAATTAATGTGATTTGCCCAGGGTCACAAATCCCATATATATCAGAAGTGGGCCATGGAGTCTTTCAGACTCTGTCCAGCTCTCTATCCACTCCAACATTCTTCTCCTTCAAAAGAAATCTCATTTTCTCACAATGGTACTGGAAAATTGTATGTTGAACATTCTCGGATGACCAGGAATAAAAAGAAAATTTCTGTTAAAATACTTTCTATTGTTTAACAATCTGAAGACAGTGTATGACAATAAATAGGAATACTAGACCAGGACTTAGGAAGCATTGGTTACACCTGCTTCTACATATTACCTGTGTAAAATTGGGATAGTCATGCAATCACTGTAGACATCAATTTCATCAACTGAAATTTTGGGGTTGAAATTAATGACGTGTATAACATCTTTTGACTCTGACATTCTGCATTCTAAGGTCTTTCATCCAGCTCTGACATTCCATATTCTAAAGTCCACTTTACATTCTATGATGGCTCATGATTATTCCAGTGTCTGCACCCACTGTTTGTTACCATGGCATTTCCACAAATGCTTATAACAAAGATAAACTTGATATATTATTTACCCTCTGACTCATACTCACACATGGTGAGTTTTCCAACCCAGTAATAAGCCAGGAACCCAGAATGTTGGAAAACTTGCAAATTTCCAGGCATGTTATATTTTCTAGAACCTCACTAGAAAGGTCCAGGAACTGAAGTTGCTTAATGTTGCAGCCAATTAGTTAGCAGGACCAGCTGCTACAGTTAAACTATTAAAAACCCCAAAGTAAGTGAAACAGAACATATGGGATAGGTTTTATTTGCAAAACCCTGCTTTGAGGATAATATTGACATAATTTGACTATAGTATTTTTTTTCTCCTTTGGACTAATTTGCATAACATTTCCTAGAAATAGACTCCATATGTGCTTAAGCCATTTGGCTAAAGAGCAGTATGGCCCAGCTTGTTGACATATAGCAGTGATGGGAGGAGGTTAAGATCTAGGATTTGGGACTAGAGATGTCTTTCCTTAGGGTACGGGGACCCCTGAGAGAAACTACTTGAAGACAGATGGTCCTGTCAACTTTGGGAGGCAAAGGCTATTCTGAAGTAGTGTAATGCAAAGAGCTAGACACACACACACACACACACACACATACATACACATACACACACGTATATACACAAACACATATATACCTCAAAGAGGAAATCAGTGCCCAAACATCTGGAGTAGGAACACTGGATGATGTATGTAATGAGCTTGGAAATTATAAAATGATGCTTGATTCATTATAGTCATCATCATCTCATTCTTCTCATCTTATCTGATGGAATTCAGACAGAAATGGCCCTGGGATAGGTCTCTGTCTTGCTATTATTCTTTTATATTTAATATTCTATGGATTATTGGACAAGTGAATAAAATAATTGATTTTTGTAATTGTATAAAGGTAAGAGGATAAAAGCTCCCCTTCTGTAGAATCATTGAACATATATTGCTATTATTATTGTTATTTTTTCTCATATTTTTAGATGAAGTTAAAGTAGAAATGCCCCTGGAACATGCTCCACCCTGCTAATATTATTTTATACTTAAGTGGTTCAGTAGATAGAGTGCTATGCTTGCAGTCAGAAAGATAAGTTGTGATCTAAGTTCAAATACTTACTAGTGGTGTGACATGGGCAAGTCACTTAATCTCTGCCTCAGTTTCTTCAATTGTGAAATGAAGATCATAACAGCATCTACCTTAAAGAGTTGTTGTGAAGATCAAATGAGATTGTAATTGTAAAGCATTTAGCACAGTGGTTGGGATTTTGAAAGAGCCATGTTATTGTTGTTCTTCATTCATTTTAGTCATATTTGACTCTCTGTGACTATATTTTGAGGTTTTCTTGGCAAAGATACTGGAGTGGTTTAGCATTTCTTTCTTCAGCTCATTTTATAGATAAGGGAACTGAGGCAAACATAGTTATGTGACTTGCCCAGGGTCACACAGCTAGTAAGTATTTGAGGCCATATTTCAACTCATGAAGATGAGTCGTCCTGACTCCAAGCCCAGTGCTCTATCCACTGCACTACCTAGCTGCCCAAGCACTATACAGTTGTTAGTTATTATTAGTAGTAACTGTATTATAATTATCACAGTTAGATAAAATATTTGTTTTTGGCACCTGAATAAAGGTTTCATGATGTAATTTCATCCTTTGTATTCTCACTATAGGTGTCCTCATTGCAGCCTCAGTAGCAATAGGATGATGGAGATTCTGTTCTCACATGTTTCTGATTTTCTCTGCTATGTCTCTATCTTTCTTTTTTTTTTTTTCATTCTACATAGTGAAAAAAAATTATGAAAATCTGAGGAGGAAAAATCTATTAAAAACATTGTTTTTACAGTGCCATGAATCAATGTTATATCTGAGTAATCTTAGGGTCCACCTTAGTCTGTGGTAAGGTTTTGATTCCAATACAGTTTATTAATTGATCTACAGAGGATAATTTAAAATATATGTTTGTACTATGAGCATATGTTGTCTGTAAGTCTACAAAAGAGGGCGAGCTTCTGATGTATTGTTCTAGGGAAGGCAGGGAAATCTGTGGCCTCAAGGTCACAATTGCCCCTCTAGGTCTGCACCAAGTGCAGCCCTTTGACTGAAACCAAACTTCACGGAACAAATCCCCTTAACAAAAGGCATCAAAATTAATTAAAATTAAAATCAGTATAATAACTATTGTTATATAATGGGTATGTAATAGTTGTAATTATTTGAAGGAGAGAAACAAGGATTTATTAAGCAAATACTATGCATCAGACACTGTGTTAAGTATATTATTATTGTTATTAGTCGTATTTGTTAAGTATTTAGAAAGGCCTTATGCTAGGGGGGAGGATGATGATGATGATGATAGTTAACATTTACATGGTTTTTACTCTGTGTCAGACACTGTACTAAGGATTTTATAGTTATTGTTTCATTTGATCCTTACAACAACCCTAGCAGGTAAGTGATATTATCTCCATTTTACAGCTGAGGAAACCAAGGCAGCAGACTTACCCAAGGTCACACAGCTAGTAAATGTCATGTGTCTGAGGCCGGATTTGAACTCAGGAGCTCCTGAATCCAGGGCCAGGGCTCTATCTACTGTGCCACCTAGATGCCCCGTTAAATTACTAATGTTTTGAGCAGAACCAGGAGAACATTGTACACAATAACAACCACATTGTGTGATGACTGAACCTAATAGACTTAGCTCTTCTCAGCAATGCAAGGATCTAAGACAACTCCAAAAGACTCATGATAGAAAATGCTATCCACATCCAGAGAAAGAACTATGGAGTTTGAATGTAGATTGAAGCATACTATTTGCTGTCTCTCTCTCTCTCTCTCTTCTCTCTCTCTCTCTCTCTCTCTCTCTCTCTCTCTCTCTCTCTCTTTCTCTCTCATTTTGTTTTGTTTCTTCCTTCTCACAGTTCCTCCCATTCATTCTAATTCTTCTTTACAACATGACTAATGTGAAAATGTGTTTAATAAGAATGTATACGTACAGCCTATATAAGATTACACAGCATCTTGGGGAGGGGGGAGGGAAGTGAAGAGGAGAAAATTTAAAACTCAAAAGCTTATGGAAGTGAATGTTGAAAATTAGAAGTAAATAAATTAATTTAAAAAGAGAGAGAGAAATGGTGATCCCCAAAAGCCAGCGTGGCTTCATCAAGAATAGGTCATAAGAGACTAACTTCATTTAATTTTTTGGCACAATATTTAGACTGGTAGATATAAAATATATTTAAATCAAAGGAAAAAATACCAATTTTTTGTTAATTTCTTTATTTAATAAGCTTGAGACTTTAGTATTCTAGTTTCTTCAGATTGTAGCACTAGCTTTGATAGTAGCTGATTGTGTGACCTTGGCTAAAGCATTTCACTTCTCTGAGATTTAAATTAGAATCATAAAATCATGTATCTAGTGCTGACGGTGTCCTTAGAGGATATCTGGCCCAACCTCACACCAAGAGACACTCAGTGATTTGTCCAACTTCATATGGGTAGTATGGAGTTAGTTCCTCTAACAACAAATCCATCATTCTTTCCACTGTAACAACATCATATTCTTTAGAATGATAGGATTAGATGAAATGATCTACATGACTTCTTCCTAGTCTTTTAAAAATGTATCATTTTTTTATTTTAAACATTCTTTTATTCTAAATTTGAGTTCCAAATTCTTTCCCTTGCATTGCTCCCCCACCCACTGAGAAGGCAAGTAACATGATATCCATTAAACATGAGAAATAATGCAAAACATATTTCCATATAAGCTATATTGAAAAAAGAAAGAAAGAAAGAAAATGAAAGAATTATAATTCAATTAGCATTCAGAGTTCATCAGTTCTCTCTCTGGAGGTTGATTACATTTTTTTTTTCATCATGAATCTTTGGCATTGACTTGGATCATTGTATTGATCAGAATAGGCAAGTTTTTCACAGTTGATCATCATTACAACATTGCTGTTATTGTACACGATGATTTCTCTTGGTTCTTCTTACTTCACTTTGCATCAGTTTATATAGGTCTTGCTATACTTTTTTGCTGTTTTTTTTTTCTGAAAGCATCCCCCTCACCATTTGTTATTGCACAGTAGTACTCCATCACAATCATATACCACAATTTGTTCAGCCATTCCTCAACTGATGAATATTCCCTTGATTTCTAATTCTTTGCTACCACAAAAAGAATATATATACATACACACATATGTGGGAGCGCCATATAGGTCCCTTTCCTTTTTCTTTGATCTCTTTGGGGTACAGACCTAGTATTGGTGTTTTTGGGTCAAAGTTTTATAATAGGTTTATAACCCTTTGATCATAGTTCCAAATTCTTCTCCAGAATGGTTGGACCAGTTCACAACTCCAACAATTAGCTGGTGTGCTTATTTTTCCTCATTTGGTCCAATATTTGTCATTTCTGACAGGTGTGAAGTGGTACCATAGAGTTATTTTAATTTGTCTTTCTTTAATCAATGGTGATTTAGAGCATTTTTATATGACTATAGAGGGCTTTTATTTCTTCTTCTGAAAACTGCCTGTTCATGTCCTTTGATTATTTACCAAATGAAAAACAACTGGTATTCTTACAAATTTCACTCAGTTCCCTAAATATTTGAGAAACTAGGCCTTCATCAGAGAGATATGCCTTTAAAAATTATTGATGTTAGTTCTTTGTTTATGGTACCATTTAGCAAAATGTAATTTCCCTGATTATCTCTTTTAATTAGGTCTAATTGTGTTTTTGCTTTGTCTGAGATCATGATATCCAGCTAAAGCATAATAGATTCTGCTGAAGCTCTTTATTTTAACTCTGTGTGTCTTTCTGTTTCAAGGGTGGCTCTTGTAAACAACATATTGTTGGATTTTGGTTTCTAATCCACTCTACTATCTGCTTCTATTTTACAAGTGAACTCATCACTTTCATATTCATAGTTATGATTACTAACTGTATTTCTTTCCCTCCTATTTTCTTCTGTTTATCATTCTCTCCCTCTTTTTATCCTGTCCCCTTTCAAAGGTCTGTTATGCTACTGACCACTGCCTCCCTTAATATGCCTTCCCTATTATCATCCATATCTTATGTCCTTCCTCTCCTATTTCTCTATTAGGTCTATACCCAAATGAGTGTGTGTGTCTGTGTGTGTGTGTATACATACATATATACATATGCACATACATACATACATGTGTGTAAACACACACATATGTGTATACATGTATGTACATACACATATACAAATATATGTGTGTAAACACACATATATGTGTGTATACATGTATGTATGTGTACATATACATATACACATTCTTCCCTCTTTAACCCAATTCCAATGAGAGTGAGTTTCAAACATTGCCAACTCCCTCATTTTCCTTCCCCTATAAAATGTCTTTATGCACCTATTTTATGTGAGAAAAATTTCCCCATTCCACCTTTCCCTTACACTTTCTCCCAGTGCATCCATCTTTCTCATCCCTTCATGGTTTTTTTTTAAATTATCCCAACATAATTGACTCACAATCCTGCCCTCTGTGTAGACTTCTTCTAATTGCCCTAATAATGCTAAAGTTCTTGGGAGTTATAAGTATTATCTTCCCATATAGGAATGTAAACAGTTTAACTTTATTGTTTGCTTTTTCATGTTTACCTTTTTATGCTTCTTTTGAGTTGTTTGAATGTAATATTTTCTATTCAGTTCTGGTCTTTTCACAAGGAATGCTTAAAAGTCTTCTATTTTATTAAATATCTATTTTTTTTTCCCTGAAAGATTATACTCAGTTTTTCTGGGTAGATTTTTCTAGCTCCTTTGCCTTTTGAAATATAATATTCTAAGCCCTCTGCTCTTTTAATGGGAAAACTGCAAAGTCTTGTGTGATCCTGACTGCAGTTCCATGTTTTTTTGTTTTTTGTGTTTTGTTTTGTTTTTTCCCTGGCTGCCTGCAATATTTTCTCCTTGACCTGGGAAGTCTGGTATTTGGCTCTAATATTCCTGGGAGTTTTCATTTTAGGATCTCTTTCAGGAGGTGGTAAGTACATTCTTTCAATTTCTATTATACCTTCTTGATTTAAGATATCCAGGTAGTTTTCCTTGATATTTTCTTGAAATATGATGTCTAGGCCCCTTTTTTGATTGTAGCTTTCAACAATTCTTAAATTTTAATTTTCATAGTTTTAAAATTATTTTTTTGATCTACTTTTTTCAGGTCAGTTGTTTAATTTGATGAAATATTTCACATTTTCTTCTATTGTTTTTCATTCTTTTTTAATACTGTTTTATTGTTTCTTAATGACTCATGGAGTCATTAGCTTCCAATTCCTAATTCTAATTTTTAAAGAATTATTTTCTTCAGTGAGCTTTTTTACCTCTTTTTCCATTTGGCCTATTCTGCTTGTTAAGATGATTTTTTTTCTTTAGTGAATTTTTTGTGCCTCTTTTACCATTAGGCCAATTCTGTTTTTTAAGGTATTGTTTTCATCAGCATTATTTTTGGTAAGTCTTTTTACCAAGTTGTTAATTGTCTTTTTATAATTTTCTTGCATCACTCTCATTTGTTTTCCAAATTTTTCCTCTACCTCTCTTATTCTCTTCTCCCTTAACTCTTCCAGAAATTTTTGTTGGGTTTGGTTCCAATTAGCATTTTTCTTTTGAAGTCTTGCTTATAGCTGTTTTCACGGTGTTGTCTTCTTCTGAATTTATATCTTGGTCTTCCCTGCCAGCATAGTATTTTTTTTATTCAAGTTTTTTTTGTTGTTGTTGTTATTTGCTCATTTTTCCAGCCCATCTTGACTTTGAACTTTATGCTAAAGTTGGGCTCTCCTCACCAAGGCATTGGGAGGCACTTTGAGTTTTTTGTGCAGATCTTTTCAGTGCTAGTTCTAGGGAGGGGGCGGTGTCTGCAAGTCTTTTTGTTCTTTGAAGGTGATGTGTTGCAGGGAGAGGCATGGTCACTGCTATTTTGGTCTGTGCCCTGGTCTTTACCAAGGAAAGACCTCTGCTCCCCTGAAGTTATGAGTGCCAGCATTCCTCTTTGCCTTGGAACTGCAACCAGGGCCCTGGATCCCTTTTGACCTACTCCCAGCCCTCCTCTCTACCCTGGAACTGAAGCCCAGATCTTCATATGGGAAACAGAGTTGCTAATCAGTGCCAGCTGCACCCAGTGCCAGCAAAATACCCCATGAAATCTCTTTCTGACCAGTGGTTCAACCTTTTTTACCACCTCTGGGCTGAGAGCTCCCAAAGTTTCTTCTGGTACTCCAGCCACCCCAGCTACTGACCCAGCCTGTTGCTGGTTCTGTTGCCTAGGAGGCTTCTGGCTGATGCCCACCCTGGTGTGATATACCTCTCTTGCCAAACTCCTAAATTGTCTTAAGCTAGAATAAAATCTCACTCCAACTTTTTGTTGAGTCTGTCACTCCAAAATTTAATTCAAGTTATTTTTAAAAATTTTGGAGGGGAATGTTGGGAGAGTTCAGCTGGGTTGCTACCTGTTTTCTGCCACCTTGACTGAGCCTCTCAGCTTTTCCTTATTCTAACATTTTATATTTTAGATTCTAACATTTCTTATTCTATGGCTCATTCCATATATAACACAGTACTTGCCACATAAGAAGCAATAAATACTTTATTCATTCATTCTATTCATATGATTCAGTAGGAAAACTGTACTACAGTATTGTGGTCGTAGTAGTTGCAGTAATAGCAAGAGGAGGAGGAGGAGGAGGAGCAGTAGTAGTAGTAGTAGTGATGGTGGTTCCAAAGAAATATACAGGTTACGAGTGATATATTAGATAAGAAGAGGAAGAAATTACTGTAGGACAGAAAAACCAATGTGAAAGAGGTGTGTTTTGATTGAGCAGGATAGGACAGCATTTGAAGGAACAAATCAAGCTCAGGAGGGAGATTCCAGAGACATTCTTGACCTAATCATAGTTTTGCCTCAAAAATTCCATCCCTATTCCCATGCTCCTCTGGGCCCTAGCAATGGTTCTCCTCTTGCCCATGATGCTAACCTTCTGGGTTCAATGTTTACTGTTGTTCTTCCTCTGTGTCTCATCACTCAGAGAAAATGAAGTTGACCCATGAAGGGAGCTTTGGAAATCCATTTTTAAATGCTTCTTCTGGTTTAGTTGAAAAAAAAAAAACAGGCAGAACCCCAGTGTGAGTAGAGAACATCTTGTTCTTTTACTTTGTAGTTCACATTTTGAACAAGCCAAGGCTCACTTTGCTGGACTTCTGGCCCTGGGCAGTCAACACTAGTCAAGGAACATCACACATAAATGGCCCAGTGAGGTGATGTCATTGCGGCTTTCTAAGAATGCTATTTATTTTTCTTCCCTCTACTGCAGTGTCTACAATGTGCAGACCAGTGTCTAATGCATCTATACAATTCTAGAATCAATTTGCTTCCCAGAGTAAAATGGATGATATGCAAAGGAATAGTCTGTCTCCAACAGCAACAATGAAAATAATCATAATGATACCATAAAAAAAGTTTCTGACAGCTTTCAAGATATGAAAATTCATTTGATCTATACAACCCTTTGAATAGATAAGTATTATTACTCTCATTTATATATAAAGTAACAGATCCACACAAGTTCAAAACGACTTTTCACTTTCATTAAAGCTTTTTTATTTAATGCCTAAATTTCCAAACCTTGCAAGGCAGTGCAATATAAGAGACGGTATTAGATAGAGAAACAAAAGACCTAAATACACCCCTGAAACTTATTAGCTGTTCAAATGTGGCCCAGTCACCAAACTTTTTTACCCTTTCCATACTGGTTAATGATTAGGGTCATTACTGTAAACACTTATTAGCATAATAATAACAATAATAATAATTTGACATTTAGACATCACTTTGAGCTTTTCAAAATACCTTTTTTTTCACAACAATTTTGGGAGTTTCCTGGAAATGCTATGGAATTATTGAGATATACAGGACTGATTTTCACTGCATTATATGGACCCAGATAGCTATTTTCAAGTTCTTCATTTATTTTTTATAGTTTTCCTCTCCACACTTGTTGTCAGTGTCATCTCTCACTTCTTGTTACTGTTAATGTGCCTACCTCCAGAATACTGTCTGCTCCTTGATAAGGTGCCATTCCTAGTTTTCTGTAGGTTTGTCACCTAGGTAGTACAGATTGTTAGTATGATGTATGCACAATTACATAGGGATGACGTAGAACTCCAGTGAATAAACTTCATGGGCTTTAGTGCATAGATCTCCAAACTGATTCCTCACATCTCCTGCAAGATCTCTTTGAGAATAAGCTTCATATGTAAAGAAACCAGACCCCTACAACTTAAGGATAACATTTTGATAGATAGCACCGCTATAGGATATTCTAAAATTTTGAGGGAAATGCAGTTATAATTGATGAGTCAGACACAGAACAAACTACTCATTCAAGAGAGTTTGGTTTCACAGTTTCAGCTTTAGATTGAAGCTCTGTTCCTTTTAGTAACTTTCTTGAATGTTTGGAGATATTTTGGTTTATTCATGGGTAACTTATTTGTGATGTCACAACTTTTTGAAGCTGAGTTCCAGAGACTGCTAAGATAAAAAGTAAGTACTGCACAAACATCAACGTGGAATGGGAAATGAAGGTGGCAGTGTCCAATCTGATTCCAAGGTTTGAGTAGTTGTGCAGTGACCAACAGGTACATTTATACCATTGTTGAGTAATTGTGATTATCTAGCAGTGACATAAAATACTATTTTCTTTCAATTTATATGTAATCTTTTTTTCAAACAGCTATTTGGTTGTTAGAACATACATATTTATTAAGGTGTTTAGCTCTAACTACTTGATAAATGCAACTGTTACATATTTCTTTTAACATAGAGATGCTATGAAATTACTGAGACACTAACCAAGAAAGTTTGGGAACTTCTGAGATAGCACCATACCATATATTCATAATATTCCAGATATGTGGAACAAAAAGTTTTCAAAATACAGAGACCTGGCAGAAAATATCAAAAATCATGCAGGACTAGAATGAGAGATCTAGCATTCTCATTGTCCCATCTGCTACTCAACCTATATTAAGGATATTTTCAATGAGCTACCAGAAAAGTGGCTAAATTAATATTTTTCATTGAAATACAAAAGAGTTATTTTATCATTATGTTATATATCATATTATGTATTTATATTTATATCTATATCTAATCTATATCATATATCATATATCATTAACATTATCAGATAGCAAGCAGCTTGTACCAGGACTATTTCTGGCTGAACTCCATTGAACAACTTGAGAATGATTATCAAAATCAAAACTCCCTCAAAGTCCAACCTAACATGCATGCTGAGATAGATGTGGGCATTAACAAATTAAGGAAACACCAGCATACAATCAGTATTTAATAAGCATTGGAACTGTGAAGTCCTGGTAGGAAGTGGTGGCAAACTGAGTTTTATTGATATTACTAAATGGCTTGGGACCCAGTTTGTATGATGCAATTGCTTCTAAGAAACAAAAAAATAAAATTGTAAGGGGTGCACAGGATTGCAGGCTAAGTAGTCTTGATGATTAGCATGACATGGGGGATAGCAGAGCAAATGGCTCTTCATCAGTTTTTGATAGCACAGAAAAGCAAGATGCAATGCAATGCAACAGATCAGAAGTAACAGAATTTTACCTCCTGGAAATGCTTTGATATAAATAGAACTGACCACTAAAACGGAAAAACCACGAGGCTGCAGGGAATAAACTGAAGACATGGATGTTTTCATTATATTCTGGTACTATCTTTTAATAAAATTAGAAACAGATTTTACCAGCTATAGATAATGTCTTTGCATTGTTTTCATCGGTAGTACCTTCATCCCCATGTCACATGACAATAAATTGCCAACAAGTGCAAAGTAATAGTAAGAAATAACAATATTCCCAAACCTAGATTAGACAAACTAAGAGATTAACTTAAATAATAGCTAAAATAAAAAGAGGGAAAGGTCAAAGCACCTGAGGTCGTTGAAAATCTTCACCTAAAGCAAAATTCAAAAATATATGTGATAACAAAGTTGACTGAAAAAAATATTTTCTCAAATGATTTTGGAAAGAAAGTGGATATGTTTATACTAGGATTCTGAAAATCCCTCTTATTCTTCAAAAGCATGAACTAACTAGACCAATTATATTAAAAAGAGAGGGTTTTTTTAACGTGGCATTTGCTAATAAAATGAACTAACATTTTTCTGTAACATTTGAACAAACATGTTGGGTTAGACAAGTAATCATTTGTTAAGTTCTTTTTTCTGTTCTAGGCACATATTTTGGGGGTACAAGGAAAGGCAAAAACATGGTCCCTGCCTTCAAAGAATTCATATTCTCATGGGAGAAACAACACACAAATTATTTATGTACATGATGAATGTTGTGTAAAAGAAAGACACATGTCAGGAGGAAGAAACTAACAGTAGGGAGAAAGAAGAAAGGCCATTTGAGGAAGTGGGGTTGGAGCTGAATCTTGACAGAAACATGGAAGAGGTGAGAAGGGATTGCAAGTATGGTGGTTAGTCAATGACAAAGCAGTCAGTTATTAGCATTTCATGTGTTGGGAATAGGAAATAGACCAGTGTAGCTAGATAGTGTAACAGATACAGCAGAGTCAACTATAAGAAGACTAGAAAGGTAAGAAGGGATCAGAATATGAGGGGTTTTAAATATCTGCCAGAGTATTTTATATTTGATTCTGGAGGTAATAGAAAGTCACTGGAGGCATCAATCAGAAGCAAAACAGACTCTTAAAAAGGGGAAAAGTTAAAGGATAAAATGCAGGTGTGATGGCCTGGGGAAAAAAAGAGAAAAAATATCAGAATGGATTATAGAGTTCAGCAATATTTACCCAAAAAACATATTTGAAACAGAGTTAAAATAAGGGACTGGAATAAAATCTATTAAGCAGATTGGAGTAACAATCATGATCTCAGACAAAGCAACAGAAAAGGAAACCAAACTGAAAGAGATAAAGAGAGAAAGTAAATTTTGCCAAATGGAACCATAGACGATGAATTAATATCAGCACTAAGCATATATGTACCAAATGATAGCCTCTAAAATTTTGGTTCTAAATTCTTAAATGAAAAGTAAAGTGAATTATGAGGACAAATAGAGAGTAAAACTATAATAGTGAGGCACAACAATGTAGTCCTCTCAAACACAGAAAAGAAATGTGAGAAGAAAAGAAACGTAGTTACTTATGCAGATGGCTATTTCAAAGTGTTTAGTTGAGAAGGAGGAGAGCTACAAAAAAGTTGCTAAAGGGCATGGTAGGATATGGTGAGTGTTTCTAAGGTGGTGGAGAAATCAGTGCCTTTGTAGGTAATGGGCAAGGGGCCAGTGGAAAGGGAAAGATAAAGATTAGTGAATGGGGATAATAAAGAGATAACCTACTGGAGAAGATGGGAGAGAATATATGATTAAAGGTACATATAGAGGGGTTTGCCTTGCAAGAAGAAGAGAGGCTTTTTTATGTGAGAAATGAAAAAGCAGATACTAAAATATATCTGAGGGATGTGTGATGAGATGAGGAGAAAAGAGAGCTCTCATTAAGTAAGCTCACTTTTTTCTTTTCGAAGGGAAGGCATCTATTAAGTACCTACTCTGTACCAGGCACGTGTTAAGTGCTTTATAAATATTACCTCAATAGATCTTCAGAAAAACACAGTGATATAGGTGTTATTATTATCCTCACTTTAGAATTGAAGAAACAGAGGAAGAAAGAGGTTAAGTGACATTTTCAGAATCACACGACTAATAAGTGTCTGAAGCCAGATTTGAGCTCAGGTCTTCCTGACTCCAGGCTCAGTACTCTATCCACTATGCCACCAAGTCGACAAACAGGATATGTTTAGGGGCTTGGGGATAGATGACAATATTAGAAACAGATACTGTGCTGAGTGTAATAATAAATTTGTTAGGAAATTTTAAAAGGATTCCCTTTCTACAAAGAAAGAAAAGAAAAGAAAAAAGAAAAGAGGAAAGAAAAGAAAAGAAAAGAAAAGAATACCAATCTCAATTGGTATAGGCGGCTAAAAATTAAATGCCATGTGGTTCAGTCAGATGCAACGAAAAATAAATATGGAACAGAATCCAGAAAACAAAACCAAAAAAGTATAGGAGATATTCATGATATTCATGAGTCCCATAATTAGCAACTGAAAGCAAAAGACAAAAAGGTTACAATGATACATGGAGTCAAAGTAGTACAAAGAACAAAATAAACAATTTGACATCAAAAACTTCAAAGAGTGGGTCCACGAAAAATACATAACCATTGACTAAAATATTTCACAGAGAATAGAATCCTAGCAAAGAATATATATATTTTAACAAAAAGTATCACATATGTACTAACTAAAAATAAGAACACTATGACCCCTTCAAATGTAGATCAATTATAAGATTATGCACTTTGCACAAAGCATTCATAGTTTGTATCACTAAAAAAAATCTATGAACAATTATAAGAAAACAATATATTGGCTGAAGAGCAAAAAGGATGTGCTTGAAGGCATATATGTGTGAAGAACAACTTATTCATACTTATTGAAGATAGCCATACTGCCAATATATAAAGCAGACCCAAGTAAAGAGGCAAATGTATTGTACTTGATGCCATCATGGAAAGCTATTTTCTATTTAAAACATCCTATTAACACAAAGGCATCAAGAACAATTGATATGAAACATATTTTTCAGAGAGACTGTTTTAACTGATTATGCTTCTATATAGCCTTAAATTCATTATCATTCCTCTTCAATTGAACTACAAGAGCACGGCTTCTAAATTAAAGAGGGAGTCAAAACATTTTTTTTTAAATCAATGATGCATGTGGATAAAATCAAGTATTATATCTCCACCAAAAAAAATCACATCAAACAACTCCTTTATATCATGAAAGTTTTCTCTGGTTATATTAAAACATTACAGTTATATTAAAATAAGTGTAACATTTTTAACATACTTTAAGGAAAAAGAGACTGGACCTTTCATCCTGAATCAGAGTTTAAGTTGAACCAGTGGATAAAGGCGATACTTATACATATTTTGATATCCCCTGGAGGTATACAACAAATATAAAGTTATCTAGGAGAAAGCTGTAACTAAATATATTAAGACGCTTACTGGCATCTTGAAATCAAGGTTCAGTGGAAAGAGTACATTTAAATAAATTAACATTAAATAAATTAACAATACTAGCCTTAATATATACTTTCAAAACTTAAAAATGAGCCATAACAGATTTAGAATGTATCTTAATTAAAAAAACTCTTACAATATTGATGAAATTCAGGGACCATCATCCTAAGGTAGCTATAGAAAGATGAACATTTCCTCTCCAAAGAGAAGAAAGATAATTGATAAACATTCTCAGAACACATGATGAACAGATCAAAATCTCACAGAGCAAGCATATATCACTCCATTGAGCAATAGTAACGGTTGATGACAGGTACATGCTATTGGATTTGCTGAGCATAACAGAACACATTTGGCTTCCAGAAAGAACTTATGAAACGTATGAGATCTGAGAAAATCAAAAAGCTCTCCTTGGTTGACAACCATAAAAACTCAGTCGATATTATTTTCCAAAAAAAAAAAAAAAGCACAGAACAAATGGCTGAATCAAGTTCAGCCTTAAGATCAATCTGATTTGTTCAGGAAAATGGTAAAAACCATGTAACATCACTATAGGCTGAAAAAAGTTTAGTACCTATGAAACATCTAGCAAGACATGATCTGGTGACTAGAATTAAACATTGTTATATTTTATGAAATAATGGAAAACCAATACCTATACTCTAAATTTAGACCCCAAAATACCCTTGAAATGTCAACAAATAAATTATATTCAAATTAGAGTATGATCACAAAGAGAAATTGTTGTCTGTAAGCACGTTACACTGATCCAAAAAGCTTAAGAATGATATTTTAAACGTGTTATCAAAATGCTGATAATATCCAAGTTGCATGGAATAAAAAGTTTCAAAAATATGGGATGAAATAAATAAAATAAAATAATATATGAAATTAAAAAGTCGATTAAATAAAAATTGCTTGGGACTTGGATAAGGAATATATCATTCCTGTTATCATCTATGTGATCAGAGTTACACCAAAGATGATTTCAATTCATCTACAGAGCATGAACTTTTAGACTAATACTCTAATTCAAATACCTATAGCAGTAATTTTATTCAACTAGGCAACAGTTGACAGAACATTAAACATATAAGAATAATAGTAAGCTAGTCACTCTTCTCAGTATCATTTCTATCAAATTTCATTGAACAAGATGAGAAGTATGAGGGAATCATCATCCTTGTCATATTTGAATAAAGAAATTCATTCATTCATCTGATTCTCGTAATAATGAAACATTGTTATTCCCACTTAACATATAAAAAGAAATAGGCAAAAAGATGTGAAGTGACCTGTGCAGTGTCCCATAATAATGAATAGCAGATCCATAAAGTTATATAATAGCTGTAAGAGACTTTAGCATCAAGACTTTTAGAATATAGAATGTTGATCTGGAAGAGACTTTAAAACAGTGTTAGAGCCTATAATATTGAATGATAGTACTGGAAAGACCCTTAAAAACCATTTCATTTAAATACTTTCATTTTACAGATAGGAAAACTGAGGCTCAAAGGAGAAAATGATTGCCTCATAGTCATACAAGAAGCTAGTAGCAGAGCTGAGATTAGAATCAAGGTGTTCTGATTCCTAGGTAAACAAATGCTGAATAAATACCCCACTACATTACCATTGGTCTACTTTGCACCTATTCTCTCCATAAAAATCAGACTCATTTTTGATTCATTGATAAAACTATAAGCATGTTTTTATTACCCCATCTTTACAAATGAATATGCAAAGTATTTTCCTGCTGGTGTCTGTCTGCTTTTTATTTTTACATCTTTAACATATGCAAATATTCACAGAGGAAGAATGAGTAGCATTATAGAGGCTGCGAGATTTTCCTAGGTTTGATCATCTATTCCAATCCTTTCTCATTTTATAACTGGATAAGCTGAGACTCCAAGAAAGGATGCAACATGTCCCAAGTCCCATCAAGATCTATGACCAGAACCAAGGCCCCCTGACTTCCAGACCAGTGTTCTTTCTATTGAAGTACCTTGTCTAAGAATCATATTTCAAGCCATAATTAGGTAGACACAATGAGGTGAGTTCTCAGCATGTTCAGAGAGAAAATTAGATCTCTACTCTGCCCATTAGCGCTAATAGGAGTTGGAAAACTAATGCTCTACTCACGTGGGGATAGCATTTACCCCAGGATATATAGTAGAGCTGCAAGTTCATTAAAACAAAAACACTGCCTCCACTGAAAAACACTCAAAGCAGAGGTCTTCAGGATCAACAAACCAAGGCCCTGGTCCCTAGGCAGACATTGTCTTCTAAAGGCCTCATTTAGGAAACGTTGATGGATTGATCCCTGTTTGTTTTATTTCTCTCTCTCTCTTTTTTTTTTTCCTTTTGACATTCTTGATGATTATTGTTATGCAATCCAGGGAAGAAGAAGGTAGGAGGAGAGATGTTATAATAATCACTGAGAATGTGTCTTATGCAGCCACTAAAAACTGGGACACAGTCTGTAGTTGGGAGAAAGGAGACTGCAGCAATATTCCCCATTGATGGGGTAGGAAGAGGAGCAGGAAGTAAGTTGTTGCTGTTTGTACTTATGAGCATAAATTCATAACAAGCTAGATGGCTAGGTCTTTCCTCTTTTATATGGGACCAGTTTTGCACCTATCTTGACCAGAAAGAGAAGCTAGAACCAATCCTTTACATTTGTACAGTGCTTAGACTCAAAGAACATGAGTACTAGAAACAAATGACTTTAGAAGATAGAAGGTTAGAGTTGGGATGGACTTATAGAGAATATGATAGCTAGAAAAAGATTTAAACATGGAATGTCAGAGCTATAAAGGGACTTTGAAAACACCCAATCCATCCTCTTCATTTGTCTTTATAAATGGGTCTCGTGTGAATAGTGTGTGATCAATACAATACCTCAACAAAGATTATTATTGTTATCTGTACTTCATTATTATCCTGCAATAGGGAAGCGGAGAATCAAAAAGGATGGCATGAAGGAAAGTTAGAGGTCATCCAACTCAACTCTCTTATTTTATGAACAAGAAATTGGGGCCTAGAGGTGAGAAACAACTTGTCCAAGGCCTTAGAAGTAGTTAAAAGGCAGAATCAAGATTCCAGTTCAGATTCTGTGACTCAACACAGTGTCCTTTCTTTACAACACTCTCCCAGATCATGAATCACAATATTTCTAAACCCAGATTTCTGCTTCTGGGAAGACAAGATGGTGGAGTAAAAAGTAAGTCATTCTTACTCTCCCTTATTGATCTCTGAAAACCCAGAAAATATCACCCCAGGAAAAACCCTGGAACAACTGAGCCAGCAGAAAGACAGGGTGCAGCAGTCTTGTAGCCCATGAAGGTTGGGAGATTAGAGGGAAAGGCCCCTCTTGTTCTGGAGGTGAGAGAGAAGTACAGGACAGGAGGCATCCCAGCAAGCTAGTGGCAAGCCCCACCTCAGCATACCCAGGGGAGATCCTGAGACCCAAGGTAGTGAAGCAGGCAAGTGCCAACATCAGGATTCCCTGAATAGCTTAGTATAGGCAGGGGAATCAATACACACGAGCTTGGAAAACCAGCATGTGTGATGGCCTTCTATACCTGCCAAATCTCCTGGTGCCTAAGCACAATTCCAGGAAGTACAACTCTAGGAGGGAAAGCTCCAGGCAGATAGACATCCCCCAGCATCAAAACATCCCTATGCAAGGCCCAGGTGAGCAGAAGCCAAAGAAAGCGGTGCAAGGCCCAGTTGGGCAAGCAACCCTCAGGGGACAGACTCCCCACCACCACCCCAAGAGTTACAGTGTTTGCTGACCCCAGCCCATCACCAGGTAAGCTGCCAGAACCCTACAGTCTCCAACTGCCAGCATCTGAGGCCCCAGAACACAAAGCCAGTGACCAGGTCTGGGGCTCCCAGCACAAAAAGCTAGGGTCGGTGCCCTTTACACTTCAGCAGGAGAACTCAACCTTTTTTTTTTTTAAGTCAGGAAATAGGCAAACACCATGAAAAAAAAGCAGAAATGAACAATGACTATACATTCTTATTATGGAGACAGAGAAGATCAAGGCACAAATTCACAAGAGGACAATATTGTCAATATACCCACATCTGAAACTTCAAAGAAAAATATGAACTGGTCTCCAGCCCAGAAAGCCTTCTTGGAAGAGCTCAAGAAGGATTTTAAAGGTAAAATAAGAAAGGTAGAAGAAAAGTTAGGAAAAGAAATGAGAGGTATACAAGAGAGAATCAATAGCTTGGAAAAGGAAGGACAAACATTAACTGCAGAAAACAAGTCCCTAAAAATGCAACTGGCCAAATGGAAAAAAAAAAAACGCTGAAGAAAACAACTCCTTAAAAGATATAATTGGCCAGATGGAAAATGAGGCACAAAAACTCACTGAAGAGAAGAGCTCCTTAAAAAGTAAAACCGGCCAAATGGAAAAGGGGGTACAAAATCTAAAAGAAGAGAACAATTTGTTAAAAATTAGAACTGGGCAAGTGGAAGCTAATGACTCTATGAGAAATCAAGAATCAGTTAAACAGAAACAAAAGAATGAAAAAATGGAAGAAAACATACAATATCTCATTGGTAAAACGGCTGACCTGGCAAATAGATCCAGAAGAGACAATTTTAAAAGTATTGGTTTACCTGAAAACCATGATGAAAAAAGAGCCTGGAAAGCATCATTCAGGAAATCATTAAGGAAAACTGCCCTGAGGTACTAGAACCAGAGGATAAAATAATCATCAAAAGAATACACCAATCACTCCCTGATAGAGACCCCAAATTGAAAACACAAGGAATATTGTAGACAAATTTCAAAATTACCAGGTCAAAGAGAAAATACTGCAAGCAGGCAGAAAGAAACAATTTAAATATCATGGAACCACAGTCAAGATTACACAGGACATTGAAATTTCTACATTATAAGAACAGAGGATGTAGAATATGATATTTTGTAAGGCAAAGGAACCAAGGATCAACTACCCAGTGAAACTGAGCATAATCTTTCATTGGAGGAATCGGACATTCAATGAAATAGGGGACTTCCAAACCTTCTTGAAGAAAAGATGAGAGCTCAACAGAAAATTTGATCTTTAAATGTAAGACTTAAGAGAAGCATAAAAAGGTAAACAGGAAAGAAAAAAAAACAGCAACAACAACATGTTATTAATAAGAGTAAATTGTTTACACCTACAAAGGAAGATGACACTTGTCACTCTTGAGAACTGCATTGGTATTATGTCACTTAAAAAGGGTATACATAGGCAAAGGGCATGGATATAAGTTGACTGTGATGTAATGATAAAAAAAAAACTGAGTAAGCTGTGAAAAGAAATTGTGTTGAGAGAAGAAGAAAGGAGGAGCCAGATAAGGACAAATTACATCACACGAAAAGGCAAAAAACCTACTATGGTAGAGGGAAAGAAGGTAGGGAGATGAGCAATGTTTGAACCTTACTCTCATCAGATTTGGCTCGAAGAGGAAATAACTCAATCAGTCAGGTGTAGAAATCTAACTTACCCTATAGGAAGTAGGAGGGGAAAGGGAAAATAAAAGGGAGGAGATGAATAGAAGGGAGGGAAGAAGTAGTAAGGGTAAAGGGGAAGAAAAGGGAGGGGCTAATAGAAGGGAAGGCATATTGAGTGAGGCAGCAGTCAAAAGCTAAGCTCTAGTGAGGAGGGAAAGGGAGAAAGGAGAAAGAAAAGCATAAGCACAGAGGAAGGGATAGGATGTAGAGTAAGACACAGATAGCAACCATAACCGTGAATGCGAATGGGATGATCTCTCCCATAAAATGGAAGCGGATTTCAGAGTCGATTAATATTTCTAAACCCAGAGTAATGAGAGCTGTGGCTTAAGCTCTCTATCTATGGTTTCAACCCTCAATGGAGTTCCTGTATTCCAGTAAATTAGTCCATGTAAATGGATCGTCTGATGGGCTCTTTTCTGTTCTGCTATTAACTCTAGCAGGTAGAGCTGCTTTACCCTTGTTCTACCAGGAGCTACTTGATAGAGGAGGACTCTTACCTTTGACTCCTAGAAGCTGTAGCATGTACAGTAGCCACACCCCAGTAAAACAACCTCACCAGACAGGCTAAACCAGGTTGAGGGTAAGTGAGAGGCTTCAAACTTGTAGGTAAATTAGGGGGATGTCTACTCTAAGCATGAGAAGATTTCCCCCGATGGATTGGGTAGATGAGAACAATTTGTTCCAATGGCCATGAAGGCTGCTGAAGCAAGCACTGTGGAGTGCTTAGAGCTTGGTCAGATATTTAAGATATCAAGGTCATCCACTGAATCTCCGGCCCTCTCTAGTCATCTTGACTTTTGTCCTTCCACTGAACTTTGATGACTCAGGAAGAGAGAGTGAGGCTGATAACTTTGTGCAACTCTGCCTCACTTAAATCCAATTTACAAGCAAGTCAAGATATCACACTGTGATGTCCATGGCTCTCTTAAAAATTGAAGGATAACCACAACAATGGTATAGGAAGAAGCATTCACTGAAGTCCTTTATATCCTCCCGACTTTTCTCCAAATCAGTGACATTGGTTTCATTCATGACTAGCATAGGCTCCAGGAAAAAACTGGAGATTCAATTTTCTGTTAGCCAAATTTCTTATCAACTCTTGTGCCTAATTAAATCCTTAGTTGATTAAATCATACCATAAAAAGAAAGAAAACAAATCTTTCATTTTCAAGGGAGCTCAAACATTGGACACTGAGCTCCTATGAGTCAGCAGGTGCTTGTCTCCAGCTCTACGTCATACTATTTTGTGACTGCAAATTATCTTCCCCTTTCTGAGCTTCAGTTTCTTCTTCTCTAAAATTAAGGGATTGAATTAGGTCATCCCTATGGTAGCTTTCAGAATTAATAGTCTGTGTTCTAAAGTCCCTTCCAGTTCCAACATTCTAGATTTTAAAATCTCTTCCTCCTTTATAATATAAGGATTCTGGTATGTAAATCAATAAACCTCTTCAATATACCTATCATTATACTAGGTGAAGCTGCTGGTAGAGGGTTGATGGGGAACATAAAAGGAGAAGGAGACACCATCAGGGTTGTTACATTGTATACATCCTACTACTAAGCATTTGAGACATTCCTTTAGTCTCTTCTTGCTTTCCTTTAACACAGCCCATTGTGCTTTGGCCTCTAATTTTGTTTTATAGCTTCAGCCTGTAATCAAGCTTTTCAGGCATCTGAATCTGGGGTACATTTGATTTGAATCAACCATGGAATGGCCAACCTATACAGTAAGTGTAGAGTGTCAAAAAACGACCCCAGGTATGCAGGCATTTTGAAGCACTGAGCCTCAAATCAGCTGTGGGACAGTGGAAAGAGCAGGAAACTGGAAACCAGAAGACCTGGGTTAGAACTTGGGCTCTTATACTTTCTATGTCGATGACTGTGAACAGGTCACTTCACTTCAGTTTTCCATTGGGCCTCAGTTTTCCTCTCTATAAAATAAAAAGTTTTGAAACTGGATAATTTCTAAGGCCCATCTAGCTCTACCATGCTATGGCTTTTTGACCTGAGGCAAACCTAGAACCCTGACTCCATGTACCACCATGGATCATAGATGAGAATGTTTGGTAAGGGGTTCCACAAGCTTTGCTTCAGCATTGCCACCCCTTGGAGTTACTTTCTATTCTTTCAAATAAAATGTTCAGCACTGGGGGACTAAGGGGGGAGGGAGGTGGCAGGAATGCAGGGTTTCAGCATTTTTAAGGATTACTTGTATTGCATATTGTCAAGGATTACGCTTGTTTTTCTATGGCTAAAGACTGTGCCAGGACAGTACATAGCTCTCACCCTTAACCCTTAGCCATGTTATTAATGTGGAAAACAACAGGAGGAGGTAAATCATGTTGAGAGAGTTCTGACACAGAACTGGCAATCCAGTTGGACTCCCAAAAATAACCCACATCCCTATCTGGCACTACTGATACTGCTCAGAACTCTGGTGGGATCATTGGATTAAGAGATGGAAGGAACCTCAGAGCATAACTAATACAACTCATTCATTTTATAGAGGAGGAAACTGATGTCCAGAGATGGAAAGTGACATAGAATCATAGTTCGGGGACAGTGAGGAATTTTAGAAGCCACATAGTTCACTCCTCTAATTTTAAAGCAGAGGAGACAATGCAGCATAGAATAGTCGAGGCCTTGCAGTAAATAAGAGTCAGAGCTAGCACCTCTTTCCAATGCTACACAGTGGTAGGGAAACTTTGGCATCGAGGCCACATGTGGCCTTCTAGGTCTTCAGGTGCGGCCTTTTGACTGAGTCCAGGTTTTACACAACAAATCCTTTTCTTAAGGGGATTTGTTCTGTGAAGTTTGGATTCAGTCAAAGGGCCACACCTGAAGACCTAGAGGGCCACATGGGGCCTCAAGGCTGCAGGTTCCCTACCTCTGCTAGGGCCTTTCTGTTTTCACCAAATCTTTTCTAACCAGCACTTTTTGTCTCTTCTGTTAAGATCCTACATGTTAGTTGACTATTTTTCTTCCTGTAAAACCAATGGGTTCGTGATGTACTTTTCATTAATTTCAGTACATTTTCACAATATGGGGAATTATTTTAGTTGCATGAGGTGGAACCTGAGTTTCCATAGAAAATTCTTTCCACTGATACTACAATGATTTTTTTCCTACACATTTAAATTGTGTTTTATATAAATTGATCCTTACACAACCCCGTATCAAGAAAGAAGCTTGTGTTTCACTGAAGTTGTACAGCTAGACTTAGGACTTTAGAAGAAATCCAAAGCACTCATTTCGAAGATGAGGAAATGGAGACTAAGGGGAGTTAAATGACTTATCCAGAGTCCCACTATTAAGTATTTGAGGCAAGAATTTTGAACTTGGATCTTCGTAATTCTCAAGCCCAGCACTCTACTCACTGAACTACCTAGTTACCAGGGATAGTGCTTAGCAAGTCAGTCAACAAATATTTATTAAGTACATACTGTATGCCAGGAACTATGTTAAACATTGGGAATAAAAGAAGGGAAAAAACAAACAAACAACAAAACAATCCTTGCTCTCAAGAAACTCACAGATTAATAAGAGAGACAATATGCAAATAGCTATGTACAAACAAGACATGTTCAGAATAAATTGGAGATATTCAACAGACAGAAGGCACTAGAATTAAAGGGAATCAGTTAGGAAACAGAACTTAAGACCTCTAAGTTAGTGAGTTAATAAGCATTTATTAAGGTCCTACTACATGCCAGGCACTATGCTAAGTGCTGGGGATACACAAAGAAGCAAATACAGTATCTTCTCCTCAAGTATCTCACAATCTAATGGGGGATATAACAACCAAACAGATATATATATATATATATATATATATATATATATATATATATATATATATATATATATATATATATATAACAAGTATGGACAGAATAAACAGAAGATAAATAACAGAAGGAAGGCACTAGAATGAAGAGGGATTGGGAAAGGCTTTCTGCATGAGATGAAATTTAGTTGGGACTTAAAGGAAGCCTTGGAAGTCAGTAGGTGAAGATGAGGAGGGAAAGCATTCCAGGAATGGGGGCAAACCAGAGAAAATGCCTGGAGTTGAGAGATGGAGTATTTTATTTGTGGAACAGAAAGGTCATGGCAGAGAGTAAGATGTAATGAGTGGAAAGGTAGGAGGAGGTTAGGTTACAAAAGGCTTTGAATGCCAAACAAAGCATTTTTGATTTGTTCCTGGAGGCAATAGGGAAGCACTGGAGTTTATTTATTGGGTAGGAGAGTGCTATGGTTGAACCTACCCTTTAGGAAAATGAGTGTGGTTTCTGAATGGAGGATGGATTAGAGAAGAGAAAGCACTTGAGGAAGGCAGACTCACCAGCAGGATATTGCAATAAACTAAGCATGAGGTACTGAGGACCCAGATCATGGAAGTGACAGTGTCAGATTAAAGGAGGGAGAGGCTTTGAAAGATATTGCAAAGGTGAAATCAACAGACCCCGACAACAAATTGGATATGGGAGGAGTGCGAGATAATGAGGAATCAAGGATGTCACCTGGGTTGTAAGCCTGAGACAGTGGGAGGGTGTAACAGAGAAGGGGGGAGATGGGGAAGGTTTGGGGAAAATATAATGTTTGATTTGGGACATATTGACTTTAAGATGTTTAATGCATATCCAATTCTAGATGTTTAAAAAGCATTTGGAGATGTGAGATTGAAGGTCAGGGTAGGATAAGTCAATTTAAGAAGTGTCAGCACAGAGATGTTAATTAAATCCATGGGAACTGATGAGATCATCTAGTGAAGAAGTGTGTAGGGAGAAGAAAGGAGAACCCAGGACAGAACACTTTGGGACACCTACATTCAGAGGGCATGATCTGTATGAATATTTGGGAAAGCAGACTGAGAAGGAGCAGTCAGATAGGTTAGGAGGGGAGCCAGGAAAGAGCGCTATCCCCCAAACCTAGAGAGAATGATCAACAATGGTGAAAGCTGTAGAGAGCTTGAGAAAAGTGAAGGTTGGAAATAGGTTGTTTTTCAATCCAGCAGTTAAGAAATTATTGGTAATGTTAGAGGGAGAAGTTTTGGTGGAATGATGAAGTTGGATGCCAGACTATAAGGAGATAAGAAGACAGTGAGAGGAGAGAAAGTGGAGGCACTTATTGTAGACCATCTCTTCAAGGCATTTAACCACAAAGGGCAGAAAAGATATAGGGTGATAGCCAGTGAGGATGGAAGAATGAAGTGAGGACTTTCTGAGGATAGGAGAGGGAAGGGTATGTTGATAGATTTAAGGAAGGACCCAGTAAACAGGGTAAGATTGAAGATAAGTTGGTAGCTTGGTGATGACAGGGGAGTAATCTGTTGGACGAGATGGGATGGAATAGGATCACTTGAACAGGTAGAGGAGTTAGCCTGGATAAGGTTAAGATTATCATGTGAGACAGTAATGAAGGAGGAGATTGTGGCAGAAGTCATCTAAGTGATGTGAGATGAGAAAGAGGGAAGAAGAAGGAACTCAGTGTTATGGAAAGAACATTGACTTGAAATCAGAAGACAAGGTCTTCTATGTTTTATCTGTTTTAACTCAGGTAAATCAAGTTACCTCTGTGGGCCTTCTCATCAATAGAATGATGACATTTTTACTATTACAGATACACAAATTAAAAATAAAGGATAAATGAAGAAAGATTTTTTTTTGTATCCAGAGAAAGAACTGACAAATAGATTACATATAGAATAATTTTGCATATAAATATATATGTATGTGTGTGTGTGTGTGTGTGTGTGTGTGTGTGTGTGTGCTTATAATATATATAAAATACCTATTTGTGTCTAATGGTAGTCATCTCTAGGGCAGAGTTGGGGGGGAGGGGAGAAAAGGGGAAAAAATAAATTTACACAATAACTCTATTATATATTTAAAAGGAATAGGAAGTTGTACACAATAGATTTGTAGTTTCATGTGCAATTATCTTTTTATTATACTATGTTAAGGAAAATCTTGTTTCATTCCATAAATTAAAAATTAAATAAACAAAAAAGACAGCTAATATCCTTCTAGTTCCAAAACCTATGCTCCAATTACTCTAATTCCAGGGATTTTTCCTTGGCATCTGCACAGCACTTAAAACTTTTAAAGACACACTTATTTTAGGTCATCATATTTCTCTGAATATAATTTGAGTAGATCTCTTCCTTTCTTTGAATTCCTTAGAGGCTGTTGTCACATCAAAAAGCAGCCACTTTAGAGGCAAAGTTATCCTTTCCTGATCACCTTTCATGCTACTGCCTTCCCTCTGATTATTAACTCTCATTCATCCTGAATATAGCTTGTTTATACACTGTTTGCATGTTGTCTCCGTCATTAGCCTGTAAACTTGAACATCAAGTTTCTTAATGATCTACTCTAGGATATTATTCTCTAATGATTTTCTATGTGCGCAGCTCACATATATACATGCACATACAAACATATATATATATCTATATATATAGATATATATATATATAGATATATATATAGATATATCCACGTATATGTGTGTGTGACAATTGTAGGGGGAGGAGGAGGAGGAGAAAGAGAGAAGGAAAGAAGAAAGAAAGAGGGAAAGAAAGAAAGGAAGGAAGAAAAAGAAAGAAAAAGAGAAAGAAAGAGAAAGAAGAAAAGAAGAAGGAAGGAAGGAAGGAAGGAAGGAAGGAAGGAAGGAAGGAAGGAAGGAAGGAAGGAAGGAAGGAAGGAAGGAAGGAAGGAAGGAAGGAAGGAAGAAGCCATAACTAGAAGGATTGGGAAAGACCTGCCAGAAAAGGCTATCCATGAGCTAAGGCCTGAAGGACTCTAAAAGGAAAAGCAGAAGAGTGAGTACATTCCAGGCATAGGGGATAGATTATACAAAGGCATATAGGAGGGAGATGGAATGCCCAGTTCAGAGAGAAGCAAGTAGATCAGTGAATTTAGCTCTCAATTATACTGTTTGGGATATTATTTTCTAATTGTTTCCCATGTTGGGAACATAACATTCCCTTCTTCCTCACCCACGTTGAATTGTATCAAATGACCTGTGAAGTTTTTTTTCTTTCTGTTTTTGAAATTATAATACTCTATGTTTCCATAACATTGTATGAAGTTCAGTTTGTCCTCCTGCCCCTAATGTGCTGCGTGGCTTTGAACAAATCATTTGACCCTTCCGCTTCTGCTCCCTCAAAAGACACAATCATGAACTCTGCTAGAATTTTGTTATTCTTCTTCCTCCCTTTCTGTCTTCAGAGCTCCTAGTGCAAACAGAGGGTTCAGGAAGAGAAACCCAACATGGTTATTTCACATGTGTATGCATGGCCAATTTTATGTGCTTGATGGTGTCTCCTGAAATTGCCTCTCAGCCCTTCTTCCAAATTAGCCAAAAGACTATTCCAGTCAAGAGGAGCACCATATGGAAAAATCCTGACACTGTATGTTCTCTTAATTTTTAGAACACTGTAAATATTTGAGTCAGGAGATCTTAATCCATAAACACAGCTGGACTTAAAAAATACTCTGCAGGGGAGTTATTATAATTTAAACAATTGGGTAACAAAACAAATCAATGTTAATCACTTTAGTTTTCTAAAGACAATGGGCCTGGCTTTCTCATAAAACTGCCATGATGAGCCTTACAATTGCAGCCACAAATAAACTTACAAATGGGAAGATAAACTGTTCTCAGCTTTTTAAGAACATCGGAAAAGGAATAGGAGAAGGAAAAGAAGACCGTTTTGGGGTAAAGACAACATCTCACTCCTGCAATGCGTGGGGGCAGTCATTTTAAGGGGGGTTCTGGCTTCCATGATAAACATTTAATTGCAGGACCTACCTCTCAGTTCTCTGTCAGTGTCTGTAATCAACTCATCAATCAAACAATAAACATGTATTAAGTGATTACTATGTGTCTGGCATTGTGGTAAGGGCTTGGGGTGGAAAGTAAAAGCAAAAACAGTATTTACTCTCAAGAAGCCTATATTCTAAAGGGAAAAAGAAACACATGCATAAATCAGTTCAATCAAGATGCATACAAAAATTAATGGAAGGCAGCTTTAAATAAGGGATTCTGTTGTTGTTGTCATTTTGTGTCACGGACTCCTTTGGCAATCACCTCAGAATAATGTTTTTAAGTACATAAAATAAAATACAATTACAAAGGAAACCACTTTTGTTTAAATGGTTATACAAAAAAAATAAAAGTATCTTTTGAGGAGTAGGTACTATGGAAATGACTATAGTTTAAGCTCTAAGGGTCTCTATGAAAATTGGCTCCACAAAAGGTAATTACCACCCTCCCACTCACCCACCCCACTCCCTGCCCCATGAAAGCCTTTCTATAAGCTAGTTACAAGTCCTTCAGGACAGCATGGGTGTCAAATTGGGGCAAATTATTACACCTAGAACAAGCAGAGAAAGTCTTGTTACAGTGAAAATAGGTCTTACTATGGAATCAAAAGACCTAAGTTTAAATCCTCAGAGCTGAAAGTAAAGTAACTTAAAGTCCTTAGATTCCAACTCTTTCATTTGCCATATGAGGAAACTGAGGCTTAGAACACTGAAGGTCACACAACTATTAAATGTCTAAGGCAGGATCTGGACTCAAGTCTTCTTGACTCCAAGGCCAGTGCCCTACCCACTTTAGCATGATATCTTCTATGACAAGGGTTGGAGTCCTGGTACTACCATTCACTCAGTAACTGTGTGACTGGACAAATTAAGTTCCCTTTGGGGGTCTCAGTCTTCTCTCTTCTGTAAGTCAGGGGATTGAACTCAGTAGTTTCTAATGTCTATTTTAGCTCTAAATCTTATCAGTTCTAGTGCCTGAATTTCTACTAGAATTTAAGCTCAAGAAGCTCTTTGCTATTTTCTTTTTCACTTTGAACTTGTTCAGAGACAGAAAGGACTTTACAGGTTATTTAATCAAAACCCATCATTTTACACATGAGGAACAGAAGCCTAATGTTGTTAAGTGACTTATTCAACATTATATAAGTAGTAAGTGGAAGATTCTAGAAGCGAACTCAGGTCTTTTTGAATGGAAGTCCACCACTGTCTTTATTCCTTCTTTCACAGAGATGAAGAACAACGGTTAGGTGAAATGGAAATCATTCTAGATTAATCCTATTTCTGCCATTAACTAGATGTGCAACTTTGAGCATTTCTGAGACTCAGTTGGTTCTCTGAAATTAGATGGTTCATGGGATAACAAATTGATGAGTTGTAAAGTACCTTAGAGGTTGTCCTTTCCAGCCCTATCATTTGGTAGACCAAGAAACCAATGAGCACAGAAGTGAAATGACTTGCCCACAATCTTTATGGTCATTTCCAACTCTAAGGTTCTATTGTCTAATCTGTACTCCAAGGGACAAAAAAACTTGTAGGATGAATGAGTGGATTTATAATTTTTATCAGGGTGATCGTTTCTTCTATCGTTGCAAGTTGACAGTTCATAACTTCAGATCACAATTTTTTCACATTTTCCTATCCTGTGAAATGTCTTCTCCTTGTCTCTGTGTGCTTCCTTCACAGAGATCTATCCAATGCTTTTGGTGGCCTGACCCCTGATCCTTTCTTATTACTGTATGGATACCAGTGAAATTCTCAACTGTCCTTCTACCACCCCTTTCTCATGTTTGATGACTAGCCCACTTCAATTCCGATGAAACAAGTATTCACTATGTTCCAGACATAAGGCTAAGTAAATACTAGGGCTTTCCTTAGAAAGTCTAAAGCAGCCCCTGCCCTCAAAGAGTAGCATTCTAATAGAGGAGACAACTGTAAATAACTGGATGCCCTGGGACCTACAATTGTAATCAATCAATTCACTGCCAATTATGTACTGAGTAGTCACTATGTGCAAGGCTCTGTACTGAGTGCCCTGAAGGACACAGAGAAGCTTTAAAGATAGAAAGTCTAGGTGGAGAGACAGGATATATGAGACAAATAATTTAAGTCCAGTGATCATTGTATGGATCCAGCTCCTGAAGGTTATCTATAAATCAGCAGTGGTGTTTCTTTGTTTTTTGTTTTTACCCCCATAGGAGGCATGATAGAGCCCTTTAAGGTATACGTTTCACTATTATTATTATTATTGGCCATTCATGGATAAAAGCAGGATGGTATAATAGAGAGAATACAGAGCCTGGTGTAATGGAAGTCTGTTCAAATCTCACCTTTGACCCTTAATAGCTTTAAGTGACCCTGGACAGGTCACTTAACCTCTATACTATTGGGCAATTTCTTGGGACTTAAGTACTAAACCAAATGGGTTATGATTTATTCTTATGGAGGGTAATTCCCACCACAGGGATTCTTATGCTGATGAAATTATACATCTTTCTTGTAATTATGTATCATTATCATTGTTGTTGTTAAGTTATTCCTTATTAGCACATTAGGTAACTACCAATTTTATGTGATTCAAGGAGCACCAGGCATGTTCACAACCATAAACACACAAAAACCAAATACATAAATGAATGAATGAATGAATGAATGAATGAATGAAGTAACCCTCATGGACTTGACATTCTACCACAGGTGTTATTCTTTGTATTGTGAATACAGCCATCAAGGGGATGGGGGAAAAATGATGGACTTTCAATCAGAGCACCTGAATATGAGCTCCAACTCTTCAACTTACTCACCTTGATGACCTTCAGAAAGTCCCTTCTGCAGGGGCTTCTACTACCTATTTCTTTAGGTCTCAGTTTCCTCATTTGTAAAACGAGAAGTTTGGACTGGAGGATTCTGAAGTCCTTCTCCACTATAAATTAATGATCTATTTCTCCTATATTTCCAATGTAAATTCTTTTGTGAGGGTAGAATTTAAACAATTACCTTTTAAAACTTTAGTCACAGTTTGAGAGGTTGCAAAATAAAGTGTAGGAGAAAATAAGTATTAGACTGCATACTAAACTGAAGGTCTTCAGAGCTGTTGTACTGACTTCATTTATGTAAGTCTATAAAACCTGAACAGTATACCAGCACCATGCTAGGATATTGAATCATTTCCATTTGAAATATCTTAGGAAGATTCTGAAGATTACCTGGCAAGAATATATGCTGGACACTGAGCTCTTAAGCTAAACTGCCAAGTGTTCAAACTAGGGTTAATTGTGAGGAGGGGGAAACAGAGAAAGTGTGTTATAGCAGAAAGAACAGAAATAATAACTCTATTACTTAGCAGTTTGGTGACCTCACATAAGTCACTTAATTACTCTGATTCTCCAGTTTTTCTTAATTGTAAAATGCAGAAAATAATCCCCATTCTGCCTACTTCAAAAGGTTGTTGGGAAGGTTAATTAAAGTAATACATATATAATATAATAAATTGCTACACAATTGGAAGATATTGTTTTTATTTAAAATAGTATTATGGCAAGTGTTTTTGAAATTGTGTGTATGAGAGAGGCAGAGATAGAGACAGAGACAGAGACAGAGAGAGACAGAGAATTTGTCACCCAAAGAGCTTATATTCTACAAGGGTCTTGGGTAGTAGTGTAGGTAACATATACAAAGATAAGTATGAAGGGCCAAAGGGAAAGTGCAGACAGGGTGCTTTGGTGACATTTGAGAAAGGAAAGCGTTCACAAATAGGATGGTCATTTAAGGTTTCATGAAAGATATGTGCTTGAGCTGCATTTGGAAGGAAGATAAAGATTCTGAAGAAGTGTACTTCTGGCATGAAGGTCAGGATATTCAAATCCCTAAAAGCAAGAAGCAGTGTGGGGACTGTGTGGAGAATGCTCAAAAGGGAGGAAAATGAACAGTTTTAAGGAGTTAGGGTGGAGCCAGACTGTGGAGGGATTTACATTTAGTCAGACTGAAGAATTTGGATTTTATCCTAGGAGTCAATAGGGAGCTACTGAAATCTTTGAAGCAGGGGAGTGATATGATGAGGCCTGTGCCTATAGGAAGATTATGCTGGTAGCTTTACAAATGATGGAGAGAGTAGATAAAGATCATTGTGGGTGATTCTGGTAAACCTTCATGAAACATCTACTTGATGTTGAAGAGGTCATCTTTTAGCACTAATAATAATAATAATGATAAGCTTTTTTAAAAACGTCAAAAGAATATAAACACATTGAGTCATTTTTTTAATGCCTAAAAAACATCAAGATTAGCTATAGTATCTCAATCTCTGTTCCATTTGGTAATTTCCTGTTTCAGCTAAAATTATTGTTGTTGTTGTTTGTCCCTCATTCTGGAAGAGGACCATGGCAAAAGGAAGGTGATGTCATGACTTTCAAGTGAATTGAATTTAAGTGAGGAAGGGCTGTGCAAAGTCACCAGCCTCACTTTCTTCTCCGGAGCCATCTGGGTCCAGGGGCAAGATATAAATCAGGATGACAGGAGACAGCCCCCTCCAACTAAAATAACATCAGATGGTCTGAACTTCCAGTTGGCTTGTTGCAAAAGAGTGACTTGTAAAGGGGAGTGTTGTGTTTGAGGATGCACAGGAGTAGGCCTGAGTCCATGAAGTACATAACTGTAAGTCTGAAAAGGAAGAAAGAGAGGTAGGGTGTGAAGGGTCTTAAAAGCTCCAAAGCGCTAAGACAGGAGATTCACATGGCTCTAGCTAATGTTGCATTGTTATATTCAAAGTAAGAAGGAAACAAGTTTTTATTAAATGTTTAGTATGTGCCAGGTACTGTGTTAAGCAGCTGGCATAAAAATACAAATAAGATGGTCCCTGCTCTCAGTATGCTTGCATTAAAATGACAAGAGTTTAGATGGGGGGTGGAGGATAAACGTTATTTAGTGGGGAGGCATTTGGAAATCCAAAAGAACAAGGCCATCAGGAGAGCAAAGGCTGGCCAGCCTCAGTGTCTCCACACACACAAAAATTCCTCCAGGAGGAAGTCTTCAATGGGAGAAGGCAGACAGGAATAATACAGGGATATTTTACGGCCATTGGACCTCCAAAGTTGTAGGTTGTTCCAGGGCAAGGAGGCCTCAAGTACTGAGGGAAGTTCTGGGATGAGCCAGCAGTAGAGGGGGCATGGTTTTTAAGTCCGGAGGAAATTAGGAAAAGGGCCAGGAAGACTAGTGGCATGTTTAAATTCAGCAGCCTCAGGGAATAGTTTGCTTTTTGTTCTCTGCAGTCCTAACCTCCCCTCTTCCCACCATGATGAAACCCTCTATTCATTGAAACCTAGAGCAAAGAATCAATCTCCTTATGGGCCATTAAGCATTATGGAATGGTATTATTGTTCAGTCATTTTCAGTTGTAGCCAATTCTTCCTGACCCGATCTGGGGTTTTCCTGGCAAAGATACTGCCATTTCCTTCTCCAGCTCATTTTACAGATAAGGAAACTGAGGCTAACAGGGTTAAATGACTTGCCCAGGGTCACATAACTAGTAAGTGTCTGAGGCTGGATCTGAATTCAGGAAGACTCATCTTCCTGACTCCAGGCCTGGCACTCTCTATCCACTGTGCTACCTGGCTGCCCATGACATGATATAGTAGAAAACAGATTTGATTTGGAATCACTGGATTTGGGTTCAAATCTTAGTACTGCTGCTTACTACCTGAATAATCCTGGGCAAATCACTTGAGCCTGCCTGGGTTTCAGTATCTTTATGTATAAAATAAAAGGGTTGGACTAGGTGGTCTAAGTCTCTTGCAGTTTTAAATCCTATGATCCTAGTGGGGTAAGACTACAAACCCAAAGTTTACATGGACACTAGACTTATTATAACTTTTCTATGGAAACATTATAATTTCCCTGTATGTCCTTGGCCACCTTCTTTCCATGCTGTGGACCAGATGGCTGCCCTTTTCCCTCTGTTCAGCAGTCAAAAATTGAAGTTGTCAGGGCCCCAGGCCTGCTGTCTTCCCTGCCACCATGACTTTTGATGATGATACAACTAAGAGAATAGGGAAGGGCTAGGATGCTGCTGTCAAGGACAGGAACACAGCTGTCGTGGACCTCGTAATAGAATCCTCACTTATCTTTTGGTATATTCTGTACTTGAGATTTAAATCAGCTTGATGCACAGATTGAATGCATGCTACCTGAAGGAAGTATCAGAGTGAGAAATAAGCTGATGCCGTCAATAGGGCTTTTGATGGCAGTCGCTGCCTTCTTGCTCTTATAGCTTAGCTGCCCTACCTCCCTCATTGCCATTAAGCAAGGAGTCCAGCTTTTTCAAATGAAAAAGAATAACATTAGTTTTGGTCTGTTTGAAGCAGTAATAGATCATATCAACTTCTAATGAGACCAAATCTATAGAACATTCTGCTTCTCTGCCTTGGATATGCAGCATCAATAGCAAGGGACAAAGGGGATCAGCTCGTGTGGGCCAGATAAAATGCCCTGTTCTGAAAGCTGACTGCTTTATGAAAGAGAGAGAGAGAGAGAGAGAGAGAGAGAGAGAGAGAGAGAGAGAGAGACAGACAGACAGAGACAGAGAGACAGAGACAGAGAGAGAGAGAGAGACACAGAGAGAGAGAGACAGAGAGAGACAGAGACAGAGACAGAGAGACAGAGAGACAGAGAGACAGAGAGAAAGAGAGGAAGAAAGGGAAGAAGGAAGGGAAAGGAGGGGAAAGAAAGGAAAAGGAGGGGGAAAGAAAGGAAGGGGAAGGAAAGGAAAGGAGGGGAAAGGAAAGGAGAGGGGAGGGGAGGAACCTTCTTTGATATAGGCACTTCTTCTCTGTACTTGTAGGGCACATAATGTTTGAACCACGTAACCCTAAATCTGTTGATAGGCTGCTTGGATTATTATAACCATTTCACATGTATAACAAATCTAACTTCTCTCATAAGACCATAACCTCATTATCATACATACATGTGTTTAGATGTACATAACAAAGAATAGAGAGAGTAAGAGAGGCCAGGACTGAGAATCTAGCTAAGTTCAAAGGAGTTTTCTAGATACCTTTGGTCTAAGCATTTGCATATATGTGTATGTACATATATTTTTATGTGTACTTATATGTTATCTCCCCAAACAAAAGTTAAATTCCTTGAGGGTAGGAAATGTTTCGTTTTTGCCTTTATATCTCCATCTCCAAGGTATAGTGCCTTACACATAACAAACAATAAGTATTTGTTGATGGACTAGTTGATTGATTTATAGGCAGGCAGGGAGTCAGATACTAAAGAAAGGAGTAAATAAATAACATGGTCCAGGTTAGAAAACAGAATCAATTATCCAGGAAATCATCTAAGGCAAGGCGATGAAATAAGGTACTATGGCTTCACAGAGGTTTAGAGCGGTATCTATGAAATCAGCAGAAGCACCTGATCCCTTATAGTGCAGATAACTCTGGGCCTACATTGGGTTGAGGTCAGAAAGAAGTTATAGGATTGCTTCTGGATGAGAGAGTTACCCAAAGCAAAACAAAACCACTGGACTTACTCCATGTTTCTAAAGGTCAGGAAATATGCCTTCTATTTCTCTTCTATCCCTTCTTAATTGTTAGTAATTCTCCCCCTCCCCAATCATACTCGTTAGAAACTTCTTGACATCCTAAAGTCCTTATATAATAAACAATGGCAGTGACAGCATCCAAAGAACATTTTTTTTTCTCCCCTATTACAGATAATGAGTTGAGAATTCCCTAAAGGAGTTTCAGGATGGATTATACCCACTATAAAACAGAAATCAGATGAGTCCAATGAAGTTCTAAGGATGAATATTGGCCTTGGGCTTCATTATATTTTGAGGTCAAAAGGAATTGGTTCATTGAAAAGGTAAAGAAAAGAGAGGACCATCCAAGTCATGGAATTGTTGAGGTCAGGAAGTACGAGGAGGAGAGTAGTGTGGACCTCCGTGGACCTCTAAGATGGAATGTTTCTGGAACTCGATTCCAGCCCCCACCTGCCTCCCTCAGGCACTGCACATGTGTTTTGATTTGGGGGTAGTCATGGGTTTTACTCCTACAGACCTGCCTCTGTCTCACCTGACAAAGAAAATCATGTACAAGCTGAAAATCATTTCATTCCTCAAATCTGCAATTAATCCATGTCATTCAGACACAAATATTTCACCATGAATGTGATTAAGGAAATCTCCTAGAGTCAATTCCTGCCATCTGGAAAAGCCTCCCTCCTATTTCCCCACTTCACTGATTCTTCATCTTTTTACATCTCATCTGAAAACATATCTTTTCTGCTTGGTCACTGACTCTGAATTCCTCCCTCTCCTAGGATGGGCTTTGGCTGTTAATTCTGCATCTCATATCTGTTTACATTCTGTGAAGCCTTTAGAAGTCAGATTTTCACTAAATGCACTATTACTCACTCACTGCACTGTTGAGTTGAATGCAATTGACTGATAAGAGAGACAATTTCATTCAGCATCAAGTTAGGCTTGGGTAAGTGATGGGGGGAATGGAGATGAAACTGTTATCACTCTTTGTCAAGAAATTCTCTGCATTTCTATGTTGTGGGGGGATTGGAGGAAGATAAGCAGGTCCATAAATCCATGTTATCATGGATTAGTGGAGATGGAGGTGATCAGGAGATCTGGTATTTAAGTAGAGTTATGCCATTAACTAACAATGTGGTAGTCCTGAGCTTATCATTTCTCAAAAGTCCTCACGTGAAAAATTGAAATAATAACACACTACTTTTCTGTAGGCATGGGACAGAATGCTTCATGGGAGTACATTCCAACTCTAAGATTTCCAGTCTGAAAGGTAAGGATGATGAAATGTAAAATCACTTTCTTCTCTTCCTGATCTTGACCCTGTAGTGAACCAGTTCAGCATTATATTGCCCTCTTTTGTTGAATCCTTTGACACCTTACTTTATCACCACTCATCCCTTCAAAACCCAGCCCTGAATTTCTCCCACCATCTGCCTCACACCACTCCTACTCACAGAAAGAACTGTTCTGACCACCCAACTGTAATGATTAGGTCCGTTACAAAATTGTGTTTTCTCATTTCTATGGAGCTCTCACTACATCAAGGCACTGCTGCCTTTTACCCCTCCCCAGCTCTCTATCACTTTTTCTATCTGACTCTCCCAAATCTTCTCTCTTCTAGCCTCCTTACAACTTTCTTCTCCAACTCTCTCAGCAGAGGCCTGCTCCACATAAGAGCTCAACAGGAGAATCTATTGAGAAAAGGAAGCTCTTCTTCATGAGTTCTCTCTTCTTCCTCTATTTTTATTTCAAAATCCCTTGACATCATCACCACATTTTGCTCCTCCTTTACCCCAGTCTTTGATGAATATGATTTCTCTCTTCATCAAGACCAGCATCTCCACTTCTATTCTTGATCCTATCCACTTTTATCTTCTCCAGCATATTGTCACCATAATCATCACCCTTCTCTCTAATCTTTAATCTCTCCCCGTCTCCAGGCTCCTTTCTCTATACCTATGCCTAGGTCTACCTCATACTCAAAAATTCCTCACCTGTCCCTACCATCCTCTCAAGCTACTATCATACATCTTTCTACCCTTTCACACCTAAGCTCCTGATAAAAGCTTCCTAGTCATTGTTTCCATTTGCTCTTCTTTCATATATTTATCATCTCCTTGTAGTTTAGTTTTCCAGTCTTATCTCACAACTAAAACTGATCCTCTCCAAAGTCACCAATTTCCCCTTGACTCAAATCCAGTATCCTTTTCCCATTTCTCAACCTTCTTTACTTTTCTGTAGCATTTTATATAGCTGACCATTCTTTCCTACTGAATATTTGCTCCACTATTAATTTTTATGACACTATTCTCTTTGGCTCTCCCTCCTCTCCCAATATGTCTAACTTCATATTCTTAGTCTTCTAAAGATAATTATTCATATCCTGTTTCTGAGTATGTGTCCCCCAAGGCTTTGTGTTATCCCTTTCTACTTCCCTTTCTACATTCTTTCTTGGTGACCTCATAAGCTTTCGTAGGTTCAAGTAACATCAGTATGTAGATAACTCCCAGGGTGATATACCCATCTTTAGTCTCTCTCCTGAGCACCAGTACTGTATTACCACTTGCTTTTTGGTCATTTTGAATGTAATGTCTTGGAGGCATCTCAAACTCAATGTATCTTGAAAAGAATTAATCTTTTTTTCCATGTAGAAAACCCACACCTCTTCAGAATTTTCCAGTTTCTGGTTGTGATACCACCATCTTTTAGTCACTCAGGTCCATGATCAAATCATCCCTGACTACTCCTTTTCTCTCATCCCACATACCTCATCAGTTGCCAAATATTACCAAATTTATTTTACTGTATCTCTTGAATTCATTCCCTTACTTTTACCTAAATGACCATTTATTCTAATTCAGGTCCTCATTCCTAGGACTCATTCCCAGTAGCCTGTTAATTGTTCTTCTTATCTCAAGTCTCTCCTCCAAACTATTTTCCACATATGGTCAAAGTGAATGCCCTAAAACATAGGCTTGACCATGTAATTCCCCTGATTGATAAAATTTGTTGGCTCACTATTACCTCTATGAACACACACAAATTCCTGTGTTTGGCATTTAGAACCCTACACAAGCTGGCTCCCATCTACATTTATTTTCTTTTTCTTAAGTTTCATTTTGCAAATTAACTAGCAATTATTTTCTCTCCCTCCCACTTGCCCTCCTGACCATGGAAAAGAAAACTCTTGTGATAAACATGCATAGTCAAGCAAAAGAAATTCCCATTTTGGCCTTGTCCAAAAATGTATGGTTCATTCTATATCTCTGCAAGAAGTGGGTGGCATAGATCATCATCTATCCTGTAGATTAATAGTTGGTCATTGCATTGATCAGAATTATTGTCTTTCAAAGTTGTTTGTCTTTACAATGCAATTCTTGTTGTATAAATTGTTCTCTTGGTTCTCTTCACTTCCCTCTACATCTGTTTCTACAAATTATCCCAAGTTACACTGAAACCTTTCCCTTGATCATTTCTTATGGTCCAATAGTATTCCGTTATATTTTAAAAAAAAATCACCTGATGGACACCTCCCTGGTTTCCATTCTTTGACACTACAAAAAGAGCTGACATTATTTTTGTATATATTAGTCCTTTACCTCTTTATTTTCTTTGGGGCATAAGTCTGGTAGAGGTATCACTGGGTCAAAGGCTATGTACAGTTTGGTGACTTTTAGGGCCTGTGCCAAATTGCTTTCCAGAATGGCTAGACCAGTTCACAGCTCCATTAACAGTGCATTAATGTGTCAACTTCCCCATAGTACCTCAAGCCTTTGCTGTTTTCCTTTTCTGTCGTCTTTGTCAGTGTTGCAAATCTAATGGGTATAAGGTGGAATTTCAAAGTTGCTATATATGACTTCCTTTCAGACATTCTATGATTCAGCCAAACTGACCATCTTGCTTTTCTTCACACATAGAATTCAACCTACATCTCCATGCTTTTGCTCCCACTTACACCCTTTCCCCACCTCTGCCTCTTGGAATCCCAATTTTCCTTCAAAGCTGTACTCAAAAGACATTCCTACAAGGAACCTTTCATGACATACCCACTCCCCAGCTGCTATGGACTCTGTTTCCCCATCCCCAAATTACTTTCTGTTTATTTTGTATTTATTTACCTAGCTCAGACCTGTAGTCAGGAAGAACTCACTCAGACACTTACTGGCCACATGGTGCTGGACATGTCACTTGATCTCTCTGTATGTCTCTGTCTTCTTTGAAATGGGAATAATAATAGCACCTACCTCCCATCGTTATTATGGGAATCAAATGAGTTAACATCCATAAAGTGCTTTGCAAATCCTAAAACACTATACAAATGCTGGCTGTTGTTATATTATCATTTTTATTGAATATTGCTTCTCTCTTAGATAGATGGTATCTCTCTTGAGGATAGAGATTGCTTCATTTCTGTCTTTATGTTTCCAGTGTCTAGTAGAGTACCTGGCACATAGTAAGCATTTAATAAACGATGCTTAATTGATTTAAATCAAGAGAACCAAAGTATAGAACATCACACTATCTTTGAAATAATAGTTTTGCTATATAATAATAATAATAACATTCCTTGCAGTCCCATAATAAGTTTTTTCTACAAAGCACTTTCTCCACAATCTCTTATGAGATTGGTAGCATAAGTATTATTATCCCTACTTTACACACAAGGAATCTGAGGCTCATTGAGGAGAAGTAGCCTGCCCAAGGTCAAACAAGAACTAAACGTTAGAACAAGAATTGCAATCCCATCATCCTTTCTACTCCACAAAAATTCTATTTAAGGCTATTTAATTCTGTTTTTCTGGAATGCAGCAAAGGCATGAAATAATGCATTTCTAATAAGTAGATGGGATGGGAGTTTGTACACTAAAGAGAAGAGCAGAAAATGGCTCTGATCCAGGTATAATGACAATCATGGTCAAGGACTTAGAGCTGGAAGGGACCTTAGAGATCATCTAATACAGCCTACTCATTTTACAGATGAGCAAAGTAATGCCCAGAATGGAGAAATGACTTTCCTAAGGTTCTATATTGAGTAAGTAGAGGAGCTGGGGTTTCGAACCAGGTCTCTGACTACAAATGCCGAGCTCTTTGTAACATCTCATGCAGCCTGTCCTACATAGGGAGACACATACCTAATTCAGTTTTCCTTGGGCAGGCCTTAATCACTAGAGTACCAGAAATATATTGCCCTTCAACATTGATGTGGGTGATATGCAATAGTCCCAGGATGCAAGAAGTCTGAATCTGCAGAGAAGAGCTCTAGAAATATAACCTCATCCAGCAGTTCTTAAACTTTTTGGGGTCAGGACACCTCTACAAAATGATTGAAGATTCCAATGTCCTTCTGTGCATGTGAGTTATACAAATATCTTAGAATTGTTGTGAAAATAGTTTTGTCCTCACTGACCCCCTTGAAAGAGTGTCAGGGACCCCAGGGATCCATGGATTGCACTTTGAGAATAGTTCATCTGTTGGAATGAGCCCAAGAGTCAGGAGACCTAACTTTTAGTCCTGGCTCTGTTACTAGCTGACTACTTTACCTTGAACAAGTTATTTCCAGTTTCCAGACCTCAATCAGGATTGGTCCTAAAGAAGAGTGAATGTGTTTTGGTCATCTGAGACCTGTGCTTTGTTCTCAGGATGGGAGCTAGTGTGGAGAAGGATGAGCTACTTTTATGCTGGTGAGGAGAAGAACCAGAGGCTAGACTCCACTGCAATCATGAGTGCTAGGTTCAAACTCAACCCCCATCTCCTTCATTTACTAGGCTTCTGATGGCAGGGAAGCCATTTTTTCCCTTATATGTCTCGACTTTCTTCTCTGCAAAATGGGAGTGGCCTAAATCCTCTTTAAGGTTGTTTCTAGCTCTGGAATCATATGATTATATGATTTCTGGATGGAATCATCCTCATTGTGCCCACATACACCATCCCCAATACAAAGGAGTAGGATTGTCCTTCATATTTCCCTATTTTCTCAATGACAGAAAAAATCATTGAGGGCTGGAGCCATCAATGAAAAATTTGTAAAGGTGGTAAGCTTCAGGAAGAATAGTATCGGTTTAGGGCAAAAGGAGAGAAAGAGACACAGATATATTCTTTGTCATCCAGCAGTATGTTAAGCAGAGTAGGAAGAGACAGCATAGAAATATAGAAAGTATTGTCATTCAGTTGTGTCTGACTCTCCATGACCCCATTGTGGGGAAATCTTGGCAAAGGTACTGCAGTGGCTTGCCATTTCTTTCTCCAGCTCATTTTACAGATGAGGCAAACAGGTTTAGTGACTTTCCCAGTGTCATAGAGCTAGTAAGTGTCTGAAGCTAGATTTGAACTCATGAAGATGAGTCTTCCTGATTCCGAGTCCAGCGTTCTATCCACTGGGTCATTTAGCTGTCCCAACAGAAAGTACTGAAAAATAGAAAAGTAAGACAAGCTAGAAACTGACATTCCAATGGGAGAGACAACACACATGGAAAGTTTCTGATCCAAGTCAGATTGAAAGATCTCATGGTCCTTAGGGTGGAGTGGCGAAGTAGATAATAATTCCTTTTCTTTAATGTAATTTCCACTGATAAAATCTTATCAGTTTCTGGCGTTCATTTGACAGTGTAAAGACTGACAAGATCAGTAACCTGCAGGAGCAATTGCCAGGCTACATCTTCACAGAAGTTCCTTCCCAGAATGATGGCTGAGGAGACTGGGCTGGAAGCATAGCCATTCTCAAGGCTCTGATGTTCAAGGTCCTGGCTATCTCCTTCAGAGCCTGAAGGGAGATGGTGGACAAAGTGGTAGTGGTTGCCTGATCTGACTGCTGCATTCTGCCTTCTGACTCTCCACTGGAATGCCTTGCTCCTTTAGCTAGACTGGCTTGTCTGCCCTGTGGATAGCAGTTGATCGATTGGTTGGCATTTGGTCACAATGGCTGGCCCCTTCTCCACAGGAGCTGCTTCCCCAGGTGATGGCTGTGAACAGTCTGGAAACAACTTACAGTCTGGGGATCAGGGGAGGGTACAGGGTGTGATGCTCGCAGTGCCAGGGTTCCTATGTTTATCTTCCTATTGGTGACAGTTGGTCAGCAATTCTTGCTGCTAATGGTGAGGTAAGTCCTTTCTCCACAATAATTTTTCCTGTCAGTGATAACTATGGAGCCTAGACTAGACTGGTGTTTAGGGATAAACATCAATTCCCAAGGCCCTTGGGTCTCAGGCCTGGTTTCAAAGAAGAATAGAAAGACTTGTATCAAATTGTATCAGAGAGAAGTAAACAGAACCAAACTATTTGTATTGTAACCTCAATATTATGCAAATGAACAATTTTGAAAGTTTTTACAAATCGATGAATGAAATAAGAATAATCAGGAGAAACAATGTATACAATAATAACAGCATTGTAAAGACGAACAACTTTGAAAGCTGTGAGAAGTATGATCAATGAAATGACCATTTATGATTCTAAAAGCCCAACCTCTTGACAGAAAGGTGATGGCTTTAGGATGAAAAAATACATATATATATATAAATTCTCACATACCTACCCACATATATGTACACATATGTATATATATGTGTGTATATTAACATGTATGTGTGTGTGTATACACATACATATCTGTATACAGTCAAGGAGGAAATTTGTTTTGCTAGATTATGCATATTTATCACATGGAATTTTTTTTTCCTTTTGTTTTTTCCTCCAATAGGGTGTGAAGTGGGAGGGAAAGATCATAGATTCTATTAATTAAAAAATACTTTAAAAAGAGGGGTTGTGTGTCTACAGATGTGGAATGTTATATGCACTTTCAGATGAGGTCACAGTTAATTTTGATTAATTGTTTACTATGTTATAATAGAGCTCTCACAGGGTGTGGGCAAAGTAAAAATAAAGCATGTCAAGAAAAACATTTTTAAAAGAAAAAAAATAGAATGGATTCTCTCTTCTTCCCACATGTTGAAATTTATCCTTTCCCTAAGTCATAGAATAGGGAAATCACTCATGTTTGATCTGTCCAGTAGAATCTATCCAGTTCATTGAGGATAACTTTTTCATGTTTATCTTTGTATTCTCAATGCCCTGTACATAGTAGCTAATTAATAAATTCATAAATGTTTGTTTCAGTAAATGGAATTGAATTGTTTCAGACTTCATCATTCAGTTGAAAATACACTCCCCAAAGTTACCAATAATTTATCTCTCAATTGCCAAATCAAATATCCTTTTTTCAGTCTTCAACTTTCCAGGTTTCTCAGCGACATTTAGCACGGTTGAGCACCTTCTCCTCCTGGGTACTTTTTCCTCTCTAGTTTTTGAAGATATTGCCCTTTCATGATTTGTATCCTATGTGTCTGATTCCTCCTTCTCAGTCTCCATTGCTGGATCTTCATCCATGTCATACCCACTAACTGTGGGTGTCCCTCAAGCTTCAGTCCCAGGACTTCTCTTTTAACTTGTGACTTCATAAAACCCAATGACTTTAATTGTCATCATTATGCAGATGACTCACAGAGCTATAGATCTGGCCCTACTCTCTCTTTTCAAGAGCCAGTCCCACTTTATCTACTAGAAAGATCTCTAGCCTGAACAAGATATCCTGTAAGTATCTCAAAGTCAATAGATCCAAAAGTGCAACTTTATCTTTCTCATCAAACCCTCTTCCAAATTTCCCTATTATTACCATCATATCACTGATATTTATCCCACATATCTAATAAAAAAAAAGTTAGTCATTTCTATGCCCACAGCATGAATATGTCCCCTTCTTTCTACTAATAACCCATTACCTTAGCTCAGGCCTTCCAATTTCTTTCCTTAGACTATCGCAACGGCTTTCTAATCAGTCTCTCTGACCTAAGTCTTTCTCCACTCCACTCAGCTGCAAAGTGATTTTCCTACGGTGTAGGTTTGACGGTCACCTCTGACTCAATAGACTCCTGTGGCTCTTTAATACCTTCAAGCTCAAATATAAAATCACATCTTTGGTATTTGAGGCTCTTCACTGATGGGATATGGCCCAAGCCAAGGTCTTCTCCCCTTGACCCAAAGGAATCTGGCTCCCCTTGTCTACACCCCCAAGCCCCTTCATCTCCCTTTGAAAGCCTTTTAATCTCATTCAGATACCTTTCAGTTCCTTCATTATCTATTCCCATTGTCTATTCAATCTCTTAGACATTCCAATCTCTGGGAATTCTCACCCAGACCATTTTCCCAGGCCATTTTCCCAGACCCTTCCCTGGTCACCCAAAGTCTATAAGATCTACCCTGGCCCTCATTAGGGGCTGAGAATCTCATGCTCAAAAGGCTGAGAACCTCTCATGCACGCTCGTCATTACGGGCATCACCTGGCCCTAAGTGTTTTATCACTAATACACTTTTCCTCTGGCTGAAGAAGATTTGAGTTGAATTCTTTCAGGCAGGGCCTGGTACCACAATCTTTGGGTTCCAGCAACACCCCAAAAGTCCTAGACCTCTTCATTCACAACCTGATCCCTTCCTACCTTTCCAGTCTTGTTATGCTTTAATCCTCTACATGCCCACTACAATCCAATTAAACTGATTTACCCACTGTTTCTCACACATAATACACACATTGGCCATCTCTCTGCATTGGCAAGGGCAGTTCCCCATACCTTAAATGCTCTTCCTCCTCATCTCTACATAATAGTTTCTTTGGCTTTCTTCAGTTCAAACCTGACCTTCTAGAGAAGTCTTTCCCAGTCCCTATAGCTACCAGTGCTTTCCTTCTGAAATTGCCTTCCATCTACCACATTTCTATTTATATGGTGGCTCTCCATTAAAATGTAAGCTCATTGAGAACAGGGACTCCTTTTTCCTTCCTTTGTCTCCTAAGTGTGAGACCCATTGAAAGTGCTTAACAAATGCTTCTTGACTAAATTGAATTGAATTGATTAATGGAGTTCCTCCCTTTCCAAATCTTTCTACTGGGACCAGTGTGAAACATGGAAAAGCATTACTGGCTTTGGAGGGAGAGCACTTTGGTACAAATTCCACTCCTGATTCTTCCCACCTGTGTGTCTTTGGTAAAGTCACTCAGCATCTCCGGGCCTTAGTGTCCTCATGTATAGAATAGAGATGTTGAATCCTGTGACCTCTAAGGTCTCTTGCCAGCTCTTGATGTATGATATTATGCTGATCCAGTTCTAATGCATTTGAGTTCTACATTGGACTTTGGGTTACTTGTATACGTATTTACTCAGTCTACTAAATTATGAGAGACTTGACAGGAGAAAATATGTCTGGTTTTTCATGTATCTCCAAGCACAGCCAATTAATGTGTCTCAAATGTGATAGGGTCTTTGAGGACAGGGACTATTTTTTTTTTGCCTCTTTTTGTATCCCTAGTGCTAAGCACAGTGCCTGGCAGGTAGCAGATATTTAATAAATATTTATTGATTATTGATGTTTGTTGTGATAAGTTGGTGGGGTTTGTACAGTATGTATGACATATTTCCATGAATGTCTTTAATCCCTAATTTGAACTGTGGTGATGGATGACATCTTGAGTACATGGATACTAGTGATGAGTTCTTATTATTTGGAGCTGAAAAGAAGCCTTGCATATCCTCTATTACAATTCCTTCACCTGAGAACATTAAGGCCCAGAGAGAGAAAGGGAATTACTTGTTCAGGTTAAGGAGACACTTGCCCTCCTTTCTAAGCAATCTCAAGTAGGCTGAACTGAGAAAAGCTGACACTAAACTGGAAACCTACAAATAGCTCAGCCCCTTATGCAATATCTATCATTTCTAATTCCCCTTGGATAGATGGCCACTTTCCATCACAACCTTGAGCTTCTCTCTGAAAGTTATAGTAAGGAAGACAATGCATATAAACTTATCAGAGGCAGTGTTTATTCTGAGAGGTGCTTGCTGCAGGAAGATGCCACTCTTCATTTAGAGAGTAATGAGGTGGAAGGAAGAATTAACAGCAAAACCTGAGTTCCTCTTCTTTAAGATGGAGGTAGCTGGGGTTATATGAAATGATCTCTGAGGTCCTTTTTAGCCCTGATACTATAAAAAGGAGTCAAGGTGTACTTTGAGGTAGAACTATCAAACGCTCATTTTGGCTTTAAGGAATAACTGTCAAAAGCTCATTGTTTCCAGGTCATGGGTAGATGAATAATGGAGCTGGAAGAGACCTTTGAGTTCATTTGACTTTGAGGTTCATGGGGACAGACAGCTAGAGCTAAGAGGGAACTCAGAAGTCTACTAGTTCATTTTACAGATGAGAAAACCAAGGCCCAGGTCACCTCCATTATTCTTTTTGCTCCATCTGCAGCCTCCTTTTTATGGAGTTTGATCAACTTGCCTTTAATAAACCTTCTTTCCCTCTTCCCTTCTTATGGAAAGAGACAGTCCTAAATGGACAGTTTTTTGTGTGTGTTACAGCCCTTACTGGACTTAACTTTTTAAAAGTGATTTACCCAAGTTCACACAGTATGGCTTAGGATTTGAACTCCAAAGCTACTGTTCTTTTTGTTGTATTACTGTACACTGGCTCCATCATTGGATTTAAAACCAGAAAGTACCTTAGAGAGTATGTAGTCCAACATATTCATTTTCCAGATGAGAAAACTGAGACCCAGATCAGAAGTCTCATAGGTACTTAGAGAGCTAGGATTTAAACGGAGGTCCTTCAGTGTCAAATTCACTGTTCCCCCTACTGTACTATGATGTGCCCTCTTTGTCTGGTCCCCTCTCCCAGCCAGCATTATGCAGAAACAAACTGAAGCCTAGAGAGGGGAGGGGATCAGATCACACGCTGGATTAATGGTAGAACTACAACCAGTAACCAAGTCTCTAGCCTCCAGGTCCAGTGTTCTTTAAATTACACATTAAGCTGCCTCCACCATACTCATTAAGATGAGCATCCCTGACAAAGAACCCCAGGATTCCAATGGCTGGATTTTCAAAATTGGAATGTAAAACTTAAAAGTTTCCAGGAGAAAAAGGAGAAAGAGACAGATAACCAGAGCAGCAGGGAGCTGACGTGGATATATCCCATCTGTGTAAAATCTGCATTTATTCATAGTAAAAGCTGGAAATAGAACCCTTTGTCACATAACCAACTCAGCCCGCTCAAATACTCCTATTGTTAATTCAGTAAGTTCTTACAAATGCTTTGTCTTGCTAGTTTCACAGGCCAATGAAGAGCACATTAGCAAAAGTTTTTTGTGTGTCCTTTGAATGTATTTTTCACAAAATGATGCAGGGGCAGGACTCTATTGTTATGTGTGTGTGTTTTTCCTTTCAAAGAGGATGAAAGTTTATTTCTCTCATTCTCCTTTTGGTGCATCTCCTTAATAGACAGGGAAAAGCCCAATCAATGTTAGGTGGTTTGCAAACCCTACTGGAATCAAAGTATTTCTTCCTAAAGAGCCCAACTGTGCCAATGTTCTGTATCTAGGGCCATATGGGCATGTTCAAATGTGTGTGTGGGGAAGGAGCAAGGGAAGGAATAAGCCAAGTGTAGTTCCATGAAAACACCATGCTCCAGCTTTTCTCCCACAATAGAGATTCTTTTCCCCAAATCTATTTCTGGAAAGCTGGAATGGAAGTCAAGAGACCTGCGTTTGCATCCTAACTTTGACTATATGACTTGGACAAAGGAATTTTGTATTTTGTTTCTGTGAATATCAATTTTCTCATCTGTAAAATAGCAATAATAACACTTATACTACCTAGCTCACAGCATTGTTCCAAGGAAAGCACTTTGCCACCTGTAAAGTGAGATAGAAATGGGAGCTACTAACATTAGGATATTAGAGCTGTAGTTAGGCCTGGGAGGTAAGGGAAAGAGCATTGGCTTGGTAGTAACCAGACCTGGATTCTCATCTCGCCTTTATTCCTCGTTTTCCGTGTTTTGCTCAAATCACTTAATCTTACAGCTGTTTCCTCACCTGTATGATGAACATTATGATTCCTTTCTTTCAAACTCATTATTGTAAGAGACAAAATGAGACACTAAAAACAAACACTCTTTCATTTTCTTTTTATTTTTTTTTCTAATGTACAAATGATTCAGTACTTTCATGGATCTGTCATCTCAGTGTGGTGAAGAGAATGTTGGATTTGGGGGCAGAGAATATGGGTTTGAATCCCTAGAGTCCTAATTATTACCTGTGTGACTTTGGACTGGTCTCTGAACCTTCCGGGATCTCAGTTTTCTCATCTGGAAAATGAGGGAGTTGGACTAGGACTCCTCTAAGGTCCCTTCCAGGTATTCAGTCAATGATCCTATTATCCCTCTGCCCAGGTAGGTTGCTACCCATCCATCCCTTCCTGTCGTGTTTGATTTTCCTCATTGAGAAATACATAAATCCTCCTTAGTTGATCCACCCACTGCTCTGGGATCCCTCTAAACCAGGGGCGCTCAACATCTTTGTGTATTGTAGCCTTCATTGGCAATGTGATCTGTCTAATGAATCCAGGGACACCCTTCTCAGAATAATGTATTTATATATATATACATATATATATATATATATATATATACATATATATATATACATATATATACATATATATATATACATATATATATATATACATATATATATATATATATACATATATATATATATATATATATATATATATATATATATAATGGAAGGAAATGCTGTATTTCAGGTAGTGGTTAATGAACATAGAGATGTAATTTTTCTCCCATTCAAGTTCATGAACCCCCAGAAATCTATATGTGGATCCCTTTGACACATCTGTGGACCCCTGAGTTAAGAAGCCCTGTTCAAAGCCTTTTAATATTTCATGTGACAGAAATGCAGTGCTCATGCCAGCCATCTGGTATTTCTCATTCTCATCATATTCCCAATCTATCTCTTTTTTTTTCCTTTTTTGATCAGATATAGATTCATTTTTTAATAACACTTTTATATCCGAAGTCATTATTGGTTTAATGCCACAGCCTGTGTCTTACCCTATGTCTTTGCATGGCCCTTGGGCTCATCTGAAATTTTGATTCTGCAACATTGCAGAATCCAATGTCTTGGAGATCTGAGTTCAAATTCTACCTTAGATAATTATTGTTTGATCCTGAGCAAGTCATTTAACTTCTCTGTGCCTCAGTTTCCTCATCTGTAATACAAGGGAGTTTGATTCAATGACTTGCAAGATTCTTAAATTTCTGATCCTATGTTCTTATAATTTTACAGAATTTCATGATTCTCAGTCATATCACCAGAAGAATAATAGTGTTAGATATATACTCAAATGAGCTAGAACCATTAATAATAATAATGTTTCATTTTTATATGTAGGAAAGGTATGGTCAATGATGCTATAGGAAAATATACCTAAATGGTCTCCTGGTGAACTGCAGATATACGAAAGTTTGGGAGTGATTTATTCCCTTAAACCTGTAGCTTCTCTTGCTAACACAAAGTCACCACTGAAGGAAGTACTTAAAATCACAACTTATTAACAGAGATGGAAGTCCAGCACCTGAATGCCATATGGAGCCACCAGCGGGACTTACAATAAATCAGTTATTCATGACAAACAAAGACAAGACATGAAAACCAGGACTAGCTTTTTCCTGTGCTGGAGACAACCAGTAATATCTTTTCATGAAACTGGATTGATTTCAGGAAATTTAAAAGTGTGAGATTTACCTCCTTGGCAGATAGGACAATCCTTGAGCCAGATCACAGATGCCCTGGCTTAAAGACTGCCTGCATCAGGGAGGATACTGAATTACATTTAGAAGAGGGAGCATCCAAATTATAGGCACCAGGTTTTCTATTCTTGCATCACATGGAGCCTTGTATGGCATGGTAGGGATTTAGGACTAGAGATTGAATATGGTGAGTACCACAGAGGTCTTGGATTCTAGGAAAGTAAACTAAGTAAAAGAAACTTGTGAAAATTTAGGGACCATATTAACTTTGAAACCCAAAATACATTTTGTACACAACAGGCTTGATTCAATTAAATTTGATTCAACAGATATTTATGAAATGCTTACAATGTGCGTAGCATGAGGCCAGGATAGCATAGTAGATAAGGAACTAGAGCCAGGAAGACCTGGATTTAAGTCCTACTTCTGACATGTCTTGGTTATATGATACCGGTCAAGTCATATCTCAGTGTCGTAGGCAGCTTTCTAACATTATAAGAGAAGGTGCTAACTTGCATTGGTTGAAGGAGTTTTTCCCATAGAGGAGTTCCCAACACTATTGAAATCGTAGGACCAGTCCCTATTACTATGTGCAAGGTACAATGTTTCTTGATTGATTAATCATATAAAAGTAATAAGACTTCATAGAGACATAAATCACTTCATTTGACAGATGAGGAGACAGAGCTCCACAGAATATCACATAACCAGTGAATGACAAAGGCAGGATTATAGCTCAGATTTACTGATGCTTAGCATAGCACTGTTCCCATGACAGCTTACAGTCATTTTGTCCTTCTATAAACTGTCCTTTTTAATGATATATTTACAATGTACTTAGCACAGTAGCTGGCACATAGGAGGCAATTAATACATGCTTTATTCTCTTCCCTCTCCCCCATTTGTACTACTGCCAGAGATAATAGTGAACCATATGAACAGGGAGTTGACTCATTTTTTCTGTTTTAAATTTTTATTTCTTTTTCATTTTGTTTAATTTAAAAACATATGAAACAAAAGATTGAACTTGCTCTGCTTGGCCTCATATCACAGAACCAGTAGCAATGGATAGGAGTTGAAAAAAGACAAAGTTAGGTGTGATATTGAGCTGGGGGATGGGGGGAACAAACTTCTTAGCAATAGGCTACCTTGGGAGGTGCTGCCTCATTGAAAATAGGAAAGTAGAGGTTTGAAGATCATTCACTGACTATGTTACAGAGGAGGGTTCCTTTTTAATACAGATTGGGTGAGAAGGCAATGACTCCAATTTTTGGAAGCTGTGATTCTATGATTCATTTATTCAACATAAATGACTTTGAATTGTTTCGTAGGGTCTATGTTAACAATAATTTTGGTTCTTTAACTTTTCTACAAAAGTAAAATAAATACAATTGCAAATTCTCCTCCATTACCCATCCTTCTCTTTTCCTGCAGCTTTTGGTCTTCATCCTTTCCACCTTAAGTAGGGTTGAATTGCCTTTCACAAGGTTTGCAGAATTTCAGAGTTGGATGGAACCTCAGAAGTCAACTAGTCCAATATATGCCTGAGTAAGAACACCTGCTCTAACATTCCTGACCTAGCTTCTGCTTAGAAGATGGCCAACAAGATGAAGCCACCTACATCCAGGGATAACCTACTTTCAAGTGTAATCATAAAGAAATGACACAGTGAGCAATTACACAATGTTTTTCCTGGTATTTAAATCCCTAATCAAGGCACCAACTTGCTGGTGGGAGTATCCCTAGGCCAGATATCTACAGGTGGGAACATAGCCAAACAGACCCAACTTCCTGGTAACTTTCCTGGCTGCCCTTAAAGAGTTAACTTATCCTCTTTTTTAATGGGGCAATCAGGGGACTTGTTTGATTCCCATGCTAATAATTTCCTAATTCTCTGACCAGCTACATAGACACAGCTGAATGTGCTGATGCTTGAAATTTGCCTTGGAAGACAACTCAGCCATTCACAAATTTAATCTATGAAAGGCTCATTGCGAGAGCCAATTAGTAAGAGAGGAGGTGCTGTTCTGCATGCACTAATTATGAGTGGAAGCAAGAGGTCAAATCAGAAGCCTGACCCCTGAGAGTAAGCACACAAAAATGCATCAATAGGGTTTTCTAGGCGGGAAAACTTAAAAGCCTGCTCTTGGCACTGCTGCCCTTTCTCAAGATTTTCCCCCAAAGTGGGTGCCTCAGACAATGGCCTGGATCTGCCCAGGACCGCATCAGGGACAAAAGAGGAAATGCATTTCCAAAGAGCTGAGTGACAAAGATTCCCGCCTCTGCTGAGGCACCAGTGGAGAAAGTGTTGCTATTTATAAAGCCTGATTTTCCATTTGGGGCTGAAATTTGGCAAATGGAGTACCCCCAAAAGGAACTATTAGATCCAAGGAAAGGAAAACGACTAAAAAAGGCAAAACTGTGATGTCCAAATGGATTATGACTTAGAAGGCAGACCAAAAATGTGAGGCTGCTCATCGTGTTTTTCCAGACACCCAGGGCACAGATACTGGGAGAGAGCATTGTTGAGTTTGCAAATTGAAAAATGGAATTACTGCAATCATGAAAATTTCCAGTAGTTCATAAACTGACCTCTGACATGGGTACATACTCTAGCTGGCAGTGAAGAGAGTGAAGCGTATGTCACTCAGGGCAGAATTCCCATCACTGAAAAAAGTTAGTTCAGGAAAACAACAAAGGAAAACACCATCCCAAAAGAAATCATTGATTCTCTTGGCTAGAAGTAACTCCCTTCTTGATCTTCTAGGCCAAAGTCCTCATTTCAGAGGTAAAGCATAGGATTGAAATATCTAAACAACCTATAATTGGAAGAGATGTCAAGGATGATCTTTCTAATTTAACCTGTACTGAACAAGAATGTCATCTCCTCTTTCTCCAGTGAGTAGACATCAAACCTTCGTAGGCATCAAGTGATTGGGATACTCACTCCCTCCCAAGGGAGCCAAATGAACTTCTGTACAGTGCTCATTGTTATGGAATATTTTTCTTTATAATAAAATGAAATCCTTTTTCTCTGTAACTTCTAGCCCTTAGTCCTTACTGTGTATATATGCAATGCTATCATTTTAACAAATCAACTACTTTAGGTACTTAGGAAACAGATTTTATGAATATATATTATATTAATGAGTATATTATATATTACATATAGTTGTAGTTGTTCAGTCATTTCAGTAGTATCTGACTCTTTGTGATGCCCTTTGTTTTTTTTTGTTGTTGTTGTTGTTGTTGTTTTTCGAGACAATTAGGGTTAGGTGACTTACCTAGGGTCACACAACTAGTACGTGTCTGAGGCTGGATTTGAACTCAGGTCCTCCTGACTTCAGGGCCAATGTTCTATCTACTGTTTCACTTTGCTGCCCCATTTGTGGTTTTCTTGACAAAAATAGCGGATTTGTTTGCTATCTATTTATCTAGCTCATTTTACAGATGAGAAAACTGAGGCAAACAAGGTTAAATGCCTTGCTCAGTGTCACACATTATACCACCTAGCTGCCTATATACATATGTACTCATGTATAAATATGTGAATATATTTTGTATGACTATACTTTTACAAAAATCATTATTTAAAATAATCTGAGAGACAATATAGATGAAGTTTCTCATTCAGCAGTAGAGGAATTTGATGCTCAGAGTGGCATCACACATTTTGAACTAGACAGGATCTTCAAAGTTATTTAGGCCAAACCTTTCATTTTAAAGATGAGGATGTTCAAGACCAAGTTGGTTAAGTGATTTACCCAAAGTCTCATAGGGCTGAGACTCAACAGCAGGCTTTCCAATTTCCAATCCCAATACTCTTTCTCATGTGCCATACTGCTTCAAGGAAGTGACTTTTCCAAGGTCACACAACTGGCTCATGACAAAGCTAAAAATTATAAACCAGGTAATGGTTTTATTCCAGTGTTCTTTCAGAACTACATTCCACTGACCTTTCTGGGAACTGAATGACTGGAATCAGAAACTTGGATTCAAATCCCATTCCTGAGGATTATTACCTGTAACATCAAAAAAAAAAAAACACTTTATCAACCTTGGCCTTGAAGAGGTTAGACTAGATTGTCTCCAAGTCCCCTTCCATCTCTAAACTTATCCTATGAGCTTCATGATCACAGAGATCTCAAGGCTGATGTTCAGGCAATAATGAAACAAGCAGAAGGATGAACAGTGCTTTCTCCACCTGCTTTTTTTCAGTAGGTTTTTCTCTCTTGAAAGTAACAGGTTTATTTAATCTTCTAGACATTACAATGAAAGAATGAGGGCTGAATTCCGAGTCAGAAACCCTGACTTCAAAACTAAACTCTATAGTTTACTACCCTTCTCTTCACTTCCACAGTGGCCACCCTGATGCCTCCAGGCCATTATGGTCTCACCCCCATACCATAGCAATTGACTTTCTGTCAATGCTCCTTCCTTTTCAAACCTCTCTTCACTCCTTCAACTGTCAAAGTGATTTTTCTAAAGTAAAAGTCTGATCAAGTCAAGTCACCCCACTCCCCAAATCAATACAATCTGGTTGTACACTATTAGTTAATAGTGTGTCAACAAGTATTTATTGGGTGCTTACTATGGTGCCAATCAATTAGTCAACTAGCATTCATTAAGTTCTTATTATGTGGTAAGCACTGTGTCAGGTGCTAGGAATAGAAATAGAAAGGTAACCCTCATGGAGCTTACATTCTAATGGGGAAGACAGTCCATAAAAGGAAATGAAATTAGAAGTTGAGAGGAGAGACAAAGGGACATGGTAGGGGAAGTCCACAGTGTAGCCTGGGGAAGAAGACTTGGATGTCCTCCTAAAGTAAAGGTTCTTGGAAGAGATATCCAATCAGAGGGAAAGGCTAGAGGGGCAAAGGGTACTTTCAACATGTGAATTCTGGGGCTGGGTGGAGACTTCGGGATGGCAGAGATAGTCCTGAGCCAACCTGGAAAAGTGTCAGACAATGCACTTAACACCGTGAATATATAAAAAGGTATAAACATAATCCCTTCCCTTAAGGAGCTTATATTCTAACGAGAGAGATAATATGCAAACAATTATGAACATACAAAATAAATACATTCTAAATAGAAGGCTTTGGTTGTTTAACTTTCAAGAACTCCACAGTTGCTGAGACATCTGAGAAGGATTTCAGGGAGAATGGGTTGTATACTAGGCCAAGATGTCAAATAAAGGCAAACTCACATTACTTATGATGAATTAGTCATCAATCTCCCTTTCTCATAGGACATTAAGGAGGGCTTAGACCTTTTGAAGTTTGCCTACTATTGTCTGGGAATCTACTTCTATATGAACTCTCTTTAGGCATCAAGAACCTATTCAGTTCCACCCTTTCCCCTTTTCTCCAAAGATAAGGATACTTTAGATGGTGAATAAGGTAAACCCAGGCTTTCAGCAACAACAACAACAACAACAACAATAAAATGGGCTGGCTGAATCAGGAAAGAGAGATTGAGAGGAGAAAGTACAAAGAGAGAAGGGATGGAACAAAGAAAGAAGGGATTTAATTTTTGGAGACTTACAAGGGTTAGAGAGATTGTTCAAAGTATTTGGGACAAAACTGTGGAATTGGAGGCCCTGCCTATGGGAATAACCCCAGAGACAGAGCATAGTTTGGTCAGGCAAAATGTTTCCTTTCCCCTTCGTGTCTTTCTCTAAGCTTTGCAAATCCCCTGAACTAAACATAGTAACAGGAGGTTCCACCCCATGTCTGATCTTGGAACAGTATTTTCAGAGGGATTTTCCTGGTGCTTCATCCACATGCCAGAATCTTCCTCTCTCCCATTCTTCTATTACCATGTAGCTTTAGGCACACACCATGATTTCCAGTTACAGCAAAGGAATATGGCTTGGAAGTAATTTCAAAAATATATATACCATGAGTAATATTAACTAGAAGTCTCCATAAAAATTGGACCAGACCTTCTAAAATTCTTGTGGTTTATCATTTAGATGGAAACTTGGTCTCACAATGGTATACTGCTGCATTAAGGGCCTGTCTGCTTCAAGTCACTGGGGGAATACTGATGGGAAAAGTTACAATCATTTTAGTGGTGTATCAAGACACTTACAGAAACTGACAAAAAGAACATCAAGAAACCATGTAATAAAAGCAGGACGTCAAAGACCTCATAATCTCCACCCTGGGAGGGAGTGAAATGTTAATAGTGAGTAGTGAACCAAAAAGGCTTCCAAGTAACTATTAATACAGTACATTCTGAACCCAGGTATACAAACTGCTGTGTGGTGTCACCCACATCATGTTTGAGATTCTTCATCCAGGAAAACTCTTGGGGGAAGAAGTCCTGGAAAAGTGAAGGTTTGTCTTCTTTTGTCTTCTTTATATATTATCCCTGTCCTGTCTTCACTCCTACCCTCCACCCACCTTGGTATAACCCAAGGGTCAAGTCAACAGCAAGAGTTGCAATTGGGAATGATGTTATAAGAAAGCGAAGTAAAGAGAGACAGTGTGGCATAATGGATAGAGAGCTGCCAAACAGAGGTTAAGTGACTTCCTCAAAGTCATGTAACTAGTAAGTGCCTAAGGAAGAATTTTAACTCAGGACTTCCTGGCTTCAGAACCAGCAGTATTTCCACTGGGCCACCTAGTTGAAGCTAGGTATCAACATGCATCAGTGGGGAGAATTCATCTCCAAAAATGCTCTATATCAATAAAATCACAGCTACAAGTAGCAGAAAGAAAAAGTGAAGTAAAGGAGATGAGAATTTGGTTCTCAATTAGTGATCATCAAGTCATCTCTCTTCTCTACTACCTGTAACACCAGTCAAAGATTCTTTGACTGTAGTTTTGACTGTGGGCGTGTATGCCTCTTCCTATCACAGTGTCCTTTTCTGGGCTAAAGGACATAGCTTTGGTTTAAAAAAAATAGTAAACTGAGCAATCCCACTACATTCTTCTATGTTATTAAACCATCTTTTATTGTCTTTGTACATCTCAATTGCTTATCTTCATTTCCCAAAGCCTTATTCTCAGGTGATTGTCAGCTAATCTCTCCTCCAAAGTAGAGATGTTCCTTTTCCCAGGAACATTGTCAATCATTTCAAGAGACTTGAAGAACAGAAATCTTTCAGATTCAAAGGATGAGTTGTTGTTGGTGGGATTTGAGGAATATTAACCTGATGCAGGATAAGTTATATTTGGAGAGTGTTGAGGACTATCCTATTCTTCTTAGGTCACATTAGCATAGTTGACCACTAATAAAGACAAACCCAGATTATTTTACAATTGAAAATTTCCATTTTCTCCCTATGTACTACATGTACCATGTAGGTACATGTTCTTTATGCTACATTAGTGCTTATGTCCACAGTAAAGAGTTGATTGTCCTGTTTTGCAGGGCACTGGTTAAGGTCCATATGGAATAATGCTCAAGATTAGCCACTTATTTTTGAGGGACACTGATGATCTAGAAAAGAGTGACTGGCCTGTGTCTACATGGGAGACTAGGGGACCTGGACAAGAGGTAGGATGGGAGGTATAAAAAAAAAATGTTACATAAGGAATGGCTAAAGGAATTTTACCCTAGAGAAAAGAATGGTTGGCGAGGTTGGAATCCAGAGCTGACCACAGATATTTGTTGAGCTTTCTGTGTGAGACCTATTCTTTGTGGTTTAAAGGGACAGAAGTAGGAATGATGAATAGAAATTACAAAGAGGTGTATTTTAAATCATCATAGGGAATATTTTTTCTAAATCAAGCTATTTAATTTTGGTCTAAGCTTCATTCTGAGATGATATTACCAGTACTATGATGACTAAGAGAGATGCTGCTATTTACCTGCTTACATTTATGTTGTAAATATGTGTTGTACCTCAAAACACAGTGAGGTAGTAGTTTATTCAACTCAATTAAATTAATCAAACAATTAAGTACAGAGGCAGAGAGGTAGTGCAGTGGATACATGCTAGACCCGGAGAGAGGAAGACTTGGGTTCAAATCCAGCTTCAGACACTTAGCTGGGAAAGTCACTTAACTCTTGTTTGTCTCATTTTCCTCATCTGTAAAATAGGGATAATAATAGCACCCACCTACCAGGGTTGTGGTAAGGATCAGATGACATAAGGGTTTTAAGCTCCAAGCCACTGTGGTAGAAGGTACAATGGAGAAAATGACAATAGAGAAAACAATAATCTCTGCCCTCAAGAAGCTTACATTCTACTAGGCAAATAGCAGAAAAATTGAGGAATGAGGGAATTCTAATAGTTGGGGGTCAAGGGGAGATATGTCCAGAGAGTCTTCCAGTAGAAAAAAGCAGTGTCTGAGAAAAGCATCAAAGGTAAAGAGGATTTTGATGGGCTGAGGTGAAAAGGAAGGACCCTGAAGGCATGAGTGGCCTATGCAAAGACACAGAGTAGAGGAAATTGAAGGTTGAGTTCAAGAGCAGCTGGTAGGCCACTGGCCTGGAAGGGAGAGAGTGTGAAGGGGAATAATAAGGAAATAAGCTTAGACAAGTAGGTAGGAGCCACTTTTAGGAGGGACTGGAAACCACCTGAAGAATTTGCCTTTTGTTGTAAAGAAAATAGGGAGTCTAGTATTATCCCCATTTCACAGATGAAGAAATTGAGACCCAGGGAGATTAAATCTAATTATGATCACATGACTGATAAAATAGAAGCATTAGGATTCAAATCCAGGTCTTGACTCCAAGTCCACTGCTTTAACTACTTTTTTGCCTTTCTAGTGTTCTTGGATACTAAAGAGAGTGTCTCATATACAAAGCATAATCACAGATATTCTCATTTGAACCTCTATTCAATATTCATTTAAAAAAATTAATTCCAAATTCTCTCCTTCCCTCCAGTTCCTTCCCAATCCATTGAGATGGCAAGCAATATGATACCCATTTTACATATGAAGTCATGAAAAACTTCCTTCTGTATTAACTATGTTGAAAAAAATGGGGAAAAAAAGAACATGCTTTAATTTGCACTCAGAATTCGTCAGTTCTCTCTTTGGAGGTGGACAGCATTTTTCATCATGCTTCCATTAGAAATGTCTTGGATGGTTGTATTTCTAAGAGTAGATAAGTCTTTCAAAGTTTATTATCTTTGCAATATTGCCCTTATAGTATAAGTTGTTCTCCTGGTTCTGCTCACTTCACTTTCCATCAGTTCATATGTCTTCCCAGGTTTTTCTAAACCCATCCCCTTCATCATTTCTGACAGTCCAATAGTATTCTATCACAATCATATACCACATCTTGTTCAATTATTCCTCAGCTGATGGGCATCACCTCAATTTTATTTCTTTGCCACCACAAAAAGAGCTGCTATAAAAGCTTTTTGTACATATAGGCTTGAGCCACTATATGAAAAAACAAAATGAATCACGCCTTTAAAATGCATTTCTTTATGACCTCATAGCCTCATTGTGAGGAAAGCAGGGAAAGTGCTATTATCCTTATTTTTCAAATGTCTGTATTAATTGAAAAGTTTCTAACAGCTGGCTATGTTTGTGTGAAGATGTAATGTTGAGTATGCATGTGTGCATGAAGAGTCTAGAAAATATTCTATACAAAGAAGCAAACGGCTGGAAAGAGTCGTGGTGATGACTTAGTACAACCTCACGATATGAGGCGATGTAGAGCAACAGGAAAAATCTGGACTTAGTATCAAAATTCAGTTTGTATCTGGCTTTAACTGTAAAAATAGTAGTCATTTAACCACTCAGAGCCTCAATATCCTTGTCTATAAAATGGGTATCATGATACTCGCACTAGTTACCTCACAAAGGCACTATGAAATATGTGCTTTGAAAACATTAAGGTAATACCAAAACAGGAATGCTGGATGATGAAACTAAGACCACAGAGAGATCAAGTGATTTTCCTAAGTATACACCTGGAATTGTTTAAATAGACATCGACTGACTTCTTATTAGGGATTCTGTAAAAGAGATTCCTAAGTTGAGTAAGAGGTTGGTCAAGAGATCTCCAAGCTCACTTGTGTCTCATAAACCCTGATCTATGATAGGGTACTACACAGAGTCGGGAAAACATGAATTCAAATCCTGCCTCAGAGAGGACTTTGGGCCAATTGTTTAACTTCTTTGAGCCTCAGTTTCCTCATTGGTAAATTGAGGAGGTTGAATTAGATAACTTTTAGGGTCCCTTCCAATTCCTTTTATGATTTTATGATTTTTCTCACCATCCAAATTGCTGTTTTCCAGATAATCTCCAGTTTGTCTCAACATATAGTATCCAAAGCTGAATGCAATGTGCCCAATGTGGTTTGACCAAGCAGAGCAAAGTGAGATATCCCATGCTTCGGATACTGTGCATCTAAGCACAGTCTAGATTTACAATAGTCACTGTGGTTTTTGTGTCACACACACACACACACATGCACACACACACACACACACACACACACACACACACACACAAGCACACACATCCAGAGTTGTGAATTCATTGGTATGGGAAATACCCAGTGAGAAAACTTCTTGCCCCAATGCAGAATTGCTCCTGTCCTGTAATTTATTATCTTAGAGTTGCCTGGGGTACTAAGAAATTGAGGTATTTGCTCAACATCATGTAGCAAATGCATGCCAGAGGCGGGGCTTGAACCCAGATTTCTTCACTCTGAGAGGGTGGCTCCAGACACAGCACACAACCTTACATCCTTCTTCATATACACTTTTTATAGACTGCACAGGCACGTTCCTCTGTGTTCAACCTTTACATGAATGTGACTAACCATTTCAATTAATAAACTAGACAGTGAATGATCTCTTATTTAGAGCATAATGACGTCTCAGTTGGGCTGTTCAGGCAGTGCTGCTGCCTTTCCAGTGTGTTGCTCATCAACACTTAAAGAAATAAAAGTATGAAAGGTCCTATGCAAAGACCCACTTTTACTTGCATTTAAAATCCCCAGAAACATGCTGTAGAGTCCGGGCATTGGGAACTTGACATGGGTGACGATTGCTGGGCTGAAACAGTGGGAGCTCGAGCCAGCTCATGACAAATCCAAACCATCCCCTTCAATTCACCACAACCAAACATTCGCCCTGAGTCAATGCACTGAGTTTTATTTTTGGGAGGGGGAGATTCCATGTGTAATGGAAAGGACTAGGCATAAAGAGTCGGCTCTGAAAAACTTGGTCAAGTGAGAGCCTCATTAAGGTTTCCATGATTAATGGAATGTCCCATCCCTGAAAAATATAGTGCATTTTCCAGGTCCCTCAAAAGCTTATTGAGACAGACATAGCTTCAGAGTCTAGAGTGAATGGAATTCACTTTTTTGGCCGCTTGACCTCCATAAAACCTTTCTAGCTGGATCCTGGTATCCCAGTCCTTATTCTCCTCTTCTTGTTGGTTCTGCCTTTATAAATGCATGGATAGAATGCTACCATTCAGCCATTATGAAGGGAGACAGAAGAGGACAGAAAGTTCTGTCAGGAACATGGAGTGTCTGAAGTTCAGAGAATGAGAGATTTAAAGCTAGAAGGGACCTTAGATGCCTTCTAGTTCAACATCTTATAGGTGAGGAAACAGGTTCAGAGAGTGTCTTGTTCAAGTGTCACACAGATAGCAAGTAGCAGACACTGGATTCAAACTGATCTTTTGACTGAATTTCAATGTTCTTTCTTTTCACTGGTATGGAAAGAACATTATCTTTCCCCCTAGCATCTAATCCCTGTTGTTGTTCAGTTCTTTCAGTCCTGTCCAACTCTTAGTGACCTCATTTGGGATTTTTTTGGTAAAGATACTGCAGTCATTTGCCATTTCTTTCTCCAGCTCATTTTTCAGATGAGGAAACTGAGGCAAACAGGGTAAAGTGACTTGCCTAGAGTCACACATCTAGTAAGAGGCTTCTTATTTTTACCTGGGATTTATACAATCTCAGAATTTTGAGCCTGAAGTTACCTAGAAGGACATCTAATCCAATCTTTGCATTTTAAAGACAAAGTACAGCTAAAGAAACTGATTATCCGGCAATTATCAGCGACTTAATGAAAGTCACACTAGTAGAAAGTAATTTAGCTAAGATTTGAATTCATCTCCTCTGACTCCAAGTCTATTGTCCTCTCTACTACATCATGATTTCTCTAGCACATAGATTCTGAACCTATTTGGATCATGGGACCCCTTTGGCAGGTTGGTGAAGCCTATGGACCCCTACCCATTATAATACATGTAACTAGCTGAATCAGATTCAAATTCATTCCATTATACCATGTGATATCTCAGGCAAAGAAAGTTCTTGTAAAAATGTAACTATATTATTTGCAAGCACATATACAGTGTATGTAAGTAGGGTCAGCAAGTAGGCTGCCTACATTCATTCTTGAAGGAAATGCCAAATTTCAATTAAAAGTTAGTGAAAATTAAGATATAATCTTTTTCCATTCCAGTTCATGGATCAAATCAAAATTTCTCCAAGGGTCTATGGACTCCAGGTTAAGAATCCTTTCTCTACTTAAACTCATTTCCTCTTAGAATAGGAAAGGAGCTTCTATCTAATCAATGTAACAATTGATTCCAATGTATCTCTCACAAGAAGTCAGTCAGCTTTGTCTCACTCCCCAGTGATATTGCAAGATTTCCTGTTGGGGTTTTATTTTGTGGAGGCACTATCAGTTTTGTAGGAGAAGAGGGGACTGCTTGAGACCACTGAGTACCTGAGGGCTGGACCTGGGGATGGGTGGGATGAAGGGTGGTGGTGAAAGGGAGGTGGAAGGATGCTGAACACCAGCTCTGCTGCCCAATTTCCTTCTTTTGCACATCATGTTCCCTGATCAAACAATAAGTTTTCCCTAAATAATAAGAAATGGTATTAAAACTTAGTTGGTGATGATTGGTGATGTGAGAGAAAAGTGACATCTGATTAGGTGCTAAGAACACTGGACTGGGAGTTAGGTGACCTCCATTGTGGTCCCAACTTTGCTTCTAACTAGCTGTTTGACCTTCAGCAAGTACAGTGCCCTCTCTCGGCCTTAGATTCCTAGAAGAAGGGACTTGGAATAGATGACTATAGGTCTATAGCATAAAACCCAAGTTTTCCTAGATGGAATATTTTCTGAGAGGGCGAAAGAAAGCCTAGTTATTCAAAGCCAGAAGGTTTATACAGAAGCACACAGCTAGAGCTGGAAGGGACCTGAGAAGTCATCAGCTCCAAAGCATCATTTTACATATGAAGAAAGTGAAGAGGTAGAAAAGACCAACCTTCTCTGAGTGGCCTATGGTAGTAAATGCCTTCTCCCTACCAGGAGCTCTTTGTCCTCTGAGAAATGCAAGGACAGTGTGTGTACCAGACTGAAGAGAAGGCTAGGCCCAGATGGGAATCATTATCATTAGCAGTTACCATAGCCAATGGACAAGGCAGCAGAGAGTAAGAAACAGTGCAAATGGAAGACATTTGGACAATCTTGCAATGGATTCCATTTTATTTTGAATGAAGTGCTATTCACTTTGGCCAACTTGGAGTGAGACATAGTGCTGATCACCTTCAAACTCCTAAGTTCTAGAATATTTGCCTCTAAACTGAGTTTCTGGAGAGCAAAAACAATTCAATTGGCTGAGGCAGCATGGTGCAGATAGACCACTGATGCGGGAATTGGGAGGCCTGGATTCTAATCCTGGATTTGCTGCTAACTCTTTCTATGACCCTGGACAAATCTTTCTTCCTTTCTTGGGGCTAGTTTCCTTAGCAATAAAATGAGGGTGTTAGACAAGCTAGTCTCTAAAATGCCTCCTAATCTGGTATTCTATGTTCTAAGGGCCCTTCCAGCACCAAAGTTTTCTATGTTCTACAGTTCTCGAGAGAACGTTGGCGCCTGCATATGTACTTCTACAGGAAATCCTAAATACTTTAAATGACACACTCAATCATTTAGACTCTTTCTACACAATGCCAGAAGAACCAATCACTGCAGGGAAGAATGGTTAAAGCAGGTTATTTCCAGCTTTATAACCCAAACAATCCAGTTGCTTGATCTAATTTTTTTTCCCCCTTCACATTACTGGATACTTTGTAGCCTGGGTCTTTAATGTCACTCAGAAAATATTGTCTTTAGGACCCTCAGGAATCTATCATTCATACACTGAGAAATGACCTGCCTCCCCAACTCCTTTGCCTTGCAATGCCAAGAAAATAATCAATCTATAATATATAAGGCAAGTGGTACAGTGGAAAGAACAATGGATTTTCAGAGGACCAGGGTTCAATTGCCTATTGTTTGTGTAACTCATGTGCCACTGGACAAGTTGCTTATCCTTTCTGGGCCTTGGTTTGCTCTTTTGTCAAATGAAGGGATTCAAGTAGGACACCTCTAAGGGTCTTAGTGCCTCTAAATCTATGATTCCCAGGATTACAGTTAGAGAGGGACCAAAGAATAAATACTCAAGGGAAAAAGGCTTTAGAGTCAGAGGCCCTGGGATCAGATTCCTGCTCTGATCCTACATGACCTTAAATAAATCACTTCACCTCTCTTGGTCTCAGTTTCCTCATCTGTAAAATGCAGGGCTAGATTTGTTGGCCTCTTAGTTTCTTTCTACAGATAGATCTAAATCTCTCTTCACATAAATACATGCTTTATCTCTTTCTGCACATTCACAAATGAGGAATAGTCTAAAGTAGGGACAGCAGGTTCCTCTCTGACAGTCTCTGTTTGTATAATGGTCCTGGCGTCACTGGTTTGGAGGTGGGGAAGCCTGCTTGAAAAAGCCAAAGGATTTTTTTGGGGGGAGAAAAAGTTTCTCCTCCCGCTTTCGAAAATTTGATCATTCCACAACATGTCTATTGATTACTTTGGCACCTGAAATGGGTCTTTTTCTCTGGTGTTTGCCCAAATACACCCACAACCCCCAAATTTCAGGGGCTTGGAGAGCTCCTCTGGGTAAGGTTTCCAAAAGCAGAACGTTCCAAAGCCTCAGTCACTTCCCCAGTCTTGCTAAGCTCCTCAGTTGCCGCAGCTCTCAATCTACCAGAACTATTGAGGTGCAAATGTGCATTGTAGGAGCTCCTTCATGGGAGGGCCTCCTGTGTGTTCCAGCAGCCGGTTTCTTTTCTCCTCTGGCTTGATGTGATTAATTAGAAATCTATGAGACTGGGCTGCAGTGGGACTGAACATTCCCACCTCAGCTCCAAAGGGACCTTCTGGTCCTTTGAAGCAGATAGCTCAGCTCAGCTACTGAGTGGCCTTCCCCAGTCTTGCACTCCCACACAGTTGAGCTATGTAATTCATTTCTCACCCCTGTGATTTCTCCCCATCACTGTTGGTGAGGGGCTAGGCCAGTCAGGGACCCAAGAAGGGGGTGACTAAAAAGCTTCACCTTTGACCTTTGGGTTCAAAGATGTGCTACCAAATTCCCTGTGCTCCTTTGAGTAGGACATCTAAGGCAGTGTGATGCAGTGGAAAGAGCCCTGTATTTGGAGTCAGGGGATCTAGGTTCAAAACCCAGCTCTGCTACTTACTGCCTGTGTGGCTTTGGGCAAGTCATTATATCTCACTTGCCTTTGGTTGCCTCGTCAGGTTGAGGTTGGACTAAGTGGCCCCTAAGTTACCTTTCCTACTCTTCATCTATGATTTGATGAGCATTTCTTTGATTCAGCTTCCGAATCAATTTAAAAAAAGAGGAGGGGGGCAACATGACTACTTTTGGATCTAGCTTCATGAGAATGGAATAAGACAATGTGTGAAAGTGCTTTGAAAAGTATTAGGTATTTTATGGATGTAAGATTTATTGTTAATAGTACTTCAACAAAAGATCCATGATTCTATCAGTCCCTCCTCTGACTCAGATAGCAGCCCCTTCATATCTACTGGCCATTAGTTATGGGAGTTCAAATAGAAATTCAACAATAATAGCCTACCTTTTGGTGAAGAACTTTTCTTTTCCAGCACTTCACCAGGTTGGTCCTCAGATGGCAGAAATCAAGGCAAGAAGTAGTATGGAACCTTGGAAAGATTACTGACTTTAGGATCAAAGACCCATCTGCAGGCCTCAGTTAGCTCATCTGTAATACAAAGGGACTAGACTATAAGTTCTCTAAGGTCTCTTCCAGATCAAAATTTGTGTTCGTTTGGGGTCCAGTTTGAGCTTCTCCACATTGAAAGGTTCACAAGAACTTAAACTCCACTGCCATAGCCTATGCACCATTATGAAGGGCACCACTGTAGGGTTTTAGTGCAAATCCTATTACCAAGCACAAATTGAAGTGATAGAATCTCATGGTTTTGAGTTAGATGGAAACTTTAGGGATCCCCAAATTCAATCCCCTTAATTCACAGATGAGAAAAGTGAGATTCAGAGAGGCTCAGTGTGTTACCCATCATTACACAGTAAGAAGCAAAGACAGTTTCCAAATCTAAGTCCTTTTGTCACAGATCCAGAGCTCTTTCTATTGTGCCACAATTTATTTTCAGAGGGCCAATGGCTTTCTTTCTTTTTTTTTTTTTGCCAGTGGCTTTCTTTTGCCTTATTTTGTGATGCTCTAGTTTTTTTTTTTTTTAATATTCTGTCTTCTGCCATTTGAATAACCCTGGACCTGTTGCAAAAGTTTGGGAGCTAGAGACCTTCAGAAAACTTGTCCAAACAGCTGGCCTACCCACAGGAGATTCCCAAAGAAGGTCATTTTTCAGGTATAAGAGGAGTTGATGAACATGCCTAGTGAACTCTTCTTGTTTGACTTCCCCCACGAAGACTGGGTCTCCCTGTGTCTGCCCCAAAGCTCAGAAACACAAATCTATTATAGCAGATTGGCCTATATCTAGTCAGCCTCACCTTAGACAAAGAAGACCCAAGACACTGTATTATCCCTTTGTCTCCTGTGCCAATCAACCTCTGGAGAGACTTTTCTGTCTTGTGGCTGTGTGGGTAAGTACAGTGTCAGCTAAGTTTCAAACCAATTTGTACCCCCCCACACCTTTTTTTTTTCTCTCCAAGAGGTTGAAAGCCTTCATCACCATTTTGTGAAATCCAGCACCACCTTCTGACTGAAGAGAGCAAATACACCCACAACCTAGAATGAGCACAGGGTATTAATCTTCAGTCACCGAATTCACTCATACCCTAGGGGGTGGCCCGGATTGGGGATGGGGAGTCACATTTCTATTTTTCCTTCTTGATTAAGTGTTTTCTTTATCTCTCCCTATTTTGAATGTCATGGGGAGTTAATGAAGACGTGCTGCCCACCTCCTACAACTGCAATAAAAAATGCAACCAATTTCTTTCCTGTCTGAAGGTATTAAATTCTTACTTCCCTTGGAAAATTCAAGGCAAGAATTAGACAATGTGTAGTGATAAATAAAGTTGGGACCAAGGCAAAGAAAAAATTTTAAAAGGCAGACAGAAAAGAAGAAAGTCTTCAACCTTTCTCACTTTTTTCCTCTTTCTTGTCTTCCTCAACCATGACTAAATCCCTGGGGGCTTCCCTTCCCCTAAAATTAAGAGATCACTATAATTCAATCTGAATGAAGTCCTCAGAGCATATGTTCCCCCTGTTTTTCTTACCTTTACTAAACTTTCTGGAGGTGGGGGGGGAAAGGCCCAACCCAATAAGACTGCCCCCGGATAGTCTTAAAAAGGAAATCAAACATCTGGTCCATTGGCAAACCTTGCATAACAATCTCTTCAAGGGATGGTCTCAAATTACAGATGTGAAGCTCATGGGGTAAGGGTCTACTGAGCACTTGAGGATGCTCTGTGGGGAACAATTCTACACTGTGGGGATAGACCAGATGATCTAATGTAGGAGGGCTTTCCCCCCATCTCTTATTTATATGATGCAGCTGAGAAGTCACTAAATGCATAGATCTCAATAGATCTCTGGGTAGGGCACTACTTTTTTTTTCCTGGTGAAATGACAGCTGGATAGACCCCAAGGCGGTGGCTTAGTGGGTTAAGAAAGTCTGCAAAATGCTTTGGAATCCTTTAGGGATAAGCTCTCTGCATAAATCTCAGCCATTATGACTCTCTTTCCCTAAATAAAAAGGTCCCGGTGAGGCTCCTGGCCTGTGTCTTTAAAGTGAGTTCTTTTCATAGGAACAAAGCAACTTCTTTCTTTTAGGTCTTTCCTCATCTCTATTGTCCCTTCCAGGAAGAATCTGGTATACTTCAGATGGGCAGTCAGCTTCCTAAATTCTCCTAAGAAGACCAAGACCCTTTTATCTCTCAGTGATCTTAAAGATTTTTAGAGAATCCCAGAATGTTAGAATTGGAAAGGGCATTTTTTTTAATTGACTAGCCTACCTCACCCCTTCCCATTTTTATCATTGTTTGCATTTGTGTCCCCAAGGACATACATAATAAGAAAAGGAAATGGGACAGTCACATAACAAGAAGAAGAGATAGCAGAAGGTACTCCTCCCATGGGCTGTATGGCTACCAACAAAATAATTTAAAATGACTCCAGTGCCCCTGTGAAGAATTTAAAGACTAGTATGGAGAAGAATTAGGCAGAATGAAGAAGCTTGGCTGACTTGGGATCTGCACCTATGAATGTCTGCAGAATGAGATCATAGATTTTGGTGTCAAAATGTGTCCCCAGCATCTAGCACAGGGCTGTGTGCACAGAGGCATTTGATAAATGTGTGATAGAATGAATTGAACTAGATAGATGCAAGAACTGAGGCACAGAGAATATAGATAAACAGCAAAGGCAGAACATAAAATTAACCAGTCAGTCAATAAGCATTTTTAAAGTCTTGATAATATGTCTAGGCATATTATAAATTTATTATATGGGTAAATGGAATAGCAATTTGTACATAATAGATTTTCAGTTTCATGAGCAATCTTTTTTTATTATACTGTTATAGAAATTCTTGTTTTATCCCATAAATTAAAAATAAAATAAATTAAATGGAAAAAATGATATACCTATATGCCAGGCATAGTGTTAGATGTTAAGGAAGTAAAGAAAGGCAAAACAAAAAACAAAACAAAACAAACAACAACAAGAAAATAAAACCCCATGGTCCCTGCCCTCAAAGAATTCACATTTTAATGCAGGGACAAGATACAAATAACTATAAACATTCACGAAACAGTAAAATTGGGAGGTAATCTGAGAGGAAAGGCACTAGCCCTGTGGGGACAAGTATAGGACTCTTTCAGGAGAGATCTGAGTCAAGTCTTGAGGAGGAAAACTGAGGGGTAGAGGGAAAAGGGAAAGTATACCAGGTATAGGGAATAACAGAACAGGGGATAGAGTATAATGTGCAAAGGACAGGTAGAAGCTTGGATGGGAAATAAAGTGCAAGAAGACTGGAAAGGATGGAAGGGGCCAAGTTGTGAAGGGTTTTATAAATGAAACAGGGATGGATGGATTCCCTATCCAGAGCCCTTTCCAACATTCAACATGTCCTCCCTTAAAAGGAAAGACATGTTTCTGGTTTGAGAATTCAAAGTCTATGGAGGGCAGGGATCATAACTGCTTCACAGGCTCTATAAAGTACCCCCAATACAACTCTGAAACATATCAATAATTAATTAGCCATTCAACTATGAGGAGATATACTTGCTAAAGTGAGTTCTTTTCATAGGAACAAAACGACTTCTTTCTTTTAGGTCTTTCGTCATCTCTATTGTCCCTTCCAGGAAAAATCTGGTATACTTCAGATGGGCAGTCAGCTTCCTAAATTCTCCTAAGAAGACCAAGACCCTTGTATCTCTCAATGACCTTAAAGATTTTTAGAGAATTCCAAGAATGTTAGAATTGGAAAGGGTATTTTTTTAAATTGACTAGCCTACCTTACCCCTTCCCATTTTTATCATTGTTTACATTTGTATTCCCAAGGACATATATAACAAGAAAAGGAAATGGGACAGTCACATAGCAAGAAGAAGCGATAACAGAAGGTACTCCTCCCATGGGCTGTATGGCTACCAACAAAATCATTCAAAATGACTGCAGTGCCCCTATGAAGAATTTAAAGATTAGCATGGAGAAGAATTAGGCAGGATGAAGAGGCTTGGTTGATTTGGGATCTGTACCTATGAATCCTATGGTGTCTGCAGAATGAGATCATAGAATCTTTGTGTCAAAATGTATCCCCAGCATCTAGCACAGGGCTGTGTGCACGGTAAGCATTTGATAAATGTGTGATAGAATGAATTGAACTAGATAGATGCAAGAACTGAGGCACAGAGAATATAGGTAAATAGCGAAGGCAGAACATAAAATTAACCAGCAGAGGTGATCTGAGACTCTTGATTCTGACAGGTCCTCCTTGAGCCAACAAGGCCTCAAAAGGGACTCAAAGAACTCACATTGCAGTAGTAGTTCACATTTTTGCAAAGTATTTTCCTCAACACAGTCAAGATGGACTGGCTTTCTGTCATCAGAGACCATGTCTCTCCAGAAAGGTATCATAAAATTAGTACCATAAAGGTATTTAATTCAACCCTTTCATTTTTAAAGATGAGGAAACTGAGACTCAGACACAATATGTGTTTTGCCCAAACTCATACAGGTAGTAAGATACAGAGCTAGTATTCAACACAAGGTCATCTAAACACAAATCCAGCACTTTTTACTATGCCAATATTTTTCTTTTTGAGCCACAATAGCTTATAAATACCATGTATAAAACATCCATAGAGATTATACTCTGTATAGGTTACCTGGGTGGCCACATCACTGGGCTCTTGGTTCTTCTAAAGTAACAGATAATGATAATCAGTTGTAAACACAGTTGATTGTACGTGGCTTTTCAACATTACTGTGTCAAGGCAATGCAGGAAAGTGGGAGGAGTACCCTGGATCAAGAATCTGGACACATGAGTTCTAGTCCCAGCTCTCTTTTTAACACCCTGTCTAACCTTGGGCAGGTCCCATATCTACACTAGGTCTTAATTTTCTCATCTTTAAAATGGAAATAGTAAGTACACTAGTTATTCTCCATTCTTGTCCCATGCTGTCATGTACATTCATACGGGCCATCCTCCATATCTGGAATTTGACACTCTCTCCTTATCTCTCTTTATAGAAAACCTTCTCTTGCTTCAAGGCCCAGCTAATATGTTACCGCCATAGAGTTTGCCTGATTCCCTCAGGTAACAGAGATTGTTCTTTCCTCAAATTTCACTAGTACATTTTTTACTGGACCTTTCTTTAGCCTCTATCACAGTCTACTTTGTGTGCATCAATAAGTCAAGCAACAAACATTTATTAAGCACCTTCTCTGTGCCAGGCACAGAGAATAGAAATGCACAGAATGAAACAAATAAACAAGAAACAAGTAAAAACAAATGTATATAAGGTAGTTAAATACAAGAGAAGGAAAGGAGAAAGAGGGAAGACACTAGCAATTGGGGGAATCATGAAAGGCTTCATGCAAAACATGGTGCTTGAGTTGAACCTTAAAAGAAGAGAAGGATTCTGAAACCTGGAGGTGAGGATGTATGTGTTCTAAGCATGAGGAATGGCCTGTGCAAAGACATGAAGACTGGAGACGGCTTGTTGTATGTGAGTAACAGAGAAGGCAAGTTTCATTGGATCACAGAGTATGAGTAGGGGAGTAACATTTAATGAGGCTGGAAAGATAGGTTGGAGACGTACATTGAAAGGCTTTAAAAACTAAACAGAGGGGTTTATAAATTATTCAAGAAGTAATAGGGAGCCACTGGAGTTGATTGAATAAGGTAGTACAAGATCATCTCTGTGCTTATGGAAAATTACTTTGGAAATTCTGTAGAAGATGGATTGACTTAGGGAAAAGCTGGAGGTAAGGACACGAGTTAAGAGGACATTGTGAGAATCTAGGCAAGACATAATGAAGCCCTAATCTGATGTGGTTGTGAGTAGAGAGAAGGGAACAGATATGAGGGATGTGGAGGTTAAAAAGGAAAGTTTTGACAACTGATTAGCCAATTAACGTGGGAAGATGGAGCAAGATGTCCTAGGATATAAGATCTTGAAGGAAAGGGTATTTGTCATAGGTGTGTATGTATATATGTATAGACATATGTACTTATATACACACGTATACAAATATATACACGTACATATATGTGCATACATACATATAAACACTACTTACATACATACCCACATACAGAGCTGTCCTGAAGATCAAATGAGTTGATGAACATGAAAGCAGGACCTTTGTAAACTGTGAAATCCTATACAAACATAAGGGATGGGTTGTCAACCACCATTAGCTATCAATATGTTAGTACATATTCCTTTATTGAATATGAATTGAATTCCTTCAAGCTCTAATCATCTAGTAGCTCTCTGAGGTACAAGCACAGAACAGAGAATTCTGATGTGGGGAGAAACAGGGAAACTCTGGAATCCTGGGACATGGATTGGGGATACCAGGGAAAGAAATGGGGACAAAAGTAATAAACATGCCAGATAGTGCTTAGAGCTACAAGGGACCTTAGAGATCATCTGGTTCAAAGATCCTTATTAATTTTGCAAATGAAGAAATTAAAGCCTTAAGAAATGAAATGCCTTCCCCAGGGTCACATGGACAATTCTATTGGCAACATTGAATTTCTAATTTTTGCCCTTTGACTCCAAAACCGGTGCATTTTCCACCTCAAAGCATCATTTGATTTTTTTCAGGTAGGTGTTCAAGATTCCATATCTATTTTAGCTCAAAGCGTTTCAGTGAATGGATTTGGAATCAAAGTTCTTGTTCAGTTGTTTCTGTTGTGCTTGACTCTTCATGACCCCATTTGGGATTTTCTTGGCAAGGATACTGACATGATTTACTATTTCCTTTTCCAGCTTATTTTACAGATGAGGAAACTGAGGCAAATAAGGGTAAGTGACTTGCCTAGGGTCACACAGTTAGTAAGTGTCTGAGACCAGATCTGAACTCAGGAAGATGAGTTCTTGACTCTAGGCTTGGTACTCTAGTGATTGTACCACCTGGCTGCCCAGGAATCAAAGTACTCAGATTTGAATCCTAAATCTGTCACTTACCACTTACGTGACAGAGCAAGGTGCTATATCTCTCTGAACACTTTACCTTAGTTTTCTAATCTGTAAAATAAGGGGGTTTCACTAGTTAACCTCTCAGGTTCTGTCTAGCTATGAATCAATGATCCTATCTCAGAGACAGTCTCTAAGGTCCCTTCTAGTTCTAAATCTAAAATTCCATGTAATCGTTGGCCCTCTTCTGTGCTGCTATGCTTACAAAGATTTGGCTTCTAGATAGATAGTTACAGAATCATGGAATCAGATTTTAGTGTTTGAAGAGATGTAGGAGCTATCTGTTCCAACTGCTACACTGGTTAATAACACTGGTTCTGGAATCATAGGACCTGGTTTCAAATCCCATATTCATCACACTATCTGTGTAACCTGAGCCAAGTCACTTAATTTCTCTGATACCTAATTTTCTCATCTGTATAATAAGGGCAGTAGACAAATTGGCCTTTAAGACTCCAGATCTATGATCTTACTATAACACACCCAATAGGTGATCACCTTCATTTTCTGGAAGACCTCCAATAAATGCATTGTCCTCCTTGTTGGTGTCTCCACTCTTGCCCCAAAGAGCTACAGCTTTTCAGCATTGCTATTTTGATTCAGTGGACTGGTGCATCTAACATTGTTTGAGTTTTCTCCTTATGTTAATCTTCCCATCTGGCACTAGGATGTTGTGTTCAGACCCCTAGGCAGAAAACAACAGCTGGCATTGGACCCAAAGGAACTTTCATTTCACTTTCCATTGGAAATTATTGCAAGGCAGAAGCAAAGGTATTGATCTCACCCAGCTCACTGAGTGGGTATAAAGTCCTACTTTGTGAAATCAAAACAAATCTCCTAGGCTATAGGAGACTGAAGGATTGAAAAGCAATTTCTAAACATGCTCTGGAGACTAAACAACTATGGAAAAGTAGGGAGTCTGGGAGCCACATTCTTTAAAGGGAAATTGCCAAAGGTGTGGAATAATTACCAATGGAGCAAGATTTCATCTGTTTTCTCCCAAGCACTCTATAAGTTCCCCGGGTCATGGGGGGAAAAAAAGTGCCAGGCAGTTCTATTGCCTTTCAGAGAATGCATTGTTCTCATACAAAATCGATAAAGTTTAGGGACCTCTTTTGAGAATGTGTTTTTGGATGCATAAAATAAAATGCATAGTATTGTAAAAGAAATGGATTATATTGATTATATTGAATTAATTGGATTATATTGAAATATGTTGAAATAAAATAAATATTTTTTTAAATTTCACAGACCCCAGGTTAAGAAGCCTTAATTTAGTCTCACCTCCAGATTTTATAGATGAGGAAAATGATGGCCAGAGAGGGAAAGTGCCTTTTTCAATGTCACAGAAGCTGAAAACAGCTTGCATTTAAAAGCAGGTTTCCTTACTTTAAATCCACTGTTCTTTCCACTAAACTACACTGCTTCAGAGATGTCATGATCGTCCACATGAAAGTATGAACTAAAGTGTTTAGAGAAAAATAGATTAAACTAACAAAACAGGACAAAAGATTGAAAAGAAGCAAAGACTCATCATATCCTCAAATAAGTTTGGGAAATCAGCAGTCTGTGGAGGTGGTTGTGAATGGAGACAGGAACAGAGAAACTCTTTGTTAATTTTGCCCTTCAAAGCCCCAGGAAATGTTGTTTCCAATTGTTTGCTGCAATCCTTCCCCTTCAAGGGCCATCTCTTGGCCATCTCATTAATAGTCGTTGACATTTAGTTGGCAACTCATTCGTTAAAACAAGCCTTTGAGGACAGAATTTCTCTGGGGGTCCAAGGTGGAAAGTAGAAATAGTCTAAGGGGGACTGAGCCCTGATGATGTGGGACAAGTTAGCTGATGGATACTTGGGCTGCTTGGACTCCAGAGAGTGGAGATGATTACCTTAATATCCTCTGTCCTGGGCAAGCTCATCTTGGAGGATTGTGATTAGTTTTGGGTACAATTTCAACCAGGAATTGAGAGTGGCATAGAAGAGAGGTTTTGACTCCAAAGACCAGCATTCAAATCACAGTACTGCTATTCACCACTTCAGCAAGTCACTAACTGGAGATGCCACTTAATACTTAGGATTCATATTGCTCTTTTCAGGTTCACAAAGTGCTTTAAAAATATTTCATTTATAAACATTTTACAAAGATTTCATCCTCATAACAATCCTGGGAAGTATGTGTTATTTTTATCCTCATCTTACAGATGAGAAAACTGAGGTGGAAAGAGTTTAAGTGAATTGCCCAAGGTCATACAGTTAATAAGTGTATGAGTCTAGATTTGAACTCAGCTCTTCCTGACTCTAGGTCTAGTTTTCTGTTCACTTTGTCACCTAGCAACTCCTCTGGGACTCAGTTTTCCCATATATAAAATGAGGCAGTTAATTTAGAGCTAATGAACTCTTCCAATTCTAAATCATATGAACTTTTATGGAGTTAAGTCTAGACAAAGGCAGCAAGTGATGATGATTGGGATGCTGACAGAAGTGGGGACAATGCCATATGAGGACTGATTAAAGGCACTAGGGATGACTAGCCAGGAGAAGAGAAGATGGGGGATGGGTGGCATTGTAGCTGTCTCCAAGTATTTGAAGAGCTATCATGTGGAAGAAAGGCTAGACTGCAAAGAGGGTAGCGGTTTATCTCAAGCTGCTTTTGAAAATAATCCATTGTTGTTGGCGATAGAGACAGAGGATGTGGTCAGGATTGCAAAGTCATTACTCAGACCCAATTTATTATAGAGAAAGGAGTCAGGGTTGTTTTCTAGCCCCATCCTTGTTACTGAATGCAAGAGCCTCCCAGGAAGCTTAGCGACTTTACCCTTCCCTTAGAATCAGAGACTCCTAGAATGTCAGGGTCAGAAGGGACCCCAGAAGCCATCTGGTCCGTCTGCGCCTGAATAGGAATCTCTTTGACAAGATCCCTGACAATGGTCCTCCAGCCTCTGCCTAAAGAAGCTCCATGACTACCCACTCCTCCCAAGGCAGATCCTTTCTCTTTTGGACACCAATTTGTTCCGAAGTTTTTCCTTGTGTGGAGCCAAGTTCTGACACTTTTAACTTTCACCCATTATTCCTAATTCTTTTTTTTGAGCCCAAGTAGAATAAATCTAAATCCTCTCCTCTAGGCCATAGAATTTTAACAATGAATAGTCACCAGCATCAAATAAGATGAAGTCTATGGTAATGCCTTGTAGTTGCAAAGTGCTATACTAACATAAATTGTTGTTGTGGTTGCAACTTTAAAGTGACTTAACCTTTCAGTAAAATGAGGTTAATGAACTTAATCTTCCCTCCTCATTGTAAGTCTTTGAATCCTTTGGCTATCTAATCAATGAACCAATAAGATGGAGCTCTGTAACTACTTAATTGTTTAACTAAAGGCAAGTTATCTTACCTCTCTGGAATTCAGTTCCTACTCTGTTAAATGAGAGGCCTTTCCAGATCTGGGATTCTACAAATTTAAGTATTTATGATGCAGTACTAGATTATAGTAAGAAAGAGAGCATAGGACTTGGTGTCCAAAGACCTGAGTTCAAATTCTGCCTCTGCTTCTTATAACCCATGTAACCTTGGGCAACTCATTTTTTGTCTCTGGGTCTCAGTTTACATATTTGTAAATAAAAAATGTGGTAGCTAATATTTATACATTGTTTAAATATTTGCAAAGCATTTTACATTCCATGATTTCATGTGAGCCTCAGAACAAGCCTTCCCAACACATGCTAGAAATATCACTATCTCTGCTTTACTGAAGAGGGAAGATGAGGCTCTGAAAGGTTATGTGATTTGTCTACAGTCACCAAGCTAGTAAGCATGGCTAGGGAGGAGAAGCAAAATTTGAACACTCACCTTCCTGGCTCCAGGTTCAGTACCCCATCTGTTAAACCATGACTGGATGGGCTCTAAGGTCCTTTCTAGCTATAGGTCTTATGGCAATGACTATGACTCATATGCAGAGACTGTGCAGGGTGCTATAGGTGTACAGAAGCACAGATGTGGTCAGTATCTGGAGTTCACAGTCTAATTAGTAAAATAAGAAATATGTACTAGTAGATGATACAAAGCAGTAGACAACTGAGTGTCAAGTGACAGATACAGGTAGTAAATGCTACAAGTGATCAGAGAAGGGAGAAATCACTTTGCTTGTACTCCCTGTAAGTATATATGCTCTATTTTGTGTCCTTAGCTATTTTTGCAGCCTTCTTCTGATATCATAATCTTCTTGAGGGCAATGGATGTGGTAGGGTTCCCTTTTCGCCTCACTGTGCCTTTCTATTGACTCCCATATCAGTGCCTTTCCATATTCTCCTTGATTATCCTCCCCTCTTGGAATCCTGTCTTTCCTTAAACATACATCACAAAGACTGCTTTCTTTTTTTTTCTTTTTTTTTTGAGGCAGTTGGGGTTAAGTGACTTGCCCAGGGTCACACAGCTAGTAAGTGTGAAGTGTTTGGGCCATCTAGCTGCCCGAAAGACTGCTTTCTTTAAGACCTCTCCTGGTCCTCTAAGACAGAGGTGTCAAACATGAAGCCCACTCACACGTCCAAGTGCTACCTGAGCCCAATTCAAATGAAATCAGGAAATATTTAACCATATAAATAAAAGCAAAATACAACACAGACACCGTGAATTTGCACTTTTCTGAGTTGATATGTGGCCCATAGAGATCCATTTGTATTTGAGTTTAACACCACTAGCCCAAGATGTTAGTGCCTTTGCCTCCGAGCCTGTCTCCTCTATGTGTTTTATATAAACTGATATATGTATATTCAATCTAGACTAGGGGTGGGGAACCTGAGGCCTTGATGCCATATGTGACCCTCTAAGTCCTCAAATGTGGCCCTTTGAATCCAAACTGTTCTGTGAAGTTTGGGTTGAATCAAAGGGCCATAATTGAGGACCTAGAGGGCCACATGTGGCCTCAAGGCTGCACGTTCCCCACCGCTGTTCTGGACCATCAGCAGGCAGGGACACACTTTTATCTTTGCATCCTTACTGCCTAATGTTGTGCCTGCCATATAACAGCGACTTAATATAAATGTCTGAGTGATGATTGATAGCAGGGATTTAATAGATAATAGCAAAATTCAGTTTGATAAGAAAGGGCAGGAAATGTTAGGAAAGAGTTCCAGGAGAGAATGGCAACTTGAGTTGAATGTTGAAAGCCATCAGAATGAATGATGAAGTTATAAATGCAGTTTTCATCATTAGGTTTATATGGAAAGCACTGGATTTCAAATAAGAAGATCTTGGTTTGAATCTAGCATCTAACACCTGATGACTTTGTTGTCTTATGGAAGCCCCTCCACTTATCCGAGCCTTGGTTTTGCACATCTGTAAAATGGGTTTAACATCTTGTTCAATTTAGTTCATTAGGTTGTTGTGAACAAAACACGTTATAAGTCTTAAACTCAAGTTATTGTCATGGTAATTGTCCAAAAGTGGGAAATGGACTCTGCTTTAGGAAGACCACATTTTTTTAATACCCCTGTTGACTATATCTTATAGGTTTTCTATACTATTACATAAAGAATAGAATAAATAGTACTCTTTACTGGACTCTTTTTCTGACCCTTTCTTCCTCCTGCCTTCAATCCCAGGTCATGCCTACTCTTTCATGCACACTCAAGCGTCTTCTTCCAGTTTTCCCTCATCTTCTCTTCATGTCTCCTTCCTTGCTTGCACTCCTGGTGGTCCCATGCACTTGGCACAGATGTGCCTGCTACTTAATTGCCTGCTTATTTTTCAAGTGGCTTTCACCAACAGATGTTCCCATGTGTGGACCTTCCAGGCCTCCATGGAGACATGTTGACTTCAGTACACAAACAGTTGATTGCATCACCACTTTGCCTTTGATCTGAGGGGAGGGAGAAATGTCCACAACATGTTCACTGTGATTCCCTTTCCAGGAGGAGAATTGGCCTAGGTATAGGTTGCGTGATCCCTTCTCTATACCTCCTTTCAATCCTCTCAAGGGATATGCGCCTCTACATTCTGTAGTTGAAGTCTTGGTTCTCATCCTAAATTCTTTTCCTATTTCCTGTTCATTTTCCCTCTCATGTTATGTCTAATCTTAGAAACTAAGACTCATAGAACTTTATGGTTACAGATTCAGATAATCTTAGAAACAAAGAAACTTAGACTTATTGGATCTTAGAATCAAACAATCAAAGATTAATAAAATTTCTTTTAACTTTAAATTTTATTTGAATTTTTTTTTAAGATTAAGATTAAGATTTTTAAGAATCTTAAAATCATAACGTGTTGTTTCTTGTCATTGGTGTTGTTGTTTTGGTGGGGAGGAATGGTCCTGGTCATTCTCATAATAAATCATCTCTGCTTCAGCAGACTCCTTCTCCTGCCTTGTACCCCAATTCTATCTCTTATCTGGAACCCCTTATATCTAGAATATTCCCTGTCAGAAACCTCCAATTGCCTAGATAATTGACTTGTACCTGCTTGTGACATCACAGGTGGAAAACCAAGTGCAGATGTCTTAATGAGACTTTGCCCTTACCTATAAACATCTGACCCTTTACTTTCACAACTGACCCTTTGGTGTAAGACTGGTCCTGGAATGCACACATTGGACTGGGGAGGAATAATGAGATGTGAACATGAGTCTCCTTCTTTTTTACTTTGCCTTATGATCATCTCACCTGAAGATCATGGGTTTTAGATTTAGATTTAGAGCTGGCAGGAAATGAGGAAGCCATTCAGTCCAAAACTCTCATTTTTAGACATTGAGAACTGAGGCCCAGAGAGGTTCAGTGATATGCCCAAGATCACACAGCTCGTAAGTGCCTGAGGTTAGAGTCAAACCTAGATCTTTTGGACTCATAGCTAGGCCCTCATCTGCTCTACTACTGTATAAATCATTTTTGAATAAGACATTTTTGGAGAGCAAGACGTATCCTTTCTATTAGATGATTGACATCCTTGTGTACCCTTCACATTTATTCCTTATCCACCCATCACACCCCATATCATTGGTATCTTTAGACACAAGATGAAATATACACCCTTCTATCTTCCATACACTGGTCCTAGTTGTCCCCTCTGGAGTTATGTATAATAAATCTTCCTCTTGACAAGCTTGTAGATATTTGAAGTCAGGAATCCACCCCACCCAAGCCATCTAGTCTCCTGGGTAAACATTTCCAAAGTTCTCTCAATGATTCCTCAAATGACACGCTTTTCAGACTACCTTTAATTGTCTGGAAACATGAAATAGTACATGCAGTACAGTATTTGAAGCAGGAATGTCTATGTTGAACCCCTACCCACATTTGACCATGAGCAAGTCACTTAACCTCTCTAGGCCTCATTTTTTTTTGTCTGTAAAATTGGCATAATATTATCACTTTCTTCTGTCACTAATTAGCTGTAGCCAGGCTACTTCCTATCTCTATGTCTCAGTGTCCTCATCTCACAGCATCATTGTTAGGAATGGTACCCTGTAAACCACACACAAAGCATTCTATACATTAGTTGTTATTGTCATCTGTTACTTGTAACATTGCCAAGTGGTTTTAAGACTCAAATGAGATAATGTATGTAAAGCGCTTCACAAGTTTAATAGTACGACATAAACATCAATTATTATCCTCCCATAAATCCTTCACAGAGCACCCAGAAGACCCTTCTGGTCTTCCTGAAGGTCTCTTAACAAGATGTGAGCATCAGTACAATAAAGAGGCTGACTGTTAACCCATCCCTCTCGCCCGATGAGTGTCCCACCTCCCTTTCTGGTCATACATCTCTTTGATAATATCTTTTAGACCATTTCTTGTGTACAACTTGTCATGGGTAATATGAAGTAGACTATTTACACCCACAATATTTTTCTCCATTGCCCTTTGGATGACCTGCAGTTCTGTCTCTTCAGAGATTGTAGCGCTCCATGATTTGCAGCCATTTAACATCACCCAAGAAATACTAGTATTTTTTTTAAATGGATTTTTGAATCAGGGAGAAATTTGGGGGTCATTACAAAACCTGAAGAATTTCTTTGTATTTTAATGTTTTATTGATGTTGATTTTTGGATGTATCGCTATTATTTTCCAATAGCCTTTTCTCTCTTCTCCCCCATACAAACCTCTCTTACATATAAGTATAGTTAAACAAAACAAACCGACATGCTGGCTGTGTGTGACAGCGTGTGTCTCACTCCTGTGTTCCACTAGGTCTTTAAAAAAAAGACAGAAGGAGATATCACAACTTTAGTCCTCTGGAGATGAAATTAATGATTATGGTCATCACCTTAATATAAGTTTCTGATATCCTTTAGTGGTGTTTTCCTCTACATTATTGTATTCATGTCGTAAATTGTTTTCTTGGTCTAACTTACTCTCTCTGCATGAGTTAATTCTCATCTTCTCAAGTTTGCATGAATTCTTTATATTCATCATTTCTTAGGACAGTAACATTCCATAGCCTTCACACATTCCAATGAAGTCTCAAATCAGGAATTCACCTATTTTTTCCAGGTTTTTGCTAAGACACAAGAATTTGTTGCTATGAATATTTTGGTATATGAAAGACAGCATAACATAGAGGACCTGGATTCAAGAGTCTGGCCACTGACACATAATAGCCCTCTTAGTGTTCAGGTAATTCACTAAAAATTGCAAATTACTGACAAGCTGCTTTCAAGCATCAGCAGAGAAAGTTTCTGAACTTCTGCAGGTTTTATTATCTAATAGTAAGCATGGCTTCTTTCCTGCCCCCAACTAGATCATGAGCTTTACCATGATGAAGACCGTGTCTATTCTTTTGAATGAAATAAAATTGGTAAATCACAGAGGTTTTGACTTGCTTGGGGTATTTGTCTAATAGTGGTATCACTGGGTCAATGGATACCAACAATTTGGTCACTTACAGAGTTCCCAGTTGTTTTCTAGTACAGTTAGATGGATCTATAGCATCTTCAATGATATATTTTTGTGCCTATCTTTCCCAGCTGCTTAAATATTGATTTTTTTTTTCTTGAGCACGAGGTACTGGGGAAGACATTCAGGACAGATAACTCAGAACCTCCTAAAGTCACTAAATAACCTCCTGAAGTCAAGATCTGGGATTCAGGACTAGGGACATTTTGGTAGAAGGGAGATGTAAGGATGGAATAATTGATTTATTCTACCCCAGCCTCACTTAAAGTACTTGACCTGGTACTAATTTTCTGAGTGTACATTGAAACCTTAGAGTTGTTTTAATTAGCATTTATCTTATTATTAGTACTTTAGTTTATTGATCATTTATAGAATAAATCCCCTTAATAAAAGGAGTAATAATCATAGTAATAACAATAATAACAATAATAATAATAATAATAATAATAATAATAATAATAATAATAATAATTAAAAAAAGAGTAATAAAAATAAATCCCCTTAATAAAAGGATTTGTTCTGTGAAGTTTAGATTCAGTCAAAGGGCCACCCTTTGTGGCCTCAAGGCTACAGGTTCCCCATCCCTGAATACCATATCAGCAGATGGGCTAAGCCAGGATGAGGGTAACTGAGAGGCCTCAGACCCATTGGTGAGTTAAGGGGATGTCTATCCCAAGCATGTGAAGATGTACCCAGTGTAATGGGCGAATGTGAACAACTTGTTCCATTAGTGGTGACTATGGCGGAAGCAGGCACTGTGGAGCACTTAGATCTTGGTCAGATACTGAAGACTCCTAGGCCATCCACTACATCCTGGGCCATTGACTTTTGTCTTGCCACTAGACTACAATGACTCTGGAAGAGAGAGTGAGGCTGACAACTTTGTACAACGTTGCCTCGATTAAATTCAATTCACTAGCAAGTCAAGACACCACCTTATGATGTCAATGGTCCTCTTTGGAAATGAAGGAGGAACAACAGCAACAAGGATTTCTTCTGAAAACCTTTTTTTTAACCCCTTACCATTTTGGACTGGCTGAGAAATTTCTAAGACATGATCCAGCCTGTTCTTTCCTTGCTATTTGAGCTTGGACCAATCCATTGTCCATCAGCAGTTTACATTCAAAGTATATGGACTAATGTACTAGCTCCATGGATAGTTCAGTCACAGTGTGGACAATAGACATTCTTCATTCACTTTTTTAAAAATCTGGTGTAGATTATTAAACTGAACTCTTTTAAGCAGCTGTGAGTATCACTTAAGAGACTCAGCAACATTCCTAGGCTTGATGAAATCAACACAATGTCATTGACAAACCAAAAACATCTATAGGACCTTGCCTTCTGTGTATAATCTCTCTTCCATTTGGACTCTGCTCTAGACACCCTCCCTGACAGTAATAACAAACACCTTTTGGTGAGTATATACCTCCATATTCTATGCTTCAGTGAATATTAATAGTCAGAGGAGTATCTAAAAAGCTTTTCTTGTTATGCCCTTCAAGGGATAATGTATGATTTAAATAATGTCATACATCACCTTTTGGGAGGAAAACCTTTAAAGCTGTATTTTGCTCTACCAAATTAAAAGTTTTTTTTTTTTGGCAACTGGGGTTAAGTGACTTGCCCAGGTTTACACAACTAGTAAGTGTTCTGCTGTACTGTCTAGTTGCCCCTCCCAAATCAAACGTCCTTACAACTAATATACTTCCAATAAAACTGAATTGTTTTTACTGCAAACACTTTAACTTTTTGTGTCCTTCTTTCCCCCCTCCATAATAGAGGGTGTGATTCTATAAGGTTAATTCCAAATGAAACATTTTGTAGTCTAAGTGGCCTTCCATCCTTCACACTCTTTATCCTAAGATACCCTTCAACCTTAACATTCTATGTCCTAATGTCCTTTCTTGCCCTAACATTCTGTGTTCTAAGGTCCCTTCCAGCTCTGGCATCCTGTATTCTAAGATTCCTTCCAACTCTAAACTTCAGTTATTCTGAGTCCTTCCAGCTCTAACATTCTGTGAATCCTGCCTTTCTACATTCCTGTCTTGATACTTACCATCAATTCTTATCATCCATGTTCTTTGGTTTCCACACAGGCGGTCTCTATACCCAGGACTCCTTTTTGTTTCTTTACCCCACCATGCACCTTGCCTTGCTAAGCCAAAGCCCTTCCAGAGAAGTCAAGGCATTAAAATGGAAGCCCCGACACAGCCCTATGTCTAGCAATCCAAACACCATCACCGCAATGATATATATTTAGGATCTCTGACATCAGCTTGATTTACCTTGATTAACAGAGCAATTTGCTACACATTTTTCCAAAAGCAGTAATCAATTGGCACTGTGAATAGATTAGAAAGCCCCACATGTTATGGCAATGATCCAAAAAGGCTAATTGATCATATTGATCCACACATAGACTGGCTATAAATAAAGATGTGTATTTATGGGAACATTGCATTGCCCACAGCTATATTATGTCCCAAAAGTCTTAGTGCAGGTTTAAATTTTAATAGTTCAGAACCACATGATTTTTGAAACTATTTGTATAGCAAAGTACTAATTTTTTTTTAAGATTTTCATTTATTTATTTATTACCAGTGTGTTCTCAAGGCAGAAATCTGGGTCCATGCTTATTAGGGGGAAGGTGACACCCATTCTGGTTTCTATTTTGATGATATTTATCTCATATCACCTATGAGTCAGATGCTTAAAATAAAATGATAATGACTCATGCATGTGGTACTTCTTGGTTGCAAAGTATCTTCCTCAAAGTAATTATGGGAGGTGAGTGTTGCAAGGATTATTAAGCCCATTTTACAAAGGAGCAAACTGAAGTACATAGAAATGAACTAGTGACAAAGACAAGTGATTGGCAGAGGAAGGATACAAACATAGGTCTCTCACTCTAAGTGCAGGCAGTATGGCACAGAGGAGAGAACAGCCACTCCTATCAGAGGAGCTACTTCAAATCCTGCCTTTGAAGATTACAACTTTTGTGAAACTAAATTTCTTAAGTTATTTAACCTCCCTTGGGTCAAGTAGCACATCTTCAACATTTGTAAAATGACAGGTTTGGGCTAGATTGCTTCTGAGGACTCTTCAAGCTCAATAGTTACATTTTTATGAACACCTTCCTCTAGGCCATGATAGAAGTTCATACCTTGGTAAAGTTATTAAGTGAGTGATAGCCTGTTTTTCTGTTTTTCCAACGGAAGTAGCAGCAGGGGTTTCCCCATAGCCTGGGCCTACCACTTAATATCCACATAGTCTTCAACAAGTGCCTTCCCCTCTTTCAGCCTCAGTTTCCTTCTCGGCAAAAAGGGTTTGGGCCAATTGGTACCTAATATTCTTCCTAGCTGACATTCTAGACTATGATGATGCTTGAAATTATGTGCCTTTCTTCATTTTAACCCTCTAGTGGTTGTTTCCTAGCCACAAACCTACCTCATGTTTTTCTCCTTCCATCTGAAGGGATTCATTTATAATAAGGCTCTGGGGACTTAATGTGTCACCCCTTTGAAGACTAATAACATTTTTAAAAAGGTAGAGATAGAGGGTGACTGTGGAGTAGTAAACATGACACCAGACCCTTGACTTCAAGTGCTGTGAGCTTGGGCAAATCAGTTTCCTCCTTCAGGGCCTCAGTTTCTCTTACTATAAAAAATAAGATTCTGCTATCTCTAGGGGCTCTGGTACCTCTATAGTTCTATGATCTTTAAATGCTAAGGAATGATTTATTTATTTATTTTTAAAATGTATTTTATTTTCAGTTCATGTAACAAAAATAAGCATTTCCACAATACAGCACAATAAAAAGATGATTTGTTAATGATGGAGTTGCAAGCATCAATGAGGATGATATTCTTGGATGTAAAGGGCTGGGTGAGGTTTTAGATTAACCACCTTTCTTCACAGTGGAGCCAGTGAAGGGTGTAACCAGTCTTAAAAAGGCTATTAACTGTCTTTTCCCCAAAACTTAGATGCAAATTCTTACCTCCTAGCACAGGATTCTATGCTGATTATTACAGTTAGATAATGCAAACTTAAGTTTGAACTCTTTGATGAAGAGGAGCCGTCTTCCTTTACATTACCTCCTCCACTCTTACTCAAAGTCCTGGCATAATGATGAGGATGAATTAAGAGCTCAATAACTATTTTCTGATGGATTTGATTGTTTTCATTTACAGTATTTACAACTAGAAATGACTTCAGCAGTCATCTAGCCTAGCTCATCATTTTACAGCTGAGAAAACTTATGCTTAAAGAGGGGGACATGAATTACTCAAGGTCACACAGGTCAGACATTGCTGGGCCCATTGGAGCTGGGTAGGGCCACACAAATTATTCTCAGTGTCAATACAGAGGCAGGAAGGGCTTTAAGAAATGTTTTGTGTGGTCTAGACATTTATGTATTTATGAGATGAAGCGTTTATTTAAGCTTTAAGAAGAATTCATTCCGCTGCCCTATACATTTTTTTTAACTTTAATGTTACTTTGCATGGTTGCAACAAATCTATCCTTCAGGGACTCAGCTGGAATATGAAGAAAATAGACAACATGAAAGACTACCTGACAAGGAATGGGACCTACTTGGAGTCTTGTAGAAATCTTGTCTGAGAAGGAAATGCACTAAAGTCTAGATATTTCAGATAAGATTTAGAAAAGCACTCAGACTTTGAGACAGACCGTTAGGTCTGTCTGATATCTGTGTCAATTCAATGCATGGTCATCTGCCTTTGGTTTTTCTGTCTTTCTATCTGTTAGTCTGTCTATTACATAAAGCCTTTTTAAAGAAGGTGACTAAGAAGATAGAACACTGGCCCTGGATTCAGGAGGACCTGAGTTCAAATCCGGCCTCAAACACATAACACTTACTAGCTGTGTGACCCTGGGTAAGTCACTTAACCCCATTGCCTATACACCCCCCCCGCCCAAAAAAAAAAAAGGTGACTAGGTCTTACTGATTTTTTTTTCTTTTGTTGTGCATTAAGAAAGTTAGTGATACAATAGCTACAGTGCTGAACCTGGGGTCAGCAAAACCTCAGTTTGAATTGTGCTTCAGACATTTAATGAGTTGTGTGACCTTGGGCAAGTCATTTCAATTTGCTTAGTTTTAGATTCCTTATCTCTAAAATGAGGACAATAAAGGCACCTTTAAAGCACTTTACAAAGCTTAAAATACTATTGAAATGCTAGTGATGATTACTATCTTTCATTTGCTCTATTTTACATTAAACAATAAGGGGGGAGCTATGATAATAAATAAAAGATAAAAGAAAAAGAACAAAGGATAATGTAGTGTGTAATTGTTTGATGACTGTGTTGAACTTGTTAAGACACTGAAAAAAAATCACTGATGACCAGTGGAACCGGTCATTTCAACAAGGAGAGGAGTCCAACTCAGCACACTGGGCATGCGTAAGAAACAACCACTACCATCTTATAAAACTCATAGTTTTGTCTGACAGTGTCCTCTGCAGAGAAGAGTGTATCCTGGGCACCACATCTTGGCTTATCCTCTCAAAACTTCCTAGAGAAGAATGGGCAATTTTTATTTTTCAATGTTACAAAAGCAAATGGGATATACCGTCACCCTTGCTGCTACTTCTGCTTAAAAAAAACAAAACAAAACAAAACCAGAACGTCTGAATGTAAGCAGTGGAGAAAACTTCAGAGGTTATCTAGTTCAAACTATACTTGGGTGGGAATTGAAGAGAAAATATTCTTACATAGTTATTCATCTATCACTTGAAGACTCCAGCATGAAAGGCAGTTAGGTGGTGCTGTGGAGAGAGTTTTGGGCTTGGAGTCAGGAACACCGGAATTCAAATCCTACTCTAGTCATTTCCTAGCTGTGCAACCCTGGGCAATTCATTTAACTTTTCTGATACTAAATTTCCCCACTTGCAAAATGGAGATAACAATAGCACCTATTTTACAAGGTTCTTGGGAGGATCCAATGACATAAGATATGTGAAACATTTTAAAAGCCTCGAATATAAATGCTACTTATTATTAAATAGGGAAAATGTGCTTTCTCTCTTTCACTGACTTCCATTTCCCCTCCAAGGTGGATCAATCCATTCTGGGACAGTTCTAATTATTTAGGCTGCTTTTTCTTGTTATTTTTTCACATCCAGATGAAAGCTGCCTTTTGGTATCTTCTGTTCATTGCTCCTGGTTCTGTTGTATGAAGCCAAAAAACAAACAAACAAACAAACAAAAGCCTAATCCCTCTTTCATGTAATAACCCTTTAGATATGTGAAGATGATGCAGTTTAGAGATTCAGGGGTACTGGGACCCCAAAATCACAATACGTGGGTCCTGTCCGACGGAATTCGGCCCAAGCCTTCTTTTGTCCAAAGACAAGGTTTATTAGAATATCCATCATATTGGGCAGACTCTTAAGGAGTCTGAGCATTAGTAGGCTATTAGCTAGATTTTAAGAATCTGAATATCTTAATGGAGATAAGATGGACCTTATATACAGAAGGACTGTGGGAGGGATCTAGAGGTGGCCAAGTAGTTTATGAGGTAATAGAATTCCAAGAAAAATGGAGCCTAGATAGGACCAAGGGTGGGAAGTGGCCTGGGGCCATAGGGAGGCAAGACAGTGGAGGGCCAGGCTAGAATTGGGAGATTGGGTGTAGCCAAAAGGAAAGGCCAATAGATAGAATTATGGCCTCAGGGGAATGCTAGAGATCTCCTTTATCCAGTGGGAGAATTCAGGGACAATCCAAAGGTTTTCTAGGGCCCATAGACAAATGGGCCCAAATTGGGACGAAGGTATCATTTTAGTCCCATAACCCATCAAAGACAACTGTCATGACTTCTCCAGGCTAAATTTCCCCAATTTCTTCCATTAATCCTTGTTTAGAATGGTCTCCAGGCTACTAACCATCCTAGGTGCCTTCTTCTGAAAATTCTCTGGCTTGCCTGTCAACTTCCTAAAATGTGACAGCCAAAACTGAAAAATCTTACTAGTCTATATGTAATCTGACTAGTGGAAACATTACTTCTCTCATCTTGGGCATTATTTGTCTATTAATTTAACCTGAGATTGAATTAGAATCTTCATTGCTATGAGATGCTTTTCATTCATTTCCAGTTTTAATCAACTGTAACCCTCAGGCTGCTGCTGCTGCTGCTGCTGCTGCTACTGCTGCTGCTGCTGCTACTACTACTACTACTACTAACATTACTACTTCCACCATCACTACTACTACCACTTACCACTACTACCACCACCTTAGATTTGTGTAATGCTTTTCTTCAGACCATTTGTATATCCATTTTATCTGATGCTTACAAAAGCCTATTAAGAAATACAGATCTGACAGTATTATCCCCAATTGACAGATAAGGAAATTGAGATTCAGAAAGATTCAGTGATTTGTCCACAGAGTTAATGGCATGGTTAACAAGTACTAGAATGGGATCATCAAGTATAGTGCCATTCACATAGTAAATAGATAAATTGGAAAAAAAAATTGCATTGAATTCAATAGAAGGGGACTCAAAGAGGTCATCTAGTTCAACCAACTCATTTTACTCTCTGTTAACTATCCCAGAATGCAAAAGTAACTTGCTCAAAGTCACACCACATGTCAGTAGCAGAAACAAATTTTGAACCTTGGTATGCTTAGTTTCCTATATTAGAGTAATTTCTCTGTATCCCTATATAATTTCATGTCATTATTATTCATTTACTACTTAATCTTGCTCTTCAACCAATATTTATTTATTTATTTAAAATTATTTATTTTGATATTCTTTTCTTTTTAAATTTTGAGTTCCAAATTCTCTCCTGCTTTCCTCCGCCCTCCCCCACCCACTGAGAAGGCAAGCAATATGATATCAATTATATCTATGAAATTACTGAAAACATATTTCCGTATTAGCCATAATGCAAAAATAAAAAAAAAAGGTGAGAAAATTATACTTCAATTTGCACTCAAAGTTCATCACTTCTCTTTATGGAGGTGGATAGCATTTTTTCATCATGAGTCCTTTGGAATTGTCTTACATCATTATATTGATCAGAGTAGCCAAGTCTTTCATACTTCATCATCATTACAACATTGCTGTTACCATATATATACAATGATCTCCCAGTTCTTACTTCACTTTACATCTCTTCATGTGGTTCTTGCCATGTTGTTTTTTTTTTCAGAAACTATCGCCATTTCTTATAGCACAATAGTACTCCATCACAACCACATGCCAAATCCTGTTCAGCCATTGCCCAATTGAGAAACATTTCCTCATCATCGGCCACCACAGAAGGAATTGTATTAAATATTTTTGTACACATATATCATTTTCCTTTCTCTATGATCTCTTTGGGGTACAGACCTAGTAGTGATATTGCTGGGTCAAAGAGTAGGCACAATTTTATAGCTCTTTGGGCATAGTTCCAATTGTTCTCTAGAATGGTTGGACTAGTTTACTACTTTACCAACAATTCATTTCTGTACCTATTTTCCCTCATTCCTTCCAATATTTGTCATTTCTGATAGTTGTGAGGTCTTACCTCAGAGTGGTTTTAATTTGCATTTCTCTAATCAGTGATTTGGAGAAATTTTTTTTCTTATGCCTATAGATAACTTTGATTTCTTCTTCTGAAAACTGCCTATTCACATTCTTTGACCATTAACCAATTAGGGAATGGCTCTTAATTAATTTCTTCAATATTTTTTGTGTCTCTTTTACTAAGCTGTTAATTCTTTTCTCATATTTTCTCATACCACTCTTGTTTCTTTTCCCAATTTTTCCTATACCACTCATTTCTCTCTTTCCTTCCTCCAGGAAGTATTTTCTTTGAGGTTTTGGTCATAGCTATTTTTTGCATTATTGTCTTCTTCTGAGTTTATGCGTTGGTCTTCCCTGCCATCTTGGTAACTTTTTACAATTAAGTTCCTTTTGTTGTCTTTTGCTCATTTTTTTTCCTATCCTCTTTCTTGACTTTGAACTTTATGTTAAAGTTGGCCTCTACTCCCCCAGGGGCTTTTTCATGCTGCTGTGTTCAGAGCTGGTTCTGGGAGTCTGCAAGTTTTGGTGCTTCCAAGGTGGTGTGATCCAGGGAGAGATGTGTTCATTTCTCTCTTGGTCTGCACTCTGGTTTTGTACCTAAGAATGGTACCTGTTCCCTTGCAGCCACAAGCACTAACACTCATCTTGACCCTATAACTGTGACCATGTCCACTGTTCCAACATTTTCCCACATATATAATGCTTCAAAGCATTAGTGCTCCTCTTAGCCCTGGAATTGTGATCAGGGCCCTTGCTCCCTTGTGACAGCACTCCTTTCCACACTGGAACTTCCAGCAACCAGCTCCCTTATAATCTCTGACCAGTTGTCCAACCCTTTTACCATCTCTGGGCTAAGAGCTCCCAAAGGTGCTGCTGCTGGGGCTGCTGCTGCTGCTGTGTGTGTGTGTGTACATGTGTGAGAGAGACAGCTCTGGACAGGACTCTATCTCAGTGTAACTCTCCCTTGAATCTCCTAAATTTTCTTATGCCAAAAAAAGTCTCACCCTGACTTTTTGTTGGTTCTACTACTCTAATATTTGATTTGAGGCATCATTTTCAAGTTTTTTGGAGGGGGGATGTTGAGAGTTCATCTGGGTGGCTGCCTTTAATCTACCATCTTGCTCACAAGTCTCCTCAAGATGTTAGGGTGACATGAAGCTAAAGAAAGTTGGATGACTATTGATTCTCCCTAAGGGCAGCTCCAGGCTCCAGAAGAATTCTCCTATTTTCTATTTTTAGCCTTAGTTGAACAAATCACAATTAGTGCATTTTGTATAAGCTTTAGATCTTTTTTTTTCCTTTTCCTTTAACTTGGTATAAAACTGCACAGCCCCCAACATCTGGGTAGAAAGGTTTTGAGAGCACTTTCAGGTACTACTTCAGTTTCCAGACAAAGACAAATGGAACATGTGGAAGCTAGTGACAGGAACCAAAGAATACATTTATGTGCTTGTATTCTTCTTCTATAAGCATGTCTCATATTTGAATGTTTTTACCTTTCTTTGTATCCCCAGTACTTATTGCTGTGCATGCACATAGTAAGTTCTTACAAATGTTTGTTGATTGATTATTTAATGAACCCTATGGTTAATTTAAGGTTGGTCAGCTTCTGTCTTTTTCCCATGAAACCCTGCATCTGATGACAAAGCAGGTCATCTGTTACCAGCCTGGTAAACTCCCCTCAGTTCATAGGGTAGAGAAACAAATGTATATGATAATTATTCAGTTGGTATTTGTTGAATGAAATGGAAACCACAGTGCCTATCCCTGCAAATGGGTAAAGAGAAAACAATTTAAGTTAAATAGAAAAGATGTTAATGATGAGTTTCTTGTCTTCCTCCAGGCTATAAGTAAGCTTCATGAAGTCAGTGACCAGTATCTTAGCTAAACATTTTATTTTCTAGGCAGTAAGCACTTAATACACATGTGTTGTTAATGTTGTCTTAATAGTGCAAGAGACAGAGCTCAGAAGAGCATATAAATACCATCCATTGAAAGGAGTTAGTAGAGAAGAATTTCTAGGAGGAGGTTTGTTTTGAGTTGGCTTTTAAAAGAAAAAAGGTGTATGAGTTGGGGGAGAACAGACAGGGAGTGCTTTGGAATCACAAAGCTGAAGGATACTAACTCAGGAGCTAAGGTTCATCGGGAGATGGAAAAGTCTTTGTTGTTGTATGCAATTTGCTGAAATATTAGCAAGAGGTTCTGCATTTCACTTACCCCAAAAGCTGACCCTTTTGTTTATTAAATTAAGATGATGAATGAAAGATTCCGGCTTTTTCTAACAGCCCAGGGGATTCATAAGTCAAGTAAATGAGTGTACTTCCCTCCAGTTATGCTTTTACTCTATTTGTAACTTGTCTTCTCATCTAAGGCTTCCAATGTACTTTCCTTGGAATAAGGTTTGTTTCTAAACAGGATCTATTGAATTCTTTTTTTTTCTTTTGTTTTAATTCATAAATTTTTACTCTTTGCCTTTAGCAACCAACCTTGAAATGAGAGTCTTGAATCTATAGGATTTTTTTTTTTGGCTCCCTTCCTTCCTTTCCATTCCAACTTTGGCCTCTTCCTTTGCCCCTCCTCTAGAGAATGCTGGAGAAATAAAAATAAATTTGTAATTAAGAAAGGGGATAAGAATAAATTCTATGTGTTTAACCAAAGTTCTGTCTGGGAACCCAGGAGAATCGTTGCATAGTTGTGGTTGCTGGGGAGGAAGAGCATGAGGGATGCTTACTGCACTTTCAACACAAATCTGACTTGTAAAGAATACTTTATCGCTGCAACCATCTCTTTAACTCTGCACAATGTTGGCCAAACCTCAGAAGGCTCAACTATAACCACTGTGGCTGCCACTGCCTCCCAGTTTTTGAATCCCTCAGTCCAAATAGTTCAGAGTAATTCACTAGCATTTATTGAGAAACCTTGTGAGCCAGCCCCACCCCCAACCCCTCCTCATGATTGCTTTCACATCTCATATTGCTGAGGGCAAAATGATAAGTTAAGGGTCCTTGGCTGCATGCCACACAATGGAAAATGAGAGGCTCGAGCAGCAATGAAAACCATTGCCAGGTGTGCAATGGCTTATTCCATTAATCTCAGAACTCACCACTCCTACCATGTGAATCTTCTTACCATTCAGAGAGACAAGGATGAAATAATGGAAATAGTGGAAAGTGTACCAGACTTTGAGTACCCAGTTCAATCTACTACTATCTAGCTGTGTGACTTGGAACAACCAGCTTAACTTCTCTGAGCCTCAACATTCTTGCTTTGTGAAAGGGGGATAAATAATCTTGGTCCTACCTATCTGAAAGGGTCTTCTGAAGTTTAAATGAGATCAGGTATATGAAAGTGTTTCGTAAACTCTAAAACTCTATATTGTGAGCTATTGTTAATGGTAATTTTCTTCATCGTCCTTTGCATTTTTCCAAGGTAACTAAATTCTAAATATATTTTTGCCTCCCCCACTCCCAGCTATGAGTCCCTGAAAAATATTCCAGGTTTAAGAAAAGTTTTGGGTTATCATCTATTCAAAAGTAGAGTTCACAAGGTCCTGTTGATGTTTCCCTTTTTCAGACCAAATTAGAAAACACAGAAATTCAAACTAAAAGACATTTAATTAAACACAATAGTAAAGTAGATGATAAGGAAAATGTATCCATACACACAGGGACGTGATCTCCGACAGATTCTCATGTCACAAGTGGGACAGGAAACACATAAAGCAAGACCCCCCCAAAGGAACACATGTAGCCAGACAATACATATAAGGTAGGGAACACATTTGGGTAATAACGCATAGTCAGGGCAAGTCATTCTCCAAAGGTTGTGTCCCAGCTAGAACAGCCCTTTACCTCAAAAGCTGCCGGTATTTATGTGGTACAGTGCTATCTGCTGAACTTCTTTCTCCATCGAGCTGAGAGTTGTTTTCTCTGAGTTCCATTAAACTACAAGCTTCTGGTGTTGTCAACTGTGCTATTTTCACCATCACACTGTCATATGCTGATTCTCCACTGCTGATTCCCCACTGAGTCCCTGTTATCCCCAGTCTTTCTGCCAATCTGCTATTATTTGCTAATACCCCACTGAATAACAGCCATCACACTACCTCTTCCCTGGAGGGGAAGGGTCACAGCTCTTTTCTGTGCAACCAGTCTCAAGTCTTAGGACTACTGTAGCTCATTAGGATTAGATTCAATAAATATTTGTTAGGTGCCAGGCACTGTGCTAGGGAATATAAAAAACAAACATTCTGTTTGGGGGTTGGATATGGGTAGATATGTAAAGAAATGCACAACATCTACAAAGTTAGGATTGGATTACATATAAAAAGCAGTTTGTTAAGCACAATGGAAGTGTAGAGAAGAGAGGGCTAAGGATGCCAGAATGATGGAGCTGATATAGATGGGTATGAGAGATGAGGGAGTAATGAACCTGAAAAGATGATTTTACCTCACTAGACCACAATTCAGAAGTATAGAGATAGTGAGGAGAGTCTGAAGACAATATATCATTATGCCCTTCAGGGTAGCAAAAATAATGTTGATATCCAATATCAATTCTTGAGAAAGAAGTTGAAGGGGTGGGGAGGATATGCAAAGTGGCAGAATTTGTCATTCCTTGGTCTTACCTGGTGGTTAAGACAGCATTTGTGGATGCCTAAAGCCAGGCTAGTTACGAGAAGTGAGACATACTTGGAGTGCCTATCATTAGACATGCCAGCTAGTCTATCCTCTAAAACTCACTCTAACACTGAGTAGATTATCTCCCCTCAGTGTACAACGGGGGTCCCAAAAGGGTTTCTGTTCCCAGATCCATGAAAGTGGTGGAGTGTGAATAGCAGCAGAGCAAGTGTCCATTCTCTGGTGCCACCAGATATTCAAGGCAAGAGTTGGCAGAGCTCTTGGAAGAGATACTTGTTACACCCAAGCAAAATCCTCACATCAAATATGTTTTTTTCAATGGCTTTGCTTTTACCCTTGGATTGGAGTGAGAAAATTCCATTAATCTCCTATCATACCTTGGGTGGCTAGTGTCAGGGTGCAACAAGTTATGCTGAAGTTTCATTTATCAAGACTATGGGCAGAGTAGAGATGGTGACCTATATCCTCTATTCCTAATGGCACTAATATTACTGTTTTCCTTATATAACTAGCTATGCTTCCAAAAATGCCTCAAGTCCATCCTTCTCTTCCAGTTCTTTAATTCAATTCAGTGTATCAGGTGTGTATTTTGTGCAGAATGCTGTGTTCCTTGATAGAGGAAATAGGGAATTTAAGCCATATTCCTTGCCATCATGTAGTTGATACTCTAGAAGTGTAATTTCTTGATCACTTTTTATCTGTTTTTGAATGTTTGTTTTTACTTTTTTTTTTGTCAGATAGCGTGATTGCACCTCCTGCTTTTCTGGATTCATTTGATGCATAAAAAAAAAAAATCCATCCCCTCACTTTCATTTTGTGTATGTCTTTGTATTTTCAGTGTTTCTTATGAACAACAGATTATAAGGGTTTGTTTCTTATCCATTCTGTCACTCTTTTTTATTTTATTGAATTGCTTAATCCATTCACATTTGAAGTTATGAGTTAGGTTTATATTTTCCTCCAGCTGTCTTTAATATTATTTTTTTCAAGTTATGTTTTTTTCTTCTTCTGTTGCTGTAAACACAGCATTATGTTCCTTCAGTTACTTTACCTTAATCTTTTTTAAGTTGGCCCTATTCTCTTTGGTCTTTTCCCTTCACCTCTGATCCCTTTCTCTTGTTAGTTACCCCCCCCCTTTCCTTTGGGTTTTGCTCATTGGGTCATTTTTTTCTCCCTTGCTTTTATTTGGTTATATAGTTCACTGCCTCACCTCCAATATTTCTACTCTCTTACTTAGGCTAATAAATCCCCCCTTCTTTTTCTCCCTTTCAACTGGTCCTATTCATTAATTTGTTAGATTTCACTTTTTTATCCTTTAAAAAATATTTTTCTCACTCTCTTCATTATCCATTCTCTATTTCTATCTGCTCTAGACTCTCATACTCTGGTTCATGACCTCTATAATTATCTAGTCTCTCTCTATCCAGATTCTTCATGCAACAAACCTTCCAAATTATTCGTTCTAGGCTCTTTCCCCTAGGTAGTTTCTGCTGAAGCTTATAGCATGTGCCCTGTAGATTCTCTTTTTCCATTGCACTTCATTCCCACAGCACTGCCAACTCTTCCATGCCTCAGAGAAAACAATGCCCCATGGTAGGATCCCCTCCCACTATAAATCTAACTATGCAGCCCACTACTGATTCACGACCTCCCCTGGTTACTTATTTTCCCCTCAAAAATTTTGCCTCGAAATCTCCTTCCTGGATCCATGGCCTTCTGCACTTCTGGCTCCAGTTGTCCCTAGGAGTTCCAACTTTTCCTCTCCCTCCCAAATAGAACAAGTGGACTTTTTAAGAACCAAATTCCCTAGGCCACCCCCAGCACAAGGTTCCCATCTTCCTTCATTGAATATCTCTGTACACCCACAGAAACATTCATTAGCAGCATTCCCTCACACCACCAAAGTAAGGCCTTTTTTTTTCCTTTTTACCGCTTTCAATCTTTTCCTCCTCCTCTTCACCTACTCCCTGCCAGCTCTTCTCTTACTGAGACCACAGGGATCATTTCCCCCCTCATTGCTAGCCATTGTTTTAACCAGGGAACTTCACTGTCCCCCTCCTTCCTTCAGGTACCCAGCCATGTTGTATTATCATCCTACAAAAATCTTGACTCACCTGAAAGCAGAGTATCACCAGTTCCGTCCATAGTACACCTCATGCCTACCTCTTCACTATTACTTTTCTACCAGACTTTTGCCTTCACCCTGTCTCCTTGTGTGTCTTTAGAAAAGAAGTCTCCACTGGTCTCTCTGTTGTCACTCTGTTGCCGTTGTTGACCTTGGCTATTGAATTTATTCACTCCGGCATTCTGTTGTTTGCAGTGTTCGAGAAGCAAATACTTTTTTTTGGTTCTGTTTTTCTTTCTAAAAATGTTTCAAATGATTCTTAGATATTCATGTTCTTACATGTATGATTAAGCTCAGATTTTCAGGGTAGGTCACTCAGGGCTACATCCTGAGCTCCATTGCCTTTTCAACACATTATTCCATTCCCTCCTGCATTTGTTAGTAGATGCAGAATAATCTTGTGTTATTCAAATTTCCTTTCCTTTGTATTTGAAAGTCTTTATCCTGAATTCTTAAAAAACTTGGTATTCTCTGAAATGAATTATCAAATTTAACTTCTATGTGTCTTGGAGTTTGTAGCCTTGCATTTTCCCCCCTGGGAGGTGAACTACGAATTCTATCAATTAGTATTTATTTTTTGTGTTCTAAAGTTCTGGGCAATTCTCTTGTATTATTTCTTGCATTATGGTATTCAGGTTTTTCTTCTTGTTCTGCTCTTGTGGGCTACCTCTGATCCTTAAGTTGTATATATACATACTCTCTTTGAGATCAGTACATTTTACTTGCATAGTAAGCACATTTTCTTTTAATGTTATTTTGTGCTTCTCTTTTCTGAGATTGTCCGTCATTTTTTTATATTTACATTTCTAATCTTTTGTTTTTTCTCTTTTGTTTCTTTGGTGAGACCTGTCATTGCAGACTCTAGTTTTTCTATTTTGTCCATTATTTTTGCTGTGCCAACCATACATTATGTTCTCATAGTTTTTATTTCTCTTTTGCCTCCCTCAGAGATACCATGCTGGCACCAGCAGTTCAGAGCTTTTCAGCACTGGTGCTACCAGTTGTCTGTTGAAGACCTGGCTGTCAGAAACCTAGCACACTTTTGTTCTTGAAGAGCTCCCATGTTCCTGGTTGTTCAGGGTCTGGCTGTGGCAGAACAAACTTCTGCAGCCTGGAGCCAGGGTTTCCCTGACATTGGAAAGAAGGAGGGGAGACCAGAGTATGGGGTTGGGATTTGTTAAAAGCCCCTGGATCAGGTCTAGGGAAGCCTTCTTGCTGATATCATGGAAAGCGGTGGAAGGGTGCTGAATGAGCTCAGGGTCAGTGGGCATCCATCAAGCTTTTGTTGTGGTGGTTGTTTTTTAAACCTCCTTTTTGATTCTGGGTGTCCTAAACCATGTACACAACCACCAAAAACAATAACAATAACATCTCAGTTTTATCATGCAAAGAGTTGTTCTCTTTGAGTTCCATTAAGTGATGAGTTGCTAGTGTCATCTGTTTTCTTTTCTATATTGCCATGTGATGGTAAAAGAGGGATATTATAGCGTTGTTGTCAGGATCAAATGAGTTAACATATATGAAACACTGTGCAAACCTATATAAAAGCTCTAGCTAATTTCTTTATTTTTCCAGAGGTCTTCTTTAACCTACTCAGTCACAGAAATCCTGTCCTTGTGGAACTCCCATAACAGCCATGGCTTCTACAACTCAGATCATATTTGGGACCAATTTTGATAATCACAGATCAAAACTGATCACATACTTACTTGGGGATCTATGGGATCAACTTGGCCTAATGGATAGAGTACTGGACTTGGAGTCAGGAAGACATAAACGCATCAGATTCCATGTACTCACTAGCTGCTTGTCATATAGAAAAGTCATTTAACCTCTCTCACCTCAGTTTCTTCATTTAAATGGGGATGGTAATAGCTCCAACTCCCCGGGTTATTGTGAATATCAAATGAGATAATATATTAAAAATGATTCACAAATCTTAAAGCATATACAAAATAAAGCGCTACCTTTAGTTACTATTATTGACTAGCTCTTTCCTGCATGTCTGCTTTGTTTTCTATATTGAGGCTGGTAAAAAAGACATTCTTTGAGATTTCTTGACATTTCTTGGGATCAAGTTCTGGCTTTGACCTTTCTCGCCTATGTGGCCAAAAGAAAATCATTTGATTTCTCTGAGCTAAAGTTTCCTTATCTGTCAAATGGAGATAATAATACATTAGGTACTTACCACGTAATATTATTTAGAGGTTCAAATGACAATGTATATGCAGCACCTTGCAAGCCTTAAATCAGCATATGAATATTGGATAACTGTTCATCTGTGTCAACGGAGAGAGAATGCCAATATCGGTGAGCTCATGATTCTCCAAAAGTATTGAAGCGTACAAGGCATTCATTGGTAAGTTTGGCATCTGCTGCTCCCTAAGTGTGGAGGCTTGGAGAAATCATTTAACCTCTTTGAACTTCAGTCATATAAAGCTTCAAGTCTATAATTGTTGCTTTTTAATTCAAAAGGATTTAGTGTGTTATATAGAAAGCACTTTGTAAACTGTAAAGCATCAGATAAATATTAAATGTCATTACTGTTACACAAAAGTCCTTGAAATCAGAGCACTTCACACTTTTATGTCCCTAAGATAATGATAGGTTCAGAGTGGATACTCAATAAATGCCTGGATGAATGAATGAATGAATGAATGAAATGTTGTTTGTCTTCTTGAGGGATTTTACTTACGTGGGGGGAGGTGAATGAGACCATGGAGGAAGAGGCAGAATGGATACATCTGAGAATTGGAAAAGGGGAACTGATTTTTTAAAGCCTCGTCATGTCAAGGAGAGTCTATGTAATTAAGGACCCCGGGGTTGCTCTGTCCTGTTTTATTGAACCAGCCATCTTTCCATCACACTGTCTTTTCAAGAAAGTATCTCAAGCTAGAAGGGCTATCCTATCAAGTCCTATTCTCTCATTTCACAGAAGGAGGCCCTGAGAGTCATAGAGATGAGATGACCTGTACAAGGTCACCCGAGGAGTGTAGGAGAAGAACAAGAACTAGAAAGCAGGCATGGAGCACAAGTATCCAATCCACACAGACTCACATAGTTAATATAGTATTTTCCTTTTTCAGATTTAGCTTGGGACCAGCTCATCTAAATTCTCTTTCTAAAAGGTCAGTTATTGGTATTTTTGCAAACTGAACTGGGGACAGGTTGGGGAGAATCCTGGGGGAGAAAAAAGGCTTAGAGTTTGCCCATATGCATTCCTAACTCTTAGGGTCAAGACCTCATATGGAGGAAGATGTCTGTACTCCACTAGCCCAGGGCATAACCAGATCCAAGCTGACCTACTCCTCAGTCCCCAGAGAGTAGGAGAGCCTTCTGAGTCTTCCACCATCTCTAGTCACACATCTGGGATTTCTCAGAAAGACCATTTCATGATCCAGAATAAATTTTCTTTCTTTTTTCTTTTTTTAATTATCTTTTTAATAGGCAGCTATAGTGGACAGACTGCTATACTTGGAATCAGGAAGTACTGAGTTTAAATCCTGCCTCAGTCACTTAATAGTTGTGTGGCTTTGAACAAGTCACTTAACTATTCTCAGCTCAATTCGCTCATCTGTAAAATGAAGGGATTAAACTCAATATTCTTTAAGGCCCCTCACAACTCTAAATCTATTATCCAAAGAGCCTACTATGTACAAAGCACTATTCTAGGTGAATAAGATTTATAGACAAAAACAGCCTTTACCTTCAATGAACCTATATTGGGAGGAGCAGGAGAGGAGGTGATATAACATGTAAACAGATAAATAAAAAATTAATTTAAGGAAGAAGAGACAACTAATGATTATGGGGAGGGTGTAGGTAGGAGGTGATACTTCAGTTGATCCTTGAAGAAAACTAAAGATTGTAAGAGAAAATGGTGAGGAGAAAATGAATTCCAGGTATGAAGAACTCTCACAACCACCAACAGAATTCTGTAGCCTGGGAAGGAGTTTTCTCCTTTTTGTAAACAAGGCAAATACAAGTAAAGTAACTTGCCTAAGGCCATATAATAAGTCATCAGGGTAACCAGGACTATAATCCAGGTTTCCTGAGTCCTACACTAATATTTAGTTTTGTTCTATTTCTTCTTTCATCACTGTTGGCTCTTCAAAAAGATCAATCTGATTATGGCGTTCTTAATAAAAGGTTAAATCTAGAATTATCACCATATAACACAATGGCTCTAAAGTCTGCCATTTCCTATCTTGACAACAACTTTGTAAAACTGATAATAAAAAAAATTATCTCAGGCAGCTAGGTAGCATAGTGGATAGAGCTCCAGACTTGGAGTCAGGAGGACCTGAGTTCAAATCCAACTTCAAACACATAACACTCACTAGCTGTGTGACCCTGGGCAAGTCACTTAACCCCATTGCCCTATTAAAAAAAATATTATCTCCTTTTTATTGATAAGGAAATTGAGACCCAGAGAAGTTCACGACTTGCTTAAGGCCAGATAGCTAGTGAAAGAACCAGGATTCAGATTTCAAATTTGGAAGGGGCCCTACAATTCATCAAAGGGAAAGTGACTTGCCTAAGGACACACAGTTACTTAATGTCAGAGTCAGGTCTAGACCTAGAAGTCCTCCCTGTTACCTTTCCACTGTACAAAGAGAAAGTTTTATTTGCCCATTAAAAGTATCTAACACCTTGACAATCTTGGTCTTGGCAGCAGGTTGGTGGTGAAGTATTGGGCTTTCTTCTGCATAGAATCACAGAATCTTCTAGTTGGAAAAGATGTTAGATGGCATCTAGTTCAGCCAATAGCTGGACAGGACTTCCTCTAACATCTCCAGCCAGATGCTATTCACCTTCTACTTGAAGATGTCCACTGATAAGGAACCTACCACCTATTTACGTTAATTCATTCCACTTTGTAGTAGCCCTAATTGTTAGGTAATTTTGCTTCCCTCAAGCTAAAATATTGCTTCCTGCAACTTCCATACATTGTTTTCAGTGCTGCCTTCTGGAGCCAAACAGAATAAGTTTAATCTTCTTCTTTCTTTGAAGGCAACTATCATGGCCATGCAGGTAAGCTAAGAGACACAGTAGATAGAATGCTGGCCCTGGAGTCAGGAACTCACATCTTTGTGAGTTCAAATCTGGCCTCAGATACCTGCTATCTATGTGACCCTGGGCAAGTCACTAAACCCTGTATGCCTCAGTTTACTCATCTATAAAATGAGCTGGAAAAAAAAATGGCAAAACACTCCAGTATCGTTGCCAAGAAAACTCCAAATGCAATCACGAAGAGTCAGACAAAACTGAAAAATAAATCATGCCTCTCTAAGTCTTCTTTTCTCAAGGCTAAACATATTCACTACCCCAACTTATTCTTTATATAATGTGGTCCACAGTGCCCTCATCGTATTCTTTGGCTCCTTTTGATATTCCTCTGCTGGTCAATGCCCTCTGACAAGGGCAGAGGACAGTGGGATATCACCCACCTTGCAAGGGTGTTATGCTTCTTTTCCTACCCCATCTCAATTGTCTAGGCCCTAGACTTGGCTAAGGGGTGTGCTGATGAAAACTCAGGACACACTTTGATTAATCTGCATTATTAACATTTTCTTCATCACTTTTTAAAGTCTAGACGGTCAACAAAACAATAAATCAAACCCTCACTGGGAATGTTTGCTGATTTCTGAGGTGTAAATGCTCCCACCAAAAACTGAACAGCCAAGCCAATAGGATCTGGCTGGAGTATCCCCCTGTTAGAGACTCCAGCTTTAGTTTTCTGAACATGGGGATGGAGCTATGAGTGTAACCCATGAATCACGAACAGGGCTCTAGCGAGCCCATCGTTTTGTGATCTTACAGATAAAACGACACATCATTTTCAACTAACCCTGAAGTCTGAGGTGTGCAATGACTTTTGGATTGCTGATACCCACAGACGTGTCTCAGCTGGTGAATTTATAGTAGGCCTGCGTGCATTTGTTAGCGAGATAACTAAACCTCTGGAGCTCACAGTGAATCTTAAAGATTCTTCTCAAGTATAAGGCTCTCACGATCAGGGATTTATGTATATATATTTTGTCGGTTTCTAAGTGCACCTTGGTCTGTAGGTCAGTGGATTTTAGGCGTAAATTTTCTCCTTGACAGCAGCATGAACTAAATCTAGTGACCTAGCGCCATCTAGTGGGCACTTGTGAATTAATTCTACCTGCCTCAGCAGAACATAATCACTAAATTCTAGATTTCTGGAAAGGATCCTCACCTGAATCAGCTGACACTTAAACAGAATTCTTAGAATTACCTATAGTACAAATTGATCACCTAGCCTCTGCTTGAAGTCCTTTGAGGAAGAGATACCATTTTCTTGAGACAGCTCATTCTATTTTTGAACAGTTCTGATTATTAGGATTTTTTTCCCTCCCAGACAACCACTAAATTTGTTTCTTTGCATTTTCTTTGCATTGCTCCCCTGGGGCCAAATAGAAAAAGCCTAATCTATCTTCTGCATGACAGTTCTGTAACTACTTGATGATAGCTACCAAGTGATCAATCATTTAGTAGACATATCTTAAGCCTTTAACCATTTTGGATCATTGTGTTTAAACTCTCAAGATAAAAGCAGAGTACCTGACCTCAAGAAGCTTACATTCTAATGGGTGAGGCAGTTATCATTCCCTCCCTTCTTTTTCTTCCCTTTTTACAGAATAAACATTCCTGTTTACTTCAACCTTCAGATACTATGGACTCAGGCCTTTTACTGTGCTGGTTTTTTAATTTGGACACTGTCCAGATTATTAATGTCCTGCTTAATTGTAATACCAAGAAGTGAAAGTAATCCTACAATGTGGCTGGAACAGGAGGAATTACTTCCTCCTATCACCTCCTTATTCCAAGAAGCCATACCCCTCAATGCAGCTGAAGAGCACATTAGTCTTCTGAGCTGCCACCCCACACTGCTGACTCATATTGAGACTATAGTCTAATAACTCCACTCCCAGCATCTTTATTAGACTGCTGTCTAGCCAGTTCCTCCCAATCCTATACTTGGGAAGTTGATTTTTTTAAAGTTCATTTACACATATTGCTTTTGAATCTCATCTTATTAGATTCAGCCCGGTGCTCTTTCCTGACTGCGATCCAGTGTATTCACTATCCCTCACACTTTTGCATCATCTTCAAAATTGTGAATCAATGACAGTTTATGGGCAAGAGGTTGGTCCTAGTGAAAGGTATATACCCCAGAAATCATTATATTGCATTGTATTGTATTGTATTGTATTATATTGTATTGTATTGTATTGTATTATACTGCATTGTACTGTATTGTATTATACTATATTCTACTATACTTTACTACACCATACTATAATACATTACACTATATTTTGTATTATATTATACTGTATTACATTATATTATATTATACCATATCATATCATATCTGGAAGAACTTTTAAGATAATCTAATCCAACCCCCTCTTTTTATAGAGGAGAAAACTGAGATCCAGATAAGAATCTTTCCACTAGATTACATTGCCCTCCTTCCTAAGAGGCTTGGATGAGGATAACCCTTTCCAGTGTCAATCACCAGAGAATCAGTATTTGTAAACTAGTGTTAGCTGGCAGTCTTGGCCTAAGGACCAACTGGGAATGTACAGCAGGGAAGAATAAGGAACATGTTTATAAATGGCATTATTCTTTCCATTTCTATTCCCAAAGCTAACCATTTGTGTGTGTACACTCCTTAACTGGGGTTCATGGCAAGTCAAAGAGTACAAGGTGGAATAGAGGGGAAAGACTAATGTTGGATATTAGGTCACTCATTCTTGCAGCCATAGCTATGTCACTAACTTCCTGTGTGACTTTGAGCAAGAAGCAAAGTCATAGAATGATAGCCTTGAAAGAGACCTGAGGGATGAGTTGAACCCTCTCATTTAAAATTTGAGGAAACTGAGGCTTAGAGAGATCAAAGGACTCCCTCAAGGCCGCATAGGAAGCAGAAACCACAATTTGCATCTGGATCCTTCTACTCAGAATCTATTCTTTGTCCTGTACCATCCTTTCCACCACTCCTTAGGTTTCAAATTCCTTATCTGTAAAATAAAGTTAACAGATATGCCATTTACTTAAAAAGTTGAAGTGAGATAAAAATGAAAGACTATAGGTAAAATGCTTTGGGCAAAGGCCAAGTTATTCTAAGGATATGATTCCCGTATATAAAGGATAAGCTTACATGCATCTATAATCATCCCTCCCCACACATTATACGTGTGAATATATTCTATTCACACAGTTCTGCTCTTCACACCTACTCTCTATATAGCATGCACTATACCTAAGATGTGAAAGCAAACATTAGCCAACAAATGTGGCAGATGTGCATATTGGTTGCTACTAGCTATGGTTTGAACTTTAGGACACATATCAATCAATCAACAAATGTTTTTGGAGTCCATCCGATGAGAAAGTCACTGTGGAGGATTAAAAAATAAATGATTGTCTCACTCTTTGAAAATTCACAACTTCAATGGCCAGAAAAGTTTACCCTGTGGTAAAATGGAAAATAACAACAACAACAACAACAACAAAACATTGAAGTCAAGAGATGTTGGGTTACAATACCAGCTCTGTTCTTAACTGTCCTGTGTGACCTTGGTCAAGTCATTTACCCTCTTTTGGCCTGTTTCCTTTACTGTAAAATAAAAGGTGGAGTAGGTTATACTTGATGAGCCTCATGTTTCCTTCTAGCTTAAATTCTTAAGATCTATGACATAAAAGTGGTATGTGGTACATAAGAAACAAGGGCATAAAGGTAATGAAGTAATGAAGGAGCTCAGAGAAAAGAGAGAGAACTGTGAATTGGGGTAATCAAGGAAGACTTCACCAATGAGATGTGCCTGGAAGGTCTGGGTAGAATTCATACAGTGAACAGGCAGGGAGAGGCATTTCAGGCAAAGTAAACATGACATGCAAAGGCCCATGGAGATATGTATGGCTAAAGCAAGTTTAGATTGCAGTAGGGGGATGGGCCTGCATGGAAGTATAGGATTCTTACTGTGGACTATTGGAAGAGTTGAGGGTATCTAGACAACTCAGGGACAGAGTGCAGGCCTAAAGTCAGGAAGACTTCCTAGCCATGCGACCCTGGAAAAGTCACTCAACCCTGTTTGCCTCAGTTTCCTTATCTGTAAAATGAGCTAGAGAATGAAATGGCAAATCACTCCAGTATTTTTGCCAAGAAGATGGTGTAATGAAGAGTCAGATACGACTGAACAACAACAAAGTGGGAGATAAAGCTAGTAAGACAGGCTGGGGACAGATTGTGGAGGGCCTTAAATATTAGGATAGCAAGTCGGTAATTTATCCTGTAGGTAACAGGGAAACCATTCAAGGTGTCTGCATAGGGAAATGATAGGTTAGAGTTGTGCATTAGGAAAATTAATCTAGATGTCTATTTCAGATGGTTTAGAGGAAAGGAGAATGGTGAAGATATCATAGGACAAAAGGCTTTAGAAGCAGAGATGACCTTATAGGTCATTTTGTCATAAATCGATGGATTTAGAGCCAAAAAGGACCTTTGGGCCCATTTAGTCCAACCCCCTAATTTTACAGATGTGGAAACTGAGGCCCCGAAAGGTTAACTGACTTACCCTAGATTCCATAATTAGTAAGAACTTCAGGAGGGATTTGAATTCATACATGCCTGACTCTAAGTCCAGCACTCTACCCATTACACTATGATGCCTCTAGGCTCAGAACGTCATAGATGTAGAACTATCTAGTGCAATACACTCATTTGACCTATGTAGAAACTGGGGCCTAGGGAGAATGTTTAAGACCACATAGAGAAAGTATAAAAGTTGAGATTTGAAAATTCAAAGCTGGAAGGGTTGAGAACTCACCGAGTCCAAAGCTCTCATTTTCCAGAGGTAGAAACTGAGTCTCAGAGAGATTTAATGACTTCCCATAGCTTATGCAAGTGAAATTAGGACCTAGTTCTCTGAGGAGGTCATTAGACAATTCAGACAGCCCTACCCAAGGGAACCAGGGGTTCAGCGGAGAAGGAACAAATACCTGAACATTTCAATTAACAAATAATGTAGCAAAGCCTTGCTCAGAGGTCCCACCTGGGCTCTGTAGGCTAAAACCCAGGCTTGGGCCAGGTGCAGAGCTAAGATTATTGGCAACCATCTCTGATCTCCACAGCATTATAGCAACCTCAGACAGTGGGGAAGAGATAGAGCGAAGGAAGCCTTGTGTTTTGATTTTTTCAGATTCTCATTTTAGCCATAGTGGCGGGTCTTCTGAATGTGTCTAGGACTGAAGGTGAACAATCATTGTCAACTGCTACCCCTAAGCCTCATGGGAGGTAAAGATGTTTGAGTTATTAACCAGACTGCTGAATGTTTATGCAGCAAACCCCTTCTCCCAGGTGTACCTGGTTGCTGTCTTGATTGTCATAGACCCTCCCTCAGTCAAGAGGGGGCCACATAGCCTTTTTGTTGCAGAAACAGAGCTGAAAGCTCTCCTTACTTCATAGCTCTGACCCTGTTGTTCTCCTGAAAGGAAACTTCCCCCTTCTCTACCTTCTTCTGCTGGTTCCTTACCTTTGGAACTCTGTGGTGAGTAGTTGCTGTCTCCATGTCTGTGATTCACCTAAGAGTCTTTCAGATTTGGGAAATGGGAATTGGTCTTTATACTTTGGTGGTGCTCTCAGCGTTCTAGTTTGTAGCCTGGAGTGAATGTTCATTGGCATCATAGTGATACTCAGCCAGCCTAGATGCCAGAGACATGGTTATGAGAGTTTGGGGGCTATATTGAAGGTAACCCTCAGGACTTAGTTGTGCTGGGAGCAGATGCCCCTACCAGGCACTGGTAACTTGGTATGGGGAGGCAGTTTGGGACAAAAGAAGCGGCTCTAGATGAGGAGTCAAGCATAGGTTCTTCCCCAGATCCACCATCTTAGGAATGTTACTTCCCTTCTCTATGGCTCAATTTCATCATCCGTAAAATAAGTGGGAGGGGACTATGAAATTCCTTTAAGTTCTAACATTCTGGGGTTCTGTCTAGTTTGAGGAGGAAAAATTCATCAGTGTTTTGGAACAACAGTAAAGAGATTGGATCCCATTCTCAATCTCCAAGAAGACTGTCCCTCCTTATTTCTACTGTATGTCTTTCCTTTGTTAATGCATAGTCACCTAATTACATGAATAGGTTTGGACTTTCCCTTTGTACTTACATTCACCCTTATGTGTGATTATTTGAGACAACATGTCCCTCTGCCTTAAATCCATTAGATGTTGGGCTTCTGGAAGGCCAGGAGTGTATTGTATCTCTCTTTGTATACCTAGGACCTAACAACTTAGGGCCTTGCCCGTAGTAAGTGCTTATAAATTTTATTTTGTTTTTGCATTAGAGGGTCTTAATTTAAAAAAAAAAAAAGCCTGCCATAGCTCCCTTTGGCCAGCAGGTGGCAGGCTGTTGATTCCTGAGTCACATCTCTGAAAATCTGAAGAGGAAAAAGCCGGAAGAGTTGATGGATCTAGTGGTCTGTGTGCTTAAGTGTGCATTGAAGGGTAGAATCCATTTCTCTTTATTTATCTATGCCTTTTTCTTGGGAAGTTTAACCCTGGCAGGTTAGAACCCAAAGTGATTCTATGTAGGGACCATGAAGGTAGGAAAAAGAGACATGAATTCTAATGCCAGCTGTTAAGAACTTGCTGTTTGACCTTGAACAAGTCACTTAGACTTTCTGTGATTCTGTTTCCTTCTCTGCAAAGTGGAGTTACTAATTCCTGCTTTGCTCACCTCCTAAGTTGGTTATGAGAACAGAATATGATCACAAGATTCAAGAACCTAGGCTCAGAGCTTAAAAAAAAAAATCTTGGATGTCATCTAGTCCAAGTTTTCCATTTTATAGAGGGGGAAACTAAGGCCCTGAGAGGTAAATAACTTACCTAAGGTCACAAATGAACCAAGTTTCAGGAAGAGCGTTCAGTTCTAGGCCTCCCAACTATAATGCCAGCATCTTTCTAGATACAAAAATGCTACACAAATCTAAGTGGCTATTACTGGGTTACGTTATCTCTTCTGATAATAAATGAAAAGGGACCTCATGCGTTTTGGTAACATTTTGTATCAGGCTGCCAGTATATACTTTCCAAGACCTGATACAATATTAAGTACAAATTTTCTGTCATCCATGACTAGATCTTGAATACCAATAGCTCCTCTGTTGCTGGGCTGGTTTTCTTTATCATGTACCATTTCTAATAACTGATTTTGGTGACAGAACCACAGAAGATCAACATGAAAAAAACAACCTCAGCATTTTTCTTAAATTCAACCCATGTATATAAGTCTTAGAAGGCAGATGAGGCTATGACATGAATATAATATGACTAGTATCCAGGCAGCTAAGTGGTGCAATGTAGATTGCTGGACCTAAAGTCAGAAAAAAACAAAAACAAGCTCATCTTTTTGAGTTCAAATCTGGCCTCAGACACTTTCTAGCTGTGTGACCCCAGGCAAGTCACTTAACCCTGTTTGCCTCAGTTACTCATTTATAAAATGAGCTGAAGAAGGAAATGACAAACCACTCCAGCATTTTTGCCAAGAAAACCCCAATATCACAAAGATTCAGATGTGACTGAACAACAACCACTGGACTCTAGTTTGAAGATAGGCATAAAGGAGGTAGGGAGATAATGAAAAAGATATGGTAGTACTTTTACCCTCTACCTATGCTTTTCAGGTAACTGTTGGGGTGATGAGGCATAGAGAGGAAGTATCGATGAGGTCAGTAGTAATTGGTCCTATCCTGTTTAAGGAATACTTAAAGGATTAGTTTAGTCTCTTGAACCAAGACTCTAAGAGGACTTGGTGCTGTGTAAGAGGCAGGAAGAAGACTAGCCTCCCAAGTAATCCTTTCTTACTTAGCTAGTACCTGAGGTGACACTATTAGAGATTCAGTCCTTTGGGTTATTAATACGTTGTCTCCCTGTCAAAGAGCATGTATCCCTGGGACAGGTAACAAGATAAGCCTTGTCAACTGTGAACCACTCAGGGTAAATGAGTATTGTGTTCAGTTCTGGACATCATGTTTGGAAAAATATTGGGAAATTTGAGTGCTTCTGGAGGAGAGCAATGGAAAAGGATCTTAGAATCTTGCCACATGAGAAATGGAGATATTTAACTTGTGGAAGAGAAGACAGGAAGAAACAGGGTGGGTTCTGCATTCAAGTGTTCATGAGTTGTGATAGAGAAGAACAAGTAGACTCATGCTATATTATACTCAAACTTTGCTGAAATGTTCTCTCTTCTCATCTCTAGACTTCATTAAGATCATAGAATCATAGATTTAAAGCTAGCCTATCCCTGACGTTATTTTGGATTTATCTAGACTATGTTTTGCATTGGTTGTCCTTCGTTCACAAAGAGGACCAACATGACATCACTATGTTGCAGTCAAGATACAATGTGTCTGACTGTGGCTGACCAGACCAATATGAGCTTGGAAGGCTCTACCACAGGTCGGGCACAAATAGGACATATGTACATTTGGAGTGGAGATGTTTCTAAATTTGTGTATCTCATGTTTCTTTTGAGTTAGTGCAATTCTGCTTTGCTCATAAAGTATAGCACCTTCCATGAACACATGCTATGCTGGATGGTCCTGTGACAGTGTCTCCCATGTCTCATAATCAAACCCAAAGTTCTTCAGAAAAACCTTGAGATGTCTTGTATCACTTCTTCTGACCACCATATGAGCGCTTGCTTCATGTGAGATCTCTATAAAATAGTTGTTGTTGTTGCTGTTGTTGTTTTAAGGCAAACATACTTCTGGCTTTCAAACAATGTGGCCAGCCCACTGCAGTTGGGCTTTCTGCAATAGAGTTTGAATGCTAAGCAGATCAAGTCAAGAAAGGATCTCAGCGTCCAGTATCTTATCTTGCCTGGTGATCTTCAGAATCTTTCTAAGACAATTCAAATTCCTAGATTCAGTTTCCTAGAATGGTACTGGTATACTGTCCAGGTTTTACAGGCATACAAAAATGAGGTCAGCATAACAGCTCTGTAAAACTTCATTTTAGTAGACAGTCTAATACCTATTCTCTCCCACACTTTCCTTCTGCGCCTCCCAAACACTGAGCTAGTTCTGGCAATGTGTGTGTCAACCTCATCATTTTATGTACATCCCTAGAAAGTATACTGCCAAGGCAAGTGAACTTCTCCACAGAATTCAGAATTTCTCTATTTGCTCTAACTAAGGATTCCATGTATGGATGGTGTGGTGTGGGCTGGTAGAGAACATGCTGTCTTTCTCTTCTCCTGTACCCAGAGAAGAATAAAAGCTTCTTGAGGGCAAATATTATTTCTTTGTGTCTTTGTCAACCCTTGGTGGGTAGTACATAGCATCTGATGCTAAATAAACGTTCACTGAACTGAATTGAATTGTTGATTACAAGAAAACTAGGAGCTATGGCTGGAAGTTACAGAAAAGTTACACTTTCAGATCAAAGTCAGGAGAACATCTTAAAAATTAGAACTATTCCACCACTGAATAGGCTTCCTGATGAGGTAGTGAGTTCTCCATTCCTCAAAGGTGCAAGTAGAAGCCTGAACACTGAGCTAGAAATCTTTCTTTTGCTCCTTGCTTGTACTTGGAATGGGGGAAAAAGAACCTGTCACTGGCATAATTTCAGGTATAATGTCAAGAGTAAGGTGACTTATCCTCTTATTTCATATATAGTTCTTTTCACTTATTCCCTAGTCATATTTAAAGCAGAACTTTTTTTGAGTAAGAGTCAGTTCCCAGTGGAAGAACAAATGACTGCCTACTTAGTGGCCCCAGCTAGAAGTTCTAAAACAACTTTTTACAAGCCAAATCAAGGTTCTTGTCATGCCTCTGCTGTTGTTGTGCCATGTGACTTGGGACCAAGTTGATTTATTTCCTTGGGTCCATGTCCTTCTCTTTAAAATGGAGGGGTTGAGGTCAATTGTCCTTGAAAACCCTTCCAACTCTAATGTTCTCTGTGCAGAGTGACCCTGATGGACCTTACTGATTCTGTGGTTAGCTTTCTCATCTACCCACAATGGATTTGGCCACCTTCAGTGCCTTGCTTTACAGGCAGGAAAGTTCAGAACCAATGAATTTCCTATATTCAAATGGTCTACATTTCTCTTCCTTCACTAGATGGCCTAGCCAAACTGACTTTTTCTCTCATACATGCTCCTCCATCTTCCTCACATAGGCTATTTTCCTCCTCATCTGTACCTTTTGGAATCTGTCTCTGCATCTCCGTCTCTCTGCATCTCCGTCTCTCTGCATCTCCGTCTCTCTGCATCTCCGTCTCTCTGCATCTCCGTCTCTCTGCATCTCCGTCTCTCTGCATCTCCGTCTCTCTGCATCTCCGTCTCTCTGCATCTCCGTCTCTCTGCATCTCTGTCTCTCCCTCTCTGTCTCTCTCCCTGTCTGTCTCTCTGTCTCTCTCCCCAAAACTTTTCTTCAGTATCACCATCTATATGGATACAGCTCTGCCTTGAAGGAGCTATGATTTTGGAGGCTACTTCCTCTAATAACTGTGGAATATGTAGATTGGAAAGGACCTCAGCATCTGTCTAGTCTTGTTCAGTTGTGTCTGACTCTTCATGACCCCATTTGGGTTTTTTTGGAGGCAGAGATATTGACTGGAGTAGTTTGACATTTTCTTCTCCAGCTCATTTTACAGATAAGGAAACTGAAACAAATGGAGACTTGCCCAGGGTCACACAGCTAGTAAATGTCCAAGGCCAGATTTGAACTTGGGAAGATATCTTTTTGACTCCAGATCTGGAGCTTTCTCCACTGCACCACCTAACTGCCCATCTGTCCAATCTAACGCATACTTGAACAAGAATTTCTTACACTCATAGATACAAGGTAGTCATCTAACTTAAATTATTAGAAGGTCTACCTCACTTCATATCTAAATCTGCCCTGAAACTTCCACCCACTGTGCCTAGTTCTGCCTTCTGGGACGAGTAGGGTCATAGAATTATAGATTCAGAGCTGGAAGTGACCCAACACATCATCTAATTCAACTCCTTCATTTTACAAGTTATAGATGGCCCTCATAAATTTCTGGAGCCAAAATAATGTGTTAAGCTAGGAGCCATCCTACTGGTGGTGAGCCCTGCTGAATTTAGCCTGGTCCCTGGATGGCACATTCAGTCTAGTACCCAAGGCTAAGATCTGAAACTTTGGTAGCTTAATCAAACAAAATCATATTTATTTATCAGCTTCTTGGAGTTCTATATTTGTGTATTTGTTAGATTTTTCCTGTTTATCCTCTCTCATCTTCAGATATCTGAGGATTATGGGAGATCACTTTACACTGTGATTTCCAGTCCCAAAGTAAAACCAGACCCAAAGTAAAACGGTCCTAAGAGACTTTGGGGAGGACAGAAAAAAAGGACATACAATTGGTACAGAAGGATGATTGTTCTAAAGTGTAAGAGAAGAATATGGTTGTGGGGCCATTACAAGGCTGAGTTCAACTTTATAAATGAAAATTAAGGAGAATTGTAGCACACAGAAAAAATAATATCTAAGGCAAAGTTTGTGGACTTTGTTAACAGCTTGATACAGGACAAAAATGTCTCTCAGACAAAAGCATTCTGGAAGCATTTTCCCTGCCTCTAAGGGAGAGGATCATTGGGAAGGTGACTAAAGAATTATGGGAAAATACAGGAAACGTCCATCGTGGAGAAGTTATGTGGATCTCCAACACCAGAATAAGCAATAGGAAAGGATATCAGGTCCTGTCTGCTGTGAGATGAGGAGAATGGGAATGCACACCAATGTAGAAGACACAATATAGCTGGGAAGGCGCTTATAAGATCTTCAGTAGGAAGTATAGAGTTGCACTGAATTGCTCAACCATTGTGTGTTGTAAATGCCTGATATAAATCACTACCAACACACACACACACACACACACACACACACAAGAATGTGTTTTCCTTGCTTTCCTTGGACTGTAAATACATTTATTCATTCTTTAAGCCTTGTGATAAGTCTTTATAAGAGGAGATTGTGACCAGATTGAAAATATCTAGATTTTCTACATTGTGCCTGAGAAGTGAGAAATATTTTTCAGTTTATCTAGATCCCTTATATCAGGAGGAAACCTCCATTACAAAGGTTACACATACAAAATGATTTTTGTAAACCTTAAAAAAATTAAATGGGAGCTATTCTTGTTTTAATTATTATTTTGGAATATGAGTTTGTGATAGTGTCACAATGAAAGTGGCTAGATCATCTGGATGAGACTAATGAGATTTTGGCTTTTAAATTCCCTCATCACTTGTTCTTAGTCTAAATTCTCAACCTTATTCTACATGAGCACCTTCCCATACTCGATGGCCCAGCCAAACTGGCCTTCTTACTGTTCCTCTTCTGTATAACTCCATCCTCTTCACACTGGCTATTCATCATGCCTGTATTGCTCTTCCTCCTCACCCTTACCTTTTGGAATCTCTTATTTCTTTCAAAAGTCTGCTCCCTATCACCACCTCTATGAAAATGTTCCGTATTACCCTTAGATACACCCTCAAAAAGTCACTTTGTATTTTTTTAATATATGTTTTACTCTATGTTGTCTTACCTGATATAATGTGATATCCTCAAGACAGTGGGTTTTTTCTTTATATCCTCAGTTTATATCCTCAGAGTAGCACATAGTAGGCACTTACTAGATACTTGCTAACTGATAGAAAGTCCAGCATAAAGAATCCAGGCCCTTCGTCTTAGAAGGGAAACTGACACAGGTATCATACAAGTAAAACGTAAAGCATCATATGTATGTGAGTTATTCTTGGCATGATTATTCTGACTTTTCAGACTTGTTGCCTCACAGACATGGTCTTTGAGAAGTCAGGGCCACCTTCTCACAATGAGACAACAGGTGAATTTTATTAGAGGCATTACTAGAGCTAAGAAATGTAAAGAACCCTGGAAAGCTCCATCTACCAGCTAAGAGGGTTTGGTTACTAAAATGGATTTGCTCCTAACCTCCCATGACAACCCAGCAGGGGCAGAATTAAGCAGTCTTGTGGAAGGTTTCTCACCTTCCCCATTCCTCTTTCTCCTTCTCTACCCACCTATTTCCATATGCGTTCTAGCCAAGATCAGATTCTTTTAAACACATATTTTAAAAATCCCATTGACTTTGCCAACAGCACATATCTCACACCTCTCCTCCTCCCCACTTACAGAGTGGACCCTAGAGTTTTGCCTTTCCTCTAGCTACATGTGATATGTCTGTAGCTCTATTGAAAGCTCCTGGTGCCTTCCCTCCACCCCTTCCTCTTGGTCACAAAGCTCAAGGCAATATAAGATACTATTACTTTTTAATATTTTTAGGAAGCTGGGAAGCAGAGGGGAGGCCTGAATATTATATGACTATATATTTCAAGAAAACTCCTGTTTTGATTCTTCTGTTAGGCTCTTAGAATCTCCCCAGATACAATTTCCAACTCCTGTTCACATTTCCTTTCACAAGCCGAAAGAGAGAGAGAGAGAGAGAGAGAGAGAGAGAGAGAGAGAGAGAGAGAGAGAGAGTGTGTGTGTGTGTGTGTGTGTGTATTCAATACCAGTGAAACCATTGAAGTATACAGAATCTGGCTTGAGTTTTACTTATTTTGTTGGTAATTTGGGAAGACTTGAACCTAACCATAGAGAAGAGTAGTAGGTGAGCTATGCCCCCAGTTTAGAATGGTCCAACATCTTGAATTATTTTTCTAGTATTTCTTGGTTCAGGAAAACATATTTTGCCCATCAACTTTCCCCCCTGGATGTTCAAAACCCACACGCAGTGGAAGAGAAATTCAGTCTGTATGCCTGCCTCTGATTCATCAAGATGTTGGTCTCAATCATGCCCTACATGCAACACTGTTCCTTCCGCAGTTACACTTCTCATGCCTATTTGTCCAGTGTCTGCAGGACACAGAAAAGGCCAACCATGACCTGAAAAAAGGGCCACCTGGGATGCACTTAAGTTGGAGTAAAACTTGAGTAAGAAAGTATTCAGATGGTCAGTTACCACACATGATACAATTTAAGAGATCTAAGTCAAGGTCAGAGGCAGCTAGTGGGTGCAGTGAATAGAGCCCTGGGCTTGGAATTAGGAAGACTCTTCCTCAGTTCAAAACTGGCCTCAGATACTAGCTGTGTGATCCTGGGCAAGTGATTGAACTCTGTTTGCCTCAATTCCTCATGTATAAAAGAAGTTGAAGAAGGAAAAGACAAACTACCCCAATATCTCTGCCTCTGCCCCCCAAAAAAACAAAACAAAACAAATGGGGTCATGAAGAGTCAGACACAACTGAACAACAAGACTAGATAAATGCTGAGACCCTTTCTCACTCTGAGAATCTCTGTATGTCCAGGATTTGAACTCGGGCCTTCCTGAATCTAGCCTTCATTAGAATGCCCTAGACTTTTTCCCCCCACAAAGGTTAGACATCAAGCAGAAGAGCCACTAAAAAGACTCCCCTGTCCATATACTAGGCTGTCCCTTTTGTAGGTAACTTAACATTAGCTATGTTGTCACTTCTGATATCAAATTTATAGTGGCCTGGGTTTGGATCTGATCATTCCCTATGTTGTCTTTGGATGAGTCACCTCAAGTCTTTAGATTTCAGTGTTCTGATCAGGAAAATGTGGGTATTGGGCCAGAGTCAAGTCAACAAACATTTATTAAGCACCTACTATGTGCCAGGTCTCAGACTAAGGGTTGGGGATACAAAGAAAGGAAAATCAGGCTCTGTCCTCAAGGAGCTGACAGTCTGAATGGGTCTCTGAATTCTTTTCTAGTTTGAAGTCCTAAGTAAGGAGAAGTATGTTACTATAGAAAGATCCTTGGATTTAGTTCAAAGCTCTGGTGCTTTAACAAGTGGAAACTTCTGTTCTCCCAACAGAACAACTTAGAGCAAATGGTATTCTCCTTTATTTCCAAATAACTTATCCAAGAATGAAGAGCTGATTTCTAATCCACTGAGGAAGATTATTTGAATGGCTTCTTGGAGAAGCCATTGAGTTGCTATTTAAAGCAGATCAAATGGCTTTGTCCTGCCAGGTCCATGTTCTCATATTTACCCAAAGGGCTCATTGGGTTTCCCATCCCTCCTTTGTTGTTCCGTCATGTCTGACTCTTCATGACCCCATTCAGGCAAAGATACTGGAGTGGTTTACTATTTCCTTTTCCATATCATTTTACAAATGAGGAAACTGAGGCAAATGGGATTGAATGACTTGCCCAGAGTCACACAGCTAGCAAGTGTTTGAAGCCAGATTTGTACTCAGGAAGATGAATCTTTCTGACTTTAGGTCCAGCACCCTATTCACTGTGCCACCTAGCTGCACCATCCTTCAGGCAGACATAACAAGGGGTTGGGTATTCCCATCTTTCACAAGATATTACTCACCAGGAGCAACCAGAGGGATCTGCTTTGTTATTTTTCTGACAGCAGTTTGTACCATCATCTATGTTCTGTCTTTGCAGCTAGGTGGTACTGGGATAAAGTAATCAGGAAGACTTGAATTCAAATCTAGCCTCATACCCTACCAGCTGGGTGACCTTGGGCAAGTCACTTAATTTATGTCTGCCTCAGTCTCTTCAAACTTATAAAATGGAGATAATAATAGCACTTACATCACATAGTTGTTATGAGGATCAAAAGAGATAATAGTTTTAAAGTGTTTGCACAGCGCCTGGCACATAGTAGGTGTTTAATTGTTTTCTAGCTTTCTATTTTTATCTTTAATGACTGTTTTTGGACTGCTGGACTAAATCCTCTGAGAAGATTCTTTTTCTGACTCTACACATGCATTGGTAATTGGTAAGATAAGAGTCTGGGATGAAGAAAGAGACCAAATGTTGTGGACTGAACAAATAATCCAGTTGGTCATTTGTTTTGGTTATCCATTTTCTGAGACCTTTTCCCATCCCTGATTTCCATCTTCCCAGGTACCCAGTACCCCCAGGATCTTTCTATCTCTCTTCCTAGTGAAACCTGAAGGTAGAATTCCTAAGTTGTAAGGGACCTCCAAGTCCATCTAACTCTGGCTTATACCTAAATCCTAGTGAGTTCTTCAAGCAAACCTGTTCCCTTCCCAAGCAGTCTATTCCACATTCACTGAACTAGTAAGTGTTAGAGCCACATCTTCCTCCTCCAAGACCAGAGACCATTACACTATACTATGTTGCCTCTCAAAGCAGGATTCAAATTAGTGATCTTGGCCTTCACTCTAAGGGCTCTATTTGCCCAGACAACTCTATGAGTCTAGAGGACTGCTTTGGAAAGAGATGATGATACCTTGGCTCCAGGTGACACTGCTCCTGGAGAAGAATTAAATTATCGTAGCTATAGCCTCAATTTGTAACCAACTACCAGCAGTTTGTTGGCTTACCTGGAAATTACAGAGGCCAAATCCCTCCACTCAGTACTTTACTCCAAAATAGCAGTTGGATATACCTACATTGTTAAATTTTTAGAGCTAGACAATAAGAAACAGCTACCCTACTGAACCTTCATTGTCAGCCCCAGAATACCAGTCAGCTATATGGGATAGAATGGTAGAATTTTTTAAAAAATCAATTTATTTATTTTTAGTTTTCAACATTCACTTCATAAGATTTTGAGTACCAAATTTTCTCTCCATCCCTCCCTGCCCCCCCCCACTCCAAGACAGCATGCAGTTTGATGTAGGCTCTATAGATACTTTCATATTGAACCTATTTTCACAGTAGTCACCTTGTAAAAAAGAATTAGAACCAATGGGAGAAACCAAGAGAATGAAGAAACAAGCAAAAAAATGGAAAAAAAGAGCAAATAATATGCTTTGATCTGTATTCAGACTCCATAGTTTTTTGTTTGTTTTTGTTTGCTTGTTTTTCCTGGATGTGGACAGCATTTTCCATCATGAGTCCTTTAGAATTGTCTTGGATGCTTGCATTGCAGTGAAGAAATGAGTCTATCAAAGTTAGTCAACACACATTGTGACTGTTACAACGTTCTTCTGGTTCTGCTCACTTCACTCAGCATCAGTGCATTCAAGTCTTTCCAGGTTTTTCTGAAGTCTGCCTGTTTATCATTTCTTATAGCACAATAGTATTCCATTACATTCACATACCACAACTTGTTCAGCCCTTCCCCAATTGATGGACATCCCCTCAATTTCCAATTCTTTGCCACCATGAAAAGAGCTGCTATAAATATTTCTGTACATGTGGGTCCTTTTCCCATTTGTATGATCTTTTGGGGATACAGACCTAGAAGTGCTATTGCTGGGTCAAAGGGTATGCACATTTTTATAGCCCTTTGGTTCCATATTGCTCTCCAGATTCGTTGGATCAATTCACAACTCCACCAACAATACATTAGTGTTCCAATTTTCACACATCTCTAGCATTATTAATTTTCCTGTTTTGTCATAGGTGTGATGTGGTACCTCAGAGTTGTTTTGATTTTCATTTCTCTAATCAATAGTGATTTAGAGCATTTTTTCCATATGACTATAGATAGCTTTAATTTCTTCAGGTGAAAATCACTTGTTCATATCCTTTGAAGAATGGTAGAATGTTAAAAGAGACAGCTAGGTGATCCAGTGGATAGAGTGTTAGACTTGACCTCAGTGCAAATCCCACCTCATAAACTTACTAGTTGTGTGACTCTAGGCAAGTCATCTAACCTGTTGTGGCCTCAGTTTCCTCATCTGTAAAAGGGAGATGATAATAGTATCTATCTCACATGGTTATTGTAAGAGTCAAAAGAGATAACATGCAAAGTACTTTCCTTGCCGTAAAGTGCTAAAATGTTAGTTATTATTCTTAAAATTGGACTGGCTTCTTCAAGATCACCTGCTTCCATCCTCTTTCCCAGCCCTACCCTCAATTTTACAATAGCAAAAAGTGAGGCCTAGAGAGGGGAAATGACTTCTTGAAAGTCACATGATATTGATGTGAACTTCCTAACACTCAGACCAGAGCTCTTCCCTACCCTGCCATGGGATAGTTCCTAATCCAATGATACTCCTCTTTGTTTATTTTTCTCTTTAAATTTTTTGTTCTGAAACATTTAAAATTTCAGTTCTGGAGGGGACTAGGGCATGTTGTTATTTTAATATGTGAAAAGTTTTATTCACCAATCCAAATTAATTTCCTCACTGCATTTACCTTTATTCCTCCTGAAACCCAGCAACTCCCATTGACTGTAATTGGAAGCAGCACTCAGCTTCTGCATAAAATATTAGCTGGTATGAGGTTTCCAGGGTTTCTCTGATCAAGATAATATCTTCCCTGAGGAATTCAGAGCCTGAAGGGCTGGAGTCAAAGTGAGGGAGCTGGAAAATTGAAAGCTGCCAGTAATGTATAATACAGTTGAGGAAGCCATGTTTAAAATGATTGTTGTGTGACATGGAACATTATGTCTCTTTCCTCCTTCATAAATTATATGGTTCAAGGAAGAAATGCTATTTGTTAAAAGCACTTGGAACTTTTTACCTACCTTTGAACCCGCTTCAGGCCCCCAGAAAGGGGAACTTAGCTAACCAGAAGGATTTTGTCTATCTCCTGATGACTTAAATATAAAAAAAATACCGATGTGTGTGTATTTCTGGCCACAGTACAATCTATTTTATCTCTTAACACTGGGACAAGACTATGCTTAAAGTTATTCTGGCCATTTCAGTCTTTGAGAGGTCATTTCTCTCCCTCTTTTGAAAGAACAAGCCCCATCTCACCTTTTTCATGGAGTCTTTCATTTGAACCTACAACAAACTCTTTTGATTTCCTACAACAAAGATAATCTGGGCCATTCAGTTAGTTAAGACTCAAATGAGTACTTATTATAGGACCTATGTTTCATCGTGTTCAATAGATTGTAAGTCCCTTGATGACAGAAACTCATTCTTCTAATTTTATATTTCCCACTGTACCTGAGTGGCTAAATATAGTCAAGTAAGATATTATTTTTTTCTATTCCTTTGCAAACATTAGAAATGTCATTTGAATTCAGAGCTGTGCAAACCCAGGAGTCTGTTTCTGACAGTGGTACCCAAGAATATTTGATGAGAGATTGTGTTAGAGCTATGCATGGTAATGACCTCAAAAGCTTCAAGGGGTATAGTGAAAACAAAACCATGGATTGAGAACTAAACTTTCCTTTATCTTTACAGATCCATCATTTAGGAATTTCTTAACCATGCTTTAGAATATTTGTGTTAACATTCTGTGAAAGGGTGTTGTTGTTTGTCCTTTGCCCTCAAAGAGGGCCGTGACGTCATGGAGGTGATGCTATGACATGCAAATGAATTGGATTTAAGTGACGAAGGATCTGTGCAAAGTCACCAACCTCACTTTCTCCTCCGGAGCCATCTGGGTCTAGTGGCCAGGATGGCCACATCAGGATGATTGGAGATGGACCCTGGCTATCTCTCTAGCATATTCTTATACTCAGAATACCTTCCCTTTCCTTGCCTCCCACTATCTGAATTCAGAGGTCTACCTGTGTCCATTTTCTACCCATGCTTTTCAGTCTAGCTCAAATGCCACTTCTTCCAGGGAGCTTTGTTTCATATAACATTAATATTAATACTAATAATATCTAGCATTTATATAGCACCTACCATGTGCTAGGCACTGTGCTAAGTGCTTTGAAGAGACTATTGTTATTCCCATTCTATGGTTGAAGAAACTGAGATAAACAGAGGCTGTGACTTTTCTAAGGTCACATAGCTAATAAGTGTCTAAGGCTGCATTTGAACTCGGGTCTTTCTGACTCAAGGCCCGGTGCTCTATTCCCTGTGCTACTGTCTTCACCCAAGTGAAAGTGATTAATTATTTCCTCATTTGATCATGCAGATTTTAGATTTCCCATGTATAATTGTATTATAGTTTGTATTACTTGTACATATTTTAAGCATCACAGAAGAAGACAAGTAGAGCCAGAAGAGGCCTTAGATACCATTTAATCATGTGATCATAAAATCATAAATCTTGAGGTGGAAGGGACCTTAGAAGCCACCTAGTCTACCACCTCCCCTCATTTTACAGGTGAGGAAAGTGACTTGGCTAAGGTTACATAGGTAGTAAGCAGCAGAAACCGAATTTGAATCACCATCATCCAAATATAGAATCACTAATCTTTCCACTATACCACCTGTCTCCAACTACCTGGTTTCATAGTAGAGGCAACCTAAAAAGTGAAGCAATTTACTTTCAAGATCATATAATGCATCTACCCTATTCTGCTCATACATTTACCCACTGATCTCCTGCCCAAGCATACACACTCACCTTCCTTAAATGCATGCAAAGTGAAGTAGAAGAGCATAGATCCAGATCAGAAATGGATGGACCTCAGAGACCAATCTGTCCAACACCCTTATTAGATGGATGAGGAAAGTGAAGCCAGGAAGATTCAGTGACTTGCTCAAAGTTATACCAGCAGTAAATGTCATGAGTAGTCGTTATTAGAGACAGGATTTGAATCTGGGATCTCTGATTCTAGAGTTACTGCTATTTCTACTGTACCACACCACTTCCCACTCCTTCATTTTATAGATGAGGAAATCAGGGCCCTAGAGGGTTAGGCTTCCCCTAACCCATAAGGTCATATAGCTCATTTACTCTTGCATTCTCATACACTTGCCCACAAACATAGCACTGCATTCTTACCCAGAAATGAACATTCTGTGAAAAATCAGAATTGGAAGAGATCAAGATAATCAACCAGCAATTATTTTTAAAGCACCAATTATGTTAATAAGCACTGAGGATACAAATATAAAAGACTCCCTACCTTCAAAAAGCTTATATTCTACTAGGGAGACGAACAGATTTACAGATAAGGCATATAAGCAATGTGCAAAATAAATATACATTGATTTGGGAGGGCTCACTGATAACTAGGGCAACTAGAAAAGGCTTCCTGAAAGAAATGGCATGTAAGATGCTTCTTAGAGGAACACTGAGGTTCTGAAGGTAGAGAAGAAGAGAAAGAGTATTTCAGGTACAGATCTTTCTCTCCAGAGGGGCTGAGGGAACTGTAGATAGTTCTTTTTTTTCCCCATCTGGAATTAAAGTTTGAAGGATGAGGGGAAAATGTCTTGTGGATTTGGGGAGAGAGCCAAGAACTTTGGAGTTCACGGAGAGAAGGGTCTGGTGATGCTGATATGTGCCATTTTCAGTAGCCAGCTGTTTAGATGAGAAGGAAACTGCTAACCTTATTAAAATTATCATAAACAGTTGGAGCCTTGTCTATTTAATTGATGCATTTAAGGAATAATTTGCCTGGATGGAATTTTGAAGTTTCCTTGACTTTCTGCTACTGATACCTAGTGAATTTAAGCCTTCTCCAATCCCCCACCCCATCTGCCTCAAAAACTAGCATCACTTAGCCTGTGAAGTTTTCTGCTCTTTTTAAATCTTAGTTATTTTTTGTCTGTATTTTTATAATGGGCTATGTCTCCAGATAAAAATAAGCTGATTTTTATTGCATTCTGAGTGAATGATGTGTTAAAGGAGTAAACCAGACAATGGGGAAGGATAAAAGGGAGCCCGTGAACCAGTAACACTAAATTTATCTGGGAACCTATTTTGAAACTTTCTGTCTGTCTCTTCCAGACTCATCTCCCCAGGTTTTGTTTGTTTTTGAGGGGGAAGTATTAGACAAGCTGTGCAAAAACATGGAAGTCAAAGATGGGTGTTACATTTGACAAATGGTAAGTAGGTAGATCAATTTGGCTGGAGCAGAATGTGTAATTAGCCTGGAGAGATAGATTGGGGCCAGGTTTTGAATGGCTTTAAACACAAAAGGAGCTTACCTTTTAAGGACTATGTGAAGCCTCTGAAGCATCTTCATCAAGGGTATGACATGGTCAGACCTGTGTTTAAGGAATATCAATCTGGCAGCCGTGTGAAAGATGGACTGGAAAGAAGATGGAAAGAGAGAGACAGGCACCGATGGATGATGTAGAGATATCAGCTAGTAAGGTACTGCTATAGTCTCGTCAGGGATGGGGCACCTGTGGCCATGAGGCCATATGTGGCCCTCTAGGTCCTCAAGTGTGGCCCTTTGAATCCACAGTTCACACTTTGAATTCAGTCAAAGGGCCACACTTGAGGACCTAGAGGGCCACATATGGCCTCATGGCCACAGGCGCCCCATCCCCGGTCTAGGTAATAAAGGTCTGGATTAGGTCGGCTGTAGAGTAAGTCGAAAGAAGATGAGAATGTGAAAGATGTGGTGGAGATAGAAGAGACACAGCGTGGTGGGAAGAACACTGGATTTGGAGTTAGGATACCAGGTTTTAAGCCCTGACCCTTTCATTTGCCAGCTGAGTCTGGAAAAGTCACTTCATTTCTCTAGTCCAGAATTTCCTAATCTGTCAAATGAACCAATTGGACTACTTCAGTTGTGTCAAACCCAAACAGAATTGGGAGTCACAACCATATATTCAAATCCCTATGGATTAGGAGCTGTATATTGACTTCTTTTTTAAAATGGAATGTTATCTATGTTTTATAGTATTTTTACTTTGGTAAATAATTTCCAATTTTTCCATTTTAATTTTGTTCTGGCAGCACTAGAGAGTTTTTAGGGCTACATGGGGTTTGTGGGTCATGTTTGCCAACTCTGGACTCTCTGAGGTCCCTTCCAGATCTAAATATATGATCCTGTAATCTATTCTAACCTCATTAGGAAGATTGTATGATCTCCCCATCCAGCGTCTGCTTGTGCATGTCCCTAGCCATTTAGGTGTAGGATAGCAAAAATTGTTAGGAAATTCATTCTTATATAAAACAAAATCCTTTAGTCCCTGATCTGCTAGCAAGAACAATTCAGCAAACATGTAATTAATTCTTCCTCCATGTGACAGCCATATAGAATCTAGAAATTTTCTCTTTAGGTCAACTAGTGATAAGTCAAGTTTTCAGCCCCACCTTGTGTTGAAACAACAACTTTTTTGTTTTTCCTACATGTTGCATTTTACATTTGTCCCCCATTAGATTTTATTTTATTTTTTAAATTTCCATCTGTTTTTCTAGTCTGTTAACAAGCTGATTGTGACTTATTCTTCCTTAGGCTTCACATAGAAACTGATGTGTACTTCTTATAAGTTTCGTTCAGTCATTTTTTAGTCATGTCTGACTCTTCTGACCCCATTTGGAGTTTTCTTGGCAAAGATACTAGAGTGGTTTGCCATTTCCTTCTCCAGCTCATTTAACAGATGAGGAAAGCAAGGCAAACAAGGTTAGGTGACTTGCCCAAGGTCACACAACTACTAAGTGTCTGAGGCTGGATTTGAACTCAGGTTCTCCTGCCTCCAGGGTCTGTTTTCTATCCACTGTGTAGGCATCAAGGTGCTCCTTATTTTATTTTATTTTTACTAGTCCTATGATTGTATTGGTCTAGGGAGTTCCAGGTGGAGAACTTCTTTTACCAATGAAAATTTTCATCTTGTCTGCAACTTAGAAAGTGAAGGACATTAAGAAATTAAGTAACTTGTCAAGTTTCACAGTCACTGTGTCAGAGGCCCAATTTAGATCACTCTTGCTGATTCCAAGGCTTGCTCCCTATCCACTATTCCATAATGCTGCTCTCTCTGCATTTAATAATTGCTTTTAAAATATTTAAATTGAATTTAAATCCAAATTTTTTGTTTACTGTGTAAGTTATTCCTCCCAGCTTTTAAGTACTCCATAAGTTCAGTAAGTGTGCTTTGAATGGTTTCCTCAGCATCATCAAGAAAAATGTGGAAAAGGATGGGAATCTTAATGTCTGTCATGGATCCTCTTGACCAACATTGATTCAGAAATCAGTATGCTTTATACCAGGAATTTACTTGGTTCTACTTCCACAACCTGCAGTATTCTCCAGCTTTTATTTCTTCTCGTTATCCTCTAAGGATATCCAGAGAGGTTTGTGAAATGTTTTGTAAGACATCCAGATCTACTCATGTCTCAAGCATAACCTTCCTGATCAACCAATATCATAAACATATCTTAATAGAGGGCGAGGTCTTAGTTTGGATAATGGACTCCATATGTTTACTACTTGCTTAATCACAGATTTTATTTTAAACTACCTTCATTGGCAAACAGAGTAATGTCCCAGACTGTTAAATTGCTTACATACAATTCTTTTCAATTGTTATTCCATTCAGGAGCGTCCCTTGGTGGGAAATGAAATGTAGAATGTCACTGGGAACTTCTATTAAATTGATCTAGTTAGTAACCCCAAAGGCCACATTATTGCAAATTATGGTGTCCCTCCACTTGTCTCATTTCTTTTTATGGACCTGTTAAATTTCAGATGCTGTCAACCTCCTCCATTTCCCCAATTAGCCCTGCTTTTCTTATGAATTATTTTAATCTCTCAGGAATCCTTGATAGTTGGTAGTAAAATTGCCCTCTGAAGAAAAAAAGACTGAAATTCCTAAACAGTTTAAGTTTTTAGTATAACTCATGAGTAATTGCCTTATTTAAAAATAATATTAATAATACAAAAATTAGATGGGTTCCTAAGTAAAAGTACTAAAAAGTGATTGACATCTTTAGACATGCCTCCTTGTTAGATAGCCAAGTGTTAGGAACTTTGCTTAGTCAGACAACAAACATTTATTAAGTGCCTACTATATGCCAGGCTCTGTGTTGAATGCTGGTACACTCTCCCCCTCATTTTCTTTTCTCTATTAAAAACTGGGAAGATCACCTAGTCTTGTACAAAGATAGGCCCGACACATTGTCACCTTTCTTTAGGACTTTTAATCAGTGAAATATTGATATAACTAAGGTATAATGAATTCAGAGGTCTGATCTCTATTCCTGTTGTAAGGATTCTCAATTTAGTCATTTCAATAAGTTTGTTCACTGTTGAGTTAGAATTTTCACCATCATTCCGCATAATAGGTTTCATTAAACACCTATCTCACTGTAACAAAAAATATGCTTATTCAGTGAGTTTTAGTCCACTTGGTATCCTATTGTTCATTGCTGAAAGATGAGATTCCTCGTCCTAAATAAATCTCAGATTCTCTACTGTTGTTAAGGAAACTGTAGTTGTCATCCCCTAGATAAGTTTCTTCTGGTTGTTTTCAATGAACATAGTCCTTAATGAATAACAAGCAATATATCAGCTAACATTAATATCCTGTAATTTGAAATTTCCTACCACCTTTTACAGAATCAAATTAAAGGAGTTTCGCTGTACAACAGTTTCCTGATAGACATACTCACAAAATGCCTTAGCAGTGACCATATGTGCATCAAAAATCCCACACACAATCAAAACACTCCAAGATCCCTGCAGAGAGTCACTAGAGCACAACGAAACACACCTCCATTTATTATACACATTTCCAGAGTCTTGGGAATTCATTGTAATGTTATTTATGAGCACAAGAGTACTGTTCTAATTTGTATCATCCTCAGCAGGCCCATAACCACCATGAATGCTTCACTTTGAGTATTGTTGTATGTGTGTTTGTAAGGATATGTTGACATATTTCAGCCTTATTAGAAGTGAAAGCTTTCAATCCCTACATATGAGGAAATACTAAGGATTCTATGTCAATATATGTTCTCTCCACTTAAAAAAAAATTCCTATATGTAAATTTGGTTTTATATAATTTAGAGCTAGAAAGGAGCTTAAAGATTGTGACATGTAGTTGTATTTCATTCATTTCTGACTACATCCCTCTCCTCATTCCCCTATCCTTTGAAACAAAGAACAAAAGAGGGGAAAAAGTAATTTAGCTAAATCAAGCAATCTATCACCTGCATTTGCTACCATATACAACATTTAACCTCCGTAGTCCCTTTCTTCTCTATTCCTCACCCTCCCTTCCTTTGCAACATAGACATCGAGGTGCAATTTCTCTGCGTTTCTGGAGCCAAGCTTAGTCATTACAATTATATGACATTTAGCTTTATTTTATTATTTTCCCCTTAAATTGTTGCCACTCTGTTTTTCTTCTTGTTCTATTCACTTTACTCTGCATCAGTAGGTAAGAATCTTCCCACGTTTCTCAGAACTTTCAAATACATTCTCTATGTCTTAGTAATATTCCAATACATTTATGTAACATTGATTGGTTCTTATGTTCAGTCATTTAAATCATGTCCTGATGCTTGTGACCCCATTTGGGGTTTTCTTGGCAAAGATGCTGGAGTGGTTTGCCATTTCTTCATATTACAGATAAGGAAACTGAGGCAAACAGGGTTAAGCAACTTGCCCAGGGCCACACGGCTAGTAAGTGTCTGAGGCCAGATTTGTACTCAATGAGAGGGATTTTCCTGATTCCCGACCTAGTGCTCTATCCACCACACTAGCTAGTTGTCTCTGCAGTTGCTTCAATCATTTCCTAATGAATAAGCATCCATTTTGCCTCGAATTATTTTTGGTATTTTTTTTGCTATTATAAAAAGTGCTTCTATGAATATGTAGTGTATAAGGAACTTTTCTTCCTTCTAACTCTACAGGGTATATGCTAGCATTAGTATCTCTGCTTCATTGGGTCTGAGTATTTTAAAACCTTATTTTTTTAGTGTGTTTTAAGTTGCTTTTCAGAATGCTTGTGCTAATTTACAGCTCTATGTACAGTACATATTGGTATGCCTGATGAAGATGGGATCTAGACCCCTCTGGACTTTCCCATGTGGCCAAATCTCTGGCATTTGTCTGAGGCTATAATCCCATCAACTGGCCTTTCTTTGTGGTTAAGTTAAACCCAATCTCTCAATTCTGTTACCCTTAACCAAGCCTAGCCCTCCTTAGGGCCCCCTGCCACTTCCCACACTTAATTCTAGCTAGGCTCAATTGTCCAGGTTCCAGGAATCCTGTTCACTCCAGCTTACTGGCCACTCCCATTCAGATTTTTCTTAGACCCCTCCTCCAGTCACTCCAAACTACTTGGCCACTCCTAGATCCCTCCCACAGTCTTTCTGTATATAAATTCCAACTTGTCTCCATTAAGATGCTCAGATTCTTATAATCCAGCCACTGCTGAGATTCCTAAAATCTAGCCACTGCTATGATTCTTAGAATCTAGCCAATACTTGCAGACTCCTAGATTCCTTAAGAGTCTGGCTAATATGTTAGATCTTTAATAAACCTTGTCTTTGGCTGAAAGAAGGCTTGGGTCGAATTCTTTTGGGCAGGACTCAAGTGTCATGATCTCAGATCCCTAGCACCCCTATCCTCTAGACCTCATCATGCCTGTCTTTCCATAGAACCTTTAATATTAACTTTTTTTCCCCTATCTTCTGTCATCTTTGGCAGTTTACTACTAATATACTATCTATCTATCTATCTATCTATATATGTGGATATATCTATATCTATAATCTATTTATCTATCTAACTAGAAAGAACTAACTGACTTGAGGTCAGTCAGAAAATCAGTAAATATCAGAGTTAATATTTAAACCCACATCTTCTGAATATCAGTATAAGTCTCTTTCCATTATGCTGCCTCTAGCATCTCTCCCATTCTCCACAAATTGCCTCTTTTAAAATAAATTTTAGTTATCTCTTGTTCTTATGTTGCCAAACTTTTTCCTAGTATGCCTTCTACTCCTTGATTCCAGAGAGTCATCTCATGTAACAATGACAAAAAAAAAGTAAAGAAAAAAGGGAAGAAAAAAATTATTAAAACCTATCACACATCAAAAAAGTCTTAAACTATATGCAGTGTTTCACACCCATGGACCTTCCACCTCTGCAAAGGAATAGGGTAGAAATTTGTCATCTGGGGCTATGCTGTTTTTTTTTTCTTTTGTTGTTGCTTGTTTGTTTTGTAAATTTTCAACATTCACTCTCGGTAGTTTTGTGGTGGTGGTTCTTTGCATTTACATTATTGTGGTCAATGTGTATATTGTTTTCTTGCCTCTGTTTATTTCTCCCTGAATCAGATTATGTAAATCTTTTAATGTTTCTCTGTATTCATTATATTTGTCATTTCTTATAGCATAGTAATATTCTATTAAATTCATGCTATAGTTAATCAAGTAGTAAGGGTCAATAAACATATATTAAGCACCTACTATGTGCCAGACATTGTGCCAAGTGTTGGGGATGCAAAGAAAGTCGTAAGACAGTCCCTACCTCAATTCACAATCTAATGTGGGAAGACAGTAAATTTTAAAAAAAGCTAAAAAGTAGGGCAGAGGAAGGTGAGTACCTGCCTGGAGGCATGATGAAGTCCTGCAGGCAGAATGCAGAAATTATCTGAGAAGGTGTGAGTTGTAGACTTGAATTCATCTTATGGAATAATAAATTTCTGTAATTATGAAATCTAGGAGAACAGTTTAGATTAGATTAGTTTAGCCATTCCCCGATCAGTGGGTTTCTATTTTGGATCCAGTTCTTTGCTACTACAAAAAGTGCTACTGTAAATATTTTGGATACAGCATGTAGTCTGGAGTTAGGAAGACCTGAATTCAAACCAGCCTCAGATACTTATTAGCTGTGTGAACCTTATTAAATCATTTAACTCCTGTTTGCCAGTTTCCTTACCTTTAAGGTGGGGATACTATTGGCACCTACCTTACAGGGTTTTTGTTATGAGGATGAAATGAGGTTCTTGGCACAGTGCCAGGCACACAGGTGAGATAGATAAAGACACCCCCCCCACACACACACACCCTCTCCTCCCATCACTTCCCCCTCATCTCCTAATTAAGCAAACAAAAATACAGTAGATACATGGAGATCAGCAGCAAGGAGATTTGAAGTGTACTGATCCAATTAAATCAGATTTCTGCTTATGAATTAGCTATTTGCTTCTGCTCTCTCAGGGAAGTTGTATGGAGAAGTTTATATAAAAGTATATTTTTGAGTCATTGAAAAATTTTGGATGGGACAATTTAGGAGTATTCTCATTTTAGTCAATGTCATTTTTAAAATAAAAGTTATTAATATATTCTGTTTCTTACATAACCATAATATCCTATGTATCCCTTCCTCTCCACTTCCCAGAGAGTCATCCCATATAACAAATAGAATTTTTTAGAGAGGAAATTAAAATGTCAACTGGTCAAGATATTGAATGAGTCTAGAAACCTGTCCAATGTGCAACACCTGTGGACCTCTCACCTCTATGAAAGGATTGGTTGAGATCATCTTCTCATATCTCTTCATTTATGTCTGACTTGATCTCTATAATTTTGTTCCATATACTTTTTTTTTTGCATATAGTTCTTTCCATTTTTTTGCTGTGGTTACTGTGTATATTGTTTTCTTGACACTACTTACTTCACTGTGCATCAGTTCACATATATCTTCCCATGCTTCTATGTATTTATTATATGCATGGTTTTTTGTAGCACAGTATTATTCCATTAAATTTATGTACCACAATTTGTTTCTTCTTTTCCTATGATAATTCATTTATTTTTTTCTTGTCTTATTGCTATGTCTAGCATTTCTAGTTTAATATTATATAGTGATGATGATAGTAGGCAGCCTTGCTTCACCCTGATCTTACTGCAAAGGCTTTTAGCTTATTCCACTTACAGATAATGCTGGCTCTTGTTTTTAGACAGGCATTGCTTATCATTTGAAGTAAAGCTCCACTTATCGCTATGCTTTCTAGTTGTATTTTTAAGAGGAAATTTTAAGTTATATTTTATTAAGTTTCTTTGTATCAATTAAAAAATAATATGAGTTTTTGAAAAATATGGTCAATTATGTTGTTATTGTTTAGTAGTTTTCAGTTGTATCTGACTGTTTGTGACCCCATTTTAAGTTTTCTTGGCAAAGATGCTGAGTTTGCCATTTCCTTCTCCAGCTCATTTCACAAATGAGAAAACAGAGGCAAACAGGGTTAAGTGACTAGCCCAAGGTCACATAGCTAGTGTTTGAGGCTGAATTTGAATGCAGGTTTTCCTAATTGCAGGCTCAAGGCTTTATCCACTGTACTAGCTAGCTGCCCCAATTATGTTTAGAGTTTCCTAATATCGAAACACCTTTGTATTCCTGGTATAAATCCAGCCTAGTCATAGTATATGATCTTTATGATAATTTCTGAAGTCTCCTTACTAATATTTTACTTAAAATTTCTGCATTAATATTCATTTGGGAAATTAGTCTATAGTTTTCCTTCTGTGTTTTCTCTCTCCCTGGTTTAGATATGAAGACTATATTTATGTCATAGAAAGAATCTTTTTTTATCTATTTTTTTCAAAAAGTGTATGTAGTTTTAGAATGAATTATCCTTTAAATCTTTAGTAGAATTCACTTGTAACTCCATCCAGTCTTGTTAGTTTGTTTGTTTTCAGAGTTTATTTATAGATTTTTCAATTTATTTGTCTAAGATAGCATTATTTAATGACTCTATTTCCTGTTCTATTGATCTGGCAATATATATATATTTTTGTAAATATTCATAAATTTCATTTAAATTGTCAGTTTTGTCAGCATATCATTTGGCAAAATAGCTCCTTATAATTGCTTTTATTTCTTCTTTATTGGTTGTGAATTCATCTTTATAAAAGATTTTTGATACTGATAATTTGACTTTTTCTTTTTTAAAAATAAAAGCAAATAGCTTATCTAATTTATCTTTTTTAAAAGCAGCTCCTAGTTTTAGTTGTTAATTCAAATGATATTTTTTGCTTTCAATGTTTTTTTTTTAGGCAGTTGTGGTTAAGTGACTTGCCCAAGTCACACAGCTACTAAGTGTCAAGTGCTGAGGCCAGATTTGAACTCAGGTCCTCCTAACTTCAGGGCCGGTGCTCTATCTACTGTGCCACTTAGCTGCCTCTGCTTTCAATTTTGTTAATAATTCTTTTGATTTTCAGAATTTATATCTTGATGTTTAATTGGAAGTTTTAAATTTATTGATTTTTCTAGTTCTTGTTATTGTTGTTGTTTTTAGTTGTATGCCCAATGCATTGCTCTTTCTTTTATTAATGAAAAAACTTAGAAATGTATTTTCACCTAAAGTGCCCCCTTTACTGCATCCCAGAGATTCTGGCATGTCATCTCATTGTTGTCATCTTTAAGGAAGCTGTTGAATGTTATTATATTTCAAGCTTTGACCCAACCATTCTTTAGGATTAAGTTACTTAGTTCCCAACTGATTTTTAATCTTTTCTTCAAAGGGCCATTATTATGTATAATTTTTATCACGTTATGGTTGGCAAAATATGTAGTATTTCTACTTTTTTCATTTAATGACCTAATACATAGTCAATTTTTGCAAATGTCCCATAGATAGTGGAAAAAAATAGATATACACATCTTGTTTTCCCTTCAATATCTCCAGATGTCTATCAGATCAAACTTTTCCAAAATTTTATTCAGTTTCTTATCTTCTTTTCCATTTATTTTTGGTTCAATTTATCTAGATCTGAGAGGGATAAACTGAAGCCCCCCACTATTATATTTTTACTGTCTGTTTCTTCCTGTAAGTTACTCAACTTTTCCTCTAAGAATTTAAATACTGTGCCATTTTGGGGCATGTATATTTAATATTGACATTAATTGCCTGTGGTAGACATCTGTGGTCTTTTTAGCAAGATGTGGTTTCTCTGCTTATCTCTTTTCATTAGGTCTTTTTTTTTTTAGCTTTTGCTTCATCTAAGACCATAATTGCTACACCTTGGTTTTTTTTTTTTAACTTCAGCTGAAGCATAATAAATTCCACACCAGCTCCACATTTTAATGCTTTCCTTTTCAAATGTGTTTCTTGTAAACAATATGTTGTTGGATTCTGATTTCTAATTGATTATTCTATTATCTTCCATTTTATGACTGAGCATCCCATTCACATTTATAGTCTTGATTGTTAACTGTGTATTTCCTTTATCCTGTTCTCTCATACTTAGCCTTCTCTTTTTTCCCCTGCTCTTGTTTTGAGTCTGTTTTGCTTCTGACTAATGTCTCCCTTAATAGACTCTTCCTCCTATTCTCCCCTTTTTTTCTTAGCTCCTCTCCTTCCTATTTTCCTGTTAAATAAGATATATTTCTGTGTCTGTGTTTGTATGTGTATATTCTTACTGCCTTTAACCATTTCAGATGAAAGTGAGGATCAAGTGAAATCCTGTGTCACCTCCTGTTCCCCTCCATGGTATAAACTCTTCTTTGAATGCCTTATTTATGTGAGATAATTTTCTCTATTCATCCTTTATCACTCCCATACCCCACACCTACATTCCTCTTCCTCATTCATTCTGTTATTCTTTTGAGAACATTCAAACACAACAAAATCACACTTGGGCCATCTATCTAATTAGACTCTTTTTATGTCCCCTGGTGAGGAGAAAGTTTTGAGGGACTATGTGTATCATCTCCTCCTATAAGAATATAAACAACTTAACCCTGTTTAATTCATTATGATTTCTCATTTAAATTTACCCTTTTAGTCTTTCCTTTACTCCTGGGTTTGCATGTCAAATTTCCTACTCAGCTCTGGTGTATTCATTGGGAATACTTGGAAGTCCTCTGTTTAATGAAAAGTTTATTTTCTCCTCAGTAGGATTATGCTAATTTTTTAGGGGGTGTAGGTTATTCTTAGTTGTAAGCCTATATTCTTTGTCTTCTGCATTATCCTATTCTAAACTCTCTGTTTCTTTACATTGGTGGCTGCTAACTCTTCTGTCTTCTCTAGTTCCTTAGTACTTGAATTCTTTCTTTCGGTTGTGTGAAGTATTTTTTTTTTTCCCTTGATATGGGAGCTTGGATTTTGGCTGTAACATACCTGGGATTTTTAATTTTGGGTTTTATTTCAGGAGATAACGAGTGGATTCTTTCCATTTCTACCTTATCCTCTGGATCAGGGGATATCTGGGCAGTTTGCTTTTATAATTTCTTGAAATATGATGTCTAATCTCTTCTTGTGTTCATGACTTTTAGGAAGTTCGATGATTCTTGAATGATCTCTCCATGATCAGTTTTTTAGTCCAGCAATTTTTCCTATTAAATATTTCACACTTCCTTCTATTATTTCCATCTTTTGATTTTATTTTATTATTTCTTATTGTCTCGTGGACTCAGTTTCCATTTGGCAAAATCTAATTATCAAGGTGTTATTTTCTTCAATAAGGTATTGTGTCTCTTTTTCCAAGCAGTTAATTCTTTTTTTTAATCTTTCCTAGCTCTTCTCTCTTTTCTTATTCTTTCCTCTATTTCTTCATTAACATTTTAAAATCACTTTTTTTAGGTCCTTCTTTAAGTTTTTTCTTTAACTCTCTTAGGCAGTCTTTTTGGACTTGTATCAAAGTTGCATTTTATCTATGAGGCTTTGCTTATACATTTTTTTGGAGTCATTTTCTTCTTCTCTGTTTCTATGTTGAGCTTCCCGGTCTCCATAATAACTCTTTATAGTCACATTCTTTTTTGTTTAATTATTCTTCCAGCCTACTTTTTGACTCTGGACTTTATTTGAGTGCTGGGCTCTGCACACTTCTGGGTAGGAGAAGAGGATGTCTACCTTGGGCTTTTGTCATCTTGTGTCTTTTTGCTTTCATATTTCTGGGTAAGGCCTGCAAGCTTTCAGTGTTTCCAAAGTAGTGTGATCAGAGGGGATGTCTGTGTTCTGCAAATTTTTGACCCAGGTTTAGGGCTATTGGCATATTTCTGGTTGGGAGGTTCAGCAGCCTGCTGCTTGGCTCAGCCATTGTTGGTCCATTGGGAAGTTCTACTTGTTCAGAGTGATTGAATTGCCAGCTTCCTTCTGGCTTAGGATAATGCTGGTTTTCTATCTCCATCTGCAGTTCCTGGCACATATGAAACACTTAATAAATGCTTATTGATTGATTTGTTGATTAGAGGTAGAGGTACCACCTGCTTCCACAACAAAGATAAGGGACCAAGAGAATGGCGAGCTTTAATTTTATTCATTTATTTCTACTGTGTATTCCTATGGTCATTCATTCTCTTCCTCTTCTCTTTGTCCCTGCTGTCTCTTTTAGGTGGCAGATAGGTGCATGGTGGTTCAAGCGCCAAGCCTGGAGTAAGGAAGACTTGAGTTCAAATCTGGCCTCAAACATACTAGCTGTGTGACCCTGGGCAAATCACTTCACTCCCTTTGCCTCAGTTTCCTCATCTATAGAATGAGCTAGAGAAGGAAATGTCCAAACCATTTCAGTATCTTTGCCAAGTATACCCCAAAGGGGGTCACAAAGAATCAGACATGACTGAAAATGACTAAACAACAACAAAATCTTTTTTACATGATGTTGGCATCATAGGTAAAAGGACCTCTGGATTTTAGGAGAGAAGGCTTACCACTTCATGTCTGTTCGATCTTGGGCAAGTCATTTATCCTCATTTTATAGCTGAGGAAACTGAGTCTCAAAGACAATTATATTTGCCTTATTTCTCACAAGATTGTGAAGAACTGAGAACTTTAAGAACTTTAACTTTTGTTAAAGACTTTTTTTGTCTACTCTAAAGTATTATGCCTATATAAAGTGGCCCAATGATTAGATTCCAGATTTGTAGTGCTAAGGAGACCTTGATGTGAATTTCAGCTCTGCGATTTACTATTCGTATGACTTTGGATATTCATTTAATTTTTCTTGGCTTCAGTTTCCTCATCTATAAAATGAAGAGTTAATACTACATGGTCTCTATGGTTCCTTCAGCACTAAGTCCTATGAGTCTGTGACTATTGACTCTTGTATGATATTCATTCAAATATTTTGTTATTTGTTGTTGTAGAGTCCTTTCAGTTATGTCTTACTCTTTGTGGCTCCATTGGGGGTTTTCTTGGCAAAGATATTGGAAGTGTTTGCCATTTCCTTCTCTAGCTCATTTTACAGATGAGGAAACTGAGGCAAACAGAGGTAAGTGACTTGCCCAGGGTCCTACAGGTAGTAGGTGTCTAAGATCAGATTTGAAGTCAGGAAGACAGGAAAGGGAAATATCTGCTCTCCAAGTGCTTTTGCCACCATCATAGAGTATGTCCAGTGCAAGATATGAATTGTAGAGGGATTCCAATAGATAGGGCAGCCTCCCAAATGCTCCTGTTAGTAGATATTCTGCTTATATTATTAAGCCCTGGAACACTACAGAGTCCTCTAAATAAGATCACCCAATATCTCTTAAGTTCAGCCTAGCTATCTACATGGGAAAAACAAAACAAAACTAAGTGAATGCTAGTTTTCTAGACTATGATTTGTAGATAGATGGTACTTAAAGTTAATTCATCAGTATATATGGCTTTAGTGGACATTGTGCATGGATGATGAGGAAGGTCCAGAATTAAAAAGTAGGAGAAGAGTAGACTGAATTGCCTTTAGGAAATCATAGTTTGTTTGTTTGCTTTGTACTAAACCGTGAAATAACACAGTCTCCAAAGAATTAATGTCAGAGAATACCCAAGAGCAATGTAGAGCCTTATAGTGAGCAGGAGGAGGCTCCAGCATATCTATCACTAATCAAGAATTGCATGAAGTGTCATAATGATGTCATCAGTGGAAGGGGTAGCCCCCAAAGTTGGGCCAATCATGGATGGAGGGAGAACAGGAGAAGAAATGTACAGGTCAATCACTCCATCTGATTCTATACAAGGTCAGTAGAGCTAAATAAAGGTCTCCCTGTACTGTGGGTGGATCCTGTATAAAAGATTTTTGCGAGAACAAAGACAGAAGTCACATAGAACAGAAAGGCATGAGGGTTGCAATCTGTATAATTGGAGGGAATGCCCACATCAATGAGATCACAGAGTCACTAAAGCATATTTGATACCTTTATAGCTTTGATAATCACTACTTTGAGATATAACACCAATCACTCTGGCCTTCCTAATTAAAAAAAAAATAAAAGGTTATTATATTCCTTAATAATTTTGATCTTTCATTCCTTCCAAATTAATTTCACTGCTATATAATTCCATAAAATATCCCTTTGATAATTAGAATGGTAAATCACTATATCTGAATAGCAGGTGGAATAATTATGTTTATTTTATTGCTCAGGCCCAGCTTGACTACTGAATATTCCATCAATTATGTCATTCATTTCTGTAAAAATTTATATGATAATTGACATTGATATAGTGCATGGAAGTTTGGGAAGTGCTTAAAATATTTCACTGAAATTTCACAGTCATGATATAAGGTAGAAGTTTAGAGGTATCACTCTCCCTATTTTACAGATGAAAAAACTGAGTCTCAGAGCAGCTAACAGACCTAGTCATTACACATAGCTTGTGGATATAAGAGTCAAGGCAACATTGTAATATATATACACACACACATATATCACATATATGTATAAATTCACACATATGTTATATAGATATATATATATCAACATACAAATATGCATTATATATAGGCAAATATATATGCAATTCACATATACTATATAGATTCTATTTTTATTAGTGTAATTCTCAAATATTTACTGTGTTTTCTTAACTAGAATTTTTCCACCTCTTCTTCCTGTTAGTAATATACAGAAAAACCCACTATATTGGTGGTCTCAGTTAATTATTTCCCCTATTTTCTGAGCTTCTTTTAGTAAATCATCATGTCCTTTACAAATAGAGATAATTTTGCTTATTCTCTACCTAGGCTTATTCCCTCAATTTATTATTTTTTCTTATCTCATTGTCATAGCTGGTGTCTAGCTCTTTGTCCAAAAAAAAAAAACAAAAAACAAAAAACCCAGACATCTGACATCCTTGCTTTTTTCCTTATCTTATTGGGAACATTTCTAGTCACTCTGTTACAAATAGATAAGATATTTACTACTTATGTGGCCTTGCCTTTACTTCCCTAGTCTGGAAGATCCTTTCTAATGCTATATTATCCTATGATCTTAGGCTGCATTCAGAGGAGTAAAGTGCCCAAGACTAGGGAGGTGATTTTCTACTGAATTATATATATCAGAGATTTGGACTAAAGGCATAGGTGAGTCTCATCAAATTCATAGATGATCTAAGACCAGGAAAGGGAATACATACTGAATGACAGAGTTAGGATCCTAAAAAGATTAATTGACCTAACAAAGTTTGAATACTATGCTGAATTTAACCAGATGATATTTAATAAGAATAGAAGTAAAGTCCTATACTTGGGTTCAAAAAGATATCCTCAAAAGTACAATTTGGAGGGGGAACGAGTAAATAGTTTGTCTAAAAAATCCTGGGGGTTTAGTAGATTAGAAAGCTTCATTAGAAGTGTGATGGGGAAGCCCATCTAATATAGTATAGTTTTGGGTTGCATTAAGGGTCCAACTTGCAAGAAAAAGGGGTCATAGTCCCACTGTCTTGGAAGAACCCCATCTGGAGTACTATGATCATTTTGGAGTGCTATAGTTTAAGGACAACACTGATAAACTGGAGAGTGGGCAGAGGAAGGCAATCAGGACTGGTGAAGATGCTTGAGTCTATATCATAGAGGACTAGGTTGGGGACAGGGATGGGGGAGAAGAGAAGACAAGATGATTTTACTTTAGTATCTGAACAACATATTATAGAGTCAAATTTCTGTTTGATATAAAGAAAATGAAAACTTGGTAAAGTTGAGTTTTCAAATTGAATGGGTGGCCCAAAGCTTCCCCACACTGGAGTCCTTCCAGAAAAGTTGGATGACCATTTGTCAGATATGTTGTAGAGGGCATTCTTGTTCACATCGGGGTTTCCCTATAAGTTCTTAAGGCTGATTCCAGTTCCCACATTCCATTGATTTTCTTTTGAGATTCTGCTATGCTTATGCTCTCCTCCCCATTTTAATAAATGTCTTATAGTACCAGTTTTCCTTGGGAGTTTTCTTCAATCCTTTAAAAGAGTCAAGTATTCATAAGTGATTTTAATGAAGCCCCATCAGTCATGGTTTCCTGAAGGTCTTCTGTTTTAGGCCAATTTTGGTGAGCTTAAGATTATATCAAGACATAGTCTTGAGGTGTTTAGGCCATGAGCCAGTTGCTACATGGGCTTCCCTTTCAAGCTGAGATGTTCCATGCATATTGAAAGTTGTGACTTCCATCCCATCCATCATTTGCCCAGTCTGTGGCCAAACTCCCCTCTTAGTCTTTGTGATTCATCCCACGGCAGTGCCCTTTACCATAAGAAGGAGGGAGAAAAGGGGAACTTTCTTGAGCCAAATGGAGTATCATTACAAAAATTTTCCCTCTTGGAGTTCATTGGCAACAGCTAACATGGTCAGGAATTAATGGAGAGGGGGTGGCTGTGCCCCATACCAAAAAAGAAAATTCATGACCAACATTCCGAGAGCAGTTAGAACAAAATGTTCCAGTGAGTTAATTTCTAGCATTAATAAACTGATTCATCTTTAACCTTTTCCCATTTTTAGGATAAGGGGCAGAGTGAGAATCTTCATTGTTTGAGTATCTTGACTTTGAACTTAGCATACAGGCTATTAAACCCAGATCCTCAGAAATATGGGCCTGTCAAACTAGAACCCACATATCCCACACACATAAGTGTGACTCATAATTGAATCCTTACCCAATTATGTTTGAGGACTGAAGTAAAAAACATGCTGTATCATCTAGGAGTTACCTTTTTTCTCTTGGTTCTCCTGATGAGAAATGCAGGCCAAAGGTAGCTTTGAGATTTCTATGTTGCCCAGCTTGGCATTCCATTTAAACTTAAAGGGGGAGAACTATTATGTAGAAATGAAGGACGTGTTCTGCACACATGATCCCAAAGAATATCTTGGACTATGTCACACATGGTGATGGAGAGCTTAGGATCAAGACAAAAAATAAGGTTGAACATCAAGATAAAGTACCTGTATGGCTATCTAGACCTTTTAGGGAAACATCTGGACATGGACAGTGAGGTGGAGAAGAAGGTACCAGCCTTTGTAGGTAGATAAGGAAGCTAGGTGATACAGTGGATAGAATGCTGGGCCTGGAGTCAGTAAGACCCAAGTTCAAATCCAGCCTCAGACACTTACTAGCTGTGTGACCTTGGGCAAGTAACTTAACCCCATTTGCCACAGTTTCCTCATTTGTAAAATGAGCTAGAGAAGGAAATGGCAAACCACTGCGAAATCTTTGCCAAGAAAACCCCAAATAGGGTCATGGAGAATCAGATATAACTGAACAAATTTTTATCTAATCATCACTGCCCATTTGTTATTTATGATCACTTCTTAATTAGGCAACAGTTCTTCCCCCTAGTGATAGTTGTGAAACCTATCTCCCACACTTCTCCTATTTTTGAATATCACCTTTTATATTTGGGTCACACAGTCTTTTGAAGTTCATCATTGTATATGGAATAACAAAAAAAGTTGGTCTAAACCTAGTTTCTGCCAGACTTCTTTCCGGTTTCCCTAGCAGTTTTTGTCAAATGGGGAGTCCTTACCCCAATAGTTGCCTTGTGTCAATTTTCTTTTTCAGTGTGAACTTAATCATCAACAACAAAGACTTATTAGGTGCCTACTATGTTCCAGGTAGTGTTCTAAGCTTTGGATGTACAAAGAAAGGCAAAAATATAGTCCCTGACCTCAAGGAGCTCTCATTCTAATGTGAGAGATTATAAGCAAACACCTATGTGCCTACAAAATATGTAGGGAGGTAATCTCAGAGGAAAGATACAAACATTTGAATATAAAGAGAACTACATGAAAGAGGATCATATACGCATAAGCTTTCTCTGTATATTTCAAATGTTTGTAATTGGTTCACAATAGAAAAGAATATTGAACTTAAATCACAAAAACAAGGTATCACTATAGGTAAAAAATATGTAAATAAATCCTATACACATATACATGTGTATAAGTATGTATGCACATGTACATGGGTGTACATACACATCTGGGATAGGACTTGGCCTATAATTTCATTGGTATAGGGAGCTTCCTGGTAAGGAAACTTCTACCAATGCCTATAGGCACCATTTCTTTATTTTCAAGTCTTAGAGGGTTACATAGATCACTGAGAGGTTAAGTGATTTGCCCAGGGTCACACAGCCAGTGTGCCAGAACTTGAACCCAGGTCTTCTGCCTTTAAGGCCAGCTCACATTCTTTAAATTCTCATTTATTTTCTTTTGTGCTCTATTATTATCACTTTAAAACAACTTTTTCTTCAAGTTCCATGAGACCCAGGACTGGACATAATGGTCTAGTGACAGTACTAATACACATTAATTTTCAGTCTCTTCTAAGTTTAGGTAACAAATTTGCTTGCCATTTTCTCAGGCTTCAGACTTCTTGACAAACTGACATTTGATTTATAAGCCATGCAATTCCTTTACCCATCCATCCCAACCCGAGACAACCTCTCCTCCTCAGGTTTTTGGTACATAGCTCTCTCTTTCCACAGATATTCTTTCTCAGTTTCCATTGTTTTATCATCTCTGTCCCACCAAGTATAAGTGTACTTGAGGGTTGGGTCTGTGGTTTATTTATCTTTCTGTACTCTTCGTGATCTCAGGGTTCTCGTGGTTTTAATTCTCATTCCTATGAATGTGAGATATTCAACCTGTCTGCCTCAGGAACTCTATTGCCTCAAAACAACTGTATTGTAGGACATCTAAAATCAGATATCCTACGTTGTTCAGTCACATCTGACTCTTTGTGATCCCACGAGCCATATCATGCTAATGCTGCCCATGTTTTTTGGGTTTTTTTGGTGAGGCAATTGGTGTTAAGTGACTTGCCCAGAGTCACACAGCTATTGAGTGTTATGTGTCTGAGGTCGGATTAGAACTTGTGTCTTCCTGACTCCAGGGCCGGTGCTGTATCCACTGCACCACCTAGCTGCCCCATGTCCATGGGGTTTCAACAGAGATGCTAGAGTGGTTTGCCATTTTCTTCTTCAGTGGATGAAGGCAGAGGTTAAGTGACTTGCCCTGGGTCACACAGCTAGTTAGTGCCTGAGGCTAGATTTGCACTCAAGTCTTCCTGACTCCAGGCCTGGTGCTCTATCCTCTGAGCCATCTAGCTGCCCCATAGGCATTTTATAATCAACCTGTCCACAGTAGAACTCATCTTTCCCCCAAACAGTCTCTTCTTGACTTCCCCTTTTCTTTTGAGGGCACAATCCTGCTTCCAGTCATCCAGGTTCAGCACCTCAGTGTCACCTTCCAGTCTTCCCTTCCAATCCCCTTACATTGCCCCTCCCCCAGCCCATATCCAATCAGTTGCCAAGACTTGTCGATTTTATTTCTATAATAAGGCTCCCATCTTTGTCTTTCTCTCTACTCATAAGCCAGCACCTTATTTTAGAATTTCATTATTTCTCCTCTGAACTATTGAAATTATCTACATGTTTCTTAATAATTGGTCTCCCTGAGTCCAGTCCCTTTCCTTTCTGATTTAGCCTCCACACAGGTGACAAATTGATATTGTGAAATCACAGGCCTGACCATGTCATTCCTCTGCTCAGGAAACTCATGGGGCTTTCTTACCTATATAATAACATAAAATCTTTTCTGTTTGGCTTTTAAAACCTTAAGAATCTGGCTAAAGCTACTTTTCTAGGCATGTGTCATATTACTCTCCTTCATATGTTCTAATTTCTAGCCAAAAATGACCTCCTTGCTGGTGATTTTATGTGACATTCTTTCTCCTACCTCCACCCACACCTTTGCGGAGGCTATCTCAGGTGACTGGAATGTACTCCCTTCTATAGCTTTTACCTCAAAGCTCATCTCAAATGCCACCTCACAGAGGAAGCCCATTCTGACTTCCACAGTTTTTAGGGCCTTATTGTCAGATGTTAATTTTATATTACTTTATATTTTCTTAATTTAATTTTCTGTGGACATGACAGTGGTGTAGCAAATGTTTAACAATCAGCTCTCTGAAAAATAAATGTTTAATGTTTAATGTGAATTTTCTCATCACCTTTTAAGTCTATAAATCAATAAAACAATAAATCAAGACCTGATTTCTAAGGTGTAAACACTCACACTGATCATTTAACAGCTTGCTCCAGCATATCACAGCATGTTCCCCACCCCACAAGGGAATGTCGGCCTTTCAAGGGTGGCAACTTTTGTTTTTGTCTTTTTATTCTGAGCACTTATTAGGTAGTTAATAAATACTTATTGAATGAATAAACAAATGTCCAAGATAACATTCTCTATAGAATGATATTCTCACTGAGATGCAGCCCCCCATTAACCTCAGACAAAAACAGATGAACTTTCAGTGAAATCTAAGGCAAGTTAATGGATTTTTTTCCTACATGTTTTTGTTTGTAAAATTGTATTGATAGTGCAAAGCAATGTGGCATCAATATTCAGCTTACCTTGTTTTTCATGGCCTATAATGTTAAATAAATATGTGGTAATGGAAAGAGCCTTATATTTGGACTCATAATACCTGCATTAGAATTTTGCTTTTGTCAATTTTTAAGCCACACTCAACCTTTCTGGGTGCTTTCTTCATTTGTCAGATTAAGAGACTGAATTAGAAAAATGTTTATGGTCCTTTCCAGCTTACTGTCTATGAATAAACCAATGTTTAATGAAGTTCTAGTTTTGCACAGTCGTGGTAAATGTTGATCAATGAATTCTCCTCTTCTAACCAGATCATCTTAGTTTTAGTATGTCACTTCCTGCGCACAATACTATAACTTCCCCTCAAATCCCCATCCTTCCATAGGCATACAGAGACACATACCGATCCATGCACACTCTCCATCGATGCTTAAGTAGGCCCATTTGGTCATGAGTGTGGCTCCTACCTAAAAGGTTGATCACTGTTTTGCCACTGGACCCAGATGGCTCCAGAGCAGAAAGTGAGGCTGGTGACTTTGCACAGCCTCCCTCACTTAAATCCAATTCACCTGCAAGTCATAACATTCCTTGCTGATGTTATGGTCTTCTTTAAGAATGAAGGACAAACAATGACAATGCCTAAAAGGTTATGTATCACGACCCCTCCAAACCTTATCATCCTCTGTGGTCCTTGTTCATGTCTCTGCTAGGGATCTTCTTCTTTTTTTGAGTTTCATTGTTGCCTTTTGTTTTTGTGCCACAGCCCAACTTCTCCAATGCTTAGTTTTCCTCACAAAAACAAACGTCTCCAAAAAAAAACCAGTTAAATAAAACCAATCCACACAATGACCAAATCTGAAAGAGCATGCTACATATTGCTAAAAATAGTTCCCATCTCACTAAAAAGGAAGTTGCTGTTGTTTTAATCATCTGCTTTCTAAGGCCAAGACTGGTCCCTCTAAATAAACAGAATTCAGCTGCCCTTTGATGTTTTGTTTTTACCATTTATGTTGTTATAGTCATTACACATTTTTTTCCTGGTTCTCATTTAATCACTCTGCATCAGTTTATACATGTTCACTCAAGTTTCACTCAGTTCCTCTTATTCTTCATTTCTTAGGAAATAATACTATTCTGTTACATGGACATTCCACCATTTATTTTTAGTCATTCCCAACCAATTGGCACTTGCTTTTATTTCTGGGGTTCATTGTTGGTTATTATAATTTATTCACTCACTGATTCACACACACACACACACACACGCACACACACATACCCACATAATGTTGTTATGATTATTTTGATATATATGGTACCTTTCTATCTTGGGCCTCCTTGAAGTACATAGCAATGACTAAGCTTTCTGTGTCAGAGTTAGTTTAGCAACTTTTCTCTCAGAATTCCAAATTGTTTTACTCTTGTGATTCTTTTACTCACTTTCAGTGCACTACTAGTGCTGATTAGTCCATCCTTCATGTTTATAAGTGACCCATTTTTTTTTCCAGACATTCTTGTCTTCTGTGATGTCTCTTATTTTATTTTATTTTTTTTACATGCTAGTCTTCATTGGTAACATGGTACAGAAAACTTGTATATTCTTTGCAGCATTCCATTATTCAGTGGGTCACATGAAATGATGAGTTTTCTCATTTGTAAAATGAGGGTTCTGGAATAGATGATCTCAAAAGTACTCTTCTATCTCAATATCTATTATCCTATTATTTTCCTAAGGTCTTAATGTTTTGTGATTCAAAATCATGTAGCACAGAGGTATCAGACACAATCTGCAGGCCTCATGTGGCCTGCAAAATTCCCAAGTACCAGTAGGAGCTAGATTAAAACGTAATTGGGAAATTTTTAACAAAATAAATAAAAATATAGTAAAACATAGATAATGTTAATTTGTGGTTTTCTAAGTCAACATGTGGCCAGCAGGGATCCATTTCTATTTTGAGTTCACCACCACAGATTTAGCATTTTTCAGCCCAGTCTCCTCCAGCTGTGAAATATGAGGACAAGATGAGAAGTGCCAGTCAATGAGGCACACTGCATCGAAAATTCAAACTCAACTGAAATGTGTTCTAATTCCCAGTGAAGAGATTTATGTTCTACAGTCACCATCCCGACCACCAGCTACAGACTAAACACATGCAAACAGTTAGTGATGCTGAGGAGCTGGGCAATGGGGAAATTAATGTTCCACTCATTCATTTTGAAAATATGTTTGGTAGGAATTATCCCATTTATAGTAAGAGAGAAAGAAGACTTACACATTTCTGGAAGAAAAATACTTCCCAAGTTGCAGATAAATATTGATATTGGCCTTGAAGCAACAAAACACACACATACACACACAGAGTGCAGTAGACACAGGGGAGACTTTGAAGATTCTTTCAATAATACATTATATGGCCTTTCATTTAAGGGTCTCTGGGGAGACATTTTCATAATGTTGTTTGTTGAAGTTTATACTGAGGGGGTGAAGAGAAAAAGTAGTCTTATTGCCCACTTTGGGGAGGCTTAAATTTTAATGCCTTGGCAAATATTTACCATCTCTTTTCTCTTCATCCAAATGCTCCCTGCTTTGCTAAGCACATTCATAATCAAGAGTCTCCATCTTGAAGCAACATTTCCAGAGTTCTGATAACCAGATTGAAATGGTAAACACCTCTGCCCATGTGACCCCTAGCATATAAAATATCAGTTTGTGCTCCTGCAGGGGGAGAGAGCAAGTAGAATTGTTATTAATTATGTTCCTTTTCCAAGTTCTTTTCCAAGCTTATAGCATGTTAAAATGGGGGTGGGGAGAGCAGTACTTGCCTTGATCATGAACATTAGTGAAATAAATCTGGCTCAGCCCAGGCTTTTTTGTATTAATATCTCTAAAGAAAAGGCTTAGTCTGAAGAACAGAAGTGGACATTGAATCACAATGTGTGAATTTGCTGATTGTTCTTCCTATTGTACATTTGAGGAGAAATCATCTTTCAGGTATGTGTAAACATGTACATTTCTACACTAGAATCCCACTATAACACTAGTCTCAGAATTCAATAAGAGGTTGTTCTGTCTTAGACCCTAAATTACTGAAGTAGCTCCTATATTAAAACCTGTGTGACCTTAGGAAAGTCACTTACCTTCTCTGGTCCTCTATGGAATCATCTTTAAAAACGAGAGGATTGGAGTATATGATCTCTGAGGTGCCTTCCAACACATGTATGTTATGATTCTCTGTGGCCTTGTTTTGTCATCGGCCTTCTGATTGATCTAGGGAAGTCACCAAGCTTCTCTGTACCCGCAGGGTCTTCATCTGTAAAATGAGATTGGCTTTGCAAAACTATTATGATGAAATTTCTTTGAAATATTAAAATGTCATCTAAATATGAGGTACTAGTATATTCTTTATAATTATAACTGTTTATTCCTTTCATTTATTTATCATCTATCTGTTAACCCATTTTTTTGTTTATTTTTATGAGACATGTAGTTTTGTCGTAGGGGAGTCCCTGTTGAGGAACTTCACTATTACTTAGAGTCAGAAAGTTGACCTAAAGCATTGAGGGGTCAAATTACTTGCCCAGGGTGATACAGACTGAAAATGGCAGGTGGAAGAATTGAACTTGGGTCTTCCTGACTCTTTGGCAAGCTCCTAGTTCTCTAAATAATGCAACCTCTTAAAGTGTATTCCTTAATATACTATATAAAAGTTCCTTTCTGTAGTTGCTATGATGCCCTGAAGCATTAAGCCCAGGGAGAACAGTAGGGGATATTAAATATATTTGAATATATACATATTGTAAAATAGCAGAATTCTACCCTTGAATTAAAAAAATCAATTATACAACCATCAAGTTGGAATAAGCATGGCTAAATGACAATTTGTGAGATCTAGGGTCTTTGATGAATGAATGAATGAATGAATGAAGCATTTATTAAGTTCTTAAGAGCTAATAACATTAATAATAATAATAATAATATTCAAATTCTGTAGTGGTTACTATGTGCCAAGGGCTGTGCTAAACACTTTACAATTATTTCATTTGATCTTTACGACAACTCTGGGAGGTAGGTGTTATTATATCCCCAGTTTACAGATGAGGGAATTGAGGCAAATAGAGATTAAGTGACTTGTTCAGGGTCAAATAGCTAGCAATTTTCTAAGGCCAGATTTGAACTTAGATCTTCCTGACTACCAGACCCAGGGCTCTAACCACTGTGCCATCTAATGGCCCTTTTCTTTATATAGTTGCTGGGGATGCAAATAGATGAGTAACAGTCTCTGCTCTCAGGGAGTTCAAATTTTAATAAGGTAGACAATACATATATGGGAGGTTTCAGCTTCAAGTCAGATGGAAAGGATCCACAGTCCTTAGTGTTGAAAGGGAAATTCATTGTTTTGACTGGGACTTCCTCTATGGCAAAACCTCTTCTTTAATGCCATTTCCACTGATAAAATCACCTGAGTTTCTGATGTTGAACCATTTGACAATGTTAAGGATGTTAGGGGCAAGCGCTTTCTTTTCTGGATTTTCAGTACCTGGGGCTATAGCACTTAACTGCAGGAATGATTGCTAAGCTGCATCTCCACAGGGATTGCTTCCCAGAATGATGTCTGAGGACACTTAGCTGGAAGCATCACTGCTGCCAAGGCTCTTGGCTTCAGGGTCCTGGGTTGTCTCCATCAGGGTCTGAAAGGAAAAGGTAGTCCAGGTGGTGGGGGTGTTTCCACTTGCCTGGCACATGCTGCTCTCCCTCAGGATGCCTTGCTCCTTCAGCCAGGCTAGCTTGCCTTTCCTGTGTATGATGACTGGTTGATAGTTGACTGAGATGGATTACCACTTTTCCTTCTTTAGTGGACTTAAAACAGTAAAAAGAGGCAATTTTATATAGTAACTGGGATTCTTAACCTTTTGTATATATGTTGTGGACCTCTTTGATAATTTGATGAATGTTTTTAAATGTATAAAATAAAATACATAGGTTAAAAAGGAAACCAAACAGAGAGTGAAGTTATGTTATTATTCAACAATTTTCAGTCACATGCAACTGTTTTTGACCTCATTTGGAGTTTTCTTGGCAAAGATACTGGAGTAGTTTGCCATTTCCTGTCCTAGCTCATTTTACAGATGAAGAAACTGAGGCTAACATGGTTAAGTGACTTGCCCAGGATCACATAGCTAGGAAGTATATGAGGCCAGATTGACCTGAGGAAGATTAGTCTTCCTCACTCCAGACCTGACATGCCATCCATTGTGCCACCTAGCCACCTCAGAGCAAAATACGGTTATGGAAATATTAAAAAATATCATCGACCACAGACCCAAGGTTAGGAACCCCCCTGAGGGTTAAGCCCAAGCAATCATTCGAGAGGCAGCCCTCATCCCTAAAAACCAATCAACAATTCTATCTGTCCATGCAATAAGGTTCTCCATGGGCAGGTTTCCCTCCTAGCAAAGCCCCACATCATCAGGTTGAAAGGGAAGTTCATTGTTTTGACTGGGACTTCCTCTATCAATCCCACTTCGCTCATGTTTTGAATATAATAAATGCTTAATAAATCCAAGTTGGGTTAAATTAAATTGAAAATATGACTCAAAGTGCATGTTATACTGATCAAATTTAAACTTCTCCATCTGTCATTTAAAGCTTTTCACAACCTGGCATCTTCCAACTTTTCCAGCTTTCTCATACACTCATTTACTATCCTCCAAAGTATTTTATGGTTCAATCATATTGGCCCATTCGCTATTCCTCACATATGGTATTTCATCCCCCATCTTGGTGCCTTTGAATGACCTATTCCCTGTATTTTAAATTTGATCCCTTCTCACTTCTCCCTCTTGACAGATTTACCCCAAAATTAGTTCAAGGTCACCTACATGAAACCTTTCCTGATTCATAACCCCTCCCCAACGTGCTAGAGGGCACTGCCATCTTCCTAGTTCCCTAGGCTCACTACTTAGGTGTCATCCTGGACTCCTCACTCTCTCACCCCACCCCCATATACAATCTTTTGTCAAGGCCTATCAATTTCACCTGTGTTAAATCTCTCAAATGGGCCCCCTTCTCCCTTCTGATACTGCTATCACATTGATTCAAGTGATCATCACCCCACACCTGGATTATTACTGGTCAGTCTGCCTGCCACAAATCTCCTCCTCCATTCAGCCAGCAAAATGATTCCTAAAGCTTAGATCTGACCATATTACAGCCCATGCTCCATAACCCCCAATGACTCCCTATCACCTCCAGGATCAAATAGAAAATCTTGTGGCACTCAAATCTCTATTATCTAGCCCCCTGCCCCCACCCCCCTCAAACCTTGTAGTTTTCTTGCACTTTATACCTCTCTCAACCTCCACATACTCTTCAGTCCAGTGACGTTGGCCTCCTTGCTGATCTACGAACAAGGCTGCTCCTTCTTTGGCTCTCTCCCAGACCTGGAATGCTCTCCCTCCTCATCTCTGCCTCCTGGCTTCCATTACTTCCTCAACTTACTTCAATCCAATAAAAATCCAACTATCTACAGGACACTTTTTCAATCTCTCTCAATTCTGGTGCCACCCCTCCCTTATTTTATCTAGCTATATAGTTTTTTTGTACATATTTGTTTGCATGTTTTCCTTCTGATTCGATTCTGAGCTACTTGAGGGCAGGGCACTGCCTTTAGTTTTTCTTTGTATCTCTAGCATTTAGCACACTCTACCAAGCAAGTCTGCCTAGACTTCTCACACTGGAAATTCCTTCCACTTCACATCTTCAATCTCCTTCTCTGATTGGTGAGTTTGTCCTAGAATCTACATTTTAAGGAAGACACACAGGCCAATCATATTTGGATTCCTCCCCAGGTTGCACTCCTGGACTGTCTAGATTTTCTCTACCATGTCCCTGTATTTCCTTCCTTCCTACCCTTCCCCTTTTCAGCATCTTTTATATGTTATCTTTCCCCATTGGAACAAAAACTCCTTCAGGACAGAGACTATCTCTTTGCTTGTTACTGTATTTCCAATGCTTAGCAGTGATTTCTGGCCTATTGTTGTTTAGTCTTGTCTGACTCTTCATGACCCCATTTGGGGTTTTCTTGGCAAAGACACTGAAATGATTTGCTATTTCCTTTTCCAGCTCATTTTAGAAATGAGGACACTGAGGCAAGCAGGGTTAGGGATTTGCCTAGGATCACACAGCTTATAAGTATTTGAAGCCAGATTTAAACTCATGATGAGTCTTCCTGACTCCAGGCCCAGCACTCTGTCAGCTGTGTCACCTAGCTGCCCTAAACCCTTAACAAATGCTTGTTTACGTGATCCTTGTTGACTGTTCATTCTCTATGTAATCTATAGTTACTTAATATGCTTATTGATTGGATGCTTTTAGTCTCCAAAAACTCCTGATTAACATGCAAATATTTAAATGAGGAGGCCATGTCTTAGGCTTTAGCATGCAGTAGCATGGCAAAATAGAAGGGGCACTAGATTTAGAACCAGGAAGATCTGGATTCATATATACCTCAGATTCTTACTACCTCTGTGACCCTGGGTAAGTCACTTACCTGTTCTGTTCCTCAGTGTCCTCATCTATGGAATGAGGAGTTTGGGCTTAGTGGCCTTAAAGGCCTTGCAGACCTAAACCTTTTGGGATCTTATAGAACCTCACTGAAGATAAGCCAAGAGCCAGCCAAGAGCTTGGGAGACAGGGCTGTAAGCAAGAAGAGGCCAGCTTAAGCAGGAAGGGAGGAAAGTTCTAAGTATACTTTACTTACTTTTCAATCTGTAGTGACAATTTAAAAAAACACATTGCTAAGGTGTTCAAATATACCTTAGTTTCAAAAAGAGCTATTAGGACTATGCAGACACTTATTTTTCTTACAAAGTAGATGAATTAAGGGTGATTGAATCAGAATCACATGGACTAAAGTTCCTCTTGAAATAGATGTGGATTTGAAAATTAGTGAGAAAAAATGCCCAAGGCAGAGTTCTGCTGTAGCAAATAAAAACCTTTTGGGAAACTTCATTTTTCCAGTCTGGCCTGAATTTTATTTTCTTTTTCTCCACTCATCTCCCTCCTCTCTCTCCCAATTCAGAGGCCATCTAAAGACTCTTTTTGATGCTCTGAATGAGCTTCTATAGGTTATGGAGTCTGGGTGGTCTGAGAAGCAAAAATTAGCATCCCTCCCTACCCTGTACAAGCCATAGTAGAGGAATGAAGGAGAAAAACATAGAGGTACTACCTTAGATGATCCCTCTTTCTGTACCTGTTAAAGTCATATACTCTTTGCTCTATTTCCAAACACGAATTCTATAGGTATTAAGTATTTTGTTTTTCTTCCTTCCAAGTCTGAAGCCTTTCTTGATTTCTCCTCATTAATTTATATCCTCTACACATTTTCTCACCCTGTCCAATACACAATGGACTTTCCCCCAGAAGTCTTGACATTGCATTCTTTCATAATTCTCAATGCATTTATATAATGTTACTGCAAATTATAGTTATCTATGTGATAGTTGTCTAGCTAGGTGGCTCAGTGGATAGAGTGCTGGGTCTGGAGTCAGGAAGACCTGAATTCAAATCTAGCCTCAGACTAGCTGTGTGACCCTGGGCAAGTCATTTAACCTCTGTTTGCCTTAATCTGGTGGACAAGAAAATGGCACACCACTCCAGTATCTTTGCCAAGAAAACCCCATGGACAGTATGGTTCAAAGCATCATGAAGAATTGGACACAACTGAAAATCTCAACAATGTTTGTGTCTTATCCTCCTGCAAGACTGCAAGTTCTATGAGGGCCGGGGGCCATGTCTTTCTTAGACTTTGTATTTTGTTTGTATTTGTTCCTAGACAAAGCTCACCCAGAACTTTGTATGTAATAGGCAGTTAATGTTTGCTGATTACATCGTACAGTTGGGAACAATCTAGGTCAAAGAAAATATTCCAAGGATCTTCACTTCTAATTATCTGCAGGAAGGAGAGCTGAAAATAAATGACTTGTTTCAAGGATCCAGGGGCACAATAGTAGCCTTGGGTGCAACTGGGGGGCATTGAATAAAAATAAGAGGGCAGTGGAAGCATAAGAAAAGAAAATTTTGAAAAACTATTCATACAGGTTCCATCTCTTATGTAACAGAGTTAAAGTTGTAGTGATTATATTATTTTCCAAATAAACACACAAAATGGAAGCTATGACCAATCAGTGGTCAAGTCTTAACAAGCAAGTGTTGGCAGGCGAGCATGTCGCACATTGTTGGGAAGTCCAGCATGCATCGGCAGGATAGGTGTGTGTAATGACTTATTTACAACATGATACTACACAGTTAGATGATGCAGTGTTATGACATCAAAATTTCAATGCAGGAAAAAACCCCCAAATTATAATAAATTATTAAATTTAATATATATCGTTACAAAATATTTTATATTCTTTTAAATGACACAAATTTCAATAAAAAACCATTAAGGGGTTAAAGAAAGTAGATTTCCAGGGGGACAATGAGTAATTTTTTAAAAGGGGGCAGTAGGCCAAATAAGTTTGGGAACCTCTGAGCCCCTGGACTAAGGCATCACTTTTGAAGACTTTGAGGTAAAGAGGAGTGAACTATACTAGTATTGGTTCTTTAAACCATTCCTTGGCTTCTGTATAGCCAGAACAGCTTTCTTGGGACTACACGATAAATTTATACTCTACCAAGTATCTACCAACAAGAGCATTCCAATGAGATACTGGCATATTTCTATATACTTTAACGTTTACAAAGCACTTTCCTGGTAAAAACCCTGTGAAGTCAGAGGTGTAAATATGATCATTCCATTTTACACTCCATTTTTGAGGAAACTGGGGCTCTGAAGGGTTAAGTTACAGGCTTGTATGAGATTATATAGGCAGTGTCTGAGGTAGAATACAAAGCATCCTCTTTGGAATCAGAACACAGTTTAGTTTATACTAAGTTCTACTGAGAACAATAAAGGCTGATATTTATGTTTCATGATTTACAAAGTATTTGAGATTTGAATTAAGATCTCTACTGACTATAGGCCTAGTATCCCTTCTAATATACCATGCCCCTTCTCCATATATCTATGTCCCAATCTGTGTCTATGGACAATGATAGACCATCTGCATAAGGAACTCCCTATGAGGAATTCATCCACTGAAGGAAATCTTCATCTTCTCTTCAAATTATAGACTTATCAAGTTATCTGGAGCACTGAGAGGTAAAGTAACTTGCTCAGGGTCACAAAATCAGTATGATACTATAGCAAGGTCAGGATTTGAACCCAGATTTTCCTGACTTTGCAGCCAAATCTCTAACTACTATGCCAATCTGTCTCTCATAATAGCTAAAATTTATATGGCACTTCTTAAAGTTAACAAGCAATTTTAAAAATATGATTTCATTCTGACAACAGTGTTTGAGATATTCATAGATTCATAGACTTAGATTCAGAAAGCTCCTAGACAGTCAAAGATGACATAGCCACATAGCTAGAAGAGATCTTACTGGTCATTCATTCCAGTTCCCTCACTTCACAGATGAGGATTCTGTCTCTGTTACATTAAGAAACTGAGGCTCAGAGAGGTTAATTGAATTTCTCATGGTCAAACAGCTTGTAAATTTGAAGGTGGGCATCAAAGTTTTTGTGACTTTTTATTTAACCCTCTCTTAGGCCATGCTGCCTCTCTGGTACATTCTTTCAATTGTATTTAAGTGACTGCTATTTGAAACACTCTTAGGAGGAAGATAAATAGCCAAATGAGGTGTGTTTGAATATATAACGGCACCTCTTCCATGGAGTTAGTTTCCAAGTATCTTTACCATACGATGGAGAAATTAAAAAAGCGAACAGTTCCCCAAACTTTTGCAGGGTGCATTTAATGATGTGACCACTAGTGGGCATGAGGGAGCTATTGTACTTCGGTCCCTTTTTCACAGCCATCACAGCTATTGGGAAAGTGCTACTTTATTTACTACAGATATCTCCCCAGAATCCAGAGTCAAGGATTCAGGAGAGTTGATATCACTGTTATCAAAGACCCCTGGCTAACTTGTCAGGTAATGGTGGGTGCTGAACAAGGGAAGGGGGCTGGGAAACCTGAGATATGGTATAGTGGAGAGAATCTTGGATTTGGAGTTAGAAAACTTGGGGTATAATCCTGAATTTGCTATTTACCTGTGCGAGCTTGGTTCAGAGAACTTTTCTGAACCTCAGTGTCTTCCCTTATAAAATGATCAGATTCATCTAGGCCATCTTTGAGGTCTCTCCCAATTCGAAATCGAGGATGCTTTGATTCCTTAACATTTGAGTGGATGAGTTTTCATAGAACTAAATCATAGATAATAGCACAGTACTGTCAAGAAAGCATGGGATTTGGAGTCAAAAGACCTGGGTTTGAATTATGAGCATTTGTTTCTATTTAACTTGTGTGGCCTCATATAAATCATTCCTCCTCTCTGGGCCTCAGTTTCATCATTTATAGAATGAGTGAATTATACTATATGACCTCTCAGTTTCCTCCTCATTCCACATTCTATGATTTTGTGAATGGAATTTTTATAGTAGAGCTGGAAGAAACCCCAGAGATATAGTCCAATTCTGTCATTTTATAGGGGAGGAAAGTAAAGCCCATGGAGGGAAAATGATTTCACCAAAGTTAAGCAGTGAGTCAGTGGCAAAGGTTAGACTAGAACCACAACTCAGATCCTATAGCTCCGTTTCATCTTTCTCCTTCATTTGCAGCTTGGTGGAACAAAGGATAGAGCAGAGGACTTGTGATTTTGAAGCCTCGGCTTGAATCCTGATTCAGACACTCTCTAGCTATGTGGCCCTAACCAAATCACCTGACCTTTCTTTGCCTCTGTTGTATTATCTGTAAAATGGGGATAATAATAGCACCTACCTCAAGGGATTGTTGTGAGAATCAAATGAATTTACATATGTAAAAATGCTTCTGAAAACCTTAAAGGACTGTAGATATGCTAATGATTGTTATTTAGTCCAGTTTCATCATCTAGTTGTGATATTAGCCATCTGTGTGATCTTAAAGCAAGCCACTTAACATCCCCATATCTGTATCTTCATATGTAAAATGGGAGAATAGATTCCTTTCCTATGGATCACCATATGATTGATGTGAAGATCAGAAAAACTACTGAATGGAAAAGAGCTTTGGAAAGTACAATGTTTGTTATTCTTAAAACTCCCATCCGCATGGATGGGAAAGTACCAGGATATGTCAGGAATGTTGAACAATTCATGAGGAGTAGAAGGCACCCTGTTGCCGTACACTGGCTGCAGTGGCTTTCTAGCTAGGAACCTCTCAGTCTTGTTTTCATATTTTACCCTTGCTTACAAAAGGGTCAAACCAGGTCTGCTAGAGAGAACAGCCCGTTTTCCTTTGGAAAGCATTGGCTGTTGCCATCAGACATTCTTTAACCTTTTCATGTTTTCTTTGAAGCCAGTAAGTCACTTCTGGGATCTCTATTAGTGTGATGCTGCCATGAAGGTCCTTTGAGCCAGAATCGAAGTTACAGTTTGTGGTAATCTTCATCGTCTGTGTCAGGAGGCGCTAGGACTACATTTTCCTCAGGGCACATGGTTACAGCATGTGGTGCCCTCCACCCAGAGCCTACAGATAGTATGGCTCAATTACAAAAGGGAGGTGGGCCAGGGGGCAAGAAGCTTGGTTCCCAGTCTTCCCGCAGTCACTTAGTGGCCACGTGACCTTGGGTAAATTAGTTTCTTTCTCTGCATCTCTATTTCCTTCTCTCTAAAATGACAATATTATTCTACCTTCCCATAGTGGTATTGTGGATGAAATTGGAGATAAATGGATTATAAAACACTTTGAAGAATGTTAATGCCATATGTATATAAGGACTTTTTTGTGGGTATGGATTAGAAGGGTGGAGATTGATAGCAAGGAACATAATAGCTATTATAGTTATTATAGCACTTTAAGGTTTCTGTAGTGCTTTACAAATCCCATTTGATCATTATAGTATCCCTAGGGGGTAAATAATGCTATCTCCATTTTACAGATGAGAAAACAGAGGCAGACAGTGGTTAAGTGACTTCCCCAATCACACAGCTAGTAAGCATCTGAGGATGAATATGAACACAGGTCTTCTGACTTCAGGTCCAGTACTCTACAAACCGTTTCAGCTACCTGCTTCAGTAGTGAGTAAGAAGGCTATTACTTTTATTTTATAGGAGAAGTTATATGCACCTGGAGTGGGCCATTGGGAATGGAAATGAGGGATTGCGACAATTTCCACTGCATCCATGGAGGCTTTTCTGCCAGTTTATACTCAAATAGAATTCTCTGCTTCATGTCACACTTCACATGATGTGCCACTGGCAGGAAAAATAAATTATGTCAATGCTCAGATCTGTTTTCTCATTCGTCAGAGTAGGCAGGTACCTGTAAAATGTAACTTTTATTTTTCTGCCAAGGGGTGTTAGGAAAGCCTGCCCCCACATTGCCTCATTTCCTGAGCCCCTACACACAACTACTAGTAACCGCTCTCCCAGAATTAGTTGTATTTAGTGTGTATGTGTGTATATCATATATATAATATATGTGTGTATAGATATATGTACACATCTATCTGTCTGTCTGTCTGTCTATCTATCTATCTATCTATCTATCTATCTATCTATCTATCTATCTATCTATACCTGTATCCAGTATATTTACTTAGATACATGCTGTCTTTCTATTCTTATGTAGGTTCAGGCTATATCCTTCAAGACAATACAAGCTCCTTCAGGAAAGAGGCTGTTTCATTTATCTTGCTATCTTCTGTACATCACACAGTGTCTGTCACGGAGCAGGTTCTTAATAAATGTTTGTTGGTTGATTGATTGCCTCCAGACCAGCTAAAACTATGGTATCAGAGGCCCAAATGTTAGGGCAAATAGGGAGCCCTTTTTCTAGAAAGGCTTGGTACTGTCAGTTCTTAACGCACCTCTTTAAGTGAAATTATTCATATTGCTTCCCTCCCAACCGCTGGATGAGGTCAGTCATTCTGGGGGGAAGGAGTGGAGTTTTGATGAAGAAATAGGGGTATTGGAGGATCATTAGATAGAGATAGGGCAAGTCTGGATGGCCTAGTAATAGCCCTGAGCAGGCAAGAATAGTATAAGGAGACTTGGCACCTAGACACTTGGGGTGGTGTTGGTAAGGGATACTGGGAAAATGGTAGATCTTCAAAGACAAAATTCACTTTCCTAGTAATTATATTCTATTAAAGCTTGTTGTATATACTCACTCTGTGTCAGTTTTCTCTTTCTCCAAAATAATAGATAGAAAAACAGAGTAATGAGATGATGCTATTTTTCTTCTCTCCACTTGCTGTTCTTAGGATTGACTTTGTGAAGTCATAGAATACAAAATGTTGAAAGAAGAAGGGACTTTAGAATACTGAATATAAGAGCTGAGGGGATCCTGGAGCATAGAATGTTAGACCATAAAATTTTAGAACTCTGAGTGCTGATATGGTCAAAATGTTTATCGCCCCATGGCCAAACTGGCAGTGACCTTCTGTGAATGTAATTAATGTAGTCCTCAAAAGTCTACACATGAAACTTTAAAATGATGTTTTAAACTCACCTTGTAGAATCAATTCATTTTACAGATTGGTAAACTGAAGTCCATGGAAAGGAAAAGACATTCTGAAGTCCTGTCATGAATAAGGGTCAGAACCAGTCTGAGATGTATCTAATAAGTTTTGTATTTGGGACAAGTGTCTAAAAATTGGTCTGGGCCAAACTACATGAAATGTGCCTTCATTCAGGAGAAGAGAAGCAGAGACCCTGCAATACTTCAAGGAAAGCCACCTATAGAGCAAAACTAGGTGGGGACAGGCTGGGATATAGACAGTAGGGGAGGAAACTGCTCTCTAGTATCTTTCTATCTTCTCTAATTGTTACCATTGACCATGTTCTAAGTTCGTTTTTTTTTTTTCCCTGAGTTGCTGTAGGATTGAAAGTATTTACAGCACCATTCTAAGACCTGGGACTCTGGGACAAAACCTCAGTCACCCAACCCTTATTATGTGTCTGGAACAAATAGAACCCCAGCTTAGGTCTGCAGACACCTGGTTCAGAAGTTCATTATCCTGTACCACATAGCCCATCATAGCGGCATAACTAATTGGAGTCAATTTAAAGATACATATTTCCATGTTTCTGAAACAGAGAGGTTTTTAAAAATTACTTAAAGAGGGTTCCTAGCTATGTCTTCCAAGATACTACCTATTCATATTCTGCGGCAAATCTCACTCAAAGGACATGTTATGCTTTTTCCACATGTCTCACTTCACAAGCACTGAATAAGTAATGAGTGTTTGAATGAATAAAAGTATGACTTTATGATTCACTAATATCAATGGAGCAGAATAGTACCATGCGTAATTTAAAAACACCAGATAATCTAAATACTATTCATAGTTTTAGACTTAACAAGTAGAAAAGTCCTTTCTTGGTTCATTATGTTGAAAGAGTCAAATGCTTACAGTTCTTACCATGCTAGAAAGTGTTCAAGCATAGGTCTGGTGACCAGCTAACTAAGTTCAAAGAAACTCGTCACTAGGCTGAATGAAGGATGATTAATGTGTTGACCAAAGCAACTCTCAAAAACCATCTAGTACAGTGAAGGGAGCTCAACACTTAACAAAAATCAAAGGATTGATTTAGAAAGCATTTACTAATCACCTCCAATGTGCTAGTCACTGCATAAGGAACTGGGGATAGTGATACAAATTAAAGCAGCCTTTGTCTTCAAGATGCTTATATTCTGCTATGGGGAAATGCCACATTCGTTGATAAAGAAATACAAATTTCAGAAGATATAAGAGAACATTAATAAGTGGAGGGAAGGATGATGAGGAAAGGCTTTGCTTTAGGATGAGCCTTAAAGGAAGGGAATTTGTGTAAAGGTATTCCAGGTGGCAACGTTGATGAGGGAGGATATTCCACACATGAGATACAGCCTACACAAAGGCACGGAGAGATGGAAGATGGAACATTTTGTATGGGAAGTGGCAAATAGACTAGTTTTCCTATAAACATTGGGTACAGTGATATGAAATCAGTCTAGGCACATAGTTTGGAATCAGGTTGTGAAGGGCTTTAAACTCTCAAGAAAAGTTTACATTTTATGCGAGAGGCAATAGTCATTCTTGAGTGATGTGTTATGACCTGTGCTTCAGGAATAACCTATTTAGGAAGAGGCAATTGTGTGGAAGATGGATTGAAAAGGACAGAGGCTTGTAGCATAGAGACCAATTAGGACTCTGCTGCAGTAGTCCAGGCAAGACACACTAAGCTTGAACAAAGTTTGTTGGCTATGTAACAATAAAAAATGAGATAGATTTTAAAAATATTGTAGAGATTGAATCAATAGTACTTGGCAACAATTTGTATCTAATGTTAAGTAACTTAAGAGTCCAAGATAACTCTATTTTTGCAAATTCAAATGGCTAGATGGATGATGGGTGCTCTTATCATAAATATGAAAGTTAGGAAGAAGAGAGGGACGTGTTCTGGTTTGGATGTATCGAGTTTGAGATATCTATGAAACATCCAGATGAACATAAGTTATAGCACTACAACTGAGGAACGGTATGAGGGTTGGATTATAGAATTGGAAGTCACCTCCACGGAGATGATAATTGAACTCATGTAAGTTTCTATACTCCAGGAGTGTGTAGAAAGAAAAGAAGGTCCAAGGATGAAGCCCTTGGTTAGACACATGCAAAGCATATGGACTTTGGATAATGATCTGGCAAAAGAGACAGAGAAGGAACACTTAGAAAAATAGGAGGAGAACCAAAAGTGAGCAGTATCATGAAAACTCAGATTGATAGAAGAGGTTGGTCAATAAATTCAAGAAGCAGAAGAAAAGCTTTTAGAGATGGCAAATAAGTCTTAAGTAAGAGCAGTTTTAGTTGAGCAAGGAGTTGGGGTCAGAAGCCAGTTTCCAAAGTACTGAAGAGTAAGTGGCATGTGGGAAATGAAAGAAAAAAATGTAGACTCATTTGTTTTCTTTTTCCCTAGATGTTTGATTGTGAAAAGGAAGAGCAATACTAGAGGATAGCTTGAGGGGATGATAGTATCTTTCAGACTTATTAAGGATGGAGGATATCATTGAGTACTGAAGTATTTAGAATATAATATGGGTGCCTTTGAGGGGAGGAAAGTGGGTTTCCTTTACCAATTTTGTTTCACTAATGCTCCTATTGATATGAAGTCCCTGAATGTACAACAGCAGATGGCTAAATGGCAGGGTATTAAAAATAAGCCAAATGAAGCACACAAAGTTGGTATTCTTGAGACAGATTTCAATGAGAGTTTTGGCACCTGTATTCCTAATAAATGATAGCATTTTATGATGCAGAATAATGTAAACATAGCCAAGAACGCCATATATACAATGACTACAGTGTTGTGAATAGAAAGAGCAACAACAAAATAAATATGATAAAATATATGTAAATAACGTTATAGTTACAAAAATGTTATGAAATTGTATAGAGCCATCATGATTTGAAAGAAGAAATATAAAAAAGATATCCCCACCCCATCCCTTGGTAGAGGTGAGAGGTTCACAAGTGTGTGTTGCACATGTATGTTGCACAGATGTTTGTAACATACTGGTTAGTTACGCTGATTTTTTCTGTCATTTCTCTTTTTTGTCTCTAAAAATTACCCTGATAATTTGGGATGACCCACTGGGAGGCAAAATGGGAATATGGAGATGTAAAAAAAAATCTTATTAAAAAAATGTAGCCTTAGATTAGTACCACATTTTTCACTTTCAAAAGTCCTTTCAAATCTTATCATTAATGTTTACTATAATCCTGTTGCAGTATGTAGGGAACCTCAAAGTATTCCTATTTTGTAGAAGAGGAAATTGAGACCCAAGGAGATGAAATGTCATCCCTAAATTCATGTAACTCATTGGTACCAAAGTTGGGAGAAGAATACAGATTTCCTGAATAGCGGTGCAGGGGTCTTTTTGCCATCTTTATTTCTATTCCAGTGATTCCCATGGGGGGAAGAAAAAAAGAATTGCATAATAGCTAATTTTCCATGGGGAAAAAATTAATAATGACATAAAAAGGCCTTTTCACAATTTTAAGCACTTGTACTTCTTTTGGGGGCAAGTTTATAGAACCCTGGGTTTTGGAATTAAAAGAGACTTGGAGATCTAGGCCAACTTTCTCATTTTATAAATGATGGAACCAAGGAGGGGAAGTGATTTGCTCAAGATCACTCAGAAAGTAACTAATAGAGGCTAAATTAAACCCTAGGCTATTTATTCTACATCTAATACTTCTTTTATGTTATATTTCTTTTTATGTTATACTTCCTTTTTATAGTATAATAATATATGAAAGGATGGGTGAGATTCCTGCCTCTCTGAAAAAAAAAAAGACTAAGGAAGAGATGAACAAATTCATCTGCTCCATGAAGTTACAGGAAGAAGAAGGAATAGGTTAGACCATATTTTATGGTAGGTTCTAATTCCTTGTTGATTAGTGTTTACATTAATAAATAAGACTGATTCTTAGAAAATTTTATTCCTACCATCTAGAGAGATAGCTTTGGGTGAATCAATAATGACCTGATATAACATCTCTCTTATAACCCAAACCTGAGATGGAAAATACTGTTCTATATATGTTTTATGCTAAAAATAAGGGAAAATTAGTGTGTCTTCCCAGCTAGACTGATGTACTTTTATACTTAGAACTTTCACTTTTTTCTATTAAAAGTACATCTCTCATGTTGAAGTTGAGAATTTCATTTTGGAGGGAATTAAATTTCTTTACACCACATAATCATTATCATAATTTTCAGTGATCAAAATTTGAGAGAGCAGGATTGCCTGACACACTTGAGGAGAGGGATATAAAATAGGAATATTCCTATTATGATATTTCAGGCACAAGCAAGTAGATGGGAGAATTTTGAAATGAGCTCAAATGCTTTCAAATCTTTATGCTACTTAGTTAAGATATTTGGCTTTGGAGTCTTCTTAACTTAAAAAAAATTAATGTAATTTACTTCAATAAAGAAAAATCTATTTTCTCTACCACCTCTATTATATAAAAAATGGAAAAGAGAAATATCTTGTAACAAACATGCAATCAAGAGCAGCAAATTCCTGCATTGGCCATATCGAAAAATGTGTACCTTTTTCTTCACCCTAAGTTTGTCACTTCTCTGTCAGGAGGTGGATGACATGATTTGTCATTAGCCCTCCTTCTGGAATTGTGGTTGGTCTTTGCATTGACTTCCCAAATCCTTTAAAATTGTTTATCTTTACAGTGTTGTTGTTATCATACAAACTGTTCTTCTGGTTCTGCTCACATCAGTCTGTATCAGTTCATTGAAATCTTCCAAGGTTTCTCTGAAACCATCCCTTTTATCCTTCCTCACAGTAATGTTCCATTACATTCATATACCAGAGTTTATTCAACCATTTCCCAGTTGATGGGTACCTTTTTCAGTCTGCTCTTCTTTATCACTACAAAAGTTATTTATATTGATTCATTGTATTTGCTTTCAGCATAAAGGGTTTCCTAGTTTATATCCTTTAATCAGCTCTATTTTTTGTTGTTGCCTTGTCTGAGAACATGACTGCTACTCTTGTTTTTTTTAAATACTTTTTTTTACTTTAGCTGAAACAGAATTTAGCTCCAGCCTCTTATTTTAACTCTGTGTGAGTTTTTATATTTCAAGTATATTTCCTATAAATAATTTATTATTTGATTCTGATTTGTTTAGCCTGTTCTCTTCCATTTTATGGGTAAATTTTTAACATTCTCCTTTATAGTTATGATTATTAATTAACATATTTTCTTTTATCCTTTTCTCTTATCCTTTTCTTCTCCGTTCCTTATCCCGTCTTTATAAAGAAGAAGACAATGGTGAATGTTTGAGGCAATCTGCTTCTACTCCTCTGCCCTTCTTCTCTTTCCCTAATCTAGAACTCAAATACAGGTTCTTATTTTTTTTCTTTCCTTTTAAGTACATTAAAAGGGGACCTATAATAATTAGTTTGTTTTATTTATAACTATTCCCTCATGAAATTTACTTTCCTTCTTTCCCTTTTCCTTTCTATTTCCCTGTTAAGTGAAATATATTTCAGTATCCCATTGTGTCGATATTAATTCTTCTGTTCAATGACTAGTTCAGATAAAAGTAATTTTCAAATGGCATCTGCTCCATCCATCTCTTCCTCATTGTTTTTATTGTCTTCAATTTACATCCCAATTATGAGAGATAATCTTCTTTCCCTTTTTTTCCTTCAAAATATTCATTTCCCTTCTTTTTTCTTCCTTTTCTTAAGGATCATCAAAACATAATAAAACTATTCCCAGGCCTGCTGTCTTCTCATAATATTATGTTTCTGAGAGGACATTTGTGTAATTTCCCCCTATTTGAATGTAAAAACTGCACCCTCTCCTGCTTCTGCTGTCTCAAGATTTTAAGTGCTGTGTTTTTCAAGGATCTTGGGGGCAGCTCAGGCTGGGGACCTACAAGCTTTCAGTGAACCCAAGAGGTCTGATCTAAAACAAAGTTTGATCGTTGCCCTCTTGGTCTGAGATTTGCAAGTTCTCGATTCAGGTTTGGGTGTGAGCAACACAAATCTGCCATTGGTTCGACCTAGTTGGAGTGTAAATAGACTATTTTGGCCCCATCTTCCCTCATTTAGCTGAAAGGCTCTTTAAGTTCAAGTAGATGAAACTGCAGATGTTCTTTTTGTATGAGATTTAAATTGAAAACCCTGCTGCTGGGTGAGAGCCACAGAGTTCTTGGTCCTTTCTCTTCCCTTTTACTTTCTCAGGACACAGGCTTGGGTCCATGATCCCTCCTTGCCTTTGTCTAACATCACAAGGCCAACACCCTCTACTCAGTTTACACTGGATTTGAAACCTAACTCTGAAAGACCTCTCTTCCTGCTCACTGTACAATATTAGGTCTGGACTTATTGGATCCTGAACATTTTTTTTTTCCCTTTCATATTTTCCCAGGACCTGGTTTAGTTCCCACATGGGAAGGGTCTGTTTGACAAATGTTAGGCTTGATCCTATGCCTAGCATCCACAGATCTCCATATCCTTATGCTGAACTGGGCTAGAAAAATGACTCATAGGATTTTTTCCCTTGGATTTTGCTGTTCACAACTCTTTCTAGATCCTTGTTAAACAGTTGTGATTGATAAATAGGCTCTATTGTTTCCATTTCCTCCAATATCAATTTCCTCCTCTACTTTTGACATTTCCCAAAAGATACTCAATTTAATTTGGTTTAGTTCAATTAAACCAATATTAATTAAGACTTCTGGGCTATCAGGCAATCTTCTTGGTGCTGGATTGATCAAAACAAAACTGAAACATCCCTTACTCTTATTTTTTAATTACTTATTTTTGAAATCCATTTTTTAAAATTGAGTTCCAAATTCTCTTCCTCCATTGAGAAGACAAGTAGTATGATGGCAATTATCTATGTGAAATCATGAAAAACATAACCCCATATTATCCCTGTTACAAAAAAAGGAAAGAAAAATAAAGTGAACGCATGCACGTGTGCGTGCGCACACACACACACACACACATACTTCAATTTGTTATAAAGAGGTGGATAGCATTTTTTTACTATTATGAGTCCTTTGGAATTTTTTTTTTGGATAATTATATTGATCAAGAATAGCTAATTTTTTCACAGTAGATTATCACTGAAATATTGCTGCTACTGTTTATAATGACCTCCTTATTCTACTTACATCACTCTGCACCAATTCATATATGTCTTCCCAGGTTTTTCTGAAACCTAATCCCTCAACATTTGTTATAGTACAATAGTATTCCATCACAATCATATCCCACAAGTTGTTCAGTATTCCCCATTTAATGAACATCTCCTCAATTTCCAATTCTTTGTCACTACAAAAAGAATTTTAACAAATATTTTTGTACATATAGGTCTTTTTCCCTTTTTTTTTTTAATCTCTTTGGTATACAAACCTAATAGTGGTATTGCTGGCTCAAAAGATATATACAGTTTTACACCCTTTGGGGAATGGTTCCAAATTGTTCTCCAGAATGGTTGGAACAGTTCACCCACCAATAATACTTTAATATCTTAATTTTTCCATATCCCGTCTAGAATTTATTTTCCTTTTTTTTCATGTTAGTCAATTTGATAGGTTTGAAGTGGTACCTCAGAATTGTTTTATTTGTATTTCTCCAACAATAGTAATTTAGAATATTTTTTTCATATGACTATTGATAGCCTTGATTTTTTTTTCTTCTGAAAACTATTTGTTCTTATCCTTTGACCATTTATCAACTGGAGAATGACTTTTATTTATTTAAATTTGGCTCAGTTCCTTACATTTGAAAGATAACGCCTTTATCAGAGAAACTTGCTGTACCTATTTTCCCACTAGTTTCCTGTTTTTCTTCTAATTTTGACTACATTGCTTTTGTTTGTGCAAAAACTTTTGAATTTCAAGTAATTGCAATTATTTATTATACTTTCTGTTATTTTTTTCTATCTATTGGTTGATCATAAACTCTTTCCTTACCCATGGAACTGACAGGTGAAATTTTCCATGCTCCCTTAATTTGTTATGATATCACTTCTTTATGTCAACATCATGTACTTGTTTTGACCTTACCTTGGTAAATGGTGTAAGATGTTTGTGTATGTCTACTTTCTGCCAATGTGCTTTCTAGTTTTTCCAGTAATTTTTGTAAAATAGTGAGTTTTTCCTCCTAACGCTTGGATCTTTTTATTTATCAAACACTAGATTACTATGATCATTTACTACTGTATATTATGTGCCTAATATATTCCACTGATACACCACTTTATTTCTTAGCAACTACCAGACTGTTTTGATGGTTACCACTTTGTAATATAGTTTAAAATCTTTTATTCCTGGGTTGTTTTCCTTCAATTATTTTTTTATTCATTGACTCCCTTGATATTTTTTAGTTTTTATTCTTCCAGGTGAATTTTATTTTTTTCTATATTGGTAAAACAATTCTTTCATAGATTTATGGTATGGTATTGAATAAGTAAATTAACTTGGAATTATTATTATTATTACATTGGCTCAGCCTACCTATAAGTAATTATTATTCTCCAGTTGTTTGTATCTGTCTTTATGGGACAACTGTTTTATAATTCTATTAATATATATTTTCTTGGTCTTGCCAGGTAGGCTCTGAAGTATTTTATAATGTCTCCAGTTATTTTTATTTTATTTTTTATTTTTATTCATGGTATAATTAAAAAAAGAGGAATGCACATGAAGAGTTATGGATAGGTGAACAATTTGTGAATAAACAATATTGTTCTATAAATAAAACAAATGAAGGCAAGATCAGAAGGAAAACAGAAAATTGGGGGAAATTTTATAGATAGTTTCTCAGATAAAGGTCTCAAATATATAGAGAACTTTGTGAAATGTTTAAGAATGTGAGTCATTCCCCAATTGGTCAATGGTCAAAGAATATGAACAGGTAGTTTTTAGGTAAAGAAATCAAAATAGTTCATAAACATGGGGGGAAATGCCCTAAATCATTGTTTTTAGAGAAATGAAAATTAAAACAACATTGAGATACCATTTTAAATTTATCAAATTGGCTAAAATAATTGAAAAAGAAAACAACAGATGTTGGAGAGGATGTGGGAAAATTGGGATACTAATTCATTATTGATGGGATAGTAAGCTAATCCAACCATTTTGGAGAACAATCTAGAATTATGTCCAAAGAACTATTAAACTGCCTATACCATTTGACCCAGCAATACCACTAGTAGGTCTATTTCCAAAGATGATTAGGAAAAAAGGAAAATAACTTATGTGTTCTAAAATATTCATGGTAGCTCTCTTTGTGGTAGCAAAGAACTGGAAATTACAGGGATGCCCGCCAATTGGGGAACAGCTGAAAAAGTTGTGGTATATGATTGTGATGGAACTACTGTGCTATGAGACTTGATGAGCTCAATGATCTTAGAAAAACAGTATTCACTCACATGAAATAATGAGGAGTAAAATGAGCAGAATCAAGGAAATGTTGTATATAACAACAGCAATATTATTTTAAGAACAACTTTGAGTAAATGAGTTATTTTGACCATTATTTTTTAAAAATTCATTTATTCTTAAATTTCAACATTTGCTTTTTTAAGATTTTGAATTCTATATTTCCTTCCTCCTTCCCCTTTCCCTTCTCCAAGATGGCATGCAATCTAATATAGCTATGCATGTACAATCATATTAAATATATTTCCACATTAGTCACATTGTAAAGAAGAATCAGAACCAAAGGGAAAAACCACAAGAAAAGAAAAAAAGAGAGAGAGAAAATAGTATGCTTTGATCTGCATTCAGACTCCATAGTTCTTTCTCTGAATGTGGATAGCATTTTCAATCATGGGTCTTTTGAAATTGTCTTGCTGAATTGCTGAAATCGAACTGCTGAGAAGAGCTAAGTCTATCAAACTGGTCATTGCACAACATGGCTGTTACTGTGTGCAACATTCTCCTAGTTCTGCTCACTTCACTCAGCATAAATTCATACGAGTCTTTTTCCAGGTTTTCCTGAAGTCCACTTGCTCATCATTTCTTATAGCACAATAGCATTCCATTATATTCCTATAGCACAACTTGTTCAGCCATTCTGCAATTGATGGGCATCCCCTCAATTTCCAATTCTTGGCTACTACAAAAAGAAGTGCTATAAATATTTTTGTACATGAGGGTTCTTTTCCAATTTTTATGATCTCTTTGGGATATAGACCTAGAAGTGGTATTACTGGATTAAAGGGTATGCACAGTTTAATAGCCCTTTGAGAATAGTTCCAACTTGCTCTCCAGAATGGTTGGATGAGTTCACAACTCCACCAACAATGCATTACTGTTCCAATTTTCCCACATCTTCTCTGACATTTATCATTTTCCTCTTTTATCATGTTAGCCAATATGATAGGTGTGATATGGTACCTCAGAATTGTTTTAATTTGCATTTCTCTAATCAATAGTGATTTAGAGCATTTTTTCATGTGACCATAGATTCCTTTAATTTTTTCATGTGAAAGCTGCCTGTTCATATCCTTTGACCATCTCTCAATTGAGGAGTGACTTGTATTCTTATAAATTTGAATCAGTTCTCTAGATATTTTAGAAATGAAGCCTTCATCAGAGACAGTGGCTGTAAAAGATTGTTTCCCAACTTTCTGCTTCCCTTCTAATTTTAGTTACTTTGGCTTTGTGCAAAAACTTTTTAATTTATTGTGGTCAAAATTATCCATTTTGCATTTCATGATGTTCTCTATCTCTTGTTTGATCATAAAGTCTTGCATTCTCCATAAATCTGACAGGTAAACTATTTCTTGCTCTTTTAATTTGTTTATAGTGTCACTCTTCATGTCTAAGTTGTGTAGCCATTTTGAACTTATCTTAGTATACGGTGTAGGAAGTTGGTCTATACTTAAGTTTCTGCCATACTATTTTCCAGTTTTCGCAGCAGTTTTTGTCAAATAGTGAGTTCTTTTCTTTTTCTTCTCCGAATAGTGAGTTCTTATCCCAGAAGCTGGAGTCTGGGTTTATCAAACAGTAGATTACTATTACATTGACGTTTTGACTACTATAAATACACAAATCAACTATAAAGGACATAAGAAGACAGACACTATCTGCATTCAGTTATTTTAAATGGTATTTCTCTTTCTACCTCTTCCTGGCAAGTTTTGTTGGTAATATAGAAATGCTGATGACTTTTGTGGATTTATTATATGTTTAAATGGTATTTCTCTTTCTACCTCTTCCTGCCAAGTTTTGTTGGTAATATAGAAATGCTGATGACTTTTGTGGATTTATTATATGTTCTGCAACTTTGCTAACATTGTTAGTTGTTCCAACTAGCTTTTTTTTTTCTTGGTTTATTCTCTAGGGTTCTCTAAGTATACAATGTTATCATCTGCAAAGAGAGATAGTTTTCCTTGTTGCCTACTCTTATTCTTTCAATTTCTTTTTTCCCCTCATTGCTATACCTATCATTTCTAGTATATTATTGAATAATAGTCATTATAATGGACATCCCTGCTTCACATCTGACTTATTAGGAGGACTTCTAGTGTCACATTCCTATTACAGAATAAAATACTCGCTCTTCATTTTAAATAGATATTATTTATCATTTTAAGAAAAGCTCCATTTATTCCTGTGCTTTCTACTGTTTTTAGTAGGAATGAGTGGTGTATTTTGTCAAAAGTTTTTTTCAGCATCTATTGATACACTTATATGATTTTTTTAGGTTTATTATTGATATTGTCAATTATACTTAGAGTTTTCCTAATATTGAATCAGCCCTGCATTCTGGTATAAATCCTACCTGGTCATAGTATATGATCCTTGTGATACATTGCTGTAATATCTTCGCTGGTATTTTTTTTATTTATTTATTTTTAGCAACATTCATTAGGGAAATTGGTCTATAATTTTGTTCCTCTCTTTTTGCTTTCCCTGGTTTAAGTATCAAAACAATATTTGTGTCATAGAAGAAATTTGGTAGGACTTCTTTACCTATTTGAAAAATAATTTATGTAGTATTGGAATTCATTGTTCTTTAACTGTTTGGTAGATTCACTTGTAAATCCATCTGGTACTGGGAATTTATTTTCTTAAGGAGCTCATTTATGGCTTGTTAATTTTTTTTTCTAAGGTTAAGTTATTTAAAAGTACTCTTTTCTGTTTTTTTTTTAATCTGGGCAATTTATATTTTTGTAAACATTCATCCATTTCGCTTTGGCTGTCAGTTTTACTGGCATATACTTGGGCAAAATAGGTCTTTAATTTCACATATTATTTGTTAGTTCATTCACCTCTTTCATTTTTGATATTCATAATTTGGTTTTCTTTTTTTTTAAAGCAAATTAACCAATGGTTTATCTAATTTATAAGTCTTTTTAAGTAAAACTAGCATCTACTTTTATTTAGTAGTTCAATTTTTTTTCTTCTTTCAATTGTATTAAGTTCTCATTTGATTTTCAAGATTTCTATTTTGTTATTTAAATAGAGATTTTTAATATGTTGTTTTTTCTAGGCATTTTTTAAAAATTGCATGCCCGATTCCTTGAGCTGTTCTTTCTCTTTTTTTGTTTATGTATACATTTACAGATTTAAATTTTCCTACAAGTACGGCTTTGGATACATCTCACAAATCTTAGTGTGCTGTCTCATTGTTGTCATTCTCTTTAATGAAATTATTAATTGTTTCTATGATTTGTTCTTTTACCCATTCTTTAGGATTCTATTATTTAGTTTCCAATTAATTTTTAATCTATGCTTTCAAGGCCATTTATTGAATGTGATTTTTTAAAAATTTCTTTATGGTCTGAAAAGGGTGTGTTTGATATTTCTGCTTTGATGCATTTGCTCTTAAGTTTTTTGTGCCAAAATACATGATCATTTTTTTGGGGTGAAATTTCCTTGTATAACTGAGAACAAAGTTGTACTCCTTTCTATTTTCATTTATGTTTCTCCAATATACTATCCTATCTATCTTTTCTAAAATTCCATGCATTTCTTTAATTTCTTTCTTATTTATTTTGTGGTTATGTTTATTTGGTTATGAGAGAAATGAGTTGAGGTCCTTTAGTAGTATAGTAAAAGTTTACTAGCATAATATAGTTTTACTGTCTATTTCCTCTTTAACTCATATAACCTTTCCTTTAAGAATTCGAGTACATTGCCATTTTGCACATATATGTTTAAGTACTGATATTATTTCATTGTCTGTGTCATCTTTTAGCAAAATGCTGTTTTTCAGTTTATCCCTTTAATTAGGTCTATTTTTGCTCTTGCTTTGTCTGAGATCATGATTGCTACCCCTGTCTTTTTTTTTTATCTCAGCTAAAGCATAATAGATTCTGCTTCAGTCCCTTATTTTAATTCTTTGTGTATCTTTCTGTTTCAAGTGTGTTGCTTGTAAACAACATATTGTTGGATCCCAGCTTCTAAACTATTCTGCTATCCACTTTCCTTTTTGGTTGAGTTCATTCCATTCACATTCACAGTTATGATTACTGTGTTTTTCCCTCCACCTTATTTTCTTCTGTTTTTTTTTCTTGATTCTTTTTTTCCTCAAAAGTCTGTTTTTCCTCTGATCATTGTCTTCCTTATTCCACAGTCTCTTAATGTTATTTGCTGTCAACACATTTTCATTCTACAGGGGATATGGGAGAAGACAATAGGTACCCAGGAAAATGTAAAGAAATTTGAGTAAGGAAAAAGTAGCAACAAGAAAGCAGAGATCACGTTAAGTAGTTATACGCCAGAAAATGAGTAAATTTCTGATTAGAAGCTGTATCATTCTGGATAAATCCTCTTCATTTCCTGAGCCGCTGGTTCTTCATATGTAACATATGAATGATTTCTAAAGACCTCTTTCAAATATAACATTCTGTGCTCTCTAAAAGGATTTTCTCTTCCTTGTCTGGCATTCTCCATGATTCTCATGTATCTAGAATCTCGTCCATGTTGTATGCATATCTCAATCTTTCTATGCCTGCTCATCATGTCTCCCTCTTGCCTCTGTATCCCCCCATGCTGTGCGCATCACTAGCTCTCACCCCACGTCCCAAGGCCGTCACCTCTTAGTTCTCTACATTGCTTGGGCACTGTTGGCACAGGTAGGCTGGCAGTTGGTTTGTCTTTTCTTCTTGCTACTTGATCACGATGCAATCTCCCATTCTATCCATCTAAAACAAACAAACAAAGAATAAAAAAAGGAATGAGATGAAATGAAAGAATTGCTAATTCCTGTATTTGACAGAAATAAAAATCAATTTTGGCTTTCCGTATAAATGGATTTGTGCAGGATATTGCAGTTTCCTTATACTATAGGTTTAAGTATTCAGTCAGTGCCCTGGGGTAGCCCTGTCCTTCATACTTGGCAGTATATTACAGTTCCTTGAATTATTCTATCTCGGGGGCTTCTGTGCTCCTTTAATCTATCCTCCTCCTATTTCAAGTGACATGTCTTTCAAGTTGGCATGTCAGGCCTAAGTATCTCACATTCTTGGAGATGCCTACACACCTTCACTCCTTTGATCAATGTCCAGATTCTCTACCTCTTCTGCTGAGTAATATCTGCTAATACAGAAGGCCTAAGCTGTTAATGGGGACAAGTAGCAACTTGAGAATTAACCATACCAATTAAGACCAAGCATCTGTCATGGGCAAGGATGCCAGTGAAGCCCTAATTATTAATCTTTCACAACCACTGTCCAAATGGAGTAAGCCCTCTCCCCGTGATGACAGCTGGTAATGAGATAGGGAAGTCAGCTATGCATGCAATTATTAAAGCTGCCAGACAGAAGGCCGGAGATCCGTATCTTTGGCAGACATATCCAAGCCTTCCACACTCATTTAGTAGATGAGCATCTAGGAATACACAAGGGCTCCTATTCAGAAAGAAAACAGGAGTAGTGACTGCCAATGCCATCCTCCTGGGCTGATGGCTTTGGGGATGGCCCAACTATTTGGCTTTAACTACTATAACACAAAGCTTTACTCACACCTCAAGATAATAAGGGGAGGAAGGCTATTAGAGGCTTTCAAAAGTTAAGGGAGTGTGTCACCATGACACCAGGATGGTTAGCTGATATATTCAGTTCAAATTTTAAGAACAAAATAACTTAAGCCAATTTCTTGGTCCCTGTTCAGTTGAATAGGTAGGCAACTGATTTTTCACTTAAAAAGAAGCCAGCAGAACACATTTTGTATACCTATACTGACATTCTATCATTGTATATCTAGAGCAGATATGAATAAATCTCACTGAACTATGCTAATTGGGCAGAAAATAAATCAAAATTATGAAATTTCAAAGGAATGTTCATATGCATATTTAAGTACTCAGCATTTTCAATAAGAGTTTTCCGGGAGTTTTTAGAGAATAGTTTTAGAACAGGAACTCTCTCATTTTGTGAAGGAGGAAACTGAGGGTAGAAACAGGAAGCAACTTGCCCAAGGCTTCTACTTTAGTAGCAGAGCTGGGATTAGGGCACAGAACAGAGCTCTGCTCTGCTGTTAATGGGGACAAGTAGCAACTTGAGCAGAAACAGATAGCTTCCCTATCTCCTTTAGGCACAATTATCAACTGACAGTGCAAATCAATATAGAATTACAGATTTAGAGTTGGAAAGGAAGATAGAGGTGATTCAGTCTTACCTCATTTGATAGATGAGGAAACTGAGGCATGAAAGTGTTTCCCTCCTCCCCGGTTTCAAATCTAGGTAATTCAGAAATTAAATGTCTGAGTCAAGATTTGAACCGGTTCTTCCTAACTCCAAATCCATTGTCCTATTCACTATACCTTACTGCCTCTAATGTATTGTTATCAAGCAGCAAATATTTATTAAGTGCTTACAGCCGGGTGCTATTGCTAAGTGCTGGGGATACAAAAAAAAAAAGTTAAAAAAAATAACCCTGTTCTCACAGAGCTCACAGCCTGATTTCTGACCATTAGTATTTACAACTGTCAGTGAACTGAGGGGAGACATGCATGGTAGTAATTGCCAAAATTCCTAGGTCATCAAGTTTCCTACCTCTATCATTCTACAGGACTATATTTGAAAAGGTGGTGTGGTACCTCCTTTGGTATAGTACAGTGATATAATACAGTGAACAGTAACTATATAGTCTGAAAATGCAGGTTCAGATCCTGGTTCTCTGTATGATCTTGGGCAAATCCCTTCCATATTTAATCATGGGTTCCAATATTAGTGTATTATCTCTACAAACAGAAGATTCAATGAATATATATTTATCTGAATACAATGTCATTAACTTTTATAGTCTTCCCTAGACTCATGTATGAATATTTCTTGGAGCTATAGATTTATATAGTATGTCTCTTGTACTGTTACCTTTCATATATTTTACATCCTTGTCACCTGGACAAAACTCATTCCTCCTCACCATCTTATTAACTTTGCCCATGTCATTTCCATGACTGGAATGAATTGTCCTCTTTCCTCTTGACTCCAACTTCATCTTTTGAAACTCCTCTCTTCCATTTGGACCTGACTGAAGTGATACCTAATAGAATAATACATTTAGAGCTGGAAATATTTTCAGAAATTATCTAATCCAACCCTTGCAAGTAAGGAAACTGAGGACCAGAAAGGTTAGAGCTAGAAGAAATCTTAGAGACCATCTTGAACTATTCTTTATTTTATAGATTAGGAAATTGATAACCAGAGAAATAAGATAACTTTCCAGAAAGGGAGACATAAGTAAATGTTGAGAAGTGGGAATGAGTAAGATACCTTTTATTAGCTACAATGACAGAAAAGTCAATATGTCTGAAGCTGAGAGAGAGACAAAGAGACAGAGAGAGAGAAAGAGAGAGAGAGAGAGAGAGAGAGAGAGAGAGAGAGAGAGAGAGAGAGAGAGAGAGAGAGAGAGGGAGAGAGAATGATGGGTGATGGGGAGAGGTATGTGAAGAACAATAATAGAAAAAGCTTCAAAGATAGATTCAGACCAAATGGGAACACCACAAATGTCAAACAAAGAATTTAGACTTTGTCCTAGAGACAATAGTGAGCTAATGAAAAATTTTGAGCAATTTTGAGCTTTTTCTTTGTATTCCCAGTCCTTAGCACATGTGCCTACCACATAATAAATCAGTCAGCAAGCATTTATTAAATATTTATTATATGCCTGGCTATGTTCAAAGTGATGAGGATACAAAGAAAGGCAAACAAAAATTCCCTGCCTTCAAGGAGCATATATTCTAATTGTGGAGACAACATGTAGGTAATTACATACGTGTAAGATACACACAGTGCAGTTAAAAGGTAGTCTGAAAAGGGGGAGGCAATGGTAGCTGAGGGGACTGGAAAGGCTTCCTGTAAATGGTTGAATTTGAGCTGGGTCTTGAAGGAAGCCAGGAAACTAAGAGGCAGAAGTGAGGGGGCAGGGTGTTCTAGGTATTGCAGACAGCTAAGACAAAGGGGCAGATATGGGAATGTTCTGTTTGAAGAGCTCAAAAACACTGATTGATTACCATGCATTTAGTAAGTCATCTTCATTAAGCCTTTCTTAATCCCTTCCCTGTAAGGTAAGACAGATTCTTCCCTCTTCAAATTCCTCATAGTACTTTGCCTATAATTCTCCTATAGATCTATCCCCTCTCCCTGGAATCATAGTTACTTAATTAGGTGTCATTCCCCACTATTAGATTGTAAGCTGCTTCAGAAAAAATGTCTACCACATAGCTATAATTGTATTTTTGGCATCTACTGTAGAACTTGGCATTCAGTGGGTGATTTTTTAAAATACATTTTTATTTCATTAAATATTTCCCATTAAAATGTAAAAAAAAAATTGACATTATTTTAATAATTTTGAGTACCAAATTCACTCCCTCTCTCTCATTATTTCCCCACCCATTGAGAAGGCAAATATGATATTGATTATACATATGAAGGGATGGAAAACGTATTTCCACATTAGTCATGTTGCAAAAGAAAACACACCAAAAAAAAATAAAGAAAGTTAAAAAGAAAAAAGCATGCTTCAATCTGCACTCAGAATTTATCAGTTCTCTCTCCAGAACTGAATAGTATTTTTTTTTTATCATGGGTCCCTTGGAATTGTCTTGGGTCATTGTCTTAATCAGAGTAATTAAATCTTTCAGCATTGATAAACTTTATAATATTGCTATCACTGTGTACAGTATTTTCCTAGCTATACTCACTTCACTTTGCATCATAAAAGTCTTCCCAGGTTTTTCAGAAACCATTCTTCTCATCATTTCTTATAGCACAATAGTATTCCATCATAATTATATACCACAACTTGTTCAGCCATTTCTCTATTGATGAACATCCCTTCACTTTCCAATTCTTTGCCACCACAAAAAGAGCTGCTATAAATGCTTTTGTACAGATAGCCCTTTCCTTTTCTTTAATCTCTTTGAGATATAGACCTGGTTGTAGCATTCAAAGAGTATGCAGAGTTTTATAGCTCTTTGGGTATAGTTTCAAATTGGTTTCCAGAATGGTTGGACCAGGTCAGAATCCCACCAAGAGTGCATTAGTGTCCCAGCATTTGTTATTGAGCTGTATTACCAAAGGGAATTTCCATACCAAGAATTCTGATGAAATCACATAGATATAACTCTGCCCTTGCCTCTTCACCTAGCCTCTAATCATTAGTCCCTCCAGCATTTGTCATCTTCCTTTCTACATTGGATGATTTATAAATATTTCTTTAAAAAGAGCTTGAGAGCAGGGCAGTCTGGAACACTGGATACAGAGCTGGCCTCAATGAAAGGAAGATTTTGATTCAAATCCCACCCCTGATATATATGGCTGTGTGTGGTTTAAAATTCAATGTGTGCCATTCTAAATTGAATCTACTGCTCCCCAGTATTGACGACTGTTTTTCATGAGAAATGAAGTGCTTAGAGAAAATTGACCATTTCCCAGGACACTAATGCCTCCTATGAACCTTAAAGGGGAAGAATGGGTAGGGAGAGAAGGAGAGGATGAGTGCAGAGGGGGAGAATATGGCTCAAAAAGCCCTTTTCTTGTGCCTCTGGCTGTGATATCCAGGCATTGCCCATCTATAGCTCCTTCAACACAATGCTTACATTGAAGTGAAATATTAAAAGTAAATACAGAAGGAAATAGTTTTGAGGGGTGGGATGAGGATAAAAATAAGTCTCTCAAAAGCAAAGGATTTATAATAGGAAACAATTATATATCAAACCCCTCCTCCACCAGTCTTATTTTTTTTTCTTTTTGCATGGACCTTCTGGTGCAAAGCCTAAAAGATGACAGTAATTTAAAAGGAAGGCACAGGAAGCATGTTAAAAAAAAAAAAACTTGAGAGAGAAAAAAAAGTGAGAGACACACAGGTACAGAGAGAGAACAAGAGGGAACAGCAGCCATTTATTTCAAGTCTTAGCCTGAAAACCAACCATGAGATGAAAATTTCACTAAAAAAGTATCAGTGGTTGGCCTTATGCCACTTGTTGGCAGCTTCCCCCATACTGTTCACATGGTCTGACATCTGTCAGCACACTGACAGGACCATTGGAAATCACAACTTTCACAGTTTGTCTTGGGCCTCTTCAAATCTTCTCACCCCACTCCGCTATTGAACAGAGGGAAGGGGTGGGGAATAATAAATTTTAGTGATGGTTGAGGGGGACAAGGGGTGAGGAAGAGACAAAGGAGGTTGAAGAAGAGGATGAACATGAGTACCTCCATTGAGGCACAGTGGTGCTTTGTCAAAAACAAACAAACAAACAAACAATGAGATAAATGATCTAAGAGACCCAGGGATGAATTACAAGATGTAAATCCCCCTTTGTCCATACAACCCCACTAGGAGTGACATAGGTAGAAGAGAGAAGCACATCTCAGAGATAAATTTGAATAAACATTAAGCAAACAAGAAAGTTTTATAAGGGATCAATAACCTGTAAGCAAGCCAGTGTGGCAGGAGCTAGGGAATCATGAGAGGGGAAGAGGTAATGGGAGAAAAGATTACAAAGGTAGATCAGACAAAATGGGGAAATCCCAAATAGCAGCTTAAAGAATATCTACTTAATCCCACTTGCAGTGGAAAATTATTGAAAGTTTTTGTTACGAGAAAGACATGACCAAAGTGATGTTTTAGGGACATTAGCAGTGGTATTTAAGAAGGATTACTATGCTTTTTTGATGTTGTGACACCTTATGATACTGCTCTTCCTGGACTCATGTTCCATCCATACACTGCCTCCCCATCCCCCTGCAAAAAAAAAGAAAAACTTAAACACAATACATATTCACATTGTATTATACATAATTGGCATTTGTGTAGTGTGGAGAGAGACAGCATAGCATAGTGGATAAAGAGATGGCTGATTTTGTAGTTAGGAAGACCTGGATCCATAGCAATCTTTCTCTGACACATACTAGCTGTGTAACCAAGAACAACTTATTTAACCTCTCTGTGCCTCCCCTTACTTCCAGGCAACACTCTAAGAATTTTTTGGAAGAGTTATTGAGCTGTATTACTAAAGGGAATTTCCATACCGAGAATTCTGATGAAATCACATAGATATAACTCTGCCTTTGCCTCTTTACCTAGCCTTTAATCATTAGTCATCTATCTATTCCTATCATATAAGTAGGTGCTCCTTACAAAATGCTTGTTGATTAATTGCTTGATGTATTTTTTATCCTCTCTCTCTCTCTCTCTCTCTCTCTCTCTCTCTCTCTCTCTGAGTTTCTTAATATATGGTCTACAAATTTCTTTTAAAAATTCATTATAATTGGATTCCTTTGTAATTCTTTTTTTTTTTTTTAGGCAATTGGGGTTAAGGACCAGGGTCACACAGCTAGCAAGTGGTAAGTGTTTGGTCTGAGGCCGGATTTGAACTCAGGTCCTCCTGACTTCAGGGCTGGTGTCTATCCACTGCTCCACCTAGCTGCCCCGATTCCTTTCTAGTTCTGTATATTTTATGCGTTTAAGAACAGGATTCTAAGAAGGGGTCTTTAGGTTTCACTAGACTGTCAAAGATATACACACATATGTGTATATGTACACATGTGCATATACACACATGCGTATGTATCCTGCTCTAGAGATATATAGATATATATATTCACATACATACAAATATTCTAAATATTTAATACATATAAATATATATACATATTAAAAATTGTATACATATACATTTGATACATATTAAAATATTTTTGTAAAAAATTCAGCTTTTATTGATATCTTCTTTTTCTTACATGAACATAGTTTTCCCAAGTATCCTTCTCATGAACATAGTTTTCCCAACTATCCTTCTCAGACAGCCATCCTATATAACAAATAGTGTTTTTAGAGAGGAAAAAAATCAGCTCAACTGATCAATATATTGGAAAAAGTCCAAAAATATGTAATTTGTAGCATCTGGGTGCTATCTAAATTTTTGAGAATAGTTTTTGTTTGAAGTATGAGTACTAATTGTATAAAAGTCTGATATAATTCTCCTGAAAATCCATCAGAAGCAGGAGGGTTTTTTTTTTCCATTTGATACTTCCTTTATAGGTAGAGCTATTTTTAGAGCTTTTTTTTTTTTTTTGCAAATGGGTTATTGAAAATCTCTATCAAGTCTTCTGATAGTTTGAGTATTTTCTATTTTTGAGAGTGTCCCTCTTTTTTTGTATCTTCAGTTTTATTGGTATATGATTGTGCACAATATGTCCTGATCATTCTTTGTATTTCTTATTTTTGTTGAAATGTCACCTTGTTCACCTGCTATTTTATCGATTTGAATTTCTTCTGCCTTGCTCTTCATCAGATTAACTAAGGGTTTGTTGACTTTATTAGTCTTTTTTAAAGAGCCAGCTTTTAATTTTATTGTCTTAATGTTTTTACTCCTGTTTTTAAAAAGTATTTCCTATTATTTTTATTAATCTCTCCAGTACCACTATTTCAGAGTTTTGTAGCCTTGGTCCTAGGGGGTCATGGCACATACCAAGCTTTTGCTCTAGAAGGACTGTGGTGGTGCTGGCTGGCTGTGGTTGTTAGGGCAAATTTCTGCATACTGAAACAAGGCATTGGAAAAAGGGAGGAGAGGCTGTGGTGTGGAGTAAGGTTTTGTAAGCCAAATCTGCTGATAAAGCTCTGCTGCTGGAGTGTGGCAAGTGGGGAAGAGGTGATTAAGTGAGCTTAGGGTCAGTGAACACCAGTTCATAGGTTTTGCTTTTGTTTTATTAACCTTCTTTTGGATTCTAGGTGTCCTAGACAACAGAGACAGTTGAAGTTGCTTTAGAGTTGGTGAATAATTTTGTTTGGGAGAAGTTTGAGAAGTTGTGGGGATCAGATAAAATGTTTAGTTTTCCATCTTGTTGCTCATGTGATCTGAAAGTTCCACTAGCATTTTTATTTGTATGCAAATAGTTTTACAAGTACTTCAGAATTCTAAAATATTCCTTGAGATACAGCTGGTAAGAAACTAGCATGCTATAAGTAATTTGTGTTATACCCCAAAATTGTTGACAGATTTCTTTAAAGGACCTCAAGTATTCTGGGAATCTAAGGATTCTTATCATGTTCTGAATAGCTTTAGAAATAGAGCACTTCAAAGGTGTACTCTGAAGGCAGTCTATGACTCTTGTAGTCCTCAAATTCAGGTAGGAGTAGAAATATTCTTTCCTGAGCCTGGAGATTTGTGCGGAGTGTGCTGGCCTGCTAGCAGAAAGACTACTATTTTCAGGTTCCACAGCTTGTTCTCTCTCAACTCATATGTTCGATTTTCTAAAGTCCCCCCCAGTTGAAACATTTTATCTTCTAGGGTACCTTGCCATCTCTAACATTGTATTCCAAGGTTCTTCCAGCTCTGACATTCCATATTCTAAGGTCTGTTCTAGTTCTCCCACTATATAACTAAATAAAATCAATATCCCCTTCCCTTCTTAACTACACTCAGTATCATCTCTCTGGGTTCCAACCTCATCCTTCAACTAAAAATGTTCTCTTCAAGTTTATCTCTTAACTAAAGCTGACAGCCCTTTTTAAATTGCCATAGCTTACTTAACTTCTGCAATGTTTTATTCTGTTCACTACCTTTTTCTCCCATATTCTTTCTTTGCCCTGAGCTTCTACTATATTACTTGGTCCTGACCTCATGTCTAACTGATTATTTATCAGTATTTTGCTGGATCATTATTCCATGTCCACTAAGTATTAGTGTCTCCAAGTGTTCTGTCCAGTGGCCCTCTTTCTCTTCTCTCTCTATTCATTTTGCTCTCATCAGCTCCCATAAGTTTAATTAACAAGTCCACATAAATGATTCCCAAATCCAATAGCTAGCTCTACTGCGTTGCCTGAATACCAGTCTTGAATTTCTACTGCTGTTCAGACATCTCATCTTGAATATCCTTTTGGCATTTTAAATTCAAATTCAACATGACCAAAAAGAAATTCATTATCCGTCCCCCACAAAAGAAACAACGATAACAACCTCCTCCAAATTTTCCAGCTTCTGTTAAATACATTATCCTATCCCCATCCATGCAAATTTGAAAGTGCAAAGTCATCACCAACTATTCTGTGTCTCTCACTGTCCCATGGCCCTTATATCCAACATTTGCCAAGGCTAATTGATTCTATCTCTACAATATCTTATGTATTTGCCTTCTTCTCTCTATGCACATGGTTACCAAACATCCCCTCTGGCCTATACTATTGTAATAGCCTCTACAATTTACAGCATTTTACCACGATAAAGTATTCTAATAAATATTTTTTAAGACAAATCTAATCGTGTCACCATCCTGCTCACAAATCTTTAGTGACTTCCTATTGTCTTTAGGATAAAATAGAAAAGAAGTCACTGGCCTTTAAAACTCTCCATGATCTGGCTTCTTCCTTTGTTTCCAGACATTTCATATTATTCCTCTTCATGCACTCCATGTTCCACCCAACATGGCCTCTTAACCATTCCTTTAGCTCACATTCCACCTCCCCTTCACAAAGGCCACACCCTCTGCCTGAAATGTTCCACCTCCTCCGTTTCATTTCTTAGAATCCCTCATTCCTTTAATGATCATCTCAGTAGCTGCTTCCTACTGTAGACCTTCCCTGATGCTCTTTCCCCTACCAGTCTTCCCTAGTCCCTGTTGTTAGTGTTTTCTTCCTCTTGATATTATATTGTTTTTACTTATTGACATAAATGTTGTAACTCACCCCTCCCCCCCAAAAAAAAACCCACTGCATTCCAGGGATTATTTAATTTTTGTCTTTGTTTCCCCACTATCTAACATAATACTACCTGGCACATAGTAGACACATAATAATTTTCTATTTGACTGGATTAAATGAGCCATTGACCTATCTGTGGTTTTTCAAATGAGCCTTTTGGCACTGGGCTATCCATAATCACTCAGACCACTTTGTGTGGAGTAGTAACAAAAATAAATCGTATAAGAATCAGTGTGGTATACAATAAAGGCAAAAATGCCTGGGTTTCAATTCAGTCTAAGATACTTACTAAAAGTTTTAAGGATGCACTGAAAGTCTTCATCTGGTTCTTCTGATATTTTGGGGATACCAGTGTTAACACTTGGGCTAACTATCTGTCTTGATTTATGCAAGGATCAAATCATGATCTCTGCTCATTAGAACCATTAGCCAACCAAAGTATGTTAAAATCAATATAAGGAAGTTTAAGTGTAGTCAGGCATAGCTAAATGTTGATTAAAGTGATAGATAATTGTTTGATATTATTTTGCTGAAACCCACCAATAATGGTAGTGAAATGGCTTAGAAGACCTGAAAATACCTCTCTCTAAATTGTGATTGCAGGATCATAATTTATGAAGATTATTCAGGTTAATTTCTTAGGTGTAGGGACTGGACCTATGGTTTCATTGCTGAAGAAATTACTGGATAAAGAAATTCACACTATCAATATGTCAGCACCTTCTAGTTATTGATAATGTTACAGAGTTGCCTGGAACACTGAAAGATTGATTTGCCTATGGTCACGTAGCTACTCTCAGAGGCAGAACTTGAACCCAGGACTCCCTGAATGAAACTAGTTCTCTCTTTACTATGGCATAGCTCCTTCTCATTCCATTTGTGTCTGGAGTAAAATTCAATATTCACAAAAAAATTTTGCTTTTTTCAACTAGTCTACCACTACAATATTGAATCCTCAACTAATTATACAACCCAGGATTTATCTGAGGTGTCCTCCTTTAAGTAGATGGTAATACTTTTCACATCAATTAACCCACAGAGAAATCTATGCTCTCTTACCCTAAAGGTTGAGATATTAAGAAATACTAATAGAATATCCACAACTGGAATGCAGGCAATCCCTATGGACAGGAGTGCCAAGCTCAGCCAGCCATCTGGCTTCCTATTCAGGATAATGAGAAAGGGGATTTATTTCTCTTTGTGTTCTTGCTACAGGACTTGAAGCAGTGCCAAAGACTCATTAATGAGTTTTTCAGATACTCAGGGCTGTTGTTGTAAGATGCAATTCAACTTACCATTGAAGTTGGCTTTTCCTACCTATAACACAGCTGACCTCGGAGAGGAGGTTCAGACTGAGTTTTGTGCCACCAATTTCACACCCAGTGTTTTGTAAAGGGCCCCTTCCCATTGGCAGTGTATGCTCACCCCTGGCAGCAAAGCACCAGCCTGTTCATGCTATATAGTAGCAGTTTGCACAATATGGCACAATAGTAACTGTGTTTTGGGTAGCAGCAATTATTTTCTCCCTACCTGGACAATCGGTAATATAAATTTTAAATAATCTATATTTTAAAGATTTGTTTTATGAACTACAAGAAAGCAGGGCCTGGATATTAGTTCTTTAGAATTAATCTCAGGAGACAGATAACTCAACTTTACTGCCTATAAGACTCATACAAAAAAAGAAAAAGAAATAATTCCAAATAACTCTGTCCCCTCTATAAGGCTTGGATTTAGCAGGATTAGAGAGCCCCAAAGCAGCAGAGGTCAATCACTGAATGAATGCCTCAATCCCAGGTAATCCCGGTCCCATGCTGCCTCAAGCCACTCCTTTTGTTCTAATTCAGAAAAAGAATTCCAAGCACAGTAGGATTAGGGCCAACACAGGCTAACTTGATTAAATCAGACCAGATCAGGACAAGTAGAGGAAAGGCAAATATTTCTCTCCCCAGTCAACAGGGAAATTGAACCCATATAACAACATAAAGCCCCTACCCCTGGGGTGCTTACAAGGAACCTGAATGCAAAACATAATGAAGAAGTCTCACATTTATGTGGAGATGTGACCAAGAGCACCTCCATCAACTTGACAATTTTAAAGGAGGAGGCCTTTGTTCTGGATATGTTTATCACCTTAAAGAAATCTCCCTTTAGGAAGTATAAATGTCCACTCCTCCCCTCCCCACTTTATACCATATTGATACATGACCTTTGACCTTTTTTTTTTCTCTGGAGGCAGGTGACCACATCACTTCCCAGACCATGCTGTTGTATGTGTCTTCTCCTATCCCTTTCCCTTCTAGCTCTCCTTTCTTTATGTGTTGTTTTCCTTTGTTAGAAAATAAACTCCTTGAGGTCAGGGAAGGTCTTATTCTCTTGAGTTCATATCCACAGTGATTAGTTAGTGCCTGGCACATAGTAAGTGTTTAATAAATAAATACTTTCTCATTTATTCATTCATTTATTGAGATGATTGATGCCATCTCCTAAATGGGTTTCCTGGAGGATTCTTGGACTGTCTGCTTAATGAGCCATTGTAGATCATTGATTAAGTCATGATTATTGTAGATCTAAGCTGGATCTTTAGACTTGTACCTGTAAAAGGAGCCTCCACATCCAAAAAGGGGATCAGAGATCCCCAAAAAACATGAGCATGACAAGAGAACAGATGAATCTCTAGAGGATGGGAAGCTTGACATTGTGAACCATCATTCCCAAGAGGTTGGGTCCAGAAATGGCGGCAGCAGAAGAATGGTAAGAACTCTTAGACCAACCCTCCTGGAGAGGAAAAAAGGATTTCCTGGTCAGTGGTGAATTTCTTGGCTCCTTTAGAGTAAAATAGGATGTGTATCACTCAAGTTTGAGGATACTTGGTATGCTGAAAAGAGCACAGACCCTGAAATCAGAGGATCTGGGCTCAATTTCCACATCCGACAAAACACATGTGATCTGGGGAAGTAATTTATCTCTTGGGCATCACTTTCATTAGCTGCAAGTTAGATTAAATGGTTATATCCCTTTGAGTTCTAGAGCAATGATCTCAAGTTTCAGGACCATGCCTTCTAGAAGGAATGGGAAAAGTTCAACTAAAGTTGCACTTCTCTTGGAGAGAAGAGCAACATCCATGTAGTCTGCAGCTGGAGGAGAAGCCATAGGTAAACCTCGATGTGATTTTCATTTTTAGTATGAATTATTGAGACTGTGTTGGTCCTATAGAAGGAATGGACTTTATAGCAACCCCAAATACATTTTCCTTTTAGGGGATCCCCAAACCACAAAGTGATACTAAAAGAATGAAAGATCATGTAGGTCACAGGGAGATGAAGGGACTCACTAGAGAGGGAAGGGAGGGAGAGGGGAGAGAGAGAGAGAGAGAGAGAGAGAGAGAGAGAGAGAGAGAGAGAGAGAGAGAGAGAGAGGACTTGAATACTTGAAAAAAACTAAGGCAATTTCTTATCCACATCCACAGAGACCTAGGTATGAGCTATTTTCTGATATATTCAGGGGAGGTCATGGGTGGGAACAAAACAAGACAAATTCTAATGTTCTCAGGGGAAATCCTGGGTGGTGTCAAGATAATTGCTGAGAAGCATCTTAGATTGGATCCAGGCCATGAAAACTCAGAGTTTAATATTCTGGGATGTAGGTAATATCAGTTTTCTTTGAACAGAGCAAGAGTAAGTCAAGCCATTGAATAAGAAAATGCACATTAAAAGAGAGAAGAGAGAAAAAAAAACAAAACTAAATGTGGAATTGGAAGTCCCTTTGGGGGCAGAGGAAAAGGGAAAAGCAAAGAGGGAGGTAATCAAAGAACCTGTTGTTTTGCTCCTTACTAGAAGTGAACCCAACTGCAGTTAAAGAGTTGTATGGTCCAGTTAATTTGTTTTGCTGCTATTTTCACAGCAGCTACTCTAAGACTATATGTGGAATTATAAAACTGCCTTGAGCAAAGATGTTTTTGGCTCAATCAGAAGCATGAAATATAATAAAATCTCCCATCCAAGTGTATGTTTACTGCCAGGTTTCATATCCTTACCAAGGCCTGAGTGCTCAGATAAGTTTTTTCAGACCTTGAAAGAAAGCTCTGCACATTGACTGCTCAATATGTACCCAGCACTGAGTAATGTTGACCTTTGACCCAGGATCTGGGGTGAGCATTTCCTAAAATGGTCAAATTCTACTTTAAAAAATCCCTTATCCCCCTCTCCCATAAACCTTGTTGAAAGGGAGGAACATGAGAATTGCTGAGAAAGAGAAATAACATCAAATATTCTCCTTGAGCCCTCTTTTCTCATCACCTACCCCTTTATAATACACAAGAGATGGTAATTCCCTTTACTAAGAAAAAATTACTTTCCCCCCTCCAATAACATATCTTGTTTCTCTATCTCAAATAACATCATGGGTATTATTAATAATAACTTTATTTCTTCTATAACCCTTTTAAGGTTTATAAAGCACATTCTTCCCAACAATCTTGTAAGAGGCAAACATTATTGCCTCCATTTTGAGTCTGTATCAACTAGAAGCCAGGTAAGGTCAAGATGACTTTCCAAAGTCGTTCAGTTGAAAGGTAGCAATGCTAAGGGCAAAATCCAGGTTTTCTATCTTAAAGTCCAGAGCTCTTTCCAATACATTATAGGCCTTAAAAAAAATGGAGTCATGGTGATACAGGGGAATTTCCATCTGTAGGTACGACCAGGAAATTAGAAACTCCAAAAAATATGCTTTAGATAAATTTTCATATAGAAATGTTCAGGTATTGAAAGTTTATCATTTTAATTATTACAATAACTGTAACACTCAGTAGCCATTTGGCCCATTTATTTTCCTTGTTCCTCAAAATAAGGGTTTCTTAACTTCATATATGTAAAATTAAAAAAAAATATTAACCATATTTCAATGTAATTGATTTCCTTCATAATTCTATGCATTTTATTTTATGCATTTACAAACACAATTTTGAATTCCCCACGCTGCCCAAAGTTTGCATGACATAAAAAAGGTCAAAACTACTTTTCTAAGGCTGCCTTCCTTCTATTCTGCATACATTTTGCATCCCATGTTACTTCCCACATTGAAGTAAAAGATTATTGAGGTTAAGGGAAATTTTTGCTTTTGCTTTGTGTACTGCACACTTATTGTAGTGGCTGGCATTAGTGGGATCCATAAGGTCTACGTGAGGTACCATTGTTAGAACTGTGGAATCTCACAATTGAAATTGGCTTTAGATATGATCTAGTCCAATTCCCTAATTTTAAAGATGGAGAATGCAGGACTTAGAGATCATTGATTTGCCAAAAGTCACACAGTTAGTGAGAAGGCTTATTTTAGAACTTACTTGTCCTGATTTCTAGTTTGGTGATGGTCCCTCATACTTCCTCATGAGATATAACAAATTACAAGTTATTTTAACTGTAAAATCTGAGCTCCCTGAGATTGAGAACAGTCTCACTTTTTAAATTGTATCTCCAGCACCTAGCATAGTTCCTGGCTGTATAGTTGTTGTTGTTCTTTGTCCTTCATTTCCAGAGAGAACCAATGACATCAAGGGGTGATGTCTTGACTTGTGTGTGAATTAGATTTAAGCGAGGCAGAATTGCAGAAAGTTGCCAGCCTCACTTTGTCTTCCAGAGTCTTCAAAGTCCAGTGGCAGGACAAAAATAAGGACCTGGCAATGACCTGGGGTGCAGTGGATGACCTTGGCATCTTTAATGTCTGACAAAACTCTTAAGATCTCCACAGTGCCTGCTTCAGTTGCCTTCATGGCCATCAAAACAAATTGTTCTTGTTTGATCACTCCACTGGGGGAAGTCTTCACATTCTTGGAGTAGACATCCCCATAACTCACCAATGGAAGTGAAGCCTGTCAGTTATCCTCAACCTGGTTTAGCCCATCTGCTAAGACAGATTTACCAGGGGATGTGGCCTCAGCACATTCTACAGCTTTTGGAGCCACAGTGAGGGTTGAGTGCCAGGTGGACACCAAAGGTGGATGAGCAGTCCTGGAAAGGGCTTGCAAGCCCTCACACCAGAATTGCTAGTCCTCCCTGTATACCCTCATACATTCTGGCTGTATAGTAGATTTTTAATAAATGTCCATTGATTGAGTGAGTGTTAATAATAATAGTTAACGTTTATGTAACACCTACTATGTGTCAGGCACTGTGCTAAGCACTTTGCAATTATCGTCTCATTTGATTTCCACAATCCTTAGAGGTAGGTGCTATTATTATCCCCATGTTACAGTTGAGGAAACTGAAGTAAACAGAGATTAAAGTGACTTATCCAGGGTTACACATCCAATGAATGTCTGAGGCTGGATTAGAACTCGGGTCTTCCTAATTCCAGACCTAGTGCTTTATCTACTGTGCCACTTACCTGTGTAAGAAGAAAAAGTTAACTCTTTCCTACCACAAAAAGGTCAGAATTCAAGAAATATTCTCCATAGAATTTACAATCCCTTTGCTAACTTCATAGATACTGACGATTGATTTCTCCATGGATAGCAAAGAAGGCCCACATACCCAGAGTTTGAGCATATATACATGCCACTGCTTCCAATCACCTCCAAACAACAAGGTCCCTTTTCAAGGTTTGTATATTTCCAGACAATACGATACTTAATTGTGATATGTCAAATCAAGTCAACAAGCATTTATGAAGCATATATTATATGCCAGGCACCGTGCTAAGCTCTGGGAATAAAAAGAGAGACTATAAATAAATACACCAAAGTCTTTAGTTTTAGGGGGATACCTTGTATATATCCTTTTCCAAAACCTTAAGTGTTTTTTTCCTTCCCTATGAGATTTTTTAAGTGTGCTTAGTCAGGATTTCTACCCCTCAAACTTTTCCTGAGGAAGTAAGACAGCTTATATCGGCTGGATTTAGGGAACTCAGTTAAAATGCTTGTACAAGTTTGAAAAACAAGCCCCCCTGGTTACTTCACTCTTGTGCCACAAGGTCAAAGATCAGGAAACTAAATCTTGGCACCCCCAATTCAAGGGGGACTATCTAGTTCTTCATCTTAAGTTTCAAACTAATAAGTTTCTGAAAGATTAGATCTAATAATAATATTAACTGACATTTATGTGAAACTCAAAGGTTTGCAAAAAAGTTGAACTTCATGGCAACAACATGAGGTAATGTGCCACAAGTCTTATTATCCTCATTTTAAAGATAATAACTAATAGATCCTCACTAGAATCCTGGAATCTCATAGACTTTAGAGTTTGAAGGATTTTCTGAGATCCTTTTGTACAACTTATAGAACAGGTATTCTTCCTCCTGTTTTCTCAAGAAGAGCTCATTACTTCTTGAGCTAACCATTTCTGCTTTTTGGCAACTAGAATCATTAAGAAGATTTTTTTCTTACGCTGATATGAAATCAGCTTTTAAAACTTTCACCAAATCCTGCTAGTTCTTCCTTCTGAAGCCAAGCAGAAAAAAGTCTAATTCCTCTTCCCCATTAAAAAAAATTAAAGACCACTAACGTTCCCTTTAAGTTATACTCTACTGGTTTATATTTCCACTTCCTTTTAATCAATATTCATAGGATATGATTTCCAATTCCATTATTATCATAGTCACTTTCTATTTGTATGTACCAGTTTATTATTATCCATCCAAAAATGTGGTACTGAGAACTCAACACAATACTCCAATTGTAGTCTGATCATGGCAAAGGATAGTGAGAAGGTAGAACCAAAATGGTGGCATAAAGCCAGAATTTTTTCTAAGTTCTCCCAACACACCCCCTCTGCAAAAAATTATAAATACACCGCAGTGAATTCTGAATGGGAACACCAACAAAAAGTCACAATGATTCATTTTTCCAGCCTAGGACAGCTTAGAAATACAGAAAGAGATGTCTGTGGACATTGGGTGAGGGCTAGATGTTAATGCAGTGTTGTGAAGTGGTACAGAGTATGGGCTGTGGTGTGGCAACAGTACCCAGGGATAGTAAGATAACTAAATACTTGATCAGAAAGAGGTCTGCAAAGACCCTGGTTCTAGTACTGGGTAGAGAATTCAGTTTCATTTGGTAACTATGTTGCCCATTACTTGGTTTTTGGTCAAAGTTTCAGGAAGAAAGGAGAAGCTGCAGCCATGAGGGAGCAGAAGCCCTACCTGGGTAATGATCATAGTACAGACCAGGTGGGCCATGAAGAGAACCATGGATCGCACTATGTTAAAAGCATTATAAACTTAGAGGCCCCCACTGAGTTGTGAAAGCAACAGAATGACATAAAGGACAAATGCTTAGGCCAGATATCCCTCTCACATCCAGAAGTTGGCAGAGCTCAATTCTAATGTAAAGTTCAAATCCAAAAAAAAAAAAAGGGGGGGGTGAAGGAAGAAACTAACCATAAAAATAACTGCTATAGGTGACAGTGAAACTCAAAATACAAACTCAGGAAAAGATAATGATTTAAAACATCTTCAAGAAAAACCTCAAAAAAAGACATTTGGATGCAAGCCTAACAAAAATTCCTACAAGATGTAAAGAGACAAAAAAGAGCAAAAAAGCATTTAAAATCAAATAAGAGAAGTAGAGGGAAAAAATAAGTAAATAAATGAGAGTTATGCAAGAAAATTATCAAAAAATAGTTAACAGTTTGACAAAAGAAATGTTGAAAAAAATTATTCCTTACAAATCAGAATTGGTCCAAATGCTGAGAGAGATAAAAAATACTGAAGAAAATAGCTCCTTAAATATCAGAATTGGATAAATGAGAATAGAGGTACAAAACCTCACTTAAGAAAATAACTCCTTAAAAATTAGAATTGATCAAGTAGAAGTTAACAACTCATGAAGGAAAATGATATCCACATCCAAATAAAGAGCTGATGGACTCTGAATGCAGATCAGATCATACTGTTTTCACTTGTTTAATTCTTTTTCGTATTTTTTAATGTATTTCTTCTTTCAAAATTGTGACGAATATGGAAATATGTTTTACATGATAGCACATGTATACCTATAATAAATTGCCTACTGTTTTCAGAAGAGGGGGAGGGGAAGGAGGGAAAGGGAAAAATTTGAAACTAAAAATCTTGTAAAAATGAATGCTAAAAATTGTCTTGACCTGTAATTTTGGGGAAAATAAAATACTACAAAAATTGATAGAAAAATTATAAAATATTTTACAGTATTGTAAATATATAATATTCTGACAAAATATACCATATTTTATACCTATAGACCCTTTCCTCTAGACCTCTGAAGTGGAAAGGGGAAGTATGTATGAGGGAAGATGTCTTCTCATGTCTTTTTTTGGTGGGTGTAGTAAAACTTTTTCTTGGTAATTGTAGTGCATTCATTTTTTATTGTTTGGTGATTGTTCTTTGCATTGCATTTTTCTATTTATTGTGTGTAATGTTTTTCTGACTCTACTATGCAGTAGTTCATATAAATCTTTCCATTCTTTTCTCTGTTTGTTATATTCATCCTTTCTTATGCCCAATAATATTTCTTTACATTCATGTACCGTGATTGGTTTAGCCACTTATCAATGGAAGGGTTCCTACATTTAAAAAAAAAAGAAAAGATTTCCTCCCAGTTCTTTGGTACCATAAAAATGCTACTACTAATATTTTCATGTCTACAGAACTTTATTTTTGTTAATGATCTCCCTGGGTTTTATGCATAGTAATAGAATTCCTGTGGTAAAGGTTATGAAGATTTCAACAACTTCATTTACATGATTCCAAGTTGGTTTCCAGAATGGTTGTACTAATTCACTACTCTAGTAAAAAATGCCTGTAGTTCTATCTTTCTATGTCTGTTTCATATTGACTATTCCCATCTTTCATCATTTTTGCTAATTTCCAAGGTATGAAGTGAAATCTCAGATTTATTTTGATAAGTATAATTTTTACTGGAGATATGAACCATTCTGGAAATCAATTTGGCATTATGAAAATAAAGGGGTTAAAATGTCCATAACTTTTCACTCAGGAATTTCACTACTATGTAACCCACAGACATCATTGATAAAATTTTTTTAAAAGGTCAATAGAAACCAAAATATTCATAATAGCATTTTTTGGGGGATAGCAAAGAATTTTTGGGGGGAGTAGTAGTCCTTCCATTGATAAATGGCTAAACCAATCATGTTACAAGAATATAATGGAATATTATTGTGTGGTAAGAAATGATGACTATATAACAAATACAGAGAAGCATGGAAAGACTTAAATTAACTGATACACAGTAAATTAAGAAGAGCTTGAAAAATTTCATTTGTACAAAACCTTTTCAATTTCATGTAATGAAAATTCATCTATTTTATAATTTGTTTTTGCCTCTGTCCTTTGGCTAAATGTTCACCTCCTACCCATATCTGTGAAAGGTACATAATCCATTTTCTAATTTCTTAATGATATGAACTTTAATATTCAGATTATTTGTCTATATTGAGTTTATTGTAGGATATAGTTTAAGATGCTGGAGGAGCTTCCATTCTAATAGCTGGATATAACATATAATATATAATGCAACATATATGTTCAATAAGTAAAAACAAGATGGTTAAAAGGAGAAATCATGAACAAGTAGGAGTATTAGAAAAGTCTTCCTATAGGAAGTGGGATTCCTGAGTTTTAAAGACAACTAAGACTTCTAAGAGATTGAAGGAAGAAGGAAGGTTTTTCCAGGCATGGGCAATGGCATACAATTGAACTATTGCTCTTAAAGGTACCACCAACCTCCTAGTCTAGTCAGGATCACAATTTCAGTGTGGTCAGCTGTTCATTCACACTCTATATTCAATCTGTTGTCAAACCTTGTCACTTCTACCTTCACAACATCTCTCATAGATGTTCCTTTCCCTCTTTTCACACATCTCTGTACCACCCTGTACAAGACTGTATCATCTTTTGTCTGGACTACGTAGATGAAGCCCAGAAAATTTACATGGTTCAGAAATTGCAAAATTATTAGTAAACTGTGAGGAGGTTTAGTAGAGTGTCCAGGTTGAAAATCAGATTACTAGGGGTTGGGAAATGAGTGTATGGGAAGGAAGTAAAAGCAGTGAGTACAGATGGCACTTTCTTGGAGTCTACCAGTAAAAAGGAGAGATGTATGATAATGGCTTGAGGAGAGTACAGAACCAAGGGAAAGCTTCTTACAATGCAGAAGATCTAGGAAGGTATCTAAACTTTGTATCTCTCCCACTCTTTTACCCAGTGCTCTACAAATACTGGGTGCTTAGATGTTTCTTGAAGTTAAAATGGGAAGGGAGTGTTAATTTTCAAATCTTATGTGATATGCATATGTCTCTCCTTAGCTCTTTGGTTAACCTCTTTAGGTATTATTTTGTTATTGTTGTTTTTCAATAATTTCAGTTGTGTCTGACTCTTTTTAACCTTGTTTGGGATTTTCTTGGCAAAGACATCAGAGTGGTTTGTCATTTCCTTCTCTAACTCATTTTACAGATGAGGAAACTGAGGCAAATGGGGTTAAGTGACTTGCCCAGAGTCACAGATGTATAGCAAGTGTCTGAGGCTGGATTTGAACTCGGGAAAAGGAGCCTTTCTGACTTCAGGCCCAACACTCTATCCACTATGTCAACTGGCTGCCGTCTTTTCTTCTTTACACCCCAAAATTCTCATTTGATCCCACCTCACCTTGGTACAGTCTATTTTCTATCTTCCCTGTGCTATTGAAACTGCTATCTAAAAAGTCACTGCTTTCTTCTTTACTGCCAAATGCAATGCCATGTTCTCAGTTTTTTGTTGCTTTTCAGTCATTTTTCAGTTTGATTGTGACCCCATTTAGGATTTTTTTGGCAAAGATCCTGGAGTGGTTTGTCATTTCTTTTTCCCACACATTTTACAGACGAGGGAACTAAGGTACACAGGAATAAGGGATTTGCCCAGAGTCACACAGCAAGTTTCTGAGGCCAAATTTGAATGCAGAAGGTCGAGTCTTTTCCTGACTCTAGGTCCAGAGTTCCACCGCTACACCACCCAGCTGTCCTGTTCTTCGTTTTAATGCTCCTTTATTCATATGCTGCATTTGCTACTGCTGAGTATCTTCTACATTCAGGAAAATTGTTCTCCTTTTCTTATGACACTATACAATGTTTGTTCTCCTACTACTCCTCTTTATTCTCTATGTTTAATTCACCAAAGAGTTACAAAAGATTTTATTTCCATTCACCTCACTCTACAGATTAGAAAACTGAGGCCGAGGCTGCAGGGGTAACTCACCTAAATTCTAAGTGAGAGTACTGAATACTATGATGGTGACAAAGTATTTCTTTGCAATTAATTAAGAGATTCATGGACTGTAAGAGCTGGAATGGATCTACAAAGCAATCTAACTCTTTTATTTTCCTGATAAGGAGATAGAGGGCCAGAGAGGGAAAGTACCATGCCTAAGATAATAAAATAATGTTAACTGTTATTATTATTATTATTATTATTATTATTATTATTATTATTATTATTATTGTTATTATTATTATTATTATTATTATGACAATATCTAAGACTTACTGGTTTTTCTGTCTCCATATCTATCTATCCACAGTAAGACCTAGATGCCTACCACTGAGTCAGTAATATTATGAGACTAGAACCCAGCTCTGCTCATTTTCAATCCAGTACTCTTTTTTACTACATAGTAAACACTTGGAGTAAACCCCATTTCTTACAAAACTGCTTTCAACTTCAATTTGTCCATTATCTCACTGGAAATGATAGTTTTTGCATTTGGTTCTTGGAGAGAACACTTAGGGCATCTTACTACACTTATCAAAAGAGTAGAGAAATGGCTCTTATTGGTGGTTTGCTAGAGAAGAGCTGTATTTGGCTCTATAGATTTTTCAGATTCTATCCAAGGGCTCTGGCTTTGTGTGGATTCCCTGGAAAGATGATCCAATATGTTAAAATTAAGATAGCAGGAATGGGGTGGTGGCCATAGAAATAAGTCCTCAAACTTTGGCTGACCCAAGGAAATCACTGTTTATTATCCCTACTCTCAGGGCTTATCTTAGTGATAGAATAGATTTCCATTGCGATAGAATAGCCAGGTTAATATATGTAAAAGGTCACTATCTGCGTAAATTATTGATATGTCCCAACTATTAAGAAAAAATGTGGCTATGATACGATTATTTTCTTAGTACAGAAGAAAAAATATTAGGCTTTCATGTGATTTTGAAAAGGATATAAAATGACAAGATTTGAAGCCCTACCCTCACCTATGAGTCACCTTAGTAGAAGAACCCTTACAGTTGGAGGAGCCATAAGAAACTTGGCCACCAGGAGTGGGGAGGGTTATTGAACAGGTATTGGTGAGTTTTCATAAAAACAAGTGTGCTTATTTCAAAAGTGTCCACTGTTAGCTCTGCATAAGGAAGTGTGACTGTGTGTTTCAGTGGGTGAGAACACTCGACTTAGAGTCAGGAAGACCTGAGTTCAAATCCCACATCAGACACTTTCTAGCTGTGTGACCTTTGGAAGTTACTTAACCTCTCCCAGCCTTAGCCTCCTCATCTATAAAATAGGATAATAATAGCACCTATATCACAGGGTTTTTCTTTATATGTTGGGAGCTTTGGATTTTGATTGTGACATTGTCAGCACTTTCCCTTTTGGGGTTTCTTTCTTAAGGTAATAAGTGGATTATTTATGTCTTGCCCTTTGGTCCTAATAGATCTGGGCAATTTCACTTTTGATTTGGTTGTTTTTTATTATAGTTTTCAGAGAGTCCAGGAATTCTTATATTATCTCCTGTTGATCTCTTTTCCAGGTCAATTATTCACACACACACACACACACACACACAGAAAGAGAGAGATTCCAAGGAGTCCATTTTTTATCTATTTTTTCAATGTTCTTTATTTTGTTCAATATTTCTCACTGATTCACAGAGTCATTGATTTTCATTTGGTGTATTCTAGTTTTCAGGGTCTATTTCTGGGATATGGTTTATGATTTTCTTTTTGAGTTACTTCTCATTCATTTCCTTACAGCTTCTATTTTATTAAAAAAATCTATTAATTTTTTAAGGCATTCATGTACACCTTGTGGAAAATCGATTTGTTTTTCTCTTGAGTCTTTGCTTGCAATTGTTATGGAGTTAGATTTCCCATAATTATTTATAGTAATCAGTATTTGATTTACTCACCTCTATAGAGATCATTCTTTAGGGTTCTGTGTGCTGACATGGATGACCTCAGGGAGGATTGGAACCTCTGATGTGAGGTTTTGCTGAATCCTTTTTAGGGCTGTTCATCTACCTTTGGTTTCTACCTGCCACCCAATGCTCACCTGTGGCTCTAAGAAGTTGTACCATGTACAGTAGCCACACCCAAGTAAACAATTTCAGCAGACAGGCTAAACCAGATTAAGGGTAACTGACAGGCCTCAAATCTGTTGGTGAGTTAGAAGGATGTCTACCCTAAACATATGAAGATTTCTCCTGGTGGAAATGAGCAAATGAGAACAATTTGTTCCAATGGTTATGAAGGCCATTCATGGCCATTGAAACATTGTTGTCCTCTATGTATCTTGGTAGGTAGATTTTCAGGTATTTTTAAACATTTTCTAGTTATTTTAAATGGAATTGCTCTTTCAATCACTCCCTGCTGCATTTTTGGAAATATACAGAAATTATGACGATTTGTGTTGATTTATTTGATACTATGGTATCAAAGATGTCAAGGTCTTCCACTGCATCCTGGGACATTGCTGGTCATCTTAACTTCTTTCTTGTCATTGGCCTTTGATGACTCTGGAAGAGAGAATGAAGCTAATGACTGCGTGCAGCTCTGCCTCCCTTAAATCCAATTCACAAGTGAGTCAAGCTATCACCTGTGATGTAATTGGTCTTCTTCAGAAATGAAGGATGAACAATACCAGGGCTTTGTGTCAGGGCCCAGGCTTTGCACATGCTAAACTTTTGGGTGGAGTGGCTGGCCCTGTTTGTTTTTTCTCTGGGTTCCCAGGATTCTTGTTCTGATCTCCACCTCCTGGGATTTAGCTACTCAGATCTTTGAGGTTCAAAGCACTTTGGGGCGCTTTATGGTTCCATGTGCCTGTGATGTCCTGTTCTAAGTGCTCTGGAACAGTTCTGGCCTGGTTGACAACAGTTTACCCACTCCTCCTCCCTGGACTTTCAGGGTATGCATCTTAGGGCTTTCCCAGGATGGGCTTTCACTCTTGGTGCCTTAGGACAGTGAAAAATGATTTCTCTTGGTAATCTGTGTACTGGAGACTCAGAGCCCCCTCCCACAACCCCCATCAGCCTTCTGACCAAAGTTCTTCAGAAGGACATCTCTGATGATGAGATTGCATTGAATCTTCTTATTCCAATCAAACTCTAACCCAGGCCTGAATTGATTTTATCCTACTTCGGTTTGGGTAGAGACAGACTTCAAGACTGGGGGTGGTATTTCCTTTGATGGTGGGCAATATTGGCCCCTGTGGACTGTGATCTAAAGTGCATACCCAAGACCTCATTTTAATATGACCTACCTCCTATTATGTTGACCAATCACGGTAGATTGGCACCCCTTGGGAACACCTACTTTTCGAAAGGCATATAATGCTATACACCAAAATCCCAAACTATGCCTATTTTGGACTGAACTCCCATGCAATGCATGTCAAGCCACCTTGAGAGAAATTAAACCATGGACACATGTACCCCAATTCTGTTTGTCTCTTTCTTAGAGCAGACTCTGTTTCAGATTGGGATTCATGGGGTTTATAGCCTTGCAATCAACATGTGGCCCATTTCTGATCATGGTTTTCTTGCCCTGCTGAAGGATAACTCTTTTCTTCTACCTATGGTCTTTTGATTGACTCTGTATAGTTCTAAGGTAGAAAAAGTCACCTGATATAATTTCTCGTTGGATTTATTCATCATTATTCAGTCTAGAAAGAATGTCAGTGTTGTGTTGGGGTTGGTATGGAAGATTTGGATACTCTCCCTCTTGCAGAGGAAGACAACTTGGCAGGAAGACATTTTATTTTAAAATATGTTTATGGATTAATTTTATTTCAAAATTTAAAAATATTTTAAAATGTTTTAGATTATTTTAAAAATATATTTTTGGATTAATTTTATTTCAAAATCACCTCTATTTTTCAAAGTATCCCTTCCTTCTTCCTCCCAAGTAAATCTTTTCCTCTATAATAAAGAATAAAAAAGGCAGGGAAGTACAGTGGTATTAATATATAAAAAAATCCTGAAATAATATTCAGTGTTTTACACCCATAGTCCTGTGTGACTGCAAAGATATTAGAACCAACCACGGCCATTATAATTTCATAGCATTTGGCTTTGATTATTTTTCTTATTGTAATTTCCATATGCTTTGCTGTAGCCACTATGCACAATATATTTTCTTTGTTCTGCTAATTTACTTTGTCTCAGTCTTCTCATGCTTCTGTCATAATTTTCAATCAATAGCTTTACCCTTTAACAAAACAGAGCTCATTAAAGTACTCATGTTTATATCCTAAAAATCTTGCCACTATTTATAGAATCATTGGATTTAGAAATAGAAGGGACCTTGGAATTTATCCAGACTAATTTCCTTGTTTTACATAAATAGCAGCTGAGGACCAAAGAGATAAAGTATTATTATAATGCTATGATTGTATATTTATATTTCTATATTGTTTTAAAGTTAACAAAACACCTTCACCACAATAAGCCTTTGAGGTAGGTAGTATAAGGTTCCCACTTTATTGATGACTGAGAGAAGTTAAGCAACTTGCCGAAGGTTACATAGTTAATGAATTGTAGAAGTCAGGTTGCAAACCTTGGTGTTCTGGCTCCAATTCCAGTGTTCTTTACACTATACTTTTGTACTGGCTCATATTAAACAGCAGAAATGCAGGAGGGAGGAACTCTTTATTCTACTCTTATTTCATCTAATCTGAAGGTATAGACAGGTTCATAAGAAGAATAAGAGAGAGGTGAGGTTGGAAAAGCAGTCATCTATGCAGATATTTTATGACTTGATAGAGGATGTCAATCCTTTGAAATTGGACCTGACACCATTCTTAAATAAAACACTTACTTTTTCTGAAAGTTATCAACAAAGCAAACTCATTAAATGACTGGCCAATTGGAAGAAGCGGCTGAGTCCACATTTTCCTACTTGCTACACAATTATTGGACCATTTGTCTTTTCTTTCAGAGCTGAAACTGAAGACTGGGAAATGGTATGTTCATCTATCTGCTACTTATGAAAGGCTCAGCCAATCTTGTCTGTTCCCTGAGGGCCTACAGAGTTAGCAAAAGACTGATTTCCTCCACTGCAAGGCCTCATATTTTTTTGCTGGTTTGTGTATGTCATTATACCATGAGGCCCCAAGAGAAATAATGTACTACATCCAGCTTTGGGATTCCTGTCACCCTCTAGGACTGTTGGAGTTCCTGCATCCAAGGCACCTCATCTGTTTTGCATTCATGGGCCTTTTCCAAAAACCTTTCAACTTATCTTGTAGGAAAGGCCAGGGACAGATAACCCTTACCTAAACATGTTATCAGTGTATTTTATGTCTTTGGTTATCTTATAGCGGAGTCTTCCCTGAATGAAGTTTTAAGCATTTCTTTAACTCAGCTCTGTTTGAACTACCTTATATTCAATCAGATGGCTCAGATCAGTGGAGAAAACCTAGAACCTGTTCATGCCACCCACAAAGAGATCAAGAAAATAAGATCTCATTTTACAGCAGATCACCCAGGACCAATGAGTTCCACTGTGACTCCTCTGAATCCCACATATGTTAGAGATTGCACCTTGTTTGGTATAAAGTAGGGGTCAGAATATCAAGTCACTATTTTCAGGGAATTGGGGAGCATGTTTCAGATGGCCACAGTCTTGAGAGGATTTTTTAAGTGACTTTTCTTTGATAAATTTAGGATATGCTTTTCTTTTTTGACTTTGGCAGCCAATGTGGATAGTCATCCAAAGGAGAAGGGCAAAAAGCTATGCTGAAGGAAGGCATGTAGGAGCTTCAAGAACAAACACTGACAAAAGGTGTTTGACTGATCAGACTAAGGAAAGCATTTGCAAGCCCTAGAAGCCTCAAATGCGATAATTATCACTTCAGAGAAAGGCTGGGGTGACCAAAAGCTCTGGGAATAAAGCTAAATTACCAGTGACTTTTCATAAGACACATCAAGGATCTTAACCTGGGGACAATCAAAACTACCATTCAAAAAACTCATCAGGTTCTGATAAGTCTAAGTATTCTAAGTCATGCAAAAATACTCATCTGAAACAGTATTTCTATCCAAATACTAAGCCAACTTGTCAGCTTCCCAGTAATGGGAGAACAATTTTGATGAAAGAGAGAGTCAGGGTGATCAATCCCAATCTCTCATGACACTCGATTGAAAATTGCAGAAAGTTTTTACGAAGAAATGTTAACTGGGCCCCATGTCACTTAGTGCTTCAAAGGCATCATGTGGTTTGTTCATCCTGGGATGAACTTGAATAAAAATGACACTTACTAAGTAGAGGGATGGTCTGGGATCTCATCTGAACTTTGGAAAGAAATTTCTCTTGAGATAAGTGTTATATTTTCATAGCATTTTTAAAAATTATTTTTAACCAACAATGAGATCTGGGAAGACAGCTGATCTATACAAATTAAAGAGGGGCATTACCTGGTATGCTGGAACATGAGTAGAGCTCAAAAGAACTGGATTCTAATTCTAATTCTACCACTGACTCTCTTTGTGACATTAGGAATGTACCTTACCTATTTTGTATCTAAGTTTACTTATCCATAAAGTAGAAGGACTAGATCAGGACAGTAGAGAACCATTGAAAACTTCTGAGCAGGGAGATGTACTGGCCAGATTAGTCACAGACTATGGTGACTGCAAATCACGTCCATGGAGGATAGATGCATATTCCCTTTGGCTTCAGTGAATGGCACCTCCCTGATTTTACTGCTAGATTTAAGAGTCCTTCTTACTTTGTGATCCATAACCCTTCTTCACAGTAAGATATCTGATAGCTTCCAGGAAAAAAAAAAATCAGGTGAGAAAAGATGGTTGACTGATTAAACCTAAGGAAGGCATAATGCAAGCCCTTAGATGCTTTAAACATCTAGAAATTTACTGCCCATGTGACCTTTGGCAACTCATTTAAACTCTATGAGCTACAATTTCCTCAATTAAAAAAGGGGGGTAGATAAACAAAATAAACTCTAAAATCCCTTCCAGCCTTAAATCTTTGATTCTATGATCCAAAAGCTAAGATGATAAAAACTCTGGGGGAATAAATAGCTAAAAAAAAAAAACCTAAGAAAAAAATAAATGATAGCTAAGTTAAAAATATGAACAATGATTACAGGCAGTTAGGCAACACAGTCAAAAGAGTGCTGGACCTGGAGTCAGGAAGTCTTGAGTTCAAATCCAGCCTCAGACACTTATTAACTGTGTAACCTTGGGCAAGGCACTTAAACTCTCTTTGCCTCAGTTTCTTTAATTGTAAAATGGAAATGACAGTACCTACTCCCTGCCTCCTCAAGGTCAAGGTTGTTGTTAGGATCAACTGAGATAATATTTGTTAAGGGCTTAGCATAGTACCTGGCATATAGTAAGCACTATATAAATACTGATATTATTATTGTTGATATTATTATCTTCATTATTATTGTTGGATGAACATAGATAGAAATAGCAAAGTATCAAGGGTATCTTGTTTCAGTTAGGAATATTAATAGGTCTGTATAGATTCAGATTAAGTTCACCTAGATAAGGCACATCTACATGGAAATGTTTCATAGACAATATCACCTTGGCCTGTGTGACATCAACATGTCACACAGATAGGTAGACATCAGGCCTTGAAATCTCAAAGTATGAATTTGAGACCGATTGGTCTATAACTAAAAGGAGAAATTATGAAGGTTAGTGAGCTTTCTTGGGGAATGGATTGAGAGGAGAAATTCAGAACCTATAGATAGAGCACTGGGCCTGGAGTCAAGAAGACCTGAGTTCAAATTCATTCTGAGATATTTGCCAGCTGTGTCACCTTGGGAAAGTCACCTAACCCTGCTTGACTCAGTTTCTTCATCTGTAAAATGAGCTGGACAAAGAAATGGCAAGGCACTCCATCATCTTTTCCAAGAAAATCCCCATTAAAGTCATGAAGAGTTGGACATGACTGAAACAACTGAACAACAGTAACACATTAAGTAATAAAAAAAAGAACCCATATAAATAAAATACAAATTACCATTTGCTTTAGGTTATTTTTAAGAGCAAGACTATTTTTTAAACCAATTTACTTATACTTAAAAAGGTGATTAAAAATCAATAAATCAATTCAATCTATTGTCTATACAGCTCTAATCCCTGGTAGAAAAACAGTGGAAAACATGGGAGGGAAACACCAGGTTTAGATAAAATCCACCAACAGGCTCTACAAGAATCATTAGTTTTCAATGGTGCCCATCCCTCACCTTTTTAAATTATTGTTCACCATATTGCATTAGGTCACATTCAACCAATGTTTGAAGAAACAAGAGAGGCATTTGAATTTTATGGCTATGATGTTAATTGTTGAGTCTCCATGAAATTATCTATGAAAATTGATTAAGAAAGGTAGAGATGAGGGAGAACAGGCAAGATGGAAGAGTAGGAAGAAGCAGTGCAGCCCAGCTTACTCAGCTACTCCAACAAAGATCTCACGTGTATAGGGAAGGGAAGAGAATGAACATTTATATAATGTGTATTATGTACCAAGTAGTGATTAGAAATCTAAGAAGAATCACAGTGAGTCATTTATCAAGCACAAGATCACAAATTTGACCACAGGCAAGTAAGCAGAAGAGAAATTCGGGAATAGGTGAGGTTCAGGACCCTGGAGCCATGCCAAGGGAAAAGAAGAGGACCACACTGCTATTGTTCTGCCTCCAGAGAAGGGACATAAGATTCCATTTCCTGAAAGAGAAAAGTCATTCTAACATCTGAAAGGAGATTTAAAACTCAGCTCTGGTAGCAGGGGCAGTGATACTATTGAGAGGAGATCTAGGAGCCAGATCTCAGGAGCAGAGGACTATGTCACCATCACTAAAAGGGATGAACACAGTTACAATGCCATCACTCTAACTTATAATGGAGATATAGGACTTAGCCCCCCAGATGAAGAACTGGATATCAAAGTGGTCACCTTGACTCTGGAGGAGTTATCTAGGACTCGGTTCTAGGAGGCGGTGTTATCACACTAAGCCAGGAAGGGATATCTGAGACACACTCCTAGGGCAGATGAAAGCTACAGAGCTGTAACATCATGACAGAAGATAAGACAAGACATGATTATAATAAATCACAACAGCCCTACCAGAAGTGCACAGAACCCAGCCCTAACATAAAGTCCCAGTATGTGAAGTAAAGCTGGAAAAATGAGTAAACAAAAAAAAAGTTTTAATTATGGCAAGGAAGCTTAAAACAGAAACCTAGGAAAATAACTAAAAAACCTCAGCCTCAAAAACAAACAAACAAACACCAAAACCAAAACAAAACAAGCAAAAAACCATATTTTGGTTATAAGATCAGTTAGAATTCCTAAGAGAAATGAAGCAAGAGTTAATTTTTAAAAAAGAGCCAAAATTATTTTATAAATGAAATGAGAGTACTAGAGAGGAGAATTAGAAAGTAAATTAGAGCTATGGAATAGAGACTTGGAAAGAGAATTAACATGTTAGTACAAGAGGTATGAAGTACTACCTAATGAACAGATTCCCTGCAAATAGAATTCAACCAAACAGAAGTTAATATCGCAAGATAACAAGAAATATTAAAGCAAAGTCAGAAGGTTGAAAAATAGAAGAAAATGCAAGACATCTCATATGTTAAAAAAAAAAACTGGCCTGGAAAACAAATCAAGGAAAGATTATTTGAGAATAATTAACTAAAAGTCATGACCAAAAATCAGTGCTAAATATTTTATTTAAAGAAATTATGAAAGAAAGCCACCCAGGCATATGAGAATGTGGCCAAAGGAAAAAAAAAAAAAGAAAGAATCCATCTGTTAGCTCCTGAAAGGAATCTAAAAAAGAAAGCCTTCAAGAATATCATAGTAAAAATCTAGATATTTCAGATCAAAGAAAAAGGAAATTCTGAAAGCAGAAAGAAAGAATTCAAGTACTGAGGAACTGTAGTTATGATCATATAAAATTTAGCATATACCACTATAAAGGAGTAGAGAGCTTGGAATATGATATCCTAAAATATAAAACACATAGGCTTACATCCAAGAATAATTTACCCAGCAAAATTGAGTAAAAATGTAAGGAGATAAAAATGTATCTTCGATGAAATAGAGGACTTCCAAGCATTCTTAGTGAAAAGACCAGATCTGAGTGGAATCTTTGAAGTGAAAACACAGGAGTCAAGGGAAACAAAAGTGATGAAGAGGGATAAAGTAAGAATAAAATGTTTACAATGTAATGGTCATGGGGAATGGCACTACAGGTCTTCAGGAATCCTTATGTGATGAGGGACCGTAGAGTAGAGTCACAGAAGGTCTTTGAGTGGTATTATCGTGTTTTGATAGTCACATACAAGAAAGGAAAGGAATTGGAACAGATACACTGAAGAAAGGGGGAGCAAGGACAGCAAAATTTATTTCACAAATAGAAGTCTGTACAAGTGAAGCAAGGGGTGGGGACAGTAAGCATCACTGAAACCTCACTTTCATCTGAACTGGTCAAAGAAGAGTAGAACACACAAAGTATTTGTTGTGACTTTGGGAAAGGTCACACAGCTTAAATTTAAGTCAACTCAGAAAAAGGAATAAGAAAAGGGGGAAAGGAAGAATAAGGGGGGTTATTTAGGTAGGCATTAATCATAAGTAACAAAAGCACAACAAAAATGCTTTAAAAGAAAGAGTAAGAATATTTAATAAAGAGAGGATGGGGAAGATAAGAAAAAGTATAAGAGAATAATACTGAAAGAAATATTGAAAGAAAGCTGATGATAATAACTGAATGGGACAAACACATCCATGAAATAGATTATAGACTGGATTAAAAAAAATCAGGCTTTAACAATAGAGAATTTACAGAAAACATAGTTGTAATGTAAAGATTTACAAAGAATTAAAAGAAAGGGTTGAGGCAAAATCTAATATGCATTAGATGAACTAAAAAAAAAGATAAGCATCAATCTTATACAAGGATATAACAAAAGTAAACTTAATCAAAAAAGTAAATAAGACAACTAGATCTTTCTCAAAGGTACCATAGCCAATAAATTAGTGTTGATTTTTAGCGTATGTGCACTGGATGGAATAGCATATAAATGAAGAAAAATCAAGATGAGTTAAAGGGAAAAACATGCAACAAAATAATGTAGTAAGCTAGGTAGTAAAACATTAATGTACCTCATCAGAGCTTAACAAATCTAATCAAGAAAGCAGTTAAATATTTTATATAATCTCAGAAAATTTAGATATGATTGATTTCCAGTGATCATTGAATGGAAAGAGAAAAAATACAGATAATTCTCAGCTGTTTATGACACCTCTGGGGAAAAAAGTGATAACGTATTAAGACAAAAATACTCAGAGAAAAAATGTACAAAAGCAATAATATTAAACACAACATTTAGCTATTATAATTTAATACAAATATATTCAATAAATGGTTGCTGAAGAAAGAGTAAAAACTAACTGGTGACTAAATAACTTTATCCTAAAGAATTGGTAGGTCTATGGTAATTTAATTAAAGATAATGACAAAAATTAGACAATATACCAAAACTTTTGGGATGTAAGCCAAATAATCCCCAGGGGAAAATTCACATTTTAAAAGGTCTTCCATCAATGAGAACAGATAGATTGAGCATGTACTGCTGTGGAGACTTACAAATTTTAAAATTCAACAGAACATCAAAATAGAAATCTTGAAAATTCAAAGGAGCAATTGTTAAAACTGAAAGAAAAAAAATCATTAAATTAATAAATAAAATGTAGGGTGCTTAAGAAATAAGTTAGATAAAACCATTAAATACTTTGCTTAAAAAGAAGAAAGAGGAAAGCCAAATTACCAGCATCAAAAATGAGGAAAGAGAATTCACAACAAATGAATGAAGTATATTCCTAGAAACTATTTTATCCATCTGCATTCCAATAAGCAGTTGTTTTCTTTTTCCAAGCTGGTTACTTTTTTATATAGTTCTCTTGCATCACTCTCATTTCTTTTCCTGATTTTTCTCCTACCTCTCTTACATAATTTTTCATCTCCTTTTTGAGTTCTTCCACGAGATCTTTCTGGCCTTGAGACCACTTCCATTTTTCTTTGGGGCTTTACCCATCGGTGTTTTGACATTGTTGTCCTCTTCTCAGTTTGAGTCTTCAACTTCCCTGTCCCCATAACAACTTTCTATGGTCAGATTCTTTTTTTTTTTCTTGTTGCTAATCATCTTTTTTGGCCTTTTGCCTTTCTCTTAAATTTGAACTGTGTTCCAGGGGTAGAAGGAGCATTGTCTCTGGCTTCTTGTACAGGGACTGCAGGGCATGGCTGTGTACTTGGTGCTGTGCTGATGCTGCACTGAAGGGGTGGGGTGGGGGTGGCTGGTGGTGCTGGAGGCCATAGGAGTCTGGCAGCTTACCTGGTGCTGAACCTAGGTCCTAGTGCAGGTGTTTGGCATGTTCTGAGGCCTATGGGGTGTTTCTGCTTTTCTCTGGGGGTACACTGAAAAGCATATGGAAATCTGACCACTGCAGTCTGCTCCTTTCCCCTGACTATGCTGAGGCACGTGGGGGGGCTTGGTGTTGACATTGCCTGCTCTGCTGTACTGGGGCTCAGCATCTTCGCCTCGTTTGCTGAGGAGGGGCTTATTGCTGGCTTGCTGGGATGCTTCCTATTCTGTACTGTGCTCCCCCTCCACCCAAGGGAGACAGACCTTTCCTGCCAATCTTCCAAGTTTTTTGGGCTATAAGATTGTTTCACCCTATCTTTTTGCTAGTTCAGCTATTCCAGGATTTGTTTTGGGGTGCTGTTTTATGGTTGTTTGGAAGCGATTATAGGAGAGTGATGATGATTTTCTGCTTACTGTCTGCCATCCTGGCTCACAGAAGTCCCTTTTCTATTAGTTTTTTTTTTGACTAGGCAATGGGGTTAAGTGACTTACCCAGGGTCACACAGCTAGTAAGTGTTACGGGTCTGAGGTCAGATTTGAACTCAGGTCCTCCTGAATCCAGAGTCAGTGCTCTTTCCACTGAGCCACCTAGCTGTCCCTACTTCTATTAGTTTTACTGGATTTTTTCTCTTCCTTTTTTTTCTTCTCTTTTTAATTTTTTTTTTTAAGAAATGGCTTTCTAAGAGGGAGAAAGGAAGGGACACAGAGGGAAATCTAGGCAACGTAAACATGAAAAATACAAGTAAAATATATTTCAAAAACAAAAAAGTATATAAAGTTTTTAAGCTTAGGGTCATGGTAGAGGGTTATAAAACTAAAGCCAGAAGGGACCACAAAGGCTATCTAGTCTAATTCCATTATTATATAGATGAGGAAACTGAAGCTAAAATTGGTTAAATGACTTGTCCAAAATCACAAAGGTTGTATTAGAGGGAAGATCTCAACCCAAGTCCTCTAACCCTATTGCACTACACATTTTAGTTGTGTTTTTGTATTTCTAGTAACTTGTATGTTATACGCTTAACAAACATCAGATGAAATCTATTGAGATTCCATGGGACAGTGGAAACAGTGTTGAATTTGGAGACAGAGGACCTAGGCTCAAATCTGGGCTTTGCTATTTTCTACTGTTTTGTTGTTGTTGTTGTTGTTGTTTACTTTGGGCAAATCATTTAAGCTTCCTTGGCTTTAGTTTGCTTTTCCATAAAATTGGGAGATAAGACTACATGGTTTTCAAAGTCTCTTCCATCTCTAAATCCATGATACTTTGAATGAAGCAACTATTCATAGGCAGAAGTGTCCAGCTTCCTAGTAAAGTGCCCTTTCTACTATGCCACACCTTTCTCCCATTTCTGGCATAACGTAAAGTCTTTGGAACTGCAAGGGATGTACTACTCTGTACTTTCCCCAATAGCAGTTGCAGAAAGAGAAAGAGTAGGTGAGTCCCAACTTTTTGGAATTATAATCTCAATCAGACCATGGTCAATCCATGTTTTGGAGCTTAACATTTTCAAAAAAAAAAAAGTGGAGTTCCAGACAATCACGATTAGATAGCATTGTGTCTGAGGGAAAGTGCCATATTTATAATCAAGACAATCTGAGTTCAAGTCATGGTTCTAATAGTAACTTTGTGACCCAAGGAAAGTCACTACCTGTCTTTGAATTAAAAAAAAAATGGGGGATATTTGGAGGAAAACATTTTGTGGCTTTAAAGCACTATAAATATTAAAAATTATTGAAATGCACCTACATTCTCCTGATCCAAATCTGCCATAAGGGGATGCTGTAGATATTCATAACTGGGCTGTCTTAGGCAGACTGCTTTGCAAGCTTGTTTCCTAAACTGAGATGCCGAACACACAATAGGATACAGTATAGGAGGAAGAAAGCCCTAAGAAATCTGCAAGTCAATGAGGGGATTCTACATACAAACAGAAAGAGGCCAATGTCAGCTAGTCAATGAGTCATCCCTGGCTCAGAGACATAATCCGTTTGCCTGTCTTTGAGTGAGGGGCACATCCTTCAGCAGCAGCAATCCAATGACCTGTTGACACTAACCCTTTTTAAGGAGTCATTATTCATTCAGGATGTCTTCCAGAAACTTAAAACCAGGCAACAGCTGAAAGGATGACATCACCCTGTCTGCACCATCAGAAGCAGGATTCCAAGGTGGCCTAGGGACTGGCCCTCCAGACACAAGGAGCAGATTTGGAGAGTGGGACAAGGAAAAGGGGCTGCAGGTGACAGGCAGGCTGTTCAACCTCTGCCTGGTGGAATGTGACAGCCTTTAACTCTGGCCAGATATCTGTTCTGGGATCTTAATGCCTTCCCTACACATAGGACTGTCTGGCTTCCTAAGTGATGGGGCCAAAAATCAGGATACCATTTCAATTCTAGCCTTGTTTTCATGTGATACTCAATGAAACGTTTTTAGTGTTACAGTGAAAAGAGAACTATATTTGGAGTCAGAAGATACATATTTGATTCCTGTTTTCCAATTTTAATAGCTGTCTGATGAACAACAAACCATCAATCCTTTCTCAGCTGCCAATTTCTCATCTTTAAAATTTGATTAATAATAGTTACACTACTAACTTCAGAAAGTTGTGAGAGAAAGGCTTTGTAAACTTTGAAATACTTTTAGAAATGGTTGTTAGTATTAGTGGAAGGAGGAGTAGACTAGGAAAGAGATAGCATGGAAAAGTTGAAGGAGTTCTTGACTTAGATCCAAAATGTTAGAGTGGGCTCATTTCTATATATTATAGGAACACTTATTATTATTGTTATTATTATCATTTTCTCTTATATAGACCAAATAGCAGCTGTCTTAGACCAAGTTCCTGCCCTGATACTCTATTTAATGGTATATGGACTATTGTGTTAGTGGATAATTTCCTTTCTTAGTTGAATAAAAATATTAGGATATACACATCCTCTGTAGGTTTACTGAAAACATCCCTGGTATAGCTCCAGTAGAAGATAAGACAATAAACAAGGATGACATACATTTTGTCTTATTCCTATGGGACTTTAATTTATTCTAATAGATCAAAATATTTTGAAAATTTTCCACATAGCATGGAAATTATAATTACTTGGCATGATGGCATCTATAAAAAATATCCTTAAGTAATTATTGGTCAATGTTATATTGGTGTAATTGTGTATAAGTTTGGTCTGTTTTAATGCCATATTTTCAACATTGTTTATTGGCTGAATTTTCAAGGACATAGTATCAAGATTTGTCATTTATCTGTTCAAGAAAGATAGCAAGTTTTTGATATATAATTGTAGCCATCAGGTCATATTTAGTTAGGTATTTGGTTAATTCTGTGTTTTTCAGGCTGCAGTAATATTTTGCTCTCTTTCCACCATTTCCTTACATAATCACCCTTGATGGTTATGTTGAGGTTTTAGTACTACAAGCATCTTATCTCATATATAAATGGCTACTACTAATCATATTACATAGCTGTTTGTGTTTACAAATGATTTTTCCAAAGTCATATGGGTAGATCTGGGTGTGTTCATATGATCATAGATTTCTGGAAGGCTCTTAAACCCACTCATTTTACAGATAAGGACATAGGTTAACCAATGGAGAGATATGGACAATCTTTAGCAAAAATACATGTATAACCTCATGTCCTGCCTCTTTGCCATCTGTCTAGAAATTAGTGTTTCAGTATTAGGTATAGGTAGATGCTATTGGCCTATTGAGGAAGTATATTAAACTATGCATCAAAGAACATACTACATATGCAGGAAAGTGAATAGACATACAGAGAATATGACTTGCATGACAAACTGCTGTGTCAATGACTAACATGCCCCCAAACCTGATGGTACTTCCATTTGTATATATCATGGTAGTTTTCCATTCTCTTCGTTCTCTCCCCCGGAGATCCTCCCAATGGACAGTTGATATTTGTTTGGACACCAGCAACGGGCAAGCTGCCCTCTTCTCTAAGAGCTTGCCCTGTAATGTATATCAGCAGGGACACACCCCATCCTAGGTCTCTTGGCAATAGTGATTTTGGCCTGTCACACAAGGCAAACCATTGTGTACAGTCTTTTCCTCTGTCAACATATCCAGGCTGATAGTTCACGTATGTTTGGACTTCTAACCCTCACAGCTCTGGGAACCTTTCTTCTCTGCTCTTCTTATTGCCCTGAACCTCTAGAGAAGTGCATCCCTCATCCTCACCCTATGGGGGAAGAACTTTTTGCTCCCCCAAAATTGAAAATACAGCATATTGGTCCCATGACAGCTAGGGAATGAACATGAATACCGTCACATCACTGCCTTGGGCCCCATGCTGTATGATGTCACCTAGGAATGAGGGGAGGGATTGTGGTAACTCCAGTAGAAGCCTCTGAGAAAGATGGTTCTATAAGCCAAAATTGTGGATAAAGGCAGCCAAAACAATTCACTCCAATCAGTCTGCCAGGAACATGCTAGACAGAGCATGCATGGATTCTCTCTGACTGTAACAATGTCAGGCCAGGCCTTTTGGACAGTTTTCTTCTTGGCAGTGGACTTTCTGGCTACAACTGGAAATATCCTATCCACAGATCAACTCTCAGAAAGAAGACTACTATAAAGGAGCCCAGGAATAGGCCAGGTCATCATATGGGCCTTATGTGTCCTTATTATTGTGATAGTTATTGGTCCTCCCCAGTACCTTCCTCTGATGTCTCATCCTGAGTTCCTAAAGTACAATGTTAGTAGAGCACCAGCTCCACTATGACCCAAAAAGCTGGAAGGATTTCAGGTTGAGGGGAAAGGAATAAATATTTATATAATACCTACTATGTTCTAGACACTGGACTAAGCCCTTTACAAATATTACATTTGATCGTCATAACAACCCTGTGAGCTAGGTGCTGTTATTTTTACATTTGAGGGAACTGAGGCAAACAGAAGTTAAGTGACTTGTCCAGGGTCTCACAGCTAGTAAGGCCAGTTTTTTGTTTGTTTGTTTTTAACTCAGGTCTTCCTAATTCCAGGCTCAGAGCTCTATCTACTATACCGTCTAGATGCATAAGTAAAGGCTCAATGCTAAGAATGTCTCCAGACTAAGAAACATCCCAGATAATTTTGGAGAAACTCATCCCATTTGACCCCCAGAGGATGAATTTTTCAGCCACGGAAACTCTTAAAGACTAGATACTATGGCATAGAGAATTAGGCAGTCATCTTTGTTGTTAGAGAATACCCACTGCAATGGAATTGCACACTCTTGAAGTACATATCCATATTAAGAATAGTGCCACCATGTATGTTAATAAAACGAGCACATGTGATTGCATTGAGGGCTGTATCTCCCATCTATGTGGAACCCCTGCTAATGTCACATTTTTTGGGGTACTGAAACCCATGAATCTCATGATGGTCAGTTCATCTTTCTAAAATATCATTTTTGTTTTTGTTTTGTATTTTAGAGATTTGCAAGATTCATGTAATGACATGTCTTTCAAATCTGTTGGGAGAAACAGCTAATGAATCAGCAAGCATTTATTAAATGCATACTATGTCCCAGGCATTATGGTGTGTGTTGGGACTACAAATACAGTGAATGAAACAATCCCTATTTATATTTAAATTAGATGAGAGTCAGAATACAAAGAGACCTTGATGGGTTAGTTCATCAGTTTGGATCTAATAAGATGAAATTTTATAGTGATAAATTAAAGTCTTACATTTTTGAAGTCTATTTTTAGCATAAGAAGAAGAAGAATTTGCTGACCTACAGTTTGTCAGAAAAAGATCTGAGGGTTTTAGAAGAATGCAAGCTCAATTTGAGTCAGAGATATGTGACTACAGCCAAGACTGTCTTGGGCCACAATAAGAATGACGATGCTTTCAGGAATAAGTAGCTAGCCATGTTGCTGTATTCTACCCTGGTTAGAGGAAATCTAGAATATTGTATTTATTTCTTGGAACCATAGTTAAGGAAAAAAATATTGATAAGATCTAGATAGTCCAGAGAATAACAACCAGAATAAAAATGGGACATTCAGTTCATTCCATGTTAGGATCAATTCAAAGAACTAAGAATATTTATTCAAAAGAAAAGATCTAGGAAGAAATCAGAGGGGAAAAAAAAGAAAACAACAACAGTATAATCCAGTGGATTCAACTCACAGACTTTAATAGTACTCTAACAGAGTGACTAGGCAGGAAGTGAGAAATAGTGATTTGCCTGCAGCTCTGTCACTCTGAACCTACAGAGCCTTCCAGTTATCTGTGCACAGCAACTGTGTATTAGAGCTCCAACCAGTGCTATTTTGTGGGTTATGCCACCCAAATGCTAATTAGCACCAGGTCCCTGTAAGGCTATGATCAGGAGGGCAGTTATGAGATAACACTCTTGATGAGACCATTTATTTTATTTTTTTATTTTTATTTATATATTATTTTTTTGGCTAGGCAATGGAGTTAAGTGATTTTCCCAGGGTCACACAGCTAGTATTATATGTCTGAGGCCAGATTTGAACTCAGGTCCTCCTGAATCCAGGGCCAGTGCTCTATCCACTGTGCCACCTAGCTGCCTCTGATGAGAACATTTAGGTTCTACTTAAAGTTTGTAGCTCCCTGGCCTGAGGTGCCCCTGAGACTGAGAACAAAGCATTTGTTACCAAAGAAAACAGAAGCGAGACCCTAGAGAAAACATTAGAACCAACCAAGACCCTAACATTTCCTCTGGAAATTTATAGACGTTGATGCTACCATAAGATCTCAATTCAGGAAATAAGGGGGGAAGACTGGAGAAGAAAAAGAGGAAGATAATTATAACTAGAGTCCTTTTTTATTAAAGTTAAGAATAAAGCAAAAATGTCCTTTATCACCATTATTATTTGATATTGTGCTACTCATAGCAGGTTCAACAATAAGGAAAGAAAAAGAAATCAATAGAGTAAGTGTAGGAAAAGAAGAAAGAAAATTATTATTTCTTACAAAAATGATACACTGGTTTACTTAGAGAACTCTGAGTCAACTTAAAAAAATAGGTGAGACAAGAATGTTGGAAAAGTTGCAGGACATAAGATAAATCTACACAAATTATCATTTTTCTGCGTATCGCTGACCATATCTATCAATAAGACATACAGAAATTTCCATTCAACATAACTACAGTATGTATAAAATATTTCAAGTTAATTATCAAGTCACATAGAAAAACTATATGAATTCAACTATAAAACAGACCAAAATAGTCTAAGAACTAGTAATTTTTCATGAGTAGACTAAGCCAATATAAGAAAAATGGCAATGTCACCTAATGCAAATTTTAATTAAGTTAAAACCAAGCTCCAAAGTCCTAAAAATTAAAGACAAGATTAATAAAATTGAAAGCAAAAAAAGCAAAACATTGAGTTGATTTATAAATAAAGAGGCTTTTAAAAAGCTAAAGAAATAGAAAAAAAGTTAGCTAATCAGATTTTTATTAAGATTAAGGAAAAACCAATGATGTCAACAATTAAAAAGGAGAAATCACAATTTAAGAGGAAATCAAAAAAATCCTAGATAAAATTATATGCTAACAAAACTGATAACACAGAGAATGAATCCTTACTAAAATGTAAACTACCCAGATTAACAGAGGGAGAAATAGATTACTTAAATAATCCAATATCAGAGAAAGAAATCGAACAAATGATAAATGAACTCCCAAAGAAAGATCTCCAAGACCAGATCCACTTACAATTCAAATCTATGAAACATTCAAAGAACAATCAATTCTAATGCTACATATCTGCAATAATAGGAAAAGAAGTACCCTTTTAATCTCTTTCTTTAATATAAATATCATCTTCATACTTATACCTGAGAGAGATGAAACAAAGAAAGAAAACCATGGATAAAATCCCTAATAAATATTGATACAAAATGTTTAAACAAAATATTAGCAAGCCAGCTATAACAATTTATTATAAATATTATTTACTATTACAAGGTTGCATTTATATCAGGAATTCAGGAGTGCATCTATAAAGATTCACTGAGTTATTCTATGACTCTGTGAAACATTTAGCAGAAGTAAATACATACCTAAATAATTAGAGAAACATCAATTTTCTCACGGGTAAAAGAAGACAACATAATGACATGGTGATATTATATAAATTTATTTACTTAATAAGTACTGTACCAATGAAACCACCAATTTTATAAAGCTGAAAACAACAATAGTCAAATTCATATGGAAAGGGAAAAGTTCAAGAATCTCAAGGGTAATAGTGACAAAATGGGTAGTTTCAGAGGAAACTAAGAAGAACTCTATGAAGTCATGCAGAGCAAAGTAAGAACCAGGAGACAATTTGTATGATGACAATGACATGGTAGAGAAAGCCTGCTTTGAAAAATTTCAGAATTCTGTTCAAGGCAATGATAAATCACAAGTCCAAAAGACTGAAAATGAAACAGGCCACTCACATCCTGTGAGAGAAATGGTGAACTTAAAAGGAAAGGCATACATTTTCTGGTGTAAATAGTGTGGGAATTTGTTTTGCACAACTATTCATGCTTACAATAAGAGTTTTGTTTTTAGGATTTGTTGTTATTGTTATTCATGTGTAGGGAGCATAGTGGTAGGATCAGGTTATAAATGCATATAAAGATAAAGGAATTTCCTTTTAGAATAAAGTAAAATGATAGGAAAAATTCTTATTGTTAAATTCAAAATAAAACAAAAATTAAACAGAAAAAAATAAGACTTATGGAGGACATGCAGCTGTCTTCAAGTAGTTGATACTCTGTATATGGAAAAAGAATCAGACTTGTTCTGTTTCACTCCTCAGGGTAAAGCAGTGGATATGGGTTGAACAATATGGCTTCTGAGATGCCTTCCAGTTCTAAAATTTTGTGATTCTGTGGTCCTGAGCCAACAGTAGTATATGAATGTCAAAAAACAAAGGTGGTGATTGATTATAATAAAAGTGAAATCATGTGTAGGAATGGAGATATTATAGTCTCTTGGCCCTCTACCCTGGTTATACTTCACCTGGTATGCTGTGTTCAATCCTGGACAACACATTTTGGGAAGGATTTTGCTGAATTGGAGAGTATGCTATAGAGTGGGATCAGAAAGGGGCATTCATGCCACATAAATATTGTCTAATGAAACTGACAATATTTAACTTGAGGAAAAGAAGACTTAACAATTTACAAAATAACTATCTAAGCATTCAAAGGGCTTTAAGGAAGAAGAGGGATTTGATTTGGTTTTGTTTTTTTTTTTTTTTTGGCCCTGGGGACAGAATTAGAACTAGAACCAATGGAGAGAAGTTGTAGAGTCAAATTTAGTCTTGATGAAAGGAAAAGATTCTTAATCTTTAGAGTTTTCCAAATGTGGAATAGGTTGCCTTGGAAGGTAATGAATTCCTTTTCATGGTGGTCTTCATATAAAGACTGAACATGACTTGTCAACTCTGTTGTAGAGGAAACATTTTTTTTCCGTGTGAGTTGGAATAGATGACCTAAGATCCATGCCAGCCCTGAAAGGTTGTGTTTCTTTATAATGAAATTGAACATGTATTTTTCTTCCCATTCATAGTCAAACTCCTAGGGGAAAAAAAAACTGTCTAGACTAATGGCTTATATTTTGTCGATTTATTACTCAGTTCACTGGCAATCACATTTCCAACTTCACAACTCTACTTAAACTCTTCTCTCAAACATTGCTGGTAGTCTTACAATTGTGAAATCTGACATTTTCTGGGGCCTTCCTGATTTCTGTACACATTCTACCACTACTATCCATCTCTCTTTCCCCTTGTAAGATTTAAATTGCCACTAATTCGTTGGTGTGTGCCCAGTTTGGGAAGAAGAATGCTATCTGTTAGCTTCTTATTTTAAGTAATCATTGCTGCTAATTAGTTCTCATTCTTTTCTACAGTAATCCTGGTAGAGCAGTTAATTTACCCATCTCACAGATGAGAAAGAAAGGCAGCCTGACCTCTGGTAAATATAGAGAGCTTGTCTTGGAATCAAGAAGGTATGGGGGTTCACTTCTCTAGCCATTGTGACAGTGTGGCTCTTTACAAGTCACTAAAGCTCTGTGTCTGAGGAAATAATCTAACTGAAAATTTTCATTTGTAAAAGAGATTCCTCTTTGGAAGCTGAATACACCAGTGAAATTTCAGGTTTTACTAAACAAAGGATATATAGCAAAATGAATGAATCCAAGTATATATAGCTGAATGAATGAATCCAAGTGTATGTAGCTGAATGAATGAATCCAAGTGTATGTAGCTGAATGAATGAATCCAAGTGTATGTAGCTGAATGAATGAATCCAAGTGTATGTAGCTGAATGAATGAATCCAAGTATATACAGCTGAATGAATGAATACAAGTCATCTCTTTGATAGCAGGGACTATTTCACTTTTGTCATTGTATACCCAAAGTTTAGTTCAGTGCTGACAAATAAAGCTTAATAAACGCTTTTTAAAAAATTGATCATTGTTCTACCAGACCTACCAGAGAGTCTGACATATATCAATCAGTGTTTCCATCAGTAATGATACGCACAAGACTTTATCTTCTGACCACTTGATGCTCTATTAAGAAGTCAACATCTAAGCTAACGGTAAATGTTCCCAAACAAAATGAGAGTGATTTTTTTTTTGTATTGAGAAGTTTCACCTTCTGCTGAAGTCCCTGGTTTTATATACTGAATTTTCTTGAAAGTGATTACTGGCTATACCTCAGGGAAGGAAAGAAGGTGAGCAAACTTCCAGTTCTAGACATGCATTTGGGAGGGCGCAGTCAGAATGGAAAAGGACATTTCCATGTTTCACTGAAGGTCTCACATCTTGGTCATGAAAAGAAGGCCATGGTTAACTTATTACTGTTCTTGTCTCCTCCTCCCTCCCCCTCTACCCCCCCCACAATGCCATGTCACCAACTTATGTGAGATTAAGTGGCAAGATTCCATTTAGTCTTAGTCGACAATTAACACTGGCAGGAAAACAACATGCCTCACTGGCCCCCCTGAAAGAAAGACTAGCATGGGAAGTGAAGGCAGAGCTGGCTGTTAGTCATTTTATGAAGGAGGTAGGGCTATTTTCAGTGCCTTCAGTCCCAAAGGAAAGAGAATTAATCTTTCTTTCACTCTTAAATATTACAGAGTTATTAGTTATCCCTTCAAGGGCTATTTTTGGCTTAAAATGACAAAAAGAAACAGGCAGTGATAAATATAAACTCCTTAGCTTGACATTCAAGGCTCTGGTTTCCATCTTCCTATCCAACCTTATTTTCACTAATTTTTCTCATTTGTTCTATACCCAAGTCAAATTGGATCATTACTCTTGCCTACAAGTGAATCTTCTTACCTTTTCACCTTTTCACGCATACGTATTCCTTAGGCCTAAAATGCTTTTGTCTTTCTCCAAGACATATCCACCAATTTCTCCTTACCATCTAGTGAAATCTTCCATCTTTTGAAGCTATGTGTGTGTTCTCTTGCTCTCTCTCTCTCTCTCTCTCTCTCTCTCTCTCTCTCTCTCTCTCCTCTCTCTCCCTCCTGTCTCCTTTCTCTCCCTCCCTCCCTCCTTCCCTCCTTCATATAATTAATAAATGCATATACATATGTACATACATACATATATATGTATATATACACATATATACATATATATGTGTATATATATATATGCTCCTACATAAAGCTTTTCCTTACTCCAACCCCAAGAATGAATCTTACTTCCTTTTGAGCTCATAACTTCTTGTTTTTATTTCATACATGTTATATTTGCATTATTACTCTTATGTATCATACCTGCTTATTAGACTATATAAGCTTCTAGAGAAAACAAGCTATGATTTCTGTTTCTCTGTATCCCTTACACATGGTTGGTGCTTAATAAGTATCTACAGTACAAATTAATACATGATGAATAAATCACTACTGGTGGGTGGCTTAGCATTATAAAGTGGAAGTACTTTGGGGTAATGGGATATATTGGTTATGTGTAAGTACAGGTCTGAGCAGAAACTCCATTACCTCAGTTGCTCATGTGAGACCATGATATCAATATGTATTAAGACATCTGGAGGGAGTGTGAGTTGGACAACGATATGGGGAATCTCACTGGGGCCTCTTCAAGTAGAATGAGGATCAATCAGCAGTGTTCCTTCTATAGGACCTACCCAGATTTTTTTTTCTTTATCTTTTCACATTCCACACCTAAACAAAATTTGCACATATTTTATCTGAAAATCTCTGTGGTCTTCTAAGTGACTGACTCATGTATTAATTAACTTTTGTTAAGACATAGATGGCTGACTAATTTGTTTTTCCTCACAGATATTTTCTTTTTTAACAAGGACTAAGATGAACTACAGGATATAGTGTAAAGAACTTTGGAACAGAAGTCAGAAAACCTGGATTCTAGCCCCAGAGTTGCCACTTTTTGATCCTTGGTTTTCTTATCTGTGAAATGGATATAATATCATGTTTTCTACCACCAGTACAGAGTTGTTACAAAGACCAAATAAAGCAAGATGCTTTGTGACCATAAATGCACACGTAGTGCACTGTCTAGGAGCTGCTCCTACCTCCAAATAACATAGGTTGGATATCCTAGTGGGAGGACTGATCCCACCATTTCAAAGATATTCTGTAATTCTGTATTCCTAGTGCATAATTCCCTACCCATGAATTTACCTTTAAGTCACTCAGTAGACTATTAGTTCAAAGTAAAGGTATAGTAGGAATACTCGCCACAAAATATTCCCTTCATAAAATTGGGATGCACTTTCCCATAAATACCCTTAGCATTGGTGAGAAGAATGGGCACATACATAAAGCACATTGCTAGAGAGGCACATGCATAGGGAATACATAGGACCAAGGCAAAAATACCTGTTTCTCGTTGAAGAGTCTTGGCATCCTTTATCTTCTTACTCTGTCCTCTAGCTGCTCTCTTCTGTCGGCAATGATATTTGAAGACAGATTGCTCAGCTGGGCTCAGTTTCTTTCTTCAGTTTAACTAACATCTTCCAGGGCTTGAATCTATATTTGGTTCTCTTCTCTACTGCCAGCTGGCATTTTCTTCAGAGAGAAGACAATTCTTTGCTCCCTTCTCTGCTGTCTCTACTGATTGGCTTTCTACTTTTTGCTCATTGTGGTGTCTTATATTTGAGAGTATGATATAAGACGCCATAACCAATGTGGGGAGGAGAAAAACAATCTCTCTCCTGTCTCCTTTCTAGTAGTAATGCTTGGGAAATGGCAAAGAATAATCTCTCTAGGGCCAGAATCTCTCTCTATAGTTGGTTCTTATACTGCAAGGGGTTACATTCAACACATTTCTCCTGCCTCAACTGTCTCTAGAGCTGGTAAGCTAGTTTTTAAATGCCAACCAAGGTATGATGTATCTTTTTACAGACAATAATAATCTGCACTTATGATTTCATCAAGATCTTTTTCACAGTTTGTAAAAGGGATAACAAAATGAAAACTGTTTTTTGAAATCTGTTTAACAAACACAGTAAAGCCTTGTTTCTTTTATTTGCCTCTTCTGTGTTTTTCTCAGCTGGACTGGAGATGGGGAATAATTTGTCAGGGTTACCCTAGTCAACTCCCCCTGTTCTTCACATACATAAATATAATCATAGAATTGGAAGAGATTCAGAATTCTTCTATTCAAATCCATATCTAAAGCTGCTTCTATACTTATTATTGTGAAAGGAGAAAATGATATGGAAATTTCAAACCCCATGATAGGTAAGTGGATGTAGTTTGGAAGAATTCTGGGAACCAAGCAGTTTCCCCAGTTGGATGTGATTTAACCATATCTCAAGTATTGTGTTCAGTTCTGGGCAGTATCTTTTAGTGGGAGCTTTGATGATTTAGATACAGAAGTATATGCCATGATCATCAGGAGGGGAGAGGAACTGGCAGTGACTAGGTGAATGAAGAGAACATGGTAGAAACAGATGATTGTGGTTATCTTCAAGTTCTGAAGGACTCGTCTTTGGAAAGAATGGTTAGACTTGTTTTACTTGGCTCCAGAGGGCAGAACGAAGAACAACGGATGGAAGACACAGGGTGGTAGATTTTGGCTTGATGGTAGCAAATTTTCTTAACATGAGACCTTTGCCAGTGTGAAATGAGCTTCCTTGAGAATCAATTGGCTGCCTTTCTGACTCTGGAGGTCTTCAGGCCATGGCTAGATGATTACCTGTCAGGGATGTTATAGAAGGTATTTCTGTTCAGGGAGAGGTTGGACCAAATGCTCTCTAAAGTCCCTTCCACTTTAGGATTCTGGAATTCTCAGTTCCTCTCAGATGACACTGTATTTGCACACAGGTTTAACTAAATATTTTACTTTAGCAAGAAGTATAACAGTTTCGGAACAACAGAGGCCCAGAAAGGAGGGGAATTGGAAGTTCTGATCCCATCTCCTTGTACCTGAATTTCCTCATTTACATAAAGGAAACAGATGGAAATGAGGAAGGGTGGAAGGCAACAAGCCCTAATTAAGCTCCCACTATGTGCCAGGTACTGTGATAAACACTGGAAAAAGACAGTTAATCCTCAACTAGAAAATGGCACAAAAGTAAAAAACATGACTGTTGATACATTGAACCTATGGAAAAGAGGGTTTGGGTTGCTACGACTACCAAAAATTGTAAGATTTCCCTAGAGATTGCTAAAAATATACTTTTCTACATATAATTCTTTATAACAAAACATTAATTCTGATAATAGATGTTTTTCCTAACATAGAAACCATGAAATAAAATGAAGTACATAAAATAAAATTGCATGGAAAACACTTATTCTTGCTAATAATTCCCTAGAATTCTGTGACCTTTTATGCTAACATCTCAATTAAAAATATGCATTGATTTCAGATAATATTCACTTTTCATAACATGTGAAATTTACAGTGCCATAAATACTATCTAACAAATAAAATTCTCTAAACTAAAACACTTTTAAACCCAAATCTTACCTCCCACTCTGTCAGATAGTGATGTGAAGGAATTGTACTATATGCTATACTTCTGTAAACCTCTCTACCTTGGCCACCCTCTGAAAACCAAGGGAGAAGTTTCTGGAACTTTAGTGGCTGCTGTCAGAAAACACTGAAATTAGAGAAGTCTCAACATCACCTTTGACACTCTGTCCTTCATGGCTAGTAGATAGCAATGGAGGCGATGAAGGATGCACCAGCTTGAAATCCATCAGCAATGTCTGCTTTGTGCACCATTTGAGATCCTTGAGGGTCTTGGAGTATGGGAGCATAGCAGAGATGGGTGGTTGTTTAACCTTGAGGATGCAATCAATGAAGGGATCTGCATCCTTGATTTCTCTAGCCAGTTGGTCAATCATGCCTTGTCACCCTAGTATGATACCAATCACTCCACAAACTTGTACTCATTGCACCTCTTATTTTTTTTCTCTCTTATGCATGGCCATGTATGTGTATACAAGTGAAAATGAGATGATTAACAAAATCATATGAATACCTGAAGTCATGAAAATAAATATGAAAATGTTGAGGATAAACTGTATTACTTCATTTGATCCTCAGAAAAACCTTAGGATATATAGGTGCTATTATTATCATCATACTACAATTGAAACTGAGGTAGACAGAGGTTAAGTGTTTTCCTAGAGCGGTATAACTAGTAAGTATCTGAAGCCAGATTTCAACTCATATCTTCCTGACTCCAGGACCAGAATGCTATACATTGTACCACCTAGTTGCTTACCCAAACATGATATGGTTAAACCCACAAGGTTGGGCAATCCCAAGTTAAAGCACCTGCTCCTGCCTTCTCTCCTCTTACCTTGAAAAAGTGGAAACCAGTCCTTTCTAGGCCACCTGGAAAATTTGCGCTCTGGCATAGGTCTAGTTTCTCTTGAAAGGAGTTTGGAATCATCAGATTTGATCTTAAAAAAGAGACCCAAGAGATGATTTACAACAGTGATGCCAAATTGAAATAGAAATAGAGGCTACTAATACATAAGGATCACTGCAGGCAGTATACTGACTTATGAAACCACATATTAGCATTACCTATATTTTATTGTATTTTATTATATTTTTATGTATTTTGTTAAATACTTCTCAGTTTCATTTTTATCTGATTCAGGCCCACTTAGAAGAGTTGTGGGCCACATTCAGCCCATGGGTGATATGCCTGACACCTCAGATATACACTAACCTAATAGATGAAGAATCTGAAAACTAGAAAAGTGATGTGTTCCATGTTAAAAGGGGAACAATGAAAGGTGTCAGGTTTTGAATCCGTCTCATGATTCCCCATTCAGTGCCATTGACCTGTACTTCATGAAATGTCAGTTAAGTAATGAGCAGATTAATATTTTTGATTAGTGCTTTATAGTTTACAAAGCAGTTTCCTCATGGCAACCCTTTGAAGGGTTGTGTCATTCCTAATCCATAGATATATATTTGTTGTTATTGTTCAGTCATTTCAGTCGTGTTTGACCCCATTTGGGGTTTTCTTGGATGAAATATGGTAGTAATTTGCCATTTATTCCTCTGATTCACTTTACAGATGAGGAAACTAAGGCAAACGAGTTAAGTGTCCTGCCTAGGACCGTATAGCTAGTAAGTGTCTGAGGCCGGATATGAACTCAGATCTTCCTGACTCCAGACCCAGCACTCTACCCACTGCACCACTTAGCTATTCTATAGATGTATGTATTGGAGCTCAAAGAAGACAGATTCTAAAATTAATGGAGGACAGAACTGATACTAGGACTCAAGTCTCATGGGTCTGGGACCAGGGCTAATCAAAATGATTTCCTAGGCCTTTACTCAATGGGTCACCCCAGCTAATGTGAATCTCTGGCCCAACAAAACTAATGATAACTGTCTTTAAAACAACTCCATTGTCAGTCAATTAAGTAACTCAGGTATTTGTTTAAGATATGGAGAAGGGGACCTGAAAGACAGGAGCCCAAATATCCCTGTGGCTACATTAGTGCTGTAGTATTTCTCCTGGAAATCGCTTTCTGGGTCTTCATCCTACATTGAGTACCTCCCCATTTTTGGGTCATGCTGTCATCTTTTCATTTCATTGGATACATACTGAAGAAATGCCCAGGACAATTTATACTCTGAGAGCTGCATGAAGGGATAATGGAAACTACAGTTAAGTATGCTAATAGAAACATCAAAAAGATTGTGAGCGAGTGAGTGGATAAAGCCTCCGGAGCATCTGTCACTGCCTTAAGTGCATGGATGGAATAGAAGCAGATTTACAGGAAGCCACTACTGTGGACAGTTGAGATCTCGAATCTCCATTTGATCCCCAACTGGTCAGTACTAGCTAATATCCATGGAGTCTACTTATAAATATGTATTTAAACACACACACACACACACACACACACACACACACACACACACACACACACATACTTTCCAGTTTCAGAAAACACTTCTAGAATCAATCCCATGCAGATACTTTCCATTAGAATTGCTATATGGTTTATGCAATTCAGCAGAATAAAAGGGCTGTGGCTAGGGGAAGAAGGGAAGACAAATATCTCTTTCATTAGTTGAATTATGCCCTCAAAATCTTCTCTGAGGATCACAACCAAATCAGCAACCACATTGCTTATTAATTGCTTTTTAATGCCTTCCTCAGAATACTAAAATATGTAGCTAAAAAAAATGACTATACACACATTTTCACATTGTATTTTCAGGATTCTTTCTTCATGAGGGCAACCCAGCTTGAATTATTTGTGTGAATCCTAGAAAATCTAGCCAGGCAAACTAGGCCTGCAAGTCATTTGAAAGATGGACAGAGAATGAGGCAGAGGAAAAAAAATAGAATTTCTATGAAATCTTATAGTCAAGATTAATGAGTTTTCAAGTTCTTGGTTGATTGTTCCATATGGACATTTGCAATAAACCAGAGATGTAAAGAGAGGGGTCCCTGCCTCAGTTCCCACCTGTCTTTAGTCTATCCCACACAAACTGCCAAAATGACATTCCTATAGCAGTTCAATTCATGCTGTTCCCCTTCTCAGGAAACTCCACTGGTTCCCTGTGCCCTCAAGGGTAAAATGCAAACACCTGTGTTTGACATTGACCACTCTTCACTACTTTTCTAGGCTTTGTATACATTACTCTACTTGTCCTTTGTACGAAACATCTTATCTCCCTTCACCATACCTTTGCCCAGGTATTCCCCAATAACTGAAATGAACTTTTTCCTTCACCTCTGCCTCTGACAGTCTCTAGCTCCATTCAAAACTCAGTTTAAACAGCACCTCCTACTGGAGATCTTTCCTGATTCCCCTAGCTGTTAATTCCCTTTTCCTGAAATTACTTTGTAGAGTACATATATACATTTATGTGGGTGTATACACACAAACATATGCAAACATAGACATGTGTAGTATCATTTATGTGATCTATATCCCATAAATAACAATTATATGCACATGTATATGTATGTATATACGTACATACACATACACATATATATGTTATTTCCTGGATGGTAGAATTTTTTTTATTCTGTCTTTATATTGCCAGTATATACCATAGCAGATAGAAAGGCAAAAATCACCCCTCTCCCCACCTTCAAACAGCTTACATTCTGTTGAGGATGAATGGGGAGATGTTTCTAGACAATAAATAAAAACAGATATAAAGTAATTTGGTGGGTGGAAGAGAGTAAGGTACACATCAGTTATGAAGGATAGTTTGTTAATAATAAGACAGGGGTTCTATGCCTACTAGATAGATCTCAGGTTCATTCACTCCACTGTCACAACCCAAAGAGAAGGAGGATTTCTTTCATAAAAAGCTACAATTCTGGATTTCAATCTTCTACTATCCCAAATCTTATTAACATCCTCTAGCTGTTCCTGCAGTTTGATGTTTTACCTTTCCTCACTCTACATTTCAACACTTGTTTTCTACCTGAATCTGAGATTATGAGGTTATTTGAGGCTGCTTCAAAAGGTATGGCATCTCATTGTTCATATAGAATTTAGCTTATAGGCTTATAAAGTATCAGAATTGGAAGGAACCTCAGAGATTGTCTTTTCAAATCCTCACAGCATAGGAAAAGGATAAGACGTTAGAGTTAAATGACTATTTCAAATAAAAGATGCTCTCTTGGAGAACACCTTTTTTTTCCATTTGTATCTCCAAGCTTAGTACCGTGATTGATACATGTATTAATACTTAATCATGTTTAATAAATGCTTTTTCATTTATTAATTCATCTAATTGTTCATTTGTTCAATGTCCAAGGTCACACAGCCAGTTAGTAGCAATTTCCAAAATACCAGGTTTAAATATATGAAATAGCTCCTTTTAAAAGTTCCCTTCTCCTAAAAGTAACTCAAGTATGCATCATCCTCATAGTAACCAGTAGTAACCAGACCACTGGACAGGACCAGGTTATAGGTGTCCTGTGGCACCATGCCTCATCTTCACTCTTTTTCCATCTTTTACTCAAGGATTAAAAATCAGTATTATCATTGGTTCCTTGAAGGAATGATGATCTACTGCCCTTTGGCTCCATTCAAAATTGAAATGTTTCTGAGTCACTGACCACCGCTCACTCATACTCATCCAAGTCAACACCATTCCTTCTCTCACAATCTCTCTTTACTATACCCTTCTACTGTATCCTATGGAACCCCTATCTTATTATTAATAAATTATCTTTCATAACTGATGTGTACTTTACTCCCTGCCAGCTGCCAAATTACTTTATATCTATTTTTATTTATTGTCCACAAATGTCTCCCCATTCATCCTCAACAGAATGTAAGTTTTTTGAAGGTGGGGAGAGGGGTGATTTTTGTCTTTCTATCCCCATTGCATAACATTGTGCTTGGTACACAGCAAGTATGTAATAAATGCTTGTTGAATTTAATGAATTTAGTCTGCTATATTTAAACCCTCCTAATCCTGGATCCAGCTACTGTTGTGACCCCTATTTAGGGGACCTAGAAGAATAAGGTTTTTTTTCCCCATTAAGGATCTAGCCCAACCTTTTTACTTTCCTGGCTATGATCCCATTTGCCACCCTCTCTATAGTCTATACCAGAAGCCTAATTCTCATCCCTTAACAACATGTTGTTTTTCTTCTTGTTCTTCTCTCCACCCCTCTACCCCAACCAATAATAAGTTTTTAGGTTGCCCTGTTGGGTTCACAGGCTCATTATATTAAGAACCAGAAATACCAAATAGTTGAAGAAATAGAAGACCAAAAAGAATAGGTGATTTGTTGGTGATCACTCAACTAGTAAGTAGCATAGCGTAGTGCCTAACATATAGTAAGCACTTAATAAATGCTTATTGGCTGACTGACAAAAAACAAAGCCAGGAGAACAAGCCAATCGTTTTGCTCCAAGTCTGTTTTGCAGCTTCTCTTAAAGAATGGGTTTTCCATGCCAGTGGTCTTGCCCCTAGATAGGGAAGGCAGAATAGTAGGATGGATAGTATTCTAGCTTTGACCTTATAAGGCTTGATTTCAAATCCTAACTCTGCTACCTGTTACCTGTGTGACTTTGGGCAAATTGGAACTCAGTTTCTTTATCTGTACAAGGTAGCCTCTAAAATCCCTTTCTAACTCTAAATCTGTGATCCCATGATATTAGATAACTTTGGATTTGTTCTCCCTTCCCTTCTCCATATGTTTGAATGACTACTGTATATTAATCAAGTAGAAACTGTACCTACTGGGAATGCTGTACAAAGCTCTGAATTGGGTGGATAGGTAGGTTGACCTCTCATTCTTTTCCTTAGACATGTTTTAAAAATTCCATTACATACTATAACAAACAACAGTAAACTTCCTAGTATGGAGACAGGATTGATAAACCTAAAACCCGAAAATTTTACCATAAGCGTTTAGGACTCATTTAGTGTATCATTTGGGGAAGGAATCTTACTCAAAAGGAGGCTCTATCAGTAGGAATATAGACATAACAGCCTCTTCTTTTACCCTCCCACCCCAAACCACAACTTCAGAGCCCTGTGGCATTTGGAAGGAGAATATTTTTGTCAAAGTTGTGCTAAATCCTAAAAAATCCCTGAAAGGCCAGACTTTCTGAATAGTGATTGGAACACCCCTAGTGAAAAAATCAAGTGCCCTTACCCAGCATTCTTAAAGCCATATGAAAATGATTATTAGAGCATACACCAATCCAACCTGCTATAGGGATTAGGTATTTTCCAAGAAAAAATTCCAAGCATGTTGGGGGTTTTTTGGGAGGGTTTCCCTCCCTTTTTCTTCAGAATAGCATCATTTCTATAGAGGACTGTTTGTTCTGTTGGAGGCAAGCTCACACAAAGTTATATTCAAGAATGGTAAGATGTACATATGCACACAAAGAGCAAAGCAATTCCTGTACACTATAAATCCAGTATTCTGAAATGAATTATTTTATTTTATGTTAGTTTAAAAGAGGAAAAAAATTAATAGGTGGTCTTTTGGTAAAAATAAACTGTTCCCTCTTCCTTGTATAAAATGTTCACAGGAATTTCCATAAAAGCCACATCAAAATGGAGCACATCTGGCTCACCAGACAGGCAAGCAGAGTCAACTGGAGCTCTAAATGGCCACATTTCAATGTCTTCTGGAAGCTCCTGGTAATTTGGATTTTTACTGACTCTCTCAAAATGCCCAAGTGTGTACAGAGAAGTAAAGAATGAATTTTGCCAACCCCCATGACTAGGGTTGAGTGTAATTGTTCAAAGGTTCCTTCTTTTTTGGAAATGAGGTGAGAATGTTATAGTGAGAACTTAACAATGGCTCCCATTCCCTATGGGATGAAATCCAGACTTGTCATTCTGGCATTTATAGCCCTTCATAAACTGACTCCTCCAAAATATTTAATCTAGTCTCTTAAAACTACCCAATTAAAAAACCTTTCTCCATTTATTCAACTGCTCTTGACCTATTTTCTCATCTATGAAATGAAAGAGCTGGGCAAAAAAAGTCTTGAAAAATCCTTCCTGCTTCTAAAGGAATTCACCTTAGGCAAGCCACATTCATTCATGTTTTTGCTCATATTGAAGTCCCTGTCTTGAATGACCCTGCCCTTCCCCATGTGTCCGTTATTTAAGGTTCAGCTCAAATCCGACTTCCTCTATAGGTTATTTGAACATTAGAACACTATTCTAAGTATCTTTGTATTCACTTACTTCATCCAGCACTGTGTTGGGTAGGACCTAGTTGCTAGGGAGTTGTTGGATCACAGATTTAGAGCTAGGTGAGACCTCAGTAAACATCTCATCCAATCCCTTTATTTTACAGATGAGAAAACTGATGAGGAGTGGTAACTGACTTGCCTGAAGTCACAGAAATCTCATGCATCAGAGTTAGGATTTGGACACTAGTCTGTTAACCCCATAGTAAAAATGGAACAAACATTTTTGGATGTTAATAGGCATTTGTGAAGCATTCAATATTTTTGAAGTGAGCTCACCCTCCTCTGATAGTCTTTCTGTGTTGCACCTGCTTTTTTCTAGAGGAATATGATCTTTGGCTTGAAGTCTTTGAAAGCCTGTCGTGTGGAAGAGGGATTAAATCAGTCTGCTTGGCGCCAGTGTGAAACCATGAAGCAGTGGGTGGAAGTTGCAGACAGACTGAATTTGGCTTGATGTGAACAGGGAAAACAACAGCAACAGCTTCATAGCAATTAGGGCCTTTCGAGAGTAGGGAAGGAATGGTTTGAGAGGAAGGTAGAGAGCTCCCCAAGACTAGATGTCTAAAGGCAGCATCTGGCTGACTAAGCACTTTGAATTCACTTCCAACTTTGCAGTCCCCATAACTCTTCCAGCTCTTACAACTTGACTACACCTTGTGTTTCTTTGGCATACTTTATCACCTTCTGCCTAGTATTCTTGTTAACATGTATCTCTTATCTCCTTTTGGACTCTTTGCTCTTTGAAGACCAGAACTGTTCTGGACTTGGAGCCAAGAAGATCTGAGTTGAATTCCTGCATCAGACATTCACTAGCTGTGTTACTCTAAGCAAGTCATTTAACCTTCTTTTTTTTGTCAGTCTCAGTTTTCTTACCTGTAAAATGGAAAAATAATAATAGCACCTACCTCATGGGATTGTTGTGAGGATCAAATGAGATAATATCTGTCAAACACTTTGGAACCTCAAAGTGCTATATGAATACTAATTATTATTGTTCTTCTCTTTGGTATACCTCAGAGTGCCTACAACAATGGTCTATCGTGTGTATAATAAGATTCCTTGACTCCAGTCTTTCCCATATTCAATCATCTTTCATACTACAGCTGAAATAGTTTGTTCCAATCAAGTCTATTCCCATCACTGTCTTGTTCAAACAATCTTTGGTGAGTTGCCATTATTTCCTGGATAAAATATACTTTCCTTATGCTGGTATGTTCTGGCCTCAGCTTACAGTTTCAGGCTTTTTTGTTTGTTTGTTTATTTTTTGTTTTTGTTTTAACACTGGTCTCCTTCATGTGATCTATTTAAACCTATCTGAACTACTGGTCATTCATTTCCTCTTTTCCCACTATCTAACCTCTCCCTCTTGTGCACTTCTACTCCTTTGTCCACCATTTCTGCCCATGGCAATCTTTTCCTTCTTTCAAGGCCCAGCACTGACACTGTCTTATCAATATGGCCTTCCTTATCCTTTCTGAATTACAAACACACACACACACACACACACATGCACACACATGTACCTCAGCTAAAGGTGAGCCCTTTCTCCCATCCATCTCTTTAGATTTTTTGGTGGGAGGCGGGGCTGGAATAAGAGGCAAACTGGTCTAGTCCAGCATTTCTTAAAGTCTGGGTTGCAACCCCATATAGAGTTTCATAACTGAATATGAGGGGGTCCCCAAAATTGGCAACAATAAAAGGTTTCTGAAAGTACAATGACCAAAAATTAATTAAAATTAATGAATCCAAGGTGCTTCTGGCAATGCTTGCCCCTGTCGCATCACACAACTTCACTGCAGCCTAGCTTCTGAACACTTTGCAACTGTGCATGCTGCCACACCATGCAACACCAGCGAATGCTGCCAGAAACACCTTGACTCAGATTTGAGACTATTGTATTTTATGAATTGCAGTGTTTTTACTGTATATACAAAATCATTAAATGAATTTTGTTTTGGGATTAGGAAAGAATTTCCAACAATTTCTTAAATGGTCCTAAAACATGCTTCTGCCATTTTATACTACATATTTATGTGAGGTAGCATTCTCAGTATTGACAATTATAAAATCAAAATATTGATCGATTCTGAAAAATGTTAAAGATGTTCTGTGTCCTGCAGTATTCCACCAAGATTTAATTCTTTATGTAATAATAAGTAAGCACATCCATCTCATTAGTATTCAAATTTGCTTTCATCTTTAATAATGGTAAAATTTTATGTATACCGAAGAATTGATTTAAAATATATTTCTTTATGATTTATTATAGTAAATGTTTGATTTATATACCTGTTTTATTTGCCTATATACCTAGGGTCATGTAAAAATGTCTTGGATGAAAAGGGGTATTGAGTGGAAAATGTTTAAGAAGCCCTGGTCTAGTCTGCTTCTCACTAGATAGGAGCCTTGTAGTAATTAGTAAGACTTTATTTCAAATCCATGAGCAGATCAGTTAATCTCTCAATGCCCCTTAGGCAACTCTCAGAGACTATAAATTGCAGAATTTCTAGTCTCCACAAAGATGGAAACCATAAGTCTGGATCAGAAGTTCTTAACCCTTTTCTGTATTTGCAGTGGGATGAAGTCTATAGTTTTCTTCTTTTTAAAATTAATTTATTTAAAATTTTCAACAATCACTTCCAGAAGATTTTGAGTTTAAATTTTTTTTTCCCTCTCCTCCTCAAGATGGTATGCAATCTGATATAGGCTCTATGTATACATTCCTATTAACCATATTTTCACTATAGTTTCCTTCTAAGAATAATATTTTTAAATGTATAAAAAAATTAAAAATAGGATTATAAAGAAAACCAACTGCACTGAAAACCAGTTATGATTTAAAAAATATTCAAAGATCCCCTAAGAGCTATCCACTGACCCCAGGTTAATAACCTCTCATCTAGGACAAAACAAAAAAAGGGGGGGAGAGGAAGAGTTTATCTCATTCTAATTAATATTCTAATTATATGTGTATGTGAATCTTTTCTCCCTGTAAGATTATACAGTTTTTGAGGACAGGTACTAAGTCTTTTTTTTTCCCTGTAGTTGTATCCTCATCTATCTAGCAAGGAGCTTTGTGAGTGATAGATGATTAATTAAGGTTTATTTAATTAACTTTTTGAATGAATTCATGTTAAATGGCCCCATCACAACCATTGTCTATTTCATTATTTTGCCAAGGCAAAATACTTGAAACCATTTTCCTCCATAGTTATAGGACACTGACCTTACTGCCCAAGATGCTCAGGTATAATGGAGATTGATTTATTCCTGTATGTGGATGACTTTGTTTATGCTCTATGCAATTACATTTGTCTGCATTTCCCATATTGCATTAGCCACAGATAAAAGCTTAGAAGGCAGAACTGCAATGGAAAATACATTTTTATTTATGAGATTTGTTTGACATGAAACCTCTTGGGTCAGAGAGGACATTGCAAACTATTGTTTCAATTACTGTTGTTTCCTCACAGGACCAGGTAAAAACTGAAATTTCTCCAAGTATTAGTTCATATTGTGGAGTAATACTTTTGAGACTGTAGTAAATAAAACAACCAAAGTCTTTTGCTTTGAAGCATGATTTAACTGCAGATACCCAGCAATTTAATTCCAATTTAATGTTTAGGAAAAATCATAAGCACAATGACCTAACAAGAATCCCTAAACCAGATTGTTGGCTTCAGATAGACAGCAATTGATGCTCAAAGCACACTTTAACAGCATATTGCCATAACAATATAAGCAATGCCACCATGATCCATCCAGTCCAAGATTCTATCTGTGACAGGGACCGTAGGGAATGGTAAAATAAAATCTCGCTGGACTGGGAACCAAGTGATAAATTTTCTAATCTGAATTATTCTGCTGACTCATTGAATAGCCTTGGTCAAATCACTTCCTTTCTCTAGGTCTCAGTTTCTTCAACTATTAAAAAAATAGAAAATGAGAACATTGGGCTAGATGAATGACTCTAAGGTCTCTTTCAGGTTTAATATCATATGGATTACTTTTTTTCTAAGAATCCATTCAATTTTTAATATCCCTTGTCCTATGATCTAACATTCTATGCTCCAATATCTTCTTTAGGTCAAATATTCCATGGCCATATGTTTTGAGCAATTTGCAATCTAGTAATTTGTACTTGGGAATGAGAGAAAAAATTCTGGAGGAATGAAGGTGAGCTTCTTATGCCTCTACCTTCCTAAATCAGTTCTAGGTTCCTGCAAACTAGTTGTCTTGTGACTATATCCATAAGCTTTGCTGACCTAGAAAGACCACTTATTTTTCTTCCTTTTTGACTTGAATCTTCCTGATCACTGTCCTTTCATCTCAAATTCATGCACCATTTAGAAGTTAGAGACTAATTTGGTCTCTTTGTCATCTATCCACGGGACTTTGCAGCAACAGCTCAAAATATCTGATGGAATTCTCAGCATTTATGAAATTCATGAGTGTCAGAGTACACCACAGTCATCGTGGTGCACCTAGTAGAGCTCAGGAGTCAATGACAGTTCTCCTCTTCCCAGAATGTGCCTCCATTTTTCTGTGTCATGTTCCATATTCTGTGCTGCCTTCATCAAGGACAAAACCCTGGGTTGGATAGACTATGTTGCCATCATTTATATCCATGTGATTTAATGGTATTAAAATGTTCTCTGAATGCTTGTTACTGTCTATCTGAGGCCAACGATTGCTATAAACAGTGTAGCAATAATGGTCTTACCCTCTTTCTGTCAACACCAATGGCTTAATTTTACCCAGCTGGGAGAAGCACATATAATGCATTTCAGACTGACACAAAACCCTCTGTCCATTTTCTATTCCCGTGACTCAACATATTGGAACTTTTGGCTTTGGGCACATCTCACATGTTACCACTGGAGTCTTCCCATTTCTGTCAATGACTAGGTAGAAAGGTGATATTTTTCTCAGAGAATAAATACCCATTTGTCTAATTCCTAATATTGTCACCAACACAAACTGCCACCAGTTTCACTCAATATCCCCAGAAACCTGGAAACAAAAAGGCAAATGACCATTTTCCTAAACTTGAGAATGTCACTTAGCAAGGGGAAATTAAAATCAAGAAGAAAATTAATCCCTAACAAATGACCATCTGGCCTCCCCTGAAAAGTCTCCAGTGACAAAGATGCTATATCCCTAGGCATACTGCTTGATCTTTAGACAGCTATGATTATTATGACCATTACTCAATGCTAAAAGCTACCTGAACCACTCTACCATCTTCCCAGAATTCTCTCCCTGGACATTTTTTGTCTTGTCGATATCCTTAAAGCGTGGCACTTAAAATGGAACACACTACTCCTTTTATGGGTCTCAACAAGACAGAGTACTGTGAAGTTATCAACTGCTCCCATTTTTATAATCATCCTATCTTCTCCCCACAGACACTCAGAAGTCAAACATTATCTTATGGGAGAAGGCTTTCCATGTTCAGATGCCACAATATAACTATTAGGTCCATCTTCTTTTCTCGTTCTTCGGCACATCTTTTCTTTATTTTGTGTGATCTCTTAGAATCACAGATTCAGAGCTGAAATTATCTAGTTCAAACCTTACAAGAATTGAAATATAGCTCCTCCACAAATAGTCACCCAGCCTCTGCTCAAAGACTTCCAGGAAGACAGAATCCACTACCTTTTAAGCATTCCACTCTTGCTACCTCCATCTCCAGTCTTTAGGGGGCTTTTTCCTTACATCAAACAAACCTAAATTTCTCTTCAGCAATTTCCAGACATTTATCCTGGTGATGGTTTTTGTGGACAAGCAAAGAAACTCTAATGCCTCTTCCATATGACTGTGTTTCAAATATTTGAATGATTATCATGTCTCCCTTTAGTCTTGTATACATTAAGATAATGTCCCTAGTTCTTTCAACAGTTCCTTGTATTTCCTGATCCCTATGAGCTTCACAGTCCCCCCTATCCCTGCCCACAATTCTGTTTACCCATCCCTGGACATCCTCTGGGTAATCAATTTCCTTTCTAAAAAGTAGCACCTAGAACTGAACACAATAATTTATTTGTGGTCTGAACAGGCCAGAGGATAGTAGGACCCATTCCCTGCTTCATTCCAAATGCTGTGCCTTCCAATGTTGCACAAGGTTTAAATAGATTTTTTTTTATCCATATTTTTGTTCGTATTGGGCAGGTAGTCCATTAATGTTCCTGTATTTTTTTTTCACATTCACCATTTACTAACCATTCTTTCTCCATCCTACAACAGTAAAGTTGATCTTTTGAACTCAAGTATAGTACTTTATATTTATCTCTTGTCTTTCACATTTATCTGGGACAGCTAGGTATCATAGCAGATACAATGCCATGCTTAAAGTCAGAAAGAATTGAGCTCAGATCTGACCTGAGATACTTCCTAGCTGTATAACCCTAGGCAAGTCATTTAACCTGTTTGCCTCAGTTTCTTCTGTTGTAAAATGGGAATAATAATAGCACCTATCTCCAAGGTTATTGTGAGGAGCAAATGAGATAATAATTGTAAAGTGCCTGACACAATGCCTGACACATATTAAACGCTATATAAATATTAGTTATTGTTATTGCTATCATCATCATTATCACTATGAAATTATATCCTTTTGTATTTTGCCCATAATTTTAGCTCTCCAGAACTTTTTGATCTCAGTTTTCTATCCAGTATCATAACTATCCTTCATAGCATTAATAAATATAGCATCACTTGACTCACTGATAAAAAATGTTGTGTCCAAAGGACTGTTCCATCAGAGAAGTCCCATTAAGTTGAGGTCAGTCCATTAATGATTACATTCTGGGTTCAGCCATTCCACTAGTTCTCTTCTGCATTTTATCCAGGTTCCCATCTCTCTTTATCTTGCTTCATCTCTCTTCCCATCTACTCATTTATCTTTTCTTGGCCTTTACTTCCTCTCTTGTGGCAAAATGGAAAGAGCCCTGGATTTAGAGGCTTTGTGTCTTGGCTTTGCTACCCACTTCTTTTGTGACCTTGGGCAAAGAAGGCAGCAGGCTGTGGTGGAAAGAGAAATGATTCTGAACTCAGAAGACTTAGAGTATCTTCAAATCCTGACTTTGCTGCTATTTATACCATATGTTAACATAAGTTGATCTGGGGCATTCATTTCCTCATCTATAAAATGGAGAGTTGGGTTAGACTTAGTTATCTCAAAGGTCTTTTAGTGCTCTTAAAGTATTTCTCCTACCTGTTCCCTTTCCTGTCATCATTTGTGCTTTTCTATAAGACATGATCCTCCCCCACAAAAAAAAAAAATTGACCATACATCATTTTATTATTTCATTTGTCTTTTTGGTTTTTGTTTACTTCAAATGCAGCCACATAGCCAAACTATTCATGTCTACAAATAGTTACTAATTTGACTACTATAGCAACATTCAAAAGTTATTGGTCTATTCAGCCAAAATGACTAGCTAACTCCAATGTCTAATTATGACTGCTTTGATCACAACATTGATTGAACGTTTAACTGAGCTAGCCTATTGTTTGGGTGTCACATAAACAAAGCAGTTATCACCAAATGTTTGTGTCTATGAAGATGCATCTACACATACAAATGATTCAGTTTCTTTGACTTTGGCTCAATCATTCACTGACTCAAGTCAAACAACTGGTTGACTCAGTCAAACTGCTTATCTGACTTATGATACACTCAAAGGACACAATCTGGTTGCCCAGTGTAGGTAGATCGACCTCTTCCCTAAAATTTTCACCTAGCACCATAATTGTTAGGACCTAGGAGGGAAGGAGAATAGCAAAGGTGATTAGCATGGGTGCCAAAGGCAGACAGAATAGAAGACACCATTTGGTACAGTCAAGTCTTTAAAGCCTCCAGACAATCTCCTTGTTGGTGATCTTCTTGGACCTTGTTTGTTCTTTCCTGAACTGCAGAGGCCTTGCTGCCTCCTGACAGATCTGTGGCATTCCTGACTATAACTTGGTCATCCTAATCTTGAGGGGTTTTTTTCAACCCTAATTTCTGCTTCATGCTTCTGCTTCCAACCTCAACCCTTCCCAACGTCATCAGTTTATAACTACAGCCTTCTGTTTTGACATGGATCCTTGATTCCTGTTTTCAATTGTGTATTGGTTCTGTTCTTGAACTCAGTGGTGCTCTGATTCTTATTAACTGGCATAAAGCTAAGAAAAGAGAATTCCAACCCCTTTTCCTGAGAATTCAGGAGACAGTGGGGGAATGGCAAGGCCAAATAGACCAGCATTTCACATTACAGAGGGGAGAGTGAGAAGGCTAACAGGATTGAGGGAGAGAAGATATCTTGGAGTATCACAGCCCCTTATTTTACAGATGATGAAACTGAGGCCAACAGGAAAAATGCATCAAGATCACACAGATACTCAGAAGACACAGGAATCAAAACCAGATCCTTGTACTCCAAAAATCCTTGCTCTTTTGTTTACTAAACCTTGAAGAACTCCATAGGTTATGTCCCTTGTAAGACAAATCCCAGACTGTCAGCATGAAGGTAATATTAAATATAACTGATTTCCAAGTAAAGACCATACACCTGGCTTCTTGCCCTTTACATTTTCACATTGTCACATTGGGTCTAGACAGAGTGGAGACATGTTCTAGGAGTTTATTTAATCCCACGCTGTTCTCCATTTTTTAAAAAATAATGTTTGCTCTCCATAGTAGGATTCTAAGACTTCATAAATTTTGACTGAGACCCCTTAATTATCCAGTCCTATTGCCCAAATTTCTATCAGTCCCTATGAGGTATCTCTTTGCAATGTATTGGTTCCTCTCTGTTGCCACAGCAATAGACATAGAATTGGTATTTTCTAGCTTTCTGTTGTAGACTGGAAACATCTGTGTGCAATTTTAATATCCTGCCCATGGTCCTTCCTCCCACTTTTTTAAAAATCAGATATCTCTGGCACATGGACTTGAGTCCCTTGAGAAATCCAAATTAGAAAGACCCCTCTGGGCAAATGTATTCCATACCAGGGCTCCCTCTCTCTGTAACTTGAATGTCATGTCAGGTTGGTCTAAAGTTTCATGACATATTAATAAGGCTAAGAAAACATTGGTATTCCAAAGTGAGAAAATCTCTCTCCAAAGGCACATGGGACTTCCTAACAATACAAGAAAGCGACGTGGGCAGCTTGGTCAAATGTAGTGGGTTAGCAAGCTCATAGAGTTCAGAAAATCAGGAATCAGGAAGCCTGCCACCTGATTACCTTACAAGTCCCAAAGTAAAATATAATAGTATGGCTTACTTGGAAAAAAGTGTAAAGAATAGCGCTGATGAAGCAAAGATATTGCTTCACAATAATGCTAAGCTTGGTATAGGGACATGAGTTTATATCTTCGGAGCCCAGCTCTTGCTGGGATGTAGAATTTTCAGATTTTTTTTTGGTATGTATTTTTGTTTTTGTTTGTTTTAGGAACTTGGAGAACACCAAGGTTATTGAGTAAGCAGGGTTTTAATGTTCTCTGATTTCTCGTTTTACTTCGTCTTGGTCTTGTATCCAATGAATCATGATACATTTATGCCTATGACTTTCCAAGACCTGTATTAGGCACTGAAGATACGAAGACAAAGACAAAAGCAGTCTCTTCCTTCAAAGAGCATAGAGTCCAGCCACATGCTGCATAGAGTTGTATTCATAGCCCCTCCAACAAGCTTCCAGGAGCTAACAAAATAGGAACCGCAGCTGAAGGCTTAGAGCTGTAAGAGCTAGAAGGAACCTGGGAGTTCATCTAGCCTAACCTATTCATTGGAGGAAAACCTATTTCCAGCTAGCCAGCTAGATAACATGATTTGTCCAGGGTTACTCAGGGAATAAGTAACCAAGCCAAGATTCAAACCTAGATCTCTTGTATCCTAATCCAGTATTCTTTCCACTATGTCATGCTTCCTTTCAACTAATAATTCTTAAAAACCCTTGATGATTTCTACATTCAGGTACTACAGAAACATAAATTATCACCCTCATAATCATCAGCAAAATTGTGTAATTGTACAGTAAAACCTTGGCTCTCTGGAATTCTTCTAGAATAATAATTCTGAAAAGTGAAGTTACACAGAAAGATGAAGGTTTATACCACCTTCTTGTGAGATTGGTTCTCCCAGTCTTACCCATTCTAGAAGGGCACTCACAGATCTGATCCCGATACTGAGCTGCATGGAAGCTCCATACCTCTGCTGTGAGCCAGTTTGTCCCTCCTCAGGTAGCCCAATGACCCCCTACTCCTGTAGGCTCACCATATTGACAATGGACTTAGTGTGAACTCTAGATACACTTCAGCACTACAGGGAAGGTAAAGGAAGGGAAGGCAAAGCACATTTATATAGGGCCTACAGCATGCTAGATACCAAGCTAACTGCTTGACAAGTGCTTTATGTGCTGCTCTATGCACTGGGTCACTTACCAGGCTAGTAGTGTACCTCAAAACTTATAAACTCAAGGAATCTATCAGCCTCAACTTCACCTAGTAGTAGGAATTAGCATGCCTGGCCTGTTTTATATCTTTTAGTACTAAAATCTTATTTTTTTCCCATTTGGTATGTACACATTTGGAAAATGCTTTGCACACTTAACTGCCATCTTAGCACATATAGAATATAATTTATTATTTTCTAACCAAGATTATCAGTGTATTGTTGATAGACACTTATTCTAACCAAAATCAATAATTTATTATGTGCTGCCCTATAGAATCTAGTGCCATATGTAAAATTATTTGCCCTGATACCAAATCTACATGCCCCACCCCCAAACCATAACTTCTGTGAGTTCTTGTATCTTACTCTTTTGAGTTTTTCTATCCCCTTAAGTTCTGCCAGTTGTTGCTTCTCACTACTGGCCTCTAGCTACAAATCCCCTTTCTACTTCCAAATCTAATGTGCAACTTTTAGCCTGCTTTAAATTTGGAGGAAAAAAAAGAAAAGCAACCTGTTAGAGTTGTATGTAAAGTGAGAATAAGCAGGTTCGAAGGAAGAGCTTTACATGGACTTTGTAATATCTAATAGCTGGAAAAACAACATGGCATACTGGTTTGGGAACTGGACTTGAAATCAGTCAAATATGTGTTTTGATCCTGTTTTAGACACCAGCTGTGTGACTTTGGGCAAGTCACCTCACCTCTCTGTGCCTCAGTTTCCTCATCTCCAAAATGAGATTGGGGTTTGGAATTGATAGCCCCTAAGGTCCCTTCCAGCCTTAATTTGTAGGTCCTATAATGCTGTTCTGATGCCTAAAAGCCTTTCAGGGTTCTGTCTATGTTCTGGATGGTGGTACAAAGACAGAGTTATAAGACTACCAGTTTCTAGGTAGGCAAGATATATTTTCATTTGAAAGACAATATTTGGAATTATAATTAACACTGAAAGTCAAACCCTTTTCCAGAGGTGTTTCACTCCTACCTAATAGCCCTGGTCAGCATTCTAAGGAGCATACTTGAACTCTCTATTTCTCTAATTAGGCTGAAGTTTTTCACATGATCAGGGAAGATGTTTCCTGTCTTTCACATAATACTGGCTCAAGAAGGACTGTGCCCTTCTATTCCTTGTCAGCACTGGGAATCATAGATTACCAGTTATTGTATAAACTAAAGCTGATTTTCTAACTCAAATTCTATAATGAACTCCTGCCTTCAATAGCCTCTGCTGCTGGGGCAGAGTAGCAGCCCTGAATGGAATAAGAGCTAAGACAATTTTGGACAGACATAATGGAGCATTGTATGGACCTAGGGATAAAGCCTGAGGTCCCTGACACAATAGGCGCTTATTTAAGCTTTTTAAAATTCATATGTTAAATCATTTATTTATGCACACTTTGCACGGATTACAGGAAGCAGCTGTGTGGTTGCAGAAGATGAGATTTCTTCTTCTATAACTTTTTTTTTTCTTTTTTGACTGGACCTACAATTTAATCAACTTAGGGAATTCCTGATGTGGACAATCCTTCCACTAAACCACTTGGCAACTATCTTATAATATTAGAGAACTGTGTAAGGTTTTAAGAGTTAATATGCTTAACTCATCGTTACACAATTACCACGTGTCAGAGGCAGGATTTAAATCCATGTTTGGCTGAGTTGAAGAATAACCTGTATCATCAATGGAAAGAGCTTAGAATTTTGAGTCAAAGAACCTGGATTCAAGTTCTGACTTTGTCACTTATATGCCTCTGTGACTTTAGTCAGATAAGTCATTCAAATCTGGCCTTCTGTATCCTCATATGTAAAATGATGAAGTTAAACCATTTGGTCTCTTTTGGTAACTAGTGCTTAAAAAAAAACATAACTAAGGCTTATATAAAGTCAAATCACTATCCCAGGGAAGGTCATGAGTCAAGTAGCCATTATTAGTATCCCATTGGGATTATAACTGGCTGAAAAATATTGAACTAATTCTAACATTGCCCCCAAAGCAGGGAATAGGGAAATGTTGCCTTGAGCAATGGACCATATCCTTCAAATATTCCATGAAAACAACTTCCACATTGCGTGATATTGTTCAATTATCTAGACTACATGCTGTCACTGTTCTGTTCCTAGTAACCTTAGATCACCTATAGTCTTCTATATTCCTAGGTCCCTAGCTCACAGGAGAGCAAAACAAGGTGAATAGGACACATCTCTTGTTCATAGCATGATGTCCCAGACTGCTTCAATGTCAGAGTTGACATTTTCTACAAATGGCATTTTCCCCAGGGTAGGAAAAACAGACATATTTATTACAATTATGGATCTGGCCTCCCATACTTGACAAGCCATTTGCTACTGCTGTGAATGGTGCCTTTCCTGTTGTGAACTTTCCACTTGGATGTCTGCCAGAGCAACAGCTTGGCTCTACCATTCTTTCCCACCCACCAGTTTTGTCATTACTAGTAGGAAGCAAAATTCTCATTGTTGATCATGCTTAAAGAAAGAATTGGTTGGTGTTCACTCGTGTTTACTGTTGATATATTTTTAAAGACTTGTTACATTTTCATAATAGATGCACACTGAAACAGTAGTTAGAGTGCTAGGCTTAGAAAGATTGGATTCAAATATTTTCTCTGACATTTACCAGCCACGTGACTTTGGGCAAATCAGTTCTTCCGTAGGCACCTGAACCAACTTGACCCCCTTTGACCATTCCCTTTGTGTACATAATTTTTTGAATAACATTTTGTTTTTCCCGATTACATGTAAAACATCTTTAATATCCTTTTTTTTAAGTTGTGAGTTCCAAGTCTTAACTTTCCCTCCTTCCCTCCCCTCTCTGTGAGACAGTAAGCAATCTGATATAGGTTATGTGTGTGCAATCATATAAAATATGTTTCATATGTTTCATTATTAATCATTTTGTGGAAGAAAATGAACAAAAAAAAGAAAGAAGGAAAGAAAGTGAAAAATAATGTGTTTTGATCTGTTTTTAGGCATCATAAATTCTTTCTCTGTAGGCAGATAGCATTTTTCACCATGAGTCCTTTGGGATTGTCCCAGATCATTTTATTGCTGAGAATAACTAAGTCATTCACAGCTGTTCGTTGTACAATATTGCTGTTACTGTATACAGTGCCCTCCTGATTCTGCTCACTTCACTCTGTATCAGTTCATATAAGTCTTTAAGGGTTTTCTGAAATAATCCTATTTGTCATTTCTTATAGCATATTAATATCACATTGCAATCATATACCACAACTTGTTCAGCCATTCCCCAACTGATGGATATCCCCTCAATTTCAAATTCTTACTGACTGCAAAAAAGAGCTGATATAAATATTTTTGTACAAATAGGTCTTTTTCCTTCTTTTTTTTAAAATCTCTTTGAGATATAGACCTAGTAGTGGCATTGCTGTATCAAAAGGTATGCATAATTTAATAGCCTTTTGGGCAAACATCCAAATTGCTCTCCAGAACTTAAGAAACAGTGCATTAGGGTCTCAGTTTTCCAAAATTCCTTCTAATATTTATCATATTCTTTTTCTGTCATATTGGACAATCTGATAGATGTGAGATAGTGTCTCAGAGTTGTTGAATTGCATATCTCTAATCAAGAGTGATTTAGAGCATTTTTTTATGTAACTATAGATAATTTTGCTTTCTTTGTCTAAAAACTGTTTGTTTAAATACTTTGATCATTTATCAATTGGAGAGTGACTTTTTTTTACTGTTAATATTACTGTCTTTCAATTAATGATGAATAGGTTAAACAGAAAAAAATTGGACTTGAAATATCAAAAAGCTGGCAACCAATATACGCAATTATGACAACAATGTAAATGCAAAGAATAAGAACAAAAGAATTGAAAGTGATAAAGCTTGGTTCTAAAGAAAAAAAAATACCTCCTCCACTTCTTTGCGAACACAGAGGACCACAGGCATGTAACATTGCATTAAACATCAGCTATTTTCCAACAAATTGGTTAGGTTTGCTAAATTTATTTTTTCCCCCTCTTCATTGTAAGGGATAACTCTAAGAGAGGAATTGAGAGAGGGATATAGTTGGAAATGTAGGTGATATAAAAACATAGCATAGTAGTAACATTTATTTTAAAAATTAGGTTTGACTGATTTAAACAAATATGAAGTTGATTCTACGTTTGTAATATCTCTCATATTTGCAAACTTTCCAATCCATATTGCCATCCTCCTCAATTTTATGGGTGATTTCATCTCACTCATATTTATGATTATGATTTTCAAATATGTATTTCCGTCCATTATATCCTCTTTTCTATTTTTCCATCCTTCTCCTCTTGCCCTTCACTTTAAAAAAAAATAGACTACAGTAAAAGTGAAGAGATTTGCTTTAATTTTTTATCACTACTGTTAAGTGTTCTGTCCCTGTTCTATTGCTCCTCCTCCTCTCCACTTGCTCTGCCAGTATTCACAGTTTTTACTCTTTTTTTTCCTTTTAATCTCATCTTCATTGCCTACTCTCTAAATAATTTTGGAGTGCCTTTTGGTTGTGGCTGCTACATCAGCGATCCTCTCCCCCCTCTTAAAACCCACTTTCTCAACTTCCAACTTATCTGTTGGGTTTAATATATTTCTATACCAAACTCTTGCATGGGTCTCTGTGTATGTTCAAACTTCCTTTGTCATGTTCTTACCTGAAAACCATGAGCAATATGTATCAACCTTACATTTTTCTTTTCTGGATTTGTTCTTCAAATTAGTTGATTTTAATAGCATATATCTTACATGTTCTTTTCTTTTTTATTCTTTAAATATTTTGATTTCATCTTAATTTCTTTTGCCTCAGTGAGGCATTGCTTTCCTTTGGCCCATTATAATTTTCAGTGAACTTAGTTGTTAGGTAAGCCTTACCAGAATTTGTTCTAATCTGTTAAATCTGTTTGTCATTCTTTTATCCTCAGATGTTATTTCATTTTATACTATATTTTGTATTTCTTATATTATTTCTTCCATGTACTTTTATGGTCCTTGTGACATGAACTTTTTTTCTCTCATGTTTTACTTGGATTTGTTATCATTACCTTTTTTCTTCGACTTACCTTGGGCTAATTACAGTACATAGTTTTCTTCACTATATTCAGCATTTTCTTTTCTTAACTCAAATCTCCATCCTAGATTTCTATACTGGGACTTGGTGCTGATATGAAACTCTGCACTCTCATGTTGTTGTTGTTGTTTGTCCTTCATTCTCAAAGAGGACCATGACATCAGGAAGGTGATGCCATGTCTTGTAAGTGAATTGGATTTAAGTGAGGCAGGGCTATGCAAAGTCACCAGCGTCACTTTCTCCTCCAGAGCCATCTGGGTCCAATGTCAAGATATAGATCAGGACAACTGGAGATGGCCCCCTGCACCCTCGTACTCTTGGATGGTGGGGGAAGGCCCTGCTTGATTCCAAATGTGGTGGTTAAGATTAGGCATCAACTTCTATATGCATTCCTAGTTTTGGCTCATTCTCTTACTGACTCAATTTAGGTTATGGCCTTGACCATTTCTCTGTGTTCTTCCTCTTTCATGTTCCTGAACCAGCCCTTACTATGGGCATGACAGTTCGTAATGTAATGATTTTGCTGGCAGGAATCTTCTCGAAATTTTTCAGGTGTTTTCCAAATTCTGCTCTGGTGCTTCAGTCTGCTGCTACTCTTTTTGTTTGTTTCTATTTTTTTAATGACATGTTTCATTTATTATATATTTTAAAAAGTAGAGTGAGTTCTTCATAATATAGACTCCCGGTATCACATACAATCTTTTTTTTTTTGTTCAGAAAATGCTCAATTTATTCAGAATCAGGAAAATTTCAAAAAAAAAAAATAAAAGGCATGGCTTTACTGATAACTGGATTAGGTGACCTTTCTGCTCAGGTTATTATTATTGCAGCTTAGCCTAAGTGATCTCAAGGTTCCTTTCAGCTCTGAAATTACTTTCTGTAACCTTCATCCATCCTATGACTTCCACTCAACTTATTATGTCTATCAGCTTCTAACCCTGAGACCAACCCACTGCACAGCCACGTATGTTTAAGCCTAGATTTCAGGGTTCCTCAAGCAGATGCCTGTGTGTTGGTCTCACTTTATTTACTTCTATCTCTCTTTAAAAAATATGTATTTTATTTTTAATTTATGGAATAAAACATTTCCATAACACAATATAATAAAAAGATAATTACATACAAAACTACAAATGTATTTTGTACAACTTGCTATTCCTTTTAACTATATAATAAAGTTATTATGTTAATTTCCTGTTTTCCCTTTTTTTCTTCTATCCCTCTCCCCCACCCTAGGATGGCTATCATTAGAAACATATAGGTGTGTGTATGTAGATATATATGTGTAAATATGTAAAATTATTCTATACATACTTTATCAGTTCTTTCTCTGTATGCAGATAATTTTTCTTCATATGTCCTGTATTTTTAATTTGTGTATTTATAAAAGTCAAAATGACTTATTTCAAAGTTGTTATATATATGTGTATATATATATATGTTACATATATATGTATATATGTATATTGCTGTTACTGTATACAATTTTCTCTTTATTCTGCTCACTTTGCTCTTCACCATTTTGTACAAGTCTTTCCATGACTTTCTAAAATCATTGAGCTCATCATTTCTTATAGCACAGTAGTATTCTGTCACAACCATACACACAACTTGATCAGCCATTCCTCAATTGTTGGGGAATCTCTGCAATTTCCAGTTCTTTGCCACCACAAAGAGACCTGCTATAAACATCCCATTCATATTCAAAGTTATAGTTACTATTTGTCAATTTCCTTTCATCTTATTTTTACTCACTATTTTCTTTCTCAGCCTCTTTATGCCCTATTCCTGTTACCTTATCTTCTCTCCTCATCCTCTCACTCCCCATACCACCTACCCCTCCAAGACTATCCCCCACCCTCCTAATCCACCTACCCTCCAAAAGTACCTTCCTCATCCTCTCCCCCACCCTCCCAAATCCCAATCTACAGACTCCTCCAACAGTCCCTCCTCCAACCTGTCCCTCAATTTTCTTACCTCTCTAGGTGTTCAGAAGACTTCTACTGCCTTACAGATGTACATATTGTTTTTTCTTCAACTCAGATGAGAGCAAGTTTTCAACATTTCCAGCCTTCCATCCCTGCCTGCTTCCTTTATATTAGTTCTTCTTTTCACACCCCATTTTAGAATATAATTGCTCCCTTTTATTTTTTCCTATCCAATTTTGTTTTTTAGAATCATCCCATCCTATATAACTTAGTTCCAACCTTTCTTTCAAACTACGTTAGTAATGATGACAGGTAAGAATACTGATAACATTTTCATATATATAATAAGTAAACGGTTTGACCTTAATGAATACCTTATAATTAGTCCTTAACGTTTTACTTATATTTCTTCTGGATCTTTTATATCAAATTTTCCATTGAGTTCTGGTCTTTTTGTCACAAATACCTGAAAGTCTTTCAGTTCATCAAATGTCTATTTTTTCATTCAGGATTATACCCAACTTTTCTGGGTGAGTTATTCTTGAATGTAACTTTTTTCCTCTTTGAAATATAATTTTCCAGGGCCTACAGTCTTTTAGAGTAGAAGCTGCTAGGTCTTGTGAAATCCTTACTGTATTTAAACAGTTCTTTTTTCTTGTTGCTTGAAATATTTTCACCTTAACCTGGGAGTTTTGAAACCTGGCTATGACATTCCTGTCAGTTTTCCTCCTGGGATGTTTTTCAGGTGGCTAATGGTAGATTTTTGTTTCTATTTCTACTTTACCTTCTTGTTCTAGACCTTCAGGGAAATCTTCCTTAATAATTTCTTGTAATATTGTATCTAGGTTCTGACAATTCTTATATTCTCTTTCTTTGATTGGTTCTTCAGATCAGTTGCTTTTCTAATGAGATGTTTCAGGTTCTCTTCTATTTTTTCTAGTTTTATTATTTCTTACTCTCTTATGGCATCATTTGATTCCTCTTGCTGAATTCTGGTTTTCAAGGAATTATTTTCTTCCTTAAGATTTTGTATCTCTTTTTCCAACCGGTTAACTTTATTTTCATAGTTTTCTTTGATTGCTTTTTTTTATCCTAATTTTTCATCAAGCTCTCTTGTTTGATTTTTTAAAATTCCTTTTTACATTCTTCTAATAGAGCTCTTTTGGGGCTTGAGACCATTTGATATTACTTTTTGAGGTAGACTGGCCTTTTTTTTTTTAACCTTACTATCTTCCTCTGAATATGAACCTAGATCTTCTTTTACACTAAAATAGCTAGCTATGGTCAGGTTCTTTTTCCTTTGCTTACTCATTTTCATTTTTATTTTTATTTTATTTTATTTTTAGCAGCTCATTTTTATGGTCAGGTTTTAATGCCAAGTTGTGGGTAATGTTACACTAGGCCTCAGGTCTTCCTTACTGTTATATTTAAAAATTCTGTGTGGGTGCTCAACCTCAGGGACTCCTCTTTTCCTAAGCCACAGTTAGCGTCTCCAGTAACTCTGTCCTAAAAATGTTCTTGCTCCCTGAGGGTACCATACTCACTGGGCATGTGCTCAATCCTCCTCGCCCACGGCCACAGCATAGGATCAGCAACTCTAGGCCTGACTTCCAGAGATATCTGGGGTCCTTCACTCTTTCCCCATTCAGTTGGCTCTGCCATTCTTTAGATGAAAGTTTGTGAAGTAGAAGTCGATGAGGTGAAAGCCCCCAAAGCTGTGAGTGAGGTGAAAGTTGAGGTGAAATTCCCTGAGGCCGAGTCCAAGCCCCTTCCCTTCACCATGGAGCTGCCCCCAGGTCCTACTTCCTATTGATTCCGTGGAGTCAGCCTGAAGGTGTCTACGCTTCACTCAGGCCAAACCTCAGCCCTTGGAGGTCCTGTCTTTTCTGAGATTCTCTCAAATTATCTCAGGAGGACAATTGCTTTACCTCTTAATTTTTGCCACTCTATGTTCCTTTCATGGCAATTTTTTTGTCTGTTTGTGGAGGAAATCTGAAGAGCCTGGAAATTTCTGACCTACTCCACTATCTTCTCCACAGAGTTGTGCCCTAATGTGTCTCTGGAAGGTCAGCAGTGGCCTTTACTTCTGCTCTGTTGAGGGTTGGTGTTACCTGGGCCTGACCTGCCATCTTCCATTAGGGCTGTAGTGCTTTTTCCCCTCTTTGAGTCAACAGTGCGTATGTGCTTTGCCTTCCACTTACCCTATCTCTCCTCAGAGTTTCCACAGGACTGTCTCAAAGACTGGACGGAGGAGCTTATTACTGTTTCCCTTTGTATGTATCATTACTTCTTCTCAAGCAAATTTAGAGCTTTACTAGCAAGCTTGGGTGGATATGGGCATTTTTCTCAAAATGTCTGCTTCAATTTCACAAGCCTTTCTTAAACACAGCAAAAGAGCCTTGCAATTCCTGCCCTCATGGTGCTTACAGGTTAGAAGAGAAAGATGCTTTTGCTGTCATGTGTCACCCAAGTCCTGGATGAGGAGCACTTGTCAAGAGGTCACCTTATGAGTTGAGTTATATCCACATGAACAAAATAAGAAAAGATGGTGACAAGCTCAATGGAGTTTTAGTCAGGGAAGCAGAATTAACTTTCAGCATCAGCTTCTCAAATTCATATGTTCTGAGCCCTAACTAAATGTAACATATGTAGCAGACATCCATAGTGAAGATCAAGGGGAAAATATTACCCACCTCCCCTCTTCCCAAGGAAAAGGATTAGTTTTTCCTAATTGGGGACACTTAGACAGCAAACTCCCTGCAAATCTACCTAACTGAAAAGGCTAGCACATTCTTCCAGTCTCCTTGCCAATATTGTTCTTGGATTCAGAATTGTTGGCAGATGTGGAAAAATGACTGAAATAGCATTAAAATGAGTTTTCACCCTGGTTAATAGCTTCAGCCCTTTCCAGTTTAACTATGTTAGCACAAGGAAGCATATACAGTAATGGTCTTTAAAAGTAAATTAGCTTAGAGTTGTCTGAGTCACCAAGGAAATAAAATCAAATGATAAAATTATGATTACTTACGGTTGTTAATATTACTATCAAAAATGTGGGCAGCATGACAAACACCATGAAATTGCTAGGGAAACAAATGTCAGCCATGATCACACAGTACCAAAGAGGCATGCTACTGTGGAACACTGAGTGCATGTATCAGCTTAGAGCACTGGCTGTGCAGGTCCCAAGGAAAGCTTCCGTATGAAAGGATGATGAAGGCTGGGAGCAGGTGGGCCCTATATAGAGATAGCCCTTGGTGAAATAATTTTTGTGTCCTGTTACACACACACACACACACACACACACACACACACACACACACAACATACACACACTTTACTGCTCCCTTAAAAAAATCCTGCCCTCAGAAGAGGTCTAAATATTAATTATTTAGAGCAGGGTGTGAAGGATAGCCTGACTACAATACTGTTTGCAGTGAGATGATACTTTAAGCCATATACTTTTGTGAAAAGAACACTGGACTTGGAGTCAGAAGACCTAAATTTGGATTCTGGCTCTGGCACTATTGTACTGACTTCAGGCCCAGTATCCTATCCACTAAGGCACCAGCTACTTAGCGCACACAACACACACACAACACGCACACACACAAACACACACATACAACACATACACTCACGCATACACACATTGCTTTGTTCTGTCAACAAACTTAGAAGCACAATCCCCTTCATCCTGCCTGCTTCTCTCCCCTGTCTGACTATCTACACCCTTGTGGGCAGTTAGTTTATAAAGTATGACTCTGAGGGTCATGCCTGAGGCATTGTTATTCCCAAAATAATAATAATTCATATTTCATAGCACTTTAAGGTTTTTAAGGGCTTTTTTTCAAAATAACTTACTAAAGTAAATAAAAGTATTATCCTTCTACTTTTGAAAAATAACCACTACCATCACCATCTATACATATGTATGCATATATTCATATATGTTTATATCTTTATTATATATGTATGTATATATATATTTTTACCACCACATGCATTTCCATGCACATATAGTGTTTCAAAATTTACAAAGAACAATATACCTTTTGACCCAGCAATAGCACTTCTAGGGCCATATCCCAAAGAGATCATACAAATGGGAAAAAGACCCGCCACATGTACAAAAATATTTATAGCAGCTCTTTCTGTGGTGGCAAAGAATTGGAAATGGCAGGGATGCCCGTCAATTGGGGAATGGCTGGGCAAGCTGTGGTATATGAATGTAATGGAATATTGTTGTGCTATAAGAAGTTACGAACAGGTGGACTTACTTCAGAAAAACCAAGAAAGACTTGTATGGACTGATGCTGACTGAAGTGAGCAGAACCAGGAGAATATTGTACATAGTAACAGCCACGTTATGTGATGACTAACATTGACAGACTTAGCCCTTTTCAGCAATGAAAGGATCTAAGACATCTCCAAAGGTCTCTTGATGGAAAATGCTATCCACATTCAGAGAAAGAACTATGGAGTTTGAATGCAGATCAAAGCATACTATTTGCTCATTTTTTCTTTTGTTTTGTTTTGTTTCTTCTTTCTTGTGGTTCCTCCTATTGGTTCTAATTCTTCTTTACAACATGACTAATATGAAAAATATGTTTAATAGGAATGTATATGTAGAGCCTATATCAGATTGTGCACCATCTTGAAGAGGGAGGGAGGGAGGGGAAGAAAATTTAAAACTTGAAAGCTTATGGAAGTGATTGTTGAAAATTAAAAATAAATTAATTAGAGTCTAAAAAAAAGAACAACGCTTATGAGTTGTTATATAACTTATTTTAAATTATTACTATTATTGTTACTTTATCCCTTGGGAAAGCAATTTGAGGCATCAAGGAGCTAGCGACAATTATTTTACTAGAAGCTACTTGGTGGGTTGGGAGGAACACTGGACAAGAGACATGGGTTTGAAACCTAGTAGGGATAATTACTAGCTATGTGACAATAAATTTGTTACTTTAATTTCCTTAACCTTAGTTTTCTTAGCTTTAAATGAGTAGTAATACAGTAATACTTTGGCTATTTACCTCATTGGCTTATTTTGAGGAAAGCATTTTGAAAACCTTAAAGTGTTCAAATATTGTGAACTATTATTAGTTTGGAAACAAGGTGGGGCTCATGAAAGACCCTTACAGTCACACCCCATAGACTAGCTGCCCCCCAAGATCTATGTATCAGAGAGATGAGAAGTAGGCAAAATTAATGGGATTGTGCTTCTCTATTTGTTCACAGACAAGAGCACAATGGAACAGTGCAAATGTAGGTAATTCAGGACTTTTTTACTTGAGAATAATAAATTTGCCTTTAGTACTAAGGAAGTTATATTAACTAGATGTTAATAAGGGAGCGTGGTACACTGGAAAGCATGCTAGCTTTTCAGTCATATGACCTGAATCCTGACTCTGCTGTATACTGCCAGTATGACTTTACCTGGGACAGTTAGGTGGTACAGTGGATAGGGTGACAATCCTGGGGTGGGGAAGACCTAACACTAGCTATGTGACTTTGGGCAAGTCACTTCATCCTATTCATCTCAATTTCCTCATATGGAAAATGAGCTGGAGAATGGAATGGTAAATCAGTCCAGTATTTTTTCCAAGAAAACCCCAAATGTGGTCATGAAGTCAAACATGACTGAAATGACTGAACAACAACAAAATGACCTTAGCTATCATTTGACTCCTCTAGGCCTGAGATTCTTCCATCTGTAAAATGATACTGTTGAATTAGATGGATTTTAAGATACTTTATAATTCTAAATCTTTGATACTAAGTATAGGAAAGTTAGCCACAAAATAGGTAAAATGTGTGTCATAAACCTTCTGTTCTTTTGCTTTTTAGAACATACAATTAACCCATTTCCTCCTCCAGTTTCTCATGGCTGCAAAATAATCTTGATTTATTCGAATTCCGCTTCTTTTATATAGGATGGTCTTCCTTCTGGCCAATGCAGAATTTGTTGTTTGTGACTTGATTTGTTAAATTTAACCACTATGTATCTCAAAGTTTGAGGTGTACTATTTTTGTTGTTTGTTTCTGTTGTTTGTTTTATTTTTCCTTTGAACTGTGGATTCTCTGGCTTGGTGCTATGTTTTCTGTTTTCTCTTTTCCTTATGCCATCGTCTATGTAGTGAAAAGAAACAAGAAAACTGAATGCCAGCCCTCAGTGTGTCTACATGGGGCAAGCAAAAACAAGTATAATATAACCCATAGCACCTTTTTATCCACAAAAATAAGAAGGGAAATGTATTGAGAGGGTCAACCTAATAATTGTTTTACTTCATTGATCTTATTGATCAAATTCTCTAAGTCTGTTACCCGGTAAATCATTTTAAAGTTCTGGACAGTAAACAAATTATTCCTTCCAAGGAGAGAAGGAAAGCAGCCAAAACACTGGGGGAGAAATGTGTGCCCAAATCTAGAAAGAACACTTAGTACAACACCGAAATTTAGCCTAAAAAGAGACATCTGTTTTAAACCATGTTGTTGATGTTTAGTCATTTTCAGTCCCGTCTGACTCTTTGTGACCCCATTTGGGGTTTCCTTGGCAAAGGTACTGGAGTGGTTTGCCACATCCTTCTCCAGCTCGTTTTACAGATGAGGAAATTGAGGTAAACAAGGTTAAGTGACTTGCCCAGGGTCACACAGCTAATAAGTGTCTGAGGCTATATTTGAATTCAGGAAGATGAGTCTTCCTGACTCCAGGCCCTGGCACTCCACCTGCTGTGCCATCTAGCTGTTGGGTCTAACACAAATGACCTCTTATACTCCATTTCCTTCCTTGTTCCTTACTTCACCAATTTCAGTCACTTTCAAAATTCTCTCTATTCTTGCTCAAGATTGGAGATATTGGCTATCTTATAAATCTTGGTTTTTCAAGGTCAATGTGCTTTAGAACTGTATTGTTATTATTAGACACTCTAACTGCAATTCAGTTAAACTATAGTCATTTGCTTTGAATGGAAAAGATTCAGAGATGTTATTGGAGAATTTATAGAATGTGATTCCACCAAATTATGTTTTACAGAATTCTTTAGTTATTAAACTATAATTATTAGTGGTCTCATTGCTAAACATGATGTCCTAAAAATCTCAGCACAGTTTTGTCTTAATAGATTTAGTGGCTTAAAATTTCACTAAGATTTTTGGGGCACCCTCTGTATAGTGATATGCAATTTTAAAGTGAGTTGGGGGAATACAAATACCTAGCTAAACTCTTGTGCCTTGTTTACTAATCTTCAAAAATTAAAAATATCAAACATCTCCCTCTTTTTTTTTACTCTTTTTGACAGAAGAAGTTTTAACCCTTCCTCTGCCTTAAAGTACTGTAAAGATCAAAATTCCTGAGATAATTTTTATTCTATTTTCAAATATTTCACAGACGTTTGTTAAACCCTAACTTAGGTGTAAGTCAATGTTCTTTTTAGAATTATCTTTGTCCTACACTCTTTCTTGGACTGAAGGGAACCTAATCTGCAATTGCTTTTCACCAAGCCAGAAATGACATAAGATGATTTTTATCGCACTCTAGTTCTGCATCATTTCCTCTCACAATGACATTACCTTCTATGACTGTCCTTTTAAAATACAGAAGTTTCTCCAGCAGCTAAATCCTTTTGATTCCCCTTTCCACCAAGCAAGCTAAAGTTAGAATTTCATCCATTTTTTTTACCAAGCTGAAAGTTTTACTGAAAGTCTAACTGATAACACAGATGGCTTGTAAGGTGCTAGAAGAGGAAGGGATCTAAGGCTTTTCTAGACCTTTACCCTCATTTTAAAGATAAGTTTCAGAGGCCCAGGAAGAAGAATTGACTACCCTAAAATCACACTTAAGACAGGGCTAAAATTAAAAATTAGGTCTTCTGTGGTCTAAACTATTGCTCCATCCATGATACTCAGGTATTTTATTTCTTGAAGACAGCAAGCTATTTTCATCCAGAAGTTATAAAAGCACCTCTGTTTTTTTTTCTGTTTTAATAATTTGAATTTATTTTTAAATTTTTATTGATTTTTTTTGTTTTACATTGTAGACACTTCTGAATGCACAACTCCAAGCCTTTTTCTGTCAAGTGAACATTCTTTTCTAACAAAGAAAAAATAAAGTTAAGCAAAATTGACTGACAGGTTTCATGGCTTATGGAACAATCCATACTCAAACTTGGTCATTATGATTGACAGTTTCTGTTTTATTTTACTTATTCCTTTAGTTTACAGTGTTTACACTTTAATTAGATAGATAGACAGATAGATAGATAGATGAATAGATAGCTTTTCTGGTTCAGTTTGCTTCACTCTGTATCAGTTCATACATATCTTCTCTTCATTTTCTAAATTTTTCACGTTTGTCATTTCTGCCAAGGTAATAATATGCCATTATATTTGTGTATACCAATTATTTTTAGCCGTATGTGAATGACAAAGTACCCATTTTGTTTTTAATTTTTTGCTACCAGAGAAAGTGCTGCTGTGAATATATACATATCTATACATATCTATACATGTATGTGTTATACATATATAAATATACTATATATGTATATACACACATACAGATACATATAGGAATCTCTGTGTCAAAAGGTACAAATATTTTAGTCCTCCCTCCAACTTTAGTTTTCATTGTTATTGTTATTGTTGTTTGTTTTTGTTTTTTTGTTTAATGGAAAATTTATGTTTCTTAAGAGCAGAGATTATCTCCTTTTAAATATTTTAATAGCAGAACTTAGGACAGTGCCTGGCACATGTTGTTTTTCAGTCATTTCTCAGTTGTGTCTGAACTTCATGACCCCGTTTGGGGTTTTCTAGGCAAAGACACTGCAATGGTTTGCCATTTCCTTCTCCAGCTCATTTTATAGATAAGGAATCTGAGGCAAACAGGATTAAATGACTTGCCCAGGGTCACACAACCAGGAAGTGCCTTATGATAGATTTGAACTCAGAAAGATGAGTCCTCCTGATTCAAGGCCTGGCACTCTATCCACTGCTCCACTTAGCTGACCTCCTGGCATATAGTACTTAATAAATGCCGCCTTCCTCCATTATCATTTATAATTCCACATTATTTATCAGAATGATTGAACCAATTCATAATTCTGCTGGGACTGAATTCAACCAACCCTTGCAACATTAATTATGTTTAGCACTTGTCTCTGACCATTTGTTGGGTGTGAGGTAAAATCTGAGAGCTGTCTTAACTTTTCATTTCTCTTATTAGTAGTGCTATGGAACAAGCTGACATAGGGTGGTTAGTGGTGTGGGAATCTTCCATATAGAACTATTTGTTCATAAACTTTACCTACTTAATAACTACTTTAACTTAAGCTTTTGACTGTTTGTTTTTGTCCTGATCTATACTTTTCTTTTTTAGCTGCATTGACTGTGTTTACATGTATGCTTTTCAATTTAATGGAAACAGTTTATTTTGTCTTCTTTGTTCCTTTCAGCCCTTGTTTGGTGAATATTTCCTACCACTCCCCATCATGGGACATGTCTCCTTCCATTTTCTTCTTTCATTTTTATGATATGACTTTGGATAGTTACGTTGTTTATTCATTTAGAACTTGTAGCATATACTCTAAGGGTTTGGTCTAAATTTAAGTATCATCAAACTTATTTGCAATTTAAACAGAAGTAGGCATCAGATAAGAAATCTTCCCTAAATACTTCATGTTCTTGGATTTATTGAACACAATGCTGTGGCGTTCAGTTGTTTATAATTCTTGCTGAATTAGTCTGTTGTATTGGTTTACTGTTTTATTTTTCAAATAAGACCAAGTAGTTTTTAAAACTTTTTATTTATTTTCAGCAGTCTTCCAAATTCTTTCCCTCATTCCCATCCATCCCCTACCCATTTTGAGAAGGCAAGCAATATGAAATCCGTTCGGTGTTTCAGCATATTTGTTGGTGTGGCGTGGCCTGAGGGCATGTGCAATTCAAAATAATTGTTCTTTGTGTTCAGAACCAAGGCTGCAGTGAAGTTGTGACACACAACACCAGCAAGCATTACCAGAAACACCTTGGACTCAGGTCAAGACCCACAGTTTAAGAAGTGCTTCAAGTGGATTTGATGATCTGGTTCTGCTCATTTCACTTTGCATCATTTCATATAGGTCTTCCTATTTTTTTTTCTGAAACCCCCTCCTTTATCATTTCGTTTAGCACAGTAATACTCCATCACAATTATATGCCGTGACCAACTCTACAAATAGTTCACTACTACACTTATTTTCCCTAATCCCCTGCAGCATTCGTCATTTCTTACAAATGTGAGGTGATACTTCAGAGTTGTTTTAAATTGCATTTCTCTAATCAATAGTAATTTAGTGCATTTTTATATGACTAGATATCTTTAATTTCTTTTTCTGAATACTATCTGTTCATACTCTTTGACCATTTGTCAATTAGAGAATGACTCATTTTTATAAATTTAATTCAGTTCCCTCCTATATATTTCCTAAATGAAGCCTTTATCAGAGAAACTTACCAAGCAGTTTTAATGATTATTGCTTTATGAAGGAAAATGAACCATTACTTCATAAAAACAATTTCAATTCTGGAAGGGCTTTTCTCCATTCCTACTTTAAAAATGAAAATTCTTTTTATATTCCACACCTTTTTTCCTCAAAACAAATTTTATTAGTTTGTCAAATTGTCTCTATACTTTGGAGATATTTTCCTTTGTGTGTTCTAAGTTATCTACTTTTTGTCTTATTCATCTAAATCTCAGCTATTGTCTGAGGCACTGAGAAGTGGAGTGACTTTTCCAGAGTCACATAGTCAATATATAGAAGAAGCTGGAGTTGAACTCAGGTATTCCTCATTCTGAAGTGCTGTTTCTCCATTAGGTCGGGCAGTCTCTAGAAAAATTATCACTGTTTTACTATTTTAACAGTTCTTTTTTCTGTGAAGAAATGACTTGAACTTGAAGGTTTCTCTTCCCAGGAAAGTAATAACTGTTGAGATTTAAGTGAGCTTTCAGGTATGCAAAATACTTTGTTGCACTATTCATTTGATTCACCCATCTACTCTCTAAGGTAAATATTATAGGTATTATTATTTTTATCTCCTGTATGTATAAACTAAAGGTCAGAGACATTAAATGACATGCTCAAGACTGAACAGCTAGTAAGTGTCAGAAGTGGGATTTGAACCTAGATCTACTCTAACTCCAGGTCCAGCACTCTTTCTACTACTCCTTGTTTCCATTCATTATGTTAGAAGATGGCAGTTGCAACACCAAGGGTTATTGTTTGATAATTGGGCTATGTCATATCAAGTGGAACAAAACCAATACAAGGGATACAGCATTTGAGTTAAACTCATCTGGATGACAGCTGCTTGTTCCAGAATATTATGAAGTTGTTTCTATTTAAATAAGGTCACCATTTCCATGTGGAGCACAATAATGCAGGGAATACAACATGAACTTGTCTGGATCCTTATCAACCAACCTGATACACCTATGCTCACCTGAGAACTTTAAACCTACAGCTCATTTCCTCATGTAGTTATTTTTTTCTACCACCACTAACTCTTTACATTCAAAGGCACTCTGAGAGGAAGGGGGTGATTTTTGAATACCCAAAGTAGTTGTGGTTTTAGAGACTTTAGGTTTGAGGGAGAAAGCACTATTTTTAAACACAGAATATTCTGATTTGAGTCCTGGCTCCACTTAGTAACTGTGTGACCTTGGATAAGTCTGTTTGCCTTTCTTCAACTATAAAATAGAGATAATAATCACACCTATCTACCAGGGTTGTTACGAGGATCAAATGAGATAATGCTTATAAAGTGTTTAGCACAGTGTTTAACATATAGTAGAAACTCTATAAATTCTAGTATTATTATTAGTATTACTTAATGTTGATGAGCTTCAGTTTCTTTATTATAAAAAGGGAATAACTTGCTAACTTGCTGGGTTGTGACAAAAGCATTTTGTGAAGCACCATATTAAAAGTTAATAAGGTAGCAAGTCTGGTAGCAGCCTGAAAACCTGTCTGACCGAAGAGCACCAAAGAGGGAATCCTTTACACCCTGCATCTCCTATCTGCTCATAGATTTCTATAGGTGATTTTTTTAAATATGAATTTTTAGTTTTCAACATTTACTTCCACAAGATTTTGAGTTCCAAATTTTCACCCCATCTTGCCACTCCCCCCAACCCCAAGATGGCATGCATTCTTAATGTCCCTTCCTCTAGTCTGCCCTCTCTTCTATCTCTCCCCCCCTTCTCTTATCCCCTTTCCCTTCTATTTTCCTGTAGGGCAGGATAGACTTCTGTACCCCATTTCCTGTATTTCTTATTTCCCAGTTGCATGTGAAAACTTTCTTTTAAACATGTGTTTTTAAAACTTTGGGTTCCAAATTTTCTCCCTTCTTCCCTCCCCACCCATTCTCATGGAAAAGGCAAGCAACTCAATATAGGTTATACATGTGCAGTTATGTAAAACACTTTCACAGTAGACATGTTGTGAAAAACTAACTCTATTTCCCTTAATCCTATCCTGCCCCCCCATTTATTCTACTCTTTCTTTTCACCTGTCCCTCCTCAGAAGTATTTGCTTCTGATTACCCCCTTTCCCAATATGCCTTCCTCTTTGTCATCCCCCTGCTCTTGTCCCCTTCCCCCCCCCGATTTTCCTATAGGTAAGACAGATTTCCATACCCATTTGAATGTGTATGTTATTTCCTCGTTAAGCCAAATCCTATGAGAATAAGATTAACTCATTCCCTCTCACCTTCCCCCATTTCCCCTCCACTATAAGAGACTTTTCTGTTTTTTCATGAAGTAATTTACCCTGTTCTACCTCTCCATTTCTTCTTCTCCTAGTATAATCCTCTCTCATCCCTTAATTTTAATCTCCAGATATGACCCCTTAATCTTCAACTCACCCTGTGCCCTCTATCTATCTATCTATCTATCTATCTATCTATCTATCTATCTATCTATCTATCTACATACATATAATTTTCCCCCCTCCAACTACCCTAATACTGACAAAGGTCTTATGAGTTATAAATATCATCTTTCCATGAAAGAATGTAAATAGTTCAACCTTAATAAGTCTCTTATGATTTCTCTTTCCTGTTTACCTCTTCATGTTACACTTGAGTCTTATCTTTGAAAGTCAAATTTTCTATTCAGCTCTGGTCTTTTCATCAAAAATGCTTGAAAGTCCTCTATTTCACTGAATGACCATTGTTTCCCCTGAAGGGTTATACCAGTTTTGCTAGGTACGTGATTTTTGGTTTTAATCCTATCTCCTTTGCCTTCCAGAATATTATACTCCATGCCCTCTAGTCCTTTAATGTAGAATCTGCTAAATCTTGTGTTATCCTGATTGGGTTTCCACAATACTTGAATTGTTTCTTTCTGGCTGCCTGCATATTTTCCCTTGACCTGGGAACTCTGAATTTGCTACAATATTCCTAGAGTTTCCTTTGGGGCTCTCTTTCAGGAGGAGATCAGTGGATTCTTTCAATTTCTATTTTGCCCTCTGGTTCTAAAATATCAGTGCAGTTTTCCTTGATAATTTCTTGAAAGATGATATCTTGGCTCTTTTTTTTTTTATCATGGCTTTCAGATAGTCCAATACTTTTTTTATTTTTTATTTTTTTTCTCTGCCATATGAATTTTATGCTGTTGAAAAAGTTATGCATTCCTACATAAGACCTTCCCATACATATCTCATTCCTAAAATTTCTGTCAAGTGTGAATTCTCTCATGTTGAATAAGTCCTGTTTTCCAGGAGAAAGACCTTCCACATTTGTAACACTCATAAGGTTTCTGTCCAGTATGAACACTCTGATGTTGAGCAACACGTGTGCTGTGCTGGAAGGCCTTTCCACATTTGTTACATTTGTACGGTTTCTCTCCAATATGAATTGTCCCATGTTGAGTAAGTCCTGCCTTGCGAGAGAAAGCCTTCCCACATCCATTACATTTATAAGGTTTCTCTCCAGTATGAACTATCCAGTGGCAAACAAAACCAGTCTTCCAGAAGAAGGCCTTCCCACATTCGTTACATTCATAGGGTTTCTTTCCAGTGAGAATTCGCTGATGCTGAGTAAGGGATTTCCTCTTGAAGAAAGTCTTCCCACACACATTACATTCATAATGTTTCTCTCCAGTATGAATCCTTTGATGCTGAGCAAGTGACTTTCTCTCAAAGAAAGCCAACCCACATATATTACATTCATAAGATTTCTCCCCAGTATGAACTGCCTGATGTCCAAGAAGTCCTATGCTCCAGTGAAAGGTCATTCCACAAGCATTACATTCCTAAGGTTTCTCTCCAGTGTGAATTTTTTGGTGTTCATTAAGTCCTGTCCTCCTATGGAAGGTCTTTCCTCACTTGTTACATTCATAAGCCTTCTCACCAGTGTGAATTCTCTGGTGTTGAGTGAGGTGTGTGCTTTGACAGAAGGCCTTCCCACAGATTTTGCTTTCAAAAGGTTAAGCTCCTGTATGGATTTTTTGATGATTAGTAGGGCCTATCCTCTGATGCAAGGTCATCCCACAGTGATTATACTCATAAGGGCCAATCTAATAGGTGTGATGTGGTACCTCAGAGTTGTTTTGATTTGCATTTCTCTAATCAATGATGATTCAGAGCATTTTTTCATATGACTATAGATGGCTTTAATTTCTTCATCTGAGAACAGTCTGTTCATATTCTTTGACCATTTATCAATTGGGGAATGACTTGTGTTCTTATAAATTTGTCTTAATTCTCTGTATAATTTAGAAATGAGGCCTTTATCAGAGAGAATGGTTGTAAAAATTCTTTCCCAGTTTTCTACCTTCCTTCTAATCTTAGTTTCATTGGCTTTGTTTGTGCAAAAACTTTTCAATTTAATGTAATCAAAATTATCTATTTTGTTTTTCATAATGTTCTCTATCTCCTGTTTGGTCATGAATTCTTCTGTTCTCCATAGATCTGATAGGTAAACTATTCCTTCTTCTCCTAGTTTACTTATGGTATCACCCTTTATATCTAAGTCGTGAACACATTTTGACTTTATTTTGGTGTATGGTGTGAGATCTGGGTCTATGCCTAGTTTCCACCATACTCTTTTCCAGTTTTCCCAGCAGTTTTTTTCAAAGAGTGGGTTCTTATCCCAGAAGCTGGGGTCTTTGGGTTTATCAAATAATAGATTACTATAGTCATTGACTACTGTGTCTTGCATATTTAACCTATTCCACTGATCCACCTCCCTATTTCTTAGCCAGTACCAAGCAGTTTTGATGATTGCTGCTTTATAATACAATTTAAGATCTGGAATTGCTAGGCCACCTTCCCCTGCATTTCTTTTCATTAGTTCCTTTGATATTCTGGACCTTTTGTTTTTCCAAATGAATCTTGTTATTATTTTTTCTAACTCTATAAAATAATTTTTGGTAGTTTGATTGGTATGGCACTGAATAAGTAAATTAGCTTAGGTAGGATTGTCATTTTTTATATTAGCTGCCTACCCATGAGCAACTGATGTTTTTCCAATTATTTAGATCTGATTTTATTTGTGTGAAAAGTGTTTTGTAATTGTGTTCATAGAGTTCCTGGGTTTGTTTTGGGAGGTAGACTCCTAAATATTTTATAATGTCTACAGTAAGTTTAAATGGGATTTCTCTTTCTATCTCTTGCTGTTGGGCTTTGTTGGTAATATATAGAAATGCTGATGATTTATGTGGGTTTATTTTATAGCCTGCAACTTTGCTAAAGTTGTTTATTATTTCAAGTTGTTTTTTACTTGATTCTCTAGGATTCTCTAAGTATATCATCATGTCATTGGCAAAGAGTGGTAGCTTTGTTTCTTCTTTGCCTATTCTAATGCTTTCAATTTTTTCTTCTCTTATTGCTAAAGCTAACGTTTCCAGTACAATATTGAATAACAGTGGTGATAATGGACATCCTTGTTTCACCCCGATCTTATTGGAAATGCTTCTAGCCTGTCCCCATTACATATAATGCTTGCTGAAGGTTTTAGATATGCTATTTATTATTTTAAGGAAGACTCCATATATACCTATGCTTTCTAGTGTTTTTAATAGGAATGGGTGTTGTATTTTATCAAAAGCTTTTTCTGCATCTATTGAGATGATCATGTGGTTTCTGTTGGTTTTGGTGTTGATATGCTCAATTATGCTGATAGTTTTCCTAATATTGAACCAACCCTGCATTCCTGTTATAAATCCTACCTGGTCATAGTGTATTATTCTTGTGATAAGTTGCTGCAATCTATTTGTATTTTGTTTAAAATTTTTGCATCTATATTCATTAGAGAAATTGGTCTATTTTTCTTTCTCTATTTTGACTCTTCCTGGTTTAGGTATCAACACCATATTTGTATCATAAAAAGAATTTGGTAAGACTCCTTCTTCACCTATTTTCCCAAATAGTCTATATAGTATTGGAATTAATTGTTCTTTAAATGTTTGATAGAATTCATGTAAATCCATCTGGCCCTGGAGATTTTTTCCTAGGGAGTTCATCAATGGCTTGTTCAATTTCTTTTTCTGAGATGGGGTTATTTAAGTATTTTACTTCCTCTTTGTTAATCTGGGCAATTTATATTTTTGTAAATATGTATCCATTTCACTAAGATTGTCAAATTTGTTGGCATATAGTTGGGCAAAATAATTCCTAATTATTGTTTTAATTTCCTCTTCCTTGGTGGTAGCTTCCCCTTTTCATTCTTGATACTAGTAATTTGGTTTTCTTCTTTCTTTTTTTAATTAAATTAACCAAAGGTTTATCTATTTTATTGTTTTTTCATAAAACCAGCTCTTAGTTTTATTTATTAGTTCAATAGTTTTCTTAATTTCAATTTTATTAATTTTTCCTTTGGTTTTCAATATTTCTAATTTGGTGTTTAGTTGAGGATTTTTAATTTGTTCTTTTTCTATTTTTTAGTTGTATGCCCAATTCATTAATCTCCTCTTTTTCTATTTTATTTATGTAAGCATTTAGAGATATAAAACTTCCCCTAAGAACTGCTTTCACTGCATCCCATAGTTTTGGTATGTTGTCTCATTATTGTCATTCTCTTGAATGAAATTATTGATTGTTTCTATGATTTGTTGTTTGACCCAATCATTTTTTAGGATTAGATTATTTAGTTTCCAATTATTTTTTAGTCTATCTTTCCATGGCCCTTTATTACATATAATTTTTATTGCATCATGATCTGAAAAGGATGCATTTAATATTTCTGCCTTTCTGCATTGGATTGTGAGGTTTTTATGCCCTAGTACATGGTCAATTTTTGTGTATGTGCCATGTACTGCTGAGAAAAAAGTATATTCCTTTCTATCCCCATTCAGTTTTCTCCAGAGGTCTATCATACCTAACTTTTCTAATGTTCTATTCACCTCCTTAACTTCTTTCTTGTTTATTTTGTGGTTAGACTTATCTAGTGCGAGAGGGAGGTTCAGGTCCCCCACTAGTATAGTTTTGCTGTCTATTTCTTCCTGTAACTCCCTGAACTTCTCCTCTAAGAATTTGGATGCTATACCATTTGGTGCATATATGTTTAGTAATGATATTACTTCATTGTCTATGGTGCCTTTTAGCAGGATGTAGTTTCCTTCCTTATCTCTTTTGATTAGATCTATTTTTGCTTTTGCTTTGTCTGAGATCAGGATTGCTACCCCTGCTTTTTTTACTTCAGCTGACGCATAATATATCTGCTCCAGCCTTACCTTACCCTGTATGTGTCACTCTTTTTCAAATGTGTTTCCTGTAAACAACATATTGTAGGATTATGGTTTTTAATCCATTCTGCAATCCTTTTCCTATGAGAGTTCATCCCATTCACATTCACAGTTATGATTACTATCTGTGTCTTTTTCTCCATCCTTTCCCCCCATTTATGCTTTTCTTTCTCCTTTTTCCTTTCCCCTTCACTAGTGTTTTGCTTTTACCACCTCCTTCAGTCCCTCCTCCCTTTTATTATCCCTTTCCCTTTTCTTCCCCTTTACTCTTACTGCTTCTTCCCTCCCTTCTTTTTCCCCCTCCCTTTTCTTTCCCCTTTTCCCTCCTACTGCCTATAGGGCAAGTTAGATTTCTATACCTAACTGATTATGTTATGCCCTTCTTGAGCCAAATCTGATGAGAGTAAGGTTCAAACAATGCTCCCCCCCTTCTTTCCCTCTGCTGTAATAGGATTTTGTGTCTTTTCCTGTAATGTAATTTACCCTTGTCTGCCTCCTCCTTTCTCAGTACATTTTCTAAGATCAGATTGATCCACTTATTTGGATCCATTTAACCCACTTGATTAGATTTTTTTTTATCATTACATCAAAGTCAACTAATATCCACCCTCTTTATGTATACTCCTTTAACATGGTGTAATAACAATACAGTTCTCAAGGGTTGCAAGTGTCATATTCCCTTGTAGGGTTTAAACAGCCCCCCCTTATTAACAACATATTGTATCTTTCTGTCCCATTTACCTTTTTATGTCCTTCTTGAGTCCTGTACTTGAAGATCAAATTTTTTGTTGAGCTCTGGTCTTTTTATCAGGAAAGTTTGGAAGTCTCCTATTTTGTTGAATATCCATCTCCTCCCTTGAAAAATGATGCTCATTTTTGCTGGGTAATTGATCCTTGGCTGCATTCCAAGCTCCTTTGCCTTAGAATATCATGTTCCATGCCCTGCGTCTTTTAATGTAGAAGCTGCAAGGTCCTGTGTAATCCTGACTGTGGTTCCATGATATTTAAATTGTTTCTTTCTGGCTGCTTGCAGCACCTTCTCTTTCATCTGGTAATTTTGGAATTTTGCTATTATATTCCTTGGTTGTCAATTTGGGATCTCTTTCAGGTGGTGAGTGATTCTTTCTATGGTTATTTTCCCTTCTGGTTCTAGGACTTCAGGCAGTTTTCCTTTATGATTTCCTGAAAGATACTGTCCAGGCTTTTTTTCATCATGATTTTCAGGTAGTCCAATAATTTTTAAATTGTCTCTCCTGAATCGATTTTCCAGGTTGTTTTTACGATGAGGTATTTTACGTTTTCATTATTTTCATTTTTTTTTTGTTTCTGTTTGACTGATTCTTGCTCTCTCATAGAGACATTAGTTTCCATTTGTCCAATTCTAGTTTTTAACAGATTGTTTTCTTCTGTTAGTTTTTGTACTTCCTTCTTCAATTGGCCAATTGTGTTTTTTAGGGACTTGTTTTCTTCAGTGTATTTTTTTTCCAATTGGCCAATTGTATTTTTGAAGGACTCTTCTACCTCTCTCATTTGACTATTAAAATCCTTCTTGAGCTCTTCTAAGAAGGCTTTTTGGGCTTCAGACCAGTTCATATTCCCTTTTGTTGTTGCAGATGTGGGTTTGTTGACAATGTTGTCCTCTTCAGAATTTCTGTCTTGATCTTCACTTTTCTCATAATATGAATCTATGGTATGTTTCTTTTTACTCATGGTGTTTCTTTATTCCCTGGCCTTTAAAGAGATTGAGCTCTCCTGCTGGGGAGCAGAGGCACTGACCCAAGCTTCTTGTGTTGGGACCCTAGGTCTTGGTCACTGGCTTTGTGTGCTGGGGCCTCTTTTGTTGGCAGTTGGAGGCTGTAAGTTTCTGGCAGCTTACCTCATGTTGGGCTGGAATCAGCAAGGCTGGAACTTTCAGGCAATTCTAGGTTGCCTGCTTTTCCTTTGCTTTAGCTTTCTTCAGCTCCTTTTAGATGGGTGCTGCAGGGTGTTTATCTGCTTTGGGCCCCCTGCAGTGTTGTCTCCCTCCTTCTGCTAATGCACTGGGAGATTCCTTTCTGGTAGAGTGCCAAGGCACCTAGTGGTTTTCTGAACTGGTTTCCACTGGTTACCCCCACCCTCACTGAGGCACTGGGAGGTCCAGGTGTTGGTGTTTTGCCTGCTCTACCACCTGCTCTTCAGGATTTCTTCACAATTGGAAGCTGCAGGGCTCTGACAGCTCACCTGGTCTTAGGGTGGAACCAGCAAGTTCGGGGCTTTAGGAAGCCTTTAGGTTGCTTTCTTCACCTCCTTTCAGATGAATGTCACAGGGTACTTATCAGCCTGGGGCCCCTTGTAGTTCTGCATCCCTTATTTTTGCTGAGGCACTGGGAGACCCGTTTGCTGGGCTGCTCTGCACTGCTGCTCCCGATCTTTCTTCTAGTTCAACTGTTTGGAACAGTTTTTTTCTGGGATGATTTTCTGGGTTTTCAGAGGTTGATAGGAGAGAGTGAGAGGGACTACCTTTTCACTTCACCATCTTGGCTTCTGCAAGTCCAATAATTTTTAAATTCTCTCTCCCAGAACTATTTTCCAGGTCAGTTGTTTTTCCAGTGAGATATTTCACATTCACTTCTATTTTTTCATTCTTTTGGATGTGTGTTATAGTGTCTTGATTTCTCTCATAAAGTCACTAGCTTCCCATTGCTCTATTCTAATTTTTAAGGAAGTATTTTCTTCAGTAATCTTTTGGACTTCCTTTTCCATTTGGCCAATTTTTCTTTTTAGGGCATTCTTCTCCTTATTGGATTTTAGACCTCTTTTACCATTTGGGTTAGGCTATTTTGTAAGGTGTTGTTTTCTTCAGTATTTTTTTGGGTCTCCTTTAGCAAGCTGTTGACTTGTTTTTCATGATTTTCTTCCATCACTCTCACTTCTCTTCCCAGTTTTTCCTCTACTTCCCATACTTGCTTCTCAAAATCCCTTTTGAGCTCTTCAAAGACCTGGAACGGTTTCATATTTTACTTGAAGGCTTTGGATATAGGAGCTTTGACTTTGTTGTCTTCATCTTGTTGTATATTTTGATCTTCTTTATCACCAAATAAGATAATATAGTCTGACTCTTTTTGCACAGCTTGCTCATGATCCCAGCCAATTACTTGAGTTTTAAACTCTTTGTTGAGGTGAGAGGCTGCTTCCAATGTGGAGAATGTACTGTCCCAAGCTTCGGGGGTTTATACAGCTGTTTTCAGAGATACTTGCAAGGACCTGTAAATTTTCACTTTTTGCAAGGTATGTGATAAGGGGTGAGGTGTTTACTCCTTTCCTGGCCTGTGCTCTTGTCTATTAGTGACCACAACCACTCCTTTCTGTTCTGGAACTGTGAGGAAGGTTTTCTCTCCACAGCCACTACAAGCTCCACCATGCCAGTGCTCCTCCTCACCGTAGGTCTGCTACCCAGAACTGTGACCCAGATCCAAGGCCGGGCAAAGCAAGCGATTCCTGCCTCAGCACTAGCAAAGAGATCCCTGCAGTCCCTCTCTGATCAACCACTCAACTCCCCCTCACTCTGTGGGCTGGAAGCTCAGGATGCAGCCACTGCCCCAGTGCCCGTGCCTTATGCTCTGTGCTCTGGAACTGGCTCTGATACCTACCTCCTCTCTTACCACAGAAACAGACTTTTCCCACTGACCTTCTAAGTTGTCTTTGGTGTTTGTGGTTTGAAAAGTCTGGAAACCACCACAGCTGCCTGCAATTCAGTCCTCTGAGGCCTGCTCCAGGATTTGCTGTGGTCTGTGTCCCAAGTCACACTCCACTCCTCTCCTCACCTAGCGCAATATACCTTTCTGATCAATCATCCAGATTGTCTTGGGCTGGAAATTTGCTTCACTCTGTCTTTTTGTGGGTTCTGCTGCTTTAGAATTTGTTTAGAGCCATTTATTATAGGTTTTTGGAGGGGTTTGGGGGAGAGTTCAAGAAAGTCACTGCTTTCACTCTGTCGGCTTGGCTCCGCCTCCTATAGGTGATTTAATGCATACTTTATTATATGTAGAGTGCTGCATAAAGGGCCCAACACAAAAATAAAGCTTATTATTATTATTAAACTACACTTTTTTTTTCAAATGAATTGGTTTAGCATCCAGATCACCCACCTTGACCTTTAAATATGAATACTTATGTAGAAAGAGGTCAAAGAAAGGTTTCAGGTTGTATTGTATTTCTGGGGAAAAAAAATAGGTAGAAGAAAAATCTGAAGATTCTTGGGGTTTTACAGTCAAATCAATGGTTGCTATTTGCATAGAAAAACCTATTAGACTTCTCTACCCTCTAGGGCCATTGCTATAATGCTTGGAACAGAGGTGCTAAAATGAGGCTAAAAGAGTGTCCTTATGATAGTGTCTTTGGTCCCTTTTCTGTTTGAAGACCTGTGTTCAAATTTCAGCTACTATTCTGATAAGCTGTGATACCCTGGGTAAGTTACTTAATGTTCCTCAGTTCATTTCCTTACCTATAAAATGAAGGGATTAAACTCAATGACATCTTAGGTTCCTTTTTATTCTAAATCTATAATCCTATGATCATTAGAATGGCATGCAGGGGGATTTTCATCATGCAAAGTGATAGTTGAACTAAGAGATCCGGGGAGGAAAATGCTACCCAGTTCAGAGCCAACAAGAGTTGAGAGGAAATAGGTAGAATAATTCTAAGAGGACACAGAAGACCTGATATCAGTAAAAATTATTTTTAATTTCCTGGTTTAGCCTCCCTGAGAAGAATAGGGTTTTATAATTATTCACTTAAAAAATCATTGCTAAAATTAATAGAAAACTTCATGATCATTGGCTAAGAAGGCTGATTTGCAATAGCTACAACCTTCAACCATGACATTAGAATCAAGTTTCATAGCTGTCATATGAGAATTCTTCCTGAGAAGCACTGTAGTCTTTTTTGCCAGGGAGAGGATTACCAGTCATAGCACCTCTAATAGATGAGTTGTTCATTGCTTTGAAGAAAATATTATATCAGGTAATGACTCCAACTCAAGTTCAGAAGAAGTATTACAGAAGTTTATTGAACCACAACAGTCCAAGAAAATGGTAGAGGTGAAATAAAAAAGCTGGGGAAAGCAATGTAAACATAGCATCTCTAGTGGATGCTGTTTCAGGGTGTTAAGAATTCTGAAAATAGAATTGACAACCCAAGTGACAAAATTCTTTGGTTGAAAACGAGTTCAAATGAAATCAATGCATTGTCATCAATAAAAGACATTGGCAGATTTTCAGTGTTGTTTGCTTGAGTTACTCCTCCAAATATGTGTCTTAGTCACACTGTTCACTATGAGTGCATTTCTTTAAACAGGTACTCTGCATGATCCACACATGTTCCCTGTAATGGTCCATGCTTCCCCTGGGTGCCTATGTATTTGTGGAGTGGTAGTCTAAAGGTTTGGGATGGGAGGGGAGGAGATATTCTGTTGTTATACTAGTTAAATTGTTATTTAAAGTACCTTTGTTATGAATTGAGTGCATTATTTGACTGGTTAAAAGTTAAATTATCAGTAGGAGCTTATGAGCTATGGTATGAAAAAGGATCCTAACTCATAAGATAACTAGAACCTGACTGAGGTAGCCAGGTGGTGAAGGAATGGGTCCTTTATGGACCACATGGGATCATCTCACTTCCTTTCTATGTCAGCAGTTGTATATAGGATGATCTAAATGGATATAAGTACTGAGGGAAACTGATCCTGTGTTTAATTAAAACCTCAGTCATGACTCTACTATATGATGATTTCAAAATCATCCTGCTCCAAAGACAGATTAAGATGTTAAGGGGGCAGCTAGGTGGTGCAGTGGATAGAGCTCCGGCCTTGAAGTAAGGAGGACCTGGGTTCAAATGTGATCTCAGACACACAACACATAACGTGTACTAGCTGTGTGACCCTGGGTGAGTCACTTAACCCCAATTGCCTAGGCAAAAAAAAAAAAAAGATTTTAGGCTCCTACAGGGAATATTTTTCACCAGTCAGTCCCTGGTAGAAAGTTTCAGTAAATGATCCTCATTTCCAACCTACATTCTGAGAACAAAAGAATAAATCTAGGATGCAAAAGAAGGAGGAAAAGGGGGCAGGGCTGGCAAAAGGGACCGATTTAGATTTTTATTATTATTGCTTTTTGTGTGTGGCTTTAATAAAAAAAAGAATCTGGTTTGAATTGTAATAGAGTACAAAAACAAATGGCGTTCAGCCATGGATCTGAACTCAAATCATCAGTTTGCAAATGTCTTTTAGATGTTGTTTTCCCTCAAGATTCAATGGAGCATTGCATCTGGCAGCTCATCTCTATTATTAGAGCCTGGCAAGTGAAATGTCAAGGCAGGCGTTATTTATAATATTGAGTTTATTTTCCCGCTACTCCATCTTATGTATTCCAGTTACATTTCCAGTGCAAAGACATCCAACCAGACACTTGACATCACTGACTCCTCATTAGACTGTAGGCCTCTGTAGCTTCCATGGCTTCAGTATCATAGAACAAGCAAAGCAGTGTCTCCCTACCTCTGCCCTACCCCCACCTCCCACTGATACTGTACCTCACAGGCTAGAGATGTGCTAATATATCCTCTGGCTCTGAGCACCACATATTAGGCCAATATAAATTTATTTGGTGTATTGTGAAAGTTAAAATGAGGAATGAATCCATAGAGCTTAAAAAGTGCCTTCAGACAAACTGCTGAAAACTGAAAAGATGCACTTATTTGAAGACCAGATGCCCATGTAATGAGTGATGAAGAGCTTTATGTAGACCAAACCAAAGGCATTTACATTGGAACCCTACCTATCAGGCAAAGCTTGGCGCCGTTACTGGGATGGTCAATTAACCGAGCAATCAACAAGTATTTATTAAGTGTCTATGATGTTCCAAACACCAGGCTAGGCACTTTGTTGTTGTTCAGTTGTTTCAGTCGTATTTAATTCTTTGTGGCCCCCATTTGGAGTTTTCTTGGCAAAGATAATGGGGTAGTTTGCCATTTCCTTCTCTAGTTAATTTTATACATGAGAAACTGAGGCAAACAGGGTTAAGTGGCTTGCCTAGGGTCATACAGCTAGTAAATGTCTAAGGCCAGATTTGAACTCAGGCAGATGACTCTTCCTGGCTTTAGGTATCACATTCTATCCACTGAGCCACCTATCTGCACATATTTTGCATTAAGGATTCATAAATTAAAAATGAAACCATCTTGACTCTCAAGGGGCTCATATATACATAGATACAACATAGACCAGGAAGTTGAAAGGGAGTAATATATAATAAATCTGGAAAGATAGGGTGGAGCCAAATTTTGAAGGACTTTAAAAGATACACAGCCACCTTTCTTCCTTCCTTCCTCCCTTCCTCTCTCTCTCTCTCTCTTCTCTCTCTCTCTCTCTCTCTCTCTCTCTCTCTCTCTCTCTCTCTCTCTCTCTTTCTTTCTTTCTTTCTTCCTTTCTCCATGGTTAATATGGAAGTTAAAAGAAAATAAGATAGATAAGTTTGTATTTGATTGGGGGGCGGTGACTAGGGAGCCAATGAAGATTTTTGAGGAGGGAAGTGACAGTCCTGTGTCTTAGGAATATCACTTTAGCAGGAGGGTGAAGCATGGATTGGAACAGGGAGATAATGGAGGAAGAATAGCAAATAGGTTATTGCAATGGTTTAGGTGATGAAAACCTGACCTAAGATTCCATCTAGGTGAATGGAAAAAAAGTGATGAATGAAAGAGATGTTACAGAGGTAGAATTGACAAGATTTGGAAATTGATTGGATATGAAAAGTAAGATAGAAGGATTACTCCTAAATTGAAAGTCTAGGGGAATGGAGAGATAGTGGTGCCTCCAACAGGAATATGAAAATTAGATAGAGGAACACATTTGGGGGAAAGAGAGAGAAACAATGTAATGTATTCCATCTTAAATATGTTGTTTGAGTTGTCTATGGAACATCCAATTGTGAAATGTAATGTGGGACAGGAAATCAGCTGAGTCAATAAGAATGGATATACAAATCTGGGAATGACCTGCCTGAAGCTAATAGTGAATCCACAGGAGTTGATGGTCAAGGAAAGAGACATTGATTAGTACTTAGTACTAGACTTCTGACTTTATGATCACATCCACACAAGTAGGGAAAAATAAGATGATGAATTACTTGGTCCCTCTATTCTTCTGTAACTAATGAAGACTGGAAGAGCTAGGGGAACTGGTTCATGTTCTGGGCCATTTTCTGAGCCAGGTAGTTGGGCATGTCTGCTTCTGGTTCTGGCTGGATACAATCTAATACCTGATTCTGATGTAGCCTGTATTTTCCACAAAGTTACCACTTCCCTCCTCTCCCACCTAAAACAATTGTAGCAGCAACAACAGCAACAACAACAACAAACAACAAAGTGAGTATTTATACCACACCTTTTCACATTTAGAAGTATATACTACTGGAGAGAGAAGGGACAAGAAAACTGTAATGTTAGAATTGGAAAGAAAGAGCAGAATTTTCAAGCTGCTACACAGAGGGAGGGTTTTTAAACCCCTTTTTAAAAAATTTCATGGACCCCTTTGGTGAAGCTTATAAATTCCTTTTTATAAGAGTGTTTGCACATATATAAAATAAAATCTATAGAATTGCAAAGGAAATCAGTTATATTGAGATAGTTATCAAGATTAAAAAAAATTAAAGGCCCCATGTTAAGAAGCCCAGACAGATTTTTAGACTGAATGGGGCCTTAGAGGATCCTGGTATTATTACGTGCTCATTTTTAAAGGAGAAGAATGTCCCACAGAGTTGAGATGCCTTGCCCATGACTATGAAATGAACAAACAAGCAAAGATAACTCAAAGGAGAGGGCCAGGACTAAGATTTAAATCCCTTGACTACTATTGCAGCTTTCTTTTCCCTACGCCATCCTGTTATTATGATATATTCTGTGCTATAATTTGATATGAGTTACTTAATTTGAACCAAGTTACTCTTTCCCCTCAAATGATTACCAGCTCCCTAATAATGATACCTAGCAATTGTATATCACTTTAAAGTTTCCACAGCATTTTACCAATGTTATGTCATTTTATCCTCACTTCAATCCTGGAAGGTAGGTGCTGTTATTCTATTATTCTCTCCATTTTACAGTCAAACAAACTGAAGCAAAAAGAGGTTAGGTGACATATCCAGAGCTACCCAGCTTGTTAGCTTCTGAGGCTGAATTGGAACTCAGATCTTCCTGAACCTGGGTTTAGCACTTTATCCGTTGCACCATCTACAGCTACTCAGAATTTCTTGTATCCTCAAAATCATCTATCATGGCACTGAAGATGTATTAGATCCTCACCAAAAAGTTCTTGAACTGAAAAAAAAACTGATAGAATCTTGAGAGTATTAGTCACTATTTCTATGTCCTAGGGAAAAACAATGGAAAGGATTTGAGAAATGCAAATGAAATGCAAAACCAAAATTTGAAAAGTTATCTAACTCTTGCAACTTCTCTTGCTAACTGAGATACATTTTTCCAATAAGCAAGTGAGGCTCTTTTGAAAATTGTATTAACTCCTTCAGGGAGCCAAGTCTATCCCCTAGACCAATCAGCAGTCTCTAGGATCATCTGATCTTTTGATCTTGTGTCTCCAAATAGAAAGTTACATCCAGACCCTGCCTGCTCCTTTTAGCCTGCTGAGATGTAAACCAGACTGACGAGAGTTAATAGAAACAGATCCCATTATCCACTGAATTTAATGAATTATTAATATCAGCTGCATTTTTCTTCTCAAAATACCTCAGGAAGGAAGTTTTTAAATCTCCCCAAATCCCTGTAAGTCTTGGATTAATTTATATTTCCCATTTGCTCAATGGCATTGTAAGTTCCCAGCTCTTAATTCTAGTAATTTGTCGATCTCTAAGAGAAAGTACCATGAGTCATCTTCTACTCAGACAAACAGTGGCTCTGGGAATAGGGGGCTTTTCTCTGTCTCCATTCACCATCTCTGTTCTTCATCCTTGCCCTCTCTCCCTGTCTCTCTCTCTTCCTTTTCTTTTTTTTGACATTTTACATCTCAGCTTTAGAAATCTGACTGCAATTAGGACAGGTTTAAACATGATGTCAAGATTTCCACTACTTCACAGGAAAACCATCTCTCCCTCTCAATTTAAACAAGAGCAGTGATGCCTATATTTTTTTTTCCTTGAGTGAGTACTTCCTGGCTTATTTTAAAGTGCAAAGGAAATAGTATAGTTCCATGGCAGATGATAAGTGAAGTGGGAAGCCACGTGGAATATGTCCACTAGTAAGTCTTGGCGATTATGTCAAGCCAAGGATATCTTTAACTGTATTCTCCCACACTGAACAATGCTCTTTTACATAAGCCCACATTAGCAGCTTCATGATAGATAAGAATCTATTATTAATCTTTGAAGATCTCCAATTTCTTTGCCTACCAATATAATATTAAAATAAATGTATGATGTGTATAGCCCATTTTAGAGTGGTCTGTCCAGAACACTCCTGATCTTTTCAACATCTTGAGATTCAGACCAAATTAGAAAGGGATGGGAAAAAATATATCCCATCATACTTCCAAAGAGAATGAACCATTAATCCCAACAGTCTTTTAATCTGAAAATCATTCAATATTAGAGGAGTATTCTGACTAGGCCAGACATGGAAAGATAATTATTTGTAACATAGATCACTAGAGAAGCAATGTTGGATTCATTTAATACTCCTAATAAGTCCAACTTAATTAAACAAATATTGAACAAGTTCTTTCATAAGCACTGTGGATACAGAGGCAAAATGAGCCAGACCCTACCCTCAAGAAGCTTGCATTTTACTAGAGAATTATTAGAGAAGAGAGCATTAATAGTGTGCGTATGTGAGAGGACCGGAGGATGGTAGAATTGAGAAAAGTCCAATGTATGTGACATATTTGAGCTTTGTCTCAAAAGAATCTAGAAATTACAAGAGGCAGAGATGAGAACAGAGCACATTCTAAGTATTAGGAATAAAATGAATAAAAATAGACGTGCAAAATGTAATGTTGCATATGGAAAGAAGCAAGCAGGTGGACAATTTGATTATATCAGAGATGTAACCCTCAGCTCAAAATCCTTTTGCATAAAACTTTCCTCTTTGGTGGAGACTGATTATTTGATGCTTCTGCAGCAGGTGAGGAGTTGGTATACATGTGTAAGTTTATAGATATTTATGTATATGTATGTATGTAAGTGTGTTATGTGTATGTGTTATATATATGTATATATGTCACACATGCACATATGTATATATATATGCATGTGTGTATATATATGTATATATATGTGTATGTGTGTATATACACACACACACACATACACACACACATATAGACACTTAATTATAGCCTTCTGGAGGGGGGAGAGGAAGGGGGAAAATGAAGTAAAAAGTGCACAGCAGAGGACAAAAGAAAACATGCAAGAAAGCAAAGAAAAGATGGACAGCTTTGAAAATAATGGGTAGTATTTATCAGTAGGTTTTCTTGAAATGGAAATGTATTGCTTTATATTGAATCCTATCCTATGTTCTGCTGTGTACATGGCAATGTTTTTGCTTTTGTTTTGTTTTGTTTCTTTCTTTTGTATTTAAGTTTAAAATAAATTTAAAAACTAAAAGAAAAAAAGAAGGGTGGAGTTGGAACTTGATAAAGAAGAAAGATCTTGTCTTCTGGATTCAGGATCTCTCTTCTCTCTCACAAACCCCACCTCTTCTGATCTGAGTAGAACACTGCGAAATCAACCTCCACCAATGAGGAGAGTCTTATGCAAATGACCTGTAAGCTAAGTATTACAAAAAATGTGAGAAGGGGAAGTTAGATGATACCTTTTCAAACTGTGGAAGTACTTAAATGAACATTAAGGTTTTGCATTTCTTTGTAGAGGCCATTTCTTCGTCTTCTATGAGCACATCCAGGACTGTGATGTTGCATTCCAAGTGTACTGCATTTGATGGGATAAATGATGAAAAAAAAATTTGTTATAAAAATTCCCTGTGGATAACCTATGGGAGGACCTAGGGGGTAGGCATTGGTGATCTTTTTGAAGGGAAGAGAAATTGACATTAATAGTATTGCAGATTCATTTGAGTATTTAAGTATGTGGAACATACATCTGTATGCATGTACAAGTATGTATATGAAATGCTTATACCTAATGCACCTATATATTATACATGTACTTCATAAATATTTAGCATCTTTCTGTGTAGATACAAATGTGAAAGTCATTGTCCCTGCTGTTGTGAAATTTTATTGAATAGATAAGTCTATGACCGAATAAAGAATAATTCAAGATAGCATATAGATAGTTTCTACTTTTTTTATTTTCAGGAGTGGTAAGAGTAATATAATCATACCTGCATATAGATAGTTTCTACTTTTTTATTTTCGGGAGTGGTAAGAGTAACATAATCATACCTGTGTGCAAACATCAATCTTAACTGATAATGAGGAATGGGAGAGGGCCAATGAAGAGAAAACAAATAGTTAAATAAGAAAGTTGTTGGTATTTAATGAATATAGCCAAGTCCTGCCAAAGTCATCGGACACACAGTGAAAGCCATTGTTTACAGAAGATTTTGCTCTGCTTGCTTCTTATACTGGAGAAAGTCTGGGCAGGAGGAAGAAGTTTCCCCATCCTCAGAATCCAATGTTGACATTACCTGGTTAAGAGTTATAGACTACTTAAGACATGGGTTGAATTTAGAAAATCCAAACCATTTCAGTTCCTAGATTTGAATGAGGATTCTTCTCTCATGCCAATATGGAACTGTCATCAGTCATGATGACCCAGAACAGGGTGGTTCTCTGCTGAAAATATTTATGTCGGTAACTATGCAATATGGTCTGTGGGATATATCCTTTTTTTCCAAGGACCAGTGACACATGATCTTTTATACACCCAGGTTAGCAATAGGCTATTTTCTTAAAAAAAAAAAGTGTCTTGGACATAAGAGATCCTGTGCCCTGTTATTTAGTTAGGGAGTCCTTTTGCATTTGCTTGAGGAAAGATCGGTCAAGCATCCATCCAGCTCATGGCTTCCTATTGCTACCTTCTCAGCAGGTGCGGTACCACCACTCCCAGTTAGGTTCCAACTTTGGGAAGGAGACTTCAAACTCTAACACCTTCAACTCATTTTGCAGAAGAAAGAATGTCAGATCTGGAAAGAATTTTAGAACATCATATGTCAGAGCTGAGATAGATCCTAGAACATAGAATGCCAGAGGTCAAAGAGACCTTAAAACATAATAATACAATGTCAGATGTGCAGTTGACCTAAGATTTAAAAAAAAAAGATTTGACAATAAAATGATAAATGAAGAATGGAATCTTAAACACTAATTGTTAACCCTGGAAAAGATCATAGACCTCAGAAAAGTTAAAGCTAAAACTGATAATCAAAAGAGAAAAATAGGGAAACTATATTATGTGTCACTGAATTATTCAGTATTGTTTTGGACCACTTAAAATAACTAGACAGCATAAAATACCTGAGAGAATACCTGCCAAAACAGACACAGGAACTATTTTAACAAAAATATAAAATATTTTTATACTAGTAAGGTCAGATAAATAATTGGAGTAGTATTTTATTATTAATAGGTAGGTAAAGCCAATATAATAAAAAAAGTTACCTAACTAATCTATTTTATTCAATGCCATCCCAATTAAACTATTAAAAATTATCTTCCTGAATTAGAAAAAATAATAGCAAAGATTATTTTGAGGAACAAAAGGCCAGGAATTTCAAAGAAACCAGGGGCAAAAGATGTAAGGGAAGGAGATTCAGCAGTATCAGATCTCAAACTGTATCATAAGGTGAGAGCATTGTTAAAATGTAAAAGGGACACTTTGTGTGATTTTAAATTAAAAATTTCTTGTTTAAATAAAACCAATGTAGCCAAAGTAAAAGGAATGCAAAAAATTAGGAGGAAAAATCTTTCATAGACAATCTCTTTGGTAGGATGTGATTGTATTGGAATATTGCTGTGGTGTAGGAAATGATCAGCTAGTTGATTTTAAAAAATGTGGAAAGACTTGGACGTATGATATCCATCTTCAGAGAAAGAGATCACAAGGGGAAATATGCCTAGTACGGTCTTACATATATTTGTATGAGTGTAGATAAGTATACATGTGTATTTTTATAAACACAGATATATATGTATATATCCATGTTTAATTGTAGCCTTCATTAGGGTAGAGTAGGAAATGGAGGGGAAGGTGGGGAAAAATTAAAGTAAAAGGGACACAGCAGAGAATAAAAGCAAATCTACAAGGAAGCAAAGAAAAGCTAGGTAGCTTGAAAACCAATTTGTAGTTATTAATAGGTTTTATTGAAATCAAAATATCTATTGTTTTATATCAAATCCTGTCATATTCTGTTGTGCATATGGCAATGTTTTTTTCTCATTTTATATTTAAGTTTAAAATGAATAAAAATTGAGAGAGAGAGAGAGAGAGAGAGAGAGAAGAGAGAGAGAGAGAGAGGAGAGAGAGATCATAGACTACAGAAAGTTAGAAGAGACCTTTAGTTATTATCTGACCCAAGGTCTAATCTACAGAGGGGCAGTAAAAAAAAAAATATAATCCATATAATCAATTACTAAAGAGCTGAAAAGAGTGAACTAAGTTTCTTACTTTTCTTATTGTACTTTACAACTGAAGAAAGCCTATGTTGCTTGTAGTAAGAGAAGATAACCACCTTAACAAAGTGATTTGGGGTTGTCTCTTTCTCCTAAAACTCTTCAGAACTTTTTAGAGACCTGGAATTACATTGGCAGTGTTTCATTCTTCTTATCTCCATGGAGATGCAGGTCCTCTTGTTAGAAGAAAGCTGTTAGAATGTGAACAAGTTTCAGATTCTTAAGAGTAGACTTGGATAGTGGAAGACCAAGAGGACACTGAGCACCTGAAAAGAGAAAGAAGGTGTTCTTCAGAGGAAGTCAAAGACAAACATTATTTACTTTATCAAGGATTAACACTGCAAATACATGAAAAACAAAAAGGAGGGAGGAGGAAAGTGTGTTTAAAAAAATTATAGAGGAGTAGAAAAAATAGCAGTTTATCCCTCTCCCTCCAATTTTTTAAAAATCTGGAACCAGAGTTGAGTTAGGACATTTTAATTCTTTAGGCTAGATTTGAATATTATGGGACCCATACAGATTAAAAATTATAACCTTTCTGTCTCATTATTCCCTGATCATTTTCATTCTTCACTTGAACACATTCACCTTAACATATGAGATAAATCCTATATGTTGTGAAGAGCGAATTTTTAAAATTAAAAATGTGTTTATAAAATATACCATTTTAATCTATTTAAAATTATACCTTACATTATAACTATTATTAACCAAATTCATCCCTTACCTATCTTGGTCCCCCCTCTCCCAATGGTTGACCTTGACCTCTGTCATTGACAAAATAAGGGTTTCTCCAGTCCCTCTCTAGTGCAATTTTTGTTTTTGTTTTTGTTTGTAGAACTATAAAAAGCATGGGTCAGACTCTCCTACCTTGTTCTGATATTTGCTTCCTCTCCATTGCCTTTTCTTCTTTCCCCACTCTGGCCAGGTCGATATGAATATTTATCCTGAGACAAGCTGTGTAGTTGATCTTCAGAAGGTGGATACTTTAGTTGACCTAGATAAAAGAGGGATCAAATGCAAATATATTTTATAAAGTCCATACAGTTGGTAGGAGACTTTCTAATAATATGATTAATAGAGTCAGCAGAACCCTTAAGGTAAATACGAGGCTTTCCTCAAAATTAATGTCATTATTGCATTGTTGTCTAGGGTCTCCTGTACTTTGCCGGATCTATATGGACATTAACTATGCCTGCGCCCTATGGTTTGAATGACATAAGGTGACATTGAATATCAAGAAATGTGAAAGTATTTTTTTTTCTCTTCCTATGTCACTCTGGAGAAGCTTAATTCCTCTGAACTTGAATTTCCCAGTTCTGCCATTATTTGGCAGTGTGGTCTAGAACAAGTCATTTCTCCTAAGGCCTCTGTTTCTTTATCTGTATGATGGAGTTGGAAAAGATGATATCTAATGTTACATCTAACTCTGATATTCTCTGTTTCCAAAATCAGTCCAATGAGGACAATAATGATTACCTTTACCTATGTCACAGGAAAATTTTTAGAATTAAATTAAAAACAGATAGATGACATGGACTTGCAGCAAACCAATTTAGTAAAAAGTCAGAGCAGTTATTTGATGAAATTAACTGAATGGATGTGACCAGTCTATTTAATTAAAACCATCAATGTGGTAGCCAGTGGATGCATCCACACAATGTTCAAACAACCAGATGAAAAGTTTTAGAACCATCCAGATGTTTGGCATCACAAAGATAAAATATCTGTATTATTGCCTGAATTTTTCATTTTGACATGTTGTAAAGCTATTTAAGCTTCTTGGATATAGGTATTAAATAAATACATGCAATTGGCTAAATCTAGGGTATTTTAACCTCTATAAACATTTTAGGGATATTTTCACATACTTCCTACAAACCAAACACAAAGTCAGATATGGTATATATTGTTTTAGCCTTATTTCATAGCTGCCTTTGCTATAGTTAGTTAATTTGAGGAAAGACTGTCAATTATCCCTGATTTTTCCCACTGTGTCAAAGATGTAACTGTCCCATTAGAGAGAACCCTACGCAGCCACAATGATTTTTTTTCCCTCACATATCTCTTTTTTTCTTCTGTCTCACTGGTTTTATTCAGGATATTGTAGTGAGCATTTATTTTATTTAATTGTTGTTAATCCTCCCAGTTCTCTGGAGTCATGTTGTTTAAGAGTTTCTGGCCATGGGATTATGCCTATCTTCTCTCTAAACTTTCTGAAATCTACTTTCCTGACATCTAGAATATATGTTTGACTAAATACAGATTTCCCTTCCTTAGTTGTTATGAAATCTGATAATGTATTCTGCCTTCCGCAATGTCATTTCCATTCCATATCAGGAGTCAGTCTTGCCTTGTTTTTCAGAATTCTATCCAGAGCAGTATGTATTTTCCCTGATGGCACCTGTGATATCTAAAGCACAGCTCCAGCTCTTGAGATAGAAAGATACTACATAAATCCTGCTGATTCCCTCCTGCCCCAAAGTTTACATTTTAATGAAGGGAGAACAAGTATACACATAACTACGATACAGGGAAGAGATGATAAGTATAAAGGAAAGGTCCAGGTAAAGTTCTATGAGAAATTTGAGAAGGCAGGAACTTTTTCAACTTGGGAGGAGGGAGTAGATCAAGGATGTCTTTATAGAGGAACATTATGTGAGCTGGGCCTTGAACAAAAGGAGGAATGAAAAGCTGTATGTGAATGTTCTTGGAAAGATATAGTTTGCTAAATAAAAGCAAACTCATCTTATCATCAATTTCAAGGTAAAACACCAAAAGGCTTCAACTTGGCAAAACTCTTTTAGCTCATTCTAAGTGATTATCCATTCTAAGAAGAAGAAGAAAGAAAGAGTTTTAGCCTTTTCACTAATTTAATCTGGCTTAAAACCAACTTCTCTGAATTAACAGGGTTTGTTTTATCCTTGACATCCCAAGAATAGAGGCTAAATCATGATGGATGAGGAGAGTAGGATAAAGAGGCAATCAGAAGCCTGCCCTTAGCTAACTCAGAGGGCTGGCTGTTCCACATGGATGCAAGAGCGCAATGTGACATCACAACTTGGGCTCAGCCTTTGATCTGGTATGAAACATACTGTTCAAAATGTAGACCTGTGGTTAGTTAGTTCTTTCTTCCAAATGAAATCGAAGAACCAATCTACCCAGTTGGCAGGTGGAATGGGAGTTGCTAACTAGGGCCAGAAATTAGTAACTGTGAGGTCTGGAATCTCTCCTTCCCTTCCTTTTCATCTTTTTTCTGTCTCTTTCTCTGCCTCCTCTCCTCTCCTCTCCCTCTCTCTCTCTCTCTTCCCTCTCTCTCTCTCTCTCTCTGACACACACACACACACATACACACACACACACATACAAAAGCATCCTTAGAGCCTAGCTCATCACCCTACATATAGTCAAGTCTCAGTAAATATTGGTAGAATGATTGGCTAAGCTGTACTTAGTCAAATAGGTGGCACAGTGGATAGAGTTTTAGACTTTGCATAAGAAAGATTTGAAGTCAAATCCTTCCTCAAACATTTAATAGATGTAGAATTGTGAGCAAGTAACTTAAACTCTCTCAGCCTCAGTTTCTTCATCTGCAAAATCAAATAATAATAGAACCTACCTCAAATTATGAGAAATAAAAAACATAGGTAAAGTGTTTTGCAAACTTTAAAACACTACATAAGTACTAGATTATTATTATTAATATACTCGATTTCATGTTCCTAGGAAACAGAATCTCAGAGTTGTAAAGGGCTTTCACTGAACTTAATAGAATCCTTCTGCAAAAGGTGAAAGACATGACAAGAAGAAGCAATATTCTGTGTCTTATTGGTATATCAATAAGAAGAAACTGGATGCCAAAGGAGAAATGATAGAATTCTTCAAGGGAAGTAGCCTCTCTATTTTAGAGTCAATAAAACAAAAAGGAAAGGAAATGTGGATGTCATCTGATGCCCACTTAAAATATTTTGAGGATAGTTTTTCAAAGATTAAGAGAAAGGTTAGGTAGGATGTCTGGGCCTAACTTCTTAATGGATAGAACACTGGACCTATAGTCAGGAAAACATGACTTCAAGAATACTTACAGGTGCAGCTAGGTGGTGTAGCAGATAGAGCACCAGCCCTGAAGTCAGGAGGACCTGGGTTCAAATCTGGCCTCAGAGCAAACACTTGACATTTACTAGCTGTGTGACCCTGGGCAAGTCACTTAAGCCAATTGCCTAAAAAAAAAAAATACTTACCAGCTGTGTCACCATGGGAAAGTAACTTAACCACCACATGCCTCAGTTTTCTTATATGTAAAATGGGGATAATAGCATCTTGTCTCCAGGGTTGTTTTGAGGATAAAATGAGATAATATTTGTAAAGTACTTTGAAAAACTTAAAAAACATATATAAATGGTTATCATTATCAATATCAATGTTAAGGAAGTTAATGTAATGGGAATGAGAACCTCTTAAGAATGAAATGCTAAAGAAAAACAAATGAGTTTCTTTTAAGAACTCTTCATTGGCCAACTTTGTTCCACTGTAATCTGTCTAAGACTTTGGATCCTCTTCATCTATATTTGTTCTATACTTTGCCATATTGTGTTTACTCATATGTTGCCTTTAGAAATCGTTTCTAGTTTGAACATCCAATCTCCTTCAAACAAGATGTGTGTACTTCTGTGGCTGGGTTCATGGTGATACAGTGCTTCTTTTACATCTCTTTCAAAGTGGGGTAAAAAAGAGTCCACCAACCTAAGGTCAGTAGTCAGAGAGGGAGAGGGAGAGCATTCCAGGCATGGGGGACACCCAGAGAAACTGTCAAGGTAGAGTCCGGATTCAAAATCTGTCATTCTGACTTCGAATGGGATACTTGGTCAATTGCACCATGCTGTTTTGGTATTCTGTACATATTAGGTACTTGGTATAAGTGTTTGATGAAATGTGTCTAAGAAGACAAAAGCCAAGAGCCAGAATTGGAGCAGAGGTAATCAGAGGAACAATAGAGCTGAACAACATACTCATAGTAACACTGAATTTGGTTTGCCCACCATTTAGGGATGCTGTACATGGGCTCTCAGGTTGGGATGTGAGATTGGATTAGCTCACCTTGAAAGCCTTGTCCCCTTCCAAGACTCTATAGAGTGATGCTATTTTTATCTTCACCTTTTTTCTTAAGGGTAGCTCTGACCTATGCCTGTGAACCTTGGACAAGATCAGTATGGAGGGTAGGGTAAAGTTGGTAGAGGTTTTTGCCCTGCATTGTGGCACCAAGGCACAAGATAAATATGATACCTAAGAGCATGGAAGGGGGAGTGGTATGTGAGAGAAAGCTTTGGAATTTAAGCTAGAAGACCTGTATTTGAGCCCTGATTCAGACAACTACAAGCTGTGTGACTCTGGGTGTCTTCACCTCTGTGAACCTCATTCTCCTCATCTGTAAAATGGGAACATTAATGCTCGCACTGACTATCTCACAGGACTATCTTGAAGAAAGCAGTTTTGGAAGCCCCAAAGTGCATTAGAAATGTGAACTAGTATTATCCCTTATCTTAGCCCCCAAATACCTAGCACAATATTTGGCTGGCAGCTGCCTATAAAGAATGAGAACTAAGTGGGATAATTCCTGCATGTGAGGCTTTCCACAGCAGTGTCTGGAAGTACCCAACAGAGCCATATAAATTTGCTGATGTGTCCGGGAGCTGAATGACAATGAGAACTCTGCCAACCTTGGCGGTGCCTCTAGGAAAGTTGTGATTTCACCTCTCTGCCAGCCCAGATGCCTGTCATATTATTCATGCATGTGGTTTCTTCCCAGAGGAACAGTCATCGCCCCAATGGCTGGCACAGTGACACCGACTTTGGAAACCTGATGTTTGCACAAACAAAGTCCAGAACTAGGAGCAGACAAGCCTAGTAGACATTTCAGAGACCCGCTGTGCTCAGCAATATAGTCAGTGAACCTCTTGGAAATCTTGAATCGTGTGCATAGGCTGGAATCTGAGAACATGATTGTCTACTCTTCACATAATCACTGGGAGTCTATTGTCTGCTCAGCACTATATATCTGATGTGGTAGAAGGATGCAGACCACGTTTAAAGAACTGACTTTGGTTCTAGACGTCATATTTCAGTAGGGCGATTGACAAGCAAGAATATGGCCAGAGAAAGGCAACACAGTAGATTGTAGTGGGAATGGTGCTGAATTTGGAGTCCAAAGACTTGGCTTCTAGTCTTATCTCTGCTCCTTTTAGCTGAAATGATCAATCAGCAATTATTTATTAAATGTCTACTGTGTATCAGTTACTGTGCTAGGAAATAAGTATACAAATGCAAAGAATGACACAACTCCTGCTCACAAATAGCTTAAACAAGTCACTTATCTCAGAATCACAGTTTCCTTGACTAAAATGAAAGAAATGGACATTTAAATTGATTTCCAGCTCTAACATTCTGGGATTCTAGGCACTGGACCCTGAATTTGCCCTTTGGTGACCAATGGAAGAAAGTAGGGAAGGTTAATATGAAAAAAGAGTAGGCTCAAGGTGACCACTATCTTCAAATGTGTGAACTGTTGTAAAGAAGAAGGATTAGACCCCAGAGAGTAGAACTGGGACAAATGAGTGGAAATAATAGGGAGGCAGATTTGTATTCAGTTTAAGAAAGAACTTTCTACCAACCATTCTCTTACTTCCTTTTAGACCAGCCATTTTCAGGCTATTTTGCACATTCTTCATCCAGATCATGCTCATTAACCCTCAGTGTCATGAAAGGTTCTTTCCTCATCCCTATTTTCTTCTATACTAGCTCATTTAGTGATCTTTTCCACTCCTATATGTTCAATTATCATGTCTAATCAGATGATCCTCAGATCTATTTATCCAGTCTGAACCTTTAGTTTTACAGTACCTCACTCAATCAGAATTGATTCAAAAAGGGAAGAATATATATATATGTGTGTGTGTGTGTGTGTGTGTGTGTGTGTGTGTAGGATAATAATAGCACCTATATCACAGGGTTTATATGTTGGGAGCTTTGGATTTTGATTGTGACATTGTCAGGACTTTCCCTTTTGGGGTTTCTTTCTTAAGGTAATAAGTGGATCATTTACGTCTTGCCCTTTGGTCCTAATAGATCTGGGCAATTTCACTTTTGATTTGGTTGTTTTTTATTATAGTTTTCAGGGAGTCCAGGAATTCTTATATTATCTCCTGTTGATCTCTTTTCCAGGTCAATTATTCACACACACACACACACACACACACACACACACACACACACACACACATACACACGCACACACACACTCATACACACTCAGTTGAGTAATAAATCAATCTTACCCAGAAAGGATAAGAGATATGGTGGCTGGAATGATAAAAGGCAAGACAGATTAGGGGAGGCAGTGGTCAGAAGCAAAACACTTTAGAGGAGGGATTGAAATGAAAGAGAGAAAGAAGGATAAACAAAAAAGTAGGATGAAGAGAAATACACAGTTAGTAAACATAATTATGATTGTAAATGAAATAAGCCAATCTATAAAATGGAAGCAGATAGCAGAATGGATTAGAAACCTAAATCTAACATTATATTGTGTACAAAAGACATACTTGAAACAGATACATACACATAGAGTTAAAATGAAGTAAATCCATTGTGCTTCAGCTGAAGTTAAAAAACAAAACAAAATATAGGCAGGGGTAGTAATCATGATCCCAGCAAAACAAAAGCAAAAATAGACCTCATTAAAGAGACAAATAGGAAAACTACATTTTACTAAAAGATACCATAAACAATTAAGCAATAGCAAATTTTTTATAGGAAATTTTCTGATAAAGGCCTCATTTCCCAAATACATAGGGAACTGAGTCACATTTATGAGTCATTCCCCAACTAATAAATGGACAAAGGATATGAACAGGCACTTTTCAGAAGAAGAAACCAGTTATCTATGTCATATGAAAACAATTTCTAAATCGCTATTAATTAGAGGAAAGCAAATTAAAACAACTCTGAGGTACTACCTCACACCTGTCAAAAATGAAAACTGCTGGAGGGGATGAGAGAAAATGCATACATTACTGAACTCGTGGTGGAGTAGTGAACTGGTCCAACCATTCTGAAGAACAATCTGGAGCTATGCCCAGAGGACTATAAAACTGTGCATATCCTTTGATCCAACAAAAGCACTACTAGGTCTGCACTCTAAAAAGATCAAAGAAAAAGGAAAGGACATACAGGGACAAAAACTATTCATAGCAACTCTTTTTGTGGTGGCAAAGAATTAGAAATTGAGGGGATACTCATCAATTGCAAATTAGCTGAACAAGTTGTGGCATATGATTATGATGAAGTACTATTGTGTTATGAGAAACGATGAGGCGGGCAGTGAGGTGGCACAGTGAATAGAGCACCAGCCCTGGAGTCAGGAGGACCTGAGTTCAAATCCCACCTCAGACACATAATACTTCCAAGCTGTATGATTCTGGGCAAGTCTCTTAACCCCAATTGCCTCATTAAAAAAAGAAAATATGATGAGGGGATCATTTCAGGGGAAAACAAAACATTGCAAGAGATCATTGTTCACACACCAATAGCAAGGTGGTTATTCTGAACAACTCTGAAAGACTTAGCTACTCTGATGAAGATAATGATCCAAAAGCAATTCCAAAGAACTCATGATGAAAAATGTTATCCAACTCCAGAGAGAGGGAACGGATAAATTCTGAGAGCAAATTGAATTATGTTTTTCTCACTTTATTTTTTTTTTGCTTTTTTTCAGACATGGATAATATGGAAATGGTTTTCCATTATTTTACATGTATAATTGACATCCTATTGCTTGCCTTCTCAGTGGGTGGGGGAAGGGAAAGAAAAAGGGAGAAAAGTTGGAATTCAAAATTCAAAAAGAAAAAATGTTAAAATAAATAATAAACGTATTTAAAATGTTATATATCTGTTTTATCACACTTTTCTTTATTTTGTTAAATATTACCCAATTACCTTTTGATCTGGTTCTGACTGCTCTTAAAGAGTGTTATGGGCCACATGTGCCCATGGACCATGACACTTCTGACCTAGGGTTCAACATAGGAATCTCCTAGTTTGAAATTGCAGGATGTCTAGACAGTAAGGGCTCTTAGGGACCATTTTGTCCAATCCTTTCATTTCGCAGAGGGGAAAACCAAGGACCACAGACAGTTTATATATTAGAAAAGAAGCAGGACTCAAACCCAGTCTACCACTTCCCAGTCAATGTTCTTTCCATTACTAATCTTTCCAGGCCCTCTAAACTCTAGCATATTATGAGAGAATGAAACAATAGCAATAGAAACTGATGGTAATTAAGGGCTAAAAGGTTTGAATAGCATTTAAGCATTCACCATCTCCTGTCATCTATACTTTTAAGCCAGCTAGGTGGTATAGTGAATGAAGCCCCCCGGGGCGGGAGTCAAGAAGACCTGAATTCAAATATGACCTCAAACACTTCCAAAACACATGACCCTGGGCAAATCAGTTAACCTCTATTTTCCTCCATTCCCTCAACTGGAAAATGGAGTTAGTACCAATAGCAACTTCCCAGGATTATTGTGCAGAACAAATGAGATATTTGAAACACGCTTTAGCACAGTACAACGTCTGGCACATAGCAGGCACTATATAAGTGCTTATTCCCACACACCCCTGTAGGTCCCCTTTCACTTCTCTTTACCCTAATCAGACCATATCTGAAGTATATTCAGTTCCATATGCCACATTTTAGAAAGATACTGTGTATAAGGCATTTTTTTTTCTTTTCTCATGTATTTAAGTTTAAAAAAAATGGAAGAAGGAGGGAGGGAGGAAAGGAAGGAAAGAAGGAAGGAAGGGAGGGAGAGAGGGAGGAAGAAAGGAAGAAAGAGTTATTGGTAAGCTGGAGAGTATCCAAGTAAGGATGATTGGGATGGTGAAAGGTATTGAGTCTATGTCTGAGGAGGATTGGTTGAAGAAATTAGCAATGGAAATTAGCCTAAAGAAGAGAAGACTCAGGGAGGATATGAGAGGAGTCTTCAAGTATGTGAAGGATTTTCATGCAGTAAAATGGTTAGACTTGTTTCTGTTTTGCCCCAGAAAACAGAACTGGGAGCAGTGGGTAGAAGTTTTAAAGAAGCAGGTTTTAGGTTTGATGTTAGCTATCTTAGCTCTTCAAAAAGAGAATGGACCCCTTTGGGAAGTAATGGGTCTCTCCTTAATTGGAGGGAGGTCTTTAGGAAGAGTCCAAGTGTTTTTTTTTAACTATGTACTTCTGCGGATTACTTTTATGTCAAATTAGATAGCTGATGGACTCTTTTCCAACTCTAAAATTCTAAGACTTAATTCCTAGCAATAATCTTGTGAAGTAGGTACTATAGACAAAATCTTCTCATTTCCAAAATGAAGAAAGTGAAACTCAGAAAAGTTGATCAACAAAGATAAGGCCTTATCTTATCAGGAACCATGGGAACAGATTGTGCAGATGCTGACTAAGCCAGTACTTTCCCCAGAGCCAGGGTAAATAGCAGCTGGTGATATGTGTGAAGGTAAAGGTGTCCCACTGGGGACAGGAATTTCCTGAGGACATGGAACTTTCACCACCTTAGCCCTTGGTGGAAGGAAACTATTTGTGGATTCCAGAAACATAAGGCATATTTCTGTTAACGCAATATACCGCTTGGGGAAAAAACAAAACAATTTTTTTTGAAAAGAAAACTATTTTTTGTGAAAGACATTCCAAAGAACCAAGTCTCAGTTGTGACAATTTCCATTCATATTGATCTCCAGGTACAGAGAGGCAATGGGAATAAAGGATGGAATGAGTTCTAAGCTTTCTCTGCCTGAAGAAAGCAGCACAGAATCCCACAAGGATATCCTTGGAAATTATTTACTGCCTTTCCCAAGCAAACCCATAGACAAGGGAGAAAACAAACTGAAGAAAAGTCAGGCATTTACAAACTATCAACAGACTGTAAGGTCCATGTCATTCATCAGTAGAAAAAGAGCTTGGGGAGGAAACAAAGAGCATTATATCTACAGCTTGAAGACCACTGTTGAAATCCTGGCCCTGACTGCTTAAGAAGTTGTCTGATTTGGGCCAGTTAATCAATAAGCATTTATTAAGCACCTACTATGTGGCAAGTACTGCACTTATCTAGCTTTGGCAACATCATTATCTAGCCCTAGCACATTATCTACTGGCTTGTCTATCCAAATAAGCTTTAGGCATGCCACAAAGCTAATCAACATATAATATGGCACAGTGCTTGGCATATAGTAAATACCTAATCAATGTTTTTTCATTCATTTTAACCTAATTCAACTACTTTCTCACCAAATGCCTTGTTCTGCTTGGTGCTATGTGTACTCCACACCTTCCACCATTTACAATTTCTAGTTTGGAACTAAAGTCAATACAGCCATTACTTCTGAAAAAAAGTGTGTCAATCTATTCTCCTATGGTTCCATTCATCAACCTAGTATCTTTCCATAATAAAATACTCCTATAGGGATACCGCTTCCCTATATGGGTTGTCTCTCTCTATAATGATATCAGCTTCTTGAGGTAAAGGACTGTCTTTGCTTTTGTTTTTGTATCCTGAGCTCTTGGCACAATAGTAAGTCCTTAATAGATTCTTTTTCTCCCCCAACCACTTATTCAACCATTTGTTTTATTCATTCATTCCACTCATTATTTCCCTTTGGCTCCTGGACATTTTTGAGCAAATGCAAAGTGTAGACAATTTGCCTCTTAGAGCCTCCCAGTAGATCTACAGACACAACATGATTGTATTCTGCTTCATGATGGGAAGCCAGGCTTGCATCTGCCAAGAGCTCTTCATTAGGCTCTTGCAAAATATTCAGCCCTACAGGAAGCCGTATGGTGAATTCAAAGAAAGAAGACACAGTCCCTGATTGTCAGAGACCGTATGATATCATAGAAAGAATGTTGCATTATGAGTCAATGGACTTAGCTTTAAACCTGTCTCAGCCACTTTATTCTTGTCTAGTCTTGAGCCAGTCACTTAACTTTATTGCTCAGTTTCCTTTTCACTAAAATGTGAGAATAGCATTAGATGACCTCTAAGGTCCCTTTTTACTCTAAATTTGTGATGCCCAAAGAAGTTTGCCTTGTTTTGTGTTGGAGGATCCATGATGTACTTACACAAAATAAGTAGAGAACCCAAAGTAGTATCTAAAGAACAAAATTGACTGGTACAGCCTATGAATGATATGTGAATCAAGGAAGAGAGAAATCATGGTGGACTGAAGCAATACAAGAAGGATTGTCAGAGAAAGCAAGGTTTGAGTTGGGTCTTGAAGGTTGTAGAAGTTCATGGTATCATATATTGAGAGTTGGAAGGGCTGAGTCCAACTGTGTCTTTTTGTACACTGAAGACCGTGCTAAATGACTTACCCAGGGTAACAGAGCTAAGGTAAGTGTCTGAGGCAGCATTTGAAGCCAAATCTTCTGAGGCCAAATTCTGTGTCTTATCCACTATGTTGGCTTGGCTAGATAGAGATAAGAAAGTTGAGATGGAATGAATAGAACAGGGCAAGTGAAAACAAATATGCAAGTGTAGGATCATAGCATGGAAAATTGAGAAATTGGAGCAGATTCCAGGAGAGTCTTGGTTGGTGAGTAGTATCAGGTAGAACTGATAAGGGAAAACAGGGTCAGATTATTTTCTTTCCCTTACTGCTGACAGTATTAGTAGGCCTTTCAATGTCTTCTCAGTGGTACAAGAAGTGGGTCTAAGAGCCCATAAACCATCTCCTAGAACATCAATAATCATTGAAAGTAGAAATGGAAAAGGCAAGATCATCTATCTACTACCCCTTTTTTATAAGAAAAATGAGGTGTTGGGAAAGTAATCTGCTTATTGCTGCATTGATATGAAGTAGAATGGCTAAGGTTTACATTCAATTCAATACAAGCTTACATTCTGTCTTGCTTCTGAATCCATATTGCATTCAACCATGAACCTGACTCCTCAAGGTCTTAACTCAAACGTGGCAACCATTATGTAGAAGTCCTATGTAAGAAGCTCCTTGCAAACTACACTGTCCATCAGAAAGACCCAAATCTTTAAGAATTTCCACACACTCTGGTTGTTCTGATTTCTCAGAATAAGTAAAGACTTTATCCTTGGCCTGCCTAGTGAAATAAAGCCCCAGAAGCATCCTCCCTAACCCTCTTGCTTAGCGGATTTATAAATATTTGGTTTGTCTTTGATACCACAAAACAATTTCCATAGAAGTGTTGGTGATTCAACTTGGGTGGGGAAGATTCACTCCATACTCCTAAAAACATGTGTATACTAATTTATCAAGGTGCATTTATAGTTCTTAGGATCCTTTTATCTACCCTCGAGCTAAGAAAGGAGTCCAGTTTCAGAAGGCTGAAAGTCAGGATAGAACCATACTGTGTGCCTTGATTCCAAACGTGTTTTATTTCAGCACATAGGCAGGGGGTAGGAGAGGTGGGGTGGTGGTAGGTGTGAAGCCAAGGAGCGGAAGTACATGTCTACCTGGTGATTCTTCCCCACAAAATAAGTCAAAGAGAAACAATTCAGCACAAAAGAACATTGGATTTGGTGTCAGAGGATCTGGATTTAATTCTTGTCTCTGCTACTTATTATGTGTATAACCTTACTTGGTTATACACTCTGGATCTCAGATTCCTCATCTATAAAATGAGGGAGTTGAACTAGATTATCTCCAAGCTCTTGTCTAGCTCTTGAAATATGATCCTAGAGTGTGGATGAATTGTTTATTGGTAACCTAAAGGCAGTTCTGCAAGGTGACTCATGAGTTAGTTAGATTGTCCTCCCTCAAAATGCTTTCTTATAAACCCAGGCCAATATCCCTCATTTCCCATCAAGTCCCCAAAAATTTCCCATGAAATTGACTGCTTCATTCATTTAATTTTTTTTTCCTTAATGCTTACAAAAGTGTTGGACACATAGTAGGCATTTAACAAATGCTTATTGATTCATTAAAGCTAGAAGGAACCTGATTATCCAGGCCAAATCCTTCAATTTGCAGATAAAACAAATGGAGGTCCAGAGAGATGTGTCTCCCTGATGGTCAAATGGCGACCAGAAATTAAGCATAGGGCTGCTGATTCTAAGACTAGTGTCCTTTCTGCAGCACTGGACTGCCACTTAGCAGAATCCTATAAAACTTTGTCTCACTGGACCTCAGTTCCCATTATCTGATATTCCAGGCCAGAGCAAAACTCAAATGTTAGGATGATTGTGAGATGGGCCTGCAGGATAAGTTGAATTGTACACCCAGTTCCAATGGAAATTGGGAATGAAAGTTAAATTCATCATTTAGCAGCAAGAGGAACTCTCTTCATAAGGAAATAAATAAAAAATATGAGAATATGTGAATCTGGAAGAGGCCAAATCCACTGCAGTCATGCGAAACTTAAGAGATAGAATCTAGGTCCCAGTTAAGTTTCTGTTCATTACCTTTAAAAAAAAATTCCTTCTCCCTTCTCATGCCCTTTGATTTGATAATCTCCTAAAGATGTTCAGGAAATTGGGCACATCAGCTCAGATTAATGTCCATAGTCCACCCATATGAGAACTGGGCAAGTGAGGGCAATATTCTAGCCAGAGCCAAACATTTTTACTTTCCAGATGCTTTGGAAAGTAAGAATTTTTTCACCTGGACCAAGCTGTTCTGCAGTTCCAGGCCTTTGTGAGTGTTGCATCAAGCAAAGAGGGCCTTGGGGACTGAGGAAGGAAGGACATTCAGCTTGGGTTGGGCCCTTCTTGCTTTCTGTTAGAGTCATTTGTCAAGCCATCCATCACAGCTTCTGTCAATAAGAGCATCAGGCTGGGTTGTGCATAGAGACACCTTTTGTTTATGGTGTATGTGCTATTATGCGCTTATGTGTATCGTGATAGGATGGTTGTACTGTCAACAAAGATGGCCCTCAGGTAGGCTTCTGCTCCCCCTGTCCACTCCTTTGCACATTGGTAACTGATCAAACTAGGCTAGGCCTCCATCTCCTCCTTCGATTCGAGATTTCTACTTCTTGTATCCAAGTTGATGATGTGTTGAAATGTCTGCTCAGAATATTTGTTTTCAATTTGTTTCCCCAAATGCATGAAAATTGTTCAGTTACACTGGAAAAGCAAGAGTGATGTGTTCTGCATTTGCAGAGACCTTTGGTCCTGATTTAGATTTCACCAGGCTGTGCCTTAATAAGAGCAGCTATTCAGATAAACACATGTGCCCACTCCCCAACTCTTGTTAAAATATTAGCATTTGGAGAAGTCCTTACCTATAAGTCTACAGAGTCACTCACCCCTAAAGTGCTGGCCTATTTTAAATCTCCATTCCATTGTTTCTGACAGCCAAATGCTGCCAAATTTTGATCAGTCCCCAGCCCTGATCACATTAACACTTTTAAATCCATAACATTTAGACATTCAGGGTTCTGGGACTTCAATTTTTGCCCTTGGATAGAATTGAAAAGCACAGCCTGGTGAAATCTAAATCAGGACCAAAGGTCTCTGCAAATGCAGAACACATCATTCTTGCTTTTCCAGTGTAACTGAACAATTTTCATGCATTTGGGGAAACAAATTGAAACACATGTTGGCATGGGAAGAGCTCTGAATTAGAAGCCAAAGGATCAGCGTTCAAGTCCCCCATCTTACTAGCTCCTACTTATGTGACTTTGGGCAAGTCACATTCTGAGCCCATTTCCTCATTTGTAAAATACAGAGGTTAGACCAGGTGGCATTTAGCAATGTAATGGTATATAGTTAACATTTACATAATAAATATTATGCATAATATGGTTAATATTTATACAAATATTTAATAATTGGCTCCCTAGGAAAAACACACATAATGCACTTAAGTTAAATTTCTCAAGTCTAGACAATCAACAAAACAACAAATGAAGTCCTAATTTGTAGCATTTGCCAATTTCCAAAGTATAAATAAATGCTCACACTGAAAACTGAACAATTAGCTCTCATGAATGGGTTTGAGCTGGCAACAGCACACCCCTGATTGTATCTAATGTCACTCCCAGCTTTTATGTATAGTGGGAAAGAATTGAAAGCTTAAAAATTTAAATGTTAAAATGTCACTAAGGAGGCAATGGAGGCTGGATTTTCCTGCCTCCAAGATATTATATATTGTACATTAAATAAAGTGTATTTTATGTACTGCATATTATATACTTACACATAATATGACAAGTATATTATATATATATATGTGGATATATACAAGTATTTCATAAATATATGTAAGTACATTTATATTTGCTTCTATCTACCTTGGTTGTGAGTCAAACTTAAGCTTTGTTTCAGAGAACAGATCTCTAGTGTAGGGGCACAAAGAGCCAGATATAATTGGCAAAAACTCTAACCCCTCTCTTGAGAAGTCATCTTCCCCCCAGCTCTGGGTTCAAGGTGACTTCAGTTTGGCCTTTTTGGGAAGATCACTAGCTGCGAAATCAGAAGACCTGGATTCAAACTCTGCCTCTGTTGTTACTAACTTATGTAATTTTGAACCAGTCACTTTGCTCCCTTGGGACTCAGGTAAAATGGTAAAATGGTGCTGCTAAAATGAAAGTATTGGACTAGATGCCTTCTGAGGTCCACTCTGGTTCTAGATCCATGATTCTAAAGTTCTAAGTATCCAAAAGAGATAAATAAAATAAAGAGCAAGCAGAAACCAGGATCATCCACAGGTGGGAATCAGAACCTTATGAAAGAGGTGGCATTTGAGCTAGGCTCTGGAGAATAAAGAAGATTTCAGCAACAGACAATGGGCTGAGGGCATTTCCTATGTGGGCTTCAAAGGCCCAGCAGTGGGAAAGGAAAGGTGAGAACTCCTATTTGTTTTGAATATGCTGTGCATAAAGCAGTTTTGTGTGTGATAAGGCTGGAAAGAAAAGGAAGGTAAAGCCATGGGGCTTTGAACCTTGGATTCCATGATGAAGAATGTGTCCATTAATAAAAACTAATAATAATAATAACAATAGTAATGATAATGATAATGCTGTAAATCCAATAATAATAATTTTAAAAATCCAGAATTTTACCTTTTAAAACACTGATAGAAACATGACAACTAACCCATATATAAGGATCCCTGTAGGCCTCATATGGACTTAGCCACATTTTAACTTAATCTACGTACTATTATATTTTGGGGTTAGCTAGGTGGCCCATTGAATAGAGTGTCAGGCCTGGAGTCAAGAAGACTAAGATTCCTGAGTTCAAATCTGGCCTCAAACACTTACTATCTATGTGATCCTGGGCACTATTTACCTCAGTTTCCTCACCTGTAAAATGAGCTGAAGAAGGAAATGGCAAACCACCCCAGCATCTTTGCCAAGAAAACCACAGTTGGGTCATAAAGAGTCAGACATGACTGAATAACAACATTGTACTTTTATTTATATTGTTAAATATTTCTCAATTACGTTTTCATTTGGTTCATCCCATACTTTGGAGTGTTGTAGACCACATGTCTGACACTTCTGATTTATATAAAGTTTTCCCTACAATAAGCCAGTGAGGTAAGAATACATGTGCATTGAGTTTGTGGGCCGTATGTGCTGATATACTTGTACATTTGCTGGGATTCAACACACATCTCACACTCATTGCCTGCCTGTAGAAGAAGGCAATTTCAGTATCATTGTCTACATGTTAGACATGATTTTTCTGCGATTCAAAAAAATTGATGTGACCTACTTGTCCATAGTCACAGACTTAGTAAGTATTAGCCAGGATTCAAAATCAGGTCATCTGACCCAGACTCCAGAGTTTTTTAATACAGCACATTCTGTCTCAGTCAGTAGGCAATAATGAGTCTTTGAAAGCTCCTGTGTGGGAACTCACAAGATCTGAGCTATGCAAAAGGAAGATCAATCTGATAGCATTTCTACAACGCATGGTGAGTATAGGGGAAGGGAGACCAGATAGGAAGCTTTTACAATAGTCCAGGAGAGAAGGTAATGAGGACCCGATGTATGGGAATAGAGGATATAGAGGAAAGAAAAGGATGTATGAGAGACAGCTTATTCTCTAGAAAGAATAATATAAAACCATTGCTGGACACTAATACTTTAACTCAAATGAATTTATTGTTGTGGCTTTCCAGTCGTGTCTAACTCTTTGTGACCCCATTTGGTGTCTTCTTGGCAAAGACAATGGAGTGGTTTGCCACTTCCTTCTCCAGCTCATTTTATGGATGAGGAAACTAAAACAAACAGGGTTAAATGATTTGACCAGGGTCACCCAGCTAGTAAGTGTCTGAGGGCAGATTTGAACTCAGGAAAATGAGTCTTCCTTACTCCAGGCCTAGAACTCTGTCCAGTGAGCCACCTAGCTGCCCCAAGTGAATTTACTAAAATGTGCCCACTTGTGCCTTCAAAAGGATAAGACACAAAAGACAGAAATTTTGATTTGAATAGGAATACTGGCCCCATTGTTCTCATGAAAAATTTTTTTTAAAGTACGTGAAAGTGACATAAATAATACAAGAAACTTTTTATGCTTCAGTCTATCAGGGTTCTATTGTTTTGAGCACATGGGGTCACAGTGCACTAACACAGATTTTATCCAGTCTTCAGCTTAGTAGTCTATCCTTGAATGTTGCTTTGTTTGAAAAATCTGTCACCCAGTAGTTAAGCTCATCATGAACCTCCTCAAACTTAGCAAGGCTCCTCTTTGGGTAAGGCATATGCCCTCTACCACCAGAACCATATTGGAAGTATTTCCAGGGATGCTTATACTTCCCTGGCATAACCTTCCAAGAGCCAAGGTAAATTTCATATCAAGAGGAAGTTTTAGAGGAGAACTTTCAGCAGGGTAGCTCTTCATGCATTTCTATAAATCCAAGGTGGTGTTACTCTTAGGATCATTATTGTTAAGTCATATGATGATCATTCCTCCCAAATATAGAATGTTATTGCAGTGCAAAAGGGGAAAGGAGGGTAGGGGTTCCAATGAAGAGTGACAGCACCACCCAAGGATAGATAGCAGTTAACAAAACTTTACCGCTGCTCAGAAGAGTAGGAAGAGAAAGGATGCTGATAAAGAATGGTATCAATGTGCAGCCTCCATTGCCCTCAGTCCAAGAGTAGTAGGGTAGTTTTGAGCGTGCAACAGCATTTGAACTCTGTTCAAAGGCCTAAAACCCATCAGAACTCAAAATTATATAGAGTTTTACACATGGCACTAATGGGAGACTGCCCTGTCATCCATAAGAGAAGTTAGGGAAAATAAAACCACTAGAATGAGAGTATTTTTTTTAATTGCTTAATAAGGGGGCAGCTAAGTGACGCAGTGGATAAAGCACCAGCCCTGAATTCAGGAGGACCTGAGTTCAAATCCGGCCTCAGACCAAACACTTGACACGTACTAGCTGTGTGACCCTGGGCAAGTCACTTAACCCCAATTGCCTAAAATAAATAAATGAATTACTTAATAAGGGATGAGGGGAAAAGACCCAGGAAACAACTGTAAATATCCCATGCAAGCAAGTAGCTGGGGCAGGGTATGCTTGGGGTAGAGGGGAGAGGGAGAGGAGATAACCAGTCTTGAGTTTTATTGAGTCTTAGTATATAACATACATCCCAGGGAGCTGTGACCATACTAGTCAAACCAGTTTTGACCAGCTCCCAGTTATAAATTTGACAAACTGTTTTCCTCAAAAATAACAAAATAAAACAAAACAAACAAAAACCTTTTGAGGAAAATGCTACCAATATTAATATCTCCATTTAACAAATGAGATTCCAAGAAATTTAATGACTTGCCTGTTTAGCACACAGTTGGAAAGTGTCGGAGCCAGGACACCAACTCAACTATCCTGGCTCCAAGTCCAATATTCTTCCTACTACCATGATGCATCTCTCTGAAACCATAAGAGAAAAATGTTTTTCACACAAAGTGAAGGTTGACAATACTCCTCTTTGCCCCCCCCCACCCAAACCAAATATGGTGTTAGAATTCAGCTTTAAGCTCAATACTTCCCAGTTGCCTTTCGGAGTAGGGAGCTAGATCCTCATTTCTTTTAGCTACCAGATCCGTAGTGATTGTCCTGATGTGTAATCCTATGACAACAGGGGCATGTGGGCCATCTTTCTAGTATGTAGAAATTAAGTGCTTCTCATTTTCCTGTTTCTGGACCGAAAACTCTTTTGAGATCCTTTAAAGCAATTCATGCTATCTCATGGTACAGAGACGTGTCTTGCCAAGTTTGGAATCTGCTCAAACTCTGTGGCTTCATTGTATTAAATTGTACTTAAACCTCCTGAATTTTGACATTGATGTTCTTGGCAATGTAGGATTTCCTGTTTCAAATTTAAAAAAAAAAAAGACATGAGTAACACTAAGATTCCAATGGTATCTTGTATGTCAAAAAAGCTCTTGTGAAGGTTTTCTTATGAATTCAATTTAAAAATTAAAAATAAACGTGCATTATGTATCTATTAAAATGCGTGGGGTTGAAAGTGCTAGGTCCTATCAATTCTGTGATGATAGGAAGTCTTTATAGTTATACTATCATATGCACCTTTATTTGGATTCATCTGAGATAGAATGGGCAGAATACAGAAAACAATGAGCTGTTCAGAGATTATATTCTACACTCATTCTGATTGTGACTCTTGGCTATATCCACCAGCCCAGGCCTATCACCAGGAGTACTTCATACTCTCAATTATACACTTATTCTCTTCCATTTTTGCCTTGTTGCTCTCTGTATAAGTGTTCTTTACCCTCTTATGCTTATTGATCCATGCCAACAACTACCAGTAGAGACATGTTCAGTATAAAAATGGCTATACTATATGACCAACAATATTTTTGTACAAAGAAGGGATAATAATAATGGTATTTAGATAGCTCTTTAAGTAGTGAAAAATGATTTAAAAACATCTCATTTTATCTTCACAACAACTCTGGGAAATAAGTGTTATTATTATCCCCATTTCACAGAGAAAAAAAAAAAGACTGAGACACACAAAGATTAAGTGATTTGTCCAGAAAGTATCCAGCTAGTAAGTATCTGATGCTGAATTTGAACCCAGGTCTTCCTGACTCCAGGTCTGAAGATCCATTCACTGTGCTACCTCATTGTCTCATATTATATAATTTATATATATATATATATATATAAATATATATGTGTATATATATGCACATATATATACACATATATATGTATATACACATATATATGTATATAAATATGTATAATATTATATAATATAATCATGTTATATTAAACAAAAGATATTATCAAGAATGTATGAGCAGAAAAAAAGTGGGCTGGATATGTAGCAAGAGCAAGAGATCAGAAAGACCTAGCTCAGTTGTTGCATTCCTAAAATATTAAAAGAATCAGAAGGAGGCCTCTAGAAAACTTGATAGGACTTCTGATGTATTTCCTGAAAAAAACAGATGATAATTAAAGAAAATTCTATTTTAGTATGGGATATTTGCAGTTGTTTCCTGGTATTTAGTATTTAGATTCATTTATTTTATTTTGTTTATATTTATTTTATTTTATTTAGTTGGTTTCAAATGACAATTTTTTTTAATGCCATCATTGGAGCTGCTACCCATTAAATGATATCGTAGGTTTTTCGAATTACCCCTTTACCTAGCCCTGAGCCAGACCTCTCTGTAGGTAAGTAATATAGGGTTGTCGATTTGAACTGATTATAAGAGAGTGCCCCCAAATGTTTTTGGCATTCCTGACAGGAAAAGAAGTGATCAACAAACCTTTGAAGGAGTGATTTATCACAGGGCATTGATACACACATGTTTCAAGTAAATGCCCAGATAAGCTTTAGCTTCTTGGAAATGGGGACTAAAGGATGCTTCTTTAGTGATTAAAATCTCATGCAGAGAAAAGACTGTTATAAATTCTGATAATAGGAAAGAATAAAATGGTTTTGGAACTTCTCTAAACCAAAAAGAACAGGTAAAATAAATTTTTAAAAATTTCCTAAAAAGGAAAAAAAAAGTAGATGAGAAGTGGTCTTTTCCTTTTGAATTTACCTTGCTTTTGTGCCTCTTTTCTCTACCCACTTATCTACATGGGAAGAATAAGGCTAAAAAATTAGAGAAGCCCAGGCCCTAGAACTGATTGGCGGTGATTGAGAAAATAATCATTAGCTGACATATTCTAGCCTTCAGACATTGCGAATCACAAGGTGGCTAGGGTGAGGTCTCTGGCAGAAAGATCCAAGTCCTTGGACTTATAAGAAGAGTACAAATCACACACACACACACACACACACACACACACACACACACACACACACAAATATAGAGAACTAGCTAGCTAAGAAAATATTGCTTTTGATTCTTTTTGTACCTAAGACTGAGAATTCTCTGCTGGGAGATGAAAGGCTTTAATAACCATGTCTTTGGAGGAGCAAAACAGGGAACCCTGAGGAATGACTTTTTGCTACTTGCCAGGTACAATTCCTGCCTCTTTGAAAAGTTTTTTTTAAGTATGTGAGCTTTAAAGAATGTGGTAGAACCCATTCTGTCTTTGAAGACATAGCCAGGGATTTCATCTGAGCTGAAAGCCAGAGACATGTGCCCAAAAGAACATCTAGCTGGTAAAGCAGCATCCACTGGAGTAGCATCTGGCAAAAACTACAAGTCCAGACACGGTCCAGCAGAGACAAGACAAACAGGGAGCAGGCCCATGAGAGTAGCACAATGGCATCAGCTTAGCAGCCCTAGGAAATGAGAGCTGTAAGCTGCCCCCACACATACATGTACCCTGGCCACACGTGGTCCCTATGTGTGGTCCTCCATGAACACTCTCTGGTCATATGTGCTCCCTGTTAATGTCCATTCTTCTCACTGACGTGGGTATTTGTTAGAAAATGAGCCCTTAGTTAATGGAGGAAATATTTTGTTGCTACAGAATGTTTCATTTCTACCCTTCTTGCTAAGTTATTTGATTAAATACTTTTGGTTTGACTTAATTATGTCATTGGACTGACAGTTAAAGTTAAACACATCGGTAGGAACTTATGTGCCTTGGTTTTAGGGAATACAGACCCACAGAACATTTTGAATCTCTCATAGCCTCTCACTGGGGAAATCTACCCTAAGAGGTAGGGGATGCCCCCAGGTATTACATACACTTGAGGTTAGGATGTATTGATTTGAAGCTAATTGCATATATATTGGCTTAGTTGAGTTAATTGCTACATTAGCTTCTTTGCCCACATGTCTGAGTTTAATTTGACCAAAATGATGGATAGGATACTTTAGGAAAACAGCTGTTGTTGAGAATAGAAAAAAGATCTTATATGCTCTGTCTTTTTGTGTTCTAGGGTCATTCAATTTATTAGCTGATGTGTATTTAACAAGCTTTATTCCAAAACAAAGCAAGGATTTAAAATAAAATTATAAATAACATTGTCGGTGTTACTGTTTTTTAACCATACTAGGTGGACAGGAAGTATAATTGTATCAGAGACCCAGACTTGAGCAAATTCTTCTGACCTTTGAGCATCCTCACTAAATTACTGGACTTTGGTAAATTTCCCAGGGGAGGAAGAAAACTGATAAGGTAAGAACTGTCCTTTGGCTTTATTGAAAGTTTCTTTTGGATTGAAAACAATGGAATATAATTGCCCTGCAGTGCTGTTTGAACTAGAGTGGAGAGAACAGAAATAGAGCTCAGAGAGGCCAAGGTGGAATATAAATAGAACTCTAAACCTGTTTCAGTTGATCCTCCTTCCTCTGACCCAAAGTTGTCTCATGGATGTGGCAAGGCCCAGATTATACACCCTTAGGTTCTGGAGTCTCAATGGATCTAACCTTATTCATCTGGCTTTATTACAAACTGAACTGTTCCATATAAGTGAAAGTTCCAGAAAACTGAAATATGCCATTTTAAGCAATAAAACTTTTCAGCTTTGACTATGTCTAATGGAAAGAAAAAATGAATTCATTATCTATGACAACGATCTCTCAAAAAGAGGAAGCCTAACTTAGTTCTTCCTTTCTTTGATGGCTCAAAGACTTTATTTCCACTGCTATATTATGCAGTGAATATTATTTTGTATAATTTTTTGTTATATTTACTTTCTTGGTTTAAGTTGTCACTTCTCATTTTGTTTTATCCTGTCCATTTATGATAGTCTTATGTCTGTTTTATTGCTTCTGTGAAGCCAATATCCAGGGATGATAAAGATTATGAATTAAAGTCATTAGGTCCTGAGTGGAGTGTGTGACTTTTAAGTAGGGACTTTGTGTCAGCTATTTTATGTTTTGACAATCTTCCCTTTCCCACCTCCCCAACACACACACACACACATACACACACACACACACACACACACACACACACACACACACAAGCACACATGCATTCTACAGTAGAGCAGTGATTCCCCATGTTGAGTTATATCCCTAGGAGTCTGTGGCATGATCCCAAAGAAGTCATGGCATGGCCCCAAGAGGTATTTTATTGTTGTGTATTCATGCAGTCATGTCCAACTCTTTGTGACGTCATGTACTACAGAACACCAGGCCCTTCTGTCCTCTACTATTTCCCAAGCATATTGAACACTTTCCGACCTGAAGGGCTCATCTTCCAACATCATATCTTTTAGCCATACCTTTGTTTTAGTCATATCTTTGTCTTTTTATTTTCTTTTAATACTGTTCATGAGATTTTTTTTTTTGTAAAGATACTGGAGTGGTTTGTCATGTCCTTCTCCACCATGACCTGTCTGTCTTGGGTAACTCTGCAACACATAGCTTATAGTTTCATTGAGCTATGCAAGCCCCTCCCCCATTACAAGGCAGTGGGTATATATAAGATAAACCAATTGGAGTGCAAGAAGATGAGTCAATCTCACCTTCCCTGATAGCCAATCATGGGCTTGCTTCCAACACAAGTATAAAATCCCCATCTACCAATTATTGTTCAACACTCACCAACACACTGACCTCATTGGCTGTACTGAACTTTGGCTCCTCAGAGTGACTATAATCTGATCAGGTTTCAGGCTAAATGCCCCCCCAGCATCCTCATACCCTTCTTATCTTATGGATAGATAGCATAGTGGAGAGTATAGAAAATCAGATCTGGAATCAGAAATATTTGACTTAATTCTTCTGCTTTACATATTCTAAGGCCTGACTCTACTGGCCTTGTTGATTCTCACATACAGCACTCCATCTCCTGTCTCTGTGACTTAACACTCAGTATCCACAGTTCCCAGCATGGTTTCCCTGATCACCTCTGTCTTAGAATCCCTTCAAATTTCCTTCAAAATTTAGCTCAAATGCCATCTTTTACATATAGCTTTTCCTGACCCTTCCAGATGCTTGTGCTTCCCTCTAAAATTGCCTTGAATTTATTTTGTAATGTATGCTTTTTAACATCCAGTTGATCTTTCCAAATAGGATGTAAATGATTCAAGGCCAGAGAATATTTCTTTTTTGTTGTTGTGTTGTATGCTTTGCACTCAGCTCAAGGCCAGGTATATAAATGCTTGTTGATGGATGGATGGACTGATTGATTGCTCACAGCCAAGTCTCTAAAACTGTAAATTATGAGTTTCCAACTAGAATTGGTAGAAGGAATTTCTAGGCCAAAAGTTCCCCACATGGATAGTTTCCTGAAATATATCTAGTGCTCATGGCTAAACAAATTTATAATAATATCTCTTCTCTATTGGCCTACAGCAGAGCTAATCTCTAATATGTTAGCAGTACTGCTTCCTTTAGGAAAGTTGCAGCATCAACCCTTGCTATTTGTATCCCCCTCCTAAGCATCCTTGTTGAAGGTATTTCAGCCATGAGAGGCATAAAATAGTTGTTTTCACAGACAGCTCATTGTTGGCTTGGACACCCTCTCCATTCCTTCCAGAGTACGTGGAAGACAGTAAGTGGATGCTCACAGCCAGATGCAATAATTTGTAACTGACCTACCGCTCTCCCTTGTACACTCCTGACCTGAGTGACTTTATGTCTTTTTCTGGCCTCAGACTACCATAAGGTTACAAAATGGGAGACTTTATTGAGTAATCCAAATGCCTAGCAAGTATTTTAGTCTTTCTCATAGAAGACAAACAGATGTGAGCTCCCTGTTCCTACAGAGAGAACTGAATAAAATAATAGTAGGTGTTCAGTTATCACTTCCCATTATTTCTAGAGACTTTCTCAAAGCATTAGATAAAAGGATAGATGAATGAATGGATGGATGGATGGATGGATACATAGAAAGATACATGCATAGAAGGATAGATAGATAGACAGACAGACAGACAGAAAGACAGATTAGACCTATATCATTCTTGGTATGGGGAACTTGAGGTCCCCACGACTTTCACTACAACTTACAGACTTAGAGAATTGCCTAAACCACTGAGAGGCCACTTGGTGTTCATACAGCAATAGATATTTGAGGAATGATTTGAATGTGGGTCTCCCTGGATTGAAAGTTAGTGTTCTATCATCTACCAGGGGTAGACGACCTACATCCTTGAGGCTACATGTGGCCTGCTATGTCCTTGGGTTCAGCATTTTGACTGGGTACAAGTTTTACAGAACAAATCCTTTTATTAAGGGGATTTGTTCTGTGAAGTTTGGATTCAGTCAAAGTGCCACACTTGAGGACCTAATGTGACCTCGAGGCTGCAGATTCCCCACCCCTGAATTCTAAACCATTCTGCCTATCTGACTTTAATAGGTATGTGTGTATACATGCAGGTATACACATACACACACGTGTACATACAAATACACAGGCATGTGCACATGCACATATACAAATACATCTGTGTGTATGTGTATAGGCACATAAAGGTGGGGTTGAAATCCCCCATTTGGCTCTGATGAATTGATTAGGCAAGAATGCTTTGATAGAATCAGAGTCAGAATTCAGTGTAAACAGTACAACTCCTTGAATCTATCAGACCATTGTGTGAAAGACTGCATGATGTCCTTAGCAATTTGTGTAAAAGGGAGAAGCTGTAGTAGGAAAGAAATTCTGAGATTCTAGATATGAGAGACTGAAGCAAGCAAGGAGCAAATGGAAGACTGAGCTCTGTCAGAGAGGCGAGAACCAGGATCATCATTTTATAGGCACCTTAGTGAGGACTCAGGCTGAGAGAAGTTTGAAGAAAAGGGCAGCTCTTTCTTCAACTTTCTCTTCTAATGCCTGTCTATCCACAGACACTATAAATTCTGGTCTTTTGTTGCCCAAATATTTCCCATAAACCAAAATTTGCCTCAACCACAAAGGGGCCAGGGGCTAACTAGAGATAAAAATAAGTGTAAGGTTAGGCAGAAGGCCCAACTTAGATGTTAGGAATTTTCCTAAGTGGGGGTTTGGTTTGAGTGTGACTGAACTCAAAACTTTTCAACTTAAAGTCTCTAAAACCAAAGAAGAGACAACCAAGTGGACTTAAGGAACTATTACATTGCCTTCCCTAGCAATAAAATGAGCTAATTATTGTAACTAGTTGTGGCATATGTGCATACATAAATACATCCAGATGTAATATATAGGTATATATTTGTAGAGAGAAACAGCTATATCTCAACTGTCCTCTCTTAACAGAAGACATAGTTTTTTCTCTCATTTGAACATGTGGCAATAGAAGGCACTGATATAAAAAAGCGATTTTTTTTCCTAGGCTATTCAATGTAAGGTATATGTGCATATGTTTACAGAAGGAATTATATGAATACATAGCATTGTTATAGGCTCCTGAAGGCAAAAATTGGTTCAGAATACAGCAATTTATTTCCTTGTATGTCAAATGAGGAAAGGGGTAGTCTGTCTGTTTACTAAGGCTTCTTCTACCTCTGCTACTCTCTGATTATATACTATGGGATTTCTTGTTCCAGAGAAGAGAGAAAGGAAAAATGGCTTCCTCCTGATGGCTTAGTAGATGTTGGCTTAAGTCTCGTCCCTCTTCCTCTCCCTTGGTCTTCTGCACAAAGGAATGTAAATCTTCATGGTTAAAACCTACCTAGTTAACTTGGGGTTTACTGGCTGGATATCTCCGTCAAAGACCAAGCCTTAAACCCAATTCACTCTGGATCTTATTGATTGGACAACAATATGTCTCTGCCCAAACACCCCTTAATGATTATTTTTTGGGTCCTCCTGGCTCTGAGTGAACACAGATAGTAACTGTTTTTCTTTTGGCCAGCAACCCTAAGGCTCTTCCCCTCCCAGTTTCATTTCTTTTTTTTTCTATTAAAGGGGCCATCCCTAGACTCACTTCTTTTTTTTAAATTTTATTAATTTATTTTGATTTATCAATACTCACTTCCATATGCTTTTGAGTTGAAAATTTTTCTCCCCCTTCCTCCCCCCAACCCTCCCCAAGACAGCAAACAATCTGATATAGGCTTTACATTTACATACCCATTAAACATATTTTCACATTAGTGAAGTTGTAAGTAAAAATTAAAACCAATAGGAGGAACCATCAGAAAGATGAAACAAAACTCAACAGAAGTAAAAATAAGTGATGACTTCCATAGTTCTTTCTTTGGATGTGGACAGCATTTTCCATCCCGAGACCTCTGGAGATGTCTTAGATCCTTGTAGTGCTGAGAAGGGTTCAGTTTAACAATATTAGTCATCGCATAACATGGCTGTTATTGTGTACAAAGTCCTCTTGGTTCTGCTCACTTCACTCAGCATCAGACCATATAAGTCTTTCCAGGTTTTTCTGAAGTCAGCCTGTTCATCATTTCTTATAGCACAATAGTATTCCATTACATTCATATACCACAACTTGCTCAGCCATTCCCCAATGGATGGGCATCCTCTCAATTGCCAATTCTTTGCCACCACAACAAGAGCTGCTATGAACATTTTGTACATGTGGGTCCTTTTCCCATTTGTTTGATCTCTTTGGGATATAGCCCTAGAAGTGCTATTGCTGGATCAAAGGGTATGCACATTTTTGTAGCCCTTTGGGCATAGTTCCAAATTGTTCTCCAAAATGGTTGGATCATTTCACAACTCCACCAACAATGTATTAGTGTTCCAATTTTCCCACATCTTCTCCAACATTTATCATTTTCCTGTTTTGTCATGTTGGCCAATCTGATAGGTGTGATGTGGTACCTCAGAGTTGTTTTGATTTGCATTTCTCTAATCAATAACATTTAGAGCATTTTTTCATATGACTATAGACTTTAATTTCTTCATCTGAGAACTGTCTGTTCATATCCTTTGACCATTTATCAATTGGGGAATGGCTTGTGTTCTTATAAATTTGTCTTAATTCTCTATATATTTTAGAAATGAGGCCTTTATCAGAGAGACTGGTTGTAAAAATTCTTTCCCAATTTTCTACCTTCCTTCTAATCTTAGTTGCATTGGCTTTGTTTGTGCAAAAACTTTTCAATTTAATGTAATCAAAATTATCCATTTTGCTTTTCATAATGTTCTCTATCTCCTGTTTGGTCATGAATTCTTCTGTTCTCCATAGATCTGATAGGTAAACTATTCCTTGTTCTCCCAGTTTACTTATGGTATCAGCCTTTATATCTAAGTCATGAACCCATTTTGACTTTATTTTGGTATATGATGTGAGATTTGGGTCTATGCCTAGTTTCTGCCATACTCTTTTCCAGTTTTCCCAGCAGTTTTTTTCAAAGAGTGGGTTCTTATCCCAGAAGCTGGGGTCTTTGGGTTTATCAAATAATAAGATTACTATAGTCATTGACTACTGTGTCTTGCATATTTAACCTATTCCACTGATCCACCTCCCTATTTCTTAGCCAGTACCAAGCAGTTTTGATGATTGCTGCTTTATAATACAATTTAAGATCTGGAATTGCTAGGCCACCTTCCCCTGCATTTCTTTTCATTAGTTCCTTTGATATTCCATACCTTTTGTTTTTCCAAATGAATCTTTATTATTTTTTCTAACTCTATAAAATAATTTCTTGGTAGTTTGATTGGTATGGCATGGAAGAAGTAAATTAGCTTAGGTAGGATTGTCATTTTTATTATATTAGCTCAGCCTACCCATGAGCAACTGATGTTTTTCCAATTATTTAGATCTGATTTTATTTGTGTGAAAAGTGTTTTGTAATTGTGTTCATAGAGTTCCTGGGTTTGTTTCAGGAGGTAGACTCCTAAATATTTTATAATGTCTACAGTAAGTTTAAATGGGATTTCTCTTTCTATCTCTTGCTGTTGGGCTTTGTTGGTAATATATAGAAATGCTGATGATTTATGTGGGTTTATTTTATAGCCTGCAACTTTGCTAAAGTTGTTTATTATTTCAAGTATTTTTACTTGATTCTCTAGGATTCTCTAAGTATATCATCATGTCATCTGCAAAGAGTGATAGCTTTGTTTCTTCTTTGCCTATTCTAATGCCTTCAATTTCTTTTTCTTCTCTTATTGCTAAAGCTAATTTCCAGTACAATATTGAATAACAGTGGTGATAATGGACATCCTTGTTTCACCCCGATCTTATTGGAAATGCTTCTAGCCTGTCCCCATTACATATAATGCTTGCTGAAGGTTTTAGATAATGCTATTTATTATTTTAAGGAAGACTCCATTTATACCTATGCTTTCTAGTGTTTTTAATAGGAATGAGTGTTGTATTTTATCAAAAGCTTTTTCTGCATCTATTGAGATGATCATGTGGTTTTTGTTGGTGTTGTTGTTGATATGCTCAATGATGCTGATAGTTTTCCTAATATTGAACCAACCCTGCATTCCTGGTATAAATCCTACCTGGTCATAGTGTATTATTCTTGTGATAAGTTGCTGCAATCTACTTGCTAGTATTTTGTTTAAAATTTTTGCATCTATATTCATTAGAGAAATTGGTCTATAATTTTCTTTCTCTATTTTGACTCTTCCTGGTTTAGGTATCAACACCATATTTGTATCATAAAAAGAATTTGGTAAGACTCCTTCTTCACCTATTTTCCCAAATAGTCTATATAGTATTGGAATTAATTGTTCTTTAAATGTTTGATAGAATTCGCATGTAAATCCATCTGGCCCTGGAGATTTTTTCCTAGGGAGTTCATCAATGGCTTGTTCAATTTCTTTTTCTGAGATGGGGTTATTTAAGTATTTTACTTCCTCTTTGTTAATCTGGGCAATTTATATTTTTGTAAATATGTATCCATTTCACTAAGATTGTCAAATTTGTTGGCATATAGTTGGGCAAAATAATTCCTAATTATTGTTTTAATTTCCTCTTCCTTGGTGGTAGCTTTGCCCTTTTCATTCTTGATACTAGTAATTTGGTTTTCTTCTTTCTTTTTTTAATTAAATTAACCAAAAGTTATCTATTTTATTGGTTTTTTCATAAAACCAGCTCTTAGTTTTATTTATTAGTTCAATAGTTTTCTTAATTTCAATTTTATTAATTTTTCCTTTGGTTTTCAATATTTCTAATTTGGTGTTTAGTTGAGGATTTTTAATTTGTTCTTTTTCTAGTTTTTTTAGTTGTATGCCCAATTCATTAATCTCCTCTTTTTCTATTTTATTTATGTAAGCATTTAGAGATATAAAACTTCCCCTAAGAACTGCTTTTGCTGCATCCCATAGGTTTTGGTATGTTGTCTCATTATTGTCATTCTCTTGAATGAAATTATTGATTGATTTGTTTCTATGATTTGTTGTTTGACCCAATCATTTTTTAGGATTAGATTATTTAGTTTCCAGTTATTTTTTAGTCTGTCTTTCCATGGCCCTTTATTACATATAATTTTTATTGTCATGATCTGAAAAGGATGCATTTAATATTTCTGCCTTTCTGCATTGGATTGTGAGGTTTTTATGCCCTAGTACATGGTCAATTTTTGTGTATGTGCCATGTACTGCTGAGAAAAAAGTATATTCCTTTCTATCCCCATTCAGTTTTCTCCAGAGGTCTATCATACCTAACTTTTCTAATGTTCTATTCGCCTCCTTAACTTCTTTCTTGTTTATTTTGTGGTGAGAAGAGGGGAGGTTCAGGTCCCCCACTAGTATAGTTTTGCTGTCTATTTCTTCCTGTAACTCCCTGAACTTCTCCTGTAAGAATTTGGATGCTATACCATTTGGTGCATATATGTTTAGTAATGATATTACTTCATTGTCTATGGTGCCTTTTAGCAGGATGTAGTTTCCTTCCTTATCTCTTTTGATTAGATCTATTTTTGCTTTTGCTTTGTCTGAGATCAGGATTGCTACCCCTGCTTTTTTTACTTCAGCTGAGCATAATATATTCTGCTCCAGCCTTTTACCTTTACCCTGTATGTGTCACTCTTTTTCAAATGTGTTTCCTGTAAACAACATATTGTAGGATTATGGTTTTTAATCCATTCTGCAATCCGTTTCCGTTTTATGGGAGAGTTCCTCCCATTCACATTAACAATTATGATTACTGTGTCTTTTTCTCCATCCTTTCCCCCTACCATTTATGCTTTTCTTTCTCCTTTTTCCTTTCCCCCTTCACTAGTGTTTTCCTTTTGACCACCCCTCCTTCAGTCCCTTCCCCTTTTTATTATCCCTTTCCCTTTTCTTCCCCTTTACTCTTACTGCTTCTTCCCTCCCTTCTTTCCCCCCTCCCTTTTCTTTCCCCTTTTCCCTCCTACTGCCTATAGGGCAAGTTAGATTTCTATACCTAACTGATTATGTTATGCCCTTCTTGAGCCAAATCTGATGAGAGTAAGGTTCAAACAATGCTCCCCCCTTCTTTCCCTCTGCTGCAATAGGATTTTGTGTCTTTTCCTGTAATGTAATTTACCCTTGTCTGCCTCCTCCTTTCTCAGTACATTTTCTAAGATCAGATTGATCCACTTATTTGGATCCATTTAACCCACTTGATTAGATTTTTTTTATCATTACATCAAAGTCAACTAATATCCACCCTCTTTATGTATACTCCTTTAACAAGGTGTAATAACAATACAGTTCTCAAGGGTTGCAAGTGTCATATTCCCTTGTAGGGGTTTAAACAGCCCCCCATTAACAACATATTGTATCTTCTGTCCCATTTACCTTTTTAAGTCCTTCTTGAGTCCTGTACTTGAAGATCAAATTTTTTGTTGAGCTCTGGTCTTTTTATCAGGAAAGTTTGGAAGTCTCCTATTTTGTTGAATATCCACCTTCTCCCTTGAAAAATGATGCTCATTTTTGCTGGTAATTGATCCTTGGCTGCATTCCAAGCTCCTTTGCCTTACGGAATATCATGTTCCATGCTGCCTTTTAATGTAGAAGCTGCAAGGTCCTGTGTAATCCTGACTGTGGTTCCATGATATTTAAATTCTTTCTTTCTGGCTGCTTGCAGCACCTTCTCTTTCATCTGGTAATTTTGGAATTTTGCTATTATATTCCTTGGCATTGTCAATTTGGGATCTCTTTCAGGTGGTGATCGTGGATTCTTTCTATGGTTATTTTCCCTTCTGGTTCTAGGACTTCAGGGCCGTTTTCCTTTATGATTTCCTGAAAGATACTGTCCAGGCTCTTTTTTTCATCATGATTTTCAGGTAGTCCAATAATTTTTAAATTGTCTCTCCTGAGTCGATTTTCCAGGTCAGTTGTTTTACTTATGAGGTATTTTACATTTTCATCTATTTTTTCATTTTTTTGTTTCTGTTTGACTGATTCTTGCTCTCTCATAGAGACATTAGTTTCCATTTGTCCAATTCTAGTTTTTAACAGATTGTTTTTTTCTGTCAGTTTTTGTACTTCCTCCTTCAACTGGCCAATTGTCGTTTTTTAGGGACTTGTTGCCTTCAGTGTATTTTTTTTCCAGTTGGCCAATTGTATTTTTGAAGGACTCTTCTACCTCTCATTTGACTATTAAAATCCTTCTTGAGCTCTTCTAAGAAGGCTTTTTGGGCTTCAGACCAGTTCATATTCCCTTTTGTTGTTGCAGATGTGGGTTTGTTGACAATGTTGTCCTCTTCAGAATTTCTGTCTTGATCTTCACTGTTCTCATAATATGAATCTATGACATGTTTCTTTTTACTCATGGTGTTTCTTTATTCCCTGGTGTTTAAAGATATTGAGCTCTCCTGCTGGGGAACAGAGGGTACTGACCCAAGCTTCTTGTGTTGGGAGCTTAGGTCTTGGTCACTGGCTTTGCATGCTGGGGCCTTTTATGCTGGCAGTTGGAGGCTGTATCTTTCTGGCAGCTTACCTTGTGTTGGGCTTGAATCAGCAAGGCTGGAACTTTCAGGCAATTCTATGTTGCCTGCTTTTCCTTTGCTTTAGCTTTCTTCTGCTCCTTTTAGATGGGTGCTGCAGGATGTTTATCTGCCTGGGGCCCCCCTGCAGTGTTGTCTCCCTCCTTTCTGCTAATGTGCTGAGAGATTCCTTTGTGGTAGAGTGCTTAGGCACCTGGTGGTTTTCTGAGCTGGTTTCCACCGGTTCCCCCGCCCTCACTGAGGCACTGGGAGGTCCAGATGCTGGTATTTGCGTGCTCTACCACCTGGGCTTCAGGATTTCTTCATAATTGGAAGCTGCAGGGCTCTGACAGCTCACCTGGTGTTGAGTTGGAATCAGCAAGGCCAGGGCTTTAGAAAGCCTTTAGGTTGTTTTCTTCACCTCCTTTCAGATGAATGTCACAGGGTACTTATCCACCTGGGGCCCCTTGTAGTTCTGCATCCCTTATTTTTGCTGAGGCACTGGGAGACCCGTTTGCTGGGCTGCTGCTCTGCACTGCTGCTCCCCATCTTTCTTGTAGTTCAACTGTTCCAGGGTTTTTTTCTGGGATGATATTCTCTGGGTTTTCAGAGGTCGATAGGGGAGAGTGAGAGCAACTACCTTTTCACTCTGCCATCTTGGCTCCCAGACTTGACTCACTTCTTAAAGAGGCCTATTCACTGAATATGTGTTGCCTCAACTCAAAGTGAGAACCTGAAAACACTTTAGCTTAAAAGGGCCAGGATCTCTCATTGTGTCCTGAGCCATCCTAGTCCTTCTGAGGATTATCTAGCCACTGGACCCAGATGGCTCTGGAGGAGAAAGTGAGGCTAGTGACCTTGTACAGCTCTCCTTCACTCAAATCAAAGCCAATTGCAAGTCATGTCATCATTTCCTGATGTAATGGTGCTCTTCAGGAACAAAGGGCAAACACAAAACCAATTGATTCCATGACTCTGAGTTAAACTATTCCATAGGAGAAGCTTGAGGTGAATGTATCTAGGACAGAGATGAGGAGCCTGTGCCCTTGAAGCTGCACTTGAGGACTTAGGGGGCCACATATGGCCTCAAGGCCACAGGTTCCCTACCCCTGCTGTAGGAGATAGGAAAGAGAAAGGGAGGATCAGAGACAGGAATTCCAAACTTTAAAAAGAAAAGAAAACAATAGGAAGCAAAAGATTAGGTAGCACCTGTGGTGGATGAACCAAATCCCTACATAGTGAGGGGGAGGTAGAGCAAAAAACTAAAACTCATCTGGAAGTTGATCAACTTCTGTCCCATTGTCCTCCAGTGTGCTTTGGGTCACTTGCCCTTATACTTTGTTAAGTCATTTCAGCTGTGTCTCACTCTTTGTGACCCTATTTAGGGTTTTCTTGGGAAAGATAGTGGAGTGGTTTTCCATTCCCCTTCTCTAGCTCATTTTGCAGATGAGGAAACTGAGCAAACAGGGTTAAGTGACTTACCTAGGGTCACACAGCTAGTAAGTATATGAGTTTAAATCTGAACTCATGAAGATGAGTCTTCCTGACTCTAGGTCCGGCACTCTTATCCATCATGCCACCTACCTGCCCTTATAATACTCATGTGATAATATTATACTGAGAGAAACATCCCACTCTCCTTAGTTATCTTTATTCTTACAGTTGAAAAAGGTGAGGCAGGTGCAGAGTTATTGCTTCTAATATAATCCCCATGTGTTCTACACTGCCTTTGATTTATTCCTGGTGAAGCTAAGGGAAAAAATATTTCAACATTTAAGGAGTAACAGTGAAGTGTGGTTCCACAGGAAGGCTGCTGAGCTTTGAGTCAGGACAAGAAGAGCTTGGTTCAAATTTTGGCCCTGCCACTTGTTCTGTGATATTGGCCAAATTAACCTCTCTGGGTATCAGTTCCCCCATCCATAAAATTAAGAGACTAGACTAAATGATCTCTATGGTCCCTTCCAAGTCTCAGTTTATGGTCCTATTATCTGAACATGTTTAAGGGCCCTGTCCTAGGTCCTGTGGCAATTAAAAAGATGAACAAAACATGGTCCTAGCACTCAAGGAGATTAAGGTCCAGTAGGAAAGAAAAGACATGGGCATTAAACCTGTCATGCAGTTTAAAATGTAAATGGCCAATAAGAGAAGTAAAGAGTGCTCATAAGGTTAGGAGAAAAGAATGATTGCTTCTGTTGGGGCTACAAGAGAAGGCATCATAGAGAAGGTGATACCTGAATTGGGCCTTGAAAGTAGAAATTGCAAAAATACCCATAAATGGAAAAGCAATCTGTACCAATGGAAGAGAATGAGTAAAGAAATGGAGAAACCAAAGCACAAGGCCAAGTGGGTTTTTTTTAATTAATTTATTTTGATTTATCAACAGTCACTTCCATAAGCTTTTGAGTTTTAAATTTTTCTCCCCCTCCTTTCCCACCTCCCTCCCCAAGACGGCGTACAATCTGATATAGGTTATACATATACATTTCTATTAAACATATTTTCACTTTGGTGATGCTGTAAGTAAGAATTAGAACCAATAGGAGGAACAACCAGAAAGAAGAAACAAAACATAACAGAAGAAAAAAATAGCAAATAGTATGCTTTAATATGCATTCAAACTCCATAGTTCTTTCTGCTTTGTGGATAGCCTTTTCCATCATGAGGTCTTTGGAGATGTCTTAGATCCTTGTATTGCTGAGAAGGGTTAAGTCTATCAATATTAGTCATCACACAGTGTGGCTGTTACTGTGTACAGCATTCTCCTGGTTCTTCTCACTTCACTCAGCATCAGACCATACAAGTCTTTTCAGGTTTTTCTGAAGTCTGCCTGTTTGTCATTTCTTTTAGCACAATAGTATTCTGTCACATTCATACACCACAACTTGTTCAGCTGTTCCCCTAATTGATGGGCATCCTCTCAATTTCCAATTCTTTGCCACCACAAAAGAGCTGCTATAAACACAAAGCCAAGTGTTAAGAAAAGTGAGTAACTGTCTAGTACTCCTGGGACCCACATAGGATGGGTAAAACTGACAGTTGGTGAATTAGAATGGGAAAACACGTTGCAGCCATCATAGAGGAACTTGAAAACTAGGCGAATGACTGATATAACAGAAAATGAGAAGCCATTGAATATTTTTAATAGTGTTTTAATATTAATAATCCTTGTGATTTAAAAAGTGGCATCATAAATGTTAGGGTTGAAGGAGGAGCCAGTAGAAGTCAGTTAGGAAACTACTGAAATAGTATAGATGAAAGAAAATGAGGATATAAATTATGATGGTAGAACTTGGAGAGAAGAACAGGAGATAGATTTTTAAATGTTGTTGACATAGAAATAATGGAACTTTGCAACTAATTAGATTAGGGTGGTAAGGCAAGATGACTCCACAGTGTGTCCAGGTAAGAGAGAGAATATTGATGGTGTTAATAAAAACAAGAAAGTCCAGAACAACAAAAGAGTTTTGGAGCAAATAAGTCTTTGTGATTATAAAATACTTTTGTAGTACATAAAAGTCCTCTGTGAATTTGGGGTTTGGGCTCCATCAGGCTCTGGGCTTCTGTGTGTTCTAGGAATTGCTTGGGCAGAGTCCCTATAAGAACTCAGTTTTACATGGGTTATTTTTTGGTTCCTTATGACATCCAGGGAGATCTGTCCTTGGTACATTTTGAGAAGAGAGATGGGCTTAATGCATCTAGCACTCAGGAAATATGATAGGGCTAGAGATATAGGATATCATCTTAAAGGATTTAGAGTCAGAAGGCATCTTAGAGATCTTTTCCTCTCATTTTGCACATTAGGAAATTGAGGCCTAGTGACTTGTTCACAGTCATTTAGATCTTGTAGCTCCAAATCTAGGATTTCCTTCTTACATTCCTCCTTATAGACATAAGAGCTGAAGCCATGAGACTGAAATGGGTTTTGTTTGGAGTGGGGAAGGGGTTCAACTGGGTTTCCCTATCTTGCCAAGGCTGGAAGTACAGTGACTGCTCACAGACTTAGTGCTACTACAAATCTGCTCAGTAGCTTCAGCCTGCTATTTCTTATCTGGATCAGTTCACCGCCCCCCGACTTCTCCCCCAACTTGGTACCATTCTGGTGCCAAACTTTTTATGAATGCCCTTAGCCCACTATAACACAGAATATCTGAGCTCAAGCAATCCATCATTCACAGCCTTGCCTCCCCCTTGTGTAGCAGAATTACAGATGTGTGCCACCATACGCAACTTGTGATTTTTTTTAAAATTTTAAAAGTAGATTTATTTATTTACTTCTAATTTTCACCATTCACATCCATAGGATTTTGAGTTCCAAATTTTCTCCTCATTTCTCCCCTTCCCCTCTCCAAGATGCCATTTAATTGATATAGGTTCAACATATACATTCATATTAAATATATATTCGCATTAGTCATGTAAAGAAGAATTAGACCCAATAGCAGAAACCATGAAAAAGAAGAAACAAAAAGAGAAAGAGAGAGAAAACACAAATAATATGTTTCAATCTGCATTCAGACTTCATAGTTCTTTTTCTGGATGTGGACAGCATTTTCCATCATGAGTCTTTTGAAGTTGTCTTAGATCCTTGCACTGCTAAGAAGAGATAAGTCTATCAACATTAGGCATCACATAATGTGGCTATTACTGTGTACAATGTTCTCCCGGTTCTGCTCACTTCTCTCAGCATCAGTTCATATAAGTCTTTCCAGGTTTTCCTGAAGTCCACCTCTCATTATTTCTTATAGCACAATACTATTCCATTACATTTATATACCACAACTTGTTCAGCCATTCCCCAATTGATGGACAACCCTCAATTTCCAATTCTTTGCCACCACAAAGAGAACTGCTATAAATATTTTTGTACATATGGGTCCTTTTCGCATTTGTGTGATCTCTTTGGGATACAGCCCTAGAAGTAGTATTGCTGGGTAAAAGGGTATACAGTTTTATAGCTTTCTGGGCATAGTTCCAAATTGCTCTTCAGAGTATCAACCTATGATTTCTTTAAATAAAAAGGAAAGAACCATCCAGATAGACAGACATTGTTGGTTCTTGTTTGTCCTTTATTTTTAAAGAAGACCAATGACATCAGAGCATGAAGTCTTGACTTTCATGTGAATTGGATTTAAGTGAGACATAGTTACACAAAATCATCAGACTGAGACAGAGACAGACCGAGAAACCAGACAGAGAAGAAAAGCCTGCCGAATTATAAGATTTATAAAACATTTCCATGCCCATTACCTCACAAGAACTGTGAATGACCTAAGTCATTGATTAGGTGAAGACTTTTGTTGCAAACCTTCAGTTGAGATGATACAGAGTTATATGTAAATACAGGGCTATATGAATTCTTTTCTTTTTAAAAATGAACCTGTGTTTTCCTTAATGTAGCAAACTTCCAGTGAAGAAACTTTCATCTGTTAACTCATATTTGTACCCGCTCCACAGTTTATTGTTTTAGAGTTGCCTGGGATAACTGAGGGGGCTAAACAACTTTCCTAGGGCCACATAGCTAGTATGTATCAGAGCTGGGACTTAAACCCAGGTCTTGTTGGCTTTCCATTCACTGTGGTGCACTATCTCTACTATAGAGTTTCAACGATTTCTAGTAAGTCTTTTATCTACTTTTCTGGCTGATAAAAGGCCACTATGAATTTGAGGCTCAGACTTCTTCACACACTGGGCTTTTTGTGTGTTCTAGGAACTGCTTGGGCAAAATCTCTATAAAATTAAACATGATTAACACTACTAGTAATAGAAATATTAATAGTGATGATGATGATGATAATAACAAATTTAAGTAGATGGAACCTATGAAGTATGCCAGATAAACATATAGAATCAAAAGAAACTAAATGAGAGACATCCACATGAGTCCAATTGGCAATACATTGAAGAAGACGCCTTGAACAAATAGTTATGTCATAGAACTTTGTTTATAGAAAGGAAGGGGTTTTAATGGCAATTCAGAACCAGGTCATTGCAATCACTATAATTTATAGGAAGTCTTAAGAAATCCAGGTTTACTAATGGATATGAATTATTTGATGAAATGGCACCAGTTTTATGCATATCACTACAGGCTATACCTTCCATTTATATCCCCAAAAGACACAATCAGGTGACTAAAATTACATAGCAGAAGCCTGATAACCTATTGTTCAGTCACTTTTCAGTCATGCCCAGCTCTTTGTGACCCCATTTGGGGTTTTCTTGACAAAGATGCTGGACTAGTTTTCCATTTCTTTCTCCAGCTCATTTTACAGATTAAGAAACTGAGATAACCAGGGTTAAGTGACTTGCCCAGGGTCACATAGCTAGTAAGTGTCTGAGGCCAGATTTCAACTCAGGTCTTCCTGACCACAGTGTTCTATCCATTGCACCAACTATTCATTCTTATACAAACTACCAAATGACAAATCCCCATACGACAAAAGCAAACTTCAAAACATTCTTGAGAATTCAGACAAACTGTGTTAAACTGGAGCATCATTTCAAAAAGACTTGTTGCCCAAAATCAGCAGCACAAACATCGAGTCACAACCATTTAAGAACATTTTTATACACATAATCATACTGAATGATCACTCCAAAGTACCTGCAATGAAAAGCTTTCAAAATATAGACATCTAGCAAAGAAATGAAAACTATGTAAGAATAGAATAAGGGATATATGACATATCATCTCTAAGATTCTGATGCTACTTTGGTTATTCCAAATAAACTTCCAGTGAATCTACAGAGGTTGAGTTTACAATCAAATACTCTTATTCCGTTGCAAAAATCAGTCTTTTTGTTTATCTGTTCCATATTCAGCAAGACATCTTAAGTCCTTCACAATTAGATGCAATGATCATTTCCAAAACTTGATATTTATGAGATCTTCAAATTAAAGGAGAAAGAGAAAGAATAAAGGCTGTCTGGGACAGTAGAGGTTTTGAAGTCTATTAGAGTGTGCTAGAGAAGAAAAATAAATGGATAGAATATGATATTATGGGAAATGAGAGAAGGTAGAGTGGACAGATAGAATAGTAAAAAATATTAATATGTAAATTTATAATAAAAGTATTATGTGAAAAAGTACTCAGCAGACAGTAAAGGTAAATGAATAATAACTGTATATTAATTCTTGGATTGTTAATAGCTAAATGCCAACAAAAAATGAAGGGACCAAAAAAAGGGTAAAAATGATATGTTTATTTTACCTAAGACTTTAAGTTTTGCACAATGTTTTACACATATTACTTTGATCTCCCTAAAGGCACCTAAATGTGGATCTAAGTGCTGCTGTAGAGGTTACAGTCAGCTCCAGTCCTTTCTTCTCCCTTCCTCCTGATGGATGGCCTTTTCATGCCTTTTCTCTCTATCAGGAAGGTAGGTGGGGTTAAGAAGTGCTCTTCTACCTTAGTCACCATTTTCTCCTTCCTACTCCTTTTTTGCTTTGGAGATTTAATTAGTTACATCCTGTTATAGCAATTAGCTCATTTTTTAGCCTAAAGGCAAAAAAAAAAAAACTTCTCAAGCCTCTATGCTTCCTTCTTCTACTGTTTTATGGAATATGTACCAGATGAAAAGTTAGTAGTACAAAGTAGTTCAAAGCCCCAAGTTAGGAAATTCCTAACTTTCAAGCAGAAAGATATGACCCTTTGTCCTAATTTAAATTTAATTTGATGTCTCTCTAGCTAAATGGTCTGTGGAGGAAAAAGACTTAAGAAATGCTTAAGTAAAAAAAAAAGAAAGTAGAAAGAATATGTAACTGTGCTGTTACTGGTTAGGTATGGGAAAGGTAATGTGTGGAAAAAGAAGATCTTCTTTTGGAACCAGCAACTCCTGACTAAATCCAGTGTTCTTTCCCCACTTCCATTTAAATTCTCATTGGATATCTAGGGCAAGTGAAAGTAGACAAACTCTCCACAAGGATACACTGGACCATTCCTCTTTATAATTACAGCAGCTCTTAGTAAAGAATCGTTGGCTCCAGACCATCATCACAGCTCTCTCTTTTCTGTTGTTGGGAATTTTCCATTGAACACAACTTACAGAAACTTTCCATTGTTGTCAGACAAAAAGTGATTATTTTCTGGAAAATGTAAGCAAGTCCTGTCAAATGGTTTTTCAGTTGTTTATGGAGGAAAAGAAGAAAGAAAATGTGTTTTTAGTAAAATTTGATTTTCAAATAAAATTATTCAAATTTCACAGAGATGAAAAAGAAAACCATTTACTGTTTTACAAGGCATAGAGATTAAAACAACAACATTGTATTACCTTGTCATGATTTCACACTTTCCAAAATGACCCTCTCAGAGAAAATCAGAAATTAAATATGTAATTTTTAAACAGAATGTGATACCCAGTGGCCCATGAATCCTGTGTGGCAGTGCTTCTTCTGTAACTTTATGCATGAGGGCTTGTGACGCATACAGCACAATGATATTTCGGGACTTAATAAATAGGTTGGATTTTGAAGAGTTTGAGGGGGTTTTTTGCTTGTTTTAAGGCAAATTCAGTCAATACAAGTTTGCATGGTATTATGGTTGTTTTTTTGAAAATCAAAATAATCATTTAATAAATCGATAGTAGTGCAGACCAACAAAAGGACTGAACCTTGCTTATGTTGATGTGCTACATATAGCTAGGGTTTTCATGACAGGGAAATACTCCAGGGCCTTCAGGAGTTACAGCATCTTTTAAAAATTTGCAGGAATCTACCATTTGTAAATTGCTGGGATGTTCACGATAAGACGGGTGATGTTGATAATAATAATCACACACAATCACACATACATGATAGCAATCCCATTATGCCTCACTTCCACCTAAGAGGGTCAAGTGACTTCTTGAGAGCCACTAGTAAATATCATAGGGGCAGCTAGGTGGCACGGTGCCATGCCTGGAATTGGGAGGACCTGAGTTTGGATCCAGCATCAGACACTTCCTAGCTGTGTGGCTTGTGGGCAAGTCCTTAACCTTGTTTGCCTCAGTTCCTCATGAGCTGTAGAAAGAAATGAAAAACCACTGCAGTACCTTTGCCAAGAAAACCACAAATGGGGTCACAAAGAATTGGACATGAATGAAACTACTCAACAAGTAAATATCATAGTTGAGATTAGGATACCAAGCCTCCTATGCTACCTTTAAATTGTCCTCTCCTCCCCTCCCCTTTAGATGGATCTGCAGTGCAGATTATAACCGATCCATGCTTGCCAATCTTGGGCAACTCTTATCCTTGTAATTCCAGAATTTCATTTCAGGGCCTTTGTATAATATGCTGCAGGCTTTTCTTGCTTTTTCCCAACATTGCAAAGGTACCTGTCAGGTACTCTGGCCAACTACACATCATTCTTCACTATTGCCCTATGACCCACCCCTTTTCTCTTGTTGTCATATAATTGTTTGATGATATTCTTTCTTTATGTTCTTCAGAGTTCTAAGTCAGTTACATGTTATATCCTGGAGACAAAGAGAGAAGGGAGGGCAATTTAGAGCTAGTAGGGCTTGGAATCCAGAAGATCTTGGTTCAAATCCCAAGTATGATATGTATTAGTGATTCAAGAAGTCATTTTACCCACTTAGGAAACAGTGTGCTAAACTGTAGTATTAGATGTGAATTTTAATCCCAACTCTGCTTTTTAACACTTGTGTGACCTGAATCAAGTTCCTTATATGTCAGATGAGGGGGCTTGACTAGATGACCTGTCAGATCCAGTCAACAGCAAACCTATGATTCTATGAGTATTTTTGTACCTCAGATAATTCCCTAGAATCTATTTACTAAGTCATTGATAGATTGCCATCTGTTTCAATGGAGCAATACCCTTACTTGGATATCCCTATACTGATGAAATCACAGATATTTCACATATTTTCCAATATAGAACTATGTACTTTTACAAGATATATTACATAAATTATCATTACCATACTGAAACTTCCAATATCCTGTGAGTTAGACACAGAAATTATTATTATCTCCCTATTACAAATGAAGAATTTGAGACTTAGGAGTGACAACACAGTCTGTGCAGGAACTGGTTGATTTTTTGACTTTCAGTCTGCAGTTTGGCATGATGGTGTATCTAATATTTCTGTTCAAAGTAGATTTTCATCCCAGGCTCAGCTAGATGGCACAGTGGATGGAGCATCTGCCCTGGATTCAGGAGGACCTGAGTTAAAATCTGGCCTCACACACATAACACTTACAAGCTGTGTGACCCTAGGCAAGTCACTTAAGCAAAAAAAAAAGAAAGATTTGCAGCCCAGATGCCAATCTATGGAGTGACCATAGATCTGTCATCATTCTAAACACTGACATCATTATATCAGTTTTTGTTAATAAGCAATAGTTGTATAGATACCATCATCATCATGTCATAGTCACTTATAACATATATAACAAATTAAGGTTTTACAAAATGTTTCACATACACAATCCCTTATGATCCAGTTAGTACACAGTAGAATAATGAAGATTGATTGTAATAACAAGGGATAAAAGGATCATGTAATGCTCCAGTTACTTTCTTCCCTATGCAGGTGGGATCCACATAGACACAGTCAATTTTATGGAAAAATACCAGGACCTTCTTTTTCCCTGGTGTCAGATGAAACTCCAAAGGTTCTGGTTGAAGGATTCTTAACCTTTTTTTTTTTTTAATATCATGGAGTTTCGAGAAACTCACAAGCATGAACCTAGTCTGTACAAGTCGAGTTTGGGACAGAGAGCCATTGTTCATAAATATAAAAAACACATAAAGAAAAAATACAAAGAAAAGCATGACAGGACAAAATGAATGATGCAGAAAATAAATGGCATAGTATTTCAAATAAGGAATAAGTCACTGTCAGCAAGGAAAGTAAGTGAAAGCTTCATGGGAAAGCTTTCTGATCAGTGAAAGGCAGGTAGGATTTATATAGTATAGTAGCATGGTATAGATATTCTTAAAAGGTATTCCAGAGTTGGAAAATAGTATAAGCAAAGGCTTATAGTGCAGGGAACACAGGGAAAAAGACAAACCTGATTTTATGGGAAAGTTTATGTCTGGGGAAATAATTGAATATGAGGTTAGCTGAGCAAAGTGGAAAAGACTGATGGATAGCATTGAACACTAGGATTAGGAGTTTGGATATTCCTTTTATTATTAAAAAAAAAAGTCCTGAGTTTGGAATTAGAAAACCCTGGCTTAAAAATCAACTCTGCTATTCACTGTCTCATAAATTTGTGCAAGTCATTTATTTTTCTCTAAGAGTTTAAATTTCCACTCCTGTTGAATGAAGGGATTAAATTAGATAAGGTTTGTTTGTTTTTTTTTATTAAATCTATGATCCCTTAACAATAAAGAACCTCTGTTTTGATCTTACAGTTTAAGATATATCTAGCTGAGAGACCCTAGAGATTAGGTTGGCATCTTGTATGATTTTGAAATGACATCATGCTCTCATAGCCCTGGGTTTTGTGATTTGTAACAAGATAGAGTATGAATTCTCTCATATCTAATCTCCTCACCTCTGAATCAGTTCTGCATACTAACAACACATGATCATTTTCCACCAGCACCTTCTCACTGTTATATAAGAATGCCAGAAGCTGGGGCAGCTAGGTTGTGCAGTGGATAGAGCAGTGGCCCTGGATTCAGGAGGACCTGAGTTCAAATCCGGCCTCAGACACATAACTTACTAGCTGTGTGATCCTCAGCAAGTCACTTAACTCACCAAAAAGCAAAAAAAAAAAAAAATGCCAGAAGTCCATTGATTTTGTAGTATGTGACCAAACCTTTTAGCCCACTAAGAATTAAGCTCAGGTGTTCTCTCCCATGTCAGCCAAGGGTAATGACATCCTTAGTATCAATACAACCTTGGGTAACAAACTCATCTTTTCCATCCCTAATTAAATTCCTGTGGCCTCACTAAAATTTACATATAGCTATATATAAAGATAGATACAGATATATATACACATATATTTATGTGTATGTATATGTGTACATATGTAATAACATATAAAACACATAACATAGTATGTATATAATAAACACTATAAAATATATACCTACAGTCATATATACAACGTGTGACAAGACAATAAAAAGACTGCAGGCTCATATCACACTGAATTTGTACCAGGAAGGCAGGGTTGGTTCATAGTATTTTTTAAAATGGTAAACATAAGAAACAGAAACTAATAATAATCATATTACTACATGTTTTTTTTTAAAGTTTTGACAATGTACAACACCCGCTTTCTTTTTTAAAAAATTATAAAATAGCTAAGGAATAAGTTGGACTTTCCTTAATATGGTGAAAAACAGGGGTGGGGAACCTGTGATCTTAAGGCCATGAGTGGTACTCTAAATACTCAAAGAGGCCTTCACTTGAGAACCTAGAGGGCCACATGTGGCCTGAAGGCTGCAGGTTGCCCACTCTTGCATAATTATCTGTCTGTCTGTCTGTCTGTCTGTCTATCTATCTATCTATCTATCTATCTATCTATCTATCTACCTATCTATCTAATCTTCCTATCTTCCTTACTTTCTTCTTTGAGAGAGAAATAACAGCTTGCTGAATTGGGAATACAACTAAAGCAATCATAAAAATGACAAATGAAAATGCCAATGAAATAAGGAAATGGAAATGCTAAAAATTAAAGAGATTAACAAAATTGAATACAAGAATAACCTGTTTAATTGATAAATAAACATGAAAACATCTTTTTATTTTTAAAATGTTATTTATTTGTTTTTAGTTTACAACATTCACTTCTATAAGATTTTGAGTTCTAAATTTTTCCCCTTCCCTCCACTCCCACCTCCCCAAGATAGCATGCAATCTGATATAGGCTATACATGCCCAATCATATTAAACATATTTCCACATTAGTCATGTCATAAAGAAAAACTAGAACCAAAGGGGAAAAAACTACAAGAAAGAAATAAAAGAAGAGAGAGAGATAGAAAATAGTATGCTTCAATCTGCATTCAGACTATATATTACTTTCTCTGGATGTAGATAGCATTTTCCATGAGTCTTTTGGAATTGCCTTAGATTCTTGTATTGTTGAGAAGAGCTAAGTCTATCAAAGTCAGTCATCACACAAAGTTGCTGTTACTGTGTACAATGTTCTCCTGGTCTGCTCATTTCCCTCAGCATCAGTCCATACAAGTCTTTCCAAGTTTTTCTGAAGTCAGCCTGTTCATCATTTCTTATAGCAAAATAGTATTCCATTACATTCATATACTACAACTTGTTCAGCCATTCCCCAGCTGATGGGCATCCCCTCAATTTCCAATTCTTGGCCACCACAAAAATGAGCTGCTATAAATATTTTTGTACATATGGGTCCTTTCCCCATTTTTATGGTCTCTTTGGGATACAGATCTAAAAGTGGTATTGCTGGGTCAAAGAATATGCACAATTTTATAGCTCTTTGTGAATAGTTCCAAATTGCTCTCCAGAATGGTTGGATCAGTTCACAACTCCACCAACAATGCATTTGTTCCAATTTTCCCACATCTTCTGTGACATTTATAATTTTCCTGCTTTGTCATGTTAGCCAATCTGATAGGTGTAATGTGGTACCTCAGAGTTCTTTTAATTTGCATTTCTCTAATCAGTAGTGATTTAGAGCATTTTTTCATATGACTACAGATAGTTTTAATTTCTTTGTCTGAAAACTGTTCATATCCTTTGACCATTTCTCAATTGGGGAATGACTTGTATTCTTATAAATTTGACTAAGTTCTCTATATATTTTAGAAATAACCCTTTATCAGAGACATTGGCAGTAAAAAATTGTTTCCCAGCTGTCTGCTTCCCTTCTAATCTTGGTTATATTGGCTTTGTGCAAAAACTTTTTAATTTAATGTAATCAAAATTATCCATTTTGTATTTCATAATGTTCTCTATCTCTTGTTTGGTCACAAAATCTTCTATTCTCCTTAGATCTGACAGGTAAACAATTCTGTGCTCTCTTAATTTGCTTTTAGTCTTACCCTTTATGTCTAAATCATGTACCCATTTTGAACTTATCTTGCTATATGGTGTAAGATTTTGGTCTGTGCCTAGTTTCTGCCATATTATTTCCAGTTTTCCCAGCAGTTTTTATCAAATAATGAATTCTAATCCCAGAAGCTAGAGTCTTTGAGTTTATCAAAAAGTAGATTGTTATAGTCATTGGCTACTGTGTCTTGTGTACCTAATCTATTCCACTGATCTATGACTCTTTTTTTAGCCAGTACCAAGTAGTTTTAATGATTGCTGCTTTATAATACAGTTTTAGATGTGGTACAGCTAGGCCACTTTCCCTTGCATTTCTTTTCATTATTTTCCTTGATATTCTGGGCTTTTTGTTCTTCCAGATGAATTTTGTTATTATTTTTTTCTAGCTCTATAAAATAATTTTGGTACTTTGGTTAATATGGCACTAAATAAGTAAATTAGTTTAGGTAGAATTGTCATTTTTATTATACGAGTTCAGACTACCCATGAGCAACTGATATTTTCCCCATTACTTAGATGTGACTTTACTCGTGTGAAAAATATTTTATAATTATGTTCATATAGTTCCTGGGTTTGTCTTAGCAAGTAGAATCCAAAATATTTTATGTTGCATACAATTACTTTAAATGGAATTTTTCTTTCTATCTCTTGCTGTTGGCTTTCTTAGTATTACAAATACTGATGATTTATATAGGTTTATTTTATATCCTGCAACTTTGCTAAAGTTATTATTTGAAGTAGGTTTTTAGTTGGTTCTTGTAGGATTCTCTAAGTATACCATCATATCATCTGCAAAATGTAATAGCTTGGTTTCTTCTTTGCCTATTCTAATTCCTTCAATTTCTTTTTCTTCTCTTTTTGCCAAAGCTAACATTTCTAGTATGATAATGAATAAAAGTGGTGATAATGGGCATTCTTATTTCACCTCTGATCTTATTGGAAATGCTTCTAGCTTATCCCCATTACATATAATGCTTGCTGATGGTTTTAGATAGATGCTACTTATCATTTTAAGGAAAACTCCACTGATTCCTATGCTCTCTAGTCTTTTTAATAGAAATGGGTGCTGTATTTTGGCAAAAGCCTTCTCTGCATCTATTGAAATAATCATATGATTTCTGTTAGTTTTGTTATTGATGTGCTGAGTTATGCTGCTAGTTTTCCTGAATTTGAACCAGCCTTGCATTCCTAGTATAAATCCCACCTCATCATAGTCTATTATCCTTGTGAAAAGTTGCAACAATCTCTTTGCCAATGTTTTATTTAAAATTTTTGCATCTATATTGATTAGGGAAATTGGTCTACAATTTTCCTTCTGTGTTTTGGTTCTTCCATTTTAGGTATTAGCATCATATTTGTATCATAGAAATAATTTGATAGGAATCCTTCTTCTCTTATTTTTCCAAATAGCTTATGTAGTATTGGAATTAATTGTTCCTTAAATATTTGGTAGAATTCACTTGTGAATCCATCTGGCCCTGGAGATTTTTTCTTAGGGAGTTCATGAATAACTTGTTCAATTTCTTTTTCTGAAATGGAGTTATTTAAGTATTTTATTTCTGTTCTGTTGATCTAGGCAATTTATATTTTTCTAAGTATTCATCCATTTTGCTAAGATTGTCTGATTAATTGGTATACTATTGGGCAAAATAGCTCCTAATTATTGTTTTAATTTCCTCTTCATTGGTGATGAATTCACCCTTTTCATTTTTGATGCTGGTAATTTGGTTTTATTCTTTCTATTTTTTAATCAAATTAACCAAAGGTTTATCTATTTTATTGATTTTTTCATAAAATCATCTCTCCAAAAAGCAAAAACAAAATGGTAAAATAGTTGAGGAATATGTTGACATGTCCTTAATTTGGTGAATAGTATCAATATGAAGCCAAGAACTAGCAGCATCATTAATGGAGAAATCCTAGAACACATTCCAATAAGATCAAGCAAGCATCCACATTATCACCAAAATTATTTAATATGATTTTAGAAATTCAAACTATAACAAAAAGAAAAGGTAAAGGAAACTAAGGGAATAAGCATAGGCAAGGAATCTTACAGATTAACCAAAAAATAACTAACAATAGTATCATGAAAGAAGTAGGATATAAATTAAGCCTAATAAATGTTCAGTCTTTCTATATATCTCCCCCCCAAAAAAAAAAGAAAACAAAGATTGAAATTGAAATCATTTTTGAAATAACCTGAGAATGAATAAAATATTAGGGAATACTCCTTCTAATACACATAGGTATTATATAAATACAACTACAAAATAGTCCTTATAGAAACAAAGACAAATAGATAATTGGAGATATTAATTACATATATTTGAGTCGTGGAAATATAATGTAAATGACAACATTACCAAAATTATTTTACTTATTTAATTGTATAACAAGCAAACTACCAAAAGGTTACTTTATAGAACTAGAAATGTACCAAAATTTTTCTAAAGAACAAAAGGTCAAGAATCTCATGGGAAATAGCTTTTTTTTGTTGAGTGGAAGGAAGGGGTCCTAGCAGTGCCAGATAACAAACTATACCTGGAAGCAATAATATTCAAAACTATTTGGCATTAGTTTGAAAATAGAAAAGTTCATCATTGGAACAGATTATGCACAAAGGATCCTAAGTCAAACAAATATAGTAACATAGTGTTCAGTGAATCCAAACTACTGGAGAATGGACTCACTATGAACAAAAACAGCTCAGTAAACTAGGAAGCAATATGGCGCAAATTTTTGCTGTTGTTGAGTTGTTTCAGTTACATCTAACTCTTTGTGACTCCATTTGAGGTTTTCTTGGCAATGATACTGGAATGGTTTGCCATATTCTTCTCCAGCTCATTTTACAAATGAGGAACTGAGGGAAACAGGATGAAGCAAATTGCCCTGGGTAGCATAGCCAGTAAGTGTTTGAGGCCAGATTGGAACTCAGGAAGATGAGTATTCCTGATTTCAGGTCTAGCACTCTATGTAACATGCAACCTAGGTGCCCTCATGACAGAAATTAAGTTTAAACTAATATCTCACAAAGTAAGCTAAAAATAGGTACCTGACTTAGATTTAAACAGTCTCTCTCTGTCTCTGTCTCTGTCTCTGACACTATCACTCGCTCTCTCTCGTGCTCTCTCTCTCTCTCTCTCTCTCACACACATACATGCACACACACACACACACACACACACACACACAATCAGGAAAGTACTTAACTTTCATATCAATTTATAAAAATTCTTCACCAAACAAATGATACAGAAGATTACAGAAAATAAAGTGGCAACTTTTTTTAAATTTTATTAATTTATTTTTATTTATCAACAATCACTTCCATATGCTTTTGAGTTGAAAATTTTTCTCCCCCTTCCTTCCTCCCACCCTCCCTAACATGGCGCACAATCTGATATAGGCTTTACGTTTGCATTCCTATTAAACATATTATTTTCACATTACTGAAGTTGTAAGTAAAAATTAAAACCAATAGGAGGAACCATCAGAAAGATGAAACAAAACTCAACAGAAGGTAAAAATAAGTGATAGTGATTTGACTTCCATAGTTCTTTCTTTGGATGTGGACAGCATTTTCCATCCCGAGGCCTCTGGAGATGTCTTAGATCCTCGTAATGCTGAGAAGGGTTCAGTTTAACAATATTAGTCATTGCATAACATGGCTGTTATTGTGTACAAAGTCCTCTTGGTTCTGCTCACTTCACTCAGCATCAGACCATATAAGTCTTTCCAGGTTTTTCTGAAGTCAGCCTGTTCATCATTTCTTATAGCACAATAGTATTCCATTACATTCATATACCACAACTTGCTCAGCCATTCCCCAATGATGGGCATCCTCTCAATTTCCAATTCTTTGCCACCACAAAAAGAGCTGCTATGAATATTTTTGTACATGTGGGTCCTTTTCCCATTTGTTTGATCTCTTTGGGATATAGCCCTAGAAGTGCTATTGCTGGATCAAAGGGTATGCACATTTTTGTAGCCCTTTGGGCATAGTTCCAAATTGTTCTCCAAAATGGTTGGATCATTTCACAACTCCACCAACAATGTATTAGTGTTCCAATTTTCCCACATCTTCTCCAACATTTATCATTTTCCTGTTTTGTCATGTTGGCCAATCTGATAGGTGTGATGTGGTACCTCAGAGTTGTTTTGATTTGCATTTCTCTAATCAATAACATTTAGAGCATTTTTTCATATGACTATAGATGGCTTTAATTTCTTCATCTGAGAACTGTCTGTTCATATCCTTTGACCATTTATCAATTGGGGAATGGCTTGTGTTCTTATAAATTTGTCTTAATTCTCTATATATTTTAGAAATGAGGCCTTTATCAGAGAGACTGGTTGTAAAAATTCTTTCCCAATTTTCTACCTTCCTTCTAATCTTAGTTGCATTGGCTTTGTTTGTGCAAAAACTTTTCAATTTAATGTAATCAAAATTATCCATTTTGCTTTTCATAATGTTCTCTATCTCCTGTTTGGTCATGAATTCTTCTGTTCTCCATAGATCTGATAGGTAAACTATTCCTTGTTCTCCCAGTTTACTTATGGTATCAGCCTTTATATCTAAGTCATGAACCCATTTTGACTTTATTTTGGTATATGGTGTGAGATTTGGGTCTATGCCTAGTTTCTGCCATACTCTTTTCCAGTTTTCCCAGCAGTTTTTTTCAAAGAGTGGGTTCTTATCCCAGAAGCTGGGGTCTTTGGGTTTATCAAATAATAGATTACTATAGTCATTGACTACTGTGTCTTGCATATTTAACCTATTCCACTGATCCACCTCCCTATTTCTTAGCCAGTACCAAGCAGTTTTGATGATTGCTGCTTTATAATACAATTTAAGATCTGGAATTGCTAGGCCCCTTCCCCTGCATTTCTTTTCATTAGTTCCTTTGATATTCTGGACCTTTTGTTTTCCAAATGAATCTTGTTATTATTTTTTCTAACTCTATAAAATAATTTTGGTAGTTTGATTGGTATGGCACTGAATAAGTAAATTAGCTTAGGTAGGGGATTGTCATTTTTATTATATTAGCTCAGTCTACCCATGAGCAACTGATGTTTTTCCAATTATTTAGATCTGATTTTATTTGTGTGAAAAGTGTTTTGTAATTGTGTTCATAGAGTTCCTGGGTTTGTTTCGGAGGTAGACTCCTAAATATTTTATAATGTCTACAGTAAGTTTAAATGGGATTTCTCTTTCTATCTCTTGCTGTTGGGCTTTGTTGGTAATATATAGAAATGCTGATGATTTATGTGGGTTTATTTTATAGCCTGCAACTTTGCTAAAGTTGTTTATTATTTCAAGTAGTTTTTTACTTGATTCTCTAGGATTCTCTAAGTATATCATCATGTCATCTGCAAAGAGTGATAGCTTTGTTTCTTCTTTGCCTATTCTAATGCCTTCAATTTCTTTTTCTTCTCTTATTGCTAAAGCTAAGTTTCCAGTACAATATTGAATAACAGTGGTGATAATGGACATCCTTGTTTCACCCCCATCTTATTGGAAATGCTTCTAGCCTGTCCCCATTACATATAATACTTGCTGAAGATTTTAGATATATGCTATTTATTATTTTAAGGAAGACTCCATTTATACCTATGCTTTCTAGTGTTTTTAATAGGAATGGGTGTTGTATTTTATCAAAAGCTTTTTCTGCATCTATTGAGATGATCATGTGGTTTCTGTTGGTTTTGTTGTTGATATGCTCAATGATGCTGATAGTTTTCCTAATATTGAACCAACCCTGCATTCCTGGTATAAATCCTACCTGGTCATAGTGTATTATTCTTGTGATAAGTTGCTGCAATCTATTGCTAGTATTTTGTTTAAAATTTTTGCATCTATATTCATTAGAGAAATTGGTCTATAATTTTCTTTCTCTATTTTGACTCTTCCTGGTTTAGGTATCAACACCATATTTGTATCATAAAAAGAATTTGGTAAGACTCCTTCTTCACCTATTTTCCCAAATAGTCTATATAGTATTGGAATTAATTGTTCTTTAAATGTTTGATAGAATTCATGTAAATCCATCTGGCCCTGGAGATTTTTTCCTAGGGAGTTCATCAATGGCTTGTTCAATTTCTTTTTCTGAGATGGGGTTATTTAAGTATTTTACTTCCTCTTCGTTAATCTGGGCAATTTATATTTTTGTAAATATGTATCCATTTCACTAAGATTGTCAAATTTGTTGGCATATAGTTGGGCAAAATAATTCCTAATTATTGTTTTAATTTCCTCTTCCTTGGTGAGCTTCACCCTTTTCATTCTTGATACTAGTAATTTGGTTTTCTTCTTTCTTTTTTTTAATTAAATTAACCAAAGGTTTATCTATTTTATTGTTTTTTCATAAAACCAGCTCTTAGTTTTATTTATTAGTTCAATAGTTTTCTTAATTTCAATTTTATTAATTTTTCCTTTGGTTTTCAATATTTCTAATTTGGTGTTTAGTTGAGGATTTTTAATTTGTTCTTTTTCTAGTTTTTTTAGTTGTATGCCCAATTCATTAATCTCCTCTTTTTCTATTTTATTTATGTAAGCATTTAGAGATATAAAACTTCCCCTAAGAACTGCTTTTGCTGCATCCCATAGGTTTTGGTATGTTGTCTCATTATTGTCATTCTCTTGAATGAAATTATTGATTGTTTCTATGATTTGTTGTTTGACCCAATCATTTTTTAGGATTAGATTATTTAGTTTCCAATTATTTTTTAGTCTATCTTTCCATGGCCCTTTATTACATATAATTTTTATTGTCATGATCTGAAAAGGATGCATTTAATATTTCTGCCTTTCTGCATTGGATTGTGAGGTTTTTATGCCCTAGTACATGGTCAATTTTTGTGTATGTGCCATGTACTGCTGAGAAAAAAGTATATTCCTTTCTATCCCCATTCAGTTTTCTCCAGAGGTCTATCATACCTAACTTTTCTAATGTTCTATTCACCTCCTTAACTTCTTTCTTGTTTATTTTGTGGTTAGATTATCTAGTGCAGAGAGGGGGGGTTCAGGTCCCCACTAGTATAGTTTTGCTGTCTATTTCTTCCTGTAACTCCCTGAACTTCTCCTAAGAATTTGGATGCTATACCATTTGGTGCATATATGTTTAGTAATGATATTACTTCATTGTCTATGGTGCCTTTTAGCAGGATGTAGTTTCCTTCCTTATCTCTTTTGATTAGATCTATTTTTGCTTTTGCTTTGTCTGAGATCAGGATTGCTACCCCTGCTTTTTTTACTTCAGCTGACGCATAATATATTCTGCTCCAGCCTTTTACCTTTACCCTGTATGTGTCACTCTTTTTCAAATGTGTTTCCTGTAAACAACATATTATAGGATTATGGTTTTTAATCCATTCTGCAATCCATTTCTGTTTTATGGGAGAGTTCATCCCATTCACATTCACAGTTATGATTACTATCTGTGTCTTTTTTCCATCCTTTTCCCCTATTTATGCTTTTCTTTCTCCTTTTTCCTTTCCCCCCTTCACTAGTGTTTTGCTTTTGACCACCTCCTTCAGTCCCTCCCCCTTTTATTATCCCTTTCCCTTTTCTTCCCCTTTACTCTTACTGCTTCTTCCCTCCCTTCTTTCCCCCTCTTTTCTTTCCCCCTCCCTTTTCTTTCCTTTTCCCTCCTACTGCCTATAGGGCAAGTTAGATTTCTATACCTAACTGATTATGTTATGCCCTTCTTGAGCCAAATCTGATGAGAGTAAGGTTCAAACAATGCTCCCCCCCTTCTTTCCCTCTGCTGTAATAGGATTTTGTGTCTTTTCCTGTAATGTAATTTACCCTTGTCTGCCTCCCCTTTCTCAGTGCATTTCTAAGATCAGATTGATCCACTTATTTGGATCCATTTAACCCACTTGATTAGATTTTTTTTTATCATTACATCAAAGTCAACTAATATCCACCCTCTTTATGTATACTCCTTTAACAAGGTGTAATAACAATACAGTTCTCAAGGGTTGCAAGTCTCATATTCCCTTGTAGGGGTTTAAACAGCCCCCCCTTATTAACAACATATTGTATCTTTCTGTCCCATTTACCTTTTTAAGTCCTTCTTGAGTCCTGTACTTGAAGATCAAATTTTTTGTTGAGCTCTGGTCTTTTTATCAGGAAAGTTTGGAAGTCTCCTATTTTTGAATATCCACTCCTCCCTTGAAAAATGATGCTCATTTATTTTCTGGCCTTGGCTGCATTCCAAGCTCCTTTGCCTTAAATATCATGTTCCATGCCCTGCGTCTTTTAATGTAGAAGCTGCAAGGTCCTGTGTAATCCTGACTGTGGTTCCATGATATTTAAATTGTTTCTTTCTGGCTGCTTGCAGCACCTTCTCTTTCATCTGGTAATTTTGGAATTTTGCTATTATATTCCTTGGTGTTGTCAATTTGGGATCTCTTTCAGGTGGTGATTGGTGGATTCTTTCTATGGTTATTTTCCCTTCTGGTTCTAGGACTTCAGGGCAGTTTTCCTTTATGATTTCCTGAAAGATACTGTCCAGGCTCTTTTTTTCATCATGATTTTCAGGTAGTCCAATAATTTTTAAATTGTCTCTCCTGAATCGATTTTCCAGGTTGTTTTACAGATGAAGTATTTTACATTTTCATCTATTTTTTCATTTTTTTTGTTTCTGTTTGACTGATTCTTGCTCTCTCATAGAGACATTAGTTTCCATTTGTCCAATTCTAGTTTTTAACAGATTGTTTTCTTCTGTTAGTTTTTGTACTTTCCTTCTTCAATTGGCCAATTGTGTTTTTTAGGGACTTGTTTTCTTCAGTGTATTTTTTTTTCCAATTGGCCAATTGTATTTTTGAAGGACTCTTCTACCTCTCTCATTTGACTATTAAAATCCTTCTTGAGCTCTTCTAAGAAGGCTTTTTGGGCTTCAGACCAGTTCATATTCCCTTTTGTTGTTGCAGATGTGGGTTTGTTGACAATGTTGTCCTCTTCAGAATTTCTGTCTTGATCTTCACTCTTCTCATAATATGAATCTATGGTACGTTTCTTTTTACTCATGGTGTTTCTTTATTCCCTGGCCTTTAAAGAGATTGAGCTCTCCTGCTGGGGAACAGAGGCTGACCCAAGCTTCTTGTGTTGGGAGCCTAGGTCTTGGTCACTGGCTTTGTGTGCTGGGGCCTCTTATGCTGGCAATTGGAGGCTGTAGGTTTCTGGCAGCTTACCTTGTTGGGCTGGAATCAGCAAGGCTGGAACTTTCAGGCAATTCTAGGTTGCCTGCTTTTCCTTTCCTTTAGCTTTCTTCAGCTCATTTTAGATGGGTGCTGCAGGGTGTTTATCTGCCTGGGGCCCCCTGCAGTGTTGTCTCCCTCCTTCTGCTAATGCACTGGGAGATTCCTTTGTGGTAGAGTGCCAGGCACCTGGTGGTTTTCTGAGCTGGTTTCCAGGTTCCCCCCTCACTGAGGCACTGGGGTCCAGGTGTTGGTGTTTGCCTGTTCTACCACCTGGGCTTCAGGATTTCTTCACAATTGGAGGCTGCAGGGCTCTGACAGCTCACCTGGTGTTGGGTTGGAACAGCAAGGCCAGGGCTTTAGGAAGCCTTTAGGTTGTTTTCTTCACCTCCTTTCAGATGAATGTTGCAGGGTACTTATCTGCCTGGGGCCCCTTGTAGTTCTACCTCCCTTATTTTTGCTGAGGCACCGGGAGACCCATTTGCTGGGCTGCTGCACTACTGCTCCCCTTTCTTCTAGTTCAGGTGTTCCAAGGTTTTTTTTCTGGGGATATTTTCTGGGTTTTCAGAGGTTGATAGGGGAGAGTGAGAGTGACTACCTTTTCACTCCGCCATCTTGGCTCCCTTAAAGTGACAATTCTGATTACTGAAATTGATTTTTTTTTGTCCAAAGAGAAGTAATGCATTTTTGCTTTGAAGGGAAGTAGCTAAATTTAAAAAAGCATTTGTAGCAAGTTTCTATGTTAGACATCTAGTATACAAGATTTATAGGTAACTAATAAATATATAAAACAAGAGCCATTCCCCAATAGGTAAATGATCAAAGAACATGAATAGTCAATTTTGTAAAGAAAAAGGCAAAAAAAATCAAGTTTATCAATAACGTGGAAAAAATATTCCAAGTTACTACTACTGCATGCAAAATTAAAACAAACCTTACCCATCAGATTGGCAAAGATGACAGAAAAGAGAACATGATAGCTGTTGGACAGAATGTGAGAGGAGAGATACAAGAATGCATAATATTGGCAAGGCTTTGGATTGCTTCAAACATTCTGGAAAACAATTTGGAACTCTATTCAAAAGTCATTAAACTTTGCAAACGCTTCAACCCAGCAATATATCTATGAGGCATACACAGCAAAGAAATCAAGGAAGGAAGAAAATAAGTTTAAAAATATAAATAACAATGTATATGTATATGCATAGGTCCATATGTAAAATATGCATAATAATACTTTTTGTTACAACAAATATTCAGAAACAGGCAGTGTCTATCAATTAGGGAATAGGTGAACAAATTATGGCATATAAATATTATGTAGTACTATTGTGCCCTAAGATATGAGGAACAGAATGGATTCAGAGAAACTGGGAAGACTTCTATGATTTTGTATAGAACGAAACCATTGCTTTCTTCATGTGAAATGAGGATTATGACATCTTTACAAGATTGATGTGGGGATCAAATGAGACAACATAAATAAAGCACTTGGAAAACCTTAAAGATGTTGTATATTCAGTATTTTAATTATATTAATGAAAATATGAATTAATTTAATGAATATATTAATATTGTAATTAATTGTCTGTCATGTGACAGGCACTGGGCTAAACACTTTATAAATATTTCATTTGATCTTCATGATAACCTTGTGAGGTAGGTACTACTAATATGATCCCCATTTTACAGTTAAGGAAACTAAGGTAAACAGTGGTTAAGTTGTTTGCCCAAGGCCATGCAGCTAGGAAATATCTAAGGCTGAATCAGAACTTTCCTGATTTCAAATCTAGGGTTCTATCCATGACACCATCTAGCAATTCCTACATGAATGATAGATATTGCTATTATTGCTATGATTACTACCTTATAAAGAAAAATACTTTTGGAAAATATCTGGTGAATACAATGTGCAACAACTCCAGCGGGCCAATGATAAAGCATGTTCCTTGGAAAAGCAGTGATGGGCTAGAGGTTTAGAATGACATTTATATTTAAGACAGGGCCACAATGTGGATTTGTTTTACTTTATTATTTGTGTACAAATAAGGGATTTACGGAATGCAGGGGGAGATGGAGGGAGATGAGAACGGTGCTAATAATGCAATACCACTTTTTTCATGAAAAATGAAGGAAAGGGCTATCAATGAAACTTTTTTTAATGTGCAAAAGAGAACAAAGGGATTCACAGACCAGTAGGTTAACTTTCTAATTAAAATGTCGAATTTAGTGTGTGTGTGTATATATGTATGTATGTATGTATGTACATATGTGTGTGTGTGTGTGTGTGTGTGTGTGTGATTTTAAAATTAAGTACTTCCAAACTTTAAAAAGTCACAGTCTCTTTGGTAGTATAGTCAAAGAATAGATTTAGGATCAGAGGCTTTAGGTTGGAATCCCACGTGATCTCCAAACTCCCTTCTTGCTCTAAAAATAAACACCCTTATGGTTCTCTAGTCCAGAAGGGAAAATAAGAAATGTATACCAGTATCTATAATACAAAATAGGATATGATTAATACAGAAGAGAGAGACAAACAAGGTATTAGGAGAGATGCAGTGAAGGTTGCTAAGAATGAGAAATGATTCTTGGAAGAAGGATAGAATGATAGAGCTAGAAAAGGACTGAGAATCACATGGTCCAAACATTTCATGCTTCAAAACAAGGCCCCAAAGAACAACGTGACTTGCCCATGATTACATGGATCCTAAATAAAAGAGGCAGGATTCAAACCAAGCACTTCTGATTCCAAAACCATTGCTCTTTTCATGATTGCATTATGGCATCTAGGAACAGGTGTGTTGAAGCTAAGCTTTATAGAAAGATGAGCAGTATTTCCATTGTTGGATAAGGAATGATGTGAAGAATTTAAAGAATAGGAATAATTTGTATATTATAACTTGTATACCTATGGGTGGTCTTACAGTGCTTCGAAATAATCTTTTTCTGTTTAACAAAGTTATTTATTCCTGTTTAGAGCTATATTTACATGAGCCATTTGCTCAGAAAGCTTTGTTTTCAACAGTGATACAAAGGTAACTTTATTCCAGGATCTATTCTAATTAGAAAAGAAAATTAAAACTGGAAAATAATTTGACAAATTAAAGGATCAGGATTATATAGATCCATACCTGAAAAAAAGATCTCACAAACTATCTGGTCAAACTGTTTCCTTTTATAGGTGGAGAAAATGAGTCCCACAGATGTTAAATGATTTGTCCATGACCATAATGTAATGCTAGAATTAGGAATTAAAGTTCTTTCTACCACATCGTGCTTCACTTAGTTTGCCACCCTCTTACCCCAAACCCATTTTGTGGAAGAAAAAACAAGTCCAGAGTGGAGAAATATTCTGCCTAAGGTTATAACACATGCTAGAGAAAGAATAGGATTCAAATATAGTTCTTTTGAATCTCAATTCAGTGTATTTTCCCCTATACCACACAATCTAAAATTCATAATTAAGTGGGAATATTTTGAAGGCTGACTCACAAAAGAAGGTGGAACCTCCAAAGATTATCCTAGTGGTCTATTCAAATAGTGAGACCCCACCTATTTACCCTAGATTTTGCTGTTGTTTTAAGGCTTGCTTATTAAGATTCTTTTTTTTTTTAGAACTTTAAAAAGAAAGGGTCCATAGAAGTCCTTCTTGAATATATTTCTATGTTTGGCAGAACCTAAATCATTTCTATGAATTGGGAAATTGTCATGGTTGCTCCTTTCTGAACATAGCCAGCACTCTCTCTCTCTCTGGGCTGGCTTACTCCCTCAATCTACCCTCAGACTTAAGGTTTTAGGTTCCCAGAGATGGATTAGCTGCACATGACCATGACTCAAACTCTCAGGATCCTAGGAGATAACTCCAATGGGTGTGAGAAAGGAGAAAGAGGAGTGGTGAGAAATGGCACATGTTGCTATTATGCATTACATTAGGTCCTGAAATGTGTCTCCCAGTTACATAAAATTATTTACCATGACACCTCAACCTTTTGAAAATTATGTAACAGAAATGTATTATATTTCATTCCCACCTCCATGCATTAGAAAATAAAGGGAAAAACAAACTCTTGGTGAGATTTACACACACACACACACACACACACACACACACACACACACTATATATATGTATGTGTATGTATGTATATTATATATTTGTGTGTATTATGTATGTATATTATATATTTGTGTGTATTATGTATGTGTGTGTGTGTGTGTATGTCTTATTCTGCACCTTGAGTCCATTGCCTCCCTATTAGAAGGTGGGTCACGTGCTACATCATAAGGAATTGTTGCTAATCATTGAATGGATCATATTTCATAAGCTTCTCAAAGTTGTTTGTCTTTATAATTCAGTTGTTATTGTATACTTTGTTATTTGTGTAAATTATCCTCTGGATTCTTCTCACTTAATTCTGTATTAGTCTGAAACCATCGCTTTCATAATTTTTTAGGGTACAATAATATTCAAATACTACTTATGTATCCTAAATCATTTAACCATTTTTTAATTAATGGACAATCACTTTCCAGTTCTCAACCACTACAAACAAAAGAAAACAAAATATGTATTTTCATACATATGGGTCCTTTTACTCTTCTTTTGGGGGGAAGTTGGCCTAGTATTGTTATCACTCCATCAGAAGGTATGTATAATTCAGTGATTTTTAGACTAAATTTCCATTTGCTTTTCATATCTCCATCAATAATGCAATAATATGCTCATTTTTTTCACAGGCCCTCCAATAATTACATTTGTTCTCATCTTTGTCAGTTTGAGTGTTGTGAGTTAGATCTTAAGAATTGTTCATAAATTGAGACTTCCGCTTCCGGGAGCCAAGATGGTGGAGTGAAAAGGTAGTCGCTCTCACTCTCCCCTATCAACCTCTGAAAACCCAGAAAATATCACTCCAGAAAAAAAACCCTGGAACACCTGAACTAGAAGAAAGACAAGGAGCAGCAGTGCAGCAGCCCAGCAAATGGGTCTCCCAGTGCCTCAGAAAAATTAAGGAGGCAAAACTACAAGGAGCCCCAGGCGGACAAGTACCCTACATCTGAAACGAGGTGAGGAAAACAACCTAAAGGCTTCCTGAAGCCCCAGCCTTGCTGATTCCAACTCAACACCAGGTGAGCTGTAGCAGACCTGAAGCCTCCAATTGTGAAGAAATCCTAAAGCACAGGTGGTAGAACAAGAAAAACACCAACACCTGGACCTCCCAGTGCCTCAGTGAGGGTGGGGGGAACCAGGGGAAACCAGCTCAGAAAACCACCAGGAGCCTCAGCACTCCACTGCAAAGGAATCTCCCAGTGCATTAGCAGAAACAAGGGAGACAACACTGCAGGGGGCCCCAGGCAGATAAACATCCTGCAGCACCCATCTAAAAGGAGCAGAAGAAAGCTAAAGCAAAGGAAAAGCAGGCAACCTAGAATTGCCTGAAAGTTCCAGCCTTGCTGATTCCAGCCCAATATAAGGTAAGCTGCCAGAAACATGCAGCCTCCATTTCCCAGCATAAGAGGTCCCAGCAAGCGAAGCCAGTGACCAAGACCCAGGCTCCCAACACAGGAAGCTTGGGACAGTACCCTCTGTTCCCCAGCAGGAGAGGTCAATCTCTTTAAAGGCCAGGGAATAAAGAAACACCATGAGTAAAAAGAAACGTACCATAGATTCATATTATGAGAAGAGTGAAGATCTAGACAGAAATTCTGAAGAGGACAACATTGTCAACAAACCCACACCTGAAGCAACAAAATGGAATACGAACTGGTATGAAGCTCATAAAGCCTCCTTAGAAGAGCTCAAGATGGATTTTAATAGTCAAATGAGACAGGTAAAAGAATCCTTCAAAAATACAATTGGCCAGTTGGAAAAAAATACACTGAAGAAAACAAGACCCTAAAAAACACAATTGGCCAATTGAAAAAGGAAGGACAAAAAGTAACAGAAGAGTACACTGAAGAAAACAAGTCCCTAAAAAACACAATTGGCCAGTTGAAGAAGGAAGTACAAAAACTAACAGAAGAAAACAATCTGCTAAAAACTAGAATTGGACAAATGGAAACTAATGTCTCTATGAGAGAGCAAGAATCAGTCAAACAGAAACAAAAAAATGAAAAAATCGAGGAAAGTGTAAAATACCTCATCAGTAAAACAACCGACCTGGAAAATCGACTCAGGAGAGACAATTTAAAAATTAATGGACTACCTGAAAATCATGATGAAAAAAAGAGCCTGGACAGTATCTTTCAGGAAATCATAAAGGAAAACACCCCAGAAGTCCTAGAACCAGAAGGGAAAATAACCATAGAAAGAATCCATCATTCACTACCTGAAAGAGATCCCAGATTGACAATGCCAAGAACTATAATAGCAACATTCCAAAATTACCAGATGAAAGAGAAGGTGCTGTAAGCAGCCAGAAAAGAAACAATTTAAATATCATGGAAACACAGTCAGGATTACACAGGACCTTGCAGCTTCTACGTTAAAAGACTGCAGGGCATGGAACATAATATTCCATAAGGCAAAGGATCTTGGAATGCAGCCAAGGATAAATTACCCAGCAAACATGAGCATCATTTTTCAAGGGAGGAGATGGGTATTCAATGAAATAGGAGACTTCCAAACTTTCCTGATAAAAAGACCAGAGCTTAACAAAAAATTTGATCTTCAAGTACAGGACTCAAGAAGGAGTTAAAAAGGTAAATGGGACAGAAGGATACAATATGTTGTTAATGGGGGAGATGTTTAAACCCCTACAAGGGAATATGACACTTGCAACCCTTGAGAACTGTATTGTTATTACCCCTTGTTAAAGGAGTATACATAAAGAGGGTGGATATTTATTGACCTTGATGTAATGATAAAAAAAAATTCTAATCAAGTGGGTTAAATGGATCCAAATAAGCGGATCAATATGATCATAGAAAATGCACTGAGAAAGGAGGAAGCAGACAAGGGTAAATTACATTACAGGAAAAGACACAAAATCCTATTACAGCAGAGGGAAAGAAGGGGGGGAGCATTGTTTGAACATTACTCTCATCAGATTTGGCTCAAGAAAGGCATAATATAATCAGTTAGGTGTAGAAATCTAACTTGCCCTATAGGCAGTAAGAGGGAAAAGGGGAAAGAAAAGGGAGTGGGAGAAAGAAGGGAGGGAAGCAGCAGTAAGACTAAAGGGGAAGAAAAAGGACCTTTCCTTTTTAATAAATAATAATATAATAATAGGGGGAAGGGACTGAAGGACGCGGTGGTCAAAAGCAAAAAAACTAGTGAAGGGGGGAAAGGAAAAAGGAGAAAAAAAGCATAAATGGGGGGAAAAAAGGATGGAGAAAAAGACATAGTAATCATAACTGTGAATGTGTATGGGATGAACTCTCCCATAAAACGGAAATGGATTGCAGAATGGATTAAAAACCATAATCCTACAATATGTTGTTTACAGGAAACACATCTGAAAAAGAGTGACACATACAGGGTAAAGGTAAAAGGCTGGAACAGAATGTAATATGCATCAGCCGAAGTGAAAAAAGCAGGGGTAGCAATGCTGATCTCAGACAAAGCAAAAGCAAAAATAGATCTAATGAAAAGAGATAAGGAAGGAAACTACATCCTGCTAAAAGGCACTATAGACAATGAAGTAATATCATTACTAAACATATATGAACCAAATGATATAGCATCCAAATTCTTACAGGAGAAGTTCAGGGAGGTACAGGAAGAAATAGAGAGCAAAACTATGCTAGCGGGGGACCGGAACCTCCCCCTCTCGGAACTAGATAAGACTAACCACAAAATAAACAAGAAAGAAGTTAAGGAGGTGAATACAATATTAGAGAAGTTAGGTATGATAGTCCTCTGGAGAAAACTGAATGGGGATAAAAAGGAATATACTTTTTTCTCGGCAGTACATGGCACATACACAAAAATTGACCATGTACTAGGGCATAAAACCCTCACAATCCAGTGCAGAAAGGCAGAAATATTAAATGCATCCTTTTCAGATCATGACACAGTAAAAATTATATGTAATAAAGGCCATGAAAAGATAGACTAAAAAATAATTGGAAACTAAATAATCTAATCCTAAAAAATGATTGGGTGAAACAACAAATCATAGAAACAATCAATAATTTCATTCAAGAGAATGACAATAATGCAACAACATACCAAAACCTATGGGATGCAGCAAAAGCAGTTCTTAGGGGAAGTTTTATATCTCTAAATGCTTACATAAATAAAATAGAAAAAGAGGAGATTAATGAATTGGGCATACAACTGAAAAAAACTAGAAAAAGAACAAATTAAAAATACTCAACTAAACACCAAATTAGAAATATTGAAAACCAAAGGAAAAATTAACAAAATTGAAATTAAGAAAACTATTGAACTAACAAATAAAACCAAGAGCTGGTTTTATGAAAAAAAAACAACAAAATAGATAAGCTTTTGGGTAATTTAAGTAAAAAAAGAAAGAAGAAAACCAAATTACTACTATCAAGAATGAAAAGTACGAAGCTACCACCAAGGAAGAAGAAATTAAAACAATAATTAGGAATTATTTTGCCCATCTATATGCCAACAAATCTGACAATCTTAGTGAAATGGATGCATATTTACAAAAATACAAATAGCCCAGAGTAACCGAAGAGGAAGTGAAATACTTAAATAACCCCATCTCAGAAAAAGAAATTGAACAAGCCATTGATGAACTCCCTAGGAAAAAATCTCCAGGGCCAGATGGATTTACGTGAAAATTCTATCAAGCATTTAAAGAACAATTCATTCCAATACTGTAGAGACTATTTGGGAAAATAGGTGAAGAAGGAGTCTTACCAAATTCTTTTTATGATACAAATATGGTGTTGATACCTAAACCAGGAAGAGTCAAAATAGAGAAAGAAAATTATAGACCAATTTCTCTAATGAATATAGATGCAAAAATTTTAAACAAAATACTAGCAAGTAGATTGCAGCAACTTATCACAAGAATAATACACTATGACCAGGTAGGATTTATACCAGGAATGCAGGGTTGGTTCAATATTAGGAAAACTATCAGCATCATTGAGCATATCAACAACAAAACCAACAGAAACCACATGATCATCTCAATAGATGCAGAAAAAGCTTTTGATAAAATACAACACCCATTTCTATTAAAAACCCTAGAAAGCATAGGTATAAATGGAGTCTTCCTTAAAATACTAAATAGCATATATCTAAAACCTTCAGCAAGAATTATATGTAATGGGGACATGCTAGAAGCATTTCCAATAAGATCGGGGTGAAACAAGGATGTCCATTATCACCACTGTTATTCAATATTGTACTGGAAACTTAGCTTTAGCAATAAGAGAAGAAAAAGAAATTGAAGGCATTAGAATAGGCAAAGAAGAAACAAAGCTATCACTCTTTGCAGATGACATGATGATATACTTAGAGAATCCTAGAGAATCAAGTAAAAAACTACTTGAAATAATAAACAACTTTAGCAAAGTTGCAGGCTATAAAATCAACCCACATAAATCATCAGCATTTCTATATATTACCAACAAAGCCCAACAGCAAGAGATAGAAAGAGAAATCCCATTTAAACTTACTGTAGACATTATAAAATATTTAGGAGTCTACCTCCCGAAACAAACCCAGGAACTCTATGAACACAATTACAAAACACTTTTCACACAAATAAAATCAGATCTAAATAATTGGAAAAACATCAGTTGCTCATGGGTAGGCCGAGCTAATATAATAAAAATGAGAATCCTACCTAAGCTAATTTACTTATTCAGTGCCATACCAATCAAACTACCAAAAAATTATTTTATAGAGTTAGAAAAAATAATAAGATTCATTTGGAAAAACAAAAGGTCCAGAATATCAAAGGAACTAATGAAAAGAAATGCAGGGGAAGGTGGCCTAGCAATTCCAGATCTTAAATTGTATTATAAAGCAGCAATCATCAAAACTGCTTGGTACTGGCTAAGAAATAGGGAGGTGGATCAGTGGAATAGGTTAAATATGCAAGACACAGTAGTCAATGACTATAGTAATCTATTATTTGATAAACCCAAAGACCCCAGCTTCTGGGATAAGAACCCACTCTTTGAAAAAAACTGCTGGGAAAACTGGAAAAGAGTATGGCAGAAACTAGGCATACACCCAAATCTCACACCACATACCAAAATAAAGTCAAAATGGGTTCAGACTTAGATATAAAGGCTGATACCATAAGTAAACTGGGAGAACAAGGAATAGTTTACCTATCAGATCTATGGAGAACAGAAGAATTCATGACCAAACAGGAGATAGAGAACATTATGAAAAGCAAAATGGATAATTTTGATTACATTAAATTGAAAAGTTTTTGCACAAACAAAGCCAATGCAACTAAGATTAGAAGGAAGGTAGAAAATTGGGAAAGAATTTTTACAACCAGTCTCTCTGATAAAGGCCTCATTTCTAAAATATATAGAGAATTAAGACAAATTTATAAGAACACAAGCCATTCCCCAATTGATAAATGGTCAAAGGATATGAACAGACAGTTCTCAGATGAAGAAATTAAAGCCATCTATAGTCATATGAAAAAATGCTCTAAATCGTTATTGATTAGAGAAATGCAAATCAAAACAACTCTGAGGTACCACATCACACCTATCAGATTGGCCAACATGACAAAACAGGAAAATGATAAATGTTGGAGAAGATGTGGGAAAATTGGAACACTAATACATTGTTGGTGGAGTTGTGAAATGATCCAACCATTTTGGAGAACAATTTGGAACTATGCCCAAAGGGCTACAAAAATGTGCATACCCTTTGATCCAGCAATAGCACTTCTAGGGCTATATCCCAAAGAGATCAAACAAATGGGAAAAGGACCCACATGTACAAAAATATTCATAGCAGCTCTTTTTGTGGTGGCAAAGAGTTGGCAATTGAGAGGATGCCCATCCATTGGGGAATGGCTGAGCAAGTTGTGGTATATGAATGTAATGGAATACTATTGTGCTGTAAGAAATGATGAACAGGCTGACTTCAGAAAAACTTGGAAAAACTTATATGGTTTGATGCTGAGTGAAGTGAGCAGAACCAAGAGGACTTTGTACACAATAGCAGCCACATTATGTGTTGACTAATATTGTTAAACTCAACCCTTCTCAGCATTATGAGGATCTAAGACATGTCCAGAGGCCTCGGGATGGAAAATGATGTCCACATCCAAAGAAAGAAGTATGGAAGTCGAATCATTATCACTTATTTTTACCTTCTGTTGAGCTTTGTTTCATCTTTCTGATTGTTCCTCTTATTGGTTTTAATTTTTACTTACAACTTCACTAATGTGAAAATATGTTTAGTGGGTATGTAAATGTAAAGAGTATATCAGATTGTGCTTAGTCTTGGGGAGGGTGGGGGGGAGGAAAAGGGAGAAAAATTTTTCAACTCAAAAGCAAATGGAAAAAAAATTTAAAAATTATTAAAAGAAAAGAATTGTTCATAAATCATTTTTATATGACTGTTGATAGGGTATTTTTGGAAACTTTTTGCAACCTTGAATAATTGATTTATCATTTGAGGAGTAATTCTTGTTATTTTAAATTTGAATCAGTTCCTTATATACTTTGGGAAAGAGATATTTATGAGAAACACTTTCTACAAATATTTTTTTCATAATTTCCATTCTAATTTTATCTGAATTTATTTTGTTTGTGAAAAAAAATTCAGTTTCACGTAATCAAAATTAATCGTGTTATATTCTGGGTGCCAAGATGGCAGAGTAAAAGCAGTGACTTGCTTAAGCTCTCCCCCAAACCCCTTGAAATACCTACAAAATGGCTCTAAACCAATTCTAAAGCAGCAGAACCCATAAAAAAAGACAGTTTCCAGTCCAACACAACCTGGATGATTGATCAGAAAGGTATATCACACTGAGCAGGTAGAGAAGCACAGTTTGGCATGGGTGCACAGGCCTCAGCAAACCTGGAGCAGGGTTCAGAGGATTGAATCATGGGCAGCTGTGCCAGTTTCCAGAACTCTCAATCCACGAATGGCAAAACAATTTAGAAGGTCAGTTAGAAAAGTCTGTGTCTGTGGTGAGGGAGAAAAGTGGGACTTCCCAGTCCCATTCCCTGAGCCTGGCACTGGGGCAGCAGCTGCTTCCAGAGCTTCTTGCCCACAGACTGAAGGGGAATCAAGTGGCTGATCAGAGTGGGATTGCAGAGATATTTTTGCTGGTGCAGGATTTTCTTGCTTTGCCTGTGCTTGGATCTGGGTCACAGTTCTGGGTGGCGGTCCTGGGGCAAGGAGGAGCACTGTCTTGGTGGAGCTTGTAGTGGAGGTGAAGAAAAATCCTTCTTATAGTTCCAAGACAGAAAAGAGTGCTTGTGGTCACTCATAGACCAGAGCACAGGCAGAAAAGGAGTAAACACCTTGCCCTTGATCATAACACCTTGGAAGAATTGAAAATTTCCAGGTCCCTATATATCTCTGAAAACAGCTGCACATACCCTCTGAAGCTTGGGACCTTACATTCTCCACACTGGAAACAGACTCCTACCTTAACAAAGAGTTTATAACTCAAGCAATTGGCTGGGATCATGAGCAAGCAGCACCAAAAGAGGCAGACTATAGAATCTTACTGTGGTGTCAAAGATCAAAATATACAACCAGAAGAACACAACAAAGTCAAAGCTCCCACATCCAAAACCTCCAAGAAAAATATGAATTGGTCCCAGGCCATGGAACAGCTCAAAAAGGATTTTGAGAAGCAAGTAAGAGAAGTAGAGGAAAAACTGAGAGTGATGCAAGAAAATCATGAAAAATAAGTCAACAGCTTGCTAAAGGAGACTCAAAAAAAATAATGAAGAAAATAACACCTTAAAAAATAGCCTAACCCCAATGGCAAAAGAGGTCCAAAAAAGCCAGTCAGGAGAAGAATGCCCTAAAAAGCAAAATTGGCCAAATGGAAAAGGAAGTCCAAAGACTACTGAAGAAAATACTTCCTTAAAAATTAGAATGGAGAAATTGGAAGCCAGTCACTTTATGGGAAATCAAGATGATATAAAACAAATCCAAAAGAATGAAAAAATAGAAGTGAAAGTGAAATATCTCATTGGAAAAACAACTTACGTGGAAAATAGGTATAGGAGGGAGAATTTAAAAATTATTGGACTATCTGAAAGCCATGAACAAAAAAAGAGCCTGGACATAATCTTTCAAGAAATTATCAAGGAAAACTGCCCTGATATTTTAGAACCAGAGGGCAAAGTAGAAATTGAAAGAATCCATCTATCACCTCCTCAAGGAGATCCCCAAAGGAAAACCCCTAGAGGGCACAGGGTGAGTTGAAGATGAAGGGGTGATATCTGGATAAAAAAAATTTGGAGGTGAGAGAGGATTATACTGGGAGAAGGAGAAAGGGAGAGGTAGAATGGGGTAAATTATCTCACATGAAACAGGCAAGAAGAGGCTTTTACAATAGAGGGGAAGTGGGGGAAGGTGAGATGGAATGAGTGAATCTTATTCTCATAGGATTTGGCTTAAGGAGGAAATAACATACACAATTAGGTATGGAAATCTATCTTACCCTACAGGAAAATAAGAGGGGAAGGGGACAAGAGAGCAGGGGGATGATAGAGAAGAGGGCAGATTGGTGGAGGGGATAATCAGAAGCAAACACTTGTGAGGAGGGACATGGTCAAAAGAGAGAAGAAAATAAAAGGGGGCAGGACAGGATAAATGGAAATATACTTAGTTTTTCACAACATGACTACTATAGACACGTTTGGCATGACTACACATGTATAACCTGTATCGAGTTGCTTGCTTTTTCAATGAGGGTGGGTGAAGAGGGAGGAAGGGAGAAAATTTGGAACCCAAAGTTTTAAAACTGCATTTAAGAATAAAAAAAATCATGTTATATTCTGCTGACCTCTCTATCTTTTATTTGTTCATGAATTCTTTCCCTAATCATAAATGTAAAAGGTAAATTATTCTTTGATATCTCTGTCATATATCCACTCCTTGCTTACCTTGGTCTATGGTGTTAGATGTTAGTATAAACCTTATTTCTGTTTTCAAGTTTTCTGGCCAGATTTTGTCAAACAGTGAGCCCAATATTTGAGCTCTTTGGTTTTATCAAACATTTAGAAAATAGGCGTCCTTAATTCCAGATGTTATGTAACTATGCTCTGCCACTGATTGACCTCTTTATATTTAAGCAGTACCAAATCAGTTTGATAATTAGTGATTTGTAATGTAGTATGAGATCTGGCATTAGAGGCTTCCTTGATTCCTCTCACCTTTTTTTTCCACTATTTCCCTTGATGTTTTTAATCGTTCCTCCAAGTAAATTTAATTATAATCTTTTGTAGCTTTATAAAGTAATTGTTTAATAGTTTACCTGGCATTTCTTTGAATAAAGAGAATAAATAAATAAATATAAAGAAAATATAAAGAAACAAACAAGTAAATAGAAATATGAGGTGCTCTTGAGTTGGCTTCAGTTCTTCCTAACAATAAATATTTAGCTCTGAACAACAATACCTGCAACTGCAGCAAGTCATCATCCCTTTCCTCAGCGTGCTCCCAGGCTTTTCTTCAGCCAATGCATAAAGATGTTTCTCTTCTAATTAGCATTCTCCCAATTACAACAGCTGAAGCCTTCCTGTCTTTCAACTATCTGCTCCTTCTGATGTTTTTTAACATCTCCTGTTGACTTCTTGACTGTTCCTCTCACTGTTCAGGTGATTTCTTCACTGCCTCTAATGGCTCAAACCAGAGCCTTCTGATTGTCAGTGATTCTTCCTTCCCTTGTGATCTGAGACTCATGAAATCCAACTTTCTATTAGTTAAGCAGCCAACAATCCTTATTTAATCTTCCTATATTCCCCAAACAGGGCAGCTAGGTGGCACACTGGGCCTGAAGTCAAGAAGACTCATCTTCCCAAGTTCAAATCTGGTATCAGATATTAGCTGTATGTTACTGACTAGCCGTGTGACATTGAGCAATTCACTTAACCTGTTTGCCTCAGTTTCCTCACCTGTGAAATAAGCTAGAGAAGGAAAGGGCAAATTATTCCAGTATCTGTATTGAGAAAACCCCAAATGGAGTCATAAAGAGTTTGACCTGACTGAAAAATTCTCCAAACTGCTATTTGATTACTCTTTTGTGAGTTTGGACCTCTCACACTCTATAAAAACAGTCAAATGAAAAAGACCTAAAGAACCACAATGCCCTATGGCTTCAGTTATTTCTTTGCCCTCAAATAGGTCCTTTTGCGGCTGCCTTCACATTTTTGAGTGTGCCCCAATATTATTTTTCTGTTCCTTTCAGCAACCAAAATGTTCACATATAAAAATGATAACACTTCAGACTTTGATTTAATCCTTTTCTTCCTCACCTAATGGTTTGATTTCTTCCCTTTTCACAGCAAAACTTCTCGCATGTGAAAAGGCAGCATCTTGCCCTAAAAAGGCACCTAAATTAAATTAAATTAAATTAAATTAAATTAAAATAAGATCATGCCTGTTTAGAAATATAGAGGACTAGCTAATCAGGGGAAAATATATTGATCAATTTGATGGGTTTATAGGACAGTGAGCCTTTCTTAACTGACTGTATCTGCTTACTAAAAGGTAGACATGCCCATTGGCAATGTCTTTGAGAGGAAGGGAGATATCTGCTTATACATGTCTCAATCATGTCGTCTTCAGGTTTAAGCCAACTCCTTAAGTGTTCTCACTGGGAATAAGTTTATAGGTTTGGGCATATATGAATCAAAATAGATTTTTGTGCTGGGCCTATAGAGAGAGATTTTTATTGATCTTCACTGTAATGTTGGCCCCTTTCGTATATGGGGGGGGGAGGAGAGTGAGAGAGAGAGAGAGAGAAAGAGAGAGAAGAGAAGAGAAGAGAAGAGAAGAGAAGAGAAGAGAAGAGAAGAGAGAGAAGAGAAGAGAAGAGAAGAGAAGAGGAGAGGAGAGGAGAGGAGAGGAGAGAGAGGAGAGGGGGAGGAGAGGGGAGGAGAGGAAGAGGGAGGGGAGGGGAGGGGGGAGAGGGGAGGGGAGGAGGGGAGGGGAGGGGAGGGAGGGGAGGGGAGGGGAGAAGGGGAGGGGAGGGGAGGGGAGGGGAGGAGGGGAGGGGAGGAGGGGAGGGGAGGGGAGGGGAGGGAGGGGAGGGAGGGGAGAGGAGGGGAGGGGGGGAGGGGAGGGGAGAAGAAGAGAAGGAGAAGGAGAAGAGGAGGAGGAGGGGGGGAAGATCTGAGAGCAGCAGAGCTGAGAGTAGACCTATGGGGGCCAGGGTTATGTGGCAAGGGGGTAGAAGGCACAGCAAAAGACTGATAATAGACATAGGTATGGCCTCATCCCTCAAACATTCAAAAATTCTAATGGCTATTTGGGATGGAGGCATAGTGCAATTGCTGAGAATAGATTACCTGAAAACCCAAGTTCTAGGCTGTAGATATGGAAATAAGGATAAAATGTCCTATCTTGAGGGATGACAGCCATAGACAGGTGACATCAGTTAACATAATAATGATAATAATAACAACATTCATAGCATACAAACTATATATAAAGAAATTTTTTTTTAAATATACAGAACTTAGCAGAAAAAAAAGTCAAAACAATGTGCAAATAGGATGAGATACATTTCATCCTTGTCATCATATATGTTACTGGAATTGTACCAAAGATGCTTACAGTGAGTCTACAGAAAACGAACTTGTATCTACAATAAGAGCTTCCTTTTGTTTTCCCTCTCCTCTCACTCTCTTCTCATTTAAAATCTTGCTTCTGGCCTCATGATTCAACTGAAACTGCTTTCTCCAACTTTCTCTTAAATAACAAATCTAATTGCCTTTTCTCAATCCTAATCCTTCTTGTCCTCTCTGCAGCTTTTAGCACTTCTACTTACCTTCTTTTCCCTGATAGTCTCTTTTTTCTAGGCTTTCATAACACTTTGTTTTCCTGGATCTTCTCCTATCTGTCTGGCAGCTCCCCAGTCTCCTTTGCTGGAGCTCCATCCTGCTAATTATGAGCATCCCCTAAGGCTCTCTCCTGGCCTTTCTTCTCTTTTTCCTCTATACTATTTTGCTTGGTGATCTCATCAGCTCCCCTAGATTCAATTATCATCTGTATATGAATAATTCCCACATTTATTTGTCTAGCTCTAAGCTTTTTCCTGACCTCTAGTCTTGCATCTTCAACTGCCTATTTGGCATCTTGAACTGGATGTTCCATAGACGTCTTAAGCTCAACATCTCTAAAACTCATTATCATTTTTCTCCAAACTCTCCCTTCTTCCTAACTTACCTATTGCTGCAGTGGACACCACAATCCTCCTAGTCACCCAGGCTCAACAACTTAGGTGTCATCCTCGACTCCTCACTCTCTCTCACTACCTCTATGCAATCTGTTTCCCAGATGGGTTTATTTTACCTTCATAACAACTATTTTATATATTCTTCTCTCCCATGATACTACCACAAGCCTGGCACAGGGCTTATTTCTTCACTGCTTCACTTGACCGCTGTGGGTCAAAAGATAAAGAAATTTGACCTAAATCAAATAGCCAGAAAGTGAAGCCAGGATTGGACCTCGGTGTCTACTCTAAGGGCTGTGATGCTCTTTCAACCCCAGCTTGCTGTTGGAAAGGATGAGGACTCCTTGTGTATAACTGAACCCAGATTCACTTTTGGTTCCCATGAAATTCTATAAATTCCAGAGAGGAACAATAGTCCTGGGCTGAGGGGGCTTTCCTCATCATAAGTTCTTGTGTTTACCCCTTCTCTCCCCTGCTTCTCCAGAGTCAGTCAAGTAGAGTTTGGGGACATTTCTCCAGAGAAGTTGTTCCAGGGGCTTTCCTGGTCCCAGAGGTTGTGATCTCTTATCCTGTTCTCCTTTAACACACCCTGTTTTCAGACACTGACCCAACATGTGGGAATAGAACAGCATGAGCCACCCCTTGAACTCCTTCTCATGCAATGAAATTCCAAAGGGTACAGACTCTTTCCAATCAGCTGTTTTAAAATCATTTTTGATAAGTTCCATTTCTTCTTAGCCCAGCCCATCTGCCTGCCTTGACTGAGCAGAACGCATTTCCTTTACACATCCTCTCTGCTGCTTATCCTCATTCATTTGGCATCTCAGAGCCCCAGGAATCCTGGGAATAGCAAGTTGTGCATAGTAGATTTGCAGTTTCATGTGCAAGCATCTTTTTTCAGTTGTATTTGTTGTATTGTATTGTTATAGAAACATTGGTTTTATTCCATAAATTAAAAATAAATACATTTTTAAAAGGCTTGAGGAAATGAACTGTTCCCTTGCAAGTTGGGTAGTTGGCCATTTACTGTAATGGCCATTGGTAAAGGTTTAATATTGTTATCCACTTTTTGCAGTGGATTATCTTCAGTGGGAAAGAAAATATTTTGCTCATCTGTTTTCCCCCTAGAATCTCTCCTGTATCTCAACTGATTGATTAAAATTACTAGGAATGAAAAGGCTGGGCAAAGCGTTCCAAACATTTTCATGCTCTGCTTAGCCATAGTATGGGGAAAAAGAGGAAGAGAAGAAAAAAAGGGGGGAAAGAGGAGGTAAAGAGGAAGAGGAGAAGGGGAAAAGAAAAGGCAGGAAACGGAAGAAGAAAAGTAGAGAAAGAGAAAGAGGATGAGGGTGAAGGAAAAGGGAGGAGAATGAAGAGAAGCATGAGGACTCTTATTTTTTTAATTTCAAAAATTTGTTTTTATTTTGTTTTTAAATTTATTGTACTTTTAATTTATGGAATAAAACAAATTTTCATAACATTGCATAATAAAAAAAATAAGATGATTGCACATGAGACTGCAAATCTACTAGATCATGAGGAGTCTTTTAGAAGCCCAAGGAAAATGCAAAGACAAGCTACCAGCAAAGGTATACAAACTTGTTCACTAAGCAATTGAAACATGATGAGGTGATGAACACCAGTGAACACCAGATGAACACCAATAGGTGGCCAGGTGGGGTAAGGTAGGGCGGTGAAAGAAAAGGATAAAGGGGAAAAAAAGGGGAGAGGGGAAGTGGAGAAATGAGAAAGAATTGATTTGTGTGTAGAAGAAAGTTACCAAACCATTTACACTGATTGCAACTATTGAGATTTGGGGTGAGGCAGTAAAAAAAGAAGTGACTCTACAAAATGGAGTGTGATAAACATATACTACAGATTACTTACCATGCTTACATTCAAAGAGACACAAAAGGGAAGATGCATTAACTACCAAGGGAATTTCACAAATCAGGAGAATGTTGCACTTCAGTGCTCAAGTTTCTGCATTAAGAACTGAGGAAAAGAATTGATCTGAAGTCAGTGTTGTAACATCTTGGTTAACCTGGGAGTTTGAGCAGTGTGGTTAAATGTTTGTTTCAGGCAAGGAAAGAGTAACCATAGGCTTTTAGAACTTGAGAGGTTCATAGAGAACAGCAAAAACAACCCTCTCATGTCATCGGTGAAGAAACAGAGGTCCAGAGAAGAGAAATATCTTAACCAAGGTCACATAGATGATAAATAGTGGTGCCCATATTAGAACCTCATTGTTCTGCTGTTAAATTTAATGTTCATTCCACAAAGCCCTTTATTCACTAACTCTCCATTAACCTGCACAGTTGCATTAGTTCATCCCTCAATGTAGTATTTTTACAAAGACAGCCTTTACCAAACCTAAGGCTTCAATCTAGTAACCACAGAACCATGGAATCATAAACTGTTGTAGTTGGAAGAGGTCTTAGAAACCTAGCTAATCTAACCCTTTCATTTTGCAGATGAGGGAACTGAGGTCCAGAGAGGGAAAGATATTAGCTCAAGATTATGCAATTAAAGCAGACCTAGGACTATGAGTCTATTGCTCTAGGACAGGGTTCATTTGTTGACATACTTCTTAAAATGCTATGCCCAGAATGAAACAACAGATAACTCTAGGCCTGGTATGAGTGCTATCTCCTCCTTCATTCCAAATATCATTTCACTTATCTGTAGTGTTTGAGGAACATGAAAAGCTCCTCATTTTTCAATAATGTTTGAAGCTTTTATAATTAAAGGCAGTGTGATATAGTGGGAAGAGTTCTATACTTGGAGTCAAGAATATCTTATTTAAATCCTGTATCTGAAATGTATTACTTATGTGTGAAACCATGGGCAAATCATTTAAATTCTATGAACCTCAGTTTCCTTGTTTCTAAAATGTGATGGTAATACCTCTAGCACTTATTTTGCAGTGTTGTTGTGAAGCTTGAAATTGATAATGTGTGAAAAAATATTTGCAAAATTGTAAAGTACTTTGTAATGTTCAGCTAATAAATATAATTCTACATTATACAGATGATGTCTACAATTTGTTGCCATTAAAAAGAAATAAAATTCATCTAGATAAAGGGATTTTTGTAAAAGTTTCATTTTACCAAATTATGTGAGTTCCTAGGTCAGTTTTTAAAAGTTTAAAAAGCAATGCGTGGGAGTACAGAAGAATAAGAAATTTTCCAATTTGTAAGCAAGGCCACAAGAGAGATTTATAGCCCAGCATGAGTCAGTGGTATTTGCATAGGAAGACTGATGCTAGGCATGCCATTCTGTTTCATGGGGAAAGGACTCTCAAGAGAATGGGCCATTCAATATATAATTATGTTGCGATTCATTAAGCCACCCAAGGCAGCTTCCAAAGGAAGGACTAGCCCTATTATTATTTCCAATGCCAGTCTTTTAAGCAGTGATTGAAAGAACATCTAAAATAAAATTCAGATGTGTCTATGCCGATCTGTATAAAACTTACTTCATGCTACTGTCTCAATCAATGTCTCTCAAAGATTGTTTTCAATTCTGTTAAATGGGAATTTTGATGTATTGAACTTCATGAAATAAATTGCAAATTTACTAGCTGCTGTGAATTTGTTATTGCTGCACGGAGATTTTTCACCCTGATAGCATTTCTTTTACAGAGATTTGCCCTGTCTTTTTTTTTAAAAGCTCTCAAAATAACTAGCTATATTGAGGCAGAATTAGTGAGTGTCTAAATCATGGTAACTACTTCATAAAAATAGGTCTGTATTTTTCAGAAACAATATAGAAGATGCAAAATAGTTTGCCTTTTTATTTGATGAGCTCAATTATTCACCTTTATCACTTTTCCCCTTTAATACTTTTACCACTTTTTATCACTTTTACCATTTTTGAGGGCGATATCTAATGTCTTTTCCATCTTCAAATCTATAGTGCAATGACCCAGATGGTCTTGTGCATGTGGGGTGTTACCGTAGCAATAGTTATTTCAAGGATTGTCATATAGAAGAAAAATTAGACTTATAAATGGCAGAGATCAACAAAAAATTGTCAAAATTGCAGAAAGGCAGATTTTATCTCAATGTAAGGGAAAAGCTTTCTAACAATTATGGATATCCAAACCTGGTATGAACAGCCCTGGGAGGAAGAAGGTTTCCACTCACTAGAACAAAGGCTGAGCAAACACTATGGGATGTTATAATGATGCACTATGAAATATAGACTGAAATAGATGACCTCTGAAGTCCCACCCAGCTCTGTGATTCAGTGAGCCTCATTCATTCAATTCAAATCTGTAAGCATTTACTGACTGTCTAACCAATAAGAAATACAAAATCATGAGGCACATGTATGTTTGAAAGGAGCTGATGGTTGTGTTAAGGGATATTGCAGAATTCCAGAGTTGCACAAACAAGATAGGATAAATGGCACATGAGGGGCAGGGATACTCAGAACTCTAGACATTTAGTGAAAGGAGACATCACTTTGAAAAAAGGCTTCATGGTAGGGGATGGCATGACAAACATGAAAGGGGTTTTTGAAGCACAAGAATGATAAGGACAAGAGGAATTGCCTGAGTGGGTCAAACTGAAACAGGCATGAGCATGTTGCATGGTGGGATGGCCATTCCCCATTTGGTGACACCAATTTGACAGCATAAGGAAAGAGTATGCCTGGCATGTCATCAAAGAGAATGCATGATCAAAAATCCTCAGAGCTAAGAATTCTTCTGTAAGGTCTTTTGCCAAGTGGGCATCCAGAGTTTACTTGAAAACTTCCAGTGAAGGGAAACCATGACCTCCTGAGTCAACTCATTCTAATTTGGGGTTTCTCTAAGTATAATCCTAATACTGTCACAGGCATAGATGTTGATAGAAATAAACATTTCACTAGCACCTACTAATCCTTGTCATGGTGTGTTTCCTCTGACTAGTTCTGTGACGAATTTTCTGCCTTGGTAACTGTTACTATGAATCCCTTCCTGCTCCCACCTGGCCCCTGGAATTCATTATGCCATGAACTCTGGCTTGGCTTGATGTCCCTATGGCCTGATTCGGAACAGCATAGAGATGACTCTCCTGGATCACAAATTAGAGTATGATCCCCTTTTTCCTGCGAGATTTCTCCCTCCAGCCTCATTAATTATCCTTAATCACCAGCACTGTAAACCTTATTTCCCAAAGGGCAGGAACCTAACAGGGAAGATGGTGAGAAGTCTGACTAGAGAGAAATATCTATGTTGGGGAATGTAGAGTATAAAAACAAATAATGGGGAGCATCAAATGTGAAGCGAAGGACTTAGGATGTGAGCCACAAAGTAAAAATTTCAGAAGGGGCCTGTAGGCTTTTACTGATTTCATTTGTTCAGCAGAAAGGGGGAGGAGGGTCCTCTTTTACAGCACAGCTATAACATAAGAGCCTCAAGGGCAATATCTGTAGAGAAATTTAGAAGCAGTCTTTCATGTAAAAAAAAAATGGGGGCAGCTAGGTGGCACAGTGGATAGAGCACCGGCCCTGAAGTCAGGAGAACCTGATTTTAAATCTGGCCTCAGACCGAACACTTGACACATACTAGCTGTGTGACCCTGGGCAAGTCACTGAACCCCAATTGCCTAAAAAAAAATGAAGTGGTTGAACTGAGTAACCTCTAAGGTCCTTTCCATCTTCAAATCTATGGTACAATGACCTAGATGATCTGGTATATGTTCCCTTCACAAAGGTCTCTGTTTACTGTGCTAGGCACAGAAAGTGACATACATTAAGAAAGCATTAGTCAGGGCAGCTAGGTGGCACAGTGGATAGAGCACTGGCCCTGGAGTCAGGAGGACCTGAGTTCAAATCCGGCCTCAGACCAAACACTTGTCACTTACTAGCTGTGTGACCCTGGGCAAGTCACTTAACTCCATTGCCTAGCCCCTCTACCCCCCCAAAAAAAGAATGTATTAGTCTAGCATCTATTAGTCTAGAATCCATCTAGATCTTTATTATATATGTGTATTCATATGTAGGGATACATACATATGCATTTTTTCTGAAAGTAACATTAAAAAAAGATTTAATTTGGATTTCTCTTGGTGAAACCTTACTAGACAATTCCTATTGGAGTTGGTAACTTTCCCTACTCTTGACCTCTGCTAGAACTTCTTTATGTAGTCACACAAGCTAATGAAATAGTTTGCCAAAACCCTATTTCATTTCTTAAGCAGTGGTCCCAGAGGGCAGTAGCCTTCAGTTTTATTTTAATCCTTGTCTTTAGTCATGGAGGAAAAGAGCAACTGAAAAATGGATTTTCCCAGAATCCATTGCATACAGGCCACCGACACAAATCAGTGTTGATCATTTTCTGAGCAAAAGATCATAGAGATACATAAAAGCTAAAAATGGATTATTTGTCACTCAGTAAAACTCAACAAAATGCAACTCAATTGAAAGAAAATTTAAAGTGTCCTCCTTTTCCCCTGCAGTTTCTCCTGATAGCACACATATTGCCATGTTTATGTTCCCATATAAACACTTTCCAAGGACACAGCCAAGTCCTCCCCTTCATTCTTTCCTTGATGAGCTTAATTGCTATTTCTACAGAGAAGACTCATGCTTGGTCCTCTGGCACTCTAGGCCTGGTGCCTTGATCCCTGGTTGATCTCAAATTGGCCAGGGCCTGCTAATCAGCACATAGTGTGGGCAAGAGCTGGTGACTTAAGGCTTTTGCTTTTCTTTACCCATGCCAGCATATGTGGCAGTGTCCAGCCCACTGGTGTAACCTGCCTAACTCCTTATAGCCAAAGGTAATAAGTGAGCCTTTTCCTGCCCTTTTTCTACAATTAAGTCTTGGAAGTTCATAAAATGGGACTATGATTGGGTGTGATTTCAGGACACCAGAGCAAATTTGGGTGTCTCCTACTTTGCTTTTCCTGAGGCTTGACCCACTCTGGAGAGATGATGCCTTGGTCCCTAGAGCTCTTGTCTAAGAATTTCCTGGCTTTGTCTTGATGCTGGCTTTGACTTTGGAAATACACAGGACTCTGACCAGTTACAAATCCCAAGGATGTTTTCATCTACCTCCATGTTCATTTTGTTTATATGGTTTCTATATAAGTCATCCAGAGGAGTTCCATGTGAGTAATAGGTGTTTCCATTCCTTGGTCTTGGTGGCAAAAATAATACAAAAGTAACCAAAAAAATGTTAGCCCACAAAACATCAGAGTTGGGAGGAAACATAGAACTTAGAATACGGAAAGTTATAACACAGACTGTTAGAACATATAGTAATGTTAGAGTTGAAAGGACCAGAGAGGTCAAAGAATCAATAAATAAGTGAACATTAAGTGCCTGCTATGTGCCAGGCACTGAGTTGGAACAGACTTTAGAGGTCATCTGGTCCAGCTCATGTTTGAATAAGAATTCTTCTTTAGCACACCTAATGAATAATCATCCATCCTTTGCTGAGAGACATGTAATGAAGAGAAACCTATTACCTCCTGAGAAAGCACATTCCACTTTTAAAGAGCTCTAATCATTAGGAAATTTTCCCTGAGGTCAAGCCTTTAAGTCATCTGCTCCTCCTCATTGTTCCCCCTGGGGCCAAGCAGAATTAGTCTAACCTGTTTTCCATATGGCAGCCCCCCAAATTCTTGAAGAGAGTTAACGTGTCTACTTTAAGTCCTTCTTCTCCCAATCCAACTATCCCTAATTCCTCCAGCAAAGTCTCATATAGCATGAATTTGAGACTCATCATCGTCCTGGTTGCCCTCCTATAGACACTTTCTAAATTATAGTCTTCTTCTAACTGTGGTACCCAGAACCGAACACAGTGCTTCACTTGTGGTCTGACAAGAGCAAATTATGAAAGAACATTTGCCTCTCATACCCTTGACACTATGCCTCTTCCTTAATTCAGCCTAGACTATAATTAACTTTCTTAGTTGTTATATTATAATATTGACATATCGAACTCGCTGTCCGACCACCAAACTGTCTAGTTATTCCTTGGCCAACTCAGACTAAACCCAGGTGTAAGACCTTACATGAGTCTCTGTTAAAATCCACCTTCTTAAATAAATGTTAGTCCAGTGTTCTTTCCCAACAGGATCTTTTTAAAAATTCTTACTCTGTCATCCAATAGGTTAGTTACACCTCTCAGTTTTATGTAGTGTCCTAGTTTAATAAGTATGGAATCTGTAGCTTTAGGCAAGTTATTGATTAAAAAATCATCAGAAAAAAGAATAATACAGACACTGAGACCATCTATTCCACACACCTAATTTTACAGATGAAGAAACTGAGGCCCAGAGAAGTGATATATCTTGCCAAGATCACTTCCCAAAATGGACAAAGCCAGGAATTAAACTGAGCTCTCCTTATTTCCAGTCCCATGCCTCCCACCCTTCTTCACATTCACAGACAAATTCATATTATATAAAAATCACTTTACATAGAGTTCTTCAGAATGGTCCAGTTATGGGGCAGCTAGGTGGTGCAGTAGATAGAGCACTGGCTCTGGAGTTAGGAGGACCTGAGTTCAAATCTGGCCTCAGACCAAACACTTGACACTTACTAGCTGTATGACCCTGGGCAAGTCACTCAATCCCAGTTGTCTACAATAAAAAAAGAAGTCATCAGAATGGTCCACTTATATAAAGTGAGAATGATTTATTTAAAAAAAATAGATTTTTTAAAAAATATTTTTAAAATATTAAAGTTATTTAAATTTAATATTTAAAGTATTTTAAAAATCATAGGCCCCAGATTAAGAAGCCCTGCTCGATAGTATACCTAACAAGTGGTCATCCACGCCTTACTTATTCTCCAGTGAGAGTGAGCCTTCTACCTCCTGAGTCAGACTCTTCTGCATTTGAACAATTATATCCCATAAACAACTTAAACTCAACAGATATAAAACTGCACTAATATTTTCCCATCCAAGTCCTCCCCTTTCCCTAATTTCCCTTTTACTGTTAAAGGGATCATCATCATCACCCTAGTCAGCCAGGCTTGCAACCTAGGTTTCATCCTCTACTTTTACTCTTTCTCACCTTCCATATCCCATTTGATGATAGGGCCTATCAATTTTACCCTTGTAACATCTCTCACCTATAGCCCCTTTATGCCTCTGGCAATTCACCAGCCTAGAATGGGCCCTCCTCACCTCAAGCCTGAACTTCTATGATAGCCTACTGGTAGGTCTCTCTTCCTCACATCCTTTTCCACTTCAATCCATCCTTCACTCAGCTGTCAAAATGATCTTCTAACAGCAAAGTCCTACTATTACTCTCCTACTCAATAATTCTACTGATTCCCTATCATCTCCAGGATCAGATATAAAATCCTGTTTGACATTCAAAGCCTTTCATAACCTTCCCTCCCATCACACACCTCTCAAGTCTTTTTACACTTTAATGTATTGAAGTACTATCACACTTCCTAAACCTTGCCCTTGCGACACGCACATGCACGCGCACGTGCGCACACACACACACACACACAGACACACTGCAATATAATGGCACTTGCCTTCTTACTATTCCTTAAACAAACCATACCATCTCCTGACTCTGGGCACATTTACTGTCTATCCACCATGACTAGAATGCTATTCCTCCCCAACTCAGCCTCCTGAATTCATTGGCTTTCTTCAAGCACCAGACAAAATCCTATCTTCCACATTAAGCCTTTACCAATTTCCTTTGATTCTAGTGCCTTCCTTCCCTCCTTATCACTTCCTGGCTTCCTTCAAGTCTCAGTAAAAATCCCACTTTGGGCAAGAAACCTTTCCTGGTGCCCCTTTATCTCCAACATATCCTGTATATATGTTGTTTGTACATAGGTTTGTTGGTATTATTTATTCAACTCCTTGAAGGCAGGAACTAGTTTTGCTTTCGTTTGTACCCCAAACAACTGGCACAATGACTGGCACATGGATGTTATCTTCCCAACTAGATTGTGTGATCCTGGAAAGCAGGGACTGTCTTTTCCCTTTCTTTGAATCTTCAGTGACTAGCACATAGTAGGTGCTTAATAAATGTTTAAAGTTAGACTGACCATAATTATTAGGAAGATTTTCTTTACATCAATACTTAATGAACCTCTTTGAAATTTCTACCAATTTCTCCTCATTCTATCCTTTGTGACTGAACAGAATAAGTCTAATCCCTCTTTCACATGACAACTTCATAAATACGAAGAAAATATCATGTCTTATTTATGTTCTGTCTTCTTTAGTTCATTCAACAGGTCCTCAGAAGCATAATCATAGGGTACCTTGGTCTCCTTCCTTGGTTTACTCTCTAGCTTAGTAGGATCCTGCCTAAAATGTAGCATCCCCAACTATCATTGCCTCCCGAGTCTTTGAAACAAAACTAAAACCAGGGTAAAGCAAGTAGGACTATGAACCAAAGCAACAAAATTTAGAGGGTACTACTGATAACATCTATAATATTTTAGCAACATATAAAATTGACTGCAGCACTTAGCAAAAATAATTAGTCAAAATAAGAAGATATTACATAGCAAACCAGCAGTGAATTGTGTTGTATTTCACTCAGTGCCCTTCTCCCACCCAACTACCATCCTAGAGGCTTTCCAGCAATGTTTTGGGACACATTGCATGCCACTTACCCCATGTGTATTGTCTTCTACTTGCCCCAGGCACAATTCTTAGGCCATCCTACTTTTGAATGCTATTCTTTTCTTAATACAGTCCTTTCCATCAGGCAGAGGTGAGTTGGAACATGGAGGCAGAAAAGACAGGGAATAGGGAGCCCAGCAAGTTCTCAGGTTTTCCCATGCTTGGGCCTCTGATTTACCCTGACTGCCAGGGGATAATTCTCATGGATATGAGTCTTAAGGCAAAAGGTTATTTGTATACTAAGGGTCTTGTTTTCCCTCCTCAAGGCCAGATCAAGGAACATACCACTCTGGCCATCAGGAGAGGGTGGAAGAAAGCCATGCTGAACAACTGGGAAAGTCTGGCCAAACCCTCCTGGCTAACATTCCTTCCCATATGGGAAAGGGTTTAAAAGGCTGTTGGAAGCTGGAGAATGTGCCTGTCAAAGTCATCCCTGAAGGGATTTTCCCCTAATCAATAACCATGGCAGCTGAAATCTGAAAGGCCCTATGGGAACCCTTAACCCTCTGCATTTTTGTTTTTTAGAAGGAGGAATTTCTATTGCTGCTCCCTTTTGACCTTGCTTTCTAAGTCACAGGAAAAATCAAATGCCACAATAAAAATATCCTTAGTCCTTAGCTGGTTCTCAATCAATTCAGAACAAGCTAGGCTTAGATATTATTTTAGTTTAGAATCCATGTGTGTTCAAATCATGACATGAAAATCCCTGTTACTGCAAGTATAACCTGGTATAAGCTTTGGGAAAGTTATTTAGATGTGTCTTCACAAATACTGCATCCAATTGCCAATGAAGTCAAAAGTTTATTCATCTAAGCAATTGATTAATTATCAAATCCACAGACATTTATAATGCAATTTATTTATAACTACTAAATTTGTAATTTATTGTTATTTATATTTTACATATTTATAATTTAAATGTACAATCATAATTATTAAATTGATAAGCAAGTATCTAATCCCAAGTTAGGCTACATGAGGAATAGCAGAGAGAAAAGACGATCAGTGCCATGAAGGACTTTTATACTTTACTAGGGAATTCAAAACTTACATACCTAGACAGATAGATGGCACAGTGGATGGAAAGCTAGACTTGGAGCTAGGAAGGCCTAAATTCAAATCCTGCCTCAGATACTTATTAGCTATGTGACCTTGGCTGAGTCATTTAACCAATCTCCTGGTCTCAGTTTACTAATTTGTAAAATGGAGATAATGATAGAACTTATAGGGGAAAAAAACAAAGTGGAAAAAACAAACAATTGATTAATTTGATTTAAAAAAGAAAGAAGAAAACCAAATCACTAGTATTAAAAATGAAATGGGCGACTATATCACCAATGAATATGAAATTAAAGCAATTATAAGGAGTTGCTTTATGCCAATTATATGCCAATAAATTTAACAATTTAAGTGAAATACAAGAATATTTACAAAAAATATAATTTGCCTAGATTAGCAGAAGACGAAATAGAACATCTACATAGACCTAGTTTAGAAAAAGAAATTGAACAGTACATAAATGAGCTTCATAAGAGAAAAGTAACAGGACCTGCTGTATTTACAAATGAATTCTATCAAACCTTTAAAGGTCAACTAATTCTAATATTAAATAAATTATTTGGAATAACAGGTAAAGAAGGGATTCTACCAAAGTCCTCTTATGAAACAAATATTATATAGCTATCTAAACCAGGAAGAGTAAAAAACAGAAAAGGGAAATTATAAACCAATTTCATTAATGAATATGGATACAAAAATCCTAAATAAAATACTAGCTAAAAGATTATAATAATATATTTCAAAGATTATATATTATGATAAAGTGGGATTTATACTAGGAATGTAGGGATGGTTAACCATAAGGAAAACTATTAACATAATTGATTACATTGATAATAAAGGTAAAAAAAATGTGATTATATTAATAGATGCAGAAAATGCTTTTGATAAAACTCAACACTCATTTCTACTAAAAATACTTTAAAATATTGGTATAAATGAATTTTTCCTCAAGTTGATAAAAAAAAAGTACTCATCTAAAACCATCAGCAAACATTATTTGTAATGGGGATAAGCTAGAGACCTTTCCAATAAGATTAGACATGAAAAAAGAATGCCCACTGTCACCAATATTATTCAATGTCACATTAGAAATCCTAGCAATAACAATAAGAAAAGATAAAAGAAATTGAAGCAATCAGAATAGGAAATAAGGTGATAAAACTATCTCTTTTTGCAGAAGATATGATTATATTTTTAGAAAATCCCAAAGATTCAACTAAAAAGTTAATTGAAACAATAATTTTAGAAAAGTAGCAGGATATAAAGTAAATCCACATAAATCATCAACATTCCTATATATCACAAAGAAAACTCTTTAAGAGGTAGTAAAAAATAAAATACCCCATTTAAAACAACTCTAGACAATATAAAATACCTTGGAGTATACTTCCCAAAACAAACCCAGGAATTATATAAACAAAATTATTTTTAAAAAATTTTATAAATAAAATCAGATTTAAATAATTGGAGGGATATTAATTGTTCATGGGTAGGCAGGGACAATATAATAAAAATGACAATTTCACCCTAATTTATATATTCAATATTATCTCAATTAGATTACCTAATTTTTTTTTTTTGCTGGATTAGAAAAAATAACAAAATTCATTTGGAAAAAACAAAAAGTCAAGAATATCTAAGGAAATAATGCCCAAAAAAAGTGTAAAAAAAAGGAGGTTTAGCAGTATCAGATGTTAAACTGTATTATAAGGCAGTAATTATCAAAAGTATTTGGTACTGGCTAAGAAATAGAAAGATAGGTCAATGGAATAGACATACAATTTACAGTAGCAAATACACATAATAACCTTGTATTCAACAAGTGTAAAGACTTAAGATTTTGGGAAAACTGGAAAGTGGTATGATAGAAACTGGGCACGGATCAATATCTCACACCATTTACCAAGATAAGGTCAAAGTGGATACAAGACCTAGATATAAAGAGAGATTTTGCAAGAAAATTAGGACATGGAACATATTACTTATCAGACTTACAGATAGGTGAACAATTTGTGAATAAACAAGAGATAGAGGGCAAAGTTAGGTGTAAAATGGATAATTTCAACTACATTAAAATAAAAATGTTTTCACAAATAAATATAGCCAAGATAAGAAGAAAAGAAGAAAACTGAGCAAAAATTTTTATAGACAGTTTATCCAATAAAGATCTCATACCTAAAATATATTAAGAGCTTTGTCAAATATTTAAGTACAGAAATAATTCCCCAGTTGATATATGCTGAAAGGATATGAACACACATTTTTCCAATGAAGAAATCAAAATAATTTATAGTTATATAAAACTACTCTACATCATTATTGATTAGAGAAATGCAGACTAAAATAGCCTTGAGATACTATTTTACACCTACCGGATTGGTTAAAATGATAGAAGATGAAATTGACATATACTGCAGAGGATGTGAAAAAATTTGGACACTAATTCATTGTTGGTGGAATTATAAAATGATCCAACCATTTTGGAGAGCAATCTGGAATTATGCGAAAATAGTTATTAAACTACCTATATCCCAGCAATACCAATTCCAGATCTATTTTCAAGGATGATTAAGAAAAAAGGCAAAGAACCTATTTGTTTGGAAATGTTTATAGCATCTCTCTTTGTGGTAATAAAGAACTGGAAAGTGCAGGGATGCCCATCAGTTGTGGAATAGCTAAACAAGTTGTGATATGTGAATGTGATGCCAAACTACTGTGCTATAAGAAATGATGAACTCAATGATTTTAGAAAAACATGGAAAGATGCGCACAAAATAATGAAGAGCAAAATAAGCAGAACCAAGAGAATATTGTATACCATAACAGCAATCTTGTTTTAAGAATGACTTTGTACAGATAAGTTATTTTGTCTATTATAGGTACCCAAATTAACTATAGAGAACAAATAAAGATGTTATCTTCATGCATAGAAAGAACTGATAAATACAGGTATAGAATAATATGTATATATATATGTATATGTATATGTATATATATATATATATACATATATACACACACATACATATGTGTATGTATATATATTTGTGTCTAACAGTAGTCATCTTGGGGGCAGGTAGCAAGGAAGAAAAGAAAAATGAAATTTATGTAATTTTGTTATATATTTGAAAGGAATAGGACTAGTTGTGCATAGTAGATTTGAAGTTTCATGTACAATCATCTTATTTATTTTATTCTGTTATAGAAATGTTTGTTTTATTCCATAAATTAAAAATAATATGCATATATGGAATAAAACAAACATTTCTATAACACAGTAAAATAAATAAGATATATATCTATATACACATATATATACACACATACATACCTACATATATATGGAGGAGGTCATCTAGCTCATTTTCCCACTCAATGCAGGAGAAAACTTTTTAGCAGTAATTCAGCCTCTGATCATGTACCTTTCTCCAAGTTTTATGCTATTACTACTATTTCTTTGTTTTCCAACTACTTAATAGGCATTTATTAGACACCTGCTATTTGAAAAGCTCTGTGCTAAGAGATAAAAAGCAAAAACCAAAAAGAGGATATACCTTCAATGCACATATAGTCTACTGTCTGGAGGTATTACAATTATTTCTAATACTGATTGTAGTTGTTAGGATCAGAATAGGACTTATGACTTTATTGGCGTGAGGAACTCCTGGGGGAGTACACTTCTCTATCAATGAAGGAGGTACTTTCTCTACGATTTCTAGTCTTGGAGAGTTGATTACCTGTGAGATCTGAGACATTAAGTCACTTGCCCAGGGTCATAAGTCCTACGATTGTAGCAATTACTCTTCCCCTCTCCCCCACCTAATAGCATTTTATTTTATTTTTCCTAATTGCATGGAAAAGATAGTTTTCAACATTTACTTTTATAAGATTTTTAGTTACAAATCTTCCCTCCTCCCTCCCCAAGATGGCAAGCAATCTGATACAGGCTATACATGCACAATGATATTAAACATATTTCCACATTAGTCATGTGGTACAAAAAGAATTAGAACAAAAGGGAAAAACAATGAGAAAGAAAATAAGAGATAAAATAGTGTACTTCAATCTACATTCAGACTCCATAGTTCTTTCTCTAGATGTGAGTCATTTGGAATTGTCTTAGATCCTTGTATTTCTGACAGGAGTTAAGTCTGTCAAAGTTGGTCACCACACAATGCTGCTGTTACTGTGTACAATATTCTCCTGGTTCTGCTCACTTCACTTAGCATTAGTTCATGTAAGTCCAGGTTTTTTCTGTAATCTGTCTGCTCATCATTTCTTATATCACAAGGGTATTCCATTACATTCATATACCACAACTTGCTCAGTCATCCCCACTTGATGGGTAACCCCTTAATTTCTAATTCTTTGCCAAAGCAAAAAAGATCTGCAATAAATATTTCTGCACATGTGGGTCCTTTGTCTATTTTTTAAAGATACTTTTGGGATACAGACTTAGTAGTGGTATTACCAGATCAAAGGATATACACAGTTTTGTAGCCCTTTGGTCATAGTTCCAAATTGCTGTCCAGAATAGTTGAATCAGTTTACAACTCCACCAATAATGCACTAGGGTTCCAATTTTTCCACATCTTCTCCAACATTTATCATCTTCTTTTCAGTCATAAATTTTCTTGGAGGCTTGGGTGCAGGAATGTTGACTTTGTTGTCTTCTTCAGGTTGTATGTTTTGATCGTCTTTGTCACCAAAGAAAGACTCTATGGTCTGAGGGGTTTTTTTGTTTGTTTTTTTGTTTTTGTTGTTGTTTGCTCGTGTTCCCAGACAATTGCTATAATTTTTAACTCTTTCTTAAGGTAGGGCTCTGCTTCCACTGTTGGAGGGTATATTGTTCCAAGCTTCAGGGGTTTTGTGCAGCTGTTTTCAGAGGTACTTCTAGAGACGTATAAATTTTCAGTTCTTCCAAGGTGGTATGATCAAAGGAGAGGTTTTTACTCCTTTCCTGGACTGTGCTCTGGTCTATGAGTGACCATAAGCACTCTTTTCTGTCTTTTCTGCCTTGAGGAGGATTTTCTCTTCATCACAGCCACAATCTCCACCATGTCAGCGCTCCTCCTCACCCAGGACCACCACCCAGGACTGTGACCCAGATCCAAGCACAGGCAAAACAAGAGAATCCTGCATCAGTGCCAACAAAGAGATCCCTGTAAACCCCCTCTGATCAGCTGCTCAATCCCCCCACCCTCTGTGGCTGAGAGTTCTGGAAGTAGCCATTGCTACCGCCACCACCACCCCAGGGCTGAGGCTGGACCCTGGTCCTCTCTCACCCAGGTCTGACAAACCTTTCCTATTGACCTTCTAAGTTGTCTTGGTCATTTGTGGGTTGAGAAGTCTGGAAATCACCACAGCTACCAGTGGTTCAGTCCCCTGACGCCTGCTCCAGGTTCGCTGGGGCCTTATCTTTGCCTGTGTGGCCCATGCTGAATTATGCTCCTCTCCCAGCATGGAGCAAGAGACCTTTCCCATCAACCATTCAGGTTTTCTTGGTCTGGAAATGTGCTTCACTGTGTCTTTTTGTGGGTTCTGCTGCTCTAGAATTTATTTAGAGTCATTTTTTTACAGGTATTTGGAGGGGTTTGGAGGAGAACTCAAGTAAGTCACTGCTTTTACTCTACCATCTTGTGGAAAGGTGTATTTTAATCTATTCTTATAAATTTGACTCAGTTCTCTATATGTTTTAGAAATGAGGCCTTTATCAGAAACATTGGCAGTAAAAATTGTTTCCCAGCTGTAGCAATTACTCTTAATAATTTTTGTTGAGACTCTTTTTTATAGACAGCTCTGGGTAGGGAAATGTCTACCTTCACTGTAAAACAGCTGTACCTCTGTACTTTATAGTCTTCAAGATTTTCCTTGGACATTGAGAAGTTATGTGACTTGCTCAGAGTCATACTGTTCCTATTTGTCAGAGACAGGACTTAGATTTCAGTCTTCCCAGGGGCAGCCAGGTGGTGCAGTGGATAGAGCACCAGCCCTGGAGTCAGGAGGACCTGAGTTCAAATCTGACCTCTGACACTTGACACTTACCACCTGTGTGACCCTGGGCAAGTCAATTAATCCCATTACCTAGCAAAACAAAAAATAGATTTCAATCTTCCTGACTCCAACATCAATGCTGTATTGGGCATGTCATATTCCTTCTCAAAATTATGATTATAATTATTAACATATGAGTGGATAAACCAGAATTTATGTTATTAATAATACAGCAATAATAATAGTTTACATAACACTTTCTTCACAACAACCTTGTGATGTAGATAATGAAAATATAGATATCTCCATTCTACCGAATCAGTAACTGAGACTCAAGAAGGTCAAGTACATGCCCATGGTCATTCAGATAGAAAGTGTCTGTTTTCTCTTAGCTAAAATAAAGAAATTAGACTAGCTCTAAAATGTAAGAACCTGTAATTATTTTCCATCAGCTTATAGAGCAGGAAGATGCATGATACTCCTGATAATAGGGAGACTTAATTTTTTGAAGAGTTCTCTTTCAAAAATTAATTTTCTTTCTAAGTCATTTATTTAGCAATATTTAGCAAACTAACCTTCCCCAGGCCTACCCAGAGAAACAACCTTTATGACAAAGAATTAAAAAGAGGAGGGAAAAAAGCATTCATTAAAACTGACCACCATGAAAAAAAAAATGCGTATTGTAATCTTCCACATCTGAAGCCCCTAACCTATACAAAAATGGTAAACATATTTGCTCTTCTTTGGGAGAGTCTATTCTTAACTAGAAAGTACCCTGGGTATGGCCCTTTTCATCTCTTCTGTGTTATTACTACATTCTGACTTTTATTACTTTTTTTGTATGTCTATGTTTTCTCACTTTTACCCCTTCCCTTAGACTTCCTTGAAGGGAAGATCTGAATCAACTTCACCTTTTTATTCCCTAATACCTGGATGGGAAAGGGGGAGAGAGAGAGAGAGAGAGAGAGAGAGAGAGAGAGAGAGAGAGAGAGAGAGAGAGAGAGAGAGAGAGAGAGACAGAGAGACAGAGAGAGACAGAGACAGAGACAGAGAGAGAGAGACAGAGACAGAGAGAGAGACAGAGAGAGACAGAGACAGAGACACAGAGACAAAGACAGAGAGACAGAATAAGCTGGAAAGGTATGTTGGAGACAGATTGTTAGTATGTTTTAATATAGTGCCCAATACCTCAGAGATGCTTAATAATAGTTAGATGATAGGTATAAATGTCCCATTATAGAATCTGGTTGTTATTCAGGAGACAAAAGGGTTGTGAGCACAGTGGTGACAAGATCAAAAGAGTACATTTGGTAATCTGTGTGGGTTGGATGGATTAGGACCACGCAATTTGGGGGAACTAAAGGAGTTCCCAGTGAAGTGAGAAAAATGGAAGAAGCAGGGAGCTTTAGCATGTGCAACTTCCTCTAAGACCTGTGCTGTTTGAAGAAATTAAATACCCAAGGAGAAATTAACAAGGAATTTAAACAAGATTTAAAAATAAGCAAATTAGGTTAGAAGGGAGATAGAAAACTGTGGAGTTTTCAAGCTGGTAAGAACCTTGGAGATCATCTAATTCAAGCTGCTCATTGTCTTTCTTCATGGGTGTTGGTGTGGCATGCTTGACTTAAAGTCATGAAGACCTAGATTCCAGTCTTGCCTCTAGCTTTGTAACCCCAAGATGAGTCATTTAACCCCATTAAATCTCCATTTCCATATCTGTAGTATAGGGATCACAATAGCATCTAGTTCCAGGATTGTTGTTGGACTCAAATGATAAAGCCAAAATGAATTGCTTGGCAAAACCTAAAGTATTGTATAAATATCAGCTGTCATTTTCATAGCTATAGTTACTTAGGTCTAGAAAAGAAAGGAAGTGACAGAGACAGGAGAAGAAACAGGATTTCATGATTCCCAGTGCAGCCAGTTTTTCTCCATGCCTCTCCCTGTCCTTACCCACAGACATCTCAGGCTTCCTAAGCAGAGAGTTCATTCATTAATGAGCTTGGAGTTGCAGTAAATATCATAATTAGGGGAAGTACACAGAGCCCAAAGCAGTGGAGTTTGGCCAGTAAAAGCAAACAATAAAAGCTATTGTTTTTGATGTACTGAAGTGATAAGTGATACTTGTAATTAGCAAGGGATGTAATGAGATGTTGAAACAATAGAGATAGCCTCAGAAGTAAAAAAAATGCCATTATGAGAGATACACATTTTGTGACACATTTCCTAAACTGCACCAGGGTAAGAGTGGAAGAAATGGGAATAATCTGAGGAATGTGATTAAATGCACAAAAGAAACAGAAATGAAGGTTGCATAAGGAGAGAGGAACTCTAGATAAAGTTATCTTAATTGAGGCTGGGCATGGGGAGCACTGGAATAGTATAATGAGAAAGAAAAATCCTGAGAATTATAATTGAACCTAGATCAACTACAATGAGGTAATTCCAGCCCATTCTATTTGCTTCAACAAACATTTATTGAGTTCCTATTATGGTAAGGCATTATACTAGGGATACAAAAAATAAAAGCACTCATTTCTGATGCTAAAGAACTTAGGGTCTACAGGGAGGAGTAGATCAATATATATGATTGGTAGACATATATGTGCAACACAAAGTAGAGTGTGATGGAAACAGAGACATATCAAAATTTAAGATTGGAGTAGAATTTATTACACCTCAAACAATTAAAAAATAGAAGTGTCAATGATAATAAATAGATAAAGCAACAGTTAAAATAGACATACTTAAAAGAAATAAGTAAAGAAACTACAATACGCTTAAGTGTACCATAAGTAATAAAATAGAACAGATACTTAATGGTCTCTAAGTACTTAAAGAAAAAAAAACTAATCAGATTACAGGGACAAAAGATATAAAACTATTATATGAGGACCTTAGTGTACCTATTTCAGACCTAGACAAATCTAACAAAAATAAATAAATAGAAAGAAATAAGTTAAGGACCAGAGTAGAATTTTAGAAAAGTTTGATATGCTAAATCTCTAGAAATTATTGAATGAGCATCTAATGAATATATACATTTCTCAGTTTTTAGTAAGACTTTCACAAAAACTGACCATGTGCTAGGATGTAAAAGTCTAACAGACAAACATAGTAAAGTAGAAATATTAAATATATTCTTTATCAAATACAAAACAATAAGAATTACAATAAAAATGTGTCTTTAAAGGAAGAATTTATACTTAGAGACAAAATAGTTTAATCTTAAAGAATTAGTGGGTAATATAATAAATCATAGAAACAAAAACATTCACAATAAATAAGTCACTTATTGTACTAAAATTTGATATGCATATTAAAAAGCAGTTCATTGTAGATGACTTCATACATAATCTTAATTTCCTAGTATATTCATGTTTGTTGATGACTGACGAGTCCATAATTAAAATATTTATTTGCATATATAACATTGAGAATGGAGAATTGACTTTCAGTTTGGGAGATCCAAGAAGGCTGCATGGAAAAGGTGATGCCTATGCTGAGTTACTCTTGAACAAAGAGGAAAATTGCAATAGAAATGTGAAGATAATGTTTTCTAGACATGAGAGAGAATCTGATTGAATTACCGAGGCAAGAGATGGCAGAATGGGATGCCAGAGATGCCAGTCCAATTTGGTTAGAACATAGAATGTCTGAAGAGGAGCAATACAAAATGAAACTGGACAGGTAGCACAGAGTCAGATTGTGAAGGCCATTACATATCAGGCTGACTTTATATTTTATTCTAGGGGTATTAGGGAGTCACAGAAAGTTTGAATAGCAAAAAGACAAGTTTAGTTACATGCATCTAAAAATAATTCACTCCATACTGGAAAAGAATTTTCATAGGAATTATATTTGGCTCCACACCCACATATAATTTCTACACACATTTTACTATAATCCCAGAACAATGTATTATGATAAGAATGAAACCATCAATGAGGCAAATCATTGGGGGAACATGAGAGAAGGCAGCAAGATAACTTCTAATTATACATTTGCACATAGGAATCATTTCTTTTTTAATTTTTTCTCTGCTCACTTTTTACTCAGCTTTCTTCATGTGTTCCCAAAGTTGGTTATGGATAAATGTAATATACCATGCCAACCAGTGTTAATTTGTTGCCAAAGAAATGTCTGGAACTTGAATAAATGTGAATGGAAGAAAGGTGTTTTTCTGCTTACCAGAAATAAAATGATGCTTTTAATTCATGTACCAAATTACAAGGACAAGGAACTGGTGTTTCCATCATAGAGTCTTCACTTTTTTAAAATGTATTTGTTGCTGGCAGATGCATTAGCTGCAGTTGCTGCCTTTGAAAATCTTAAAAAGGTAGTATCCTCATACATTCCAACATTCAGACCTCAGAGGTAAGGGAGATCTTTTACTGAACAGAATAATTTGTTACTCTTATAAAGCCAAAAAGGAACTAAACATACACCCTGGACTTGGGAGTGAGGAGATTTAGGTTCTAGTGCTTGTTCTGGTAATAACTGTTCTAACACTCTATGCTAGAGGGTCCCTTTAGGTTCTATTTCCTAGCATGCTATGTCCTATGGTCCCATTGAGATCTAACATTGTATATTGTTAGGCTCCTTCCACATTCATAGTCTATCACTGAAAATTTGCTTCAGGTGCCTGCTATGGGGTCTGGATAAAAGGCATTTGTAGATACCAGAAGTGAGAAGGGTAAATTAATGGAGATTTTTTTTTTAAATCTCACCTGGGGTCAGGACTGTGTGATTATTTGAGCAAGTGACAACTGAGGCTCCTTACTGAGTGGCCTGGGTCAATCTCTTGATATTTTATTATTCTTACCTTTCAAAGGGGATTAAATAACTTTGATGCTCTGCTCCATAGAGTTGGAAGATCCAACTCCTAAATTTGTGTGCAAATTCATCTTTAGACTCGGGCACTGGTTGGCATGAGTACAGACACAGGCGAATAGGGGGGCAAGAAAGGAAGCACCAACCCCCGCTTGTGTTCCAATTACACCCAAACTACAGTTCAGGCAGAGAACAAGGAGGGTTCTCTGCTTTTTATAGGCCTGCTGTGCTTTGTGTCATGGGAGAGGGAGAACGGTAGGGGCAGATCCTCTTTGTGTTCAGAAGATTGGATAAAAGAGGAGAAATATATCAAAATGTGACAGTGTTTCCAATTCTATCCCTTATTCCTGCTAAATGAAAACATCTCTCCCCAGATTCTTTCCTAGCTTTGTAGCCTCCTCAGGATATTAAAACCAACCCACTGAAAAAGAGTAAAATCTAAATTTACTCTCTCCACAGTGTGATAAATGCCGAAACAAATGCACAGTAGTTGAGTAATGAGTCACAATAGGTCATGAGTTACGTGCTTTTGAGTCACTCAGAGTGTGTTTTTAGGCAAGAATATGGAGGAAATAAGCCATCTGCTTAGTAACTCATGAATTACTGTTTTCTGAAAAGCCAAACTGGAGCAGAATGCTTATGGATATTGTGAAATGTGATTTTCAACTTTGAAAATGTGAACAAAAACAAAAGGAAAGAAAAAGAAAAAAAGGCTCACTTTAGCTCACATGGCTCCTATGTAGGAGATGTGGCCCCTGAAAAGTGAGGCTTCGGTTGATTGAAATAGTAACATGAAAATAATACCAGGTTTAGATGCAAAAGCTTAGAACTGAATGCTGGCTCTGATGCTTGGTAACTGCATGGCCATAGGCAACTCACTTCATCTCTTCAAATCATTTTTTCTTATCTTTAAAATGGGGATATTAATTCTTGCACTATATATTTCAAAACCTTAAAACACTTTGAGTGTAGCCTGGTCATGGAATTTCATAAATTAGGACAATTTCCAATGTGGAAACTCCTTTCATTAATTCAGATTGTCAAATTATCTGTAACTTCTGGCCTTAAAGGGTTGCCTGTGGCAATGAAAGCTTGTGATTTGCCTATGGTTATATTACATAGGAATGAATGAAAAATTTTTATTAAGCATGTAGTATGTGCCAAGCACTGTGCTTAAGCAATATGGATACAGATTCAAAAGTGAAACAATCTCTGCCACCAAGGAGCTTAAATTTTAATAATGGAGGCAATATTTACAAGATAGAAGAAAGAGTCTGGGAAGTCACAAAGATGGTGATGGCAACAAAAGACAAGAAATTGACTCTCCCTTTGCAGAAACAATGGTTGGTTTGGCTATAGTTCTCAAAGTAAAAGGTGAAGGGGGGCAGAGGATATGATGGAAAATAGCTAGGTGATAAGGATAGCTCAAGGTCCCAGGGAATGCTAATTCCTCATTAGTTATAGTCTCTGGGGATCTCATTTGGAAGGTGGAGAAGCAGCAAGAGGCAAGTTTTTGCATCAGTAGGTGAAAAAAGGCTGCTTGATCCTAGGTCTTCAACACAGGTTTTCCTGTCTATAAGGCCAGCTTTCTTTCCATTATACCACACTGCCTCTCTCACATGCTATGGGCATATGGATTGTTATGATTGCTGTTATTTGTCAGTGGCAGAAGAGGTCACAGGAATATGTCCAAGAATAAAGTCAATGGGGATCTTACACTCATCTTTTTTCTATTTTTTCCAGCAAAAATTCACTTCTATCTTCTGTACTCTCCTCATGTCTCCTTCAGATCATTCCTACATTCCCACCCCCCATGTATTTGTTTAGTTACATTTGGAGGAAGCCTCTGGACTCACTCTTCCAGAGGAAAGCTGCCTATATCTTCCACCTCTACTTTCCAGGGATATCCCAGGGGCAACTTTCTCTAGCTTAGCTAGAGAAAATCAGTTTTCTGTAATGCTGTTGTCTTGAGCCCCTTTCTGGTATGTTCCCCCTGTTAAGTACCAGTAATTAGCATTAACCAATTAATATCAATTAGCTTTTACAAAGGAATATTTGCTCTGAAGTGATAGCATAAAGACACAGACAAACATTTCTTCCTCCTCTTCCACCACCACCCCTTAACACTCACACCTAGGGGCATATTCTCTTCAGTACCATCTCATTCTCTAGGGAGAATAGATGCAACCTTATAGTAATTTCTACATAGCACTGGTCCCACCAAGGTCACTTCTCAGTGTGACTTAGCTGCTTGATGAGTACCAGTTACCACTGGCCTCTGTCAAGAAACTTATATCTCAGAGACTCTCTCCTGGGTTAACTACCTGTAAAAACCAGCAAGGACTCTGGCTTTCAGATCACTAGTGACTTGCCGTCCTTACCTTCCAAAACCTACAAAGTCTTTAAAAGTCCTCTACCTCAAAGCAGGAAAAAGACTACAAAAAACAGCAAGGCCACGTGTTCACATGCCACATGACAGCAGACGTGAGAAGGGAGAGATAAAGGCCTTAGGCTCCTCTCCTTACTCTGAGGTTTCTAGCATTCTTTGCTTCTGGATGTTAGCCACCCAGGGAAGAGTCAGTTGCTTTGTCCAGTTAGTACTTTTTGCACATACCCCAGTTCCAGCTCCACAGACAAGCATTAGTTTATCTCTTAAAGAAATGGGTAGCAGACTAGAATGAATTACAGAATCATCTATTGATGCTCCAAGTCAGGCCTTTCCACTCCAGGTTCATCATGCTTTTTTGGAAGCAGACTCCCCAGCCTCTTTCACATGGGGATTGCATCAGCCAAGCATGCTGCACCTTCTCCCTATCATCCTCTCCCACTCCTCCCATGTTCCATATTGCTTCCAATGTGTGAATGGTGGCAGACACTCTCTTTGTTGATGTCTTATCCTTCTTGTCTCTTGGAAAATTGGGGGAGGCTTATGCTGGGTGATTTAGCGCCTTCATCTAAGGCCCTCTATTCTCATCTCCAGGTCTCTCCCTCTACAACAACAAAACTTACTTCTTTCATTAACATTTATGGATACCTACCAGGCACTGCATGCAACAATAATAACAATAACAATTCCACCCTTTGGTAAACCTCGATTAGCTCATGGGTTAGCCGTCTTCTCTTTCTTCCTGATCTCCCTGACCTGAGTTTGTTTCCCTCAGCTGGGGTCTAATCACAAGATCCTTGGATTTGGAGCTGAAAGTGATCCCACAGATCAGAACATTTCATTGAAGAGAAGTTCAGTGTTTCAATCAAGGTCAGGCAAGTAGAAAACAGAAGAATGAGCATTTTAATCTAGGTCCCCTGAGTCTCTCCAATAACACTCCTGGAGAGTATAGTTCAATTCCACCAAACATTTAGCAAACATCAAATATGTTCAGAGAGCACTGTGCTAGGAACTGAGAAATATGCCTAAATGAAGAAGACAGAGACTCCATCACTGCTGTCGTGGAACTTATAAACTTATCATTTATATATATTTATTATTGTTATTATTGTTGCAAGCAGTGCCTGGTAGGTATCCATAAATGTTAATGAAAGAAGTAAGTTTTGTTGTTTTTTTTATATATATATATATATATATATATATATATATATATATTATATATGTAAAACTTACAATCTTATAATACAATTTTATACAAAATGTATAACACACATGCACAAATACAAATAACTTTACTACAAAGCATAACATGATAAGTACTTAAGGGACTTAAATATTTTTTGAGACCTAGAGAAGGAAGATTGGATTTATTTTGGTATTTATTCTTTATATCTTTATTTTGTATATATTTATACATGTGCATACAGTCTCCCCAAAAGAGTATAAGATTCTTGAAGGGAGGAACTGTTTAACTTTTGTCTTTGTATCCTCCAAAGCTTAGCATAGTGCTTGAAAAAGAGAAGGTGTTTAATAAATGCTTATTAATGGATTGATACCAGTCTTCAAGAGTATGGGGCTCAGAGTAAAGGATCTGGGTTTGAATTCTATCTCTAGCAACCAGTGCCTGTGACAAGTCACTTTGGGCTTCAATTTCCTTACCTAAAAATTGAGGGGGCTGAACCAGATTATCTCAAAGGCTCCTTCCTGTTTTAAAGCCTATAAATTTCATAAAGGGTAGTCATTCAGAAAAGAGAAAGGAGGAAACAAGCAATTATTAAACATCTACTATGTGCCAAGCACTGTCCTAAAATTGGTTTGTACATTAACATTTCTATTAATGTAATCTTCACAACAATCTTGGAAGACAAGTGTTATTATTATTGTCATTTTATAGTTGAAAGTAACTGAGGCAAACAGTGGTTAAGTGACTTGCCTGAGGGCCACACAGTTAGTAATTGTCTAGGGGAGGACTTGAATGTAAATCTTCCTAACTCCAAGTACAGGGCTCTATCACCTATGCTACTTAGCTGCCTCTATAGTTCAAAGGTAGCAGTAGGAAAGCTGAAGAGGCTTTATTTGTCTTGGGAAGGGTTTCTATGAGTTTATTATACATCTGCAACCCCAAGGGTCATTTTTTGTTGTTGGTGGTGTTATATTTGGTTTGGGGGGTTTTTTTGGTACAATTTGGTGGTTCATTGATTCAACTCTCCGCCTTCCTGAGTCATTGCCAAATACCAACAGTCTAGAACACTTTCTCCAAACTCCACCCCCAAATCTCAATTCCCTATATGATTAGGATGACTCTGTGTATGTCTTAGTCTGTTGAATCACCTGATTTTTTTTTTGCCTTTCGAAGTTTCAGACTCAATCTACTCCATATCTGCTGCTGCTGCTACCTAAATGGAGTTAAATTCCTTTCCCCTTACCATGGTAGCTTTTCTGCTTCTGTAATAGTTCACAGCTGACAGCAATGCTCATTTCTACATAGCTACCAGTAAATCACACTCAGATCCAGCCTGTTTTCGGAAATTGGCTGCTGGTGGGGTCACTGTTTTCTAAATCTATAAACCTAGCTCACATTTTATGGGAAATGTCTATCCTTAGAACTGCATAAGCCAACTCATTCTTTTGATGCTGGTTAAGCAAAACTTTGCATCTCTCCAAGAGATGGCCTTCATTCATCCACTCCTTTAGCAACCATTGATTAAGTGTCTGCTATAGGCAAAGCAATATACTATATGCTAGAAGCATTACAAAACCGAGAGAAATCATGGCCCTTGTCTTCATATAACTTACTATGGTCCAAGAGGGAGATAAGATGTCAACAAACTATTTCAAGAACTTATCACCTCTCACCAAGATTTTTCTAATAACCTTATAATTGGTCTCCCCAATTCAAGCATCTGGTGTTTCCCAATCCAATCTCCATAGAGCTACCAAATCTAAATTCCAAAAGCATACGTATAACCATGACGTTCTCCTGCTCCCACGTTTCCTGTTCTCTTGTGCTTACTTACAAGATTACAGGAAAACCTTCAGGACTTTGATGGAAACTCTGTGGGGAATATGTGAAAGAGCATGGACATGAAACTCATAAGACATGGGTGGATTACAATATCCATGAGTGGAGGCAGTGCCCAAATCAATAAGATTGTCCATCCATAAATGTATCAAAGTTAACTTCCTACAAAAATGAAATAGAGACTTTGGTTGAAACAGAAAGAGTAGATTCAAAGTTAAGGAATGTGCCTTTTCAAGGGATAGGGGAGGAAGAGAGAGAATTTGAAACTCAAAGTTTTAAAAAATGTTGAATGTAATTGAGAAACAATGAAATAAATAAAAATAAATTTAAGAAAAAAAATTAAGCAATGCACTCTGCTTGGGGGAGAGGATATAAAAATGAGACAATCTATGTCCTTAAAGAACTTATATTTCCCTTGGCTGAAGGTAGGATACAACACATATACAGATAAATAAATACAAACTAATCTGAGTAAGGAGAGAATATTAGCAGTTATGAGCATGAAAGTCCCATATGGCTTCATAGAGTGGGTAATAAGGATTCTATGAAGCAGAGATGAGGAGGGAGTATACTGCCAGCATAGGGTAGAACTCACATAAATGCACAGAGGTGTGCTATAGAATGCCCAGTTCACAATTAACTAATTAATTAAATATTAATAACTATGACTTATAATCAATCAACTATTAACAATCAAACAATGACAATCAATAACCAATCTGTTAAGTGCCAAATATGTGTGAGACGAGGCATAAAAAGGATCACTGAAGATAAAATGGATCATTTTAATTATATTGAATTAAAAAGGTCTTTTTCACAAACAAATCTAATAAAGCTAAGATTAAAAATAAAATAATTAGCTGGGTAAAATCTTTGCCACATTTTTTTTCCCTGATAAATGTCTTAATTCCAAGATACATAAGGAAATGATTCAAATTGAGATGAATAAGAACCATTCCTCAAAGGATAAATGGTCTATAGATGTGAACAGGATGTTCTCCAGGGAAGAAATCCAGGCTATTCATAGAAATATGAAAAAAAATGTTCCCAAACACTTATAATTAGATAAATGCACATCAAAGTAATTCTTATCTACCACTTCATATTCATCAGATTGTCAAAGATAGCAAAAAAGGAAAATCACAGATATTGGAGGGGTGTGAGAAAATAGGCATATTCACCCACTGTTAGTGGCCCTGTATATAGGTACAGTCATTCTAAAAAACTGTTCAGAATTATACGCAAAAAGTTTGCTAAGGAGTGCATTCCCTTTGATTTAGCTATTCCTGCTAGACCTATACCCAAAGGAAATATAAAGTAAAAGGTCCTATATGTACCAGCCCTTTTGTTATGGCCAAAACCAAACAAAAATAAGGAAACAAACAAAAATGGAAATTAAGGGGATGTCTATTAAGTAGAAAATAGATGGATAAATTGTGGCATATGAATGGAATGGAAAACTATTTTACTGTAAGAAATAGATAATTCCAAATAAAAATAGAAAAAACTTACATGCACTGATGCTAAGTGAAGTAAGCAGAACCAGAAAAATAACTTTTACTATTATATCAATACTATAAAAATAGACAATTCTGATGACTTTTTTAAGCTGATGAAGAATGAAATGAACAGAATCAGAAGAATAATTTGTATAACAAAAAATACTCTAAAGACAAATGACTTTGAAGGCTTCAAGAGCTCTCATCAAGGCAATGGCCATCCATGGATCCAGAGGACCAGTGATGGAGCATACTATCCATCTCCTGACAGAGACATATTGGACTTAAGGTGAAGAACGAGACAAATATTTTTTGAACATGGCCAATGAGGGCACCTTTTTGCTTGACTATACATATTTATTACAAGGGATTTGTTTTTCTTTTCTTTTATGAGGGCTTTGAGAGATGAAAAATAGATTTCTGTTCATTTAAAAATCTTTTGAAAATACTGTATAACATAAGAAGGTTGAACTAGATAATATCTAAAGTCCCTACTACAACTTAAATAATAGGCTTGTAAAAACTGGGCATGGCTGATCTCTGATACATCAGGAACAAAGAAAGAATGTCCTGATATAAACAAATTCTGTATCCAAATTGCTAGCCTCAGATGAAAAGTACTCATTAACTAGATCCTTCTCTATGGGAAAGTTATGATGTCTTATGGGGAGTTACAGCTGGCATAGGAAAACATTTTTTTTTATTTTAAAAGGTCCTGGGAACATAAAAAGGACTACATAGATTAGGAGTGTGCGGGGCTGGAGGAAGGAATAGTCTTGAAACAAAGAAGAAAACAATCTTCACTTATTTATCCATTGTAAAATTATAAACCTTGAGAATATTAAGAACAGAAGGAAGGAAGGAAACAAATATTTATGAAGTGCCTAATATGTGCCAGGCACTGTGCTAAGCACTTTTAATGTATTATCTCATGTGATCCTCACAACAAGGGGAGGTAGGTGCTACTTTGATTCCCAAATTATAATTGAGGAAACTGAGGCAGAAAGAGATATAGTGACTTTTTCAATTGGACCACCTAGCTGCTTCTAGGAAAATAAACATGTACTTTTAGGACATAGAATTTTAAAGCTGAAAGGGGCCTTAGACCACATGATATCACATTTTAAAGTTACCACAGGCCACAGAAGGTAAAGGCTAGATGAGCCCTTCAGGAATTCTCTCATTCTAAACCTCTTGTTTCACAAATGAGGAAGTAGAAACTCTGAAAAGTAAAGTGCGTTGACTAAGATCACCATAGCTGGTTAATTTGCTCTGGTTTACTCTAAATAATAGAATATCCTTAATGAACTTTATCTCTTTGATTTCAGAGTAAATTAGTCAAATTTCCCCAGCAAGGTTATAGGTCCCCTGAAAACTGACTATGGGTGCTACAACTGTCGTTCAGTTATTTTTCAGTCATGTATGACTTTTTGTGACCCCTTTTGGGGTTTTCTTGGCAAAGATAGTAGAGTGGTTTGCCATTTCCTTTTCCAGCTCATTTTACAGATGAGGAAACTGAGGCAAACTGGGTTAAATGACTTGTCCAAGGTCATACAGCTATTAAATGTCTGGGATCATATTAGAACTCAGGTCTTCCTGACTTCAGATCCAGTGCTCTATCTACTGTTCCACATAGCTACCTGGGTGCTACAATGAGGAGTCCAATAGACACAAGCCATTTATTTATACTAATCTTATCCATTTTGTACCTTTCCCTTGAATGAAATCCACCTTAATTCCAGATGAATCCTAGGATCTTTTATCTAGAGCTGAAAGGGTCCATTTGGTCCAACTCTCTCATTTCATAAATGAGGAATTTATACACCGAGGCCCAGGTAAGTTCAGTGTCTTGCCCAAGGTTCTATAGTTAGTAAAGCCAGGATGTGGACCCAGGTCTAAAACCAGTTCTCTTCTACTGTTCCAGGCTTCCTCTTGCAAATGCTTTCTTTCCCCTCTACATTCATTCTATACTTTACTTTCCATAAATATGTGCCTCTTCACCATCCACTCATGTATTAAACAAAATAAATCTTCCCTTTGCCTGGTACTTTGGACACTTCCATCTATCATCCTGGCTACCTAAGTCATAGCATAGACAAGCCACGCTGACTCAATACCACTAAGCCCTCCCTCTAAGACAGCTTCTCCAGTCCTTTTCTGTCACTTCCACAAATGGTGAGCTGTGAAGTGTGTGCAGGACTAGGTGATCTCCATGGTTTCTTCCATAGCTTTAAATCTTATGATCCTATGACTCATCCCCCAAATGAAACAACAAGACCAGCCAGCCCTCTGTGGCTTCCTTTAACACTGGGTACCTCTTAAAAGTGTTGGCTACATTGGCTGGCCAAGGATAGACTAATGATTCTGACAGCTGAAACCTCTGAAATAGCCAGGCACTTCCTTTTCCAGGTTATGACAGTGTACCCCCAAAGAGATGATCAGTGTGAAGGCCAGATTTATAATGTTAGGTTAGGTAGGAGCTGTCTCACATAGCCTGCTTATAATCTAGGAGTTTTCACTACCATGAGGTAGGTTCTGTAGGGCAGAATGAGGCTTAGAGAATAAGAAGGGATATTCAAATGGTTTTTGTGTGTAGAAAAGAATATATTTAGTGGAGTCCCCAATTTATTTAGCTCCATGATAAGGGTTAAACTCCAGGTGATGAGCAAAATGTTGGAATGGGAAAGGGAGGAAGGAAAACAGGATTGGTACTCAGAATGTTAGGATTCTGATCCAGAACTCTGTAATTAATGTGTGATTTGGGGCATCATTCCCTTCCTTGGACCTCATTTTCTTCACCTGTAAAGTTAAGGGATTGTACCCAATGATCTCTAAGGCCACTTACAGCCTGAGTTTCACTCTCACCCCCACTGTACCTAGGATATTTTTTTTTCTGGGTTAAAGGCACATGTATGGAATTTCAATGAGTTTGGACATGCAGATAGGAGTCATTAATCAAAATTATATCACCTCACGTCCAGTAAATATTGTCAAAGAGTTCCAGGAACTTCATAGATCATTCTGCACAAAAAGATATCTTTTTCATCCTTTTATACTGACTGCTTCCTTTGTATTGTTAGCATATCTATTCATTGGAGAGGAAAATAATGCTGAGAGGAGTTATAGACATGTAGAAACATTGGTCAGGTTGAGACTGAGACCAGATTTCTGGATGCCTTAAATTATGACCTCCATGGATTCCACACTGGAGTGGAAGAAAACTCAACTTTGAGAACCCCACAGGATCTGTTTCTGTCTAAAGCATTTTCCCATAAAAGGGCAGTTTATTTCAAAGAAGTAAATGTTTTGATCTTTTTGCAGGTTTCAGACTCTCCAACCTCCCTCATTTCCCAACCCAGCATCCTCACCATTTTTTTTCTTTTTAATTTTTTTTTTACAATCCTACATGGTTTCATTTCTTCATTAATTAAACAATATAACAAAAGCTTATCTGTTAATTCCATGCCATTTATTAGGCACTGAAATACAAAAAAGAAAGAAAAAACAAAGAAGGAAAGGAACAAAAGAAGGAAGGGAGGAAGGGAGGGAGGGAGGAAGGAAGGAAGGAAGGAAGGAAGGAAGGAAGGAAGGAAGGAAGGAAGGAAGGAAGGAAGGAAGGAAGGAAGGAAGGAAGGAAGGAAGGAAGGAAGGAAGGAAGGAAGGAAGGAAGGAAGGAAAGGAAGGAAGGAAGGGAGGGGGGAGGGAGGAAGATAAAAACAGTCCCTGAGTTTAATAAGAAACTTGAAGCTGAATTGGGCACTTAAGGGGGAAGATGTTTTAGAGCCAAAGGATGGTCAGGCAAAGTACTTTTAGAAATTCGAGGAAGGAAAGATCAGTTTCACCTGGGTAAGTCAGGGAAGACTTCATGAAAGATGAGATTTTAGTTGGGTCTTGAAGATAGTGAGAAATTTCAACAGATGAGTGACAGCATGCTGTATAAATGACAGGATGAAAAGGCATTTATTAAGTATTTAGTATGTGCTGAACACTATATGTAGTGCTGGGGATACCAAATACAGCCCCTGACATCATGGAGTTTACATTCTATTGGGGGAAACAGCAGACATGTAGGAGTGGTTGCCAGGGAAGTTCACTTTGGTATAGAAATTAGATGGATAAGGGAAGGACACACACCTCACTCAGGGACAATGGCAGAGTTAATTTGATCATGTTGCATGGCTCCATAAAGGGGAGGAGATCTAGAAGTGGTGGGAGTTGGGGGAAGTACTATGCCTATAGTGAGGAAGACTTGGATTTGAATCCTGCATTACTTACTGGCCATGTGATGAGTCATAACCTTATGGGACTCAGTTTTCTCTGTAAAATGGAGATTAAAATAATTATACTTTCAACACCTAGGGCAGTTATAAGAATTGGAATCATTCCCTAAGTGCTCATTCTTTTTTCCTCTTCCTAATTTCACAACTCCTTGGCATCACCCCCTGCCATTTCTTTCTTTATTCCAGGCTCTGATGAAGAGGCATCCACCCCTCCAAGGTCAAGACCCTTATTTGTACCCTTGATCCCATTCTCTCCTATCTCTATCAAATTTCCCCCATTATTATCCTTTTTCTTTATTTTTCAGTCTTTCCTTATCTACTAGTTCCTTCCCTGCTGTCTACAAAAATAACAAAGTTCCCTCATTCTTAAAAAAAAATCTTTGTTACATCCCACTGTGCATACATCATCCTAGATCTCTCTTCCCTTTCTCAACCAACATCCTTAAACAAGACATTATACTTGGTATTTATACTTTCTCTCCTCTCACTCTCTTTTAAGCCCTTGAAATCTGACTTCTACCCTAATCATGCAACTGGAATTTCCCTTTCCAAAGTGACTAATCATCTCTTAATTATCAAATAAAATGGCAATTTACTTTCTACCCTGGGACCTCTTTGATTAGAATGTGGAATGGAGAGCTCTTTCCAATATCTCTATTTAAGCAGGGTGCCCAGGCCAGTCATCTCTAATTTATATTCAAATGTACTTCTTTGGACTTCTCCATTAAGCCCCACCTCATGTTGGATACCTTCTCTTAATCTTTCCAATTTTTCAGCTTCCTTTCCTATTTATTGCCTTTATACATTAGATTGATTGTATTTTCCTTGAGGGAAGGGACTGGTTTTATTTTTATATGAACCCCAGTGCTTGGCATAATGTCTGGCATATAGTAGGCACTTAATAAATGTTTATTTACTAACCAACCATAATCAAATGATCTCTTCTTAATCCTCAACCTTCTTGACCTCTTTGCAGTTTTTTTTAAAAATTTTGTTCAGTACTTTCTCCATTCTAGGATATTTTGACACTGATCTCTTCCAACTTGTCTAGCCATTCCTCATTCTCCTTTGTTGATTCATCATCCATCTCATGCCTACTAAATTTGTGTGTATGACAATCCTCTGCCCTGGGTCTTCTTCTCTTTCCTTTCAATACTCTCATTTTGTAAACTCATTAGCTTCTGTGGATTCAAATGTAATCTCTGTGAAAATGACTTCCCAGATTTAGTCTCTCTCCTGGGCTCTCAATTCCTCATTATGAATTAATCAACTATTTATTGGATATTTTGAGCTAGATAACCCATCGGTAGCCCAATCTCAATATAACCAAAAGACAACTCACATTTTCCCCCCAAATCTATCCTCTTCTGAACTTTTTTATTAGTGCAGAAGACACCACCATCCTTCTAGGTACTTAAATCATGAGTTTAGCATCACATTAGACTTCTCACTCAGTCCACATATCCAATTACTAAATCATGACATTTCCATTTCCACAGCATCTCTCAAATAAGTCTCATACTTCCCACTCACAATCCACCATTCTAGTTCATGCTTTTATTACCTCTTGCCTATTACAATAGGATCCTATCTGTTGTTCCTACATCAAGCCTTTCTCTGCTTCATCTATTCTCTACACAGCTGCCAGGGTGATTTAACTACAAATACAAGTCTGAGCATGTCATCTTCCCCATTCAGCTTCACAACCTGGCTCCTTCCTACATTTTCAATCTTCTTGCACATGTATGAAGCACTCTAGACTTATTCTCCTTGAGGAATGATGGCTACATTTCTCTGTCAGGGCTCTAGATATACTCCTGAGGGGTTGGGGTACTTTTTAATTATGCCTCTAATGATGTAATATTTATAAAAGTGCTTGCCATGTAGTAGGTACTAAATAAATGCTTATTCCTTTCTCCTAGAGTCTAAAGCCCACATTCTAATGTTGTCTCTCCCAACTGTTAGCTTCTAGTTCCATTTAACAGGGTAATTACCCATGAGACATTTCAAGGGGATTGAGTATATAGCAAGAATAGAGGTACATCTAACTGTCTCTATCAACATCATAGGATCACATTCTCCCTTTTACCATCTCAGTCTTTGGGGAGAGTATAGTCAGACATACAGTTTCTACTTAGTTTAGATCTCATTAAGTTCATATCTGAATCTCTGCCACCTCTCATTGGCCTCAGTTGGAGAAAGGACATGAGATCCCCCCACCCTGCCCATATAACATTGTCTCATACTAGGTGCCATTGACCAAAAATAAATCAGCCAAACAGAAGTCAAACCAAGAGAGAGATGAAGGACTTTGGAGAGGTAGCTACTTTGGAATGCCCCCCCCAACACCTAGTTCCAGATGCAAAGCTTCAGCAAATCAGGAGTCTTCTATTCACTATTGAGTTAGAAGACTAGAACCAGTTATAGAATGTCTATACAAGGCACTTCCCTCGTATATTATCACAACTCCCCCATAAGCAGGTTCCCCCAGCATCTTCCATGTGGCTAATCCCATCAGTGGCACACTGCACATATTCATAGACTGGGCTCATTTGCCAAACACCTAGGACTTCTTTCCATGCACTTTTTTGTGTAACTATACTGACCTACTTGCTGTTTCTGACACAGAATGTTCTTTTTTCTGTCTCTGTGACTTTATACTGGCTGCCTGCCATGTTTGGAAAGAAATCCTTTGGCATTTCTGCCTTTTGAAATCCCTAGGTTCCTTCAGGACTCAGTTTAAATGCTATCAATTCCTTGAAGCTTTTCTTAAAACCTTCAGCTGATAATGTAGCCCCTTCCAAAACTACTTTGAATATATTATAATGGATATGTTTATATAAGGACATATCTCTTCCATTAGAGTATAAGCTCCTTGAAGACAGAAACTATTTAGCTTTTGGCTTTGTATTTATTCCCAGTGTTTAGCACAGTGCCTGGCACTGTACAGTACAGTACTGGCAAACAGTAGGTGTTAATAATTGTTTGTTGATTGATCAAATGAGATCATGTACATAAAGAATTTTGAAAACCTAAGAGCTGTTGTGAACAGATCTTGAAAAGAGTCTATTCACAGCATATTGAGGGGCAGTAAGTGGTGAGAGAATGGTATGAGAAAAGAGAGATGGAAGAGGGTGGAGAAGTTCCCAGATTTGCCTCAGCTGCCTTCTCATTCTGTAGCTTCCCTCAGCACCTGTGGCCTTCTCACTCTGGAACATCCTTCTCCTATTGGTGAGTTATTTCTGGGCCCTCTATTTGGGGGAAGGGTCACAGCTAATCGTTCTTTATTCAGCTTCCCAGATCTTTTTCTGACTCTCCAGCACCCATCATGCTCCATGAGTACATTCCATCCTCTCCCCAAACTTTTCAGCTCCCCCTTAGTGTGTTGTTTTCCCACGTTGGAGTATAAGCTCTTTGAGGGCAGGAACTACCTTTCTTTTTGCTTGTATTTGTATCCCCAGCACTTGGCACAGGATCTGGAACTTACTAAGGGCTTCAAAAATACTTGTTACCCACCTACCTGAGAAAAGACCATATGCTGTTTTAATTTTTACTTACAACTTCACTAATGTGAAAATATGTTTAATGGGTATGTAAATGTAAAGCCTATATCAGATTGTGTGCCGTCTTGGGAAGGGGAGGGGGAGAAAAAGGGAGAAAAATTTTCAACTCAAAAGCATATGGAAAAAAAAATTTAAAATAAAAATTAAAAAAAAAACAAAAGAAAAGACCATATGGTTACAGGACATGGACAGTAGTCCAGTTTGACTAAAACTAAAACACATGGAGAGAAGGAGTAGGATAAGGCTGGAAAGGTACAGTGGACCCAGGTTTCAGAGGGTCCTGAATGCTGGAATCATTATTTGGTACAATATAATGGAAACACTGAAGGTTTTTGGTTAAGTGTGATTTGACTATGGCGGTGCATTAGGAAGACTACTTTGATGGCTATTTGAAGCTGTCCAATTTTATGATGCTGCCCTTCAGAAAAACCATGATCCCACTTTCTTGACCTACCTCATGTCCCTTACACATAAGATTCCTCTCTCAATTCTGTGACCACTCCATCACCTCTACCTCTCTTAGAATCCTTGCATTCCATGAAAGGTCAGGTTAACTGCTATCTCCTGCATGAAGTGTTTCCTGATCCTTAAATGCTTGTACCTTTCTATCCCTCAACCCTCCCCACCTGATCTCATGTTTACATTGTATATATTTTCCATTTAAATTTCTTCTTGCTTGTTGACTGATCAATCCCTTTCAGCTTTTTCTCCTGAAAAAGTATAAACTGCCTGAGGGCAAGAATTGTTTCATTTTTGTCCTTGTAGCTCCACCACCTAACATATCACCTGAGACATGAGTAGGTACTTAATAATTGCCTAGTGATTGACAGATGTGTATACATCCTCCTCCCTTCCAGGGCAAGGACTGCTTTGTTTTTGTTTTTGTATTTCCAATATGTAGCACTGTGTTTGGTGCTTTAATATTGCACGTTGATTGGTTGGTTGATTGGAGCATGAAGGACTGCTGGATTCTCCGTACCTCTACTATAATGAGTCTTCCCTTAGATCATCCAACCCTTTTCCCTCTGAGCCTTGCTGGCTAATGTAATACATTCATTTATACCAAGTGTTAAGGACTGACAATGGGTTAAAGTGTTCCTTCTCTCCATAGAATTTACATTTTCACTAGACCTTCCTTGCATTTGCCCAAATCCGTTAATTGAGGTGTCAGCACCTGTGGCAGGTATGAATGGGGTGGCATTTGGGTACAGCAGGGCTTTCAGTCTTAAACCTACAAAGTCATCTCACATGGTTTTCATTCATTCCCTGCCTCATGCCTAGTAGCCTCCCCTTACAATATAGCATATGTGCTGTCACAGGCCCCCAATCCTCTGAGAGCAGAGAGGTGGATGACCTGACAAAAGGAGCCATTCTGGAGCTGTGGCTCTTTGCCACACTCCTGAAGAAAATTGGATCGTTTTTAAAGAAGTGTGGATTGAATATTACTTCATGGCTCATACTGAGAAGAGAGTAGCAAAGGAGCAGCTGTGTTCTTTTATTGGTGAATCAAGGATCTAGTGTCATATGAATCCCAATGTAAAAGAACCCCAAATAGGTTATTTATGCTACTGGACAGTTTGTTTAGTAAATGAGATCCCCTTTCCACTGCAGGCTCTTTTCAAAGGAGCCAGAGCTAAATGATGAGGCCTGAACACAGCAGTAAATAAACATTTCCTCTGATTGCTCCTGACAGTTTTTCATAGTAATATTTTTCCCCCACTTTGGACTAGGCTAATGAAATGCTGATGTGACTCAGAGGGGAAAAAATGACCAATGAGGGAAAAGAGCATCGTAATCTCTTAAATAAACACAAAGAAATGTCCCTAGATGGAAATCTCAGATGGTTATTCCACCATCACCCAGAGAAATGCAACTTCTGTAATCACTGCCACTTTCTAACAGATGAGCACCCTGGTAGAGAAAACACAGGAATTGCATTGAGGAAAGACCTGGGTTCAAATCCTACCTTTAACACTTCCTATCTGTGTTTCTCTAAGCAAATCACTTCACATCTCTCATTTTATATGTAATTACAGAATATCAGAACTGAAAAAGACTTGAGAAAATAGAATGTTAAAGCTGAAAGGGATTGATCAGTCAACAAGCAAGCCCTAACCTCTCTCCTGAACTCCAATCTCACATCACCAACTGCCTATTAAGATATCCCCAACCATATATGCCTCAAAATCAACATGCCCCAAGTGGAATTCATTGTCTTTCTTCCCAAATGCTCCCCTCTTTCAAACTTCCCAATTAATAATGAGGGCATCATCATTCTCTCAGTCACCCAATCTTATAAACTTGATATCATCCATGAGTCCTCACATTCAATTCCTCCCCCCACATTCAATCTGTTGCCAGGTCTTCTTGTTTTTGTCTTTACTACCTATCTTGGATATGTTCCCTTCTTTCCACCACCCTGGTGCAGACCATCATCACCTGATACCTGGACTATTATAACAGACTGCTGGTTGATCTCTCTGTCTATCTCTCTGTCTGTTGATATCTCTCTCTGTTCTAGTCCATCTTTCAATATCTATCAAAGTAGTTTTCCTAAAGTTCAGGTCTGACCATGTCACCCCCAAATTCTGATGGTTTTCTTTTACCACCAACATCAAATATAAAATCTTCTATTTGACATTCAAAGCCTTTTGCAACCTGGTCTCTTCTTTTCTTTCCAGGCTTCTTTATTGCCTTTTGACTGTCCTACAGACTAGGACCATTGACCTCCTTGCTGATCCTCTCATATGACACTCCATCTCCCAGTTCTATGACTTTTCGTTTGTTATCCCTGATACCTGAAATGTTCTCTCTCCTTACCCCTGCCTCTAGACATCCCTGGCTTCCTTCAGGACTCAATTCAAGTCTCACCATCTGCAAGAGGCCTTTTCCAACCCTTTGTTCCTCCTACTGGTGGTCTTCCCTTTGAGATGAGCTTCCACTTACTCTGTAAATGTCTTACATGTACATATAGACATATTCTGCATGTTGTATCATGCATTCAAATATGATCTCTTTAAGGGCATCCATGCCATCTCTTTATCTTTCTTTATATCCTTAATACTTAGCACATAGGAAGCAATTAATAAATTTGTGTTGGTGACAATAAGTGCCTATTTTGTGCCAAAAACTGTTCTAGGTTCTAAGGAACCAAATATAAAAATGAAGAAATTCCTGCTCTCAAAGATTTTATATTCTATTGATAGAGACAACATGTATCTATATAAATATATATAGAATAAATACAAGATAGTTCAGGAGAAAGAGGGATCTCTCAGTTAGTGAGATCAGGAAAGCCTTCCTATAGAAGGTAGCGCTTTGGCTGAGTGTTGAAGTAAAGGATTATATGAGACAGGAAGAAGAAAGGAAAAAAAAGTTCTAGATATAAGGACGGCCATCGAAAAGGCACAGAGATAGGAATCTATCAGCAATAAGGCCAAATTGCTCACATCATCCAATTCAACCCATCGTTTGACAGAGGTGAAAACTGAGGCCTAGAACAATGAAGTAACTTGCCCAAGGTTAGATACCTAATTAGATTATTAATAGTAAAGAGCTTAGTATAGAACAAAGCTCTCTTGGCATACAATCCAGGGTTTATTCCACTGCTGTTGTGCAGGCTCTCTAATCTTGACAACAAATACTAGAACAGCATTAGAAGCAGGATCCTATGGTGGCCTGATCTCTGGATTTGGAATTAACAAACCACAACCCCACACAATGTGGCAAACACAGCGCTAAGAGCCAGAAATGTGAATTTAAGCAAAAAGGAGAGTCCCAGCACTCAAAGAGGTTACATTTGAATGAGGAAGACAACATATAAAAGGGAGCTAAAAATCGTGGTGGAAAGGGATAAGGTACCCAGCAAGGGGCATGAGTTCAAAGGATTCTAGCCTAGTGAGAAAGAATGAGATGGCTAGCCAAGGCTAGCACTAAATGAAGGTCCTGGGAGGAGCCATCCAACCAGAGGCAGGGGCCTCTGCCCAGGAACAAAGGATGCTTCCAAGGTGTGAATTCTAAAACTGAAATCTTCCAGGATAAAGAGGTTTCTGGAGAATGTAGAAGTCTGGGGGAGTGTAACCTGGCGGCAAGTGAAAAGGATGTGAGATTGAATCCTGTCTCTACCACTTATTACATATGTGACCTGAAGCAAGTCCCTTAAATTCTCTGGACTTCATTTTCCTCATCTGTAAAATGGAGTTGGCATGGATGGCCTTTAAAGTTTCTTCCAGCTCTAAAAAAGTATTGCCTAATTCCACACATGGTACAGTCATCTCTTCTGCTTGGATAGACTTTCAGTTTGGAACTGTTATAAAAGCTAAGAACCAATTGTCCAGAACATCTACTCCTTCATCTCTTGGCCTACTTTTACTTAAGCAGAATCAATGCTATCTATGCCTTTCCTACTACAACATATCCCATTGATTCTCTCCTTGCAGTCAGAGTGGATGGCTGCCTTTGTTAATCCAATAATATTTCTCACATTTATGTACCAGTACCTTTTACAAGGCCAGGTAAGTGGAACAGTGGTTAGCGTGCTGGACCTAGAGTCAAGAAGACCTGGGTTCAAATCTGGCCCCAGACATTTACTAGCTATGTGACCCTAGGCAAGCTACTTAACCCTATTTGCCTCAGTTTCCTCATGTGTAAAATGAGCTGGAGAAGAAAATGGCAAAGCACTCAGTATCTTTGCCAAGAAAACCCCAAATGGGATCATGAAGAGTCAGACAGGACTGAAAAACAACTAAACAACAACAGCTTACCTTTTACAAAGAGCTTTCTTCACATGCCTAGGAGGCAGGCATTGGTCTTTGTTTTCCAGATGAGTAAGCAGAAGCTGAGAAGTTTTATGGTTTGTCCATAACTGTATACTTACTAAATGTTCAAATCAAGATATGTCCTAACTCCTAATTCCACATACAACATTCTTCCCACTTTACCAAGATGCCTCTGACTGCAAAAGAGAGTCACCAAACGACCTCACTTTTCAAATCTTTCTCCCCTACTAATGATTATAGTACCTGAAATTGCTGCTCTTTAGTGTTAAGGCACTAAACATCCTCATTAATGTGCAAATATGTTCTCTGGAAAGGAGAGGGAGATCCATTTAACCAATATCCCAGAAGAATCAAGAAATTATTCTAGTGCTCCATCCATCAATCCATCCTTCCCATAGCTGTCAAAGTTATATTCTTATAGTACAGTTCTGACCAGGCTAATGACCTGTTTAAGCTCTGGTGGTTCCCTATCCCCCTCTGTGATAAAACACAACTCTTTGTCTTACATTTAGAATAATTCACAGTCTGGCTCCAGCCTCTCTTTTTAGATGGATGGCACTAAAATTAGTCCCCTTCATATGCTCTACATTCCAGTCAAAGTAGCCTCCTTATGCCTCTACCATAATAGTCCATCTCTTCCCTCTGCTTTCCATGGTTGGAATGTTCTCTCTCCTTCACTCAGTGTTTTAGAACCCCTAGCTTTCTTCAGAGCCCATCTCGGGCATTCCCACATACCTGAGGCTTTTTCCTCATCCCTACATTATAAGTGCTGTCTACCCCACACACCCCCAATGACTCTCTATTTATTCTCCCAATATTATATCTATCCTAATTTATATCTATGCTGTTTCCCTCCCTAGTAAATGTATGTTCCTTGTGGGAAGGGATGGTTAGGTATGTTTCTTCATATCAATCAATAAACATTTATTAAGTGCCTACCATGTGCCAGAAAATGTGCTAAGTTTCAGAATACAAAAAGAGGCAAAACAAAACAGTCCCTGCCTTCAAGGACATTACAATCTAAGGGGGAAGGGAGGAGGAGACAATATACAAACAAATATGTACAAATCAAGCTATATGCAAGATAATTAGGAAATCATTAAAACAGGGAAACCATTGGAGTTGAGAGGAGTTGATTAAGGCTTCCTGTAGAAGGTAGGGTTTTAGTTGGGACTTAAAGGAAGCTAGAGAGGTCAATAGTTGGAGTGGAGGAGGGAGAGAATTCCAGGCATGGGGGACTGCCAGAGAAAATGCCCCGAGCTGTCATACCTGATGCTTCCTGCAATACCTGGCCTACATAAGGCACTCAATAAATCCCCTTTAAACTGTTGTTGCTTTTAAAATCAGGTGTGTTTTAGGGACAGTCTTTGGGGCTTGCATTGGACAAGCTAGCCCTAGAGGTCCCTTCTAGAGGAATCATTCTGCCAGATTGTCAGCCCTAGCAGAGAACACACACAGCTCTGAAGGAAAGGAGAATAACATACATAGTTTTGACAGAGAACAGCAGAATCTCAGAATATAAAGGGGACTGAATGGAGCATCAAGTTCGAATCTTCCCTGAGGACTAAGAATTCCCTTTGCGGTGTCTATAAAAAGTCAAGGCTTCTAGTGGAAAAGAAAACCCTGCCTCATGACAGAGAAAAAAATCACCCATTTGGGGCAGTCTGCTTATTAGGAAGTGTTTCTTCAGATTAAGCAGAAATCTGCCTCTTTGTAACATCTCCCCCTTGTCTCTAGCCTTTTCCTCACAGACCAAGAAGGATAAGTCTAATCTTCCATCCCTGAGACACAGATCATTCACTTGATACCTCAGAGAGAGTTATGAAGCCCCTTCTAAATGCTTCTTTCCCCATGATAAAAATCTTCAGTCCTTTAGCTGATCCCTAAAAGGCCCAATCTCCAAATTTCTTACCAATCCTGAAGCATCAGAAGAGGACTAGGAAGTTTTTAAATCTTGCCTAGGGCTCATCCTAATTCTATGGAAACATCCTAAAATCTGAAAGGGAAGGAAAACTGTTTTAGATACGTATTTCCATCTGAAAGGAAAGTGAAGTAGAGGGGAACCCTACCCTTTCAATACTGGATCCTTTCTGACAGAAAGAATCCTAATGTTTCAGATAAGGGGAAAGGAATGAAATGTCTAGGATTTTTTTCTTTTTTTGCCTTCAGTCAGGAAAAGGTTTGGCTAGAGAGCCTAACTTGTAGTCCTGATTATTTTTTTTCTTCTATCTATGTCAGTTTGCAAAGCATCCGTCTGTCTTAGGCCATTGAACCTCATCAAAAAGAAATTTGAATAGTTGAGAATAGATCCCAGCTATTAACTGAAAAAGTACTGCTTCAGAAACAGGTAGTATTCTTTTGTGAAAAGTCATTTTCTTTTTCCTACTACAAGACCAGACACAAGGTGGCACTCCAGGGAGCCACTTGAGTGGGCCTTACTTGGAGCAAAGAGTTACATGCCTACACTTCTAAGTGACACCATCCAGCTCAGAGTTACCCAAACAGTGGGAAATCGAAATGAATCCCAAAGCTGTAAGTCACTTAGCTCCAGTAGTGATAGTGCTCAGAGAAAAATGGGATTCTTGCATTGTGAAAGAGAATTACAGTGTGATCTCTTCTCTCTGGAAGGATGCTGTCAATCCCATTGGGATCTCACATTTTCTACCTAATGCCGAATTGAAATGTCCTATAGTCAGTGAACAACCTGAGGGACACCTTGTTATAGCACTAAGAGTCAGGCATGGATTTGAAATCTTATCTCTAACATTTAGTACTATGCAACAAATCAGATTGCAAATAGAACACACATTTGTGCTAAGCAAGACACAGATTTAGATAAGATATGGCATCTGCCCTCGGGGAATTTATATTGGAGAAGGAGGAGAGACTGACACAGATAGCCATAATGTCCAATATTAATCAATAAGCTCATTAGAGAGTACCAGTCTGGAGTTAGAAAGATTCATCTTTGTGAGTTCAAATCTGGACCCAGGCATTTACTACACAGATGACACTGGGTAAGTCAATTAATCCTGTTTGCCTCAGTTTCCTCATCTGTAAAATGACCTGGAGAAGGAAATGGCAAACCACCCCAGTATCTTTACCAAGAAAACCCCAAAGGGGGTCACAAAGAGTCTGACATGACTGGAACAACTGAACAACAAATAAGCTCTTTCTACAAGTACTCCCAGTAAGTAGAACTAGCAAAGTCACCACTTCAATACCATTAAAATGAACTGTTCACACAGACACAAAATAAGATATTCAGTCTATCACAAGCCAAAGTGGTCATTATTTCCACATCTTATGATATAATAAGCAAGAATGAAACATCTCCCATGAAGATAATTTGTTATTATCACCATAAAATCATAATACCCCAAATCCATAAGGGAAGCAGTATAGCTTAGAAAAAAGCACAGTAGATTTGGAGTCAAAGGACCAAGTTCAAATCCCACTTCAGACATTACTTGTGTGACCTTAGGCATAGTCACCTAACCTTCCTGTTTCTTCTGCCTAGATGACATCTTAGCTCTAGATCTATGATGGTGATAGCTAGCATTAGCTTTCTCCATTCCAGGTACCCAAATCCCACCCATTCTATAAAGCCCAGATTATCTTACTATTCCAGGAAGTCTTTTTTGAAAACTCTAGACAAGAGTAATCAGTCTACTCTATAATCTTATAGCACATAGTGTCAGTATCTTACAGTTAGTACCCATCACATAGTGCCTTGTGACACGTCATGTATGGTTACTTAACTTTGGTATTTTAACTGTTCATCTCTTTCTTTTCTGTTTTCCCAACTGCATTGGATGCCTCTTAAGGGCCAAGACTATGTTGAATACTTTTTGTTTTGTATGTCTCACATAAAATTATTCTCATGGTAGACATTGGATAAATACTTTGGAAATAGTTCTGTTTCTGAGTCAAACGGTTGAATTTCTGTTCTAAACTGCACCATGACCATGACAAGAAGGTCTAATTCATACCATCTTCGGGAAACAAAGAAAACAAATTTGTTTCTTAGTAGATGTGGTCAAAAATGACCTTTTCAAACAACAAGAAGCACTGTTTGGTCTGAAATTCCATTCTCAGACTGTTCCAGGGACATTGGATAATATCATACCTTTATTCTTTAGCACATAAAGTCCTGAACATTTGATTTCATTATCTGTATCTCAAGTATGTCTATAAATGATCATCATGGATCACCTCCATTGAAAAGGCTTAGGTAGTTCAAAATGGCATTGCATCAAAGGTTGAACGAGAGCGGGGCTGGCAGAACACAAGATCTGCCTTCTTAAAATGATAAATGATATGAAATGGAACTTCGGAGCAGCAAGTTAAAAGCAGACACCAGATGCTTACGCAGTTGTGAGAAAGCAGCTTGAATGGACAAAGAGAGGAACCAGACTATGGAAAATTGAGGCTTCTGTCAAAAGCAAGTTCTCTCATCTGATAAATGGTGCTGTGTATTTTGCCTTAGTTACAAGTTGACGTAAACAAGGAGCATAACAAACATGCTAGGGCTCACATGCGTGAGCTCACACGGAGCTCCTGGCTGCTTCTTTCTAATCTGCTTCTGATGCCTCGTCTGCTTTAAGAGTAGGCTCTGCCAAATAAATGGACTCGTCAGAAAACTTGTTTGGAGAGCTCTTGAATTGTTTAGATCTTTTTGCAACTAGCTATAATATCTCTTCTGTGTGTAATCATGTCTAGCTATGTGGCTTGGTGGCCTTTTAGACTGACAGATAATTAGAGCCAAGATTTACATATTCACAAACCATCTTCTATACATTACCTCATTTGGCTCCTCACAACAGTCCTTGGAGGGAAGTTCTATGGCCAATATTTTGCAAGTAAGGATGCTAAGGCTCAGAGAAGTTAAAAGATTTGCCCACAACTACAGAGAGTACATATCTGAGGCAGGATTTAAACCCAGGCTCTTCTCATCCAGATTTTGAACCCAGGTTCTTTCAAATGTCTCTTTTTATCTACTATGCTATTCAGATTATTCCAGAAGAGGTCTAAATGGTATGAGAACTTCAGGATTCTGATCCTAAATTATCAAGCTTATTTCATACATTCGTGGAACATTCTTTAAAATGCTCATAATGTGCCGAGCACTGGTTTCCCTGGCTATGCTGGATAACTGCCACCTCTTGGCTTAACTTTCTGCTCTGTATAGATTTGGCTCATTAGACTCATTTCCTAAAGATTGACCTACTTGTCAAGTTCTTCCTGACAAGATGGGCAGCTAGGTGGCACAGTGGATAAAGTGCTGGGATCGGAGTTAGGAAGAACTGAGTTCAAATTTGACTTCAGATACTTACTAGCTATCTGACTCTGGGCAAGTCATTTAACCTCTATCTGCCTCAGCTTCCTCACATGTAAAATGAGAATAATAATAACCCCTGCCTCACAGGGTTGTTGTAAAGATCAGATGAGGTATTTGTGAAGCACTCAGCATTGTGCCTGGCACTTAGTAAGTGCTTATTAAACACTTCTTCTCTTCCCATTCTCTCCTCTTCCACCTGTTTTCTTCTCCCATCTTATGAAACACAATAATGTTCATTCTAACTAGAAGCTACATGGTTTTGCTACATCTGGCCCCTTCACAAGATCCCAGACCAGTCATTAGTGAGGAACAGGTATGCTTAAGGAGAAAAAAATGCTGGTCTTAATGAGCTTTGAGAATGGAGTCCTTTCTAGCTCGGATTTTACAGCACAGTAGTCTCCATAAGCTTTACTTCTGAATAAAATCTTTGAATCTCATCTGCTTGGCTTGGCAACAATCATAATTCTTCATTCAATACACAGCTTCCCCGGCAACCAGCTGTGTAATTCCAAACAAAAGATAAGACCACAGAGTTGGGTGAACCCTAAACAAACAAAGGTCCCCCTTGGACTGAATTCCATAACAATGATGAAAAAGGAAATTTGGAAAATCAGTCTTCAGAGGGATAACTGGGTAGAAGGGGTCAAACCTTTCCCAAGATTCCATGAATGACAAGAGATTCTTTAAAGACTGGCCTTTGAAAGCACTAATAGGTTAACCATATCCTTTAAAAGAAATGTGTGTCATTGTCAATGTTGTTTGTTTGTTTTTGAAAAGACATGATTCAAAAAGTTTTCCGGGAGAATGAGGGTCAACAAGGGACTCTACATCATGTCATCTGATTGTGCACGCAGTAGGCACTTAATAAATTTTTGTTGTTCCCTGCAGTAATGTAATAATAGACCTGGTTTCACTAAATACCTCCAATATGCCTTTTTATTATTAAGCCCTAAGTTTTGTGTTCTAGTCTCCTTACCTAGCCTTCCAGCAAACCACTAGTATTATGTTCCCTTGAGATAGTCCAGATGACTCCAAAAGGAGCTTCCCAGATTAAAGTCAGAAGTGGTAAGGGAGAACAGAGAAACCCCCCAAAAGTGTAATCTATGAGCCAAACTCATCTCTGAGAGAGGGAAGAGCAATAAACAACAATAGACAACCTAATACAGACAATTTGGCCTCAGCTTAATTAGAAATATACTTCTGAAAAAGATGTCTTGGAGAGACAGTTACAAGTCCACCCAAGTGACAAACACAGGCTGATGAATGATCCATTAGAATAATTTAAGATATTACCCAGAGATAAGAAACTCTTCCTGCAAACCGAATTAACTGCTATCAGTGCGAGCAGCACCCAATACCCTCCAAATATTCAGCCCCTAAATCTCTCCTTACTGAGGCCTACCATGATTTTCGAAAGTCTCATCATTAAAAGCAATTGTATGGGTTAAGGCATTAAGCCTATTAGATGTGGCTTGGATGAGAGTTAGGAAGGTTTAAATCCTATCTCTGACACATACAGGCTTTGTCACACTAGGCAAGTCACTTTAACCTCTTGGTATCCTGAGTCACTCTCTATAAATGCAAATACAGCAGTTACCAATAAGCATTGAAATAGGAAGAAGTGGAAGAAGTCAAATCCCTCCTACAGGTAGCTCTTTAAACATTTGAAGAAAATATTTTGAGAAACTGTATTCCATACCCTCGTCCCCATTTCCATTGTACTATCTTAGAAAATTCTTCTCTTCCTCTTGATATGTTTCATTACCCTTCCTTAACCTGATCATGAGCTCCCTTTTCCAAAGGAATCATAAGTCTCTTTTAAAAAATGTGGAATAAATGTGGATAATATGAGCACTTGATCCTAAAATGCCAGAAAGGCTTAAGGCCATCACCCAAACTGTGTGTGCCTCTTATGAAAGGAGGAGAGGACCACCTAACTAATCATGAAGAGAACCAGCCTGGAATTTTGTTTACCAGGGAATGAGAATTGTTTTAACCATAGCAACACAAGAATATCCTGATCTTTTGAAGGACTCAAGTTTGACAGCAGCAAAGAGTATGCATGGTTCAGAAGGAATCAATCAAGGTGGGGAGAAAAACTTGAATTAACTTAGCTGCTTCTAAAGATCAAGGCCTGCCCATTCTATCCCTGTGCCAGGGTGTGTGTGTGTGTGCGCGTGCGCGTACATGCATATCTGTGTGCATGTGTATAAGACGTTTATACCCAGGAAATCAAATTCTAGGAAGAAAAGTCTAGAAAGGTGAAATAAGTGAATAGTTTAGGAAGAAAAACCAAGTATGGGACCCTAAGGCACATTCATCTCTTCAAAGCTTGCCCAATGTGTCTCTGTACTGGCAGAATCTCTGGGCTTGAAGGAAGTCATGTAGCATTCTTATAAAGGGGCAAAAATCACTTCTATAACCACCTGATAAGAGGCATCCAGCTTTACTTGGAGGTCACGGTCAGTGGGGATCTCCCTGAGGTGAGATATCCATTTTGAGATGGACTGATTGTTTAGAAGTGTGTTTTCCTTATGTAATTAGGGTAAATAGGAGATCTACCTGATATGATAAGACATTGGGCCAAATCCAATGGGCCATGTGTATTCTAGCTCTGTGCTAAAGCATTTGGTACTTTGGATTGAGGCAGCAAAGCCCAGGTCAGGGTGGGGAACCTGTGACCTCAAAGCCATATATGGACTTCTAGGTTCTCAAGAGTGGCCCTTTGACTGAATCTAAACTTCACAGAACAAATCCCCTTAATAAAAGTATTTGTCCTGTAAAACTTGGAGTTACTCCAAAGGCCACACCCAGGGACTTAGAAGGCCACAGGTTCCCTATCCCTGGACTAGGTATTTCTTTGGTTCCCATCCCACCCCCATGCAAATTCCACCTATCGATCTCATTTCTGTCCTTGGGTTGGGACACAGGGGAAGTGGAACAAGTCAGATCCTTCTCACAGGTAGCTCTTTAAACATTTGAAGAAAATATTTTGAACAATTTTGTTCCATACTCTGGTCCTCATTTCCCAATATTCTCTTAGAGAATTCTTCTTTCCCTCATGATATTTTTCATTACCCTTCTTCTAAGCCTTCTACATTATAGCCATCATTTCATTCACTAAATGGAACATCTGTTGAATGTGGACACAGGAGTGAAAAATGAGAGTGGTTCCTGTATTTTATACTTTGTATGATCTTGGACAAGTCACTTAACTTCCCTGTGCCTCAGTTTCCTCATCTTTAAAATGAAGGGGTTAGATTAGAAGGCCTCTGATATTGTTTTTATACTTCTAAATCTATGGTTTCAGGAAGAGGAAAGGAAAGATTTTTAAAAAAAGGCTTGGGGGAAGGATATGGAAAATGTCTAACTGTATCCAACAAAGTATCTCTAGGGGAAAATTGAAAAGTCATATCAATTTTGTGGTGAAATTAGGGTATTTTTATTGACTAAAAACTCTGTAAGAGCAGGGACTATATCTTATTTTTCTTTGTATCCCTTTTTAGTACCAAGTACAGGGCTTTGCACATAATATGAATATAGTAAATATTGAATGAATGAAATTAATCTGGATGACTGACTGAATTTTTCTCTCTTCACTTAGGTATCTGATATCTTATATATTCAGCCCTGAGAGGAGTAAATCAGGGAAAGGGTAAAGAAAGTTACTGTGTTTATACTCAAAATGCAAAGCATGCTGCATTTTAGCTTGGAAACCCTAGTGAGGCCAATGCTAACACGAGAGGGATGTGTCTGTTGGAAATTCCTTTGGGCAGTTCCTAGTCTGGAAATCCAATTGCTTTCCTCTCTTTCAAAGACTTACAATGTGACACTATTCCAGCAAAAATGCCCTTCCATGAAAACTGGGGACTGCTCTACCCACTTCCAAGAAGGACCCCTCCTTGGAACCTAAGCATAATGTTGATCCTCACCCAAGAGTACCTCTTGTTCTTCACAGTCCTCCCTTACATCATTAAACTAACACCTCTGCTCCAACAAACAGGGAAATAGTCTATGAGCAGGTGGATAAAGGATTTACTTTAGTCACCCAGCAAACTAACTTTGTGGTCAAAGGGTAGATGCTTTCAGGACAGTGACATCAAAGGAGGCTCAGGAGTCAGAGAAGCATTCCCCCTCTGCCCATCCACCTTCCCCACCCTTTCCTAGTCTAACAAGTGGTTTCCATCAGTTGTCACTGTGTAATGGCCCAATGACCGTGGTAACTGACAAATATCAGGATTCTCATCCTCCACAGTTACTATCTTGGTCACATGTGCTAAAGCTCCTTTAGGCTATATGACTCAAAAAAAAAAATCAGAAGGTAAAATTAAAAATTATAGCGCTAACTGGCATTTGGAATCCATACAGTTGGTTTACTCAATGCTTCGAGTAGGAAAGGGAAAAAAACATTGGAAAACTCTAGTATTTGTAGCCTTTGTTCAATTCAACCAAGATTTATTATGCATATAGAGTTTGGATAGATTCAAAACCTCATTCTTGCCATGGATACACTGATTTAATAGGGGGCCTATGACATACTTACAAATGTGAGATTGAACTTGTGAAAGAACTTATAAATCTGACCTCAATCATTCCCTATCTGTGTGATCCATGAGCAAGTCACTGATCTAATTTGATCCTCAGTTTCCTCATCTATAAAATGGAAATAATAATGCTGGTAGTACCTATCTCACAGAATTGTTGTGAGCATTACATCATATATGTGAAACACTTTTAAAAATCTTAAAGAACTAGATTGATATCTGTTATTATGATTAAACATCCATAACACAGAATGTGATGTAAGTGTATGAGAGCGGTAGAAATCAAATGCAATGTGAGATCCAAGGAGACACAAATTATCTCTAAATAGGAGGATCAAGGAAAGATGAAAATGAGAAAGAATTGGGAAAAGCTATTACCTCCATACCTCTTCTCTGCTCTCAATTATTGATTCCTCATCTTACCAAAGCATATGAAAGGCATATATTGAGATTCATCATGCCTGTTCCCTAATCTCCTAGTGAATATTCATCTCTGGGAAGCTAAGTGGTACAGTGAATAAGTGGTGCTGGTCCTGGAGTCAGGAGGATCTGAGTTCAAATCCAGCCTCAGACATTTACTGGCTCTGTGACCTTGGAAAATCATTTAATCCTTTTTGCCTCCATTGCTTCATCTCTGAAATCAACTATAGAAAGAAATGGCAAACCACTACAGTAAACCCCAAATGTGGTCACAAAGAGTCAAACATGACTGAAATGACTGAACAACAAGAAAAATTCGTCTCTGAGTTTGATGAAAACATACAAAGATACTTATCATGTTGAGTGATAAAATAAGAAGTTCGAGGGTTGATGACCACAGATTCAGAGGTGAAAGTGATCCAACTCATTTCATGGGTGAAGAAACAAAGGTCCAAAGAGATTAAAATGATTTGCCCAAGGTTTCAAACGGTGGGCCAATGGACTGAAAATAAGTGGTGTCAGAGAAAACAAACTAGACTAATTGTCAATAAGAACTCAAGTTCTATCTTTGCCACAATCTAGCTGTGGGTGCTTGAGTAAGGGAACTTAACTGCTCTATGCCTTTGATTGCTAATCTATAAAGTGATGGAGTTTGACTAGATTATTTTAAGGCCCTTTCCTTTTTTAACAGCATATAAATCTATGAAAGATGGAATGCTAGCATGGATAAATGTTAAGCCAATCAGTCAATAAGCATTTATGAAGCACCTATTATATGCTAGTCGCTGCACTAGGTGGCAGGGATACAAAGAATGAAGCAATCCATAGTCTCAATGAGTTCATAGTCTAATGGAAAGATAAGTATACATATAACTCTATACAGAGTAAATATAAAAAGAATATGGACAAATAAACACAAAGTGATTTAATAAGAAACATAGTTTGGGAGAAAAGTCCCTGGCAGTAAGGGGGATCAAGAAAGGTTTAATGTAGAAGATGGGGCATAAACTTTATCCTGAAAGAAGAGGGATTATATGAAGTAGAGGTGAGGAGGAAATGAATTCCAGGCATTGGGGACATCCAAAGAAAAGAGAAGGTAATGGGAGGTGGAAAAACAGAATATGTAAGGAACAGAGAGAAGGCCACTTTAGATTGTTCACATAATGACAAAGAGGAAGAAATGTAGAAAGAGGCTAGAAAGATTAGGGGCCAGGTGATGAAAAACTTTAAAAACTAATCAAAGGAATTTATATTTCATCCCGGAGGCAATAGAGAGGTTGGAGTTCAAGTAAAAGAGTGACATGGTCTGGTCTGCTCTTAAGGAAAATCACTTTGACAACTGTGTGAAGGGTTGATTGAGGTCGAGAGAGACTTGAGATGAGACTAAGAGGCCACTGAAATAATCTCTGAGAGAAGAGATGAGGTTCTGATTTAATTTGGCAGTTTTATATATAGAAAGGGTTGGGTGCAAGAGTTGTAGAGCTGCTATAGAGATGACAATATATGGCAACCAATTGGATATGTGCAGTGAGGAAAAATAAGGAGTTGAGGATAATGCAAAGGTTCCACACCTGGGAGACCAAAATAATGGTGGTGCCTTTGATTTATTTTGATTTATTTTTATTTTATTTTATTTTTTTTGGCAATTGGAGTTAAGTGACTTGCCCAGGGTCACACAGCTAGTAAGTGACAAGTGTTTGGTCTGAGGCTGGATTTGAACTCAGGTCCACCTAGCTACCCCCTTTTTAATTTTTTTTGTTTGTTTTTTTTGTTTTTTGTATGGTGGTGCCTTTGAAAGAAATAAGGATATTTGGAAGATGTACGGGTTTGTAGGGAAATACAATGAGTTCTGTTTTGAACATACAGCTTGAAACAAATGTCCAGTAGATAACTGGTATGGAGGAGTGAAACTCAGTGGCGAGACGGGGTCCAGATACACAAATCTGTTAGTCTCATGCATAGCTAAACCCCTAAACAATGATTAAGTAAGTGGAGGGGGAGAGAGAGAGAGAAAGAGAGACAGAGAGAGAGACAGATACAGAGACAGAGACAGAGACAGAGAGAAAGAGGGAGAGAGAGAGAGAATGATAATGATAATGATTGGGAGGGGAGAAATCATCCAAGACAAAGCACCCAAGCCACAGTTAGATGGCATAACATGAATGACGAGGCAGCAGAAGGGACTGAGAAAGAGTACTCAGGTAAAAGAGGAACCAGATGAGAACTACATCACAGAAAGCCAAAGACAAGAGTCTAGCCAGGAGGAGAGGGTGGTCAGCTGTGTCAAAACATACCATATACATTAGGTAAAAAGATAAGGACTGAAAAAAATCAGATTTAGCAATTAAAAGATTATTAGTAACTTTAGAGAGAGCTGTTCAGTTGGTGATCAAGTAATAAGCTAAATTGCAAAGGGCTGAGAAGAAAAGTAAAGAAACAAATGTAATAAATGCAGACTTTTTTTTTCTCCCTAAGTACTGAACTTTGTTGTTGTTGTTTAAAATCATTTTGAGAAGCAATGTCAAGAATGGCAGGACTTAATGAGAGAGAAAAATAGCCTAGCAAATTTAATTGTCCACAAATTCAATATGGATCCGAAACATACTACTGCTGCTGAAAAATCTAATGCTGTCTTAAGTTGAATTAATAGAGATATGGTATTCAGATCAAAAAGGGGAGAGTGTAACATGCCTACTATACTCTGTACTGACCAGACTACATCTGAAGGACCATATTCAATTCTGAATCCTGAATTTTGAAAACATTGAGAAAATCTGGTGAATTTCAGATGGAGAATTGAGGCGTTGGTGGGTAAAATGAAGTAGGAATATTAGCCCACTTTTTAAAATGCTCCCAGAGAAAACATTAATATACTCTTCTCTTTTTCCCTTTTATTTCCTGCCCTCCAATACCCCACATTTGTCATCAAGAGAAAGATTCCCCTACCCACTCGCCATGGAAAGCTGGCCCTAGGGCCACCACCTTTGACAGAAAAGGTCCTATTGTCAACCCAAATATCCAAATATGAATTAACTGAGAGTTATTGGGCAAAGCTCTGCTCTTGGCAACATACCCAGCTGTGTGGTCAAAGTTGGAGAAATTAGCTGCTTAAAAGAAAGTAAGCATGCCTATCGAGGAAAAACTGAGTGAATAGTCCTATTCATCAGTCTTCCTACTCCTCCCTATACCCTCATTCCTTCTCCAGAGATATATAGCAGGATATCCATATATGTGGCCTTAGATGGGAAGACCATGAAATGGGGGTGGACGGAAAAAATATTTCTCCTTGAAAATTTATGGAAAGCAAATAATGTAGCCCTCTTCCCTCCTATGGCTATATATAGCAAAGAACAGATCTGTCTTTTAAGCTAAAAACACTCATTGATTTTACCCAAAACGAGAATGGCAGAAACAGAGGAGACACAAATCTGCTACAATCATCCAACACCAGTGAAGGCGATTGGAGCCAAACCTTCCACGTCAGACTCTAAAACCACAACTGCAAAGGATCGTGTGCCATGTAGTTATATACTCAATACTTATTACTAATAATAACTAGTCAGAATATGCATCTATTTCCCAGGAATTCAAAGTCCCACCTAGGTAGGTTCTTAGTCTCATTTTTCCCCCTAGTAGGACAGTCAGTTCAATTTTGTGCTAAGCCCTTACTCACAATTTCCCCCTCAAAGATGAACATGTTGGTTATTGTTAATGAGGCCAAGGTTGGACATGGGTTCAATCTCCATTTAATTTTGCTCCAGTTCACTTCACCCTCTTGTCTGGACAAAGATTAAACCCCAACTTACTTGCTTATGAATGTTTGATCACAAAGGATATTGTGGGCACATTGGAGGAATGCAGCCACACTACTAGTCTATATAAACATCCTAGCCATCTAGCCTACTCTGCTGAGACCGTTCTTTCAAGGTGACAAATGAACTCTTCACAGCTTAATCCAATGAACTTTTTTCAGGTCGCTACTCTTGTATCTCTGTTATTCACTGGCCACTTTCAATCACACCAACCTTCTTAAATATCTTCCTTCCACAGGCAGCTAGGTGGCATAGTGGATAGAGTTCTGGCCTTGTAGTCAAGAGGACTTGAGTTCAAATCCAGCCTCAGACATTTAACACTTACTAGCTGTGTGACCCTGGGAAAGTCACTTAACCCCAATTGTCCACCAAAAAGCAATATATATACACATGTGTGTGTATGTATGTATATATAGATAGATAGATATATGTATATATAACACACATACACACACAGACACACACACAGACACACACACACACACACACATACACACACATATATATATAATATGTACATGTCTTCCTTCCTTTAACTTTCTCTGACATGGTACCCATCTTTCCTTTTTTTTTTTAACCTCTCCAGCTACTCTATTGATTCCACTTTTGTCTCCTCCACTGAAACTGTAGTTCTATCCCCAATTATCTTCTTTCTGTACTTTTACAAATTCACATGTAATCGCCAAGCTGATGACTCCTGAATTTGCATTTTTGGCCTCAGCATTTCAACTGAGGGTCCCATTCCACACATCCAAATGGTTTTGGGATGCCTCTGTTGGGGTATCCATATAAAATTCAACATGTCTTAAGACAAATTCAGTTCCTTCCCCAACAAATTAACTCTCTTTATGTTTCCTTTCAGTGTTCACAATATTGGAGTCATGTTGAATCCCTCGTTCTCTGTTGGAGAGAGAGCCATAACATGGGCAGGGTGAGGAGGGGCACAAATCTCATCTTTGACCCAGACTGGTTATGTGACTCTGAGCAAATCACTAAAGTCTCAGTATAAATCAAACTATGATTTGTAGCAATTTCTAATATCTGAGGTGTAAATATTCACACTGAAACTTTAAAAATCTATTCTCTAAGTCAGTTAGAGCTAGCTGTAGTCCACCTCTTAACTCTCTCCAACATATTCTTTCAAACCAGGAAATTCAATATTTCTCTAATTCTGTTCTTATACTACTGTGTTGTTTAAGAATCTACCATAGTTCCCAATTTCCTGGTGACTTGTATCCAATCTGTTCCATGTGACATTAGAGGCCCTTTATAATATGCTTTTCCTTAATAAATAAACTCATGGTCCGTTATGTGAACTTTTTTTTTTCCTTTCTCAGGACATTGTTCTTAGGATATTTCCTTCTCATTCTTTCCTCCACACCTATTCTTCTGGCTTTAAATAGCCTTTTTTCCCCTCTTGGTTAATCTGAATCCAACCTATTCTTCAAAGGCCAACTCTTGCTTCTCAGAGTATCTCCTTCCCTTGAGCTACTTCAGCATTATTGTCTAGCATTTTATTATCTACCCTTTGCCTTCTCTGTGAGCACGTTTAGAAGTTGGGTTGTGTTGGCTCTTTATCTGTAGCTCTTAGCACTTACTGAGCTCAGGTACATAATAGGTACTCTTTAAATACTTATTAATTTGAAAACCGGGTCTAAGTACATAGCTCACTGATGATAGTGATGTCACCTTTGTATTATCAGCAAGCTTATGATTAGAAAATAAGATCGAGCAGGGTGAGCATGTTCAGCACAATTAGTTGGCATAATGGATAGAGTGGACTTGGAGTCAAGAAAACTTGAGTTCAAATCTTGCTTCAGATACCTGCTAGTTTTATGACTATGAGCAAGTAATTTATCCTCACTTTTTAAAAAAAATTTTAGGCAATTGGGGTTAAGTGACTTGTCCAGAGCTAGTAAGTATTAAACGTTTGGTCTGAGACCGGATTTGAACTCAGGTACTCCTGACTTCAGGGCCGGTGCTCTCTCTACTGCACCACCTAGCTGCCCTTTATTTATCCTCTCTTTACCTCAGTTTATTTTTTATTTGTTTTTTGTTAGGTAGTACAGTTAAGTAACTTGCCCAGGTCACAAAGCTAGTAAGTGTCAAGTGTCTGAGGCCGAATTTGAACTCAGGTCCTCCTGACTCCAGGGCTGATGCTTACACTGTGCCACTTAGCTGCCCCCTTACCTCAGTTTCTTCATCTGTAAAATGTAGATAACAATAGCACCTGCCTCCTACGTTATTCTGAGGATTAAATGAGATGAAACATGTAAACTGTTTTGCAAACCTTAAAGTACTAAATAAATATTAACTTCCTGTATTAACTATCACTGACCTTCTGGCTACCCTTTAGAGTTTGTTAAATGTTGTATTTATCAGATGCAATATGATAAATATACAATATTCTAATAAATTATAATTTCAGAGGCTCCTATTCAATTAGTTGGATTTTGTAAATAGATAAAAGAACCTGATTTTTTTTTTGTGAGGCCAGGCATCTCTGAACCCTGTTAAGGGGGATGTAGACTTTAGAAGGCTAAAACGCCTTGCCCTTCCTTTTGGAAATCTGAAGATGGATTTGAGGTTAGAATGTGGGTTAAGTTCTTTCCAGCATGTGGAGCCTTTGTCGTGGCTGTTGTGAGCCAGGTGGTGAACTGCAAAAGCTCTTGGACCCTTATTTCCTTGAGCATCTGCAGATTTAATTCTCCCAAATAAGAGATTCCCATAATGGATTCTTGAGCTGACTACATTGACATGGGCATGACAGACTGTGGGTTGGGAAGGGTCCCTGGCACCTTCAGGTGATTTCCTGCCACATCTCTTGTCTTTAGTTGCTTTGGAAGGTTTCCACTGTTAAAACGGTGCTATTATTATTATTGCCATAGCTGTACATTTAATCAGAAATGCCTCTCAACAGGCCTTGTTCTCCCCAATCCACACAGCTCAGATTCTTCAACTGAAAAAAAGGCTAAGTAGAATTGTTTCTTTAGGAAAGAGTTCTGCTACTCTTACTTTGCGAAAATGGTTTGTGAAAGCATAACCAGAGGGGGTATGAAACCGACCCACCTACTTTCTAAGCTCTGTGGTTCTACAAAAGTCGATGACAAACTCAAACATAAAAGCTAGAAACCTCTACTACCTCCTCACTATTGTCCTCTGCCCTGGCCAGAATACATCTGGAAGACTGTGTTAAGCCCTGGTCAGTACATTTTAGGAAGATCATTAACTAGCTGGAACATGAACAGAAGAGGAAACCAGAATGAGATGAGAATTGGAGATCATACCACATGTCAAACAGTTAAGGAATATAGGGATGCTTAGACCAAGAATGTAAACTACTTAGGCTGTTCTTTTTTTTTTCTTTGTATTCCCAGTATCTAGCACAGTGTGAGGCACTTAGGAGGTGTTAAACATATATATGCATTCACAGAAACTTAGCTCAGTGAAAAGATGAGATATGGAATATATGAGAATCGTATTCAAATATTTGAAGACCTGTTATGTAGAAGAGGAAATATCTTATCTCTGATGCCTGCTTCCTGGGTGACATTGATCAAGCCACTTAAACTATCTAAGCCTCAGTTTTACCATCTATAAAATAGATTAAAGGCCACTGATATACTTTCTAGCTCTAGAACTATAATCTTATGACTTATTCTGCCTGGCCCAAGAGGGCAGGACTTGAAGCAATGTATGATCATTTGAAGGGAAGCGGCTTTTAGTTCTCTAAAACAGAGAAGTTTCCAAAAGTTAAAGCCATCTCAAACTGGAATTGGTTTCCTTAAGAACCATTGGGGGTTTTCCAGCAGAGCCTGGATGAAAATTTGTCAGATACATTGTAGTGGACATTCCCAATCAGGCAAAGGACAGCAGACTCTAAGACATTTCCTGTCACTTACAACTCTTGACACTCTGTGATTCTGCAAGACATCCACTTGGGTCTCTGTGTTAGGTATCTGGCCAACACTATCACAGTCCCAGAAAGCTACTAAACTTAGGTTCATGCAATTTTGATAATATACTGAGAGAAAAAAAGGCCCCTTTGCATAAGGAGCATGAATGTCTTTCACCAGGGCCCCAAGACTGAGACAGAGAGCCTAGAGAGTGGGAAGAGTTGGAAGCCACTGTACTATAAGAAGGAAGACAGATTTCAGCAGGGAAGAGGTGAGAAAAGGCATTGAAGACAAGGGTAAGGTGTTTTTAAATTGATTTTCCCTGTTTTTGTCTTTTATCTCACCTGGTTGGGGGTAGGGAGTGGGGAAAGGTAAGCTTAGTAGATGGAGCGTAGGGATGGCACTCCCTTTTCAATGTAATTATAATCTATCAAATGAATAACATGCTATTGACTTAGAGGAACAAGATCAAGAAAAGATTTTTTTGAGATTACTCAGTTCCAGCCCATCATTTTACAGAGACAAGATTATAGTATAGTATTCTATTCCACATCCAGTACATATATTTTTCCCCCAATAGGGCATGCAGTCTCCTCTATACAATTTTTTCCTCAACTGTTTTCCATGGTCTCTAATGCCAGATCCCATTTACTTGCAAAATGAGATCCCTTAAGGATGTCTATAGGTTTGTTATCAAGAGTAAGTACATTAAATTTTATTTAAAGATGTAAATACTATTCTTAGCTAATATCAAACAGGATGGAGGTAGGTTTTGCTGACCAATCTATAGAGTACAGCTTGAGAACTGCTCAAGGCCTCCTTCTGCCCAAAGGTATCTGCCTCCTATCCATCACCTGGCCCCAAATTCTACCAGGAGAGATTCATTCTTCTGGATCATAGAATTAAAGCCACAACTAGTATGAAGCTGATGGCTTTGTACGAATGTACTGACACGAGGGCATCACCCTTCCTGGCTTGGGGGAGCTCCCCTAAAGTCAATTCTATGCCTTATCTCACAGTCTTCCAATAGTTCTGACATAAGCCCTGAAAATTTGGTTAGTCAATGAAGTCAAGCAATCAGCAAACATTTATTAAGTGCCTATTATGTATCAGACATTTTGCTAAGGGCTGGGAATACAAAGAAAGGAAAAAGACAGTCACTGTTCCCAAGGACTTACCAGTCCAATGGGGGAGAAAACATGCAAACGATTATGTTCTATACAGGGGCTCTACACGGGATAAATTGGGCATTATCAAAAGAGGGAATACACTAGACTTCCCACCTAGACGTCATAGGGTCAAGAGTCAGAAACCCCCTACCCGCTAGCACAACTTATCCCCACCCTCAGATTATCCTCTGGACTGCTTGCACCAATGTGATATGCTCTAGGTAAAAATGTCCCTACTACATATGGTTTTGCACAGGACATGACCTGAGAGAATATCTATCTAGTCCAGCTATCCCATTTTAAAGATGGGGGAACTAAGGTCCATAGAGGTTAAATACTTGCACTAGGCTTGCACAGGCAACAAAGCAGTCTTCTTCAAACCTCACTAAAAACTTTATTCTTTTGTTTTTCTCTTTTTAGAAAACCTATCTGAAAATGCAAAAACCTCCCTTCTCGACTATTCCAAGAAAAATAACTTAAGCCTTTATCAACCATAGCTGAATTCATTCACAACTAATTAAGACTAAGATCTGGTCTTGGTTTAGGGAGACATTGGAGATCAAAGACGATTTTTGCTTATTTTACAGTTATGTTGAGGTCCAACCCAAAATGTCTGTTGTGGTTATTGGACAGATTGTCTGCATTTTCTATTCCTTTAGCCAGTTCAGGATCTATGAATGCCAAAAGCAAAGTGGAAAATCAGGGCTGCTCCATTCTCTCACACAAAAAAAAGCCACCAATTTTTCAGGGGCTTGTTTTTTTGGGGGGAGGGGGTAGTGGGGAAGCCCAGAACCCTATTACTTTTGCCTTGGTCCTCTAGGCCAAAGGTTCCTTGAGCTTTTCTTACCCACAATCAACGAGCTCCCATTATCTTCTTGCTTCTGTTGCTATCTTAGAATGATTCTTGGTCTAACCAGGCAAGAAGGACAGCTGAGTTTTTGGGAAGGCTTCACAGAGCTGGAAGCTCTGGGCTCTTGCCCTCAAATAACCTGACTCATTTTTATAACCTTCATCTACTTTCATCACTTCTGCACTGTTGATCTAGGCAGGCTGGAGAGAAGGTAAAACCAGCTTCTGTACTGGCCATATCTCAAGCCAGACAGACAGACCAATGATCTGGAATGCACTGTCCTCTCCAGCGCAATTGTTCATACTTTCCTAGTAACTCACAGTTCTCCATGGCCCAAAGTATCTCAAGAGTCCCATATCACTCACCTCCAAGGTCTTCGGGCCTGTTTCACATGTTCAGCTCTTGTAGGAAAAGTTAAACTACTATCTATTAAGTAAATACCCTCTACTCCCCTTGACATTACTTGAAACTATGCTGTATCCAAGTGGAGTTTTGACATCTGGCTCAAGCTTAAACTTATGCCATCTTTCTGGCCTTCATTTGCCTTCACCAAGGCTGGGAGACAAAAAACTGAACATGAAATTCTCATGTGAGTTTTCTTACTATGGAAAAAGTCACTAGCAGGTGATAATTATCATCTACAGGAAGATTTTATTCTGCTAATTTTAAATTTATCACTTGTTTTTCCCCTTTTAGTCAGGATGCTTTCAGCATGCTGCCTATTAAGGTTAAGGCAGCTAGTGGATAGAGTGCTCGACTTTTGGGTTCAGGAAGATCTAAGTTCAAGGACCACTTCAGACATTTACTAGCTGTATGACCCCTGGCAATTCACTTAACAGTCACTCAGTCTATTTCCTCATCTGTAAAATGGGAAAAATAATAGTGCCTACCTCATAGGTTGTTGTATTTAAAATACCATACATTTGCTAGTTATTATTATAGAATTCAATAGAATATAAGCCTCTCAAGGGCAGGGACTGCTTGGTTGTTTTTATTTTTGTTTTTTGTCATTTTGTCTCCAGTTTCTAGCACAGTAACTGGCACTTAGTAGGTGTTTAATAAATGCTTGTTGATTGATCGAATCACAATGAATGAATTAATTGAAAAGAACTAAAATTCAATTAATCAGTTGGAGTGAATGACAATTAAAAAATCTTACAGCTAGAAGGGATGCCAAGTTACCATGAAGTCCAACTCAGCTATTGTTAGATGTGTGCATATGTAGCAACCCCTCATCCCCTAACAAAGATGTTTGTTTCATCTCTCCTCAAAAACCTCCATGTGCATCATATAATGCCTCAAAGCCAAATGTGATTTGGGGAGTTATCCGTGCCACTGGTCATCTCCATTAATGTCTATCATACAAAGCTGACTATATTTTCCTCTGAAGAAGAATCACGTAAAGAAGATTCATGTCTCTTCAATGTGCTGTGCATTTCCTGGGGTGGAAATGTTTGAGTTGATTTATGGCAGGCTGTAAATCAGCGTGGAAAGAAATAGTGGCTTATATGTCCTGGAAAGTAAAAGAAATCAGGGTAGACAAATTGAAAATCAGGCATACAGCCTAAAAATGATTGAATACACTCTGGCTCTCCTTCCTCTTCTCCTTGAATTCAGGTTTCTTGGGAATTGTATCTATTAGGGGACTGGTAGAGGGGTAGAATGGAGGAACATTATGTTTACATTTGACCAATTTGGTGCGTGAGGGGAGGTGAGGGTGGGAGTGGAGCGGAGGTGGGGATAGAGGAGTAGCACTGGAGAATGGGAGTCAGGTCAAGGTCATGGGCCACAGGGAATTTGTGTAGCATAATGATTTTTGCAAACTACTTACAAAGATGTTACAAATTCCCCAGCATGGCAGGACATTTAAATCAAGCTGCATCTTGAGGACATGTATTGTCATAACCATCTTTTATGCTGGGGACTTGAAACAAAGTGAGAGGGAGGGGAACATATGCCCTCACCATATAGGGGAGGGGGGACACCCCACCATGCTGAGTAATTGAGTCATACGGGTTACTAAGAGACTTCTAGCCCTCCTAGAGGGCCTTCACTGACCCATCCTAATGTCCTCTCTATGCCTAAATCCTGTTTCTGAATGAAAGCATGCCATACATCGTGGGGGTCCTCCTGTCACTATTTTGTGAGAACCATCAAGTCCTATCCAGTAGATTGATTCCTCCGGAAACACAGAGGGTGGTCTCTGGGGAAAGGGGATGCAAGGGGGTCCTGGCAGGATCTCCCCCGTCCCCTGACCTCTTCTCAGCTCATTTGCCATGAGGCCTTTGCCAAGTTTCTTTTTCCTCTTATATCATCAGATCATCCTGCCTCCCTTAAGTCACATTCAAAGTATTTGAATTAAGGTATAGTCAGTTCTCTGGCTTCTCCAGAAAGTGTCATCAGGAAACTCACTGACAAAAGCTGGGTAGGAGTTCTCCATTTGTAGGCTATGGAAGCTCTCTGATCTTTCCCCCTCTCTTCCTCCCTCTTCACATCCTCCTATTCCAAGCCAGCTTTTCTCAGACTCCCCCTCCCTTTTTTTCGGGGTTGTTGCTGAGCACAGCTCTTGTTTATTGTGAACTGGAAAGAGACTCAGCCCACTGCCTGCTATGCCAAGGATCTGCCTATCTTGGGATTTCTTTCCTGCCTGCCACCCGCATGAGGGTTTTTCCTAATTAGTTCTGAACCTAGAAACAGCTTCATTTAACAGGGACTGCTGTAGCTTCTATAAAAATAGGCTCAGCAGCCATGGCCCTCTCCAAGTACTCACCCATCCCCCATTTCAAAATGTGAGATCTTTGGAATCGATGGTCCTTGAGCCAAAGTAAGCCACCCTTCCTACCCTAAGCAAAATCTATGCACATAGGATAAGGAGAAGATAAATGTGCCTCTTTTCTTAGCCATCTGCCAAATATGAGCCCAAGAGGTCAAATTACTGTGATGCTGTCCAGGTGTCTTCCATAGCCAAGAAACTTTCCCATATAGAAAAAAAAAACCCAAACCCCAAACTTTAATAGAATGTGACTCTAAGTGTGATGTTAGAGGGAAGTATGCCTTAGAAGTGTTATCAGTTCTATTTGAACTTTCTTAGAAATTATATTTTAGGGGGGCATCTAGGTGGCACAGTGGATAGAGCACCGGCCCTGAAGTAGGGAGGACCTGAGTTCAAATTCAGCCTCAGACCAAACACTTCACATTTACTAGCTGTGTGACCCTAGGCAAGTCACTTAACCCCAATTGCCTAAAAAAAATTATATTTTAGGAGACCCTTAGGTGAGGGCAACAACTAAGTTGATATTAACATCTACATCTAAAATCCAGAAGACATAATGAATGGAAATATGCCAATAATATTGACCTGGGATCATTGGGATAGTATCAGTCAGGGCATTAATTGTGACCTTAGGTAAGTCATTTAAGCTCTTTGGTCTTTAGCTTTCTCATATATAAAATTATCTCTAAGGACCCTCCCAGTTCCAGGACTCTAGAAATCCATCTAGAAATTACAGGGGGTGTAGATTTTCTCTTAGCTTAATAAAGAACTGCCAAGTATGACTATCTAATAATGCCATTGTGGGAGGGAACAAGACTTCTAAATCTGAAAGTATTCAAACAGAGGCTTGTCAACAATATTGTAGAGAGGGTTTCTGAACTGAGGCGGAGTTTGAATGAGATGTTCTCTAATGTCTCATCTAACTCTAACATTTGGTTTCATTGGAAAAGCTACTATTTCTGTTACCTGTCCAACTGGGTCTCATTAGCAACTTTGTAAGTAAGATGAGGAATCTATACTACTGTAACACCATAAAACTACAAGAACTCTCCAGAGAGGATCTCCAAATGGTTCTATTTAGGTACTTTAGCCTTTAATGTGGGAAAGTGGAAAGAACACTAGACTTACAGTCACATGGCTCTAAGACTTAATGGCTATGTGACTATAGGCAAGTCATTTCACCTGTCTAAGCCTCAGTTGTCTCATCTTTAAAAATGGATATTATAAAATTCCCACTCCCAACTTCTCAGAGTTGTTTTAAGGAAATCATTTTATATTTATTTATCTGTGTATATGTCACATCCTACCCTCCCCAGTAAAATATAAACTCCTTGAGGTCAGGGATTGTTTCCTTCTGTATGTTCACTTGCTTGTTTTGGTAATTTTATACTCAGGACCCAGCATAGTGCCCCAGTTATAGATATTTGCTGAATTCAGTTCAAAGGCAGTAAAGAGACACAGTGGAAAGACACTAGCTTTGGAATCTGAGGAAGTGGACTTCAATCTTTCCTCTTCCACTTAATACATCTGTGACATTGAGGGAGTCACTTAATCTCTCTGAGTCTCAGTTTCCTCATCTGTAAAGTGAAGGGGTTATGCTAGATGGGGGCTAAAATTTCCTACCGGCGGTAAATTTTATGATCCTATGATTTAAAGGGCAAAGTGTTTTGTAAACTATATAAGCACTATAGGAATGTGCACTGTCATTATGAATATTCATAAAAATCCCCAGGGAAATCTCAAGCTTGAAGGTGGTAGTGAGAACCCTTTTTTTGAGTGCCCCACAATCAAACATCTCTCTTTGAAAACAAACTAAACTCCATTATTTGAGAAGTCCCTCCAGACACCTGGACCAGTAGGCTCACTGTTAATTCTATTTCTAAATATTAACAATAGGATCTGGTTGAAAAGATTATTCCCTTTTATCCTTAGTCTTGATGTCACTCTTCTAGAACGCAAAAAAGGGATGCTGGACTTCATTCTCTTTCAAAGATAGAAGGAAATTAGGTATAACATAACCTGGGGAAAGAGTGTAGAAAGAAAAAGGTTACCATTTTCCAAACTCATTGGGACACCCCACCCCAAAACCTGTCCAACAAAGACTATTATAACATTTGATCTCTTATATCATTTCCCACCCCACCTCCATCTTGCTTTAGACTCTGAATCTTTCAGCTTTTATGGTGGGTGGAGGATGGTAATACAAGGTATTACCATCAATACAAAGTACTATGCTAGGCAACTTTACATTGGGCTAATGTGCTTAAGTTAGACAGAGCCTTACCCTGTAGAATTCTGTGACCTAGGGAGTTACTTAGCTGGGCAAAGTACTGGGTGAGCTTCCAAAGCCCTGGAAGGGGTCCCATGAGTGAAACTTGGCCAAAGATCCAAAAGGATGACAAATTAAATGGTTTAGTCTGTCTAGAAAAGGGAAAGAATTGCCAGAAAGCCCAAAGTAACTCAATACTAGAAAGATCAGGTTTTCAATGGTGAGAGGAGGAATAGAGAATAGGAGGGAATATCCCCTTCCCACCCCTACTCAGTACAAGTCTCCATTTATTCTCACTAGAGATGCTCTATTTCATCTACATAGTCCTTGGAACATTGGCTCAGCTCCCTGAAAAACTCTTTTTTCCCCTCCTTCCTCATCCGTCAAAGGCTTTTTTTTTAATTGGCTGGGAAGCTGACCAAAACACAAAAAGGAGCTGGTCAGTGCAGGTGTGAGCCATGTCTGCTGGTATAAAAAAAATAGGTAAGTCTCCTTGGCAGGGACTTCCTGGGTACACTCATCACCCATTTGGAACCACAACAGTTTTACCCATCACAACTCCCCATCAATATCCCTGCCTGGCACTTGAGATAGAGCCCTATGGAAAATAAATAGGCTTGCCTTCAGAAAGACCGTTGTATCCAGGGTCATCTTTTTGCAGAATATCTCACTAGCCCTCCCATTTTTGCCTAAGCAGGAAGGAGCCAGGAGACTGACTCGTGGGATGATTTTTTTCAATAAGGATCCTTTGTTCCTTTTCATTCTCTTCTGTCACATCTTTAGACTGGAGCCCCATGGAGTCACTACAGCTTCTTCTCTGTGCCTTGGAAGAGATATAACCTGAAGGGACTGCAGACAGACAGTGTCCATTGCCCCTATCTATAACTTTTAGATCTCTTTAAGAAAACAAAGGTGGCTTCATCTGCACCTGCTTAAATTAGAGTTGGGGGCAACCTACCCACTGCAGAGGAGGACCAGATAATTTATGATGGATCCTAGTTCCCTATGAATATAAACGACTCATTTTTACTTAGATGTCTCTTTGATGGAAAGGAAATACATACACATATAAATGGCAAGTCTTCATAGGGGTTTCCCCCCTTTTTCTTTCCTTTTTTTGGACACTGGCAGAGTAAAGAACTTAAATAGATTTTTCCACATGCCAGTAATATAAGAAGATTCTTTGTACACTATGTGCAAGAAGGGATAGAGCTGTAGTGGCCTCCTGCTTCAGAAAACAGAGCAGGAATTTTCTTCCTCAAGTTGAATTTTATTACCTTTTGGTTATACCAAAATCACTCTTCTAGAAGCCAACTCTGCTTTTGTTAGCATTTTGAAAAAACAGCAATTGATCATCATCGGGGTACACAATACAGTATTGAGGGACTATTCAGGTTCACATAAGAAGTTACAAAAGTTCAATAAAGATCAAGTTTTCTCATCAATTCAATGCAATATTTATCAATGCTATGTGCAAAGCATTGTGCTAACACTGGGGATAAGAATGATGAAAAGTGGCAACTATCTTTACCTAAAATTTTTAAATTCCCTCTCCTTTCCCTTCCCCTCCCCTCCTCTCTTTTCTTCTCTTCTCCTCTCCTCTCCTTCATTTCCTCCCTTCCCCTCCTCTCTTCTCTTCTCTTCTCTTCTCTTCTCTTCTCTTCTCTTCTCTTCTCTTCTCTTCTCTTCTCTTCTCTTCTCTTCTCTTCTCTTCTCTTCTCTTCTCACCTCTGCCTGTGTCTGTTTGTCTCTCTGTCTCTGTCTGTCTGTCTCTCCCTTCCTCTCCATATTCACAAATAAATATGATGGAAAGAGCACTGGACCAAGAATCAGAAGACCTGGATTCAAATTCAAGATTTTTCCACAGACTGCCTCTGTGACCTTACTTCCCTGGGCCCCAGGTTCCTTTTCTATAAAATGAGGGGTCTGGGACTAGATAATACATAAAGTCCTTTCCAACACTAAAATCCTAATCCTGTCATACTAAGAAGTCAGCATTCACTGACCTTTCACCATAAACTGATTCAAACCAAAATAATTGTCAAATTTGGGTCAAAGGGCAATATCTTACAAGAGTCGCCCTCAGTCCTATTGGCATCTATCACAAAGGAGTTATGAGCCGTCAGTTAGCCTGGAGATGCTTGAGACAGTCAGTTTTCAATTAAGAAATGAGCAGAATAAAAAAAAGAACTAAAGTTTACTTTCGTAAGTATGCTACTAATCAAACAATGTTAACAGTATGAAAAATGGAAGAGATCAGTAAGACTTGTCAGAGAGAAAAGATAACATAGGATCTCATGTGTGGAAAGGATAGTACATGCAGGGGCTGAGTCAGGTCAGCAAAGAGGCTAGATTTTAAATTGTGTTATCTGTCTAAAGTGGCCTACCATCCATCTAAGAAAAACAAAGACCTTACAAGCACAGAGCATACTATTTCCTTTTGAAGGGACCTCTGGAAAAGATTTGAGTTAAGAAAGGTCAGGGAGAGCAAAAGAAAAAAAAACTCAACCACAAGGTAGTTTCTATGACTGAAAAGGAAGGACCATCATCAGAGGGCTGATCTCAGAAAATTTTCCCCTTTCATGTCACTTTTATTTCTTTCTTGGGAGCCTCCCTAGCGTGCTTACATCTGGAAGGATAATGTCTGCTATAAGAAGATGTGTGTTCTGTGAAAGTTCAGCAAACTCCAGTGTAAGCTGAGGACAGGAGAAGTTGTAAAAGAACTGGATATCCTACTCAACTCACCCCCACCCACAACAAACACACAATTGTGTTTCCTATTTGCACTATGTTATGTTACTTCCATTGGACTTCATGTTCGTGTCATCTGTTGATATTCAGAAAGAGTGTTATACTAATTAAATTTCCTTTCTGGTCACATGGAGAAATGATCAAAATTAGCTAGATAGAGGAGATTGCATCACTATATGCTGCCAGAGTATCATCAGATGAAATAGTAAATGAATTTTTATGTTTCCTGAAATATGAGATTGAACTCTTGGGTTTGTATTGTTCATGTTCGTAAGTAGATGAAAATTGTGTGCATTTTTTACATTAATAGCTTACATTTACACAGCACTCTAAGGTTTGCAAAGCACTCTATGTATGCTATCTTCTTTGTTTCTCACAACAACCCTATGAAATGGTTGCTGTTATTACCCTCATTTTTACAGATGCTAAAACTGAAGCATACAGAGGTTAAATGACTTGTCCAGAGCCACACAGTTAGTAAATATCTGGATTTGAAATAAGGTCTTCCTAACTCCAGGTCCAGCACTCTATTCATTATAACAGCTAACTGTCTTTTATAGCAAATAGGGAACAAAGAAGATAGCATATAGAGAGTGCTTTGCAAACCTTAGAAAACTTGAACTAAATTAATTATATTAACCTTGGACATGGCATGTTATTTCATTTGAACTAGAACCTCTTCATCTGGAAAACGGGCATATTAGTACTTGTACCACCTGCTTCAAAGGATTGTGGTCAGCAAAGCACTTTGTAAATTGGATAGTATTACAGAAATTTTACTTCTTATATTATAGATGTAACTTCAATCCTCTAAGAATCCATGGCTTCATAGGTGTAGTTACTATGTGGATGGATTCAGATCATTTCTCTCTCTCTCCACACCCTGGAACTTAGCTAGGTTAGTCCCTGGATGACAGATGCACTGTACATTGTTCCAGTAAGATGTAAATGTCTCAAGGGCTAGGACAGTTCACTTTCTGTCTCTACATTCCCATAATTTAGTACAGTCCTTGTATAGAGCAGTATATAGCTTAATATTTGCCAAGTAAATGAATGAATGAATGCTGAGCCCGTATGTAGAGATTTCACCTTGGTGGGACCTGCCACACCTGACTCTCCAATGGCATAGTATTGGAGAACCCAAGGTCTTGTTTACCCCATAATGAGATATCAAAAGAGCACATTAATTAATATCTATTACTATCCATCATAATTTTTAACACAATCTATGATTTCTTCCATACAGGGAGCTCCTACTGAGGAATTCCCCTTACCAAAGCTGATAAGCATCTGCTCTAAACTTAGGGTATTAAAAAGTTGTATGGGACACTGAGGGGTTAAGAGAATTACCCAGGATCACACAGCCAATATTTGTGAGAGGTTACACTTGAACCTAGGTCTGTTTAATTTTGAGATCTGTTCTCTATCTACCGTATCAGTCTTTAATTGTTAGATTAATAATAATAAAACAAAGTAATAATATGTTTTAAGGTGTCTGAGGAATAGACCATATTTGTATTTTACAAGGCACATTCAGAAAAGTGGTTATTGTATAAAGATATATGTGGGCTTATATCTCATGTGAATAAGGAGCTGAAGTGAGAATTAAATTAAAGAAATGAGACAAGATTGCCTTTGGGAAATCTCTCAGCAGTTTTAGTAACTCTCAAGCTTCTCCCTAATACAAAGATCTATCATTTTAACAAAAATATTCTTTCTGGAATAGTATATGGTTGTGAGGAGTCTAATGCTATAGTTTTTAAAGAGTTAAAGTTGTAAATTTTCAATAATGGATAGGTAGCTGGTAGCTATGAATAGGCTATACCATACTAACAATGAAGAATTATGCAGAAGTAGTGCAAAAGTTATTATCAGAAGAGAGATGCATGACCAAAAAAAAAAAAGGTATGCATTTATGTAATGACTTCAAGGGATTATCAGCATATTATAATTTATGTGTTTCATTAGGATCCACACAATGTCAAGAGATATAGAAGAAGAAGAAAACAAGCCCTCATCACATTGCATGGACCCTGTATGGGACATATAGGGAAGCACATGAGCAAGAGTCAAGCTAGCAAGGGATATGTGGATGGGTTGCAATTGGTACTCTTAGACCAAGAACTCACATCAATGAAATCATAGGTCCATTGAGATTTCTCTCTCAGTGATCAGGCAGACACTTTGTAAGAGAGCCAATAATGGTCTTCGTAATGCTTATCACTAATCTTCATTTTTTATGAGTATCCCATAGTACAAAAGAAATTCATCACACAAGAATAATATTTTAAATATTAATAAATACAGGTGATTTGTAAACATTTCTTACTATAGCCATGATTAGATTTTTTTTTCTACCTTGAAGATAATTTTGTGGGGGATGTCAGGCCAGGAGAAGGTTGGCCTATCACTTTCTCCCATAAAGGTTAAAAAAAAATTAAACCGAGAGAGGGACACTGTAGCACCATAGTGACCATATTATATTGATGTGGCTCTTGTAACAGGACTCCAGGGATAGCAGCTTCCCTACATTGTGGCACAGGATAGCAGAGAAATTGAAAACAAGATGTGTGAATGAGAGGTGTGTGTCCCCCCCCCCATCTTGGTACCCTGGGGCAAAGGCTCAAATGTCTCCTACTGGTTATAACACTTTTTCTTAGTGTCCTTATTAAGCAACTTCTAGGCTTTCCTCCAAGATCTAGAGAACTGAGTAGATCCATGCAAACCCCTGCTTTTCAAAGGCCTTCAGACCAAATTATATATGTCCTTTTCCCTGGATGAAAAACAAATGCAATCACTATACAGGCCTGCTCCATTCACAGGGTTGCCACCAACTTACTGGGTCAGCTGATGTTCCCTAACCTCATTTGTATCCTTATCTACCCTTTATTATTTTTGGATCTTAAGTGTCTTCCTTTGATGCCATTTTGCTAAAATCAGAAAAAATAATATGATTCTTTTTCTTAAACTCTGGAATGCCCTTCTTACAATATTTTCCCCAGTTCTTACCAGGTTAAAATTTAAGGTAGCCAGCTGCTAGGGATGAGGAAAGGGAGAGGGATAAACTGGAGTCCTGTACATAATATTTCAGAGTCAGAAGATAACCATTGGCTTGACCTACAGTTCCATTCCTCACTAAGGGGTATTGGCCTGCAACAGACACATACTGAGCCATTGTTTACCCCTAACATGAATCCAAATAGGACTTCATCAGAGTGGCAGAGGAAACTGTTGGAGCTGAAAAGGTCCTTGGAACACGTTAGAATTGTAAAGGACTTTCCAGATTCTTTTCTGGAGATCTGGGGAAAGAAGGGGGGGGGGAACTTAAGAGTCTGGTTTGAAAGGGCATAGGATTAGGAGCTGTAAGGAATCTTAGAGACTATCCATTCCAACCCAATCATTTTACAGATGATGGAAAATGAAATCTGGATTTTTTTTTATTTTTTTACTTTTTTGAGGTCACTTGGAAAGTTAGTATTGGAGCCAAAACTAGAACCCAGTTCTTCTGACCTCAAGTCTAGTTTTCTTTCCACTGAACAACACTGCCTTCTATCATGGAGATATAAGTTTAAGGTGGTTTTTCTTCCAGTTTTCATGATTTTTATTTTCACTAATATCCAATAGAGGATGATAATAGTTGACAGTTTATAATAATTCACATGTTATATTTCTATAACACCTTACAGTAAACCTACAGAAAGGTATCTTCATTTCATAAATGAGGAAACTGAGGTGGTGTACAGAGGATGTAGGACTTGCCCAAAGTCACACAGTAAATAAGCATCAGAGCTGGGGTTCAAATTCTGGTCTGTTGACTCCCTTCATTTCAGATTCTATCAATACTAAATAATCAAGTAAAATGAAATCTTCCTTCAGTATTCCAGGACTTGTCATTTCATGACAATGTACATTCCCTCAACTGGCCAAGATCATAACCTTGTCCCATTCCCACTCCCCCCATTTGGTAGAAAGTTTTCAAGAGCTTGGATGGCTGAAAACTCATTATTTGAAGCTAACCTGGAAATGGACTCTAGCTAGAGTGTCTTTTGCTGGGTCATTGTTGAACCCTTCCAGCTAGGTGTGCTCCTCTTGTGAAACAATAAGAGTCCAAGCTTATTCCTACACCACAATTTGAACTTAAGTGAAGAAAATATAGTACAGTAGAAGTATTACTGGTTATGGATTCAGAGTGTGTAGATTCAAATTATGCTTTGGAGACATATTAACTATAAGACCCTAGTTAAGTCCCTTAATGTCCTCAGGCCTCAGTTGTGTCATCTGTGAAATGAGGGGGTTGGTTTAAATGATATACGCAGTCCTTTCCAACTCTAACACTATGATGACATGAGGGGAAAAAAAACAAGATATAGAAATTGATCTGGGCAAACATGGCAGTTTTCATAAAAGAGAATAAGTCCCTGGAGATTAGTCATTCCCATGATAAGAAAACTGCCTATCTTACTTAACATGTAGCATAATAGGCTTTTAGAAAGAGAAAGGATCCCATGGGTCATCTTGTTCAACCCTCCTCCCACTCTCAAATCATGAATCTCTACAGTACCCCGAACTAGTTGTCATTCAGCCTCCACTCAAAGACCTCCATTAGCAGGGAACTTATTATCTTCAAAGTCAACCCATTCTACTTTGAGACATCAAGAAGAATTTTTAGGAAATTGGCTTATGTATTGGTTATAAATTTACCTTCCTGGAGCTTCTACTCATTCTGAATGATGTGGGCTTTTCAGAGTGAGGAGATACAATGTTCTTAAACAATACTTTCAAAGTAATCTTTCTGATTCTCTGAATGCAAGATCTATTTTTATAATTACAGAGCTCTTTATTCCCCATTGGTAGTTGAGATGACCTTTCAGTACCTGTGATGAAGTACATGGAAACATCTCTATCCTCTGATCTGAGCACAGATGATATAGTTCCCCAAATTAAATAGTGCAGAAATCAGAAATCAGCAAAGCCAATTCTCTCTCTCCTGCTGAGTGAGTTATTTTTATCTCTGAGCTTCTTCCATTCACTAGCAACCACTCCTGGGATGATTGCATCAGGCTTTACCACTGGTCATTAAGAGATGGCTACATGCTGTGGGGTTTGGAACTCCCATCCTGTTCCATGGAAAAATTTAGAGGAAATTAGATTATGGTTGGGAGCATTGGTCAACTAGATGAAAGGAAAATAACTATATTTAATAAATACTCTTCCTTGTGGTTCTAGGAGTAGCCTGTGTTACATCTTTAACCTTATCAGAAAGGGAAAAAATATTAACTCCTTCAAAACTTCACTGAAACTCAACCTGAGAGTTTAAGAGTATTTGTATCATTTGGCTGTGGGTCATTTTTCGGAAGGATAAGTTAAGTTTTTGCCCAACTTCCAGATGTCTCAAGGCATCTGGAGCTTAAACCACAGATAGCATCAAAGATAGAATCTATAGATACTATAAAGTATCAAGTTAGTTTCCATTCAAGATAACAACTAGTTATACCTGTTGCTCCTTCAGTCTTAGAGCCATAGACCCATTGGATTCAGAATGGAGAGGAATTGACTATGTAATGACCTCATTTTATAGTGGAGGAAACTGATGACCATAGAAGTTAAGTGACTTGCTGAATGTCATGTAAGTACTGAGAAAGAAAAAAAAAATTAGAAATCAGATCTTCTGAATTAAAATCCAATGTTGTTTCAATTTACCCCATTACCCCTCCTCTTTCTAAAACAAAGATTTTTATGAAGCTTGATGATGAGCCCAATTCCATGGGAGGTCTTGACTTAGTCTTGGCCTTGGGGTTGGGATAGAGACTTTCAATAGACTACAAAGTGAGATTCTGTAAAAAAAAAAAAAAAAAGAACACAGTATAATGAATATCATTGGTAAATACTCATTCCTGATTACAGTAAGTGAAGGGTTGTTTTAGGTTTGGTTTTCTCAGAAGCATTGTAAAAGGTTTAAGCAATTTTAAAGAATTTCACAGGAGCCCAGAAAAGGACTATACATCTAGTCATGGAGAAGACTCAGACTTAGTTTGGATGGTTTCATCTACTGTTTGAAGTAGATTACTCTATTTAGTGCAATATTTTATGATACACAGGTAACAAAATTTGTTGTTGTTATTCAGTCACGTCCAACTTTTCATGACCTCATTTGGAGTTCTCTTTGCAAAGATACCGGAGTGGTTTGCCATTTCCTTCTCCAGATCATTTTACAGATGAGGAACTGAGAAAAACAAGGTTAAGTGACTTGCCCAGCCTCACACAGCTACTACTTTGTAGTCTATTGAAAGTCTCTATCCCCACCCCAAGTAATTGTCTGAGGCCAGAGTTGAACTCAGAGAGATGAGTCTTGCTAACTTCAAGCCTGGCACTCTATCCACTGAGCCATCTAGCTGTTCCTAAGATAACAAGATTAAGCAATTACAAAAGAGACTTACTTTGAACACATTGGATATCTGGTTATATCAAATTATAGAATGAATCCACTAAAGAATAGAGGTTATTGCCTTTATAGATCTGGTCATGCATTTTACTCCTTTGCACAAAAGCTATCAATAGCTCTCCATAGTGTGCAAAATTCAAACTACTTAGTCTGACATTCAAAACCCTGTGCAAGCTGATGCTATCTTCTCCAGCCTTTTTTTTATTTCTCCATTCTTCGTTCCATTCATTGTCTCCCATACACAAGCCATATTTTCCCACCTTTGTGTTCCCTATGCCTGAAATGTCACATCCCTTCACCTGGTGAATTTCTTCCCAGCATGCAAACACCACTGGAATATTATGACTTGCAAGAAGGCTTTGGAGATCCATGTCAGCAGTGGCTGTTTCCTCCTTACATATCCTGAAGCACCTTGTTTTGCACCTCTCTAACATCATAGTGTGTATTATTATTATCTGTACTTATTTCTTACCTTCCTTCTAGTGTGAAAGCTCCAGAAGGACAAGAATAATAGCTAACCTAAATGTTGTATCTCCTCCAAGATCTAGCACTGTGCTTTATAAATAGTTGAAACTCAGTTTATATTGTTGACTTGTAAAAAGACTTCATTTTACAAAAAGAATTTACCACTGGATTCCTGAAAACAGTGACAATGGATTTCATATTTACGCAGATGTTTCTGCTTGGAACTTTTCAGGATAATTTCCATCAAGTAAATCGAGGCATTCCTATATCTTCGTATTTTAAGCACCATGACAGAAGTTTTAATCCAGTTAAAGCTACTTTATCTGTCAGGATAAAGTAAACTGCTTAGATGGGGCAGCTAGGTGGTACACTGGAGAGAGTGCCAAACCTAAAGTCAGCAAGACTTATCTTCCTGAATTCAAACATGGCCTCAGACAATGACTAGCTGTGTGATGCTGGGCAAGTCACTTAACCTTGTTTGCCTCAGTTTCCTCATCTGTCAAATGATCTGGAGAAGAAAATGGTAAACCACTTCAGTATCTTTGCCAAGGAAACCCCAAATGGGGTCACGAAGAGTCAAACATAACTGAAAAAGGACTGAACAGCAACAAGCTACTTAGATAAAGGGAAGAATGGAACAATGAGCCCAGTTATCCCAGGCTCTCAACAACTTCTTGACTGTGAGTGCCCTTTTAAATGTATCATTCTCTTTTAGCTTAGGATCACAGGATTTAGAGCTGAAGAGGCCTTATAGATCAAGTAGACAAACACTTCATTTTATAGATAAGAAACACGCTCAGGGAGGTTAGATGAGTTACTTCTAACCATTCTCTGTGATCCAGTGACACAGCCTCCAATGCTCTTCTTCAAGTATGAAACTCCATCTCTGGACTCCAGATGTCACCAGCTGCCCCCCCATGTCTGGAATGCTCTCCTTCCTTATCTCTACCTCCTGGCTTCCCCACTATCCTTCAAGTCTCAGCTAAAATCTTACTTTCTACAGGAGGCCTTTCCCAATCTCCATTTATTCTAGTGTCTTCCCTTTGTTAAGTATTTTAAATTTGTCCTATATATAGCTTTTTTGTACATAGTTGTCTCCATGTTGTCTCCCCAATTAGACTGTAAGTTTCTTGAGAGCAAGGGCCATCTTTTGCTTTTTTCTTTGTTTCTCCCAGGGCACAGGGCACAGTGCCTGGCACATAGTAAGAACTTAATAAATGTCTATTAACTGACTGAATGACTAACTCTCTATCATAGCTACTTGGTAGCAGAACTGGGATTTGAACTCCAAACTTTTAACTCCAACTGCACCATTCCTGTAGTTATACCATACTGCTGCTCTGGAAAAGTACTGAAGTTTTTCCCCAAATAGATAGAAATTCACATCAGTACATTTAAATCCTCTTCTGTCTTCCTTTTGATTAGAAAATATGAGCAAATTGGCTACCTGGGGATAAAATTTTAGCCATGGAAGAAGTCCAAGCTAACTAGCCCCACTGAATGATGGAACCTGAAATTTTGTCTTCAAAACACTATGATGCAAAATATCAAATACAACTTTTTCAGACTGTAATGCAATAAAAATTACATTTAATAAAGGGCCATGAAAGTATAGATTAAAAAGTAATTGGAAATTAAATAATATAATCCTAAGGATTGACTGAATCAGAACAAATCACATAAACAATCCATAATTTCATTAAACAGAATGACAAAAAAAAAAAAGACAACATTCCAAAATTTGTGGGATGCAGCCAAAGCAGTACTTAGGGGGAAATTTATATCTCTAAACATGTTCATCAACAAAAGAGACAAAGAACAAATCAATAAATTTGTCTTGCAACTAAAAAAACCTAGAAAAAAGAACAAATTAAAAATCTCCAACTAAATAATAAAATGGGAATCCTGAAAATCAAAAATAAAATTGAAAGTAAAAAGATTTGAACTAATAAATAAAACCAGGACCTGGATTTATGAAAATCCAATAAAATAGATAAAATTTTGGTTAATTTAATTAACCAAATTGGTTAATTTAATTTTATAAAAAGAAAGAAGAAAATCAAATTACTAGTGTTTAAAAATGAAAAGGTTGAATTCACCATCAATAAAGATGAAATTAAGGTAATTATTAAGAGTTATTTTGCCCAATTATATATCAGGAAAGCTAATAATCTAAGTTAAATGGATGAATATTTACAAAAATATAAACTGCCCAGAGTAACAGAAGAAGAAATAGAATGCTTAAATAATCCTATCTTAGAAAAAAAATGAACAATCCATAAATAAGCTCCCTAGGAAAAAATCTCCAGGAGCAGATGGATTTTACAAGTAAACTCTACCAAAAATTTAAGGAACAATTAATTGCAGTACTATGTAAACTATTTGGAAAAATAGGTAAAGAAGGAGCCCTACTGAATTCCTTTTATGACAAAAATATGGACCTGATACCCGAATCAAGAATAACAAAAGCAGAGAAAGGAAAACCAGACCAACTTCCTTAATGAGTATTGATGCAAAAAATTTAAATAAAACATTAGCAAAGATATTACAGCAATATATCACAACAACTATGACCAGGTGGGATTTATACTGGGAATTCAGATCTGGTTCAGTATTGGAAAACTATTGGCATAATTGGCCATGTTAATAAGAACAACAAAAAGCACATAATTATATGACAGATGCCAAAAATGCATTTGACAAAATTCAACACCCATTACTACTAAAACATTAAAAAGCATAAGAATCAATGGAAACTTTCTTTTTTAAAATTAATTTATTTTTAGTTTTCAATAATCACTTCCATAAGCTTTTGAGTTTCATATTTTCTCCCACTCCATCTCCATCTCTCTCCCCAAGATGGTATGCAATTTGATATAGGCTTTGTGTATACCTTCCTATTAAACATATTTTCACATTAATCATATTGTAAAGAAGAATTAGAACCAATAAGAAAAACCAGCAGAAAGAGGAAACAAAATAAAACAGAAGAAAAAAAAATAGCAAATAGTATGCTTCGATCTGCATTCAAATTCCATAGCTCTTTCTCTGGATCTGGAGAGCATTTTCTATCATGAGACTTTTGGAGATGTCTTAGATCCTTGCATTGCTGAGAAAAACTAAGTTTATCAAACTTAGTCATCGTGTAATGTGGCTGTTATTGTGTATAACATTCTACTGGTTCTGCTCACTTCACTCAGCATCAGTCCATACAAGTCTTTTCAGGTTTTTCTGAAGTCTACTTGCTCATCATTTCTTATAGCACAATAGTATTCCATTACATTCATATACCACAATTTGTTCAGTCATTCCCTAATTGATGGGCATCCCCTTAATTTTCAATTCTGTGCCACCACAGAAAGAGCTACTATAAATATTTTTGTACATGTGCGTGCTTTTTTACATTTTTATGGTCTTTTTGGGATACAGCCCTAGATGCATATTTTTATAGCTTTTTTGGCATAGTTCCAAGTTGCTCTTGGATTGGTTCACAATTCTACCAACAATGTATTAATGTTCCAATTTCCCCCCATCTTCAAAGGAGATTTTCTTAAAACAATAAATAATATCTGTGTAAAACCAACAGCAAGTATTATTTGGAAAAGGAACAAAATTTAAGCCTTCTCAATAAGATCAGGGTTGAAGAGAGGATATCCACTATCACTGCTTTTATTCAATATGGTACTAGAAATACTAGCTATAGCAATCAGACAAGAGAAAGAAATTGAAGGAATAAAAATAGGCAATGAGGAAACAAAATTATTCTTTACAGGTGATGATAATGGTATACTTAGACACCCTGGAGAATCAACTAAAAAAACTAGTTGAAACAATCAACAACTTCAGCAAAATGACAGGTTATAAAACAAACCCACACAAGCATGAACATTTATATACACTACTGAAAAACAGCAGCAGGAGATAAAAAGTGAAATTCCACTTAAAATAGCTGCATACAATATAAAATACATGAGCATCTACTTGCCAAAGATAAACCACAGGATTATATGAACACAATTACAAAACACTTTTCACACAAATAAAAACAGATCTAAACAACTGGAGATGTATTACTTACTTATGGGTAGGCTGAGCCAACATAACAAAAATGACAATCCTACCTAGGTTAATTTACTTATTCAGTGCCATACCAATCAAACAACCAAAAATTATTTTATAGAGCTAGGAAAAAATAATAACTAAATTCATCTGAAAGAATGAAGGGTCAAGGGGCAGCTAGAGAACCGGCCCTGAAGTCGGGAGGAACTGAGTTAAAATCTAGCCTCAGACCAAACACTTGACACTTACTAGCATTTCACCTGTGGGGTGCCACACAGCTAACTATATACACACACATCTCTTACCCAGTTTCCTCTGTTCCTCAGTTCTCTGACTATGCCCTATTAAGCACAAAGTGTTACCACAAGGCTGACCTAACCAGAACAAGCTTCTACTGTTTGGGTTTTCTTGGAATTGGGAGGAGGAAGGAGGAATAGTTGAGTTCTATTACAAGGCTGTGAGTCATCTTGTGCATCCATGCTGCTGGACCATGATGAGAGGCAGGAGAGTAAGTGCTGAGTGAGCACACTTAGGGTTAGGGATCAGGCTACTCTGCTATTTGGTCATCAGGTTTTTACCTTGTTTGTATTTTTGATGTCCTGGACTACTGAGATAGTTGAAATGATCTCTTGCATATAATTTCTATTTTGGAAAGGTTTGATAGGTCATGAGGATAAGAAGAAATGTCTAGTCCTCTGATTTTAGTTTCATGACCTAGAAGTTTCCAAACTTTTTTTTTCTATCTTTAGAGAAGATAACCTACTTGCTGAGCATTTAAAGATAGTTTTTGCCCCAGTTTTTTTTTCCAGCTGTATCTTTTCTAGGGATCAGTATAGACAGGATGAATGCAAGAAGGCATAGGATCCAAAGTACTTCTTCGGGCAAAGCGAATGAGATGCATAATACAAGAACTCAGCCAAGCAAGTGCACTACTGTGCTCCTAGAGGCTGTAAAGGCAAGCTGCTAATTGGCAGTTAAGATCACAGATGAAGTTTTCCAGAAAAGGATAGTCTAGGCAACCTGACTAAGCTCTTAAATCACAAAAATATTCCAAAACAGATTAATAAAAATCAAAATGATTGAGGAAAATATTGGTTTGATATCAAATTAATCTGTTAAAAACAAGAAAAAGAGTTTCATGTAAACAATGAATTTCTAGTAGCATTTCATGTACTTTCCCTTCTCCAAAGAATCACTATCTTACCCTTCAGATATCTGGGAAGCCAAACAAAGAAACAGACTGAATAAAAATACCCAGCCAGACATCAAATGTCCAAATGGATCTGTGATCTCATCAGTTTGGATGTTTTTCCACTCATACAGCTTGCAGCCCAACTACATTTGCCCATCCTATTTGATTCTTATCCATACTCTCTCAAAAACTTGCCACAAAGGCTCTACTCAACATGCTGGAGGACTTCCTCAGTTTCCCTTAATGTGGCAAGGATACCAATGGAACACTCAGACTGTCCACCCTGGTATGTCTTCAACTTTCCGTGTGACCAGCCCATTATTGTTTTTGGTGCACATTACTTTAATGATTTTTCTTACTCCACTTCTCCTTGGAAGTATCTAATTTGTTAGATGTTACAGACTGTACCTATCCATTACCTTCTGCATGACAAATATTAAAATTCTTCAGAAGCTATGGTGTTCTAGCACTCAGCCACACAACAGCAGCAGCAGAACAGTGAACATTTAAAAAAAAAACAAAACAAGAAACAGGCCTATTTCTGGGAAATGTTTGAGATCACTAAAAGATATATGCAATTCAGCATTCCATCCTGATATCTTCCTCTCATTTAATTCTAGGACCAACTTATTTTCCATTTGAAAGAATTTCAGTAATAGGAAATACAGTAGTAGAAAAACATGAGTTATATATGAATGATAATATACACAGAGAATCACATCACACTCTGATGAGGAAGCTCTGTAGGTTGTCCCATTAACTGTATGTCATAATATGGGCAATAGATATCATTCATACACTTGGTATTTTTTCTCTCTGTGTAGATGGTTAGGCCAAACTTTCTAAAATGATTATAGTACTATTTCAGTTGAATTTTCAGAACTTGATACAATTAACATGATTGATGACATCCAAGAAGAGAAACTTCAGGGGACAGCAGAAAGGAGAAAAAAATATCCAATGAGAGAGAGGAAAAGATAAAGGTCTCCTTTGACAGCCTTACCATAGATTTGACCTGGCCAATTCCTATAGTCTGGTGGGAGTCATGAGTGAAACTTCTGGGGAATGATCCTCTCTGGTCTAGCTTAAATTTGAGGCTGTGAAGCCCTAGCTGGAACCCATGTTACCCTTCACTGTGAAGTAAATCTGTAGAGCAGGGACTAAAGGATGGAAAAAATGAATCCATTCATCCCCTTTAAGTTGTCATTGCCTATAGAAAATCTTTTTTTTAACTTGGACTCTGTGCTGGATCTTATTGAACAGCTTCAAACACCTTTGCTAAGCATAGATGACCCAAACCACATCATTTTGAAATTTCCACTAAGCATCAGAGAGAAAAGAAGGATGACACCATTTAAGCTACTGATCACATAGAACCCTCAGACTTAGAGATGGAAGTCTGCATGTTTGCCAAATAGCTGTTTACTTGCAGACAAGGAAGGGACTTAGTGAGTTGCTTTCATATTTTAAATTCAAGTGATTGCAATGTTAATGTCTATTTCCACTGAATTCTAGCTGTTCTCACCTAAGTGTGAAGCTTCATGAATGGCATAGGTAAACTAGATATTAGAAAAAGAAATATCATTCTTTCTTCTTCAAGTGGCAGAATAAGGAAGTTGGAAAAAGCCTACTACTAGGATTTAGGGAGCAGAGACTTTAAGAGGAAGTATTCTGGAGGTATTTTGGAAAGTTAGCAGTTTCCTAATTTCTCTAATTTGTTCCCCTAAATTTCCATCACTTAAGACAGTGCCTGGCACATAGTAGGTGATTAATAATTTCTTACTGATGAATTGATTGGTTCCCTTTTGTCAACAAATTTCTGGACACATGTGTAAGAGCACATTAGTTTGTCTGGCGATCTTGTCACAGTGATGACTCATATTGAGCTGGCTGTCCACTAAAGCCTTCAGCTCTTAAAAAACAAAACAAAACAAAAACATCAGTTTCAGATGAATTGCTCCATAAACATGTTTTCCTTATATTATACTTGTAAGCTTGATTTTTTAACTCCAAAGGTAAAATTTTATTTTTATCCACATTAAATCCTCTCTTATTCAATGCAGACCAGCTATTTAAGCAGTCAAGAACTTTTTTTGGATCCAGCTTTATCATTTAACACAGGAGCTAATCGCTCTGAAAAACATAACAGGCCAGATGGCAAAAGAGGCACAAAAATCCAAGAAATGAAGAATGCCTCAAAAATTAGAATTGATCAAATGGGAAAAGAGATACTGAAAAATCACTGAAGAGAAGAATTCATTAAAAATAAGAATTGGCCAAATGGGAAAGGAGATACAAAAACTCACTAAAGAAAATAATGCCTTAAAAATTACAATTGGGCAAGTGGAAGATGTCTCTCTGAGACATCAAGAAAGAACAAAACAAAATCAAAAGAATGAAAAAATGGAAGAAAATTTGAAATAAATTCTTGGAGAAAACAGCTGACCTGGAAAATAGATCCAGGAGAGATAATATATGAATTATTGGCCAATCTGAAAGCCATGATTAAAAACAAGTCCAGATATCACATTTCAAGAAATGATCAAGGAAAACTGCCTTGATATCCTAGAACCAGAGGGTAAAAAGTAATTGAAGGAACCCCTTGATCATCTCCTGAAAGAGAACCCAAAATGAAAACTCCTAGGAATATTATGGCTAAATTCCAGAGCTCCCAGGTAAAGGAGAAAATATTGTAAGCAGCCAAAAAGAAATGATTCAAATATTCCGGAGCCACAATCAGGATAATACAAAATTTAGCAGCTTCTACATTAAAGGATCAGAAGGTTTGGAATATGATATGTCAGAAGGCAAAAGAGCTAGTATTACAACCAAGAATCACCTATTCAGCAAAACTGAATATAAGCCTTCAGAGAAATCATGGAAATTCAATGAAAGAGAGAACTGTCAAGTATTTCTGATAAAAAAAAAAAAGACCAGAGATGAATACAGTATTCGATTTTCAAATACAAGATTCAAGGGAAGTGTACAAAGGTAAACAGGAATGAGAAATCATAAGGGATTCAATAAGGATAAACTGTTTATATTCCTGCTTGTGAAGATGATACCTATAACTCTTAAGAATTTTATCATTATTAGGAGTTAGAAGCAGTATCATAGGCAGAGGGCACAGGTGTGAATTGATTATAATGGGATGATAGCTAAAAAATAAATAAAATTAAGATGAGAAAGAGGAATGACTATGGTGGGATATCTAGGAAAAAAATGATTAAGAGACATCTGCTGGGAGAAAGGGGAATGGAGAGGTAGAATCTCACATGAAAGAGCTTTTGCAGTGGACTGGAAGATGAGAGTGGCAGACAATTCTTGAACCTTACTTTCGTTGGAATTGGTTTGAAGAGAGAACAACATGCACACTCAATTGGGTATAGAACTCTCTTACTCTACAGGAAAGTAGGAGGGGAAGTGGATGAGGGGATACTGATAGGAAGACAGTTTGGGAGATGTGGTAGTCAGAAGCAAAACAATTTTTTATTAATTTATTTTTATTTATTAACAATCACTTCCATAAGCTTTTGAGTTTTAATTTTTTTCTCCTCCTCCCTTCCCACTTCCCTCCCCAGGATGGTGCACAATCTAATATAGGTCGTATATATATGTGTGTGTATGTATATATATATATATATATATATATATATATATATATATATATATATATATATACACACACACACACATATATACATATATATGTGTGTGTGTATGTATATGTATATGTATATATATATATATATATATATACACATATATTCCTATTAAACATATTTTCACTTTAGTGATGTTATAAGTAAGAATTAGAACCAATAGGAAGAACCACCAGAAAGAGGAAAGAAAACAGAAGAAATAATAGCAAATAGTATGCTTTAATCTGCATTCAAACTCTATAGTTCTGTCTTTGGATGTGGATAGCATTTTCCATCATGAGACCTTTGGAGATGTCTTAGATCTTTGTGTTGCTGAGAAAGGCTAGGTCTATCAACGTTGGTCATCACACAATGTGGTTGTTACTGTGTACAATGTTCTTCTGGTTGTACTCACTTTGCTCAGCATCAGTCCATACAAGTCTTTCCAGGTTTTTCTGAAGTCCACCTACGCATCACTTCTTATAGCACAACAATATTCTATTACATTCATATACCACAACTTGTTCAGCCATTCCCCAATTGATGATCATCCCCTCAATTTCCAATTCTTTGCTACCACAGAAAGAGCTGCTATAAACATTTTTGTACATGTGGGTGCTTTTCCCATTTTTATGATCTCTTTGGGATACAGCCATAGAAGTTCTGTTGCTGGGTCAAATGGTATGCACATTTTTATAGTCCTTCAGGCATAGTTCCAAATTGTTCTCCAAAATGGTTGGATCATTTCACAACTCCACCAACAATGTATTAGCGTTCCAATTTTCCCACATCCTCTCCAACATTTATCATTTTCCTGTTTTGACATGTTGGCCAATCTGAAAGGTGTGATGTGGTACCTCAGAGTTGTTTTGATTTGCATTTCTCTAATCAATAGTGATTTAGAGCATTTTAGGTGACTTTAATTTCTTCATCTGAGAACTACCTGTTCATATCCTTTGACCATTTATGAATTGGAGTATGACTGGTGTTCTTCTAAATTTGATTCAATTCTCTACATATTTTAGATATGAGGCCCTTATTAGAGATACCGGTTGTAAAAATTATTTCCCAGTTTTCTACTTCCCTCCTAATCTTGGTTGCAGTGGAGAAGCAAAACACTTTGGTGAAGGGTAGGATGAAAGGAAAGAGAAAGAAGAAGAAACAAGGAGAAAATAGGATGGAAGGAAATATATAGTAATCCTAACAGTGGACATGTTTGTTTTTTGGTTTTTGTTTTTTCTTTTTTATAGCAAGTGTCTCTGATAAAGGCCTCATTTATCAAATATATAGATAACAAAGTCAGATTTAGAAGAATGCAAGTCATTCCCAAATTGATACATGGTCAAAGGATCTGAACAGGTAGTTTTCAGATAAAGAAATCAAAGCTATCTATAGTCATGTGAAAAATGCTCTAAATCACACTGATTAGAGAAATGCAAATTAAAACAACTCTGATGTACCATTTCACACCTATCAGATTAGCTAATATTACAGGAAGAGAAAAGGAAAAATGCTGGAAGGGATATTGGAAAATTGAGACCCTAAGACACTGTTGGTGGAGTTGTAAACAGATCCAACTACTCTGGAAAGCAATTTGGAATTATGCCCAAAGGGGTATAAAACTGTACATATCCTTTAACCCAGCAATTCCACTACTAGGTCTATATCCCAAAGAGATTTAAAAGAAAAGAAAAGGATTTATATGTGCAAACATATTTGTAGTAGTTCTCTTTGTAGTGGCAAAGAATTGGAAATCAAGGGCATGCCCATCAACTAGGGAATGTCTGAAGACGTTGTGGTATGTGATTGTAATGGAATATTATTGTGTTATGAGAAATGATGAGTAAGATAGTTTCAGAAAAACCTGGGAAGACAGATATGTGTGAACTGATGCAAAGTGAAGTGAGCAGAACCAGGATAACATTGTACACGGTAACAATATTGTATGATGATCAACTGTGAATGATTTAGCTGTTCTCAGCAATACAGTAATCCAAAAACAATTCCAAAGGACTTATGATAAAATATGCTATCTACCTCCAGAGAAAGAACTAATGGGTTCTAAATGGAAAATGAAGCATACTTTTTAAAAACTACTTTTATTTTTCTTGGGGGTTTTTGGTCTATGTTTACTTTTATAGCATGATTAATATATTTTATATTATTGCACATGTGTAACATATCAAATTGCTTGCCTTCTCAATGAGGGGTGAGGTAAGAAGGGAGAGAATTTGGAACTCAAAATCTAGAAAGATGAATGTTATAATTGTTTTTACATGTAATTGGGGAAAATATTTAACCAAAAAAAAAAAAGAACAGAGTTCCAAGAAGTGATTCCTCAAGCACTGGCCTAGAGATCTTCTAGTTTGACATAAGATTGATAATGATTTCTCTTTTATCCTCTCCCACTTAACCCCCCCCACATATATTTTGGGGGGGGAGATAAAAAAAAAACTTTGTAACAAATATATATATATATACACATATACATATATATACATATATATATATGTACATATATGTAGCCAAGGAAAATTAATTCCCTTATTATCTATGTCCAGACATATATGTGTATATCCAAATATACATACACAGAATCCATTGTCTCTTGCAGAAGGTGGATGGTATGTTTTATCATGTTTCCTCTGGAATCATGGTTAATCATTTTGTTTACCAGAGGTATTAAGTCTTTCAAGGTTGTTTGTCTCTACAATGTTATTGTGATTATACAAATTATTCTTCTCTTGATTCTGTTCACCACTCTGCATCAGTTCATACAAGTCTTCCCAGGTTTCTCTGAAGCTATGCTCTTCCCTTCATCATTTCTTACAGCAAAGTTGTATTCCATTATATTCAAATATCGCAATTTGTCTAGCCATTTCCCAACTGATGGTTATCCACCGCACCTTCAGTTTTCATCACAAAAAAAATTATCAATATTTCCAGATACATGGGCTTTTCCCCCTTTTATTTAATCTTGTTCAGAGAATGGCTTCTCCATGAGGACAGGGACCATATCTGAAGTAAAATTTGTATCACATAGTGCTCTACACACAGAAGGTACTTAATAGAGCCTGGCTGAATGAAATTAAATTATGTTATAAGGTTGATTTCAACTCAAAAGTTCTATGACTTCATGACCACTGAAAACAACATAACCCTCTATGCATTTGAAGAATATTATTAAGTCTTTTCTAGGGTGAATAAACCCAGTCTCTTTAACTTTTCCTCATAAGTCTTATTTTATCCTCCCTTGTAGCTTTCTCCAATAGTCAATAGTTCACATACTTTTTTAGCCATAGATAAATATATATATATGTATATATACATATACATATACATATACATATACATATACATATACATATACATATACATATACATATACATATACATATACATATACATACATACATACATACATACATATACATACATACATGCATATATATGTGTGTGTGGATATAGACATAGATATAGATATATAGATATGAGAATAGTTTTAGTACTTTTGAAGAGGTGTGTTGAGGGTGCCAAATGGGCTTTTCTTTCTTAACTCTAGTTGTAACAGTAACATTTAAAACGTTTTGAAGGTACATGAAATACTGAAAGTTCCGGCTTCTACCGCTGTACCCCAAACACACTTTTAAAGATGTGCCTGGTTCTTCTCTTTTCATAACTGCCTGTAGCTTTTGCTTGACTCATCCGGGGCAGGAAGTGGAAATGTTTAAAATATAAACTAGGTTAGTTTGGTTGTCCTCCCAATGGGGTTGGAACACTGAAGCACAATTTGTGAGAGAGCCCCAGCCCATTAAAAAAAATTACATAGATTTATAGAAGGCTTTCCTTCTGTATGGCCCCAACCACTTACAAAAATAAAAACCACATGGAAGCCAAAGATTTATGACCCAATGCCATATTTTAAACACAAAATTGGTATTTTTAAATGCTATTTTCTATGTCCCAAACTATGTGCTATGCACCCTTTTTGGAGGAAAAGGCTGATACTTTCCTCTCATTGCCTCTGTGTTCTATCCTGACCAGGGAGGAGAGTAGTCATATTATTATGGTTGTGGAAAGAGAGGGGGAACATTCTGCAGGTCTTTTTAATGGCAGAAGTTTCACTGAATTTGCAAATGAAGTGTAAGCTCTGGGGCTTACCTTCCCAAGCTGCACTCTGACCTTCCCTTGTGTCCCCAGAGTGTATTTACCAAGAACCTTGAGGTTCTTGGGGTAACCCTGAGGAGTTGTGGCTTTTAATACTATCACTTATGAGTCCCCAAGTCTCTGTATTCTTGCACATATAATGAACCCAGTTAACGTTTTCCCAAAATCTATAAGCCAATTAATATCAAAGGGATATTTACACAAATATATATTTCCTAAGATAGTATAGCAAGGATGTTAATTACATTCATTGCTTTATTACACTGAGAAGACAGGTCAGCAGGAGGGCCCATTTGAGAAAACATCTCTTCCTCATATTGCCCTGGAGCAGATGACCTGGATTCAAGTTCTGGTTTTACATGATCTTGGGCAGTCAAGACAATTGCTTTGAAACTTCATAAAATGACAATTTGGACTAGATTATCTCTAGGATTTATCCCAGATGTAAGTCTATAATTCTGTCGCCTCCAGGTGATTACTTCCTCAATGTGATTGTAGGGGTCCCTGAAAGGCCCACAACAAAATATTTTCTTTCTCTCATGACCATCTGAAATTAATATCCACAAATTCAATTGAATAAATAACTATCTAGAGCATGCAGGTTATTGTTCTAGGTGAAGGGAGATGTACTTTTAGAGGGATGCCACAGGAAAATCAAGCTGTTAGAATTATGTTGAATTGGGATACCTCTCCAGGTATCCCTAGTTAAAATACAAATATCCCTTAAAGTGTGATCATTAATTATAATCAATCAGATGCCTTAGTCCTTATGGCTTAGCTGGGAGCTGATAGTCACTGAAGGAATGAGAGTTTTTAGGGAGAAGGGGAAAATAGGAATCGTTGGTAGGAATGTGAAAATAAAGAAATTGGATTGAGGCATCCCATGTGAAGGAACTGGTTGGAGGCTGCCCTAGGAATCAGTGGCTGGCAAGGGAGTAAAAAACATAGATGACACATACCTAGAGAAGAACTAGCCAAACCTGCCATTTTTTAATTCGCTTTATGAAACCAAGAGCCAAGCGTTTGCATTCCCATTTTAGAGATGAGAAAATTTCAGCTTTTCACAATCTGTTCTACATTGTAAGATTAATGAGCATAGACTATAGGATGTAGTAAAGGGAGAAAGGTACCACTATGGAGGATGTAAGGAGTCAGAAGAGACAAGTTTGACTTCTACCTGTGATATTTATTAGCTGGTTGGCCATGGACAAGTAAGTCACTGAATCTTGACAAATCTCAATTTATTCATCTGTAAAATATGGTTAATTCTATCTCTCAGTCACCAAGCATTGGAAAGACAGAAACATGGTACTTATCTCATCAGGTTATTGCCAGAGTCAAAAGGCTATATTCTCTACAACTGGGAAGGAGCTTAGAGGTCATCTAGTTCAACCCTCTCATTTTACAGATGAGGAAACAAGCCCAGAGTGGTTTAGGTCATAAAGAAAGCAAGTAGTAGAATCAGGATTTGAACACAGGTCCTCTGATAAATCTCCCTTCTAATTAAATGACATATGTAAAATAGTTGGCACACCATAAAACAGTGTAAAAATGTCAAGTATTAGCATTTTGAATTCTGTCAAAGGGGTGAATTAGGACTCAATTATCTTATCTTTATTTTATGCTAAACATATCTGGTTGATAGAGAAGAGTTCTTGGGGCCCTAGTTAAGGCATTCCAGCAATGACTTAACACAGAGCAGGAAGCCTTAATTCCCCACCACCAAGCAATGGGTTTGCAAGTCATTTATGTGGGGCCTGTCCTCAGTAAAACTGTGAAGTAAGTAAAGGAGGCCTTTCTCCCTGTTCTCATTCACTTTGTGTATTCTCTCCTCCTTTCTAGGATGCCTACATGCCAAGGGCTGATTCCCTGCTTTCAAGCTCCAGAGCTCTTCCTTCTCACCCTGAAATTCACAAAACTGTCTCCTCTCTGAATAGACAAACTGAATCATATTTAGATGCTAAGAGCAATGAATAACTTGATGTACTTCTCTGAGTCTATCCAAGGAATTTTACCCAAAGAAGGGTTCAGAATTGTTCTACCTAGGCTCTCAAAAGCATAAATTGGAAGAAAGTGTAGAAATTGTAGAGAACAAGATTTAGACTACATATAAAGAAAAAAAATTCTAATAATTAGAACTATACAAAAGTGGAATAAGCTGCTCCATGAGGTAGGTAGTAGGTCCCCCATCACTGGAGGTCTTCATATGGAGGCTTGATAGAGGGGTTTCCTTTAAGGTATAGGCAAAAAACATGCATAACTGAGTTTTGAATCCATGGACCTAGGTTGAAATCCCTGCTTTGCTAATTACCACTGTGAACCTATTCATGCCTTTTAATCTCTTTCATTCTTAATTTCCGTATCTGTATAAAGGATTAGACTACATGACCTCTAAATCAATTAGAAATCCTAAAACCTGGGTTAAAAATCTCAATGTGACCTTGGATCTATAATTTTTTTCTAGAGCTATATCAGTATTTGTGTGTGTGTATGTGTGTGTGTGTGTGTGTGTGTGTGTGTGTGTGTGTGTACATGTGGGGGGGTGAGTATGAATGTATATTTATATATATGGCTGGATGGATGTATACATACACACACCTACGTATACACATATATACAATGTATAGCATACATATTCTCTTATATGAGTTATCTTCCTATATTAGAATGTAAGCTCCTTGAGGGTAAGAACTGTCTTGTTTTTGTTGTTGTTAGTGTTTTCTAGGTATATCCATAGAACTAAGCATAATACCTGGCACATAGCAAGGGCTTAATAAATGTTTTTAGGAGAATCATTCTGGCCTTGTGAAGGATGGTTTAGAGAGAAGAGACACTACAATCTAGGAGTCTAAATAGATGGTATTGCAGTAGTCCAAGTGTGAGGTAATACTAGGGTGGTGGCCAAGTGAGCAGACCACATATGAAATAAGTTGTGAATGTGAATTAAATTGACTTTGAACTAGTGGCATGTGAGGGAGAGGGAAGAGTTGAGGATGACTCTGAGGATGCCAGACTGAATGACTGGAACAATAAGAATATCCTCAACAGATCTAGGGAAGTTTGGAGAAAATGTAGGTTTAGAAGAGAAGATAAAACTTTTAGTCGTGAATATGCTACATTTAAGTTTCCTACAGAGCATCATGGCTGAGGTGTCTAACAGGTATTTGGTGACATAGTTGGGGAACAAGAGAGACTAGAGCTGAATATATAAGGCTATAAGTCATCTGCTCAGAGATGATAATTGACCCCATGGAAATCGATAAGGTTACTATGAAAGAGGGTACAGAGTAAAGTGAAAAAGGCGTCTACAGAGAAAACCAAATGAATAAAGAATGATCATTGCCTAACATACTAAATTTCATATGAATTAGTCCATTGGGGTGTGTGTGTGTGTGTGTGTGTATGATGTCCCAAAATTTTATGCAGTTTTAAGCTTTAAAAATTTATCAAGTAGAAATGCTACAAACATAAAAAAATTAACTATTCAAATTTTAAATTATGGATATATGTCTAATTGAAATTTGGCATAAATGCTGTATCTAGGCTATAAATCATTTGAAACAATTCTCAAAATGTGTAAAAACTTTGTAAAAACTTTCATCAGCTGCTGCTCAGTGACTGAAAAAAGATTGCATTTTCAATCAGCCTTAAGATTGCCCAAAGGATAAAGTTTTGATGCATGCACAACAGTTTTGACGTGACCCCAAGAAACATTCTAATGGAGATAGATCAAGTGACTAAAGTGGCCAAACAAGAGGACCTCTTATACTGATCCACTAGTCTAAGAAAGTGTCATCTGGAAATTGTCACACCTGCAGAAAATATAATGATGGTGCTCCAGTCTCATTAAAATTTGTGATTTAAGATTCACAAAATCAAATAAGTTTAAAGAATTTATAGTAATTAAACATTCAAATGCTGTTTTCCTAAGTTTATAAAATTAATATTTATGAAGTTTTTAAAAGCTTAAAACTGCACTAAGACTTTGGGACACCATACATTTATCTTTCCATCTATAATGTAAATTTTTATACATATCCCCAGCCATCTTCCTACCATTCTGCTACATTCCATCCTCTATCTGTGATTTGACATCCCAGCTCCACTTTGGGCTCCTGGGCTTTGGATTACTGAATGTGTACCATAAGTAGCCCTATCTAAACATATATAGCATGTATCAATACATATACCTATATGTATATGTGTGTGTGTGTATCTATGTATGTATCTTGAATAAACATTGTAAATGTGTAGTGAAGTGGACATAGAAATGAATAGAAGGAATCATACAGACCAGACTGAATTTGGGAAATTGTACAGTACTTTCAATGATTCCAACCTATTTCCTGAAACTAAACAAATAAATAAAAAACCCTCTTTCCAACTCCAATATTCTACTATCGATAGTATTTGCCTATGAATCAAGGAATGCAACATTCTGTGAGTATTCAAAATATTGGGTAACTCAAAGGGTAAAAGGAGGTGTAAAGAAACCACAGCATATTACCAGCAATTGCTTGTTCACAAAAGATAAAATATCTTATGGAAAAGATGTGTTCTTTTGAGGAAATGCACCTCCCTCCCTTCTTTGCATGAGTGACATAATATGGATGTGAAATATTGTTATTTTATTTTTTCCCACTTAATAGAATTTTGGGGTTTTTTTCCAATTGTATGTAAAGATAGTTTTTAACATTCATTTTATAAGATTTTGGGTTCCAAATTTTCCTCCCTCCCTCCAAGCAATCTGATGTAGGTTATCCATGTACAATCATGTTAAACATATTTCCACATTAGTCATGTTGCGAAAGAAGAATCAGAACAAAAGGGGAAAAACCATGAGAAAGAAAAAAACAAACAAGAAGAAAAAGAAAATAATATGCTTTGATCTGCATTCAGACTCCATCAGTTCTTTCTCTGGATTGGTTAGCATTTTCCATCATGAGTCTTTTGGAATTGTCTTAAATTATTGTATTGCTTGGAAGAGTTAAGTTCATCATAACTGATCATTGCACAATGTTGCTATTACTGTATACAGTGTTCTCCTGATTCTGCTTACTTCACTCAGCATTAATTCATGTAATTCTTTCCAGGTTTTTCTGAAATCCACCTGCTCATCATTTCTTACAGCACAACTTGTTCAGCTATTCCCCACTTGATAGGCATCCCCTCAATTACCAATTCTTTACTACCACAAAAAAGAGCTGCTTTAAATACTCTTGTACATGTGGGCCCATTTCCCTTTTTTATGATCTCTTTGGGATACATACCTAGAAGAGGTATTGTTGGATCAAAGGGTATATATACACTTTTATAGCCCTTTAGGCATAGTTCCAAATTGCTCTCCATAATGGTTGGATCAGTTCACAACTCCACCAACAATGCATTAATGTTCCAATTTTGCGTCATCTTCTCCAACATTTATCATTTTCATTTTCTGTCATATTATCCAATCTGATAGGTGTGAGGTGGTACCTCAGAATTGTTTTAATTTGCATTTCTCTAATCAAGAGTGATTTAGAGCATTTTTCTATGACTAGATATAGCTTTAATTTTTTCATCTGAAAACTTCCCGTTCATATTCTTTGAACATTTATCAATTGAGGAATGGCTTGTATTCTTATTGTTTTTACTCAGTTCTCAATATATTTTAGAAATGAGGCCTTTATCAGAAACACTGGCTGTAAAGATTGTTTCCCATCTAGGTGATGCAGTGGATAGAGCACTGACCCTGGAGTCAGGAGGACCTGAGTTCAAGTCCAGCCTCAGACACATAGCACTCACTGGCTGTGTGACTCTGGGTGAGTCACTTAACCCCAATTGCCTCACACATACACACACACACACACACACACACACACACACACATACACACACACACAAATTGCTTGCCAGCTTTCTGCTTTCTTTCTAATCTTGGTTGCATTGGCCTTGTGTGACTTTTTTTTAATTTAATGTAATCAAAATTATCTATTTCATATTTCACAATATTCTGTATCTCTTACTTGATCATAAATTCTTCCATTCATAGATATGACAGATAAACTATTATTTGATCTCCTAATTTGCTTATGGTATCACCATTTATGCCCAAATCATGTACCTATTTTGACCTTATCTTGATATAGGGTGTGACATGTTGGTCTATGCCTAGTTTCTGCCATATTATTTTCCAGTTTTCCCAGCAGTTTTTGTCAAATAATGAGTTCTTATCTCAGAAGCTGGAGTCTTTGGGTTTATCAAATAGTAGATTACCATAGTCATTTACTACTGTATCTTATGTGTCTAACCTATTCCACTGATTCATCATTCTACTTCTTAGCCAATACCAAATAGTTTTGATGATTGCTGCTTTATAAAATAGTTTTAGATTTGGTATGGCTAGACCATGTTCCTTTGCATTTTTTCATTAATTCTCTTGATATTCTTAACCTTTTGTTCTTCCAGATGAATTTTGTTATTATTTTTTCTAGCTCTATAAAATAATTTTTGGTAGTTTGATTGGCATTGTACTGAATAAGTAAGTTAATTTAGATAGAATTGCCATTTTTATTATATTAGCTCAGCCTACCCATGAGTAATTGATATTTTTTTCCAATTGTTTGTGTGAAAAGTGTTTTGTAATTGTGTTCATATAGTTCCTGGGTTTGTCTTAGCAGGTTGACTCCCAAATATTTTATGTCATCTACAGTTATTTTAAATGGAATTTATCTTTTTATATCTTGCTGCTGGGTTTTGTTAGTATTATATAGAAATGCCAATGATTTACATGGGTTTATTTTATATCCTGTAACTTTGCTAAAGTTGTTAATTATTTCAAGTAGCTTTTTAGTTCATTATCTAGGATTCTCTTAGTATATTATCATATCACCTGTAAAGAGTGATAGTTTTGTTTCCTCATGCCTATTCTAGTTCATTCAATTCTTTTTTCTTCTCATATTGCTAAAGCTAACATTTCTAGTACAATTTTGAATACTAGTGGTGATAATAGGCATCTTTGTTTCACTTCTGATCTTATTGGAAATGCTTCTAGCTTATCCCCATTATATATATAATGCTTGCTGATGATTGTAGATATTACTTACCATTTCAAGGTAAGCTCCCTTTATTCCTATGCTCTCTAGTGTTTTTAATAGGAATGGGTACTGTATTTTGTCCAAAAGCTTTTTCTGCATCTATTGAGATAATCATACGATTTCTGTTAGCTTTGTTACTGATATAGTCAATTATGCTGATAGTTTTCCAAATATTGAACCAACCCTGCATTCCTGGTATAAATCTTACTTGGTCATAGGGTATTATTCTCATGATATATTGCTATAATCACTTTGCTAATTTTTATTTAAAACTTTTGCATCAATATTCATTAGAGAAACTGGTCTATAATTTTCTTTCTCTGTTTTGGCTCTTCCTGGCACCATATTTGTGTCATAAAAAGAATTTGGTAGGACTCCTTCTTCAACCTGTTTTCCAAATAGTTTATATTGTGTTGGAATTAGTTGTTCTTTAAATGTTTGATAGACTTCAAGTGTAAATCCATCTGGCTGTGGAAATTTATTTTTTTTTGGGGGGTGAGGCAATTGGGATTAAGTGACTTGTCCAAGGGTCACACAGCTAGTAAGTGTCAAGTGCCTGAGTTCAGATTTGAACTCAAGTCTTCCTGACTCCAGGACCAGTGCTCTATCTACTGTGCCACCTAGCTTTAAGTATTTTTTTTCCTCTTCTATTCATTGGGGCAATTTATATATTTTTTTTAAATATTCATCCATTTCACTTATACTACCAGATTTATTGGCACACAGTTGGGGGGGGAAAGCTCCTAATTATTGCTTTAATTTCTTCTTCAGTAGTGGTGAATTCACCCTTTTCATTTTTGATACCGGTGATTTTGTTTTCTTCTTTATTTTTTTAAATCAAATTAACCAAAGATTTATCTATTTTATTGCTGTTTTCCATAAAAACCAGCCCTTAGTTTTATTTATTAGTTCAATAGCTTTACTACTTTCATTTCATTAATCTCTCCTTTCATTTTCAGATTTTTAATTTCATATTTAATTGGGGATTTTTAATTTCTTCTTTTTCTAGCTTTTTAGTTCCATGTCTAATACATTGATCTCTTCATTCTCTATTTTATTCATGTAAGCATTTATAGGTATGAAATTACACCTTAGAACTAATTTGGCTGAATCCCATAAGTTTTGGTTTGTTGTCTGATCACTGTCATTCTCTTTCATGAAATAATTGATTTTCTATGATTTCTATGATTGTTGAGTTTCTATGATTTGTAGTTTGACCCATTCATTCTTTAGATTTAGATTATTTAGTTTCCAATTAGTTTTTAGCCTATCTTTCCATGGCCCTTTGTTACACAGTATTTTTTTTATCACGTCATGATCTAAAAAGGATGCATTTAATATTTCTGCCTCTCTACATTTGAGTGTTAGGTTTTTGTGCCCTAATACATAGTCAATTTTTGTGTAGGTGCCATGTACCACTGAGAAAAAAGTATATTCCTTTCTTTCCCCACTTAATTTTCTCCAGAATTCTATCATATCTAATTTTTCTAATATTCTATTCACCTCTTTAACTTCTTTCTTGTTTATTTTGTGGTTAGATTTATCTAGTTCTGAGAGGGGGATGTTGAGGTCTCCCACTAGTATAGTTTTGCTATTTCTTACTGAAACACTTAACTTCTCTAAGAATTTGGATGCTGTTTCATTTGGTTTATATATGTTAATTATTGATATTATTGATTGTCTATAGTGCTTTTTAGAAGTATGTAGCTTCCTACTTTATCTTTTTAAATTAGATGTATTTTTACTTTTATTTTGTCTGAGATCAGGATTGCTACCCCTGCTATTTTTTTTAACTTCAGCTAAAGCATAATAGATTCTGCTCAAGTCTTTTACCATTACTCTGTGTGTATCTCTCTGCCTCAAATGTGTTTCTTATAAGCAATATATTGTAGGATTCTGGGTTTTAATCTACTGTGCTATCTACTTCCATTTTATGGAAGTTCATCCCATTCACATTCACAGTTATGATTACCAACTGTGTATTTCCTTCCATCCTACTTTCTCCACCATTTATACTTTTCTCTCTCCTTTCACCATGTCCCTCCTTACCAGTGTTTTGCTTCTGACCACCACCTCCCTCAATCTGCCCTCCCTTCTATCAACCCCCTTTCCTTTGCTTTCCGCTTTCTTCTCCTACTTCCCTATAGGGTAAGATAAATTTCTATACCCAATTGAATGTGTATGTTATTCCTTCTTGGAGCTGAATCCAATAACAGTAAGGTTCAAAAACTGCTCACCACTCCCCTTCTTTTATTCTACTGTAGGAGGTCTTTTCTGCCTCTTCATGTGATGGAATTCACCCTATTCTGCTTCCCTATTTCCTCTTCTCCCAATACAATCCTTTTTTTCTAATATCATCACAACAAAATGAACTTATAGCCACACCGTCTGTCTATTTATACCCCTTCTGACTGCCCTGATAAAGATACAGTTCTCAAGTTATAAAAATCATCTTCTCATGTAGGGATGTAAACAGTTTAACCTTATTGAATAGCATGTTTTGTTTTGTTTTATTTCTTTCCTGTTTACCTTTTTATGTTTCTCTTGAGTCTTGTATTTGAAGATACAATTTTCTGTTCAGCCAGGACCAGTGGGCCTCAGTTGTTGATCTGCACTGTGGCTAGGAGCTTTCTGCTGGCTTGCTTGAACATCATCTGTGCTAGGCTATGCTCCCCTTTTACCAAAGTGAGAAACACCTTTCCTGAAGTCCTTCTAAGTTATCTTAAGCTGGAAAATTGTTTCACTCCACCTTTTTTGTAGGTTCTGTCAGTCCAGAATCCATTTACAAGCTTGATTTAATGTCATTTCTGAGGAAAACTGGGAAAAGCCCAGGAAACTTTCCAACTTCTCTCCACCATCTTGGCTCTACCTATTACATGTATTTTCAGTTGTGATTGATGAGTTGATTTATTTTGCTGATTTCCCCCTTCTTCATTTTCTGTTTCAAAGGCAGTTCATGAAGCATAGGGGTAGGAAATGTATTCAGAAATCATGGTGATGTAAAAACAAATTTATCAATGAAAATAGATCTGAAAAGATATCCAAAAAATGTGTGATCTGAAAAGGAAGGGAGCTGGTCAAGTAGCAAGAGGAAGAGGTCACAGGTCAAGGGTTCAGACTGCTGCCAATGGATCTGTATCATGCTAAAAGGCCTAGTGGAAGGCATCAAGTTAATTTCTTTAATCTTGTACGAAGGATTTATGGAAGAATATGATTAAAAATGGGGCAGCTAGATGGTGCAGTGGATAGACCTCTGTGCCTCGAGTCAGGAAGACTCATCTCCCTGAGTTCAAATCTGGCTTCATACAGTTACTAGCTATGTGACCCTGAGCCCATCATTTAACCTTTTTGCCTCAGTTTCCTCATCTGTAAAATGAGCTGGAGAAGGAAATGGCAAACCAATCAGTATCTTTGCCAATAAAACCCCAAATGGAGTGACAAAGAATTGGCCACACCCAAGATGACTGAACAATAAAATGATTAAGAATTGGACAGTATTAGAAGATGTAGATGGGTTGGGATCTGCATTATGAGAGGAAATGATCACAGACTCAAAGAACCAAGGGAATAAATTTAGTCATCTAGCCAGATGCCTCCAAAACACAGACCTAGGATACCCCACATCACTGTGCTCATAAAGGGGGTAGGAATGGAAGAATCAGAAGTAGTGCACCCAGGAATAAACAATATGGCACAGTCCCACTGCACGTGCATAAGAAACCAGCTCTTTCATTTCATAGAAGCTTGCTGAGTCCTGTCATGATTACATAAAAGGATTAATACCCTTTTAAAATAAGCTTATATTTTGTTATATTTTTATTTTAACATCGTATTCATCAACTAATATAACCATTCCCTCTCCCCTACCTAGTGAACTATTCCTCAAAGCAAAGAATAAAAGGGAAAGAGGAAAAAAAACTCTCAGCACAAGTTATACTTCAACCAAGTCTGACTGTATATGTGGAGTCTCTCCCACCCTTTCAGCAAGGCTCACACACATTGCATGTCACTCCCCTGGCAGAATCTACATAATTACTATCACTCAGCAACTCTTTCAGCTTTTAAAAGACATTACAAATGCAAATTAGTCAACCAGACTTGATGGCTACAAAAGGCTAGCCTGTGTCTCTGAAATTGTTGGGTGTTTGTCCAAGCTCCATCCACCCTCCTTCAGTCCTCAAGAACCGGAGGTAAGTGAGGAAATGATGAAAGCCCAGGGAATTCCCACTCGTTCCAGGCCCCACCATCTGGAGCTTTCCAGCCCTAACACTTTATCTTCTAATGAGCCCTCCAGCTCTACCATTTTCTGCACATTCAATTCCATTCAATGGACATTTATTAAACAGTGATTATGTGCAAAGCTAAGATTCCATATTCTAGGGCCCCTTACAAATCTAATATCCTGTGGTCCGAGACACTTCCAGGTCTCACAATTTATTTTCTAAGGTCCCTCTCAACTTAGAAATCATACAGTATGTTGTCAAATCCTGGGAAAAACTAGGCACAGAAATAGTCTCATAAAAAACTGACATTATTTTGACAAAATCAAGTCATTGTTTCCCTGTCTTATCATCCTTTGGTTCTGTTTCTTTATTTTGCTTTGTTTTGCCTTTCTGTTTGTTTATTTTTGGTCCTCCATGACCATTTGTGTCAACTTGTGATAAAGGGATTTAATGGAACCAAATTAACAGGGAAAAAAAAGGAATGAAGAAAAATGTGAAATTTGAACTCCAATAGAAAGAGGAATCATAGGATCATAGATTTAGAGTTGGAAAGGACATCAGAGGCTATGTAGGCCTACCTCTCATGTTACAGATGAGAAAACTGAGGCCAAAAGAGGTCAAGTAATTTACCTAAGTTCACACAATTATTAAGTGTCAGAGGTAGCATTTGAACCTAGGTTTTGTCACTCCAAGTTCAGTGAACTATCCATTATAACAACCTCTCTATCAACTCCAGGTAACCCTGAAATCCCTTATTTCTGGGTAACAATTTTTGAAACGATCCCTTTTCTCCTACTCTTTGAAATAAGAATCTTGGTTTTAGATTTGGTTGATTGGCACACTGATCATTTCCTTCTGATACATTTTTGTTTCATCTCCCAAACACTCAGGATATTCACACAGATTATATTCTCTGTGTCAAGGGTCTGGACACCAGGTTTCACTCACTCTGAAATTGTCTTCCAGGGCTGTTGTTCCCTTTGCTGCTTTATCTTCAGAACCTTGCAGAACTTTTAACTCAGTATGGTTGACTTGACCTGCCTAGTTAATCCAATTCAACTCAGCCTCCCTGAAGCATCTGAAATGTTTATAGCAGTAGGAAATGCTACACTGTATTCCATTTTAGTAGATATTGAACTACCAAAAGTTTCATTTCTTAACTTCAGAGAGGAAAGAGAAATATACAGGTTTGTCAACATATTCATTCCTATTTTGGGGCTTCCTGGCCGCTGAAGCTCCAATCTGCTAGAATAGGAGGTTGGTGTGGGTTTGTTTTAGGCTTTCTATAGACCAAATATCTATGAGGAGTTGTGGTTTGGTTTGGCCAAATGCAAATTGTGGAGGAAGGCAGACCCACAGAGATGAAGGGCAAGCAATTATTCATCTTTTCTCTGTGCCTTACTGTCCTTCCCTGGCCTCTGAAAATCCCAAGCCTTTCACTATCAAATACAGAGGGTTGCCAAGAGAAATGTAGACTCTTATTTCTCCAGACCACACATGTTGTCTCCTGTCTTCGAATCATCTCCATGACCACTGCTGACTCACCTTGACATAGGATCCTCTGTTCTCCCACCTTTATTGGATCATTAGCCAGATGGAGCTGGTGGGTGGATGATTGGATATCTGGGGAAAGGTAAACTGGTGTGGGTAACAAGAATTTTAGTGTTTCCAAGAAGCATTTTTCTTGAACATTCAGGATTTCCCACTCCTGACATGCCATTGAGGTGAATTAATAAGTCAGTAATTCAAAATTCTCTCTATGATTTTGGCATTAAAATTATGATTTAGGAATACATGTCTAATTTTCTGTGCTTGCATCCTACTAAGCTATTTAGACATTAAATCTCCTCATCACCTAGCACAGTGCTATGTACACAGTAAGTACCTAATAAATGTTTGTTTTATGAATGTGTGTTGAATGAAACTGTTAAATCATATAGTATATAAGTAGAGAAAAGGCTTCAATTTTTTCAAGGATAAGATTCACTATGTATGGTGTTCCAGAATCTTACCAAATGCTCCCAATTCAACAGATTCAATAAACATTTAGAAGTCATCTACTAGGTACAATGCCCTATCCTAGGAACTGGGGATGTGAGGATGAAATATGACATTTTCTCTGCGCTTAAAGAGTTTATAGCCTAGTAGGCAGGAATAGATATACAAATAAAACTGTAACACATGTTAATTTACAAATGAAAGGTCAAAGACAGAGAGATGAAAGATCAGGCAGGGAGTCATTACTTCTAACTGGGGTAAAGCATAACTTCTCACTTCTTCTGTAAGAAAAGCATCTGAGCTCTGAGCTGGGTCATAAAGGAAGAGAAAACTTTTGACAGGAATTAATGTGGAACAAGTTTAGCACAAATAGAGAACTGAAATACTACCTTGAATTGTAGTTTACTTGGCCTTTCGGAATGGAGTCCAAGAAGAACCTTCATTATATCTGGTAACATTATGATATGATTTAAGTGTACATCACATTTATTCACTGAGTCAGAGAGGATTTATTGAGCCCCTACAATTTTCATACCATTGTGAAATTCTAGCCAATTTTTTCTCTACAATATGTCTCCCATCTATCCCCTTCTCCATTCACACAGCTACCACCTAAATTCAGGCCCTTATCCTGTCTCCACTGGGTTACTGGAAGTTCCCTATTTTTCTTCTATTTCCAGTGAGTCCTTTCTCTTATCCATCTTCCACATAGTTACCAAAATAACCTCCCTAAAGATCATGTCTGCCACTGTCACTTCCCAACTGAAAAACCTCAGTGACTCTGTATCCCCTTTAGGAAATGATAGAAACTTCTCAGTTAAGTATTTAAAGCCCTCCATAATCAGGCTCCAAACTATATTTTAAGCCTTATTTTGTATTGTTTTCTTTCATGCAGTTTACCCCTCAGCCAAACCAAACTACTAACCACTGCCTAAATTCAACATTCCATCTCCTACTGCCTGTCTTTACCCAAGCAGTCCTCTCTCTGCATCATCACCCCTCAGAAACCTTCACTTCCTTCAAGCTGCTGCTCTAGGTAGTTTTCCCTGGTGCTGCCAGTTGTTAGAGGCCCCTCAATTACTTTTAATTTACTTGTTAGTAAACATGCTAATAGAATGTCTCCTGAATACTGTTTCAATTTTGTCTTTGTATCTTCATTGTCTAGCACAATGCCTTACACAAAGCAGGCACTTAAAGCCTAAATTGCTAAATCGAACTGAAGGGCAGGGTCTAATTATTATTCTCAAGAAATCCATTATCTACTATCTCTGTAACTTTGGCCAATTCACTTGACTTCAGGTAAAGGTAAAAATTCAGGTAAAGCCTGAATTTCTGCACCTGTAAAATAATGGAGTTGAACTCAAGGGCTGCTGATGGCTCTTCTAGCTCCTGATCTATGATCCTAACTGGGTAGGATAAAGGACAAATAAGGTATGTTAAATAATTATACCAGAAAGTTCTAAAATGCATGAATGATAGTAAAGACTGGAAAGAATGGATATAAAACAGAATGATTGGGAAAGGTTTCACAAAGGATGTGATTACTGAGGTGGGCTTTAATGAAGGGTAGGATTTCAGTATATTGAGTGGACGTGATGATTGTCTTTTCCTAACTGATCTCAAACTGGAACCAACAGTCTGACAAAGGTATTCCTTGTCTAAAGTTTTGTTGAAAGAATAATTTATTTCCTCTTGTTTTTTACCATCCTGAAAAATCAAGGTCTAATAATCTCCAAACAGGTAGGAATCACAATGTAATCAAAGATAAGAAGGCAAGAAAGATCCCTTTCTAAGCAGCTAGCAGAGGAGAAAGGAAATACTAGAGAGTCATTAGGGGGCTGGTCCAACCAGGGCATAAGATTTAGATATGAATGCAACCTTAGAGCACACCTACTCTAAAGTTATCATTTGATAGATGAGAGAACTGAGGCTCTCTGTTCCCTCAGTGGTTAAGTGAATAGCAAAAGGTCAGACAGGTAGTAAATAGACAACAAGGATTTAAATCCAGGTTCTTTAATTCCAAATCCAAAGATTGTCCAACAACACCATACTGAAGAACTGTGGCTGGTATAGTTGACAAAGTAGGGCAAAGCTACATTGTTGAGGTCCTTGAATGCTAATGTCAGAGATCTGGCCTTATCCAATAAAGCAAAAGGAAACCACTGGAGAATTGTAAGCAACAGAAGGCCATTCATTCAAACAACATTTATTAAATGCTGACTTAAGTACAATATACAATGTTAGATGCTAGAGTATGGAATAGAATGGGAAATGAGGATAAACAGCATAATGGAAGCAGTATTTGGGGGATTATTATGACAGTAATTTATTGGATGCACTGAAGCATGAAGAAATTGGAGAGGGAGGCCCTAGTTATGTTTATTGTAATGTTCCAGACATGAAGTAGTAAGAACAAGATTTCTACTACAGATACTGCAGTGAAAATAACATGTTGAATTTCAGCCATAGAAACAGGGCATTAAACATAGCTTCTGGGCAGGTGAATAAGTAAATCCTCATCCTCATGGGCCTCATGGCATAGAAATCCCCTTGGCCCAAAGCCCATGAAAAATTTCTAAAACAGGTCTCTGCAGCTACGAGAATTGAGCATTCTTCTCCAGGCTGAGATGTCTTTCTATCCTGAATTCTATGGCTACTTAGGTATTTTATTTTATGTTATTTTATTTTATTTTTAGTTTATGAAATAAAACATATATTTCCATAGTATAGTAGAAAAATAAAAAGACATTTGCACATGAAACTGCAAATCTATTATGTACAACTTGCTATATCATGAAAATTCCTTCCCCCTCACCCATGGCTACCATTAGACACAAATATGTATATATAAAATCATTCTATACATACTTCTAGTTATCATTTATGGAAAAATCCTAAATAAAATACTAGCTAAAAGATTACAACAATATATTACAAAGATTATATAGTATAACCAAATGGGATTTATACCAGGAATGTGGGGATGGTATAACGTAAGGAATACTATTAACACAATTGGTTATAGCAGTGACAAAAGTAAAAAAAAAGAAATCATGTAATGTTATCAATAGATAGAGAAAAGGCTTTTGATAAAACACAATATTCATTTCTATTTTTAAAAAAAAAAACCTGAAACTATAGGTATAAATGGAGTTTTCCTTAAACTGACAAAAACAATTGATCTAAAACCATCAGCAAGCATTATTTGTAATGGGAATAAGCTAGATCAGAAGTGCAACAAGAATGTGCACTGTCACCACTATTATTCAATATTGTAATGGAAATCCTAGCAATAGCAATAAGAGAAGAAAAAGAAATAGAAGGAATCAGAATAGGGTATCAAGTATTGATCTACCCATTTTTTCCTGGTTCTCTCTTCTGGGCCAAATAGGACAAGTCTGTTCCTACCTCCAAATGACTACCCTTCAAATACTTGACTATAGCTATCATGTCCCTCCCATGCAGCCCTGTCTTCTCTTCTCAAGACTCAATAGTCCATATTCCTTCAACTGCCCTTTTTATGATGAGGATTAAAGGTCCATTGACATTCTGGCTGCCCCCTCTCTGGACACTTTACAACGTAACAATGCCATAAGCTTTTGCCCTGAAAACTAAACATCATAGTAGAGATAAGATCTGACATGGGCAGAGTAGAGTTCTGAGCACCACACTTCAAAAAGGATTTGAACAAGCTGGATAGTGTCTGGAGGAGAGCAAACAAGAATGTGAAGGGCCTTGAGTTCGTTTCATATGAGAATCATTTGAAGTAGAGATGTGTTGGATTCAGCTCCATCCTTAGAGTCAATTGGTAAATGTTCTTTTTTAAAAATTTATTTTATGTTTAATTCATGAACTAAAACAAGTACTTCAATAACAGAGTAGAATAATAAGATGATTGCACATAAAACTGCAAATCTATTATGTATAACTTGCTATTCATTTTAAATATTTTACAAATTTGTCATGTAAATTTCTTTTTTTTCTTCGTTAAATTTCCAATGTGAGCATTTACACTTCGGAAATTAATGAATGTTACAAATCAGGGTTGGATTTATTGTACTGTTGACAGGCTAGACTTAACAAAATGATGGAGAAAATGTTTATAATGAAGATTAATTAATTTATTTATTTCCCGTCCTCCCTCCCCACTAGCGCAGAGCCAATTGTTAAACATTTACCCATACACCACAGATTTGCAGGAAGAGCAAGTACTGCCTCTGAGAAGACATAGGGTGGAGACATGGCTTGAATGTTTATCTTCAAATGCTTGTAGGGTTATTACAAAGAAAAGGGCTTAGACTTGTTTTGCATGGCCTTAGAAGGCAGAATCAGGCACAATGGGTAAAAATTTTTCAAGAAAAATCTATATACAGCTTTTCAAAACTAGAATAACTATCTTCTGCCCTGAGGGGTTAGCAAAATCTGAATGACCTTTTGTCTGATACAATGTAGAGGGAATTCTTGTTCAAGTACATGTAACAATATAGAACCACTACTGAATCTGGAAGAGAAGGGTGCTGGATCCATCTATGAAAGCAATAGTGTCTCTTGGCATTAAAGGATCATAATGGCTAGAGTGCTGAACTTGGAGTCAGAATGACATGAGTTCAGATCCTGCACTACTGTGTGACCTTGGATGAATGACTGAAAATGTTTAAGCCTCAATTTCCTATCCTATAAGATGGGGTATCAAATAGCATTTACTTCACAGGGTTGTTATGAGGATCAAATGAGATAACACAGGTAAAGCATTTTGCAAATCTCAAAGTGCTCTACACAAATGCTAGGTATTATTATTATTACTGTTGGAGAGCCTCAAAAGAAATTTTGCATGCCCTTTGTCTCAAATGATTTAGGTATCCTAAGGCACTGGGATAAGTACATAATTTCTCAAGGTCCAGTCTGGGTAATATGAGTCTAGTCTTCTCTGGTTCTAAGAAGAGATTAAAGTATTTGTTTTCAAGGAAATGGCTTCAAAAAACAAGTTACAACTGAGCAGCCCTGCCCTTGCTGGCTTCCTGGAGTTGAGTAGTAGGTCTGGTAATAACTCATAATAACCTCATACATTTATGGTGCTTTAAGGTTCACCAAGTTTTCTTTTACAAAAAAAAACAAGTGTATGTGTGTGGAGGGGGTCATTATGCTCACTTTAAAGATGAAGAAAACGAGTTTCTTGGGGATTAAGTAATTTGCCCAGGGTCACACTGTTAGTGACAGAGTCAGGATTTAAACCTAAATCTTCTCTGACTCCAAGCCTATTGTCTATGTATTGTGGCACATGCCTCTCAACCCCTCACATAGTCTAATTCCAAGGTCACATAACATCACAGTAGTTCAAATTGAAAAGGAAATCAGAGGCAACCCACTCAACCTGTACCTAAGCAGAAATCCCTTCTGTGACATACACACTAAGAGGCTATCCAACCTTTGTTTTAAATATATATATGTGTGTGTTTGTGTGTGTGTGTGTACGTATATATGTATGTGTATTCAATTTATGGAATTAAACAAACCTTCCCATAACATAGTATAATAAAAAAGATAATTATACATGAAATTGCAAACCTACTATGCATAGATTGCTATTCCTTTCAAATATACAACAAAATTATCACGTAGTTTTTTTTCTTCCCTCCTTTCCCCTCCACCCTAGAGATGGCTATCACTAGACACAAATAGGTGTGTGTAATTACATACACATATATATTATATGTATATGTACACACACATATAATATATATGTAAAATTATTCTATACATAATTCTATTTATCAGTTCTTTACTCAACTTTGCTGGATAAGTTATTTTTGATGCAACTCCAGCTCCTTTGCCCTTTGAAATATAATGTTCTAAGACCCATGATCTTATGAAATCCTAATTGTTTTTCCACAGTATTTAAATTGTTTTTTTCTTGCTGCTTACAGTATTTTCTCTTTAACCCAAGAATTTTGAAATTTGGCTATGGTATTCCTGTAAGTTGTCTTCCTAGGATCTTTTTCAGGTGATCAATGGGTTCTTTTAATTTCTACTTTACCTTCTTGTTCTAGAACTTCAGGGCAATTTTCCTTAATAATTTCTTGTAATATTGTATCCACATTCTTTTTTTGGTCATAACTTTCAGGTAGTCCAACAATTCTTATGTTGTTCTACTTGATCTGTTATCCAGATCAGTTGTTTTTCTAAGGAGATGTTTCAGATTCTCTTCTGGTTTTTTTTCCCCCTAGTTTTATTATATCTTGGTACTTTATAACATCATTTGGTTCTACTTGCCCAATTCTAGTTTTCAATGGGTTATTTTTCTTCCTTATGATGTTGTATCTCTTTTTTCAGTTGGTTAACTTTCCTTTCATAATTTTCTTGAATTGTTTTTATTTCTTTCTAATTTGATGTTTGAATTTCAACCTTTGCTTTTAAGGACTCCAGAAACAGCAAGTCCACGACCTACCCAAGTAGCTCCTTCCATTTGTAGACAGCTCACAGCTTTAGGAGCTTAAGCTACTATAATAAGCAGCTAAAGTCTTTGAGTTTATAGATTGTTCCATTTTTTTGTATGTATGTCCCTAACGCCTAGCACATCACCTGGCATATAGTAGGTGCTTAATAAATGTTTGTTGATTGATTGACATCCTTGCTTATGTGAAGCAAATGAGTACTATGTATACTTTGCTCTGATCCTGAAGAAATTTACTATGCCAATGCTCAATTCGGCCTCTCAAATGAGAGGTTGGATGTCAGGTGTTGGCAGCATAAGAGAGGTACTTTCCTATGCTTCAAATAACGATTTCCTCATTACCATATTGGGCTTAGCAACCTTGTATTAGACAAACAAATAAGTTTCCATTTAAACTATGTTTCACTGCCTAAGAAAACTCAATGGTAACATTTGCCACAGGGTCCTCTTTCAAATAAAACAATATGCACCTCTCTACAGTTTTTTCTCTTGATCTTGGCAGACAGACAAGGTCTGAGTCAGAGCCCTGTGGTCTATATCCCCTGGACTGCTCCTGGTCAGACATGGAGCACAGAGTAAGGAAATATGGAAAGTTGACAGCTGAATTCTATGTTTTTCTCTTTTCTTCTTAAGGCCTCCTTCAGTTACCACTGAAACTCACCTCAAGAGATTTCAAGTTAAATCCAGTCTGAGTTTCAGGTGAAAGAAGTTGTAAGTTTTTCACTCAGTCCTCAAAAAAACTGCCCATACTGCTAAACTCACAGGGGAGACAAAGGGGCTAAGTGTGAATCAAGTCAACAAATGTTTTAAGCTATGTCTACAGTGGACCAGACATTGTGTTAAGTGCTGTATTGTGTTCACTTCATGGGCTTTTTTGGTTAACAGACACAAGTACATGTTAAAGCTGTAAGAAGCTGAGAAAGATCAGAAAGCAAAGAAAGACTAAATGGGAATTTATTTGTAAGAATTTTTAATTAGAAGACATAATTATCTAGTTTGGTCAAATCAAATCAACAAGCATTTACTAAGTGTCTACTACGTGCCAAGTACTGTAGTAAGCACTGGTCATATGCAATACGGGATGCAGGGCCATAACCATGGAACTGAATCTTCTCTTTGTGATCATAAAAATGAATAATTTTTCCTTGAAGGCTGCAGTCATGATGGCAGTGGTTTTCATTAATAATACAATATCAAACACTAGAAGGTTTTTCTCTAGTCAATTTATTTTGTAACATTATATACTAGGAAGTGTGCTAAGTGCTAGGAATACAAATATAGGATAATAATAATAATAATAATAAAGTCACTGCCCTCAAGACACTTACATTTTAATGGAAGATCGAACATAAAAAATAACTAGGTACCTAGAAGATATATACAGAGTCAATGAAGGTAATTGAGAACAACAAAGCATATAATAGCTAACTTGATTTAGTGCTTTAAGATTTGCAAAGTGCTTTTAAATTTTATCTCATTTTCTCCTTGAAATAACTCTGGCAGGTAAGTGTTATTGTTATCTTCCTTTTACAAATGAGAAAACTGAAGCAGACAGAGGTTAAGTGACTTGCAAAAGATCACACAGCAAGCAAGTATCTGAGTTGTGAAATATAATTTAAAAGCATTCTAAATGGACGGAAAAGTCTAATAGAATTTTATGTAAAGGTCAGTCAGAACTACATATCCTCTCACTCCTAGCTCTGCGTTACAAATTGATTCAGTATTCACTGGTGTATATGAAACTTTATATATTTATACAGATATAAATATACATATATGTGTATATAATTTATACTGTCTAAATATTTGTATGTCTATATATTACATTTATATATTTAATTTATTTCATATATATTATTTATATCTAATGTATAATTTCATGTTTATAATATGTAATGTGTTGTTTGTTATGTAATATTTATTTAATTCTATAAGATATTTTATATTTATATACACATGACATGTATGTTTGTTTATATATACATATATATATATACATATATATATGTATGTATATATACATATATATATATATATGTATATATGTATGTATACGTGTGTGTATGTACACACATAGTAGCTTCATCCACAGTTCTGGGTAGGTATGGGTACCTTAACAAAACAAGGTCGTGTTCAGGGAAGACTAGTACCTCTGGTGTGAAGGCTGCTGAGTCCTTTTTAGGGCTGCCTTCCACTTTTGGTGTTTGCCTGTTCCACCTAACTCTCACCTGTGGCTCCAAGAAGCTTTAGCATGCACAGCAGCCGCATTTCGGTAAATTGTTTCAACAGATGGGGTAAACCAGGTTGAGGGTAAGCAAGGGGTCTCAAACCCATTGGTGAGTTAAGGGGATATCTATCCCAAGCATGTGAAGACTTCCTCTGGTGGGTGGATGAGAACACTTTGTTCCAATGGCCATGAAGGCAGCTGAAGCAGGCACCATGGAACACCTAGAGCTTGGTTCAAAAAAGACACCAAGGTTATCCACTGCATCTTGAGCAATCACCAGTAATCTTGATTCTGTCCTTCCACTGGACTGTGATGACTCTGGAGCAGAGAGTGAGGCCGATGACTTCTTGCAACTCTGTCTCACTTGCATCAAATTTAAGTATGAATCAAAGGATATCACCCATACCATCTTACCAATCAAATAAGGGATACAGGCATGTCAAAGGATAAAATAGATAACTGGGTGCATGGAATTGAAAAGTTTCTGCACAAACATAATTGATGCATCTAAGATAAGAAATGAGGTCAATTGTGGGAAAAAAGATCCTTGTACCAAATTTCTCAGAGAAGGATTTGGTATCCAAGAGATAGAAGATAGATAGATGATAGATGTTCAGACATCCATGTGTGTGTGTGTGTGTGTGTGTGTGTGTGTGTGTGTGTGTGTGTGTGTGTGTATTTATAATAGATATATATATATTTATGATGTATATATGAATAGATAAAAATATTGATATATGTAAAACTAAAAAAAATTTCCCATTAGATAAGTGATCTAAGGATACGAACAGCTATCAAAAGAATTATACACTATTTGCAACCATAGGAATGTTCCAAATCAATAATAATTAAAAAAAATACAAATCAAAACAACCCTGATATTTCATCTCAAACCCAGCAAGTTGTCAAAGATGGCAGAAGATGACAATAGTAAGTACTAGAAGGACTGTGGGAAGATAGGCATGTTAGTGCTTTGTGGTTGGAGCAGTGACTCAATGCAAATATTCCAGAAAGCAATTTGAAATTACAAAAATTAAGTTACTAAAGTGCCCATACCCTATAACTCAGAGTTATAGGCTTATATCCCATGGTAGTCATTAATAAGAAAAAAGTTCTTATGTACATTAAAATATTTATAGGAGTAGTTTTTGTAGCAGTAAATAATTGGAGACAAAGTAAATGCTCATCAGTCAGGGAATAAGTCAATCAATAGAGACACATGAGTGCTATGGAATATTATTGTGCAATAAGAAAAAAAAACAAATATGAACACAGAGAAGCATGAAAAGTCTTAGATGATTGGATGCAGAGTGAAGTATGCAGAACTATGAAAATAACACCCACAATGACTTTAAAATATCAATGGAGAGAACTACCACAAAATAATAAGTGAATATTGCAAAACGACAAAGAACAAGGATGACTTCAGGGAAGAGAAATGAGAAGACATTCTAATCCCCTCCTTTACAGAGGTAGAAGGTACCTTATAGGTGAGGTAAATTGCACACGTTTTATACCTTTTTTCCAATGTAATGATTAAGGTTGTTCTTTTTTATTTAAAATTATTATATGTAATGTCTCTCTTGGAGAAATTCTGGGAGAAATTCTAGTGATGTAAAAACAAAAGATATTAATAAAATTTATGGTTTTTTTAATGGCTTTATCCATGAAACTATCTGGCTTGATCAACCATACATTTCCTGTTCACTTAGCTAATATTATCTCAGCCTTTGGTATCATCAGGCTAGAAAACTGAACTAAATCTAATAATGTAAAATTTAATAAGGACAAAGGCAAAGTCTTAACATTCAGCTTTTTAAAATCAGCTATGTAAGTGCAAGATACAGTAGCTGTGACTAAACAAAAATTTATCTGAAAAAAATATATGGAGTTTTTAATGAATATCAAATTCAATATTAGGTAATAATGTAGCAGAGCTGCCAAGAAACCATGTATTAACTTATGCTGCATTAAAAGAGCCTGTGTCCAAGAATCCCACCATTCTTTGTACCGTTTAGACCACAGCTAGAGTATTATGTCCCAAACTGGTCCCTACATTTTAAACAGAAGCACATTGATGAGCTACAGAGTGGTTATAGAAGGAAAACCAAAAAGGTGAAAGGCATAAAGTTCATGGCATTTGAATATTTGTTGAAAGAACTGGCAAGTGTTAGTCTAGAGAAGAAAAGACTTGTGGGAAAATATGGAATGGAGAAGAAAAGCATTTATTAAGCACTTACTATGTGCCAAGTACTATAACAAGCACTGGGGAAAACAAATAGAATATTGAAAATTTCCCTGGTTTCAATTAGAGGAGACAACACATTAGGAAGCAATATTTCTGTATTCATGTATTTGAAGGGCTGGTAGGTAGAAGAGGGGTTAAACATGCTTTGCAGGATCCCATAGAGGAGAACTACAAGTAATGAGTAAAAGTTAAAAAAAAAAAAGTAGGCTCAATTTAAGGGGGCAAGAGAATTTTCTAATGATTAGAATTATCCAAAAGTGGAATGGGCTGCCTTGGGAGGTGATGGTTACCCCTAATTTGAAGTCTTAAAGCCAAGATAGGATGATTAGACTCTGCACTTGTTGTAAAAGGTATTTTTTTTTCAGGCATTAATTTGCTTACAAGGCCCCTGAGGTCCATTCCAATTCTCATATTCTATCATTATGGGACACAATGTTCAGCAGCCTCATCTACACACAAAATATTCCTTTCTTCAGTATTTAATATCTCTTAGCTAGGATATACCATTATATGGTCCTCATTCCTCCTCACGCTCTTTCTAGTGCCTTCCCATTATAGTCAGTCAACTACCATTTATTATAGGTCTACTATGTGCCAGACCCTGTTCTAAGTGCTGGTTAAAAGGTTATCTTGTTTCTATTTGAATGTGTCTTAAATATACATTATATGCATACATGTAAGCTCCTTTAGGATGGAGATCATTTTGCTTTTGTCTTGGTATCCTAAGTTACTGTCACTTAATAAGCACTTAATCAACGTGTGTTGATTACCTTTATTCCTCTTAAATTTTTACTTCCTTGTGTTGGGGGTGTCTTTCATTTTAAAGGTGTAATTGAAGGAAGTATAGATATTTAACCTGGAGAAGAGCAGGCTTAGGGAGGATACTGTCTAAATACTTAAAAGACTCTCATGTGGAAAAGGGAATAGATTTGTTCTGCTTGATCCAAGAGGGCAAAACTAGGAGTAATGGCTGAATGTTGCAAAGAGGCAAATAAGGGGTGGTAAGGAAAAACTTCCTTATACTTAGAGCTATCCAAAAGTGAGACGGCTACATCAAGGATGCATTAGAAATCTTCAAGAAAAAAGTCCCAATGCCTTTTTTTCAGGTGTGTTTTAATAGAGATTCTTTATTAGGTATGGGTTGGACTAGACAGCCCTGAGGTTCCTTCTAACCCTGAGATTCTATGATTCATTGATCTTTATTCCACCTATAGAGGCAACTGCCATGCAAGCAAAATCACATGGTTCTTGCTTACTTTACAATTGGATTTACAAATCCCACATAATAAAAATATATCACTTTTTTGTATTACTATTTCCCTTAACGTCTGTTCTTACAGATATCACATAACAGGCTTTAATTAAAATGTCTTTTGTAAACTATTATCTAGAATTCTAAGGCATCATGTTCAAATAAAAGTATGAATCAAAAAGAAACAAACATAAAAAACATACAATTTAGGTATCAATTACCAACATGCCATTAAACATGAGGAATTAACATGTATAGTTTCTTATGTTTTATCATATTTAAGTGATAAGCATGTTATGGTAGATAGAGGGCTGGTCTTAGAGTCTAGAAGACCTGGGAAATATATATATATATATATATATGCATATGCATGCATCTATATGTTTATATGTGTATACCCACACAATACATATGAATACATGCATATATACAAATATACAATAGTGTATTTTAGGAAAATATGTATATATGTGTACATATATGTATATAAATATATACACACAATACATATATACACATGCATACATACGGATATACAATAGTGTGTTTTGTATACATATATATACACACACACATATACACACACACACACACACACATAATCAATATGTATTGAACTCCTAGTTTAACATTACATTGCTGAGAGTTTCAAAGTCTTTCAAAGTTTTCTCTATAATGTTGTTATCTTATAAACTGTTCTAGTTCTGTTCACTTTGTTCTGCATCATTTCATAAAGGTATTCCCAATTTCTTCTAAAACTATCCACTAAATTAGTTTTAATGGTACAACAATATTACCTTGTTGTAATTACATTCACATGCCATAATTAGTTTAGCCATGCCCCAGTGGGATATCCTTTTATTTTCCAATTTCTGTCTGCCACAAAAAGAGTTGCTATCTTTTTATACATGTAGAATCTTTTCCTCTTTGGTTTTTGGATCAAAGGGCATAGCTCTAAATTGCTTTCCAGAATGAAATCTCTATACACAGTGCCCAAGTGTACCTGTTTTCCCACAACTGCTCCAACATTTGTTATTTTCTGGTTTGTCATCTTTACCGGAGTGATAGGTGTGAGTTAGAACCATAAGTAACTTTAAATTGCGTTTCCTGATTGTTAGTGAATCAGAGCATTTTTTCATATTATTGCTGACAGCTTGGATTTCAATAACGAAGGACAATAACCAACCTACCAATTTATATCTTTTGACTGCATATTACGAAATGGTTCTGAGTTACCTATATTTGAATGAGCTGCTTATATAGCTTTTAAAAAAAGAGAGAGAGAATTTTATTTTTTAAAAAAATTGTTTAAAAAATTTTCCCAGTGACATGTTTTTCTTTTTACATTAGATTTGTTTGTGCAAAAGCTTTTAAAATTTAACATAATCAAAACTGTCCATTTTTAATGAGATCCTTCTATCCCTTGTTTAGTCATAAACTATTCCCTATCTAAAGATCCAAAAAGTAATTTCTTCTTTGCTCTTCTAATTTGTTTAAGATATGACTTCTTATATCTGACATATGTCCATTTGCGACTCATCTTTGTATATGGTAAGAGTTATTGCTGTGATCTCATTTTTGCCAAACTGTTATCTAGTTTTTCCTATAGTTTTTTTTTTCAAAATAGTGAGTTCTACCAGTAACTAGGGTCTTTGGTATCAAACATGATTCTACTGTTTGTTTGCCTCTGTACTTTATGTACCTTATCTGTTCCACTGATGATCCCCTCTCTGTCTCTGTCTGTCTCTCTGTCTCTTTGCCTCCATGTCTTTGTGTCACGTTGGGGGATAGCTGATAGGGGTCTCTCTATCTATCTCTCTCTTTCTCGCTTTCTCTCTCGCTTTCTCTTTGTGTGTATGTGTGTGTACATACATATATATGTATGTAATATCTACAAATAATAGACCAAAATGGTATGTGAGAAATACATAAAAGGATGAGTCACACACTATGTGAGGCCCAGTAGGGCCCAAAGGGGAGAGGATACTAGCCAGAAAGAAAAACTAAAGTAAATGTCTAGAATTCAATATGTATGGGGCACATATGGAACAGTCTATTACTGTGCCAGTTTTAAAAAACAATATATTTCTGGATTATGAAGGACTTTTAAATCCAAGACAAGGGTTGAAGGCCTCAGAGCTAACCTTCTATGCCACTGGCCTTCTGAGCCAGGACCACTGGTCCTGGGTTACTGATCTCTGCTGGGAATAGAAGCCTCCTGAGGGCTTGCCTAGACATTGCTTGTGCTGGGCTATACTCCCCTTTTACCCAAATGACACAGACTTTTCCTGCAGTCCTGCTAAGTTATTTTGGGCTTGAAAATTGTTTCATCCTCATCATTTCGTGGGTTCCGTCACTTCAGAATTCATTTTGAGACTTAATTTAAAGTTGTTTCAAAGGAAGCTAGGGAGAGCTCAAGCAACTTCCTGCCTTTTCTCTGCCATCTTGATAGATGGAGTTTTTAAAAATTAATTTAAATTAAATTGCTATGTTTTTAATTTAATTTGTAATTTTCATTTTTATTATATATATGTATATATATATAAACCAAAATTAAAAATACAGCAATTATATATCTATATGTATACATGTAATATATGATATATTTATGATACAACATAAAATATTTAAACTTTCACTGTATAATCTCTGTCTGTCTCTGTCTCTGTCTCTCTGTCTCTGTCTCTCTCTGTCTCTCTCTGTCTCTCTCTCTCTCTCTATATATATATACACACACACACACACACACACATACATATATAAATAAATAAATACTTAATGACTTATAAGAAGTCATAATCTCTGAATTCAGGAATATACGTGTGTAAAGCAGGCATTATATATGTGTGTGTATATACACATATTATGCCTTCTATATACATATATTTCTGAATTCAGAGATTGTGACTTTGATTTTTCTATTGCCAAACCTGTATACTCTCAACGCAGTGAAAAATGTTCAATGAATGGAATGCTAGCAGATACTTGACATGCAAAATTTTTTACTAAAGTCCACCTTGCTTCCTGAAGACATTTGCTTATTTTGTGATTGGAATAGACTTCTCTTAAAAGACAGCCACCATGCACAAAGCATAGCTTTGCCTTTTATTTATTTTGTTTTTTACTATTCTAATTTAATCCAATTAGCATTTATTAAGTGTCTACCAAATGAGAGGCTGGGAATACAATTAACAAATCAGAAAGACAGTGCCTGCCCTCAAGCTGCTTACGATACAAAAATGGAGTCAACATTAAAAAAAAAAAAGGTGTGTGGCAGATATGTAGGGGAAGAACACTTGGGGTATCCAGCACTAGGCCATTCTGTGGAGTTGGAACCAGGCATAGCAGCAGATGCAAAACATATCAGTGTGTCAGTTATTGAGTTCCTTCCAATAATAACTGGCAAATAGACCCAGAGGCTTACAATTTGCCTTCAGTCCTACATCCTTGTGAATATGCTGCCATGCTCTGTAAAGACAAGTTAACTGTGGAGCATGTGGGAAACTGATGTTTTAGAGGCAGAATGCCAACCTTCATCTCTGTTTTGATCAGTTACTAAGGGAGGAGACACATAGTTGTGTGGGCTCTTGCTTTCACTTGAGCCCTAGAGAGTACCTAGGCATATCTAACTATATTACTGTAGGTGGTGGTAGTTTTAGTCTTAATTTCGTTGTTGTAGGTAACTCCAGTCAAAGAAAATGCCTTCAGCAAAGCAGATCGGACAACTGTTATGCATCTTAGAATACTGAGAAGTTGTCTCAGGTCACTGAAAAGCTGATGATTAGCCCAGTGTAACACAGCACGTGTCAGACACCACCATACCACAAACTGTACTGGCATTAACCTGAATGGATAAGCACTGAAGGGCTCCACAGGTTTATAATAATTAATAACCTTAATTTATCACCAAAATCCATGGCTGTAAGAGTCTGGGTCTCCCTAGGAGTGGTTCACTAGATGATTATGACACATAACCACATATTTCAGAACAAGAAGCTCACCTTGGTTTCTGAAGTACCCACCTGGTACTGGGGCCAGGCCTAATGCCAGCACCCTGATAGTTCATATTCAATGTTGGGACAAAATGAGACACGTGAAAATCTTGAACAGTTAACTAAAGGGGGTTTACTTTGTTCATACCAAGGATCTGCATCAAGGATACAGAGGCACTTAGCTTTTTTGGCCTTCCCCTACCCCCATCTCCATATGGAAATATCTCTGGTCAGCAAAGTAGGGTCAAGAGAGGCAATGGCCAATACATATCACAGGGATACCTTCATAGCCTTTTAAGCAAAACTAATACCTTAATCAGGGAAACAGGGGGAATCATGATCCTGTTACACCTCTCCTATCTTCACCCTTTCCATCTCCATCTCTCCTGCCTACCATAGCAAATACTCAACCCATATATTTCAATAATTAAAAAGTAGTTTTTAAACCTATATTTATGGGCATTTGGGTACAGCTGTTAAGAGCTCCTCTAGCTCTATTAACTGTCTCTAACATAAATTCATGGGGAAATAATCATTCAACTACTCTCTTACTGTTACTATAGTGAAATGCAAAACTAGCCTGATTTATAGAGGAAGACATGGAACCTATAATGTATGAATCAGTTCTCCTTATGCAAATATCACCTTTCTCAAAAGGTCTAAAATTTCCTCATTCCACATTTTCATGGCTAAGGCAACAAGATCCCTTGGAATATTCAAGTATGTGCTCTGGGAGAGGTGACTTATTAAGTCCTCATTAGCACCAGACTATAGATATGTGTGGTGGATTACCTTCAATAGAATAACAATTTGGGCTAAGGATAAGTAAGCTTTGACAGGGGAATGGTCAAGAGAGGTCTGAAAATAAGATCTCTGCCAAGACCAGGTATGTATGCATGTGGTAGGATGGGGGAAGCATGATAGGGAGCTTTAAGAAAATTTCAGCAGCAAAATGTCAGTGAGAGCCTAGGACAAGAAACAAAGAACAGAGGTTTCACCTATCTGATATTTTAATAGAAAGCTAGCACTAGAGATGTTCAGTCAATCAATCAATAAATCAATCACTCAGCAATTACACACACACACACACATACAGACAAATAGATGCATACATATGTATAGATATATGTATATATTTATATACACAAATACTTATTATATGCCAGGCACTGGGTTAGTATTTGGGGATATGATTCCTCTCCTGAAAGAGCTTACGTTTTGATGGGAGAAACAGGATCCATAAAGAATGTTATATTCGGGGGGGGGCATGAAAGGATTATAGAGTTCTAGCTGAGTCTTAAAAGCCAAAGATTTTAAGAAGCAGAAGTGAATGCTGAAAAGGGTCAATAAGTGCTAAATGAATGAGGGAATATATCATAAGCACTGGGAATACAAATGCAAAGGATGAAACAATTCCTCCTCTCAAGGACCTTACATTCTAATGGGGGTGATAACAGATATGTATGTAAGTATACAGAAAATAGAACAAAAAAGGTGGAACTAGCTTGCTTAAAATTTATGCCATTTACGCTAAAAGTTAACCCTCTTGATAGCTTCAGTTTTTCTGTTGAGGATGACACCACCACATTTCCTGTCACTGTGGTTCACAACCTAGATGTCATCCTCAACACTTCACTCTTATACCATCTATCCTTTCAGTTGCCAAATCTTGTTTCTAGCCCCACAATGTCTCTCCATTCAATTGCCTTCTCTCCACCCATCCAACTACCACCCTAGTTGAGGTCCTCACTACACCTCACGTAGACCAGGGCTTCTTAAACTTGTGCTTTTGGGTTTGGGCAGCTGTTGTTAGCATTGTGTGGCTTAAGGGCATGTGCAGTGCAAAGTGTACATGCTTTGTGTTCAGAACCAAGACTGCAGTGAAGCTGAGCAATGCGACATACGCAAGCGCTGCCAGAAACACCTCAGATTCATTATACATTTGATTTTTAATTGATTTTTAGGCATTGCATGTTCAGAAACCTTTTACTGTTGCCAAACTTTTTGTGACCCCCTATGGTGTCACTACCCACAATTTAAGAACCTAGTCTAGGTTCTAGATTATTTATTATGATAACCTCTTAATGTGTCTCCTTACTTCCAGCCTTACCCATCTTCAATTCATCCTCCATAGAGCTGCAAAGTGATTGTCCCAAAGCAAAGGTTGACCCTATTACTCAATAAACACCAGAGTTTCCTTATTAAGTCCAAAAGGAAGTATAAACTTCTCTGTTGGTTAAAGACTTTCTTACTATACCCCACACATGGCACTCTATTTCCTGATGGAATCTTTGCACTGTCTGAGCCTCAAGTCAGAAACACTCTCCTTCCTCACTTTCGCCTCCAGCTTCCATCAAAACTCAAGTCACTTTCCTCATGAACTTTTTCTAACCCCTCTAACTGCTAATGTCTCTTCAACACTTTGTATCCATTTTATATTATGTATATATAAATATCTCCCTTGATAGAATATAACTGTTTGAAGGCAGGGATTGTTTCACTTTTGTCTTTGTATCCCCAAAGCCCGGTGTCGTACCTGAAATATAGTGGTCACTTAATAAATTCTTATTTCTTGATTGGAGTCAAAATTTCCATCCTTGGAATTTTCTAGCAAACTTCAGAACATCCTAAGGCCAGCCAAGATGGTCAGGGCTCTGGAAAGCATGTCAAATGAGAAACAATTTAGGGGGAATCTGTAGACCTTTAACCCAAAGAAAAATAGCTTTAAATATCTGATTTTAAATATCTGATTGTGTAAATAAGGGGAAGAGGAACAGCTAGCCTGCATACTTCCAGAAGGCAAAATTAATACCAATATTGGGAAGTTACAAGTAGACAGATTTATCCAACTTCTCTGGGAGACCTTGTAGGTACTGATATACAAATAATGATGCATAGTGAACCCAGCTATGAAAATCATAGCTTTCTGAGGAAGACGCATAAAATAACTCACTTTCATATGCTTTAGATGTGAAATTGCACCCTTTTGATTCATATTTGTCGGGTTGACGTTAATTCACCTTCTATTTGTCAAGGACATGTATGCCCAGAAACTGAAGTAGACTGTTCGTGTAGCTAGTATAAGGGTTAGAATGTAATCAGCCTGAGTGTGGTATGGGTATCTACCAAATATTCAAAGGACCAGAGCAAGCAGGTAGGTCCAAAATGGTAGGTAGGTCACTATTAGAGATTTAATAGAAAAACAGACAAGAATCACGCAAGAAAGGGTGTGGATAAGACATTAGAACAGTTGGAGGGAGTGTCTACATAATAGAGATCAGAGAAGTATCAAAATATGAAAATATGTCTTACTATTGAATGGCACACAAATCAACAAAGGATTTAGTAGATCCAGCTCTGCCACAGAAGACCAACTTTGACAAACACATGCGGAACAGAATCACAAAGCTTTCTTTTTTAGGGTAGTTTTCATGATGATGAACCTCAGATTAGACATACAATTTACGGCAGAAAATAAATATGATAACCTTATATTTGACAAGTGAAAAGACTTCAGATTTTGTTGATAAGAATTCATTTTTGGTAAAAAAAAAATTGTTGGGAAAACTGAAAAACAGTATAGCAGAAATATATTACTTATCAGACTTATGGATAGATGAACGATATGAATATACAAAAGGCAGAGAACAAAGTTAAGTATAAAATGGATAATTTTGATTACATTAAATTAAAAAGCTTTTTCACAAATAAAGCCTCCAAGATATTTCCCTTTAGTTTTTTTTTCTCTCCTCCCCCAAAATCTAAAAGCTCTCTACGATATACATAGATAGGTATGTATAGAATGTGGAGTAGATGGGATGGTGCATCCTTTGGGGAACATTCCTGTTGGTCTTTCTCCTTTCTGTCAAGCCAGTTGGCAAAGGTCACTCACACTTAGCCCAACCACTTTATGCACACATCTAAGGATAAAACCTTTTCTATCAAGATATAGATGTTTCTATCCAGAGAGAAAATGAGAGATACTGATGTCCAAAGCAATATGCTTGAGAGCTATGAATATCAAATCAATATAAAACTAGTTAATGCATGCTGGACTCTGGAATTGGTTAAGAAAAACCTGGAATTATAGCACTGAAAGTGGAATACTGCTGGATTTGAGAATTCCACTCCAAAGAAGACAATAAATCAAATGATGCCTGTTGTACATAGAGCATCTGCAGCACTCATCTCTCTGTCTCTCTCTGTCTTTACCGCTGTCTGTCTCTTGCTCACTCACTTTAATTTCAGCCAATGCCACAAAAATTTTAAACTAAATTTTGAACATATTGTCTAATTTTAAAAGGATAAGTTTACAAACTGTTTTAATTCACAGGACTTCAGATAGTATTGTACAAACCCAAACCAGATTAGCTCATGTAACTTTAACCAACAACTTTCACAACCCAGGGGGAGTAAGCAAACCATGAGGGCCCTGAAATGTATCCTTGACATTTAAAGCCATCCAGAGGACTTCTGTGGAAAAATACACTTTCAGGGTCATGGTAGAAATTTTTTGAGTCATTTATATTGAAGCCATACTCACACATCAAAAAAATAACATTTCAGTTGACTCTCTCACACGGAGGAAGGTGAGGGAAAACACTTGGCAACAGTATCCTTTTTTGGTGAGATGGCTGAGGTGAATCTGAGTGGGTCCTTCCTTGTGGGAGGAGTGGGCATTTGTATGGGGACAAAAGGTTAGCCAAGGTATTTTCCCTTGAAATGAGGCAATGTTATAATAATAACCTGGCTGAGTTTTCAGGGCTGTCAGTAGCAAAGTTGTAAGGATAAAAAGTACCAGGGCTTTTACCAATGGAGGCATCTGTCAACAACTTCCAACAGAACATGTGCCTTAGCTTCTCTGTAGTGGTGGGAGATGATCATGCAAACAGCCAAAAGAAGCCAGAGAGTAGGAGTAGCTTTGGAGAAGTGTTGAATAAATGTCCCACAGGCAAACATTTTGTTACAACTTTATTGAAGGGAAAAGTGTAGGCACACCTGTGATTTTGAATGAGTTCCATATATGGATGACTTCAGGCCCTGGGACTGCCTGCTTCCCATCTCACCCTTTTAACTCAAAAAGCTCCTGATCTTATCAATACTTCTGTGAGATGTAACTGGGGGGAGAGGGAATAGTTTGAAATAAATAGATAATTGACTAAAATAAAAAAGTGAATGAATAAATAAGCAAATGAATAAATAAGAATCAGATTGAAGGAGGAGGTACCATTTGACATGTACCTTGAAAGATGGGTTGGATTTCAGTAGACAGAGATGGGTTTCTAAGTATGTATGTATAGATGATTCATATAATTAGCAAACAGATAAATGAATAAACAGCAGTTATTGTCTGGCTCTATTTAAAAAAAAAAAAACTTCTTTGAATAGATATTTAACTCTACAGTGGGTTCCAAAAGACTCATGATAGAAAATGCTATCCACATCCAAAGAAAGAACTATGGAGTCTGAATGCAGATGAAAGCAGACTGTTTTCCCTCTCTCTCTTTTTTCTTTGTTTTTGTTTTTCTATCTCATGGTTTTCCCCTTTTGTTCTGATTCTTCTTTCACAACATGACTAATGTGGAAATATGTTTAATATGATTGTATATATCTATATATCTATATCTATATCCATATCTATATCTAGATCTATACACACACACACACACACACACACACACATATAGTCTATACCAGATTGTGTGCCATTTTGGAGAGGGGGGAAGGGAGGGAGAAAAATATTGGAACTCAAAATCTTATGAAAGTGAATATTAAAAATTTTTAAAAAAAGAAAGAAAGAAAGAAAATCTGCAGTGGGCAACACTGCCAGAATCATACTATGTCTTTGAACAATTTGTTTTGTTTTGTTTTTCACCCAACCTGAGATCAAACCAGAACCATATTTACACCTTTAAATCAATTCAAGATGCATTTGGTAAGTAGCCATTATATGAAATATCTATTGTGTATAAATGTAGGCGCTAGGAATATAGAAACAAGAGCAAAACATTTAGGTAGAAATAACAAGTACCCAGCTAAACAAATGCAAAGTGACTTGTGGTTTGGGTCAGGGAAGACAACACTGATTCCTAGAAGAATGTCAGAAAAGTCCTTATATAGGAAGTCATACTTGAGCTGTTCCTCAAAGATAACTAAGGAGTAGAAGGGACAGAGGTCAAGTGGGATGGTGTTATAGACAAGAAATACTGCCTTGTCAATGCACAGAGGCTAGAGATGGAATACTGTGAAGAAAAAGTAGTTGGACAAAACATAGACATCGCAAAGTCCGTCAGTCCAAAATAGAATTCTTTATCTCATGCTTAATTCAGCCCGTCCTTCTAACTTCTCTGTACATATCACCATTCTTCCACTCACTGATGTTTGCAAACAGTTATTTATCCTCAATTCTTGACTCTCACCAACCCCATCAAATGAAAGCCAAGCAGGTGCCTAATATTTTTGATGTTGCCTCCCTAACTAGAACTTCCTGTTTCAGTGCCTATCCATCCACAGCTACTGATTTTTGCTACTTAAACATTGCCAGCAACCTGAATCTTGCCTCAACCACAAAAAAAAGAGCAAGACTTAACTAGAGGTCAACATGAATATAAATTAAATTAGAGAGTTAAATTTCTGCATAAATGTTAAAAAAAATTTTATTAGCTGGCCTTTGGGAAGAATTTTTATTTTCCAAATAACTTTTTTTTTCTCTAAAACAAACTCTTTAAGTTGTGAAGTGATCTAACCATTCTGGAAAGCAATTTGAAACTGTGCCCGAAGAGCTATAAAATTGTGCATACCCTTTGATCCAGCAATAGCACTACTAGGTCTGTACCCTAAAGAGATCAAAGAAGAAGGAAAAAAAGACCTATATGTATAAAATGTTTATAGCAGCTCTTTCTGCGGTTGCAAAGAATGGGAAATTGAGGAGATGCCCATCAATTGGGGACAAGTTGTGGTATATGTGGTATATGATTGTAACGGAATATTATTGTGCCATAAGAAATGACAAACAGGATGATTTCAGAAAAAACTTGGACTTACATGAACCGATGCAAAGTGAAGTGGACAGAACCAGAACAGTGATGATAGTAACAGCAATACTGTACAATGATCAATTGTGAATGACTTAGCTATTCTCAGCAATACAATGATCCAAGACAATTCTGAAGGACGTATGATGAAAAATGCCTTCTACTTCCAGAGAAAGAATGCATAAAGTCTGAATGCAGATTAAAGCATACTTTTTTTTAAACTTTCTTTATTATTCTTGTGGATTTTGGTCTGTACTTATTTTTTTGGCAACATGGTTAATGTGGGAATATGTTTTACATGACTGCACTCTTATAATCTATGTCAATTGTTGCCTTCTCAAGGAGGAAGAAGAAGAGGGATAGAATTTGAAACTCAAATTTTTGTTAAATGAACGTTTAAAAATTTTATTTATATATAATTAAGAAAAAATTAAATGCATACAGATATATATATACATAATATACACACTTACATACATATATGCATATGTATACATATACGTGTATACATATACACATGTGCGTGTGTATATGTATATGCACATATACACATATACATACATATACATAAGTACACATATAAACATGTACATGTATATGTGTATGTATGTGTATGTATATATACACATATGTATATATAATATATACATATATATATATATACTCTTTAAACCCATAATGGAAGGAACCTTGTGGATCTATAGGGGACATCATAAAAGGGGGCATTATATTTCCCCCTTAGCTTAAAGTGAACCAATTTTTCTAACATGGTGTTACAAAGGGATGTATTACATAGCTGACTGATGTCCGAGGAGGGCTGGAGATAAGACTGGGATACTACATGACTTTCCAGCTTTCTCCTATAAAAAGGAAATGTCTCAACTTTGGTGTGTGGTGGACATGATTACTCCTCTTAGAGATTCCAAGACGATGACTGATGAAAATCAAGGGGTTACAAGCAGATGTCACTCTGCTTGTAACTTCTTCTTAGAGGTCCTTATTTTGGCATCTTTCAGTGCAGTAATTGGTTGAGGAGGATAAAAATATGAAACTGGTACTTATTCAGAATTAATTAAAAAGAGGGCAATGGAGAGTCTATATATATGATGCTGAATGTTGTGCCAATGTTGTCTACCTAGTTTGGGCTAAGGCAAACCTTTTAGATAGGTTTCTATGAAAAGAATAGGAGACTTTCTATGCTAGTTTCAGGAGTGAAAACAAAAAAGTAAGAAATACATGAAAATTATCCAGCAAATTCTAATATAATTTCCTTGTGTTATTCTTTAAAGCAGAAAATCAGAGGCCTTATAGACATACTTATGGCTTTCCTTCCTTGAAATTTTACATGCAAAATGCTATTAGATTCCATAGGCAAGTGGGAATGAACTTTCAGTATACTTATTTCTTGAAAGTGCCTTATTTTTTATTATTATTATTACTTCTTTATTATTTATATAGCTTTGTATAAATGCATACCTATCTACACATATGTGAAGATACATGGTATAAGAAGCAATATTAATTCATTTATATTCCTCAGATTGAGGAAGGGTATCGCTTTTAGTTATAAAATTCTAAAAGGATAAACAATATCATTTTACACATAGTAAGAAGCATCCAAAGAAACTCCAGAGGCTAGACAGTATGGGAAGGGGAAAGGAATATGCTTTTGTCTAGTGCCTATTATGTACCAGACACTGTGCCAAGTGTTTTTACAAATATTATCTCCTTTGATATAACAACCCTGCAAGGTCCTATTATTATCCTCATTTGACATTTAAAGAAACTGAGGCAAATACCTTAAGTGACTTACCCAGGGTCACACAATATCTGAGGGTGTATTTGAACTCAGGTCTTCCTGACTTCAGGCTTACCACTATACCCACTGCTCTACAGCTGCCTCTAAAGCATTGTAGCAGTAAAATATTTGATTTTCTTATGAACAGACTCTGCGTTGCCTTTAGTATAAAATGCAAACTCTCCACTTAACACTTAGGTTTTTCACCACTTGACTTCAATCTTTCTTTCGAGGATGATTATACATTACTCCCACTTACAAATCCTATCCCTGTATTCTAGATAAAATGGCCTATTTGCTGTTCCCTAGACATTGTATTTCATTTCCCACCTCTGTGCCTTTATATAGGCTATTTTTTCTTGCATGCCACACAATCCCTCCTCATTTCTGCCTCTTGGAACCCATCCTTCCCTCCAAGGCTCAGCTCATGAGCCAGCTCCTACTAGAGGCTTTTCCTCATCTTGATTGCCCCAAGTATAAGTGCTCTTCCCACCAAAATTATTCTGCATTTATTTTGCATATATTGTATCTATTTATCTATGTACATGTTTCTTTCCAGTAGAATGCAAGCTCTTTGAGGGCAGGAACTGCTTTGTTTTTGTTTTTAATGACCCTAGCACTTAGCACATTTTCTGCCATGAAGTAGGCACTAAATCAATGGTTGTCTAATTGAATTTAAACAAATATTTGTCTGTGTAGTAGTTTCTGTGGTAATAATTTTATATAGAACACAGTGAACATTCTTCCTATTCATCTGCAACTGGATAGGGCACTTGTACATAATACTGGGCACAAGGGTAAGGCCAGTCACCTCCTGTGTCACAGTGCAATGCAATTCTCGGAATCCATTTCTTTATACATTGGCCTCAATTGATGCATTAGCGAGGCTCTTCTACCAGTCTACCATCCTAGTTTTGTTCATACAATGGCTTCTCTATGTCAAGAATTCCTGAATGGAATTCCAGCCAATGGGGCCATGCACTTGCCTCATTCTTGGTGATTATAGCAAACCAGTGCTGAAGCACAGTTCTTTCTTTCAAGGGGCTGCTGTGTCAGAAAGGACCTAAGAAAAATTTTGACCTTGGCACATTTTGTGAAGATACTGAACTGTTGCCAGCTACAGAAACAACTGTAACAACTGGACCTTGAGAGGTCTCACACTCCATGGGAAAAGAGTGGATAGAGAATCAAAGAGCTAAAAGGAATTCCTCGTAGACATGGATAGCAATAATGAAAGGAACTCAGACATAGAGAATTGAGAACAGACAAGTTAGAAAGTATTAGATTTTGTCATTGTTATGTTGTACTTTTTTCCAGTTTTAGCAAAGATGATCATGAGACTCCTTCATCAATTTGATGGATCCCAAATCAATTTGATGGAATGACAGACCTTTTTTTAGAGGTATATAAGGGATGATGGCAAGCATGGACAATGGTACCTTGCTGAGATGACATAAAACTCATCAAAGACTCCTTAGGACTAGGGCTGCTTCCAAGATGATTGGCTGGCTGGGACTTAGGTGGTAGCATTCTTGTCAGAGAAGTTGCACAGGGTAAAGCTAGGTGGTGTAGTGGATAGAGCACTTGCCCTGGAGTCAGGAGGATCTGAGTTCAAATCCAGCCTCAGACATTTTACACTTACTAGCTGTATGACCCTGGACAAGTCACTTAACCTCAATTGTCTCACCAGAAAAAAAGAAGTTGGAGAGCAGAGGAAGAAAGAGAGGTGTCTTTTTCTAAGTAATCCAAAGGCTTCAGACCAGTTTAATTTTGGGGCAGCTAGGTGGCACAGTGGATAAAGCTTGGGCCTTGGAGTCAAGACCTGAGTTCAAATTTGACCTCAGACACTTGATACTTACTAGCTGTATGATCTTGGGCAAGTCACTTAACCCTGATTGTCTAACCAAAATAATAATAATAATAATAATAATAATAATAATAATAATAATAACTCAGAGAAGTTGCTCCTTCTCAACTCTCTACAAAAGTCCAAGTCTACTCTATTCTTAAATAGATCTTACTTATCTTCACTAGCTGTTGTCTTATATCCTTCCTTTCTGAACTAAAATTAAAAATCTCATCTATACTATTCAGGTAGCTTTCCCCAGTCTTGCCAGCATCTAGAACATTTCTCTTTATACTTTTTTGTGTGTATCTAATACACACACACACACACACACACACACACACACACACACACTACATCTATATGTCCCATCATTTCTCTCATTCTCTTCTAAACTTTTGCAATATAGTTTGTGACCTCATTCAAGTGAAAGTTCTCTTCCCAAAGTTATCAATGATCTGGTAAGTGCCAAATCTAATCACCATTGTCCTCATACTTCTTCACTACTTTCCAGAATTTGGAGAGAATTACCAATTAACTTAATTCTTAACCAATTCCTCCTCTCCACTTTCTCCTCTCTATGGTTGGGTGACATTTTCCTCTCTTAGTTCCCCTACTTATCTAACCATTTCTCCCTATACTTTGCTGGGTATTCATCCATGCCATGAATTCCATGTGTGCGTGTACCCCACAGCTCTATCCTAGGCCTTCTTCCTTTTCTCTCTTCACTCTCTCACCATCTCCTAATGGTCTCAGTTATCATATCTGCACAGATGAGTCTAATACCTATTTTTCCAGGCTTAGTCTGTTTCCTGCCTTCCAGTTCTATATCACAAACTACCTATCAAATATTTCAGATGGATTTCTACAGGCATCTCCAACTCAACATGTTCAAAACATAGCCCATTATCTTTTCACTAACACCTATTTTTCTTCTGAACTTCTTTATTATTGTCAAGGGCACCACCTCCCTTCAAGTAGCACAGGTTCCCAACCTTGCTTGCAACCTTTATTCATCATTTTCAATCACCTTACTTATTTAATCAGTTGCCAAATCTTGTCACTTCTTTCTCCACAATAACTCATATATTTTTCCCAGCTCTCACAGCAGTACTTTAGTGCAAGCCCTTATCTTCCTGCCTCTCTTTCCACTCCAATACATCCTCCACATGACACCAGAGTGATTTTCCTAAATTATGTTTCCCCCCCAACTCCATTCTGCTAAATAAACTCTACTGACTTGCTATTACTTCCAGACTCAAATAAAACTTCTCCTGTTTGACATTTAAATATCTTCACCACCTGGCTCATTTTTATCTTTCCAGGTCTCTTATCCATTACTGCCCTCCATGCACCCAATGGTCCAGTAACCCTAGCCTACTTCCTGTATCTCACACATGATGCTCCACCTCCCCCCTAGGTTACTTTATACTCTGTGTACCTCCCATAGTTGAGATGTGTTCCCTGCTCACCTCCATCTCTTACAAGCACTGGTTTCCTTCAATATTCATCTCAAGTGTAGTAGATTTCACCAGGAAATCCCTTTGGGAGTCGTTGTCCCTGTGATGATGAACAGAGTCATGGACTGACCTGATGACTAGAAAGAACCTTCCAGAGTGACTCTTTAGTTGGATGTAAGGAGTACGTAATAGACTTGCTTATTTGTTCAGGAATCCATGTTTTCACTAAAGTTTAGGACTCTCAAAGAAGCAACAACTGTTGGAATACAGCTGGAGTGACTATCTCTTTGGTTTGGCTTGGGTATTTTTTTGTTTATTATTATTTCTTAGTATAAAAATTCCTATGGGGGAAGAAAAAGATTCACCTCAAGTGCCACCTTCTAGGTAGCTTTTCCCAGTCCCCCCAGCATCTAGAGCATTTCTCTTTATTCTTTTTTTGTATATATCTTTTCTTTGTCTCTCTCTCTCTCTGTCTCTCTCTCTGTTTCTCTCTGTCTCTCTGTCTCTCTCTCTCTCTCTTTCTCTCTCTCTCTCTCTCTCTCTCTCTATATATATATATGTATGTATGTATGTATGTATGTACATATATACACACATATATATATATATATGTATGTATGTATGTATGTACGTATATACACACACATATCTATATGTCTATATACAAAATACACATACATACACACATACATATATGTGTGTATGTTGATAGAAATACATACATACAAGTTTGTGTATCTCCCTATTTTCTCTCCCATTACAATGTAAACTCTTGAATGGCAGGGGCTGTCTTTACTTTTTCTTAATATCCCCAGTGTTTGGTACAAAGTCTTTAATAAGTGGTTTTTCTATTGATAGTAATTTCTCAATTATTTTCTTTGTAGATGCTCTGGGGGATTTATAATAACAGTAAGCTATTACATCACCTTCAAATAAAGATACTTCTCTCTGTTCTTTGCTGATATTTATGACTTCACTTTTTGTCTTTATTACAATTGCTAATGTGTATAGAAATATGACAAATAGTAGTGGGAAGATGAAATACTCTTGCTTCACCCCTAAATTTATTGGGAAAGCTCCTATTATTTTCTCATTGAAGGTAATACTTAGGTAGTTTGTGTTTTTGTTTTTTAATTTTAAGCATATATTTTTAAGATATTAAAACCAGACCCTTTTATAACAATACTTTTTGGGGAGAATTAGCAGGAGTGCCACATTTTATCACAAGCTTTTTCTGCATCATACACACACATATACCTACATGCATACATATACACATATACATGCACATATTTATGTGTATGTATACACATAGGAATATATACATAGTATTTTATCAACTTATCTTTTAACACAGTTAGTTATGCTGATTCACTAATTTTGAATTTTCCTCACATCCACGGCATAAATACAACTTATTCATACTGAATAATATTTTTGAATCTATTGCTGTAGTCATTTTATGTGGATTTTATTTTTACTTCAATATTCAATGAAATAGATGTATAGTCTTTTTCTCGCTTCCATGGTTTAGATATTAGAACATTTGTCTTATAATAGGAGATTAGTGGAGGGCTTTCTTTTTCAACTGTTGAGAATAATTTTATAGTGTACTTCATGTCTTTCTTTCTGTAGACCAAGCACCTTCAGTTTCTTTAATATATTTCTCAAATAATATGGTTTAATATAACCTCATGATACTAGTTTTTTTCCTACAACACTCACTTGTTAATTTCCTTCCATAACAATATTTGTGTCCGTAACAATAGTAGATGTGCTTTACTAAACTTAAGAGCCCAGAAGGACTACCATTTTTGTCATTAAAATACTTCCTCTATTAATGCCATTAAATTTATGTTGTAAGGTGTTTTTTTTTTAACTTACATGCTACACTGTTGATTCATTTTGAATTCCTAACTCATTGAAATACTCAAATCCTTGTCACATTTACTGTTGAATAATCAGACCTTGCCTAGTCTGTTCTTCTATGTTAGAATTTTACTTTTATTTAAAATGTGGGATTTTACATTTGACCCTATTAAATTTTACCTTGGTGCATCATTCTAGGCTGGGGAGATCTTTTTGGATTCTGACTCTGTTATCTATTGTATTAGCTATCCTTTTTCTAGTGTGCCATCATTTATGCTTTCAAAAGTTATTCCTTAAAAAAAAAAGTTAAACAGCAAAAGCCCAAGGATAGATTTCTAAGGCACACCACTGGACTTTTTTTTCAAGTTGACATCTTGCTATTAATCATTATTACCTGGGTCCACTCATTTGAGCAATTCTGAATACACTTAATTTCCCTATAAGCTAGCACAAGCCACTCTTTCCATCTTGTCCACCAGAAAGTCAGTCAGTCAGAATGCATTTATTAAATGCTACTATGTGCTGCACACTGTTCTAAGTGATGAGGATATAAAGAAAGGCAAACACAATCCCTGCTTCCAAGGACTTTGTATTTTATTGGGGGAGAAAATACACCAACAACTATGTACATACAAAAGACATATGCATAGAATAAATAGAAGGTAATCTTTGGGAGAAGACACCAACAATGCAGGCTGGGAGTGGGACAGACTGGGATACACCTTCTACAGAAGGAGAGATTTGAGCTGAGTCTTGAAGGAAACCTGGAGGCAGAGGTGAAGAGGGGGAATATTCAAAACATTGGGAGCCATTGAAAGGGCCAAGAGTTGGGAGATGGAGTATCTTCTGTGAGGAACAACAAAATGGCAAATATTACTGGATCTTAAAATACAGAGTAGAGTAAAATATAAGAAGACTAGAAATCTAGGAAGGGGCCAGGATGTGATAGTCTTTACATGCTAAACAGGGAGGATTAGATTTAATCTTGGAAGGAGTCATAAGAGTTTATTGAGTGGAGGTTTAGGGGAGGTTGCAATATGACAAACTTATTTAGGGAGATCACTTTGGCAGATTAATAGAGGATGGATTAGAATGGGGAGAGATGAGATATGAAGCCAGGCAGAGAAGACTATTGATGTACTTCAGGCCTGAGATGATGAAAACCTTTACAAAGATAATATCTGTATGAGTATAGAGAAGGGAATATATACATGAAAGATGTTGAAAAGGTAGAAATGATAAGACTTGGCAATAGATTAGACGTGTGGAATGAGTGCACAAAGGGATTGAGGATGGTCTTTATGTTTCTGGAATCACTATGGTCACTGGGTGAATGGTGGTACCATTAACAGTAATAGGGAAGTTAGAAAGAAGGCAGAATTTGGGAGTGGGGAATGAATTCTGTTTAGGTCATGTTCAATCAGAAATATCCAAGGGACATCCAAGTTCCAGTGTCCAACAAGCAATTAAGTGATCTAAGCCAGGAGGTCAGGGAAGAGGTTAGGGATAGATATATATAGATAGATAGATAGATAGATAGATAGATAGATAGATAGATAGATAGATAGATAGATAGATATAGATATATAGATACATAGATATATAGATATATAGATATATAGATATATAGATATGTATGTTAATCTGATAATCATCTGAATAGAGATGAAAACTGACCCATTATAACTGATGAAATCCCAAAATGAGATAATATAGAGGGAAAGAGATTCAATGACAGACCATTAGCGGACACCGTTAGTTAGTGAACATAATCTGGAGAAAGATCTAGCAAGGACGCTTCCTAGAAATAGGAAATCCAGAAGAGAGCAGTGTCACAAAACTACTACAAAAAAGCCCTAAATATGAGAGAGTTTCTAGAGGAGGGCTAGTAACAATTCCAAACGCTGAAGAGAGGTCATTAAGGCTAAAAACTGAGAAATAATCATTAGATTTGGCAATTGAGATCAGTGATGGTTTTAAAAAAGATCAGTTTTGGTCTAATAATGAGGTGGGGAACAAAATTACAGAAGGTTTTGAATTAAATGAGGGAAGAAAAACTGTAGGCACCAATTATAGATGGCTTTCTTAAGAAGTTTAGCTGAAAAGGGGGAAAATAGCAGGTATTGCAGCACACAGTGATGGTGTTTTTAAAGCATAAGGCAAACCCACCTATTTGTAGGCAGCAAAGAAGGAACCAGCAGAGAGAAAATTAAGATTAGAGAGATACTGGACATGATAAAGGGGTCAATCTGCTCAAGAAAATTAAGTGGAAGAGGATCAAGCATGCATGTATAGTGGTTTGCCTTGACAAAGAGAAGGGTTATAGCTTCATGAAAGACAGGGTGAAGGAGGAGATAATAGGGAAAGACGTCTGAGTGATGTTAGACAAGGAGAGAAGAAGATCCCAATTATTTCAGTAAAGTAAGAAATAAAATCCTCAATTCAGGGGGTTGGGGGAACTGGTGCTATAGGATGCCATTGTCATGAGTGGGAGAGTGAAATGATTTTGCAAGTGTAAAAGAGTAGTGAGGGCCAAGTTGTGACTGCACCAGGTAAATGTGTAGAGGTCCCAATCAATACAGTTTTGTAACTTTCTCTAGTTCTCTTCAGGAATACATACATAGGAGCAAAGGTGATGCGTGGTGCAAGTTGGCAAGCCATAATCGATGATGGAACAGGGAGCAGGAGATTTGAGAACAGAGGATGAACTGCTCCAGTGACGGAGTCAAGACAGAAGAGAGGAGAGCGCAACTACTTTTGGAGTAAATGCCTGGGAAAGAACTGAGGAGGGAAGGGATTAAGGACTCTGAAAGCCAGTGCAGTGTGACAGAAGAATATGGGATCTAGAACTAGAAGACCTACATTTGAGCACTAGCTCTGATATTTAGGCAAGGGTAGGGAACCTGTGGACTCGAGGCCTCAAGTGTGACCCTCTAGGTCCCCAACTGTGGCCCTTTGACTGAATCCAAACTTCACAGAACAAATCCCCTTAATAAAACAATTTGTTCTGTAAAATTTGGACCCAGTCAAAGAGCCACACTTGAGGCCCTAGAGGGCCACAAGGGCCTAGAGTAGCCTTGAGGCCACAGGTTCCCCACCTCTACATTTAGGAATTCACTCTGAGTTCAAGTTTTGCTATCTGATACATGAGGGTGCTGGACTAGATAAACTAGAAGGTCCTTTCCAGCTCCAAATTTTATGCCTCTTAAACAAGCTACCAAATCTTAAAAAAAAATAAAAATAAAAATAAACTCCCCCAATAGAATAGGAATTTTTTTGTTGGATTCCCTTCAATATAAGGAACTTAGACTAAGCCGCAAACTAAACACTACAATAAATGGCATTAACTTGCTGAACCCTAAACCAAACCCACATTTATTTTTTTTTCCCAGAATTGTGACTCTAACCAACATTTTGTGTTAAAAAAAAAAAAGACTTGAGTGAATCAGGTCCAAACCAGAACTAAACCTACATATTGGAGAGAAACAACTAAAATAAAACTAGAAATATTTTGCAAACTTGAACTGGATTTATATTTCAGGACCCTGGCAATCTACAGGCAAATTTTTCTAACTACAATAGCACCTGGATTTATGAATGCACATGTTTTAATACATTGAAACCTTGTTTAGAATGCCTTGTTGGCATTCACTATTTAAAATGAAATAAAACAGCTAGTTTTCAGGATATCATTTTTTAAAATATCATTCATGAAGTACCTTTATCCAACAAGAAATCACTGCTACCTCCCCTCTTCCCCTTTTGGACATTATGTATCTAAGATCTGCTTGAAATGCACATACCCACAGAGAAAGCCACAGTTTAGGGAACAGCAACAGTGCCTCAGGGCAATGAAATTTAGAGGTTACTGACAGAACCTGTAAACCCTCAGGAGCTTAAGAACAACTGAGCTTAGCACCTCCTTAGTGAGAATGATTAGTTAAAATTGAGCTCTCCAGGAGCAATCCTACCAACACCCAACTGAAACTCCTCTTTGCATTGGCCTGGCTTCCTATCCCAAGGACAACCCCCCTAGCATCTACCTCTCACTGAACCAAATTGAGATAGATATGTTTTAAAGGAAACATCAGAAGACTCCAAGTCAATGAGTGAAAGAGGAAATATCACTATTATCTGAAAGTCAGAGAACCTAGCCCCAAGTTCCAGTTTTCCTACCTTAAGTGCATCACTTCCTCTATCTGTGACTCAGTTTACTCTTCTGTAAGATAAGAGTTTGAATTAGATGATCTGTAAGCCCTTTTTCCCTCTTGCCTTATAATTTCTAAGACTCTTTTTAGTTTAAACATTCTGTGTTCTTTTCCAGTTCTGAAAGTCTATGAATCTGAATTTCAATATCTGGTTACTGAATACAAGTATGCATTGTGATAAAATGTAGTGCATGGTCCTTAGAACAATTCTATCAAAGGAAATAGTGCTACCTTCTCCATAACAAACCTGTCGTATCTATTCATGGAATGATCCTTGGTCATTTCTCTCTCTCTCTCTCTCTCTCTCTCTCTCTCTCTCTCTCTCTCTCTCTCTCTCTCTCTCTCTCTCTCTCTTCTTATATCTTCCTCACCTCACTTTTTCTACTGCCTTGGAAATGTCTTTTCCATTGTTTACTTTCTCCTCCTTCCCCAATTCCCCCCATGCGCACACACACACACACACACACACACACACACACACACACACACATCCTTTTTTAAAAGGGTTTTCCAGCAGAAATGGACATGTCTGCTGCGAAAATCTTCGAAAACTAATCTGACAAGACCTTTGATGCCAAATATTTGATTTGGAGCCAATATTTTAAGACTCCTTGTTTATCATTTTCTGGATGAGACAGATCAAGACAGATCCACATTCCTTTACATTTGTCTTCAGCCCACTTCTGGCCTTTGATCAAATTGCTTATTTTGCTGCTCTGCATTCAAGAAAGTCAGCTTGTCTGCCCCATTATTGGCTATTCCACAGTTTAGCATTGCTCTCACCCACATGGCCTGAAACCACTGCACCATAGTAGCAAAGCAATAATAAACAAAAGCAAACAACTGCAGAGCGATTAAAACATCATTAGTTTTCTGGCACTGTCTGCTTACTTAGTAGTAGCACACGTGTGTATTCATGATCCACAAAGTCCAGTCTTTGGGCTGCTGTTATAAATTCTTCCCAAATGCACGTATAAATAGACTATTTGTGAAGACTGCTGCGGAGCCATCAAGGGCCCCAGATGCTGTCATGAGGAACAGTAGCTGTTGCCTCCTTTTCATCCCCTACAACAATGCCACCACGAAAGATGGCTTCAGTTACACAGCAAGGGAACAACCTATTCATCTGAAGCAGTTGGAAATCATTTTCTATATGAGGAAGAAAATGCAGGCAATCCACCAATTAACCATCTGGGCTAAACCATATCCTGCTGCTGGTCCCGACTTATAGTCATAGCCATTCTCTTTCCTACAGATTCCCACTATTTTACTTTAACGCAGAAAGAAAGGGACAGACAGTAATCAGTCTCTTCCCCATACAGCCTCCACAATGGTAGATACTGACAAAGATGACCTACAAAATTATTTTTAGAAGTGTCATTGAGCAACGTTAGCCAGTTTAGAGGAAGATTGTTATCTATACTTCATTTCTGAGACATAAGTGACATCACAGGGTGATTTCTTGACTTGTGGTGATTGGTTTTAAGTGAGGCAGAGTTGCACGAAGTTGTTAGCCTCACTCTTTTTTCCAGAGTCATAGAAGTCTAGTGGCAGAACAGAAGTCAAAATGATTGGTGATGGCTGGGGATGCAGTGAATGGCTTTCGTGTCTTTGACATCTGACCAAGCTCTAAGCTTTCCACTCCACCTGTTTCAGCCACCCTTCATGGTTGTTGGAACAAATTGTTCTCATCTGTCCCTTCTTCCAGGGGAAATATGTACATGCTTGAGGTAGACAGCTCTTTAACTAACTGACAGGTTTGAGGCCTGTCAGTTACCCTCAGCCCAATTTAGCCCACCTGTCAAAATGGTTTTACCAGAGTATGGCTGCTGTTCATGTGGCAACTGGAGCCACAGATGAGAGCTTAGTGAAGGTGGACACCAGAGGTGGATGAAGAATCCCAAAAAGGGTTCAGCAAGTCCTCACACCAGAGGTGCTAGTCCTCCCTGAACACCAGATACTAGGGTTTGGAGGATTTCAGAAACAGGTCACATAGGGAAGACTTGAAGCCAACATAGATGTTTAAGCAAGGAGAAGAAAAGACTGAGGAGATGTATGATCCTCAGGTAAGCAAAGGTCTGTCATGAGGAAGGAATTGTATTTATCATGTGTCACTCCATAAGTCCAAGAAAGGTGGGTAGAAGTAAGAGGGAGACAGATTTCAGACCAATGTATAAGGAAATGTTCTAATGATCAGTATTTTTTTAAATGGAATTTTCAGTGAATTTCTTCTCATTAGAACAGTTCAGTTAGTGGTTTGTACAACAAGAATACTGTAGAGTGGATTTCTAGATGGGTAGGAAGTTAAACAACATAATATTTAAGGTCCTGTCCTACTTGGAGATTATGTTCTCTTTAAATTAGGATATAAGACTTGGTTTGCAGAAGAGACTGCCAAACATGATTGTGGACCCAGTAGTTTCCATTAAAGGTTTGCCCAGGACCACTTCCACATGATTAAAATATTTTAAAAGACAAGCATGTTTGTGTAAGTTATATATATGATTTTCATATACCTATATCTCTTAAGAAATGACAGCATTGAAGAAGGGAGTAAAATGATTGTTCATGGCATATGTGGAGAGGGGGGAAGGAAGGCTGAAGAGAAAGATGAGGTTTTGTTTAGTGAAAAAAATTAATTCAATTCATTTTTTAAAATGAATGATTATCTACTGGTAAAACCTTGGTGGGTCCATTTTAGAAAGAAAAATCACAATTTCACAAGACTCCTCAGCTTCTATCTTGCAAGAGATATCATGAACATTGTTGGTACAAGAGTATAGTCCACACCCAAGATGATTTATTTTCTAGATAATTATTGTCATTTTTTGAAATTTTATTTTCAATGTACATATTCCTCTTATTTGTGGAGTAAGCTATTAAAATTCATATGAAATTGTCTTTTAATTATATCAAAATTAATAGAAACAAAAGACTAAGGAGATAAGGCAGATCTACAAATGAGAGTTGATGTTGATTCAATCTCTCTTAAATAAAATTTGAATAATTTGGGTTTCATAGAGATTGGCATAGTGACAGACACTTTCGTATTTACAACTTTGTATGTAGTCATGGAGAGCTGGAGAAAATAAACCAGAGGGCCAAGAGGGACTAAACTTGGCAATGGTTCACCCAACTAGGACTACAAATAACTTTTTGAGCTGAAGGGTATTGCACTGATTTTAGGTAGTTATATATCGATTATATGTTTTTTCCAGAGGATCATAAAACTTGAAATGACCTTAGAGAGCCCCTTATTTTACATGTAAGGAAACTGATACCCTAACAGTTGAAAAGATATGCCCAAGATCACAGAACTAGAATTAGAATCCAATTGTCCTTAGTGGTCAAGGTGGATATTTGTTCTGCTGAACTATGCATATTTGTTGTTAGGTTTTTTGGGTTTTTTTTAACTGTTCAAATGGTGGGAAGAGGGAAGAAGAGATAATTCATGCTGATAAAAAAAAAACAATAAGGAAATTTAAAACTGAAAAAAGTAACTGATTGCCCTTAATTAACCAAAGGCTTATGTTTTAGTTAAGGATGTAATCCCCTCTACTAATGCAGACCATGATCCTTCAATCATAATGATCTTAGGCTATTGCCTGCAGCTCAGACTTAAGTGACTTAACCATGGTCACAAAGCTAGTGAGTGTCAAGGGTGGGATTTGAATTTAGGGTTTTTTTCTCTACTCAAAATCCAATAATTCCGCTACTATATCATCATCCCTCTCCTTAATTTACCAGAAAATTATTTAAGAATAGTAAATAACCCAAATACTTTTGAAGGGAATCCCTTGTCCACAGGAATGTCTTTGTGTGTGTGTGTGCGTGCGTTGGGGGGGGGGGGTGAAGCCTAGTTCTGATGTTTCCTATTTTGCACAGCCACAGTAAGAGAGGAATACATCCTAACTAAAAACACACAGAACTGTCCCAAGCAGCTCACTCTTCATGCAAGATGGTCTTTACTCCTTTCCCTTTGTTTCTTCACTTGTTATGGGCAAGGGGAAGAAGAAAGTGGGCCTATAACGTATTTATTTCATTAAATTCAAGAATGTGCTCTCAAGTGTTTCCAGCTGGGAGGCAATGGCAAGACTTGGCTTCATGAATTTTGCTGAGGTTGTAAGACAAAGAAAGGGACAACAAAGGAAAAGTCACACTCAACCTGTCTTTCATTACCAGGCAAAGAGATGAAAAGGCTGACTGAAATCCTTTTCCTCATGAAATTTCACACAGAACATCATACAATATAGAAAGCTTTAACAAGACTTTAGAAAACCAAAGAGATTCTGTCCCTACTCTGCTCTAAGTAGTTACATCAAGTGCTTTTACCTCCTTGGGTCTCAGTTTCCTCAACTGTCAGGGCTAGACTTACTAGTCTCAAAGATCCATTTTAGTGCAAACACATTGGGTACTATGTTTTACCATTCTATAATCTGAAATCTCACACAATTCTAATATTCTATATCCTGAGGTCTTTCCAACTCTAACATTCCAGGTTCTCCTAACCTTTTATGTTCTAAGGACACTTTTATCTCTAACAGTTTAAGTTCTTTATTTTAACATTTGGAATTCTAGGGACTCTTCCAGTTCTGGCGTTTTATTTTTTTATACTACCATGCCATGTCCTAAGGTCCCTTCAAGGACTAACATTCAATTTTCTTTATTCTATCAAACCATTCAGCTTGGACAATCCATGCTGCTGCATATTCTAAAATCTCACCAATCACTGATATTCAGTGATTTAAAGAATGATAACCTAGAGCTACAAAGTTTGTACCTCAGTGCTAATTGCCAATCTAGGGACAAGGGATCTTGAACTGGCTGTTTTGTCTGACACTGGGAGCAGATACAGAAGGCAGCAGGCAAGAAACCAATAATACTAAGATATACTCAAAAGCATATCTGACTAATCCCTTTATTCCATCATTTCACACAAGTCCAAGCATTGGCGGGGAATGGGGCGGGGGCGGGGGGGAGACAACCAGGAGAATCCTGTCAATTATTTGAATGTTTCCAAACCACCACATGTAGAGCATCTGCTGCCTGGATTATCTGCTAAACTTTCCTGTTGTCATCCAGACTTTTGGTGTGGCAGGCAGAGACAGCATCAAATTTCCTACATCCAAAGTGAATTTAAATCCCCTGATTCATGAAAACATTCAACAGGTATGTAATTCCTGCCTCTGACTTGCGCTGGCATCTGGTGCCCATATATTGTTCCACAAGGGTTCAGCTAGCCAGGTACAAATAAGATTTCTTCTTCAGCATTGTATTATTCATCATTAGACTCAGGTTCAGTTCAAGGTAATAGAAGTAATAATAGTGCAATGCATATTCCACCAGGCATGAGTTTTATCATGGTCCTGCTGAGAAACCATCTGAGAATTAATATTAATTTTTTTTTTATTATTAACACACCAGATTCATAAAAGTAACTTCTCCCAAAGAATTAATGATGTTCTATTAATAAAACCATACAATGGTAGAGCTAGAAGAGATGTTATTGACCAATTCCTTTAAGAGATCATGGGATCAGGGAGGCAGAGTTAATATGGCAGAAACAGAGCTAGAATTTTGCCATATTCACTGAACATACCTCCTCTACAGCAACCTATAAAATGTGTCAGACTAAATTCCAATCAAGAAAGCCAAGAAAAATCAAAGTGAGTAATTTTTTCTAGTCCAGGGCAACTTAGGAAGAAAGACACAGAGGTCTATGGATGGTGGGATGGGGACTTGTTGGGATAGTAGTTGAGTAGCAGCAGAAGCAGCAGGGTCATCAGTAAGAAACATTCTAGCACCTAAAGATACTAAGGGGGCTAACACTGAAATCGAGGGCAGGAAACACTGGAAGAGAAAGACATCGCAGAGGGATCCCTGAATCAGTGCTGGGATCAGGAGTGAGCATCATATAACAGCAGTGTCACTCATTACCCAGTACCCGATCAGAGAAGACTGGTTGCAAATGAGAGAGGCACTAGCTGTGTATGGAGCAATGGATGAGTTCCAAAAAACTTAGCTACGTGACTCTGAATCTAAGAGTCACAGTTTTAACCTTTCACTCTGCACAAAGTTTGAAGGGAAATAACCACAGCAGGAGATTAAGTCCAAAGGAGAACCAACATTTTGGTCATTTTGAACATGCAAAGCTTCTCAGAGGGCTAAAAATGACTGAATCCAGCAGCAGGCTACCAAAACTGAATGACATACAACTGAACAGACTCCAACTCGGGTCAGGAACTTGTAGAGCTCTCACCAGTAACTAAGCTGTTAAATCAGTAGAAGGACATAAAAAGGCACAAGCTCAGGTCAGATATTCCCCCCACACACAAAAAAAATGTAAGCAGATCCTAACACTAACAAAATCCAAAGTCAAGAAATAGAGTGGAAGAAGAAGGGGGCGGGGGGAACCAATCATAAAGAGTTACTATGTAACAGGGAAGATCAAAACAGAAACAGAAAAAGACAATGACTTGAAAATATTTACTAGCAAAGTTTCAAAGAAAATGTAGATTGGAAACAAGTCCAACAAAAAAAATTAGAAAATTTAAATAAAGAGATAAAAAAGGGACAAAAAAGATTTTGAAAACAAAACAATGGTGTTAAAAAAAAATGTGAAAGTTAATGACATAAGACATTAAGAAATAATAAAACAAAGTTAAAAGACCAAAAAGTAGAAGAAAATGTGAAATATCTCACCGGAAAAACAACACACCTGGAAAGTAGATTGTGAAGAGATAATTTAAGAATTATTGGACTACCTGAAGGCCATTAAGAAAGAGAAAGACAGAGAGAGACAGAGACAGAGAGAGACACACACACATACATACATACAGAGAGAGAGAGAGAGAGAGAGCACACTTAGGCATCATGTTTCAAGAAAACTATACAGGAAAATTGCCCAGATATCTTAGAACTAGAGGGCAAAGTAGAAATTGAAAGAATCTACTGGTCACCTCCTGAAAGAAAATCCAAAATGAAAACATCCAGGCATATTATATAGCCAAAACTCAGAACTCCCAGATCATCAGAATACTGCAAGCATCCAGAAAGAAAGATTTCGAGTAACATAGAGCAATATTCAGGATACCCAAGGTTTAATAGCCACTATAAAGAAATAGAGTGCTTGGCATATGATATTCTGAAAGGCAAAGAATTATAGCCAACTATAATCTATCCAGCAAAAATTAAGGAAAAAATAGACATTTAATAAAATATCGGACTTTCAAACATTCCTGATGAAAAGACCAGAACTGAATAGAAAATCTGACATTTAAACACAAGCCTCAAGAGAAGCATAAAAAAGTACACATAAGGGAAAAATCATATAGTTCTTCAAAAGGTTAAACTGTTTATATTTTCACAAGGGGAGAGGCTACATGTAACCTCTCAGAATTTTATCAGCACCAGTGATTTTAGAGAGAGTCTAATTAGACAGGGGGCCTGGGTGAGATTCTATTGTATTAGAATGAAGTCAAAAGAAGAATGAAAAGTAATACACTGGGAGAGATGGGAAGGGAGAGGAAGAGTGGTGAAAATTATCTCATAGGTGGGGTGTGCAAGGAAGAGTTTATGCAATGGAGAGGTTGAGGGTGAGTAACAAGCAACATTTTTACCCCATTCTCCTCTTGAACTACTTCAAAGAAGGATAAATATGCATATACGCACAATTCGGTACAGAAATGCATATTATCCAAGAGGGAAGGAGGTAAATGGGTTAAGGGAAAGAGGAGAGGTGTTATAAGAGGGCAGGTAGATTATGGGAAACAGTCGTCAAAAGCAAAACAGATTTTTAAGGAAGAGACGGTAAAAAAGAGAAGGATAAATATAAGAGAATAGGATAGAGGGAAATACACAGTTATCAATCACAACTGCAAACATGAATGGGAGGAACTTATCTATAAAATGGAAGAAGATACCAGAATAGGTTAAAAACCAGATTTGTTGTTTACAAGAAACATACTTGAAACAGAAAGATACACATAAAGCTAAAAAAAGGGATGGGAATAGAATCTATTATGTGTCAGCTGAAATTAAACAGGCAGGGGTGGCAATCATGATCTGGGACAAAGCAAAAGCAAAAATAAACCTAATTAAAAGAGATATATAGGGAAACTATCATTTGCTAAAAATACCATAGACAATGAAGAAATTAATAATAATAATATATACAACAAGTTTTTAGCATCCAATTTCTTCAAGGAGAAATTAAATGAATTACAGGAGGAAATAGACAGTAAAACTGTATTAATGGGAGAATCTTAATTTAGCCCTCTTGGTCCTAGATAGATCTGACCATAAATAAACAAGAAATAAGTTAAGGAAATGAATAGACTTTTAGAAATGTTAGATATGATAGACCTCTAGAGAATATTGAATAGGAATAGAAATGAGCATATCTATTTCTCAGCTGTGCATAGCACCTTCACAAAAATTGAACTTGTATTAGGGCATAAAAATATCACAAAATGCAGAAAAGTAGAAATATTAAATGCATCTTTTCTGATCATAATGCAATAAAAATTATATTTTATAAAGGCCCTTTGAAGCATAGATTTAAAAACTAATTGGAAGCTAAATAACCTAACCCTAAAGAATGGGTGGATCAAAGAAGAAATCATAGAAACAATTAATAATTTTGTTAAAGATAATGACAACGATGAAACAACATACCAAATTTTGTGAGGTGCCGTCAAAGTAGTATGTGCGGGGGAAATTTTACACGTCTAAACATTTATATCAGTAAAAGAGAAAAAGAACAAATCAACAATTTGGGTATGTAACTAAAAAGAAAACTAAGAAAAAAATTAAATTTCCCCATTAGCCACCAAAATAAAAATCCTGAAAGGAGTGACTAAGAAACTGGAAAGTTAAAAAAGCCATCGAACTAATAAGAAAGCTAATAAATAAATAAAGCTTCTTTTTTAATAAAATAAAATAGGTAAATTTGGGTAATTTGATTTTAAAAAAGAAAGAAAAAAATCAAATTGCCAGTTTCAAAAATGAAAAAGGTGAATTCACCACCAATGAAGAGAACATGAAAGCCATTATTAGCGGCCCTTTTGCCCAACCAGATTCCACTAAAAACTGACAATTTAAATGAAATGGATGAATATTTACAAAAATATGAATTGCCCAAATTAATGGAATAAGAAGTAGAATGATCAAATTACCAACTCTTTTTTAGAAAAAGAAAATGAATAAGCCACCAATGAGTTCCCTCGTGGGTGGAGGGGAGAAAACAAGAATTATTTGCAAGTGAATTCACCAAACACTTAAAGAATAATTAATTCTAATGATACATTAATGATTTGGGGGGAAAATACACATGTGTATAAAGGAGACCTGCCAAATTCATTCTATGACACAAATATGGCCTTGATACCTAAACAAAGGAGAGTCAAAACAGAGAGAGAAAAATACATCAATTTCCTCAGTGTATATTGGAGCAAAAATATTAAATAAAATAACAAAAGGATATTACAGAAACATATCACAAAAATTATTACCAGGCTGGATTCATGCTAGAAATTGAGGGTGGTTCAATATTAGGGAAGCTATAAGCATAACTGACCACGTCAATAACACAAACAACAACAACAAAATTCACATGAAACATGTCCAAAAAAAAAAGTCTTTTGACAAAATACAATACCTATTTTTTTTCTTGGTGCCTATTTCTTTTAAAAAACACTAGAAAGCACAGGAATAAATGGAGTTTTCCTAAAAATAAGTTGTATTTATCTGAAACCAAGAGCCAGCATTATCTGTAATGAGGATAAACTATAAGCCTTTCCAATAAAATCAGGGGTGAAGCAAGGATGTCCATTATCATCATTACTATTCAACATTGTACAAGAAACACTAGATACAACAACCAGGTAAGAAAATAAACTGAAAGAATAAGCATAGACAATGAAGAAACAAAACTATCTCTTTTTGAAGATGATCAATAATTTACAAAGAGTGTCAACTAAAAAACTAATTGAAATAATAAATTCAGCAAAGTTGCAGATTATAATATAAACCTGTACAAATCATGAACATTTTATATACAGTATTAATAATAAAATTAAGCAGGAAAAAAGAAATTCCATTTAAAATAACTCAAGACATTGTATAATACTTAGGAGTCTGTCTATCTATCTATCTATCTATCTATCTATCTATCTATCTATCTAGAAATTATATGAATATAATTAGAAAACATTTCACACAAATAAAGACAAATCTAAATAAATGGAAAAATATGAATTGCTCATGGACAGTCTTAGCTAATATAAAAAAGTATAATACTACTTAAATTAATTTACTTATTCAACACCATACCAATCAAACTACCAAGGAATTACTTTATAGAGCTTGAAAAAAAATTACAACATTCATCAGGAAAAACCATAGATTAAAGAAATCAGTAGAGGAAAAATGTGAAGGAAAGTGGCTTAGCAGTACCAGATCTCAAACTATACAATAAAGCTATAATCATGAAAAACATTTGGTACTGAGTAAGACATAGAAAGGTTGAACAGTCAAAGAGACACAATACACAGAAACAAATGAGCTTGGTAACCTAGTGTTTGATAAATCCAAAGGTCCCAGCTGTTAAGGCAAGAATTCCCTATTTGACCAAAACTGTTGGGAAAACTGGAAAATAATCTGCCATAAACTAAGCATAGATCAGTATCTTACACTATATACCAAAATAAGCTCAAAATATGTACATGAATTAGATATAAAGGGTGGTATCATAAGCAAATTAGTGGAGGAGGAAAGAAATTACCTATTAGATCTATGGAGAGGGGAAGAGTTCAAGCCCAAACAAGAGACAGATTTACTAGAGCTATAATGAAAAATCCTGATTATATAAAGTTTAAAGTATTTTGTACAAACAAAATCAATGCAGCCAAAATTAGAAGGAAAGTGGGAAACTGGGAGGAAATCTTCTTGACTAGTTTCTCTGGTAAAGGTGTCTTTCTAAAATATATAGATAACTGAGTTAAATTTACAAGATTAAAAACTATTCTCCAACTGATAAAAGGTCAAAGGTAGGCCTGCACAACATACAGCCAGCAGCCAAAAAACAATCCATAGGCAGTATGTTGTGCAGGGCTGTTTTACATCCTCTACATTTTTAGTGAGCTGTCTGAAATCCTTTGGCAGGCCACAAGCAGCCCATGGACTGTGAGACCATGGACTATATGTTGTGCAGGCCTGGTCAAAGGACATGAAAAGGTAGTTTTTAGAGAGAGAAATCAAAGTTATCAATATCCACATAAAGTGCTTTCTCACTAATAATTAGAGAAATGCAAATTGAAATAATTCTAAGATACCACCTCACTCCCATCAGATCAGCTAAGATGATTTTATAAAAGGAAAATTACAAATACTAGGTGGCATGTGAGAAAACAGGTACACTAATGCACTGTTAGTGGGGCTGTGAACTAGTTTAACTATTGTGGAAACAATTTGAAACACAATGACGCACTACAATTCCAAAGAACTCATAATGAAACATACTACTAACCTCCAGATACAAAACTGATGGTCTCAGAGTATAAATTGAAGTATCATTTTTTTCTCCTTCATTTTTTGCTTTTCTTTTTTGGGGAACAGGGGCACATGGCTAATATGGAATTTTGTTTTACATAACTTTATATATTTGTAATGGATTTTGTTTTTCTTGCTTTCTTATGATTGGGGAAAGTGGAAGAAAAGACTTTGGAACTGGAAAAAAATTTAAAAAAGAAATTCAAAAGTTAGATTTAAATGAATAAATATTTTACCTCAGGAAAAAACAAACAAACAGACAAAAAAGAGTTCACAGGATCAAAGATCTAGAGCTAGAAGGAGCCTGGGAGGTAAAGTCATCTGGTGCAATCACCTCATTTTTCAGAGAACACTGCAGTCAAAGTAGTTTAAGGTACTTAGATAAGGTACCCAAGATTATACAGATAGCAAATGGTAGAGCAATATCCAAAATTATTCCCATGTCTCCAAGTTCATCTCTCTTATTACTGTACCATACTACCTGCCTCCTTAAGTGACTGTAAGTTCACACATCTGGTAAGTAGAAGGGACTTAAAACCAGATCCTTAAATTCAGCTTTCCTTCTCTCCACTCACACAACTACACTAGTAGTTCAGCCTCTCATCACCCTAACTTGGATTAGTGGATTTTTATCAGTCCCCCTATTTCAAGTCTCTCCCCACACCAATGCAATACACACTCTACTTCTAAGTAATTTTTCTTAAGCAGAATTATAAACATATCAACCTCCTTCTCCACCTCCCCACTAAATGTCAATGGCTCTAAATAGAAAGTCTTGTGTTTGGCATTTAGCATTCCTCACAATATGTTCCCTTCTGTCCTTTCCAGTCTTCTTGCACTTTACTAACCTACATAAACTCTACAATCCATCCATGCTTGCTATTCCTCACATATGACACTCCATCTCCTAACTCCATGTTTTTCACTGGCTACCTACCATCCCTGAAATATTCTTAGTTTCTCTAGCTTACAACATGAGTCAGCTCAAATTACCCCCTTCTGTAGGAGTCCTTTCCTCGTTCTTTCTCGTGTTTTCTCTTATAAGGGAAAACTCTAGATTTCATGCATGCACATAGTTTATTTATATTTTGTCTCCCACATTAGAATTTGAGCTTCTTGAGGGCAGGGGACATTTTTTGCCTTTTTTTTTGTTTTTGTTTTTGTTTTTTTTGCATAATTCCTGACATACAGTAAGCACTAAATAAAAGCTTACCAACTGACTGATACAGTCTAGTGCTATACTACATAGCGTATTTCAGAACAGGAGTTAGTCTTCTTATTGTTTTGAAGGCAGAGTCTATATTTCCTACTGATGCCTCAAAAAGAAAAAAATTGATGATCTCAAGAAAAAAGTAAGACTCTAGAAGGTCTTAGAATTTTGATAAGGTTTTAAAATTCGTTTTATTTGTATATTCAGTCTTTCCTCAACCAATCTTTGCAAAATGTTGAATATATTCTCCTCTTAATAAATTATGGTAAATTATGGTGTCCCCTTGTCCCCTCCCCAGGAATTTCACATAAATACTATTTTCTAATTCACTAGACATAATCTGCCAGAGACACAATAGGGTTATTTTTTTGGAGGTGGAGAGTTCTTCCCCCATTTTTATAGCCACTAAGAAATGACATAAATAAGAATACGCCACCCCAGAACTTGTGTGCTGCCAAAGTAAAATGAAATCTAGCGTTAAAAGTTCCAATTTTTACTCAAAACTGTGACAATGTGAATTTTAAAATTGACTTCTAAAGTTAGTAAAGTAGATTTCCTAATCCTTAACTAATAGCACACAGATGGCTACCTGCGTCAAAGCTATGGGTATGCATGTGTTTTAACAAGTTTTCATTTAGAGCCTTCTTTTTGATTTAGGATGATGGTAGGTTTGGGTTTCAAAGAGAAATGTATACCCCTCTTCATCACTCCTATACTCAATTTTATTCTCCTTTCCAAATATATCTACTTGGATTGAAGAGCTTGGCCTTTTGCTCAGAGTAGCCTCTGTTTTAATTCATTTTAATTCAGCAAACAATTGAGTAGCAGGCATTCTTCTTTACAGAACTGGCCATTCTCATGAGCCCCTGTGTAATTTTCTCTTGGACATTAGAGTCAGGTCCTTGTAGTGAGAAGAAAACTAGATTAGGATTTGGGAAACCTGAATTAAAATCCCAATTTTGTCACAAGTTATCTATGTAATCTTGAGCAAGTCATTTCCCTTCCCTGGACCTTATTTTTCTGCTCTTTTAAAAAAGGACTAATACTCCAGGGTATCTAAGACAACAGTTTTCCTTTTAATAAACAGTGCAAATCTTTTTTTGTTAAAGTTAAAACCTATATATGGGACATGCTGTTAATGTTTAACATGGCTCTCTGGTGGGGAAGGCTGTAGGAATCTACATTATTCACATATTTTCCATCACTATTTTGTTCTAAACAATCAACAAAACAATAAAGAATACTCCAATGTGATGATTTTTTGAAGTGTAAATGCTCATACTAGAAATTAAACAAACAGCTCTCAGCAGCCAGTAACACTCAGCTCCCTTACACCTTTGCCTGTGTGCCACAATCTGTGCCCCTTTTCTGTCTGTCTAAAGAACCCCTGGAGTAGGGGTTCTTTAGATGTGTCACCAAATCATTGGGCAGTGTAATCTAGCTCACAGATACCTTTGACTGTTTTTTAAATGTATGAAATACAAAATATTACAATGTAAGCCAACTCTACTAAAATGTAGTTATTAAAAAATTAAGTCTATGGATCCCAATTTAGCGGCCCCTACTCTAGAGTATGGTTGGGAGAAGAAATGAAGCCCCAGTCCTACAAGGACCTAAGAAAGAATAAAGAGAAGCAGGCATTGTCAATAAAGAGGCTATCCTCATCTTCTTATGCAAAGGCCTCATCTTTAGCATGAGTCTTGGAACCTCTAAGGAAACATATTACATAAAAGCAAAATATTGAATATTTGATTCAAGTGACAAGGGTAAATAAAAGAAATCTTGTTCCTGACTGCTCACTTCAACAACCTTGCACTGGGGTAATTTATCTTCAAGATCCTGCAAAACAGTGCTTTTTTCCCAAGTCTCCCAAACATTTATTTTATTTCCTTTTATAATTGAATTTTACCTTTCCATTAAGAAAAATGAATTTTACCTCCATCCACTTCTCCCCACTAAGAAAAAAGAAAGAAAACAAAGGAAAGAAAGCAAAAGCCTTGTGACAAATATGAAGAGTCAAAAAAAAATTACTACACTGACCATGTCCAAAAAATGTATCTCATTCAGTTCCCTGATTCTATCAGCTCTCTGTTACCCAAGATGTACTTTTAACCAATCAATCACCAAGTATTTACTAAGTGCCTACTATGATCCAGGCACCATGCAAGAGCTGGAGAACCAAATTGAAAGAAAATACAAAGAATCAAACAAACAATACCTCCTGCCAGAGAGCTTCCATTCCAAATAGGCCATCTGTTCCCATTGCCCTCCTTGGAAGCCATTCCAATTCCAGAAAAACAAAAACTCCTGGAGGGCAGGAACTGTTAACTTTCTTTTCTTTATATCCCAAGCAAATAGTACAGAACCTGACACAATGAAAGAATTTACAAAATGCTCATTGAATTGGACTGTATTAAATCAATTGGATTTCTGTACCCTTATCTTTGTTCAGGCTGTGTTTTCCGTTTCAAATGTCCTATTTCTTCATCTATAGTTACTTAAATTAAGGAAATGGCATGGTACAGGGGGAAAAGTGCTAACTCTGGAATCAGAAGACCTGGATTCAGAGCTTACCTCCCATGATCATTAATTGTGTAATCTTGGATAAAAAATAAAACCAAAAAATTTGAGTCCTCATTCTTCATCTGAAAATGAAATGACATCTGAGGTTCCTTGCATCTCTATATTTAGGATGCTATTATTCATAAATCCTGTCCATTGCTCAAGCCTTCACTCAAGCTTTTCCAGGTCCCTCCAGTATGATAGTGTTCTCCTCCACCTCAATTCATCATATTTACTCAAATCACCTTGTAATATATACACACACATATATACATGCACACACACACATACATATGTGTATATGTGCATACATACACAAGTATTTATTTGCATATACATGTATATATGGGCATAGATATATACACATATATGTGCATTTACATATATGCATGTTTTCTCTCTCCGTTCCCATAAGTAGAATATAATCCTGAGAATAGACACTGTTTCCTTTTTATCTTTGTACCCCCAGTGCTTATTTCACACAGTATTCCATATATTGTAAGAGATATTTAATAAATATTTATTGTATTGAAGTCTCCCACAACTCCAAACTGCATTGTTCTCTCTGCCTTCTGCCACAAGTAATAATCATAATGCACATTTATAGGTGGCTTACAAATTACTTTCCATTCCAAGAATCCATGAGAAAGTCACTTTGATAACTGCATGACTTAAAGAGTATGGGAGGGGCAGCTAGGTGTCTCAGTGGGTAGAGCTCTGGCCTTGGAGTCAGGAAGACCTGAGTTCAAATATAGCCTCAGACCAAACACTTGACACTTACTAGCTGTGTGACCCTGGGCAAGTCACTTAACCCCATTGCCTCATCAAAAAAAAAAGAGCATGGGAATCCTATCCATTGATACACACCTCAAATGGGGAGAGCTATACTCACATAAACCCACTCATGGGGCTCTGATCTGTGTAATGTGGCATTCAAACATCATCATTGTCACTTCCATAGAATTGGTTCATGAACATAAATTTTTATAGCTATAGGAGAAGTCATTCAGTATGTTGTACTCTCATTCTATAGGTTTGGAGAATTTAGGAATGAAAGAGACCTCAAATGTCCTCTGGTCCCACCCCTGTCAGTTTACAGATGAGGAAAATGAGATCTTGAGAAGGTAAATGCCTTTCTCAAGAGCACCCAGAGAACAAGAAGCAGATGTAGAACTTTAATTCAATTCCTCTAATTCCAGATTCCATGTCGTCCCCACCTTTTACTCTTCATTATTAGCAATGACATCAAACTCCAAGGGAGGCTTAGATAGTGATGAAAGAATAGCAACTCAAACTTCTTTTGTCACTCTTTTGTAGCATTCCCCTGGGATGATTGTGCCAATTCCCACTCTTACAGGTAGGTCAGGTCCCAGAGGACAGTGAACTATTTCTCTACTCAGGGATTTAGGAGATGAAGGGTTGAGAGTTTTTTCTAGTTGTTGAACATGACCCACTATCCCATTAATTAATTTGTAGAAAAATGTAGTTACTGAGGCTGTATAGTAAGAACAATTATTTAAACAATTTATTTAAACAATCATTTCCCCCCCCAAAAAAAAAAAGCCTGTGATACTCTTTCACAAGTACACATAAGAATCTAGGGGAAAGTGGGATTAAGTTTAGAAATTTCATAACTCCTGGTTTCTGGAAATCCTTTTATCTCTTTATGCAGTCTCAATGTCTCCTAAATAATAAAACTGTTGGTTAGAGAAGCACATAACCATGTTATGAGATGAGGCAATAGTATGGTAATTCTTCTCTAGGCAGCTTTTGGAAAGGAACAAATCCTTCTTGAAAACTGTCCCACCTTCTGTTCCTCTCATCTTCCTTTCCGTCCAAAGTGGCAGATGAGGAGCAATTAATATTCACACTGCATTGGTATAAAATAAGTCAAGGTACTCTCAGACCCATTATCCCATATTTTCCTTATAAGACCCCTAGTAAGTAAGCAGGACAGGTATGATTAGTCCCATGTCATTGAGGCACAATAGAACAGGCCTGCACAAAATATGACTTGTGGGCTACTTACAGCCTTCCAAAAGATTTCTGGTGGCCTGCAAGAACTGTAGGGTTCCCAGTGAACACTCTCCTCTTTGTCACATGACCCGCAGCAACATACAGTTGTCAGTCTGTCTCTAGTCTAACCTATCTGCAGCCCAAAGTTTAGCCTATTTTAATTTTGGCCTTACTTACTGCCAAGTTTTGCAGGTCTGCAATAGAAGCTCAAAAGAAGGGAAATGACATCAAGAAGAAAGAAAATGGCAGTCAAAACTCAAACCCAATTCTTCTGACTCCTAGTCCAACACACTTTTCATCACATCACAGTCTATAGCTTGAATTGGTGTAGGGGGAAAATTAACATTTTGTTTCTAAGGGATACAATGTGAAATACTACAAAGACTGCTGGTTCTTTCATCAGAAAAGTTAGGTTCAAATTCAGGTTCAAATCCCATGCCTGATGTTTACTACTTGTGTGACCTTGAAAAAGTTGCTTAAACTCCCTGGTTTCAGTTTCCTCAACCACAAAATGAGGGAGTTGGATGATTTGGCCTTTTGTGTCTCTTCCAGCTTCAAGTTCATGTTACTATGATCTTCCTCACCTCAAGCTCTGATGGTTGAAGAAAAAAACAAAAGAATTCAGCTGTATTAAGCCCTATAACCTCAGTCATAAATCTTTTAAGATAAGTAAAGAACATGCTTTCTTCATACATGTATGGGATATTTGTAACCCTGGCCAAATCACTCAAGCTGTTCTACTCCTCAGTTTTCCCATATTCAGTTGGGTATAATCTTCATACATATATATATAGACACATACCTGTTGTCTATATTATAATGTTGTTGCCAAGTTCTAATCACATAATGGATGTGAGATCCTTTTGGAAAATACAGTATGCTATCCAAATATGAGAATTGTTATCATTCTGCTTATCATAGCTTAAGCCCAAGGAGAAGAAGAATTGTCAGCAGCAGATCCAAGAAGGATCTACAGCCAATATTAGCAGAAAACTATTGAGCACAGGACAGGGGAATGTAGAAAGACATATGAAGCCTAGCGATGAGATGTGTGATGTCATGGAACACTTTCAAGGAAAATTGAGTGATAACTAGATGGATAAGACACCCAAACAGGATTCTGCAGTGTGACTGAACATAGTTTAAAGCCTGGCAAGGGAACTTGATTTGGATGGAAGGTACAAATAGTAAGTGGCTACATCTTCCCGCCAGATGACTAGTACTCTTCTGGTCCAGAATACCTGATTGGAACCAGCAAAGTGTGTGTGTGTGTGTGTGTGTGTGTGTGTGTGTGTGTGTGTGACAGAGAGACAAAGACAGACAGATAAAGAGACAAAAAGAGACAGAGAGAGACAGATACAGGGAGACAAAGGGGCAAAGACAGTGACATGAAGACACAGAGAGAGCTAAAGAGAGAAAAAGAGAAAGGGGGGATAGAAAGAGGCAGAGAGACATGGAAAGAGACAGACTGAAAGAAGGGGGAGGTAGTGAAAAGGAATAATAATTGAATCCATGTGTTGGGAGGTGCAGGAATATTCTTCATGGAGTCAGCTCCGCCATGGATCCAAGGCTCATGTTGACTCCAAGATTCTTTCACACCAGCTCTATCCTGACTACTGACAATTCCATTCTAGAATTGTTGTGAATTTAGGTCAGGAATAGACTACAAGAGTGGGGACAATGTATTTTGGCCTGACTACCATTTGCCACAACCTCACTGAACTAGAGTTCATGGCATATGAACTGGGGATGTTTAGTCTAGAGAAAAGAAGACTTGGGGGGGGCGGGATATTATAGCTGTCATGAAATGCTTGAAAGGTGGTCGTGTGATAGAGGGATTAAATTTGTTCTGTTTAGCTCCAGAGAACAGAACCAGGGTCAATGGGTAGAAGTGGCTAATTTAGGCTTGATATCAAGAAAAACTTCCTCACATTTAGAGCTATTGAAAAAATGGAATGTGTTGACTCAGAAAATGGTGGATTCCCTTTTACTGGAAGGATGAATGACCACTTGTCCCACAGGTTGGAGAGGAGTTCTGTTGGATGTGTTGGCCCCTGAAGTCCCTTTTGACATTCTGCACTTCTTCATGCCTAATTTTGCAACATACTTTTGCCAAATCAAACCATACTTAAACTTTAAGATCAGTTTATAAAGCAAAAGAGACAAAAATATAGAAATAAACTCATAGGCAAAAGAATCAGATTGTAAAGTGCAGTCCTACTGACCAAAAGAACATCATATATGCCTCTCCACCAGAGCTACCTGACATTCGCTATCCACCAGTTCAAAGGTTTTCACTGTGTCTCCCACCTTATCAGTACATTGCTAGCCCATGCTTGGGAAAGATATATATAAAGCAAAGACAAATTGAGGAAGCAAGACAAACATACATAACACTTGGTATATTTAAACTTTTTTTTTCAGCACTGACTTGTAAAGCATTAGAATTAGTTCATGTGCTGGGGAAGATAAGGAAATTAGATGTCACATTTCCTCTGCTTATAGAGCTCTCTTTCTGGGACTGCAAGGTAAGATACTTGCTAAATCGTGTTGTACAGAGTATAAATGCCAGGAGAGTGGATAAAAGGCCATGAGTAGTCAAGGAAGGCTTTATGGAAGTAGGAGAGACATAGAGACAGAGAAAGAGACAGAGAGAGAAACAGAGAGAGTAGAGAGACAGAGAAAGAGTTAGTTGTTGTTTAGGCATTTTAGTCACGCCTGACTCTTCATGATCCCATTTGGGGTTTTCTTGACAAAGATATTGGAGCATTGCCATTTCCTTCTCAAGCATATTTTACAGATGAGGAAACTGAGGCAAAGAGGGTTAAATGACTTCCCCAGGGTCACATTGCCAGATTTGAACTCAGGTCTTCCTGCATCCAGGTCCAGAGAGTGCATTTATTAAATATATGTGATGTGCTAGGCACTGTGCCAAATGCTGGTATACAAATACAAGCAAGGGGGCAGCTAGGTGGCTCAGTGGATGGTAGCACCAGCCCTGAAGTCAGGAGGACCTGAGTTCAAATCCAGCCTCAGACCAAACACTTAACACTTACTAGCTATGTGACCCTGGGCAAGTCACTTAACCCCAATTGCCTAAAAAAAAAATACAAGCAATGTAGTCCTTGTTCTCAAGGAGCTTACATTATTATGGAAAAGGAAGAATATACAAAGCAGAGCTGGGAAGGTTGTAGGTCGCATGATGATCTATCAAAATCCAGGGTGGTTCCAAGGGCAGAGCCCAATTTTTTCCAGCCAGGAGGGAGAGATGATGTTCTAGTGAAATTGAGTAGAAGCAGCATAGCTGGAGGAGTCCAAGAAATGAATGTAGTAAACTTCAAAGGAAAGGTGACTGAGACAGGGGTATGGCATGGAATTGGCAATGAGGACAAAGAAGCCTCCCTATTCTTCCTCTTGATCCCACAGAATCTGAGTTAGGGCATGAGAAAAGATACATCTAATACTGGAGAGAGAGCCTGGGATGTGGTATCTTCTGAAGAGAACTTGGTTTCCTCTAGGGCTGCTTTGCCTCAAGGAGAGCTATAAATCTAAGTTGATTAACTCCCCTAGGCTCAGGAGAAGGGCCTCTGGAGAGTTTACTAGGTGTCTGTTCCTGGTGGAAGCAGGTAAGTAAAAAGTAAGAAGAAGCTGCTGAGAGGGCAAGATGTAGGATTGTGTAGGCCTTGGATCTGGTCCTGATCCAGGGCTAAGTTTGGTAGCAGGAGATTTCAGTCTGTGGTCTCGCTCTTGAAATTTGAGGTTTGTTCTGTGTTTATATATGTGTGTGTGGTTGAGGGGGTAGAGCTACTTCCTGTCACCATGTCTGGTCCTAGTGGTAAAGTAGTGGGGGTTCAGACAGGAATATTTTCATCCTGGTACTAATCAGAAGCTGTTGACTGCATACATGACAGCCAGCTTATTTATTTTTTGTTCTCAGCTTGAAAGCTATGGGATAGGGATAGAAATTTCAGGAAATTGTCATATATTTGTTCATTTTAACATTAGAAAAATGTATGTGCAGCTGACAGGAAAACACCGGAACGTAGGTGTAGGGAAGTGATAGATTGGGAGGCAGAGAAATCAAGCACATCCCACCTCTACACTGTGCAACCTGAGGCAACTCATGCATTCTCCTCTAGGCCTGTTTGTTTTTTCCCATAGGTAAAATGAGTATTAGACCTATGATTTCTAAGGTCCTTTATACCTCTAAGTCTGCAATTCTTCTAGGATCACATACTATGATCTAAAGTGTCTTCCTTTGAAGCTCTGTCTATTCTACTCTATTCCATTCTATTCTATGCTATTCCATTCCATTCCATTCCATTCCATTCCATTCCATTCCATTCCATTCCATTCCATTCTATTCCATTCCATTCCATTCTATTCTGTTCCATTCTCTTCTGTTCCATTCCGTTCTGTTGTGTTCTGTTCTGTTTCATTCTGTCCTGTTCTATTCTGTTCTGTTCTGTTCTATTCTACTCTACTCTGTTCTCCTCTCCTCTCCTCTCCTCTCCTCTCCTTCCTCTCCTCTCCTCTCCTCTCCTCTCTTCTCCTTTCCTCTGTTTTATTCTATTCTATTCTATTCTATTCTATTCTATTCTATTCTATTCTATTCTATTCTATTCTATTCTATCCTATTCTATCCTATCCTATCCTATCCTATCCTATCCTATCCTATCCTATCCTATCCTATTCTATCCTATTCTATTCTATTCTACTCTATTCTATTCTATTCTATTCTATTCTATTCTATTCTATTCTATTCTATTCTATTCTATTCTATTCTATTTCTAAGAAGTCTTCCTAACTTTTTATGTTCTGAGATTCAGTTCAGGTCAAGTCAATGCATCCTAAAAAACATCATGCTCCTAATACATGCAAAACCTACACTATGTTACTATAAACTATTATGCTAAAGATACAAAGATATAAGCAAAATAGTCCCTGTCTTCAAGGGACTTACATTCTACTGGAGAGATAAACAATGTACACAATTGATTCAAATTGTCAATGGGACTGAAACCAGCCTCTAACCTGTTGGAGGCTAGAGCTAAACAGAGCAGGCTAGGAACAGGAGAGTCAGGACACAAACAGATGTTTAATTTCAAAATGAGGAAATGCTTGCAAGAGGAAGTCCTCCTGAGGAGAAGGGCTTAACATGCTGGGGCAAGGCAGTGCTTTATACATACATACATACATACATACATACATACATACATACGTACATACGTACGTATGCTTGTATGTGTATATGTATATATGTATGCACGTGTGGCATATGTATACACATGTGTGTGTGCATGTGTGTGTATATGATCTGGACCATGACATAATCATTCTTAGGTCTTGAGTAGCTATTCCCATGGCAGGCTCATGTGTGGACAATGCAAGCATTCCTGGATCCTGTGGGAACAGTGTCCAAGTTGATTTGTCTCACAGACACAAAAGAACTGGAGTTAGCATGGCAGAACAAGATTGCAACACCTGGTTCAGTTCACTTAGTTGTTACACAAGCATAGGGATCGTGAGCATGTCAAGAGAGGTGATGGATGGCTTTAGGCTGCAGGACATTGGCTCCCAGGTCTCTGGGAAATAGGGGGCATAAATCCCTCAGTGAACATCCAGTGTGGGTCAAAGCAATACACTTTGCCAGAGCATGAGATCATCTGGAGCACAAAGGATTGTTGTTATGCGAAGCTCAGGGCACGGCCTATTTGCTGGGCCTTAGCTCTGGGAAGCAGGATGTCTCCAAATAGCTTGACAAAATCACAAGCATTTATTAAATCCTTACTAGTTCCAAACATGTGCTAAGCACTGGGAATGCAAATACTATCAGAAATAAAGCCCCTGACCTCAAGGAGTTTATATATTAATGGGAGAAAATAATACATAAAAGGCTGGGAGAAGAGGGGAAAGAGATGAAGGTACCTGTTGGGGAGAATGTTGTGGAGGAAGTCTGGGAGAGTCAGCAGTTCAACCTGATCAGAAATGAAGATGTGGATAGTCTGGATGTATTCTAAAATAAAGGTTCTTGGAGGAAGAGAGAGAGGCTAAAAGGGAAGAGGATGCTTTTGATGTGTGAAGCTGAGGGGAAAAGTGATCTTCTGGAGTGAAGAGGTTTCTAATGCATTATAAACAAAGCCTGAGAGAATCAAAAGGAGAGTAACAAAGACCAAGTAATTATAGTGCCAGCAAAATTAAAGAGACAGACAATTAACAATAACAATTAATAATAAGGGATGAAGATCCAGCAAGGCTTCTAGGTGTTCCTCCTGTGCCTTGCAGACAGATTGAGTGTTGTGTGATGTAAACAGGAAGAAGGTGTGCATCCCAAGCATAGGGTATGGCTCATGTGAAGACTAGGAGGAGAAAAAAGTGCTGAGTTCAGGAAACAGTCCAATTTGGCTGGAATGGAGAGCCTGTGATAGGGAGTAGTATAAATTCACAACATAAGTTTTTTGGCAGTTGTGTGAAGAATGGATTGGAAAAGGTGAAAGCTATTACAGTGGTTTCAGGACAGGAGTGATAAGAGTTTGAACCAGGCTGGTGGCCATGTGGATAGAGAAAGAGTTGATGTAAGAGATATTGTAGATGAAGACTTAAGATATGATAGCCATTTGGTCATAGAAGGTGAGGAAACGGGTTGAGAAAAGGTGTGACTTCGTGGTTTCAAATCTGGATGATAGGGAGAAGGATGATACCTTCAACATAAATAAGAATATTTGGATTAGGGGTGAGTTTAAGAGGTGAAGATAATGAATTTATATTTTGGAAATATTGAGTTTGTGATACCTCAGGATATCTGAGGTACTATCCAACAAGCGAATGGCTATGCCTTAATGAAGTTCAGGAGATAAATTAAGGCTAGATATATAGATTTAAAAGTCAAATACATAGAAATGCTACTTAAATCCATGGGAACTGATGGTATCTTTTTTTTCCATTTAATAGTATTTTATTTTTCCCATTATATGTAACGATAGTTTGCAACATTCATTTTTATAAGATTTTTGAGCTCCAAATTTTTCTCCCTCCCAAAGACAGCAAGCAATCTGATATAGGTTATACATGTACAATCTTGATAAACAAATTTCTGCATTGTTCATGTTGTGAAAGGAGAATCAGAACAAAAGGGGAAAACCATAAGACAGAAAAAAAAGTTTAAATAGTATGCTTCAAAGTCCAGATTCCATAGTTCTTTCTCTGGATGTGGCTAGTATTGTCATGGATCACTATATTGCTGAGAAACGCTAAGTCTATCATAGTTGATTATCGCACAATGTTGCTGTTACTATGTGCAAAGTTCTTCTGGTTCTGCTCACTTCATTCAGCATCAGTTCATGTAAATTGTTTCAGATTTTTCTCGAATCTACCTGCTCATCATTCCTTATACAATAGTATTCCATTACATTCATATACCACCACTTGTTCAGCCATTACCCAATTGATGGGCATCCCCTTAATTCCCAATTCTTTGCCACCACAAAAAGAGCTGCTATAAATATTTTTGTACATGTGGGTCCTTTTCCCATTTTTATGATCTCTTTGGGATACAGACCAAGTAGTGGTATTGCTAGATCAAAGGATATCACAGTATTATAGCACTTTGGGCATAGTCCCAAATTGTTTTCCAGAATGTTTGGATCAATTCACAACTCCACCAACAACACATTACTGTTCCAATTTTCCCACATCTTCTCCAATATTTATTATTCACCTTTTTTGTCATATTAGCCAATCTGATAGGTGTAAAATGGAACTTCTGAGTTGTTTTAATTTGCATTTCTCTAATCAATAGTTATTTAGAGCATTTTTTCATATGACCATAGATAACTTTAATTTGTTCATGTGAAATCTGCCTGTTCATATCATTTGACTATTTATCAATTGAGGAATGCCTTATATTCTTCTAAATTTGACTCAGCTCTCTATATGTTTAAGAAATGAAGCCTTTATCAGAACACTGCCTATAAAAATTGTTTCCCAGCTTTCTGCTTTCCTTCTAATCTTGGTTGCATTGGTTTTGCTTGTGCAAACCTTTTTAATTTCATGTAATGAAAATTATCCATTTTGCAGTTCATAATATTCTGTTTGGTCACAAATCCTTCCCTTCTCCATAAATTTGACAGGTAAACTATTCCTTGCTCTCCTAAGTTATTTATGATATCAACCTTCATGTCTAAATCTTGTACCTATTTTGACCTTATCTTGATATATGGTGTGAGATGTTGATCTATATCTAGTTTCTGCCATACTATTTTTTGGTTTTCCCAACAGTTTTCATCAAATAGTGAGTTCTCATCCCAGAAGCTGGAGTTTTTGGATTTATCAAACTGTAGATTACTATAGTCATTTACTATGACTATATGTAATGACTGTAGTAATTTACTATTGCATCTTGTGTACCTAACCTATTCTACTGATCTACCACTCTATTTCTTAGCCAGTACCAAATAGTTTTAATGATTGCTATTTCGTAACATAATTTTAGGTCTAGTATGGCTAGGCCATCTTCCCTTGCATTTTTAAAATCAATTTACTTGATATTCTTGATCTTTTGCTCTTCCAAATGAATTTTATTATTTTTTTAGCTCTATAAAATGAAATTTTTGGTGGTTTGATTGGTACAGCCTTGAATTTAGTTAATTTAATTAAAATTAACTTGGGTAGAATTGTCATTTTATTATATTACCTCAGCCCACCCGTGAGCAATTGATATTTTTCCAACTGTTTAGATCTGATTTTATTTATATAAAAAGTGCTTGTAATTGTGTTCGTATAGTTCCTGGATTTGTCTTGGCAGGTAGGTTTCCAAATATTTTATATTGTCCACAGTTATTTTAAATGGAATTTCTCCATCTCTTGCTGCTGGGCTTTGTTGGTAATATATAGAAATGCTGATAATTCATGTGAGTTTATTTTATGTCCTGCAAATCTGCTAAAGTTGTTAAGTATTTCAAGTAGTTTTTTAGTTGATTCTTGTAGGATTTTCTAAGTGTACCATCATATCATCTGCAAAGAGTGATAGTTTTGTTTCCTCACTGACAATTCTAATTCCTTCAATTTTGCTTTCTTCTCTTATTGCTAAAGCTAACATTTCTCATACAATATTGAATAATAGTGGTGATAATGCACATCCTTTCCTCACCCCTGATCTTATTGGGAAAGCCTCTAGCTTACCCAAGTTACAGATAATACTTGCTGATGGTTTTAGTTGGATACTCCTTATCATTTTAAGGAAAACTTAATTTATTCCTATGCTCTCTAATGTCTTTAATAGGAATGGGTGCTATATTTTGTCACAAGCTTTTTCTGCATCTATTGAGATAATCATATGATTTCTGTTAGATTTTTTTTGATTGATATGGTCAATTATACTAATAGTTTTCCTAATATTGAATCAGCCCTGCATTCCTGATATAAACCCTACCTGCTCATAGTGTATTATCCTCATGATAAATTGCTATAATTTCTTTGTTAATATTTTATTTAAAATGTTTGCATCAAGATTCATTACAAAAATTGTCCATAATTTTTTTTCTGTGTCTTGGCTCTTCCTTCTCCAGCTTTTAACCTTTATTTTGTGTATATCTATCTGCTTCAAATGGGTTTCTTGTAAACAATATATTATATGATTTTGGTTTTTAATCCACTCTGCTCTCTGCTTCCACTTTATGGGAGAATTCATCATATTCACATTAACATTCACAGTTATGATTACTAACTGTGTATTTCCCTCCATCCCATTTTCCCTCTCATTTATACTTTTCTCTCTCCTTTCACCATCCCTCCTCACCAGTGCTTTGCCTCTGACCACTGACTCTCTCAATCTACCCTCCAATCACCCCCTTTTCTTTCCCCTTTCTCCTCCTACTTTTGCCCTCCCTTATGCTCTCCTTTCTGTCACTCCCTCCCTTTTTTCCTCTATCCCCTCCTAGTCCCCTATAGGGTAAGATAACTTTCTCTACCCAACTGAGTGTGTATGTTATTCTCTCTTTGGGCCAAATCTGATGAGAGTAAGATTCAAACAGTTTTCACCCTCTCCTTTCCCTCCCTCTACTGTAAGAGGTCTTTTGAGCCTTTTCATATGATGTAATTTATCCTATTCTCTCTCCCCCTTTCCTCTTCTCCCAATACAATACTTTTTTCACCCCTTTTTATATTATCAAATCAAAGTCAACTTATAACCCACAACCTCTGTCTATGTATATTCCTTTTAACTGCAGTAATAGAGGTACAGTTCTCAAGAGTTACAAGTATCATCTTCCTGTGTAGAGATGTAAATAATGTGAATAATGTTTTTTTCTCCTGTTTACCTTTTTATGATTCTCTTGAGTCTTATATTTGAAGATCCAACTTTCTGTTCAGCTCTAGTCTTTATATCAGGAAAGGCTGAAAGTCCCCTATTTCATTGAATATTCATCTTTTCTTCTGAAAGATTATGCTAAATTTTGCTGGGTAGTTGATTCTTGGTTGTAATGCAAGCTTTTTTACCTTCTGGAATATCATGCTCTGAGCCCTTGGATTGTTTAATGCTAAGTCCTGTGTAATCCTAACTATGGCTTTTTGCTATTTGAATTGTTTCTTTCTGGCTGCTTGCAGTATTTTCTCCTTGACCTGATAATTCTGGAATTTGGCTACAGTATTCCTTGGAGTTTTCATTTTGGGATCTCTTTCAGGAGGTAATCAGTGGATTCTTTCAATTATTATCATTTTACCCTCCAGTTCTCAGGTATCAAGGCAGTTTTCCTTGATAATTTCTTGAAAGATGCTGTCCAGGCTCTTTTTTGTGATCATGGCTTTCAGGTAGTCCAATAATTCTTATCTGTTTTACAGGTCAGTTGTTTTTCTAATGAGGTATTTTACATTTTATTCTTTTTTTTCCATTCTTTTGATTTTGTTTGATTCTTGATGTCTCATAGAGTCATTAGCTTCTACTTGCTCAATTCTAATTTTTAAGGAATTATTTTCTTAAGTTAGTTTTTTCATTTGGCTGATTCCACTTGTTAAGGACTTGTTTTCTTCAATGGATTTTCTTTTTCATTTGCCCAATTATATTTTTTAAAGAATTGTTTTCTTCAATCAGTTTTTGTCCTTCCTTTTCCAATCTGCTAATTCTCTTTTGCATAACTCTCATTTCTTTTCCTGACTTTTCTTCTATCTCTCTGATTTTTAAAATGCTTTTTGAGCTCTTCCATGAAAGATTTTTGGGCTTGAGCCCAATTCATATTCCCCTTTGAGGCTTCACATGCAGGCATTTCAACATTGTTGTCCTCTTCTGAGTTTGTGTTTTGATCTTCTCTGTTGTCATAGTAGCTGTCTGGTTTTTTTGCTCATGTTTTAGTCTTTCATGACTTTTAAAGTTGAACTCTGCTCCTGGGGCACAGAGGGTACTGTCCTAAGTTTCTTATGCTGGGAGCCAGGGTCCTGGTCACTGGCTTTCTTCACTGGGGCCCCTGGTGCTGGCCATTTGCTCACTATGCTAGGGTGTCCCAGGCTGAGTCATGCCCGTTGTGCCATGGCTTCCAGAGCTGGCAGTTTGACTTCTGTGCTTAACCTAGAAGCCTCACAACTGGCCTGCTGTGCCACTGGTCTGCTTAGCCCAGACCATAGGGCCTTAGTTGCTGATCTGTGCTATGGCTAAGAGCCTCCTACTGGCTTGCCCAGACACCATCTGTGCTGGCCTGTGCTCCACTTTTACCCAAGTGAGGCAGACCTTTCCTGAAGTCTTTCTAAGTTACCTTACACTGGAAAATTGTTTCACTCCATCTTTTTGTAGGTTTGTCACTCTAGAATCTGTTTAGAAGCTTGATTTACCATTGTTTCTGGGGGAAACTAGGGAGAGCTCAGACAACTTTCTAGCTCCTCTTCTCCATATTGACTCCACCCCTTCTGATGAGATCTTAACAAGACTAATAGTAGATAGATAGATAGATAGATAGATAGATAGATAGATAGATAGATAGATAGATAGAGATAGATAGATAGATAGATAGATAGATAGATAGATAGATAGATAGATAGATAGAACAGACAAAAGTAAAAGAAAGTAAAGGAGAAGAGAATAGAATACAGAGTCCTGGAAAGTATCCACATTTAGAGGGCAGGAGATAAAAGGTGATCCAGCAATGAATAAGAGAAGGAGCAAGCGATCAGACCAGTAGGAATAGAACCAGGGGAGAGTAATGTTATGGAAGCCAAGGAACAATAGTTCAAGAGAAGGTGGTGGTCAACAGTATCAAAAGATGCAGAAAGTCAAAGAACCTCAGGACTGGGAAAGGACCATCAAGTTTAGCAGTTGAAATCAGTGATAACCTTAACAGGTCTTATAAACTTTATGAACTTTAAAAAAAAATCAGTATCATTTGTTTCTTTCATAATTCTACATATTTTATTTTATGCATTTAAAACCAATATTCTGAGAAGGGATCCATAGGCTTGCCCAGAATGCCAAAGAAGTTCATAACTCACAAAAAAGCCAGGAAGTCCTACTTTAAAAGGAGCTATTTCATTTAAGGAGTGGGTTCAGAAGTCAAACTAAAAGAAATTAAGAAATGAGAGGGTGGAGAAGAAGCAGTAGCACATTGCGGACAATTCTTTCTAGGAGTTTGACAGTAAAATGGAGAAGAGAGATTGGAAGATTGCTTTAAGGAATGGCTAGGTCCCATGAAAGTCTCTTTTAGGTTGGGGTAGACTAGAATATGTTTTTAGGCAGCAGGGATTGAGACTAAAAATGAGAAGAAGAAAAAAGTTCTGCTTAATGGGGCAAACTCCTGGAGAAGTGGGAGAAAGATATTATTGAGGACATAAGTAGAGGAGGTAACTTCACAAAGAGGTCCCTTCTTCCTCAGAGACAGGAGGAAAGCTATTCCAGATTCCAAGGCCTTTTTCTGCTCCAACATGCTATGTTCTACATAAGCATTCTAGTATTGAATGACACATGTAAGCACTTTGCAAACCTGAAAGTGCTATATAAATGTTAGCTATTATTATTGTTGTTCTCATACTTATTATCAGGAGAATGACTGAGCCTGAAAAAGAAGTTAGGTAAAAGCAAGCCCTTCAAATTCAAAAAGCTCCACGTAAGGAATAAGCAAAAGGCTAGGCTGAAACCTATGGGAACATTTCATCAGGCAAAAGAGTTCTTGTGGTTGCCACTGAACTTTACATCCTGCGTGTGTTTCTGATGAAACAATCTTTACATATGTGAAAAGGCAGACAGAAAATAGCAAGTGAGCATGAAAGGAGTCAGGTAACAAATAGAGAGCATCTGGCCAAGCAACACTCAGCCCTCCTTGCTACTCGTTGAGGCAGCAGGGTTCAGGCAGGAGTGGCCCCTTGGGCAGGAGAGTTTATAGAAAACTCCTAGAAGGTGGAGGAGGGGTAGAGAGGATAGCCTCTAAGTGAGAAAAAACCTTGGGGCAAAATCATTAATGTATAGCTGGGGGGGAATCTGGCAGGGAATAATGTTCCTAGCACATGTTCCCTCTGGGGTATTACCCCATCGAGGCTGATGACTTAAAGAGGGGAAACAGTAGAAAGCAGACTGACTCTGGAATAGGAAGACATGGGTTCCTGAAGGCTGAAGTCACTTAAGCTCACTGAGACTCAGTTTCCTCACCTATTAAATGAAAGGGGTTGGACCAAATGACATTTACTTTCTCTTCCAGTGCTAGATCTTTGTATGGTGTAGTTAGTGAGGTACAAAGAGAAGGCCAAGAGCAGGGCAGATGGCTCTGCTCCCGTGACTGACCCTCAGTGAATGTTTGAGACAGCCTATACTCATTCTAGGGTGGTTAAGTGGGTAGAGTGCTGGGCCTGAAGTCAGGAAGACTCATCTTTATGAGCTCAAATCCAGCCTCAGATACTGGCAGTGTAACCCTGGGCAAATCATTTAACACTGTTTGCCTCAGTTCCTCATCTGTAAAATGAGCTGGAGAAGGAAACGGAAAAACACTCCAGTATCTTTACCAAGAACACCCTAAATAGGGTTCTGAATAATCACACAATATTGAAAACAATTGACATACTCATTTTGAATTCTAGGACATCACTTATAATTGATGTCTTCAATAAAGTAATAATAAAATGACATATTTCTGTAGTACTCTACAGTATACCAAATGTTTTAAATTTACTACTCTAATTGTACCTCAATAATCCTATGAAGTAGAGACAATAGGAATTTCATTCCCATTTTATAGCTGAGGAAACTGAGATCTAGATAGTTAAAATAGCTTGTCCATGGTCACCTGGTCAGCAAATGATAAATGTCGGATTAAAACATGTTTTCCTTTCTCCAAATCCAGCATGTTATCCACTATGTTTGGCTAATAATAATACTAATAAATACTACTACTAATAATAGTAATAATTAAAATAATAATGCCAGCCCACAATTTTATAGCAGTTTAATATTTATAAAGCACTTTCTCTGCAACAATGGTAGGAGGTAGTACAAGTATGAATATCACCATTTTACAGATGAGAAAACAGAGTCATAGAGAGATGATCATAGAATAAATATCTGAGTTAAGATCCAAACCTTGGCCTCCTGATAATAAGTACATTGCTTCTTCCATGACACCGTGCTGTCTCATGATGTATGCTTTGTGAACGAACACCTTTGCAACTCCAATTTAGCTGCTCCTGAGTCACTTAGAAACCCTCAGAATAACTCAAAGATTAAAATCCCCAGGCCCCTGTCACCATGATGAGGTACCCGTAGAATCCATTCTCTCAGATGGTACTGTAAGGCTCCCTTCTCCCAAGCACCCCGCCCCCTGCCCCCACTGCCATGGCAAGTTAGTGGTTATTAGAGCAGCTCCAACGAAGGGTCGCTGTACCGTCTGACTAAAACCCACTAACAATGCCTGAATACCAACTCCCAATGCCATTGCAGAAACAGCTGTTGCTTCCTCAGGCTCCCTGAAATTGTCTGAATCTCACTGATGCTGCCTCTTCTTAACTATGGCTTTTCAATTCTTTGCTTATTTTAGCATTTTGTTCTGTTATTCAGGTGGATTCCTGTGCTCTAATCCACATTCACTCCTCCTTCCCCAGAGAAAAGATTTCCCCTTGCTCTGCTGGGACACACTAAACCCTTTCCTTATTACTTCAGTTCTTTGCTTAAGATCTTCCTCTCTGTTCTCTAACCAGTGTTCCTAGCCATCATTTTACAGCTGTTTGATTTAGGCATTGATAGGGTGGCTTAGGTTTCATTCACTCTAGTAGTTATTAAATCTTGATTCTTTGTATTCTTACCAAAAGCTGGCTTCAGAAAACTGACCTCAGAGAGGGAAGGGGGTGGGGAAGACAGGAGGAGGATGAAGGAGCAAGGGGAGGAGATAAAAATAGAGAGAAACTTCCCTCTGTTGGCATGAGGCTTGGGCTAGGAATGATGCTGGGCATACAGGTTGGAAAGGGACTGTTTGGCCCCAGTACTAAAGGAACTGTACTGGCTTGAGGCGGGGGGAAGGAAGTAGCAGACAGAAAAACTCTAGTATTAGAAAAGCTTATTAGCCTGAAAGCCATAATTGGGCTGCCTATTAAAAATCTCTTGTTACAAAGATGCTAGTGTCAGTGTACTCCCTGCTGAAACAGCCAATTATCCACTGAAACATGCTTTATATCTTGAAAATATCACATTATTCCAATTTCCCACTTCCTTCAGTGGCTTCTGATTCAGTGAAGTTACCGACTCTTCATTTTAATGAGATGAGGTTTGCATCCCCAAGAAATTAACTCAGAATCTATTTCTCTTCAGTTCCCAGTGTTTAGCTAGCATTAGGTACTTGCCAGTCCTCTGGGATCGATCATAAGTTAGAAGTAAGATTTTTAGCACAACGTTCATTTTTACTCAGCTCCTAGTCTGCTTTCCGTTGAAATCTGTGCATCAATTTGTTCAGAAATAGATGAAGTCTCTGTTCTTTGTATTGGCCCTACAAGTATTGTGTAGAGGTGGAGGTGGTGGCTAGTAGCCTAGTATTCAACCCAGACGATGGTGCTCTTTCTCTTCCATATGTATTGCTTTCTCTAAAATAGTTCTGGTAACTATGCACTTGGATAATACACACACACACACGCACACACACACACACACACACACACACATACACACACATATATATTATATATATACACACACACACATATATACATATATACACATACATATATATATGTATGTATTTAGATATAGATATATATACACACACATACATACATTGTGATGTCATGAAAATACTTATGTTGTCCCCACTGATGAGAGATTTGAACTAAATTATGTGGAATAAATAGACAGCTCTGAGACTGACCTATAGTATATATCAACACCATTCAGATCCTCTCTTAAACAAACTCGGTGACATGTCTCCTGAGTCATACAAGGCTTGATTGTAGGTTAAACCAGAAATCCCCCAAAATACAGTTTTGTGCCCCAACTCCCAACAGAAGTTCCCAGAGGTACAGCAGCCAAGGCCACAAGAAGGAGATAAGAGGGAAAATCCCAGGTGTTCACAGACAGAATACTGCAAGCTTCTCCAAACACCATTCACTTCCCTGTTCTCTTACACCTAGGACTGTAATTTTCATGAAAGATGGGATGGTATGCCCAAGGTACACTGACGCTAAATGCAGTGGAAATTGCCAGAAATATCTGCCCTTTCCCTAATAGTTATGTATGTAACCCTTAAGTCTCATCCAATTTCTAGGACCCAACTTCAGCTGCACAAAGACCCTGAAACCCTTCTCTAGTGTACCAAAGAACTGAATTCATTTGCTCCTAAGCCAATGGCTAACTAGATGGCCATGAGAATTGGGTACCAAGTACATTAGCTATTTTTATTTTTCAAGTAACCAACTGTTTATTGAGTGCACATGCCATAAATGTTCAACACTCTGCTAAGGGGAGAATGAAGAAATAAAGTACTTCCAGGAGTGTACATTCTAATTGGGCAGACAAGGCTAATCATGAAACAGTTAGCAAATAATATGATAGTATATAGTCACATGCTATCCTATGTAATATTGATTAAAAGATTAGAGAAAGAATATTCAGCAAGGACTAGAGTAGAAATGTAAAATGGTAAAGCAGAAAGAAAATTTAGAAATCAACCAGGCAGAGATTCCTAACTTTAATCAGTTCCTATAACCTTTGCTTTTCAATAAATTTTCCCATCTGTTTACTCAATATGAAAACAAATAAATTCAAGGTTTATCATGCATATGCACATAAGAAATACAATAATTAATTTCAGTAGGATGAGAAGCAATGTGACATAATGGATAAAGAAAAAATCTCAGTCCCGGGAAGAACCAGATTCAAGTCTGGCCTCTGACAAATCCTGGTTGTGTGACCTTGGAGAGTATAATCTCTCAGTGCTCTAGTGCAGGCAACTCTCCAAAGACTATAAATTGAAGAGGTGATGCTGACTTGTATTGGTAGAAGGATGTTTATCAACTGGAAATTCCTTATATCAGTGAAATCATAGGTCCAATTCCTATTACCATGCATAAGATATTATTATTGTTTACCAAATATTCCCTATATCCACCTGATACATTAGCTCTTTTTAAATAGAGAATGATCTTTAACAAATCCAAAGAAGAATCTAGAAGGCCAGTCTTCTATGAGCTTTCTTATTCTAAGTGCTAGGGATGTATGTACAGTTCTTATAAATATTATGAGCATCCCATAATTCTGACAATTAATCAAGTTAAAACATTCTCACAGTTTTTCATAATAGTTTAAGAAATTTGAAAGGGAAACTAATCCCTCTCATCACAAACAAGAGATACTTATCATTTACTTTTCTGAAAGAGTAAAGAACATTTCACCTTGATTTTTTTGATTAACTCTATGATTCACATTTAAAATCATAGCTTTTTCAAAGTATCCAAATATGCTCCGAATCATTGGGTAGTGGGGGGTATCTTATCTATTATAGAGGGTGATGTGATTATAAGTATAGACACAGCCCATTATTTGGGGAATGGTTGATCAAATTGTGTATACATGAATCTATTGGAACATTATTGTGCTGTAAGAAAAAAAATGTAAGGAAAGATTTGAGAGAAGTCTGGAAAGGAATCTTGTAAGACTGATGCACAATGGAATAAAACTGAACCAGGAAAACAATTTATGCTATAATACCAACAACGTAAAGAAAAACAACAAAGATTTAGGAACTCTCATCAATGTCGTGACCAACCACAATTACAAAGGACAGATAAGGCATGGCATTCACCTTTTGACAGATGAACTTCTAGATGCAGAATAAGATAAACCTTTTTGAACACAACAAATGGGAAATTTTATTTTGCTTAACTACGTATATTTGTGATAAGTGGGGTTTTTTTGTTTTCAATTGAAGAAGGAATGGTAAAAAAGAAGCTAGAGATAAGGTACCTCACCCTGCCCCACCAAAAAAGATGATTATTGAAGCAATTTTAAGTACACAGAAGAAAACAGAAGTAAAGCCAGAAAGAATCACAGGCAAGCAGGGCATTTTGAAAGTTACATATTGAATTTATTATGTATTTTAAAAGAACAGCAAGTTGTATATATTATTCAGTTTCATATTCATTCCTCCTTTTCTACTCTACTAAATGTATATACATATATTTATGTATTTTCTAACATATGTGCATATGTGTATATGTATGTCTATATATACACTAAATGTACACATATATGCTATATGTATTACATTACTCATTTTATTTCGTGTTTAGTAAGTTGAGAATTTTTTAAATTGCAAATAAAAACAGTTAAGTCCAGACTTTCCCTTCCTAGAGTAGGACGGGGTAGGGGGCCAGAGAGAGACATCAAAAGTAGAGTACTACAAAGTAATAAAGTTATTTGCCTGATATTAGGAAGACAATGTCTTTACTCTTCCATTCTGGACTTCCTCAGCATTTTCATAGTAATTTTATCTCTAAACCCATGAACCTAGAACATGGCTAGAATGCAATCAAACTGACCATAATGTCACACTTGAGTGGAAGGAGAAGACAGATATGCTCCTACTTTGAAAACAGATACTCTTCTCAATCAATCTGCATTACTTGCTCTATGCCCAGCTCTGTGCCTGGCATTTTGGAAGATAGAAAGAAATAAAGGTAGACAGTGTAACCCAGTAGTTAGAGGGCCAGTTGGAATCAGAAAGTTATGACTTTATATTGATTGTGTGACTCTGAGGAAGTCATTTGACTTGGCCCCAAGCAAGTCTATCAGTCTATTAATTGCAGAGAAGCTATGGATCTAAATTGGTAGAGTAAAGTTTTTCCAAACTAATGGTCTGAACCAAAATAATAAAATGAAATTGAAGAAAAAAGAAGCACAAAATGTGCTTATCTACTTTGAAATCAAATTGAGATAAGAATTGACCTATGAACATGAAATGATTAGAGAGGAATACAGGACATTTCAGTACTAAGCTGGGTGGAACCAATTGGAAAGCCTGTAGAGGTTCAGAAAAGAGAGAGATTGTAATGGACAGGAAAGAGTTCTTGGTAAAGTCATGGGAGGAAAAGAGACTTGACTTGGTCTAAAGAATAGCTAGAAATAGATTTAGGAAGAGGATTGATGATAATTCATTCCACCAAACTTTAGTTCAAAGCTTTGGACAGATCTGGGTAATACACTTTATAGTTAAATGTAAGTGTGGGGTGGACAGAAGTAAATATACCTTAGCCTGCAAGGTTCCTCTACCCTTGGAAAGCTGAAGGAGAGAACTGACTTCTCTCTGAGTAAGGCAGCATAGTATGGTGGGAAGAGAATCTGTGTTCTGGCCCTGGCTCTCCTATTTACTACCCATAACTACAGGCAAGTTGTTCAGCTCTCTGGGCTTGTTTCCTCAGCTATAAAATAAAGAAGTTGGGGTAAGTGACCTCAATGGTCTGATATTCTGTGTTCAGTGAATGAAAGGCAATATACCACAGGGGAAAGAGCATTAGACTTGGAGTCAGGAGAACCTGGGTTCAAATCCCACTTCAGGCACTTATTAGCTATGTCAGCCTGAGCAAGTCACTTCAGTTCTCTGGGCCTCAGTTTCTTCATCTGTAAAAATCCATATTTGGATGACCCCTAACTCTTTCCAGTTCTAAATCTATGTTCCTATGAAGTATGTACTAACTTATGTTTGTCAAACTGCCCAAGGAAAGGTAGAACAAAGGGGAACGGACTGTCCCATGGCTTGTGGCTCTTCCTTCACTGTCAGCTACATTGCTATTTCTCTGCCTTCCCCACCACTCTGGAAAGGCTTCAAGATGGCTGACATCCAAGTCAGCTTTTCTTCTCCTCACCCTCAAGCCTAGCAGAGGCCAGGAGCCAGGCTCGAGCTTGGACCAGCTTCAGGCTTCAGTCCTAATCCACCTCAGCCATGCCAGCCACCTTTGGATCTGCCTCAGTTCTCAGACCTTTCCAGAGCCTCATCCTCCCTCCTCAGTCTAAGGCCCTGGCATTTTTCTCCACCTATGTCACCCCTGAAAAGGCCTGACGACTGACATACTAACCTACAGAGCCCATTCAGACGTCCAGGAAGCAAGGCCCAAGAGATCAAGTTGCTCTGAAAAGGAGAGACCTTACGGCACCGTCCCTGAGCATGGAACACATTCAAACATATGCCTGTTACCATGGAAACCCCGCAATGTGGAGCGAGTGAATAGGACCCGAATAGCTCCCTTCCCGAATGCTTACTGAGACTCTGGGCTTTCAATTCCCTTTCATCACTGAATTGGAGTCCAGCTGGAGCCAGAATTAGTGAGGGGTAAAAAACCTCAAAAGCAACTTGGTTCTGTTCCAGAGCTGCTCCAAATTTATGTAAAACCCCTTTGGTTTGGGAATCTTGAAGGGCCCACTGGTTTGTGAAATTCTCACCCCACCTCCTTTCCCCTACCCCTCCTAATGTAATCTGCCCATGCCCGTGAGCCCGAACAGCCCTAGAGCCAACTGAGGCAGTCTTGAAATGTTTTTCAAAGGCTTCAGTTTGGGCAGATCCCAGAATGAGGATTTGCCCCAAGCTTATTTCCCCTTCTCTTTTAAACACACATGTACTTGGTGGGAGAATCCTCTGGAGATTTCACCTCGTTGACACACAAATACAATAAGCATTCCTCAGAAGGTTGCTGGAAACCCGCAAAGTCTTTTCAAGGAGCACATGAAATCCATTTCCCGTGCCCTCCTCAGCACAGGAAGCTTCATTTGGTTACATATAAACTTGAACTCCATCTGCCACCCCAGTTCAGAGTGGGTTCGTGACTCCAAGGGAGTCTGAGTTTTTCACAGTAGGGAGTGAGAGTCTGTCTGGGTTCTCCTCCATCCACATGGGTCTGTCTAATCAGCTGTCAGCACAAGGAGAGGTCCAAGGAAGGAAGGACAGGGTCTCAGGTTGCAGGGCCCTTAAAGCTGACTTTTCACCCAAGACAGCAATAAAAGAGTACTGCAGAAGAAAGTCATAGGAAAAAAAGAAAAGCATGAAGTATCTAAAGAGGTAAGAATGGAATCGATGAAAAATAATGTTTGTTGTTGTTGTTCAATCATGTGCAACTCTATGTGACCTCATGGACAAAGTCCATGGGGTTTTCTTGGCAAAGATGCTAGAGTGATTTGCTATTTCCTCCTCCAGTTTGTCCCCATTTTACAGTTGAGGAACTGAAGCAATTAGGGGATAAGTGACTTGCCCAGGGCCACAAAGCTAGTAAGTGTCTGAGGCTGAATTTGCACTCAGATCTTCCTGACTCCAGGCCTGGTGCTCTATCCACTGCACCACCTAGCTGCCCCTGAACAAATAAATGGCAGCTTCCAAAAACAAATCGCAAAACAGCTGTTGGAAAAAGGAAGACTTGGTGGTTGGGGAGAAGAAAAGGGAGCCAGAAGAACTTGTAGGTTCTTACACACAGGTAGCACGTAGCACTAATTCTAATGCTACCTTAGTGTTATAAGCAGTGTGTCAAGGAAGACCACGTAAAGACTCCGGAAGTCTTTCCTTCTCAGACTTCAAATGGCACTTCTCCTCTCTTTTAAATACCTTCTAGTTCCAGCTAGGGGACAATGTGGTAGAGGGTCGAAAGACTATTGGATTTGAAGTTAGAAAACCTGGGTTCAAATCCTAGCTCTTCTTTTTAATGACTTTTTCTTATAAAGTTGGATTGGTAACTTCCCCTCTTGGTGTCTCTGTTTCTTCATTTGTAAAATGAATTATAAATGGTCTGGATCTCTAAGGTCCTTTCTAGCCTGAATTCCAATGGCAAAGTAGTGTGGGGCAACTGTGGATAGAATACTGGACTTGGAATCAGAAGGACGTTTGAATCCTAATTTTGATACTTATAACTAGTCTACATGATATTAGGCAGCTTACATTCCCCACTTAGGCCTCAGTGTCGTCATCTGTAAAATATGGGATTGCGCTAAATTATTTCTAAGACCCTAATTGTATGGCATGATGAAGGAGATAGAGTACTAGACTTGGAGTCAGGAAGACATGGACTTGAACCCTGCCCTGATACTGAATCACTGTATGACACTGTATGACAACAGGCAAGTCACAACCTTTCTGAGCCTCAGTTTCTTCAGCTGAGAAAGGAGAATAATAATAACTGCAACATCTACTTCATAGGGCCATCATTATAATGAAATGGGAGAATGTGTATAATCTGCCTTGCCAATCCTAAAGCCAGTTACAATGACAATGATCCCAAAACTTGCTCAAGGTTATCCAGATAGTAAGGGGTGACAGTAGAACTAAAACTGAGGTCTTCTGACTTAGACAAGTTGACTCAACAACACTTATTAAGTGACATTTCTTTGTTGTTTCTTGAATGTCTTAAAAAAAAATCCAACCTTGATTACAAGTGGAGGAAAATTTGTTAAAAGATAAAAACAGCTAAATCTTATACTAAATTGAACAGAAGAAGCCTAGATTAATTATTTATAATAGTTGTTAAACCTAGACTTTGGAGTAAAAAAAAAGTAGAGCAGTATCTCACTAGGATACGGGGAAAACAGTTTTGGTCTAGGATCTTTTATTATCTTTTTTTTTTGGAGGGGGTCAATAGTGCAACTTTTTGTGACCCTATTTAGGGTTTTCTTGGCAAAGATACTGGATAGGTTTGCCATTCCCTTCTCCAACTCATTTTACTGAGGCAAATAGGGTTAAGTAACTTGCTCAGAGTCACACAGCTAGTAAGTGTTTGAGGCCGCATTTGAACTCAGGTCCTCCTGACTCCAGAGCCAGCACTCTATCCAATGTGTCACCTAACTTCCCTGCTATCCTATTATATCTAGTCTTCTAATCTGTAAAATGAAAAGATTGGACTAGTAGTCTAGTTTAGGTTTCTTCCAACCCTCCCCTCCTATAATATATAAGGATGCCTACTAAGGGAGACAGACTTAAGTATCACCTTCCTAACTTACTACCAAGCTTTTAGTGCCCTTAGAAAATCATCTAAGAACATATTGAAAACTTGCCAAGAATGTGGTTTTATATTTCCTGATCTCATGGAATGGTCTTTGGCTGGAGGACAATCTCTCTTTCTTGTTTATTGTCAATTACCACCCTGCTCACCATCCCACAATGTTCTCGGGAGACCAGTTACCTCCCCACTCTGGGTCCTGGTGTTCCCTTTTGTAGCAGTCTGGCAGCTGTGGGATTTACTTGGCTTTATGAGTATGTCTGATAATCTTTCCTATGGAGTTCCTGTAGGAGGGAGAGAGGGAAAGGGATAGAGGGGAGTCAATGGAGAAGGGAAAGTATAGGGAACTCCATGCTTCAGTAGACTCTGGCACAGAATGGTGAAATAAGTTGAGCAGAAGCTTCCAGAAAACCATTCTTGGGCTTTGTTGACAAGGGGAGACAGAAGGGCAGCACCGGCCTCAGGCAAGCTTGTGAAGTTGGTAAAGTTTACTTTCATTGCTCCCTGCCTTCCCCTTTTAGCAAAACCCTAGCTTCTCAAAGGTGTCTTCCCCAACTAGACGAATGCACATAGGATGCCTCATCAACACAACCATGCTTTAGCAATTCTCTTTTCTAATTCTAGAAATTTACCTCTACCCTGAACCTTGGAACCCCAAGATTTCAACTGACTCAGAGGTTTTCTATTGCTTTCTACTTGTACAATCATGTATATTTTTGAAAACATTTTCATATCTGTTATCTCATTTGACCTTCTCAAATATTGGCAGGGCAAGGCCAAAGTTTCCCTTTTGCAAAGGAGAAAAGAGGTTCAGAGAGGAAAATTAACTCACAAATCGTTGAAGAGCTGGCAAGTGACATGATTGATTGTTATTCCAGTGTTCTTGCCAGGACTGGCAATGACTCTGATGGGCATTTAAACTATCAAGTCCTTCACATGATTTATAGCATCAAAGGATCATAGACTTAGGGGGAGGGGACAGAGGGGATCTAAAGGCCATCTGTTCACAGGATCATAGGCATAGAGGTGGAAGGGGACTTTAAAAGTCATCTAGCCTAACTCATTTATTTTGTACATGAAGAAACTATAGGCTAGAGAAATTAAGTGACTTGCCCAAGATCACACAGGTAATAAATAGCATATGTGGGATTTGGACCCATCTCATGTTACTCCAAATCTATTGCTCTTTCAGAGTTATAAAATTGGGTTCTAATACAGGCTCTGTCAAGCCTATGCTTGTGGTCAAGCCACTTCTGGTCTCTGCACCTAGATAACATTATCTTCAAGATAAGGGGATTCAGCTACATTGTCTCTAAGAAAGATCTTTTCCACAGCAGACATTGTGTGTCATAAGGCCCTTCCAGTTATAATAATCTAGGTTCTAACATGTCTTCCAATTTCTAACATTGTATTCTAAATGACTTGCAGTAGCACCAAAGGCATAGCAATGTATAACAGGGTTTTTACAGCATGTCAGAAGCAAATGGAAGCGGGCTTTTTATAACAGCCATGAATGTACTTTATTTTTTCACATATGCCCCAAGGTACAGTTTTACACAATCCAAAAGCTGAAATTTAAAATCTAAATTGGATGCATGTTACCCATGAAAAGCCTCTGGGATGTAAACACATTTTCAGGTTAGCTAAAAGGAGTGAGGCTGAGAGCAGATGGGAAACATGGTTGGCGTCAAGTTAAGTTTTACTCTTACTACATGTTCAAGTAATTTGCACGTGTGAGGCACTCTTCCCAGGTTCTTGGAAACAGCCCATTCCAACAGGATACTCTAAAAGAAAGACAACACCAAAGGGAACCATACAGATGCTAAACATCTGGGCAGGCATCAACCCTTTCTCTGGCAGCAAGAAGAACAGAGAGGAGAGTGTAAGCACCCTCTCTCAGTTCATTCCCAGGACAGACAAATTGCAAGGTAAAACTCATCAGACTATTTAGCTGTAATTGAGTCCACAGCCATCTACAAGGACCAAGAGCATTAGTCCAGGAGATTACCTCATTTTAGCTGTCCCTAGAAAGACCTGCAGTTCTTGAGTAATAAGCTAAGTCAGTGCTCTGCAGATGGGAGGGAAGTCACTGAAAATGAAAATTAAATCCCCATGAAGAGATGTTTATACCAGATTGATAAAGGTACAGACACCAATGCTCACAAACACAAAAATTTAATTCAACAAATCCTTATTAAGTATCTATTATGTTATATAAAGTATCTATCAGGTTATGAAGAAGCTTAAATTCCACATAATAGAAAACTACTGAAATTAAGAGAATAATGTGAACAAATTTACACATTAGGAAAAATCACTGGCAGCTGTGTGGAGGATGAATTGTAAGAAAGAGAGATTTGAGATGAAGGACAAATGAGAAGATTATTGCAATAATCTAGGTGAGAAGTGATTTGAGTCTAAACTAGCATGGTATATTGATGAGAGGGGAAGAAATTACAAAATTTGTCAACTGACTAAATACATGGGGTAAGGAAGAGTAAGAAGTTAAGAATGATACTGAAATAGTAAGTCTGGGGAACTAGAAGTATCATAATACCATTAAGAGTAACAAAGAAGTTCAAAAGAGGGCTGGTTTTGGTAGATAGATAAGATAGTGAATTCTGTTTTGGATTTACTGAGTTTGAGATTCCTGTGGTGTATCAGTTTAAAATGTTGTTTAGGCAGTTAATGATATGGGACTGGAGTTTAAGAAAGAAATTACGTCTAAATAAGTATATAGATGATTATTAAACCATGGAATCTGATGAAATTCTCAAGTGATAAAAGAGAACCTAAGATGTAGCTTTGGGGAACACCCAAGTGGACATTACATGTATATAGAAGAATATTTAACAAAGGAGACTGAAGAGAAGTAGTTAGATAAGCAGGAGGAGAAGCAAAGGAAGGACAGTCACAAAAACCCACAGAGGAGATAGAATCCAGGAAAAAGTGATCAAAAGTGTCAAATGCAGCAAGAGATGTCAAAAAGCATTAGCATTAGGGGTGGAGAGAAGAAGTCATTAGATTTGGGAAATAAGAGATCATTTGGTAACTTCAGAGTGAGCAGTTTCAAGTGAATGAGAGGTTGGAAGACAAATTGCAAAGGGTTTAGAAAAGAACAAGAGAAGTGAAGCCTGTTTCAAGAAATTTAACTAAGGTGGAAAAGGTATAATAGCTGCTAAGTGTGGTTGTGTCAAGTGTGGGTTTTTTCAGGATGAGGAAGATAGGTAGATATGAAGGCAACAAGAAAGGAGTCAGTAGATAGGGAGATATTGAAGATGAGAGAGATGACAGATGATTTGGGGAGAAATTCTCTAAAGAAGGAAGGAGGAAATAGTATCAAGGGTACCTCTATAGAGGGGCTGCCCAGGACTAGCAGAAAGGTTACATAGTCTTCAAAAATTAGCATGAAGGAGGAGATAAAGGAAGGTGAAGTCCAAGGAGTATGAGATAAGAGTATAATGACAAGAGAGAGCTCTCAGCTAATAGCCTCAGGATTTTTTTTTCTTTTTGGTAAGGTCCTCAGCTGAGAGTAGGAAAGGGGTAGCAGTCTTGAGAAAAGAAGAGACAGTTTGGAACAACAGCCATGGTGAGTGGAATATGGAATTAAATATGGAGAATCAGTAGGGTTGTCTAGCTACAGCAAGTTTCTGGTTGAGATTAACTAGAGTAAGTTTCATCCAGTCACCATGGTTTTGTGACTTCCTCTAGCTCCATTCATCAGCACAAAGGAGTTAAGGAGATAAATGGTATGTATAAACCAGTATTGGGGTTCGGCAAGGTGCGATCAGTTGCAAGGTATGGGAACAAGGGATTTGAGGCTAGAATATAGTAGTGTAGAGTTTAGCTGGCTCGTCAAGACCAAGAAGAGAAGAAAGTAGCTAGAGCAGGGGTTGAGCTAATACTGAGGGAGGAGGGATTAGTAGTTTATGGTGAAAATGAAGAATAGGTTTAGGTACGGGGGAAAAGATAAAATATTGTCATCATATAAAAGAAATTCAGAGTTCTGGAACATAGAAATGGCATATGTATGGGTGAAGGCAATGTAAAAGGTATGATCATTTTTATGCATAGCCCATCCCTCAGGTAGAGTGCAGAAGTAGGTCATGGGAAATAAATAAACTGAGGGACTGGAAATGTTTTAGGGGAAATCAATATATAGGTTTAGTATAGAATGAGAACTGCACTTGGGATGAAGACAAACACTATGATCCAAGCATTGAATTAATTCAGAAAGGAGGGAGAGTGCCCTGGGGTTCAACAGATTCTAGATTGGGTGATGAATTTGATTTACATGAATATGAAAGGGGGACGGGTTGCTGAGTCGTGGCTACAGAAAGAAATCCTGGAAGTAATAGTAAGGAACAAATAGCATTCCAACTTCTCTACCATGACCAGTAAGTTGGAAGTTTGAGTGAAGGTATGGAAAGGAAGGACAGGAATGCAGTGTTATCTGGTGGGATCCAGGTCTCAAGTGAGTTATAGAAGATAAAGCAAATAGAGAGGAAGTGGTCCAAGATGAAATAGTTTGTCAACTATAAATGAAGAGCTCCACAGAGCACAGTAGAAATGGGGGATGGTAGATATCTGGAGAATGACATTGGTGGAATAGAATTAAATTAGATGGCAGTGAGCTAATGGCTGGGGCTGGGGAGGGGAGTTTATTCTTTGTCATTAAGGGATTCAGTATCACAGAGTAAGAGTGAGAGGAGTTAGAATTATGGAACATTGGAATTACGCTAAGCATTGAGAAATGAGTCCAGGAAGAATAACAGTAAGGCTTCCTGAAAAAGGCAAGTTATGAGATGTTTGAGTGCTAACTTTCTAAGGTTTCAGCAGACCCTACAACTGTCCCATCTGTGGCAACATTCTACAAGGCATCCGGAAGGTCGCCTAGTATCAGGCATGAACTGAAGGTGGCATGCTCCTAGACAGGAGGCTGTTGTGTCTCTAGATGACTTTCAGCATGGATTCTTAACCTAGGCTGAACTGGGGAGGGTTGGAGGAAGGGGTGGAAGACATCTTTATTTCAATACAATTAATTTTCTTTGTAATTCTACTATGAATTTTAAAAACATTATTCTAAGAAGAGGTCCATAGAGTTCAAAAGACTGTCAAAGGTGTCTATGACAACAACAACATAAGATGAAAAATAAAAATAAAAACTAAAAAAAAAAAACCTGATTTAGGGCAAGCCTGGCATGTTGTGGGTCTCGGAGTATTTCCAGATGCCTAGTAAAGAGCAGGGTTAGTATGTATCCTAGACTAGTCAGTAAGCCTAGTGTAGAGGAGGAAGAGGAATAATATAGTATGTCCTAGCCCTCCTCAGGATAGCAGTGAACAATGTTCAGGGCCTGAATGAGTTAAGGACCCTCCAGATCTCCAGAAGCCTAGAAAGCCTCTCCATTTCCGTACTGTCCGGCTCATTAAGGTGTTTCATGGTGTGGTGGGAAAAGCACTAGTTACAATCAAGAGCAGAGGGTGTCAAACACATTTCCCACTGGCTACATCCCAGCCCCCAATGCTACTGGAGTGAATCCAGAGCCAGACTAAAATAAAATTGGGGAATATTTAACAAAATATATAAAAGTACAATAGTGCATAAATAATGTTAGTATCTGATCGTCTAAGTTAATATGCAGCCTGCAGGGATTCTCACATGAGCTAGTAGAGTCCATTTCTCTCTGAGTTTGACACCACTGGTCAGGAGAACCTACTTGGCTACTAATTCACTTGATGGCCTTGAGAAATTTATTTCTACTCTCTGGGGAAGCCTCTTCATCTATAAAGTGAGGGAGAAGAACCAGATAACTGCTGAGGGCACTTCTCATTCTGAATCCCATAATCCTAAGCATTGTCCATACCCTACTCTGTCCCTGGGACTTAGATAAAGAAGAACTACTCTTTTCATTTCCCTTCTATAGAGGAGAAAAGTAGAAGAAGCAAAGACAGCAGGAGAGATGAGATGTTCTGTGGATCTAAAAGTGCTGTGTAAATGCTAGCTACTGATATTATAAACCTAACTAGACTCCCTGCAAAATGCTGCTGGCTTCTGTCACACACATACACATACATGAAGAGAGAGGGAGAGAGAGATGAGTTGAGAGAGAGGGAGAGAGAAGGAGAGTGAGAGAGGAGGGGAGAGAGTGAGAGAAAGAAAGCAAGAGAAAGAGAGGGAACAAGCATGGGAGGCTTGAGGAAAAGATAGCAAAAATTTGTAACAAATACATATATGTATGTATATATACATATTTTAACAAATTATGCATTTTGACAAATATATATGTTGTGAATATATACATTTGATAAATATGTCTATATTATATAAATATATATTTTATGGGTATATACGTATATATTTTAACTCTTGCATTACTACCTCACATGTCTGGGAAGAAAGCACACAGGTAAATGTTAAAGCACCATGGGAATATTAATGATAACAATTAATAATGTTATATAAGAGAATAGTTATTTATAATTGTTATCATCATTATTCCTTAAGAAAATGAGTGTCTTCTCTCCTTCTGCTGTAGCATTTTTCTTATTCCTTTCCTCTTCTCTCTCTAGTTCTCCTTCAAGATCTCTGACAATTTCTGTTGCTTTCCACATCTTGTTTGCATGCCCTGACCAAAACTTATAGGTCACAGAACTAAAGTAGATTTTAAAAAGACCAAAGCCACATGAGAGAAGATGGATAACAAACTACTTACTCAACCAATGAGGCTTTGATACAATCCCAAGTACAACCTCCACCTTCTGCTTCAGATTAAAAATGTTAGCACATACACAGATAAAATGCATCTATCATCCCCTGCTTAAGCCCCACATTTTCCCCTGTGGCTGCTGCTAAGGATGCATCTATTTTCTTTCCTCTTTTGCTCCTCCCTTCAAAGTCATTCCATTCAACTGAATAGCCAGGCTAGACAGTATCTGCTGTTCCTTTGACTCTGACTGCATCTCCAGGGAGTTAGAGATGTGCTCCAGCATAAGGAGTGGAAACGTTGCTGAGTTCTCAACCACCTGTGGGGCTGTTTTGTTTTCAGTGAGTTGTATGGCTTTGGAATGCAAGCAAAGAGGTGAGGTCATCTGTCTGGTCGGCTAGCTGCTTGTTCTGCAGGCCTCTTCATTCCGTATTACATCATGCACAAAGGAAAGAAAATTTCTAGGTATCCTCTGCTTTTCCTCTGGTGGTTTTACTCAACAAGGATGCTACAGGGTCTTATTTGAAAGATCTGATCCTCCAACATTTGTCACCTAGGATGTAACACATGTGAACACTTTGTACTTTATCTTTCTCATTCTCTTGGGTAATATTGTGAGTCACTACTCTCTGGACTGGTTTTCTATTCTCCTACTAAACTATATGTTTCACGGGGGCAGAGATTATTATCTAAACTTTGTTCCTATCCCAGAATAAAACCAAGGTCTATATACACAACAGGCATCTAATATATTTTGTGGGATTAATTAAGCAGCTAATTAATGCTGTTATATCATATACTCTAAGTCTTATCTGTATAATATGTGTATATTGTTATGGCCTTATGTCACCAGACAAGAGATGTCAGGTAAGTCACTTCACCTCTATGGGACTCAGTTTCCTTGTCTAAAAATGAAGCTTGGACCAGATGCCCTCTTAGCAGCCCTTCCAACTCTAGATTCAATGCTCCTGTGACTTTTCCCCCTACTTTGAACCTCCATTGCACTGTGCATCTCTCTCATATGTTCACACAGGTCCTAATTTGTATTACACTCATTCAAGTTAGGATAGAATTCCTTATACCTTCCTCTTCCCCCTTGCTCCTCTCACCACTAGACCATAGTGGGAAGTTTTGCAAGGGAAGACACCATGCTTTATCCATCTCCATATTTTCCCTAGCACTCAGCACAGTATTTTACCCATGTTAAGAGCTCAATAAAGGTTTGTTAAAATTCTTTTATGGGGTTTCTAAGCCATTTCAGCTTCCCTCTAAGAAAGTTGGATGCAAGCTCCACTAATTTAGGATTTATTTTTTCTCTTGTTTTTGTTTATTCCAACATATGTTCTCCATTAGGATTTGTATCTATAGGGACAAAGTTAAACTAAGAGCTATTTGGTTGAGGTCAATGTAAATGAAAAGAGAGGGAATAAAGCTGTCATTTCCTCTCTAGCATCACAAAAAAAGTAGATGCTCTTAATCTGAAAGAAAAAAAAAATAAATCTAGGGCACATTCTCCCTGGCTGATGTCCTTAGTTACTTTATGTTTTCCACCCTAGTTGAGGGAGTTATTTCATTGTGGGAATCCAGAGGCCAGAAGACATAAGGCAGTCTGCCTTCATAAGCACAAAGGAACAAGCTGGTTTCATTCATTCCTTTTGGAACACTCAAAGCTCATTTCAAGGAGTTTGTGTTTAAACGATGATGTGTCCAGGGCCCTCTGACTTCATGGGTATGGATCCAGCTGCTTCCCAAGTAATACCGTGAAGAGTCTGGAGGATAAAGAGGCTAAAAGACAGTGACCCATGATTCACAGTAACCCTTTATTCAAAGGTTTTCCTATTTCATCAAAGGATATTAAGTTATGGTAAGAGATTTTTAAATGTCCATCAAATATTATATTCTAACATGATATCCTAAAGCTAAATCCTTCAGTCATGGATGTCAGGGCAGGAGCAATAAATTTGGGAAGATCCTTAGAAATCCCCTAATTCAACCTCCTCCTTCAATCAATTATGAACCAGATACTAAGAAAGAAAGTACTTGCCCAAGACTACACAGTAAATTAGTGGCAAAGAAAAGGGATCATGAGATCACAGATTTAGATCTGGAAGAGACCTCGGAAGCTATCTATCTTCATTTTACAAATAAGAAAACTATAGCCCATGGAGGTTGACTTGTCCAAATTCATACAGGTAATAGTCACAAATGGTAAAATTTGAATCCCATTCCTTTATAAAACACAGGAGGAGGCAACATTCCCCAAACATTTCTCTTTCCATTGTACTCCACTGCTTAAGCACTTGAAAGAAATGTCTGATTCAAAAAATCAGTTACTCAGCTTGCTGAAGGCTAATTACTCTTGTGCTCTGGCTCATGCAAGGATCTGACAAGAGTCAGATCCAAGGAAATAGTTCTTGCAGCACTTTCTTTTTGTCTTTTTGCAATATTTTATTTTTTTTGTCAATCAGCAAAAATCTACCTTCTTAATGTCCTATTCCAAAACCCTCCCCTCAATTGAGAGTGAAAGAAAAATAATACCCATGACAAACTTGTATAAATGATCAAAACATGTCTCCATAATTGGCCATGTCAGGAAAAAAAAGTCTCATTCTGACCTCCAAGTCCTTCACCTCTCTACCAGTATGTGAGTAGCATATTTCATCATTAATCTTCTTTAATCATGGTTTGTCATGATTCTTATATGAGCTTCTAATTCTTTCAAAATTGTTTGCTTTTTACCATATTGTTTGTCCTTTTGTAAATTGTTCTAATTATGTCCACTTCACTCTGAATCAGTTCATTGAAGTCTTTCCATATTTTTCTGGAACCATTTACTTCATAATTTCTTATAGAACAATAGTATTCCCTTACATTTATATACCATATCTTGTTTAGCCATTCCCCAATTAATAGGCATCCCCTCAGAAGATTATTTTTTGCTACATCAAAAATAATTATATTATTGTATATTCTTAAGACTAATCCATCCCTTAACCTACCTTCTTTATAATTCCTCCTCACCCCATCTCCCCTTTCTTTCCTATTTTCCTATTAAGTTAAATGTGCAGAAATACCCAACTGGTGTGTGTGTGTGTGTGTGTGTGTGTGTGTGTGTGTGTGTGTGTGTGTGTGTATGTATGTGTGTATTCTTCCTTCCTTTAACCAGTTCAGAGAAGAGTGAAGCTAAAGTGTCACTGGTTCCTTCCCACCCTCATCTCCTTGTTTGCATAAGTGTATGAGTGTTCAAAGAGGACTAGAACCTCTGGCATGAGGGCTTGCCAAGCCCTTTTCAAGGCTGCTTATCCACCATTGGTATTGACCTGCCATTCAACTCTCAACTGTGGCTCCAAGAAACTATAGCATACACAGAGGCCAAACCCTGGTTAAAAAAAAAAAAACATCTTGGAAGAGGGGGTAAACCATGTTGAGAGTAATTGATGGGCCACAAACCCATTGGTTAAGTAGGGGAGTGAAGACTTCCCTTTGGTGGAATGGTGGATAAGAACAATTTGTTCCAATAGCCATAAAGGCGATCGAAGCAGGTTCTATGGAGTGCTTAGAGCTCAGTCAGACATGGAAGACAATTTACATCATTAAGAGAGTTGCGTAAGACACTATGAAGTTAATTGACTTGGCTAGGGTCACACAACCAGTATGTGCCAGAGACATGAACCTACATCATCATTACTTTAAGGACAGTTCTCTACTTGCTGGCTATGCTGCCTTATGACATTTATCTTGAGCAATTAAATTTTCAAATAAGATTTCCTTAGACCTACCTAACTGTCTATGCATCTTAAATTAATTCAAGAATCACCAATGGCAAACCACTCCAGTATTCTTGCCAAGAAAACCCCAAGAGGGGTCACGAAGAGTTGAAAATGACTGGAACGACTGAACAACAACAATTCCTTCCTTCACCTTATGCTATGCCTTTTCTGGAGAAGAGAAAGCTATTTACATATGAAATGGTTTAGATTCAGTGCTACCAAGAGACAGAGAAAAGGTCTTGATGGTATCTTCTAGAGATTACCTGAAGCTGTACAATTCTATAATCCAATGCCTGTACATTAAAAAATAAGTCCGTACCTCCCTCATGTCTCACTCTGTAAATATACATCTAGATATCAACTGAGATCACTTTTTCCCCATTTTCTCTTTTCATTGCTTCATTGCACAGCTGTACCATCCCATAAAACATACTATCTTCCATCTTCTGGAATCCCTGAGGATTTCATCAAAATTAGTTCAACCTTTAGACAAGCTATGACAGCATAAATGGCACTCATAAAAGGGCTTTTATAACAGGGAACTCTTTCCTGTAACTGTGATTGTATTACAGGTAGTGAGGCCCCATCTACAAAGGAGTTCTGTGGCTTTTTGCCATCATTTGTTTCTTGCTGACCACTCATAGTTCCAGTGAAAAGTCTCTTCAAATGTGGATGCATCAACTCATTTTTTTCCCAGTTAAGTTTTAATAACTGTTTAGAGGATGTATATTCTGTGTGACATCCTTTGAGGAAAATTGAGGTTGCTGGGGAAACTAAATTGATGGTATAAACAATGCAATTATGTTCACCTAAATAGCCACTTGAATAAAAAGAGAGTCTCTGATTCGGGTTATGACAAACAGAGCAAAGGGAGTTTTTTTTTTCCTTTCCATCCAAATTTGCATCTGAAAAGCTCCTCTCTCATTTTGACACCAGCAATGTGACAATTCTGGTAATTCAATTCCCTCTCTGGGCTTCTGCTTCTTCATTTATAAAATGGAGATAGGAATACATGAACTGTTACCTCACAGGGTTGCAAAGAGGAAAATATTTTTTAAACTTTAAAATGTTATGGAAATATAAGTTACTATAATTATAGAGATTGATCTATTTGTTTTCTCTACTATGCTTGTCTGCTATGTCATAGAAAGCTTGCAATCTATACTAGGTCAACAAAATCATAGCTTTTTTTTTCATTTTTTGAGTACAAAGTACAGATCTGTATTTCCATTAGCTTGTCTCAATAGGGAAACTCCTTCTACTAATGTATGCTGGCAATTTCTAAAAGTCTTAGAAAGATGATGAGCACAGAGAGGTTAAGTGAATTGTTCCTGTTTGCCCAGCTAGTATGTGTCAGAGTTGAGACCTGAACACAGCTCTTTCTGACTCCAATGGCGGTCTCCAATCTACTACTCAGTGCTATCTTTCCTCTATGTACATGCATATATGTATATGTATATATGTGTTAGAATTATGCTGAAATATATAGTATCAAAATACACATGCACACATACAAGCTCTTATGTGCAGATGTGTATACACACACATATAAATGCATACACATAGGCACATATACATCTATATACATACACACATGTATTTACATGTATGCATGTGTATATTCGTGTATGTATATGTATAATGTATGTGAAGTATTCCTTATAATCTTCATTAATGGGGAATAACAACAAATTTGAAGTGCCAGAGTCATCACAAACTCTTGGCAGGCATATTAATGATGGAAGAAAACAGAAGAATGAGGGTTTAAAGAGAATATAGTTATATTTAGTGTGTAGGAAGTATCACTGAGATTAACTATATAGTAGTGTAGGCACAGTCAAAGGATTTCAGTTTTATGGGACTTAAAAAAAACTTATTAAAGGAAAACAGATGTAGCCATGGAAAGTTCAAAAGCATATAAAGGACATTATCTTAAACACATCATTCCAAGCCCTATTAAAAAAAATTCTTCCCTGTACTCTTCATTTATTTATTTATTTTTAAAAAATTACTTTACTCATTTTTTGGTCCTTAAGTGATTTTTCTTAAATAGATTGCATGCAGACAACTTTACTAGCAGATGTCCCATGTTCATGGAAAGATTGTTGTTTCAACCGAAGTCCAGGCAGTGTCATGGCTTCCTTTCTACAAAAATTAACTTAAATACTTTAGAAACAAATGGTTTTCTTCCCAGTGATCCAAGGTTTCAAGGCCTGCAGCACACTGGCAAAGCCATCTGTGACTGAATACTCATTTGCTAAACTACAATCAACATATATGTTGTTGTTGTATAATCATGACTTCATTTGGTATTTTCTTGGCAAAGATTACTGGAATGGTTTGCCATTTCCTTCTCCAGTTCATTTTACAGATGAGGCACAGAGGCACACAGGGTTAAGTGACTTGCCTAGGTCACATGACTATCAAATGTCTGAGGCCAAATTTGAACTCAGGAAGATGGGTCTCCCTGATTCCAAGCCCAGTGCTCTATCCACTGTGCCACCTAGCTGCCTGCCCATCTGTCTATATCTATGAATTTTTCAAGGACATGGGCATTTATGGATTCAGTACTCAGAAAAAAAAATACTGCAAATGTTCCTATTAGAAAATTGTATACACACACAATCACACACACACACACAAAAAGTATGTGTGTGTCTGTGTATCTGACTAGTGCAATCATGATGTCTTTTGTTCATGCACTATACTTCAAATTTGTATTATTTTGAAAAGGTTGAATCGTATTGAAGTGCTAAGAGTACTGGATTGTGGGTTCAAATTCCAACTCTATCACATACTAACTGGGTACTTTTGAACAAGTCACTTTGCCTCTCTGGGGCTTAGTTTCCCCTCCTGTAAAATGGGGATAGTATTGTTTTAAAAAATAACCCAGGAAGGTTTTAATGAAGTTAATGCTTTTCCAACTTTAAAGCTCTGCATAAATATCAGTTGTTACCTAAATTACTAATATCTAGATTATTTTAAACAAACAAGTTCAAATGATACAACTCTGCAACAACAATAACAACAAATTCATTTTGGGCCACTAATACGGGACTTTTGAAGATATACTAAAATATTTGCTGGAAGAGATGCCTTGATTCTGAAAAAAATGGGCTCCCTGTATTTTCTTCCTTATGTCCTGGCTAAAATAATATCAAAGCAATGAGGTTTGTTTGTTTGTTTGTTTGTTTGTTTAAGATTCATCTGCTATTTCCAGTTCATATCATGATCAATTCTATACAGAGGTTCAGGGTGATAAAAGATGCAATCCAAACATGACTCATGCTGTGTCCAATTATTTTCCTATCCAAAAAAGATTCTGTCCTCCCTAAGTGCTACTGATTTTGGGACAGTTACAGTATTTTTCCTTGACTTACTGTCAGAGAGTCAAAATCAAAAGAACAATATTTCCATACTTGGAAGACACCAAAACATTGAAACAAAATCATAGTCCCAAAAGTATCATCCACATGAACTAGGACCACCTGCATATTTGGATTACAAATCATGAATTAATGGGTGACTTCACAGGGATGACTGAGCATATAGAGTCCTTCGAGTCAAACTCCCAGAAATAATTTTTATTCTCAAGAAAATAGAAACCTGGTATATGTAGTTTGACCAAAAAGCCACCAGGACGATGAATTCCACTTATAAGAGACAAATTATACTATCAAGATCTCTTAACTAAAAATTATTTTCCCTCATGACATAGAATTATGTCCAACATACATATGTAATAATAGACTAGCTCTAAGGTTTGTTTGTTTATCCAGGTGCATATTATAATCTGGGTAGTAGCCACTTTTCATTCATTTAAATTCTCGTGTATAAAAAGACTGAACTTTTTAGAGTGATTATGGATGTCACTTAGAGATTCTTCACTGTTCCAAGGCTTGTTATTGTAAGCACAATGTAACATGAAAACAAGGGTATCTGGAGAATCTTATCCTCTATAAGAAATAAATTACTCTTCCATTGGAACCTCTTCCATTTGAAGGTAGTGGTAAACACCTATAAGCAAGCAAATATATCCCTAATGTATTCCTCATTTCATATTAATATTCTAAGGATCATCAAACGAATTTATCTGTGTTATCACATCTTGCAACAAATTGTATATGATTTTGACATATGCGTAAGAGACGTTTTATTGAAAATTATCCTTTAAGGTTATAGGTTGTATTTTGCTTCATTGAATAAAATTATATACACACATGCATGTATACATATATCACATATCAGTATGTTTATATACATACTATATATGTATACATATACATTTTATACACACACACACACACACATTGATTCAAAAGAGCAAAATACAACCTTAAAGGCTCTCTTACAATAAAGTTCTTCAGACAGATGATAGATAGATAGATAGATAGATAGATAGATAGATAGATAGATAGATAGATAGATAGATAGACAGATAGATAGATTGATAGATAGATATAAAGGTCTACACACACATACGCATACAATGTACTTATATACATATATTCAAACAACAACAATGAAATCTTGAGTAGTTTATAACCTTTAATCAATTGTGTAAATGGAAAAATGTTTATCAAAGAATGCCCTTAATAAATAGCTATATTAAACCCATGAAGATTTTGTAAAGATAATGAAATAATTCTCATAGGCCAGTAGGTAGTGAATTTTCTCAGTTGCCTACTTTAGTAATAATAGGGTCTGTAATTTTTCTAAGCACCCTTCTTTCCAATATCTTGAGAATTAATATGCCAATACCCTTGAAAGTGTTTTAAGGCCAGAACAAACTTCATCTTAGACAAACAATGTAAATGGATAATGAAATGGACCCTGACTCAAATATCAGGAAGAGAGTAGGCCAGGTTGCCTTTGGGAAGTGGTGCAGTCATTTTAATGATCTCAAGCTTGTCCTAGAAACAAAGGCCCATCTTTTTAACATTAATATGTGTCCAATGATGCCATACAGTTGTAAGTCATGAAACCCCATGATTTGTAAAGAACTAAAGTTATGGACCTCCCAAAGGGCAGCGGAGAGGTGTGTGGCATGTGACTAGGCTACAACATATCAATGAGTATCTGAATAGTAAAAGTGATGATGATGATGATGATGGTGATGATGATGACAACAATGATGGTGATTACGACAATGATACAGCATTTATTATAGTTCCTACTATGTGCCAAGCACTCACTCATTTGATCCTCACAACAGCCCTGGGAGGTAGATACCATTATTATTCCCATTTTGCAGATTAGGAAACTGAGGCAGAGGATAAGTGACATACATCTAGTAAGTGTCTGAAGCTGGCCTTGAATTCGAGTATGTTCTGACTCTCAGCCCAGCTCTCTTTCCACTGCATCACTACTGTTTTAAGTAGGATAAGGAGGTGTGCTGGTCATGTAATGACAGGGATGGATGACAAAGGGACAATCCATGTGCTCCACTGGCATCAATGCAATCTAAGCAATTTAGAGGAAAGAGACCAGTATATTGGATGGTTACCTTGAGGAGGTAAGGTATTGATAGGACATGGAGCTACATAGGATAAGAATTATGAATGTGTACTACTGAAAGGACACCTATGTAGATGAGATCATAGACCCATTAACGTAAAAAGTAAGGAAATATAGTGATATCATTGTCTCTACTGGCAGGAATGCCACCCTCAGATGTATATTAAAGACATTCGAGTGTTTAAGTAGATTCAAAATGCTATATTTCAATTCAACTTGACAAATATTTTAAGTACTTATTATATCCAAGATACTGGGTGAGGTTCCCCTGGAGGAATTTATATTCAACTATTGGAGATATGACATATTCTGAGAAATACAAAATATGACACTCAGTGACGGGGATAAAAGAGCCAGAAAAAAAAAGTTCTATAAGAATTTGAGAATTAAGAAGAAATGTTCAGTTAAGACAGGAGATCTAGAAAGGCTACCTAGAGAAAGTTACAACTTAGATAAGCCCTGAAGGAAGATCAACCAATTAACCAATGAGCATTTATTAAATGCTTACTATGTGCCAGGCATAGAATTAAGCCCTGGGCACAGAAAGCCAAAAATGAGAGTAGTCACTGCCTTCTAAGATCTTACCATCTAGGAAGGGGAGAGAGCAAGTGCATGAATAGTTGTGTGTAGGATCCATAGAGGAGGTGAAAAGTAACCTTAGAGAGAATGGCGCAAGTATCTGGGAGTCCTAAAAAGATAGTGTTTAAATTGAATCTTGAAAAAAATCTAAGAGGCGAAGTAAGGAGGGAACACATTCCAGTTATGATGTTATTGCTGTTTTTTCAGTCATGTCTGACCCCATTTGGGGTTTTCTTGGCAAAGATACTGGAGTGGTATGCAATTTCTTTCCCCAGCTCATTTTACAGATGAGGAAACTGAGGCAAAGGGGGTTAAACAATTTGTACCGGGTCCCACAGCTAATGAGTATTCCAGGTATGGGTAACAGTCAATAAAGAGACATGGAGAAGAAAAAGCAGCATCATGTATAAGGAATAGCAAGTTGGCTAGTATGACTGGACCATGCAGTATATGTAGGGTAGTAACGTATAAAGAGATTGAAAAGATAGGGAGGGTGAGGATGTGAGAGGACTTTATATTTGATCATGGAGGTTAATAAGGAAACCACTGGAGTTTATTGAGTGGTGAGGTGACAGGGCCAGATCTGTGCTCTAAGAAAATGACTTTGGCAACTCTGTGGAGCCTGGATTGGCAGCCACATCAACTACTAGGCTACTTTACTCCAAGCAAGGGGCTATTGTACTCCAATAAAGAAATAAAGAAACTACCATTGTATCCCCCATAGTTTCTATGCATCATTGGCTATTCCTCTTTGTATCTTACAATAAATTTCCTTCAGAGTTTATTGCAAATGCCCATATTGTAAAATACTTCTTTTATTCATAAGAGGATACCAATCCATGCTGGTATTCTCAATTCTAAACAAAACCCTCTTCTTCTGAACCAGGATGGTGGTTGTGTGAGTGAAGAGAAGGGAATATATCCCAGAGACATGGAGGTATGGTGCCCTTGACAGGAATAAGAACAATAATCATAATGATCTTAATCATAATCATAGCATTTATTAAGTGCCTACTGTGTGCCAGGCACTGTGCTAAACTATTTACAACTATTATCTCATTTGATCCTCACAAAAATCCTAGGAGGTTGGTTTATTATCCTCATTTTACACAAGAGGAAACTGAGGCAGAGCAAGGTTAATCAATAAACATTAAGCACCTAGTATGTGTTAGACACTGTGCTAAGGGCTGGGTCACATGGCTAGTAAGTGTCTGAGACTGAATTTGAACTTGTTTTCCTGAATCCATATTCAGCACTATCACCAGTGCACCATCAAGCCTAGGGATAAGGGATAAGGACTGAAGCTATGATTTTACTGGTATAGAGAATGCTCTAGTCAACCAAGACAAGTCATCATCATCTCTGTATCATATAGTCTTAGACTGTGAGTTGTCTAGAGCACTGAGGGGTTGGTTAAGTGACTTGCCCAAGGTTACACAGCAAGTATATGTTAGAGGCAAGACTTGAACCCAGTGTTTTCCTTTCTCTGAGGTCAGCTTTCTAGCCACTACTCCAAGTTATCCCTTAGGGCATGCATAGACATGCAAAATAGATACAAGATGATTTGGGGGTGGGAGTTAAGGTAATGATGAGGATTAGAAAGGTCTCAATTTAGCAATTAGTCACTCTGTAAAGGAATTTTTCACCTTGTGAATAGATTTCCAGTCAGATTCCTTCTCTCTGCCCCTCAGTCATTTAAAGATTCATTTCTATTTAGAGACACTTCCCAAGGACACATCCATTACATAAAGTGAAATCCATCTGAGGGAGGGGGGAGCCAGTGCGGGATGACCTCTGCAGTCCTTTCTTTAGTCTAACCAAGTGCCTGGGTTTTCCTGCCAGCTATCACTGAGCTTGCCTTTAACCAGAGCTGTGTTCTTTCCCTGGTGTTTTATGGAAAGCTGGATGACTCCCGATATGCCTAAAAAGTGACTCTAGCCCAATGAGGCATATTTACATAGAAGAGAAGATAGCTTTCATATGACTGCACAATCTGGCAAACATAGCCATCTGTTTACGCTTAGCCTAAAGACTAAGTTTCCATGGTGAATACTATATGTGCTCCTGATTGTAACTCTGCATGCATTCATTTGCACTGAGGCTGTTGGCTCCTTTGGGCTGGGCCAGGTGAACTAGTGATTGAAGTGTAAGATTCAGTGTTTCTGTCCTGCCAGAAAAAATCACCCAGAGTTGAAATGACGTGGTAAGAAGTAGGGCTTTAGCATTCCTGGATTTATAAACTGCTCTCAGTCAGATGAAAGAAGCAGGAAAAAGCAAAGAGCAAGGCAGTGTTTTGGCAGAAACCAGACCACCAGTTTAATCAGGCCAAAAAAGAAACACCTGAGAGATGTTGTTTTACAAAAATGAGGCTAGCATGGGGTTGGCAGCCCAGGCAGAAGTGCTCTTGGATAGGTTGGCCTGCATCGAAAAGGCTGGAAAAGTATGAGGAAGAGCCATAATGATCAGCCTATCACACTAGTACCTAAATCTGTATGCTTTGAGTGAGAATCAGATGATCTGGGTTGAAATTCCTCCTCTGCTGCTTGCTGTGTATGTGACCTTGAATAAGTCACTTCCCTCAGGAAGTTATGGTTTCTCCAATTAAAGAAAGATAAGCATCAGACTAAATAATTTTTAAAGAGATATATCATTGACTATTTCATCTTTCATTTTTGTCTGACTCTTCATGACCCCATTTGGGTTTTTCTTGGCAAAGGTACTGGAGTAGTTTGCCATTTCCTTCTCCAGCACCTTTTACAGATGAGGAAACTGTGGCAAACAGGATTAAGTGACTTGCCTCACACAGCTAGTAAGTGTCTGAGGCCAGATTTGAACTAAGGGAGATGAGTCTTCCTCACTCCAGTGCCTGCACTCTAACCATTGTGCTACCCAGCCACCCAATATCATTGGACTTAGAGTCAAAAAGACTTGGATTTAAATCCTCCCCACTCTGGACAATTCCTTAACTTCTCTGTGCCTCAGTTTCCTCATTCAGTTCTCAGCCTCTATTCCTATGATCCTAAATCCTGTAAATGTAAATCAAGGTTCATAAATCAAGAAGTCTAACTAATTGACCAATTTCAAAAGTACTCTTAGGATCAGAGAATAATAGAATTGCGATGTGACCTGGAAGATCTTTTAGTACATCTTTCCACCTAGTGCAGCAGTCCATGCTATACAATCACTGAAGGGTGGTAGTCTAACTTCCACTTGGACACTTCTAATAATGAGAAGATCATCCTATCATAAGGCAGTACGTCCCATTGAGGGACAGTTTTTTTTTGTTTGTTTTGTTTTTTTAAGTCCTCTTTATTGAATGGAATTGAATTGAAAGCAAGTTTCCTGCTACTCACCCACTGGTCTTAATTCTTCTTTCTGCTGCTCTGTAATTTTCTGACCCTGAATGAGACACGGGCTTCTTCCTGATATTACCTCTTATCTTGCTACACAATCTAGTACTGCCTACACTTTCTCTCATGTAGAAGAGGGGGAGCTACACCTCCTTCCACATGACAGTTCCTCCCCCCCCCAATTAAGTTCACTAAGTTCTCTCAGCTAAATGGCCTTAGTTTAGGGAATGGACCACCCTTGTTCAATTTAAGATCAATCCTTTATAGAGGCAGAGCCAAGATGGAGGAGTGAAAGCAGAGACTTGCTTGAGCTCTCTCCCAAACCATTCCAAATAACTATAAAAAATGGCTCTAAATAAATTCTACAGCAGCAGAACTCACAAAAAGACAGAGTGAAGCAAATTTCCAGCCCAAGACAATCTGGATGATTGATCAGAAAGGTATATCGCAGCAGGCAGTAAGAGGAGCACAGTGTGGCATGGGGGCGCAGGGCGCAGTGAACCTGTAGCAGACCTCAGAGGACTGAATTGCAGCTAGCTGTGGTGGTTCCCAGACTTCTCAACCCAGAAATGCCAAAGACAACTTAGAAGGTCAGTGGGAAAAGTCTGTTTCTGTGGTGAGAGAGGAGCTCGGTCTCAGAGTCAGTTCCAGAGCACAGAGCGCAGAGCGCAGAACGCAGGCGCTGGAGTGGTGGCTGCATCTTGAGCTTCCGGTCCACAGACTGAGGGGGAATCGAGTGGCTGATCAGAAGGGGATTGCACGGATCTCTTTGCGAGTGCTGAGGCAGGAATCTCTTGCTTTGCACGTGCTTGGATCTGGGTCACAGTTCTGGGCAGCGGTCTTGGGGCAAGGAGGGACTGCCAGAAAAACAATTCAAGTATTGTGGAAACACAATCAGGATAACACAAGATTTAGCAGCTTCTACATTAAGGGACCACAGGGCATGGAATACAATATTCCTGGAGGGCAAAGGAGATAGGATTACAACCAAGAATCACCTACCCAGCAAAACTGAGTATAATCCTTCAGGGGAAAAAATAGTAATTCAGTGAAATAGAGGACTTTCAAGCATTCTTGATGAAAAGACCAGAGCTGAATAGAAAATTTGACTTTCAAATACAAGACTCAAGTGGAACATGAAGAGGTAAACAGGAAAGAGAAATCATAAGAGACTTATTGAGGTTGAACTGTTTACATTCCTGCATGGAAAGATGATATTTATAACTCATGAGACCTTTGTCAGTATTAGGGTAGTGGGAGGGGGAAAATTATATGTATGTGTATATATGTAGATATATATAGATATAGATATAGATATAGATATAGATATAGATATAGATATAGATATAGATATAGATATAGATATAGATATAGATATAGATATAGATATAGATAGACAGACAGACAGACAGACAGACAGACAGACAGATAGATAGATAGATAGATAGATAGATAGATAGATAGATAGATAGATAGATGGCACAGGGTGAGTTGAAGATGAAGGGTTCATATCTGGAGAATAAAATTAAGGGATGAGAGAGGATTATACTAGGAGAAGAAGAAAGGGAGAGGTAGAATGGGGTAAATTATCTCACAAAAGAAACAGAAAAGAAAAGGATCTTACAGTGGAGGGGAAACAGGGGAAGGTGAGAGGGAAGGAGTGAATCTTATTCTCATAGGATTTGGCTTAAGGAGGGAATAACATACACATTCAATTGGGTATGGAAATCTGTCTTACCCTACAGGAAAATAGGGGGGAAGGGACAAGAAGCAGGGGATGATAGAGAGGAGGCAGATTGGGAAAGGGGTAATCAGAAGCAAATACTTCTGAGGAGGACAGGGTCAAAAGAAAGAATAGAATAAATGGGGGGCAATAGGATTAAGGAAATAGAGTTAGTTTTTAACATGTCTACTATGGAAGTGTTTTATAACTGCACGTGTATAACCTATATTGAGGTGCTTGCCTTTTCAATGAGGGTGGGTGGGGAGGGAGGAAGAGAGAAAATTTGGAACCCAAAGTTTTAAAATATGTGTTTGAAAAAAAGTTTTCACATGCAACTGGGAAATAAGAAATACAGGAAATGGGGTATAGAAGTCTATCCCTCCCTATAGGAAAATAGAAGGGGAAGGGGATAAGAGTAGGGGGGGGATAGAAGAGAGGGCAGACTAGGGGAAGGGGTATTCAGAATGCATGCCATCTTGGGGTGGGGGAGGGGTGAGATGGGGTAAAAATTTGGTACTCAAAATCTTGTGGAAGTAAATGTTGAAAACTAAAAATTAATAAATTTATATTTTTAAAAAAAGGAAAAAATAGATCAATCCTTTATAAAGGCATGAAAATCAATACTCACCCAGGAAGTTTAAATACAGTTCAGGAATAACTGGGGACTAGGAACTTTCAGAAAGTTTTGAGAAAATTAATTTCTCAAGACCTGGAATAAGCCCTGTACATAAGAACAGTAAGGAAGTTTTATGTTCCATGATGTGCCTTGCTTTTCTCTGAACTCTACACCTCTGTTGCCACATCCACTAATGAAAATACTATTTAATCCCAACCATAAATTCCTATAAGCTTTTATTTTTTTTGTTAAGTCAACAAGAACTTATCAAGTGCCAAGCACTATATTTAGTGCTAGGGATGCAAAGAAAAGCAAAAACGTAGTCCTAACCCTCAAAGACCTAACTTCATCATGGGGGAAACAATATGCAAAATGAAACAAAACAACTACACACAAGATAAATAAAGTATAAATATAAAAGACTATTATAGCTAGAAGGAGCATTGGAATATGACAAGTTGAAACCTAGAAAATAGGATGTCAGAACTGGAAGAGAATCCTTGAGATCCATAGTCTATTAACTTCATTTTACAAATAAGAAAACACAAGTGTAAAGTGAGTTACAGTCACTTAGACATGCCTGAGCCAAAACCAGAATCTAGGTGTCTAATTCCCAGATCACTGCTCTTTCCATGACACCATGCTACACAGTCACCTAAAAAGAGGAGCAGGGTACAAATAGGACAATATGACCTCCATAAAGCCCTACTTTAGATCTGTCCACTCCTTTTACTGTGCCCTCAGAAGTCTGCTCCATAACTAATATACTTTTCTGACCATGAATGAGACATGACTTCCTCTCTTGCTACACTTCTCAAGACTTTCTCTCAAAACCCCTGACTGATTGGGAGTGGGGTGGGAGTCAGAATATATCTTGCTCATAACTATCTTAACTAAGTAACCTCTCCTCTGAAGTTCAAGACATCCAAATTTATCACTTATTTGGGATATGAGTCTTATTATAGTCAATAATTGATAAATATATTTATAATATATATAGAATCCTAGCACATTCTCCTTCCTTCCCCAATGATTTGAGTGTATGTCTCTTATTCCTGTCCTCATACCAGGGGACTTCAAAATACTTATTGATACCCCCTCAAATAGCCTATCGTCCAAATTCCTTAATCTATTCAGTTTCCGTGACTTGCTCCTCTATTCTGTCTCAACTAACCACATCTTTGACATTGCCATCAGTCACGTGTTCCATTTCCATGTTCACGATCTCCAAAATTACTTTATGTGATTGCAATATTTTATCATTCAGTCTTTCCCCATACATTATGTTTTTGTCCTCATTGTGACCTCTATTACCCCCCACCCCTAAATTATTTTTCCCCTTCAGGTCATCAACCCTACGCTGGATATATTCTTCTCCTTTTATTATCCCTACCCTTTGGTCGCTGGGTGGCACAATGGATAGAATGCCAGCCTGGGAGTCAAGAGGACCTGAATTCAAATCTGGCCTCAGACACACCGGCTGTGTGATCCTGGGCAAGTCACTTAACTCTGTTTGCCTCAGTTTCCTCATCTATAAAATGAGCTGGAGAAGGAAATGGTCAACCACTCCAGTATCTTTGTCAAGAAAACCCCAACTGAAGTCATGAAGACTCAGAGACAACTGAAATGACTGAACAACAACCCTTTGATGAAACAATTCAACTCTACACCATCCTCCATTTTTGATTCCCTTTCTTGCCCTCCTTGTTCTATTACTAATCAAACCTTTCCAAGACTTAATCCTGGATTATTCCCCCAACCCATCCTTCAGTCCTATTCATCATCCTGCTAAACAGAGCTAAAGGAAACCAGAAAACCATGAAATTGCAAATTTTAGTTAGCTAATATCAACTGGTTCTTGTATGCAACAGAATAAACATTCTATTCTTCCCTAATTAATCCACTCTCCCACTCTCAATAACAGCTGTTCTAAACTTTCTGGTTTCTCCTCAAGCCTCCAACAGCATTCTCTACATCTCTAACCTTTCAGCTGAGGATCCTGACTCAAGTTCGCCGAAAAAAAAAAAAATGAGAGCATTCTCCAAGAGCTTCATTTTCTCCCATCCACTGATCTCTAATCACTCAGACATCTCTCTCCACTATCTTCTCCTTCACTACAGTCTTGAATGAAAAGGTGGCCCTTCTCCTTGCCAAGATAAACCCCTCTACATGCAGCTTTGATCTTATCCCATTCCTTCCCAACTTTGCCAGAAAATTATTTCCATTGTCAACCCCAATCTCACTCTTAGTTCTCATCTCTCCCTCTGCACTGATACTTTTTCTCCTGCCTACCAAGATGCCCATGTTTTTTCTCATGCTTAAAAATCCCTCACTTGATTCAACCATCTCTGATCTTCCTATATCTCTCCTCTCCACCATGGCTAAACAACTTGAAAGAGCAGGCTGCACTCCACATCTTTACTTCCTTTCTTCTCACTCTCTTAAAAACCCTTTGCAATTTGCCTTCTGAAGTCACCATTCACCAGAAATTTCTCTTTCCAAAGGCATTTTCTCAATCCTTCTCAATCCTCTTGATGTGTATGTGATGTTTGGTGATATCTATCACATTTTCATTATTTCCTCCACTCTAGATCTTTCTGATATTGTTCTCATATCCCTTGGACAATTTCTAAATGCCGTTTTCTGGTTCTTTATGCGTGTTGCACTCACAGTGTGTTGTCTCCCAAGGCTTCTCTTGGGTTCTCTTCTATTTTTGTTCTATTTCCAAGACTTGTTAACTTTTTTATGTGTGTGTCATGGAATCCTTTGGTTTTCCAGTGAAGCCTATGGGCCCCTTCTCAGAATAAGGTTTTTAAATGAATAAAATGAAATACATAGAGTTACAAAGGAAACCAAATGCAATGAAATATGGTTATCAAAATATTTTTAAAAGTTCGACATGCAAGCCCCAGACTAAGAACTCCTGTTCTATACTGTCTTACTTGGTGATCTCATCAGATCCCATGGATTCAAGTGTCACTTCTAAACAAAGGATTGATCTATATATCCAGCCCTATTCTTTTTACAGAGCTGTAGTTACACACTCCAGCTGCCTCTTCAGCAAGCAAAAATGGGTAATTAATAATAATATCTAATATTTATATAGCACTTGCAATGTGCCAGATGCTGCACTAAGCACTTTCCAAGTATTATCTGAGACAAAGTTGTTTGGAGGGAATATTGGAAGAGATCAGTTCAGTTGCTACCTCTAATCAGCCATCTTAGATCCACCTCCAATTCATTATCATTTCAGAAAAAAACTCTTCTCTCTTTCCCAAGAACACCACTATCCTCCTAGTCACATACTTTTACTGTTATTCTTAGCTCCTTATTCTCATTCATCGTAAATATCAAATTCAATGCCAAATCTTGTCATTTCTACCATTACAACATTTCTCAAATATGTCATTTTCTCTCTACTCACTCAGCCACAACCTCAGTTCTAGCCCATATCACCTCTCACCTGGACTATTGCAATAGCTTTCCGACTGGTCTCCATGCCTCAAGTTTCTCCTCCTTCTAATCCATCCTTCATTTGGGTGTCAAGGTGATTTTTCTAAAGCATAAGGCTAACCATGTCACCCCCTTCCTCAGTGAGCTCCGGTGGCTCCCAATTACTTTCAGAATCAAATTGAAAGTCCTTTTTGGTATTTGAAGCAGAACCTGGGCCCTTTCTTCCCTTTCAGTCTTCTTTATACCTTACTCCCAAGTACTCTACAGTCCAGCTACACTAGTCAATTTACAAGCCCTCAAAACTGGCACTCCATCTCCCATCTCCATTCCTTTTTACTAGCCATCCAGCATGTCTGGAATGCTCTATCCCTTCCCTTCTGACTCTTAGTTTCTCTGTACTCCTTTAAGACTCAGATCAAATCCCTCCTTCTACAGAAAACCTTTCCTGATCCCTCCAGCTTCGAAGGTCTTCTCCTTTCAGATAACTTTCATCTATCTCGTACACATCTTGTATGTCCCTAGTTCTATTCATATTGTTTCCCCTATCATAATGTGATTTCTGAGACTATTTTTGCCCCAGTGCTTAGCAAAGCGGTTGGCATGTAGTAAGCGCTTAATAAATGCTTACTGAGTTGTCTTGAACTGGTATTTAAGACATTCCACAATCCAACTCCAGCCTACTTTGCCAACATTATTTCATATTATTCCTAGCATATAATTTCCACTTACTAAATGCTTGCTGACTGACTGACTATAGACCGTAATGGGAAATAACTAAGCAGAATTCCCAGGTTTTCAAGTTATTTTTCATATTCCTAATTCCCTGTAAAATGTGAGGTCATTCACAGGCAATCTAATATTTTCATAGTATATTCTGCGGTTATCTGACCCTCGCCATAACTAAGGGAAATGGAAGGAAATGGAACAAACATCTTCTAAGCACCTACTGTGCACAAGGTATTTTGTTAAATACTTTACAAATATTATCTCATTTGATCCTCACAACCATCTTATGAGGAAGGTACTATATTTTAATCACTATTTTACTGTTAAAGCAGGCAGAGATTACATGACTTGCCTAGGGTAACACAGCTAGTGAGTATCTAAGCCTAGATTTGAACTACGTATTTCCTGACTCCAGCCACAGAACTCTATCCTTTGCACCACCTAGCTGTTTCAGAAGAAAACAAAAAACATCGTCATGTATTTTGAATTGTATTTGGATGCAGAAGAACAGAGTATAGATCTGAATTCTTCCATTTACTTCCTGTGTTGTCTGGAGCAAGTCATAGCTGTGCTCTGGGCCAATTTCTCCTGCAAAATGAGGGAATTGAATTACATTTTCTCAAAGGTCCTTTCCAGCTATATATCCTATGAAGAGAAAACATGGCTGATGTTGATCTATGAGAATGCCTATATTGTTCCCAGCACTGAATATGATAGTGCCTTCAAGTACCAAAACATGTAATTAGTTTCCACTCACTCCTGGATGTTCCAAATCCAATTCATGACAGGCATTTTTTTTTACTTGAAAAGGGCCACCCACTTTTCTATTAAAAATTCTGTTCTGAATCAAAATGTTCTAAGACAGAGAAAAATTCTAATGGAAAAAGGAAGAAAAAAAATGAGGAGTGAGTTGTATGACTTAATCTTCATGTTTTTATGGGGATACATTACAGTTGCCCAGTGCCGTAACAGTAACCTGAGCGTTCACATTAGTACTTTCGAGTGAATTCTTATTGGTCACTGCTGGCTCATCAGTCTCCCTTGTCTCCTTCAGTAAGTCTGGAGGGAGACAAAACTGAAAGAATGTATTTCTGAGAAAAGCTTTAATGACCCCTCCAGGTGTACCTGACTCATGGGTTACAGACGCCCAGGGATGCATTAGTTTTTGTCTCTTTAGATTCAAAAGCAAGTAAACCTGTTTCTAGCTGTGTCCTTACTCACTGTCTCCACAGTATGCCCAGTCCAACTAAACCTTATTACTACCTTGAACCCTACTAATTCACAATCTAGCATAATTTGAATAGGGACTCCACTGGAATTTCCTTTTGCATTGTGTATGGGAAAGGCTTACCCAAAAAGGCGAAAAATGTAAACAAGGTTGTCATGAAACAATCTTGAGAACTACATAGAGAATATTTCCAAATGTGTGAATAGCATCCATTTGCATTTAAATAGTTGATAGGCTAATTGCAAACCTTTCTTGTCTGTTATCTATACATTCTTCTGTATTTGTTCCCCATGCCATGTTCCTTATTTTCCCCACTCCTTCTCAAGGCTCAACTTAGATGCCCTCTCCATGAATCCTTTCTGGATTCCTTATCCTCCCTTAATCCTCAGTGTCCTCAGTCCTCTTACTTTTCCTTGTACCACATTATTTGTAAACACAATGAATCTCCTAGTAGAATATAAACTCCTCAAAGGCAAGGACTGCTTAATTTGTATCTTTGTATCTCCCAGAACAGTGTCCTGCCCTTTCTTAATAAATATTTATTGTATTGAATTAAAACAGGTCCCTAAGAAATAATAGTTGCTAATATTTTATCAGTTCTCAAGCAACTTCCTTAAAATTAATAACACTATGTCTTTTCAAATGTTCAGTGATTTAAACTTATTCAGACTGGTCAGTCAGTCCAAATTGAACAGTTCTTCTATGTTGAAGCAGCAGAACCAAGCAAGATTGGGAGAATCAAACACTTGGGAGTTTTACTCAGCTTCTCTGGTTTAATTACATCAACTTTGGCCAGGAAGGTCTTGCCCACATGTAAATGTGTACATTGTTCTCCCTCAGACTGAAAAAATAAAATACTTTGGGGTTTGTAGTGAATTTCAAGATGATTGTAAGTCATGAGGGGGATGTGGCTGCAAATGGGATCCAAAATTCTGAAGTTTCACCTCCAGCCCTGACTGCCATATATTAGAAAGGGCTTAGACATACTGAAACATGTCTAGAGGAAAGCACCCAGGAGAATAAGGGCCCGGGAAAGAGAAGATCTAGAGGAGAATGATTTCTATCTTCAATGATTTGAGTAGCTGTCATGTGAAAGAGAAGTCTGTGAGCAATTTGCAGAGGCAAATATTGGCCAAAAGAAAATTTCCCAGTAGTTTGAACTATCTCAAAGTGGAATGGGCTGCCTACATGAGTCAATACCCTCTCTATCATTAGAAATCTTCATTAGGAATCAATTTTCAAAACACATGCTTCAGGTATGAGTTGGACTCTCTGATCTCTGAGTACCTTCCAGCCCTGAGAAGTCATTTTCCAATAGTTCTGACTTGAACTAAATAAATATACCCCAGTTTGGTGGGAATAGTCAGCAATATGAGAACCATTCTTATCCTCCCTCCTCTAAAACCTCAAATTGTTAAAAACCAGACCAGACAAAGCCCCAGAATACCCATTAGAGGGAATAGCAGATGAGATGATGCAATAAGTCTCTTCCATCTCTAATTTTGGATTCTGCATGGCTCCTGCTTCTTGGCTGGTTTCATATGCAAAGTCTAGGGCTCACAGTGTCTGCTGGCTGCCTTAGTCACAGCTGGTGGGTTTTGGTTTGCTGACTCACTGGATCTAGAGACCTAGCAGAGCCTAGTGCTTACAAAGCTTAGGAACTGAATGCATTGCTATGTACTGATCTTCAGAGAGCATCATTTTTTTCCTATCTAGGAGTAAAATTCAGACCTTTGCTTTGTGTCTATGCCTCATGCATGAAGAACTGAACAGTTGGAGTTCTATTTAATATACTTCAACAATCATTTAAGCACTTACTTCCTGCAAGACCATGTGCCTATATAAAGCTAAAGAAAGGCCAAGATCCTGCCATTGAGAACTTTGCCATCAACACTTATTTTTGTCCAAGATGGCATTTACACAAATAAGTGTGATAAATTATAGAGTGTGGTAAGAGGAAAGGAGATATCCAAAGTGTTCTAGTAAAATGCGAGGGAAGGGAGAATGGTTTTACCTTCTGGAACCACAGAAGGCTTCATGGAGAAGCTCAGTCTTGAAGGAAAAAGATTTCAGCAAGAAAGGAGATGAGGAGAAAATGTGTTCTAGGAATAGAGACCAGCCTGCCTGACTCACAGAAGCAGATCTCCTTTGGCTGGATCATAAAGTCCATGCTGGAGAGTAATACAAAATGAAACTATAGGGATAGCTAAAAGTCAGATTATCAAGGTCTTTAAGAGCTACACGAAGAGGTTTGTATTTTATCTTCTAAGCCACGAAGGACCCCTGAATGTTTTTTGTTCAAGGGAGATAAATTGGTCAGGCCCATGAAATAGGATGATTATCTTTCAAGTTTTTTGAAGGATGCATTGGAGAGAGAAGAAACTGGTGGGAAGGAGAACAACTAATCCATCAACAAGCATTTGCTACATACCTACTATGTGCCAGTCATGGATATGTGCTGTATACCTACTATGTGCTGAGGATACAATGACAAAGGCAAAACAGACCCTTTTCTCAAGGAGTTTATATCCTCATGGCAGAAGAGAGGGTAACATTCACATATATGTATGTACAAAAAAAAATGAATAAAAGGTAATCTTGAACAGTAAGGCATTAGGAATGGGGGATGTGGTGGAGGAACCAAGAAAAGCATCAGGTAGAAGGTGATAATTGAGATAAGTCTTGAGAAGAGGCAATGTTTGAACTACCTTGAAGGAAACCAGGAATTTCAAGATGTAGAAGTGAAGAGTAAGATATTCCAGGCTCAGGGGACAGGCTGTGCAAGAGTATAATAGCAGATAATGCCCTATGGGAAGAACAGCAAGGATGTCAGTTAGGAGTACATTCTAATAGCCTCCTAGAGAGCTGATGAGAACTTAAACTAGAAACCCACTCTGTGTGAGTGGGGAGGATGAGGCACATGTCTTTCCATCATAAAGCCATCTTTCAGAATTTCACAACAAAGTTATAAAAACTGATCACAATCTGAAGTCGAAGTTGTCCCTTTATCTACAAATGCTTGCTCCAGGAATTCAATCCTTTTCTTTAGTAGTGTCAAGTAAAATAATAGAGAAAGTAGTCACCATCCCTATCTTGTGCCTTCTGTAATTCCATATCAACTGTTTGTTCATTTGTTTCTAAATGTCTAAGAGGAGCCCATTTGGGTAAAGCACAACTGAACCTTGGCTTAGATATTTAGAAATGAAAAAGAAAGAAGGAAATAAGTGAATTGAGTTACTCCAGTAGGTCAGTGGCCAACTTATTTGTTCATTCAGGCTGCCCGAACCTCTTGAATTTCCAGATGAACTGGACACTTTAATAAAAGTTGTGCTCTAGCTATTGGTGAAGGAACAAATATCAAATGTGTTTGCTTCCTTGAACATTGATGAGTACTTCTTTTCTGTGGCCAAGTACAACTGAGGAGCATTAAGATTCACAGGGACTTAAAAGAAAAAGCAGAAATGGGGATAAGGGCAGTGAGAGGGGGAGCATTTGATTCTAAAATCTTTTTGATTAGGAGAGGGATAGCAGGATTGTCATTGATTTAACTTCAAAGAACTCCTTTATTCGCACAAATGACATATCAAGGTCTACTTCTGGATCTAGGTTACAGTATGGGCTTTATTTGACTTCCACATGAGTATGTGTGACTTTGTGTGTGTCTGTGTGTATCATTAGTGGAAAGAACACAGGAGTAGAAGAAGGTGGAATCCCTGGCCTCCATTTTAGCTCACCCACTTATTACCTGTAAGACTTTGGGCAAATCAGTTAATCTCTCTGGGCTCTATTTTTCTCATCTATGAAATAAAGGTCCATGGGCAGGAAAAGGGTATTTTTGTGTCCTTAAAAATATCCTGTGATTGAAACAATCACCCTACATGCATGTGAAGGTGGTCCTTTGGCTTGCCACTACTGCTTAGATATGAAAAGACAGTCATATTTTGTACTCTGCGTAGATATCAAGTATAACCCTTGCTCAAAGAGATGAATTTTTATTCTTCATTATCAAGGATTGCTGTTGTGGGGGAAGAAGGTGAGAGCAGTACACTGGGAAATGTAGATGATGTAAATAAACTAAAGAATATGCGTATTTTAATTGAAAGAGATCCCTCCTCATACCTCTTTGCCAGATTGTTCTCTCTACACTAGTGGTTTCTGAAGGGCTCTCAGGATTCCTTTTTCTGCCCTCCCTGCTGGTGATGACATCTGTTTGAAGACACTGCTGTGGTCCATTCTCCATGCATGATTCATTGGAAACTGGCTGCTTTGTAGGACTTAGTTGTTGCTAATCCTGTATTGCCACAACTGTTCATTGATAATCAAGGTAGCTCCCAGAATGCATAATGTTTTAACCAGAAGAGACCTTTGGGATCAGATGGGAACTCTGCAGCCAAGAGAGTAAATCCAAAGTTAGCTAATTAACAGTAGAAATGTAACTGAGGCCCACATTGGCTAATACTACCATATCAGGGACATAAAAACTGCCTTTTTGATTCTATGCTTTAGACTAAACCTAGTCACATTGGCACATCAGCATTGCCACATCCCCTCAGTCAAGTCCTAATAAATTTGTCTTTCATTTCCTTTACTGAGTTTTTCTTTCTTTTTTTTTTCCTAGGGGTTAAGTGACTTGCACAGGGTCACACAGCTAGTAAGTGTTATGTGTGTGAGGCCAGATTTGAGCTCAGGTTTTCCTGACTCCAAGGCTGGTACTCTATCCACTGTGCCACCTAGCTGCTCCCTGAGTTTTTCCTGATTGTCCCCAAAGTCCATTCACTGCATTACTCTGTCCAAAAGGATGGTCTGCATTATATTACAGTTTCCTTTAAATTGTTCCTAATGTTATTTTGCATGATTGCAATGATCCTTCATTGTACTACATGGCAACTTACAGTCAGAGAACATACCTTTTCTTTTATATATACTAACCTAACCTTTCCTCTTATGTCCTCAATCTCATTGCTTCCTATCATAGTTAGTGTGTTACTTCTAAAAATATCTTTCTCTCTAACTTTCAGTTTCTCCTTATCTAATCTGTTGCTTACAAACATACCCAAGTCACCCCCCTACTTGACCCTACCACTCCTCTAGGCATAGAACTTGTTACCATTATTCCTTTTTATGGTCAAACTTGTAGAAATAGCTGTCTACACAAATTTCCTCCACTTCCTCTCTTCTCACTCACTGCACAACACCCTGCAATTTGGGTTCTGACCTCATCACTCAATTGAAATGCCAAAGTTACCAAGGATCACTTCCTTGCCAAATCCAATGGCTTTCTTTGAGTATTCATTCTTCTTGATCTTTTTCTATCATTTGACATTGTTAAACAATCCTTCCTCTGACCTAGATACTCTTTCCTCCCTTGGTTTGCATGACAATCTTCTCTCCTAGTTCTCCTACCTTTTTGGTTTTCCCTTCTCAGTCTCCTTTGCTGTTTCCTTATCTACGGCTAAGCCACTCTGTGTGGGTATATCTCAGGATTTTGTATCAGACTTTCTCCTTCTCCCTCTTCCCTACTTCTCCTTCCTCCCTCCCTCCCATCCCACTGTCTCCTCTCATGTATTCATATCCAAGGAAACAACTCCTAGAACTATATATCTAACTTGTTTCTCTACTAAGCTACAACTCCGCATCACCAATTATTTATTGGACTTTACCAATTTTATGTTTCATAAGCATATTAAACTCAAACCATCCAAAACCAGAGCTCATCATTTTTTCCCCACAATTTTTCCCTTTTCCTAACTTGCCTATTTCTATTTAGGCCATTGCTATTCTTCTAGTCACCCAGTTTTGAAGTCTTAGAGTCATCTTTGATTCTTTTCTCTTCCTTTATCATCCCCATTATGAAGTAATTTTCCAAGACTTCTTATTTCTACTTCTATTTCTACTTCCACAACATCTCTCACATGTATCCCTTCCTTTCCACTTATAAGTTCAATCAATAAATCATCAAACATTTATTAAGGTCTACTATGTGCTATGTGCTAAGGATACAAAAAGAGACAAAAGAAAGTTGCTGTTCTTGAGGAAGCTTACAATCTAATGGGGAAAATAGCATATAATATATACAAGCAATATATAGGATAAACAGGAAATAATTAACAGAAGGAAGGCATCGGAATTAAGATGGGTTGGAAAAGTCTTCACTAAACCTTAACTAGACTAAGTATCCTTCAAATTGGTATCCTCACCTTTATTTTCTCTTCTTTGCAATTATCCACCTCACAGATATCAAAATGAAATTCCTAAAGCATGAGGCTGATCAAGGGTTTCTCAAGAAGCTTCAGTAACTCCTTATTACCTTCAGGATGAAATATCAATTCATCTTTTTCCTCTTTTTTCTAACTTTAAACCCCTTTTTAATCTGGCTCTAGCCTACCTTTTCAAATTTATTGCATATTATTCTTCTTCATTTTCAGGTACTCTATATTCAAATTGGCCTCCTTCCTTAGGGGGAAGTTCAGTCACTGCCATGGGCAATGTGGTATATTGTAGTATTTTCATTTTGAGTCACAGAAACTCAGAGTTGGGAGAGGCATCAGAAGATGTCTGGTCCACCAGCATTGGAACAATAATGCCCTCCCACTAAATCTCCAATATGTCAGCCTCTAACCTTTACCTGAAAGCCACCAACGAAAGAAAACCCAGACTCAGCCCAATTATTTTTTAGCTAGTGTTCATTGTTAAGTGTTTACTTAAATTAAGGTAATATGCTCTCTATAACTTCTACCTATTGTACTTCACTTTGTCTTTTGGAGACAAGCAGAATAAATGTAATCCACATTACAAATGGCAGTCCTTCAAATATCTTCCTTAAGTCTTCTCTTCTTCAGACCCACATGTGGCACATTCTCAAGGCCCTTTTATCCTCTTGATTATTCTACCTTAGACACTCTTCAGCTTTTCAATTATTACTAAAATGAGCACATTGAAATGAACAAATATACTGAATGTGACCTGACTAGTGCGGATTTCAGCAGAACTATCATTTCCTTCATTCTTGATATTCTCTTTCTCTCAATGAAATCTAAGATTGCAATAACTACCACTCTATCACTTGTTGACAATAAGTTGATCAGTTAACTAAAATCCTTTTTTTTCAGAGAAACTACTAGCTAGCCACCTCCACCTAATATATTTTTTAATTTATTCTTAGAACCTGAATATAAAACTTGACATTTATCTCTATTAGTTTCCATCTTATTAAATCCAGACCAAAATCCTTTTGGATCCTGACTCTAACACATGCCAACCTTTTCCAACTTTGCCTCACTTTCAAATTTTATAAGCATGTTATTATACCTATGTCTTTATCCAAGTAGTTGATTTAGAATGGATACAATATGGCATGAAGGACAACTCACATGGGCACTCCACTGAAGTCCATCTACCATGTTGGAATTGGTCCATTAATAAATCTTTGAATCTGGTCATACATTTAGTTCTAAATCTGCCCAGTTGTCCCACTGTCAAATTCATGTCTTGTCCTTGGCATGAGAGATCCTTTCAATGTTTAACTAAAATTTAAGTAAACTATACTAGCAAAATCAACATCATTTTCCTAATCTACCGGTCTAGTAATGTTTTCATAAAAGGAATTTACTCTTCATAAGACTTTATCATCACCACCTCTCTTTCCAGATTTCACATTCCATCCCTTTCATAATAAATTCTAGGTTCTTTCCAGAAACTAGTCAAACTCACTTATAGGTTACAGATACCATTCATTTCCCTTTAAAAAATCATAACATTTTACCTTCTCCAGTCCTATGGAATGTCTCCTATTCTCTATGTTGTTTCAAAACTCACTAACAGTGGATCACCAATCACATCTGCCCAATTCTTTCCATACTATGAGGTGTGGTTTATTTGAGCCTCATGATTTGAACTTATCAAGGGCAACTAGGTTGTTTTTTTGTTTATCTTGGGTAAGTATAAGGGAATTTCTTCTCTAACTCAGTGATTCAAAGGAGCTGTTGAATTAGTAATACTAGTAATTAGTGATCCATCATTGTGTATTATGTTTATTAGATGGCTTAGTTCATTATTTTAAGGAAAACCCACCTTGGAAATCCTGGGCCTAGATAATTGATTAAATTAGAAAACTCACTCAATGCCACACAAGGAGTATGTCTGACAATAGATAGTAGGGGAAGGGTAGAAAAGTGGTATTAGCAAAACAAAACAGAATTTAGCATAATGGACAAATTGCTGAATTGAGAATCAGGAGAGCTGGATTCTAAATCCCCAGCTCTGTCAGTCAGAAAACATTTATTAAGCATCTACTCTGTATCAGGCACTAAGCTAAGTGTTAGGGATGCAAAAAGAGATGAAAGACGATATCTTTTCTCAAGAAGTTCACAGTCTAATAGAAGAGACGTAGGTTTAAAAATTGAGGCTTGGATACTGTGTGACCTTGCAAAAGCATAAGATGACCCATCTTCACTTACACTTCTTAAAACTCCAGAGCCCTTTAATGTTCTGGCTAAATGTCTCCCTCTATGTCCAGTCTGTTGCTAAGTTCTATCAATTTCTTCTTTACAGCATCTCTCATATTTACCTCCTTGTCTGTTGTTACAGTCAACACTTTGGTGAAGGCATTCATCACCTTACACTCAGACAATTGCAATGGACTTCTGTTAGGTTACTTGCCTAAAGTCTCTTCCTACCCAGGTCATCATCTACCCAGTATCCAATGTGATCTTCCTAAAGTACAGGCCCAACATTGCTGCCTCCATCTCAATCAACTCCAGTGGCCCCCTATCACCTTCAAGATCAAATACAAAATCCTGTTTGATGTTCAAAGCCCTTCATAACCTATCCTCCTCCTCTCTTTCCAGTCTTTTTACATTTTCCTCCGCATCATATACTCTTTGATTCAGTAGCATTGGCCCCCTTGCTTGTCCATGAACAATGCATTTCATCTCTCAGCTTCAGACATTTTTTTCTGGCTATCCTCCATGCCTGGAATATTCTCTCTCATCTTCATCTACTGGCTCCTTTTAAGTTCCAACTAAAATCCCATTTTCAACCCCATTAATTACAGTGCTCTCCTTTCATTAATTATTTCCTATTTATTCTGTATGTACCTTGTTTGTATGTAGTTATTTGTTGTATTCCCCATTAGATTGCGACCTTTTTAAGAGCAAGGACTATTGCCCTTTCTCTGTATCCCCAGTGCCTAACAGAGTGCCTGACACATAGTAGATGCTTAAGAAATGTTTCAACATCATGGTGGAAATCATCCTGATCTGTATCTGGCCACTAGACCCAGTGGTTCTGGAGGAGAAAATGAAGCTGGTGACTTTGCACAGTGCCCCCTCATGCAAATCCAATTCATTTGCAAAGCATGGCATCATCTTCCTGATATCATGGTCATCTTCGAGAACAAAGGACAGACCACAGAGTATCAGAGGAGGAGAGAGGGGACATTCAAGAGTATTGCAAAGATGAAATCAACAGCCCTGGATTGAATATTTAAGGTGGAAAGATTTAGTAAGGACTCAAGGATTATACCTATGTGGTGAACCTAGAGGAAAAGAAAGTTTAGAAGGGTGTAATGTTTAAGGGGAAATAAAATGACTTCAGTTTTAACATGTTGAGTTTAAGCTGTCTATTGGACATACAGTTCAAGATGTCTAAAAGACACTGAGATTGGGGCAGGATAGGTAGATTAGAGAATTATCAGCATAGAAATAGTAACTAAAGACATGAGAGCCGATGAGATCACCAAATGAGAAAGTCTACAGAGAGAAGAGAACCCAGGACAGAGCTGTGTGGGACACCTAAAGTTAGAGGGTTTGATCTTGATGAAGATCCAGCAAAGGAGAATGAGAAGAAATAGTCAGGTAGGTAGGAAGAGAACTAAGAGAGCATAATGTCACAAAAACCTAGGGAGTATCAAGGAGTAGAGTATGATCAAAAGTGTCAAAAACTGCAGAAAGAGCAAGGAGAATTAGGATTGAGAAAAGGCCATTAAATTTGGCAATTAAGAGATCATTGGTAGCTTTTAAGAGAGCAATTTTGGCAGAAAGGTGAGGTCAAAAGCCAGATTGAAAGGGGTTAAGAAGAGAGTGAAAGGAGAGAGTTGAAGCACCAATTGCAGGCTTTCTAGTTTAGCCACAAAGAAGAGTTCCTATAATTAGCAGGGATGGAAGGATCAGATGAGGGGTTTTCTGAGTTTGGGGAGACATGGGCATGGTAATAGGCAGTAGGAAAGGAACCAGTATACAAAGAGACATTTAAAATAATAGAGTACAAATGACAGAGGGTATCTCCTCCTATTGGAGGAGATATGATAAAATGGAATCACTTGGACAAGTAGAGAAATTAGCCTTGGTAAAGTAAAGTCACTTCATCATGTGAGACAGGAATGAAGGAGGAGATAATGGCAGAAGGCATATAAGTGATATAAGAGGAGGAAGAAGGGAGAAGAGGGAGTTGATAGCAAATAGCTTCAGTGTTTTCTATAAAATATGAGGCAAGTTTCTTAGCTGCGAGGGATAGAAAGATGGGGAGCCATGAGATGCTTGAGAAGGAAGGAAAGGTTTAGAAGAACATTTAATTCAATCCTTGATTATCTTCCTTCTAAAAGAGGTCCAAGGGGTGGGGAGGATGGGCAAGTCAGGTGAGGAGCTGAATAGGGATAAATCCAGGCCTGTCCTAAAGGATCAAAGCTTCTCTCAGATAACAAAAATAAGCTTCATTTTTTTTCAAACATAAGCAAAAATAATTTTGACATTTGTTTATTTTGTTTTAAATTTTGAGATCCAAATTCTCTCCCTATCCCCTCCCCATTGAGAAAATAAGCAATTTCATATAAGTTATACATGTACCTTCATGCAAAACATAGTCATGCTGTGAAAGAAAACATAGACCCTCCCCCCCAAAAAAAAACCCACAAGAAAAATAAAGTTAAAAAAAGTATGCTTCAATCTGCATTCAGACTCCATGCATTCTTCCTCTGAGATGGACAGCATTTTCCATCATAAGTTCTTCAGAATTGTCATGGATCATTGTATTGCTAAGAATAGATAAGACATTTACAGCTGCAATACAATATTGCTGTTACTGTATGCAATGTTCTCCTGGTTCTACTCACTTCATTTGCATTAATTCATGTAAGTCTTTCTAGGTTTTTCTGAAATCTGTCTGTTCATCATTTCTTATAGCACAATAGTGTTCCATCACAATCATATGCTTATTCAGCCATTCTCCAACTGGTGGGCATCCCTTCAATTTCCAATTCTTTGCCACCACTAAAGGAACTGCTATAAATATTTATGTACCTGTAGGTCCTTCCCCCCACCCTTTCCTTTTTTAAAAATCTTTTCACAACATAGGCCTAGTAGTGGTATTGCTGTGTCATAAAGTATGCATGCTTTTATAGCCCTTTGGTCATATTTCCACATTGCTCTCCACAATGTTTGAGTCAGCTCACAACTCCACCAATAGCGCATTAGTATCTTAATTTTTCAACATCTCTGCCAACATTTATCATTTCTCTTTTCTGTCATCTTAGTCAATTTGATAAGTGTGGTGTGGTAACTCAAAGCTGTTTTAATATGCATTTCTTTCATCAATAATGATTTATTTATTTATTTTTGTTAGGCAATCAGGGTTAAGTGACTTGCCCAGGGTCACACAGCTAGCAAGTGTCAAGTGTCTGAGGATGGATTTGAACTCAAGTCTTCCTGACTCCAGGAATGGTGCTCTATCCACTGTGCTACCTAGCTGCCCCAATCAATAGTAATTTAGAGTACTTTTTCACATGACTATAGATAGCTTTCATTACTTCATCTGAAAACTTCCTGTTCATATCCTTTGGCCATTTGTCAATTGGGGAATGACTCTTATTTTTATAAATTTAACTTGGTTCTCTATGAGAAATGAGGCTTTTAGCTGAGCAACTTGCTGTAAAACTTTTTTCAGTTATGATTACTGACTGTGTACTTCCCTTCACCCTATTTCCTGCACTGTTTATCCTACTCTTCTCTCCCCTATTGCCCTATCCCTCCTCAAAAGTGTTTTGCTTCTGACTACCACCCTCTCATCTATAAGCTCTTCCCCCTTCTCTTATTCCCTTCCCCTCCTATTTCCCTGTAGGGTAAGATAGGTTTCTATACTCAGCTGAGTGTGGATGTTATTCCTCCTTTGAGTCAATTCCAATGACAGTAAGGTTCAAGTGTTCCCTGTCCTTATATCCCTCATCTTCCCTTCTACTGTAAAAGCTCTTTCATGCCTCTTTATGTGAAATAATTTACCCCATTCTACCTTTCCCTTTTCCCTTTTCTCGGTGCATTTCTCTTTCTCACCCCTTACTTTTATTTTTTATATATCATCCCATCACATTTAACTCACACCCAAGGAAGAAAAATCTTTTACTGTGGAGGGGAAGGGATGGGGTTGAGAGAGAATGAATGAATCTTACTTTCATCAGATTTGGCTTAAGGATGGAATGACACATACAGTAAGTTGGGTAGAGAAATCTGTCTTACCTTACAGGAAAATAAGGGGGAGGATGATAGAAGGGAGGGCAGACTGGGAGAGGTGGTAATCAGAAGCAAACACTTTTGAAGAGGGACAGGGTCAAAGGAGAGAATAGAATAAATGGGGAGTGGGATAGGATGAATGGAAACATAATTAGTTTTTCACAACGTGGCTATTGTGGAAGTGTTTTGCATGAGTACACATGTATAACCTGTATTGAGTTGCTTGCCTTCTCAATGAGAGTGGGTAGGCAGAGAGGAAGGGAGAGAATTTGGAACCCAAAGTTTTAAAAAACAAATGCTAAAAATTGTTTTTACATGCAACTGGGAAATAAGATATACAGGCAGTGGGGTATAGGAATCTATCCTGCCCTACAGTAAAATAGAAGGAGAAGAGGATAAGAGAAGAGGGAGTGACAGAAGGGAGGGCAGATCAGGGGAAGGGGGATTCAGAATGCATGCTATCTTGGGGTGGGGGAGGGGAGAGATGAGGAGAAAATTTGGAACTCAAAATCTTGTAGAAGTGAATGTTGAAAACTAAAAGTAAATTAATTAGAAAAAAAAAGTTGGGTTCTTCTCCCAAGATGGAAGGGGAGCAAGCTCCCAAGCTTCAGGTATTTTATCCTGCTCTTTTCAGAGCTAGTTCAGGGGTGGGGGTTCTGTAATTTTTCAGTTCTTCTAGAGTGGTATGATCTAAGGAGAAATGTGCTTACTGCCTTCTGGCAACTCGGATCTTTAAACAACCACAAACACTCTTTTCCACCCTGTTACTGTGATCAGGGTCCCCACTCCACTGTAGTCCCAGGGTCTAGTGTGGTAGTGCTCTTCATTGCCCTGGAATTGTGACCCAGAACCTTGTATGATAAATGTAACTGAGTCCTGAACCAGTGCTAGCAAAGGGTCCTCTGTAATCTCCTTTAACCAGTTGTTCAACCTTCTTACCATCTGTGGGCTGAGAGCTCCTGAAGCTGCTGCCACCAACTCAGTCAACCCCAAGGCCTACTATTGGTGTTCCAGGCCTGACATATGCTGGATCAGCATGTACTGGACTGTGCTCCACTCTCACCACAGTGAAACAGACCTTTCTTGTCAACCTTCTTAGTTATCTTGGGCTGGAAAATTCTTTCACCTTGTCCTTTTGGTTGATTCCACCACTTTTTGAGGCATTATTTCAAAGTTGTTTGGAGGGGAATTTGTGAGAGCTCAGACAAGTGTCCCTGCTTTCTACTTACCCATTTTGGCTCTGCCCCCAAACAGTAGACTTTATATAACATTTATTTATATCTACCCAATAAGATAAATAGCATAATAGTATCTCTACTTTACAAATGAGGAAATTAAGACTGAGAGTTTAAGTGACTTGCCGAAGGTCACATGATTAAATTTGAATTAGAATTAGATTAGAGTCCAAGGATTTTGGCTCCAATTCCATTTCCCCCCCAGTACACCCTACAAGGATTCTCTTCCAAATAAGTGCTATGGTAGTCCTTGGATTGTCATTGTTCAGTTGTGTCTGACTCTTGGTGACCCCATTTGGGGTTTTCTTGGCAAAGAAAGTGGAATAGTTTCCCCTTCCTTCTTCAGCTCATTTTACATATGAGGAAACTAAGGCAAACTGGGTTAAGTGACTTGCCCAAGTTCATACAGCTAGTAAGTGCCTGAGGCCATATTTGAACTCATGTCTTCCTGACTTCAAGCCTGGTACTCTATTCACTGCACCACCTAGCTGCCCAGTCCTTGGAAGGATAAACTAATATGACTTTATTTTCTCCCATATTGCACTTTTAATTCTAAATTACCTTCTTGCAAATATGCACCACTGGTAACAAAAGGAGATACGGAAGGAGGATATGGATTATTAATGGAACCTTGTCACCACTATTGGAAAAATAAGTACAAGCAAATACCCTATTTAGAACCCTATCATCTTCATAGCTCAAGAACAGTGCTTTATATATAGATATACACATATATACGTATATATTTATGTATATTTATGTATGTGTATGAGGGATATAGATCTACACAGATATATATATTTACGTGTGTGTGTGTGTGTGTGTGTGTGTGTGTGTGTGTGTGTGCATAATCACAGGTCTGGCAATGTCATTGGAATAGGGAATGCCCAGAAACGAAGCTCCCTCTGTCAATGTAGATAAATACCTTCTCTACAATGTACATTCTTGGAGTTGCCTGCAGCACTGAAACATTAAGATTCTTGCCCAGGATCATACCAACAGTATGTGGGAGAAGCCAGGCTTGAACTCTGATCTTTCTGATTCTAAGGACATTTTTAACCTATTATACCCTGCTACCTCTCCATAATAATACATAAGAAACACAAATCCATAAAGTTCAGAGTAACTGAGAGTAAACCCTATATCTCATAGATTTTAGACCTTCCAACTTCTAAGTCCCTTAGAATTGTAAATTTAGAGAATGAAAAACATCTTAGAGTCCATCTAAGTCCAATGATGTCATTTTGGAAATGAAGAAACTGAGGCCCAGAAAGGCTTAGAAAATCTCTAAAGGCCACAGAGATAGTAAATGGAGAGACAGAATGTGAACCCAGATTGTCCAGTGTTCTTTCCAATGCACCACACTGCCTGTTATAATAAATAGGAATTTCAAATCCAGAAAGTTCAGAGTAACTGAAAATAAACCCTAAGTTTCATCATATTTTGCTCCATTCAACTTCTAAGGAATTTCTGTCCTTCTAAGTCCTTCCAGTTTGCTAGTTATTATTAATACGATATTTTCAATGAAAATCCTTGTTTCACCGTTCATTGACCTATGTGATATTATAGTTTGGCCTATACATGAAAGCCATATATTCATTGAAATTCGTATGAAAAATGGCAGAGGAGAGAAAGATATTGGCATCTTCATGACTCCTTTGAGGAAAATCATCTTCTGAGCGAGTTAAGCAGCTGCTAAGATCATCAATGTATAGATTAAACAGGTACTACAATAAGAATATGTATTAATCATGTCCGATGGACTCAGCAGAGGTCATGAAGGTTAAGCCCCAAAAAGCTGAATGGGGTCTGTTCTATCCTGGATAGCAATGGTTTGCTTCTCTTAAGGCCCCAAGCTCAGATCATTTCCCTTGCACTAATCTGTGAGGATCACCGAGTTCACGCGTCAAGAATGCGTGGTAATAACCACAATAAGGGCATAAGCAACTGTAGACATGGAAAGTCTGTGTATGACTGCCTGAAAAAGACAGCTCTGGGCACTGGGCTCTGGAGTTTCTGACTCACTCTCTCCAGGAGCCTCTGAGGCCTACACTGGAATTCTATCACTCTCCTCTGTTTCTCCCAGAAACATAGATTTCTTAATGGTATTCATGGACTGGCCCTCGGGGATCCCAAGCTGCCTCATTGTCCAGACAGGATGTCCATCTTATTGCATTACATTCTAGCCTTCCTCACATCTCACACATAGACACACTGGACAAATGTACAGCTGTGACCTCCCCATGAGAATCGTGGGAGGGAATGAGCTGAGTAAGGAAAGGATTGCCTTGTGGCTGATAACCATGAGATCATACTATGAGGGTTTTCCACATCCGTGGAAGTCATCTATTCAGAGGGCTGACTCCCTCCCCCAGTTTGGTAAGGGCTTAACCTTGGAGGTAACGTAACTTTGTCCAAAATCTCTTGGGGGGAAATATCTCTTTTTTTGTTTTTTTTTAACAAGGATATAAAAAACTTATTAAGAAATAGCAACTAACTAGCTAGCATACAAGCCCCAGGCCTTGGCTGCTGTTATAAGTTTGTCAGAACATAATCAGTGTCAAGATTTGCAACCTGGCAAACAGCAGTAGACAATAAACTTCTTGGAAAAATAAAAATCAAAGGCTCACTTTCTTAAAAGAAGGGGCTACATTCATAAGTCATCCATAACCTAGGAATACAGGCCAAGGATGCCAATTCCATTGAATGGATTCACATGGCCAAACACCAGGGATACTCAGAAGGGGAATCATAGGTTCCTATCCCCCTATCTGGCTGTTGATAAAAAAAAAAAATAGATTGAGCTCTAACCCATACAAGAATCCATCCTTCAAAATAAGACAAGTGGTCACCCAGCTTCCACTTGAAGAACTCCAAAGACGAGAAACTCACCAGCTCCTGAAATATCCAATTCTAGGTTTAATCCCTTTTATACTTAACTAATTTTTGTTTTTTTGTATCTCCAGTACCTCACATATAATAGAAATTCAATAAAGGCTTGCTTATTGATTGACTGGTTGACAGAAACCTGGAGATAGCTATTATATCCCCGCCTTCTTACAAATCTTCTTTTCCCCATGGTAAATATCCCCATTTCCTTCAAGTGATTAATGGGACATATCTTGCTTCCTTTAATTGTATTTGTATTCCATTTTGGGTCACACTCCAATTTTGTTAATGTCATTACTAAGATGTGTTGACTAGGGCTGAGCACAACACTCTTCATGGCTTCTGAGAGAAAAAGTCAGAATAGGAATTGAAAAATGAAAGTATATTTTTTGACTCTAAAGGAGGTCATACTAGGGACAGATAAGGTTCTTCATGATAGAGGTTTGCCAAAAATTGAAGAACTCATTGAAGTCTAGAGTAGGTCCAGGACATCTGATATGACTCCTGACCATATTCCATTCCTCTGGAGTCAGTGGGGGAAGGTTAGAAGGGGAAACAAAGTTTAGTTCAAGACTGTCTTCAAGGTTCAAGGGTTCCTTTTGGCTGTACCTGGATTGGAAAGGCCATGTGACTTGTCATATGGTCATATGACCATAGGAGTTAGAGTCAGAAGAGACTTTGGAGATGATCCAGTGCCACCCCATCATCTTATAAATGAGGAAACTGAGGTACAGAAAGAAGTGAATTTCTGAAGGTAATACAGCTATTAAAGTAACAGAATTCAAATATAGATCTAGAGATAGAAGTCCAGTGTTTTTTCCCCCATACCACCTGAAACTTGGTCTAAATTCATAACAGGAATCTCCCCCCCCCATACTCCTATGGTCTGGATAAGCTTGGAATAAGCAGAGGCACAAGGAGAACAGACTTATGATATCCTCTGTCTTCCTCATCATCCCATGCCAAGGGAGCCTTTCTTCACTTTTATTAGCCGGCATCATACCAGGAATTCTGCCTTTATTTCTTCAGCCTCACATGTCTAAGTCCCCAGTCACTCCTTTGAAGTTTATAGCCCTTTGCCCTGTTCTTTGTTTTGGTTCCTTGCACCCTCTGACGTCTTAGATTTATTTGAGTGGGTGATGGTCTCCTTTCTAAAGTAACCATCTGCAGATGTTGGGGCTGTCCAAAAAGTTACAAAAATATACGTTCCTGAATTTTCACCCATGCTATATTCAGTGTGAGCATTTGTATATCTTTGAGACAGTTGTCAAAGGGCATCTCTGTCAATGATATCAAATCAAGAGGGTCTGCGTTTGCCCCTGAAGAACAGAATAGAGTTTAAATTGACCGAGACAAAGCAGAGAATGATCCAGTGAATGGTGAGCATCAGAAGGATCAAGCAGAAAGCCAGACACTAAAGGGGAAGAGTGTGTGACACAGATGTGCAGTGAAGAATGACTGTCTCCCCATGGTATTTTAGCTCAAGGGAGAGTCTCTACTTCATTCTCTGTATTTTCTGTCTTACTTAGGACATCTGAGAGTGTTTTTGCCCGTTGAGCTTCTTTCTCCATCCCAAGTGTTTCTATTTTGAGGGCAATCCATAGCTAAGAGTGAAAAAGGAGCCAGAATCTTCCATACTTTAGGGACATCAGAAAAACATTAACTTAGTGGTAAGGTTCTCACTAAAATGCTTCACAAGGGCCTCCAAACATCCTGTTCAAACTCCATTCAGTAGAAAATTGCTTGTCATTTCCAGATGATTGCCAAGATCCTTTCCAGCCATAAGCCCTAGAATTCAATGAGCTTGTTTGCACATTTCAGCCCCGGGAAAGTAACAGCTATGAGGAGAGAAACTTCTAATATCAATTCAGCTGGGGTGTGAGGAACTACTCCATTAGTAAAGATTCACCCTGTAGTGAGGCATGCTCCTGGTAGGTCTTCCCAACATAGCCTATCAATTAACGATAGAAGCATTTTGAACATCTGGGCACATTCCCTTAAAGTAGGATCCTCTGTGGTCCATGTGTGCTGGGAGAATCCCATCTGAAACCTGAATCTTTAGGATTCTTTTACTGGGCCTGATTTTATTAAGAGAAGGGACATCCCCCTGTAGATTAAGCATCCCAGATGTATAACCCAATGTTCTCAAACACTGACTAAAGAAATAAGATCCTAGAATTTGGAGCAGAAAAGGACCTTAGACATCTTCTAGTCTAACAATCTCATTTTTAGAGATAAGAAAGCTGAGGCTCAGAGTATGTGTTTGTCCAAGATCACATAAGTATGAGAAACAGAGGCAGGATTTGAACCCAGGTAGTCTGACTCCATGAGCAGCTAGGTGGCACAGCGGATGAAGTGTCAGTCCTGGAGTCAGGAAGACTCATCTTCCTAAGTTCAAACCTGGCCTCAGACACTTACTAGCTGGGTGACCCAAGCCACTTAACCTAGTTTACTTCTGTTTCTTCATCTGTAAAAATGAGCTAGAGAAGGAAATACCAATCTGCTCTAGTACCTTTGCCAAGAAAACCCCAAATGGGGTCACAAAGAGCCAGACATCACTGAAAATGACTGAATAATTCTGACTCCATGATCAGTATTCTTTCCACGATATCACGGGATCTCTGACTTTAAATTCAGTGTTCTTTCTCCACTATACTGCTTCCATTCGATATTGTCTTCTAGGAGGCCATCTTGAGGGGGGAAATAAGATATGGCCGCACATTGGGCTTCTGTAATCCTGTAAAGTTAGTGACTTTCATGTGGATTTCAGTAGAAGGATATTAAAGGAATTCCCCAAGTTCATATGAAAGCCACTAGCTTTACGAGACTATAGAAGCTCAATGTGTGGTTATATCACATGACATGAAGCAGGGGAACAACAGTAGGTTGGTTTAATGGAAGCAATATATGCCAAGATCCTAGTAACAACTCTCATCATTCAATCAAAATTGTTCTCTCCAAAGTTATCAGTGATCTCTTCATGGCCAAATCTAATCAATCCTCACCCTTCTCATCCTCTTTGCAGTATTTGGCACTTATGGATCAATTCCTTCTCCTATATACTCTCTCCACTCTGTTTTGGTTATACTACTCTCTCCTGCTTCTCATCTTACCTGGCTGACTGTTCCTTAATCTCCTTTACTTCTTCTTCATCAATGTCATGCCCATTAGCTGTCAGTGTCCCTACAGCTGTTTGGGTCCTCTTCTCTTTTCCTATCTTGCTTGGTGGTCTCATCAGGCCCAGTGGATTCAACAATCATCTCTTTAGAAATGACTCCCAAGCTTATGGAAGTGATTATTGATAATTCAAAATAAATTAATTTTAAAAAAAAGAATTTAAAAAAAAGGAAATGTTCTATATACTTAGCCCTGATCTCTCTCCTGAGTTATACTGTCTTTTGGACATATATATGCCATAGGTATCTAAAATCAGCACACCCAAAACAAAATGCATTATATTTTCCCAAAAACTTTCCTCTGTTACAAATTTCCTTATTAGATCGTGAGCTCCTTGAGGACAGGAACTGTCTTTTGTCATCTTTTGTTTGTATTTCCAGAATTTAGCACAATACCTGACATGGGGTAGGTGCTTAATAAATGTTTATTGACTATGGCTACCAAGAAAACCCACATATCCAAAACAATTTTGGTTCTGTTTTCCATTCCCGCATCACAAACTTCCTATATTATACATTTAAAACTAAATAACCCATAGGCATCTCAAACTCAACATGTCCAAAGGGTAACAAACACATAATCTTCTGAACGTTCCTATTACTATTTTTATTAATCTTTTTAATTAAAAAATGTAACAATTTTTATTAATTTATCCCTTCTACTACCCAACTGAGCAAATTTTTAAAAAATCCTTCAATATAGCTACAAAGTTGAGCAAAACAATTCCCACATTAGGCATGTCTAAAAATATGTCTCTTTCTGCATTTTAAGTTCATTAGCTTTTTGTAAGTGTATATATATATATATATATATATATATATATATATATACACATATATATGTATATATGTATGTATGTATATTTATATATATGTATATATGTATGTATATTTATATATGTGCATATTTCATTCTTGTGGTTTATCAAGTTGATCAGAGTTCTAAAATCTTTCAAAGTTTTCTTTTCATAATGTTATGATCATTGTATAAATTGCATTCCTAGTTCTGCTCACTTTGCTCTACATGTGTTGAGACTGCCACCATCCCTGTAGTAAACCAAGTTCTCAACTTTGGTGTCATCCTTGAATCCTCACTGTTATCCCACATATCTAAGCAGTTGCCAAATCTTGTCATTTCTGTCTCCACAGCATCTGTCATATACCCTTCTCTCAACTCATATAGTTGCCCTAGTTCAGGGCCTCACCACATCCTGCCTAGATTAATTAAACAGCTTCCTACTTGCTCTCCCTACTCCAACACATCCTGGCAAAGTGAATTTCCTTAAGCATAGTTCTGCCCATCTCACCTGTCGCAGTCTAAAGCTAACTCTGGTTGGTCCCCTAGTAATTCAAATCCAATACTGGAATGAAATGAGACATGTGTAGGTCATTCAACAGGTAGCAAAAAGACACTTATTTAGCGTTAGCAGAGAAAGGTTACTCCACAAGGATACAGCACTCTGCTCTGGTGCACACTCTTCCTATACTTACGTACTGAAACTCATCTGATGGAAAATGCTAACCACAACTAGAGAAAGACATTTGGAGTCTGAATGCAGACTGAAGCATACTATTTTCACTTTTTTTTCTTTCTCATGCTTTCTTCCTTTTTGTTTCAATTCTTCTTTCACAACATGACTAACGTGGAAATATGTTTTATATGATTGTATATGTATAACCTCTATCAGACTGCTTGCTGTCTTGGGTGGGGGGCAGGAAAGAAGGAAGGAGGAGGGGAGAGAAGAAGGGAGAAAAATTTGAAACTCAAAATTTTACAAAAATGAATGTTAAAAAATATCTTTACATGTAATTGGAAAAAAAGTAAAATAAAATAAAACTCATCTGATCATCAGGGTAGGGGGTGCTGGCTCTCAAATCTGAGACTATACCAAGTGAGACTTTTGGTGCCCTTAGGTGGCCAAGAATCTATACCAACATGGTCGGAGGCCATCAGAAAGCTACATCAATAAAAATATAGCTTGAACCTTAATCCTTTGGGTTAGTCAAGGCTTGGAGACAGTCCCCTTGTCTTTTAGGGGGGAAAAAAACTAGCTCTACCTATTTGTGGATCAGGGGAGGAACTCTAATAGATATTGATCCTGTCAATATCTATATCTATATCTATATCTATCTATATATATACACACACACAAATATATATATATATATATATGAACTACTTGATTTAACATTTAAATACCTTGGCCCCTCCCTACTTTTCCACTTTTCTTATGCTTTATTTGCCTTAATACACACTGTGGTCCTTACTCAATTCTTATTCAATTCTTCCTCCTCCTATACAAACTCTATCTTCTGTCCCTATTGCATTACCACAACTGTCCCCCATGCCTGAAATGCTCTTCCCCTTACCAAGACTCAGCTCAAATCTTATCTCTGCAGGAGGCCTTTCCAAGTCCTCCAAGTTATGACTAATGCCTTCCCCTCCAATGAAATTCCATCTATTCTGTGTGTAGCTTGTATGCACCTAGTTATTTATATTTTGTCTCTTCCATTAGAATGCAAGGTCCCCAAAGAGCTCCTCTTTGTACCCTGGTACTTAGCACAGTGCCTGACCCTTGGTAAGTGCTTAATCATTAGTCATTGACTGACTCTTGTTGTCACAGTGCTTAATGTTTACAGAGACCTGTATTTATAGTTGTCCACTATAGTAGGCAGTACAAGTATAATCAGCCTCATTCCTCAAAAAAAAAAAGAAACTGAGGCTCAGAGAGTTCAAGAGACTTGTGCAAAATCCCATATCTAGTGAATGAAATAAAAGAAGTAAATTGTGTCAATTTACTTGGGTAAATTGATGGAGTTGATAAATTTGGGATTCAAATCAGGGTCTATCTTGATTCCAAGTCCAGGACCCTTTCCATTCTACCATCTTGCATCTATCCCATGCACTTTTCTCAATGAGTATCTGCCCCTATATCCTTTTGACAATCACTCTTTTTGTTATGCATCATTTCTCTACTCTGCCTTGATATCTTCAACATAGCAGCTAATATACCTTTCTTCACCTGTTCTAAACATCTCTGTGCTATCCAGCAATCTACTACCACTGTCTGTATCTTGGCAGCACAAGGGAAGTAGACCATCTGAGGTTATCCCATTTGGTTGTGAACATCATTTCTTCACCTATCTCCAAATCACACCTTCAGACACTCAAAGAATTTCACATTCTCATGAAAAAAGGAGCCCTGTAGAGTGTGCTGAACATGGAATAAAATACCTGGATTCAAATCTCACCTCAGACACTTACTAGTTGTGTGACTGTGGTCAAGTCATAATGTCTTCGGGCCTCAGTTTTAGCTCTAAAATGGGATTTAAAATAGTTGCACCTTTCTTACAGGGTTATAGTAAGAGTCAGAAAAAAATAAAGTATGTGAAATGCTTTGTAAGCTGCAAATTCTTTGCAGATGTGAACTTTATTTTATCACCTTCAAAGGTAAATGTGGCTAGAAGAGCAAGTTGGGCACAGATTGTAAAAGGATTGAATACCAGACCTCTGGGATAAAATAGAAATTCTTTCCCCTGATAGCTCTAGGGTAAAATACAAAATCTTCTATTTGCCTTTTTTTTTAAAAAGTATTTATTTATTTTAGTTTTCAACATTCACTTCGATAAGATATTGAGTTCTAAATTTTCTCCCTCCCCTCTCCTCCCCCCTGCCCAAGACAGCATGTAGTCTGATATAGGCTCTACATATACATTTATATTAAACATATTTTCACATTAGTCATGTTGTAAAGAAGAATTAGAACCCATGAGAGGAAACAAGAGAAAGAAGAAACAAAGAGAAAGTGAGAGAGAGAAAGAGAGAGAGAGAGAGAGAGAGAGAGAGAGAGAGCGAGCAAATATTATTATGCTTCAATCTGCATTCAGACTCCATAGTTCTTTTTTTCTGGATTTGGATAGCATTTTCCATCATGAGTCTTTTGGAGTTATCTTAGATCCTTGCATTACTGAGAAGAGCTAAGTCTATCAAAGTTAGTCATAGCATAATGTGGCTGTTACTATGTACAATGTTTTCCTGGTTCTGCTCACTTCACGCAGCATTAGTTCAGGTAAGTCTTTCCAGGTTTTTCTGAAATCTGCCTGCTTGTCATTTCTTATAGCACAATAGTATTCCACCACAATTGTATACTACAACTTGTTCAGCCATTCCCCAATTAATGGGTATTCCCTCAATTTCCAATTCTTGGACACCACAAAAAGAGCTCCTATAAATATTTTTGTATGTGTGGATCCTTTTCCCTTTTTCTATTTGGTTTGTAAAGCCCTTAATAACCTGACCCCTTCCTACCTTTTCAGTCTCCTTACACCTTATTTCCCTCTGTATACACTACAATTCAGTGGCATGGGCTCCTTGCTGTTCCTCTCACATAATACTCCCTCTATCAACTCCAGGAATTTTCTTTGGCTGACCCCCATGCCTGAATGCTCTCTCTCATCATCTCTGTCTCCTGGCTTTTCTCAAGTGTCAGCTAAAATCCTGTCTCCTACATGAAGCCTTTCCTGGCTCTTTTTAATGCCAGTGCCTTCACTTTGAAATTATTTCCTATTTATCCTGTCTATAACTTCTTTGAACATATTCATTTGCACATCATCTCCCCCATTAAACTGTGAGCTCCTCCAGGAGATGAACAGGTTTTGCTTTTCTTTGTAGCTTCAATGCTTAGCACAGCGCCTGGCACATTGTCAGCCCTTAATAAATGTTTTGTTTTGTTTTGTTTTAACTTTACTTGCCTTCCACAGTCCAACACCTTATGCTCTGTTCTCACCCTGCCCTCGCTTCTGTGCATTCATTCAAGCTATTTCCCAGGCCTGCAAGCTACTTCCTCTTCATCTATACCTTTCAAGGCTTATATTTTCTTCTTTAACCATGGACAATGGCCAAAGTAGTGGTTTAAGGAGATTCCTCTGGCAGTATGTAGAAGACGATTTAGAAAGGGAGTAAAAATAGGCAGACCAATTAAGTTATGAAATCACCCAGACAAAGGATGATAAGAACCCTGATGTATCAGGATGGGAAGGGTAGGAACAGTCTCCTTTTCCCAAATCAGGGATATGTTCTCCTTCTTCTGTTATGTTTTCATTGTCTGCCTATTCCTCCCTCAAAAGAAAAATTCTCTCAAAAAAACATCTGGAACTCACTCACATTGAACTACAAAGGACTGATGAGAGCTTCCTAGGGGAATCTGAATTTTACCTGGGACAAAAAAAAAAAGAGCTAAAGTAATTAACTTCCTACCTTACTATTTCATCTATCAGCGAGTGGGGTGAGAAATGGTTTTGGAACAAGGAGACCTTCCCCATAATCCTGAAATCAAGCCAAGGAAGGAAAAAAAATTCTGCACATTTACATGGTTCTGTATGTTACTCAGAATTTCTAATAAAGTTAGGTCAATGAAATGCATTTGGAATTCTTACTTCTCAAATACTTAATGCTTCAGAATATGGCCAATGGATATCAAACACTGCTGTCTATGGGAACCGCCAGGCAAATTTCTCACTTCACCATAGACAAAGACAACGTGATCTTAAGGATTTGGCCACATTTCCGCTGTTTTAATATCCCTATGAAAGGATCCATTAAGTCATCGCTCTGGTATATGCAACAAGCCTCTATTGTGTTTTTACTCAATGCCATAAATCATGTGCACACATGTCTCAGCTACCCTTACACAAAGCGGACAAGGTGACGTCATCAACCCATTCTGCTGTCTTTGAAAAGGGATGACCTGGTACTCATTCTGCCTGAGAACTAGTCATCTAGGAACCCAAGTATTTACAGGATTGCAGGAAGACTCAGCAAATGACTTTAGAGGATTTTTTTTTTACAGTTGTGCAACAGGCCAACAAGTTGGCTTCTTCCCACCCCCAAGTCCAGGAATTTATGCCTAAGTCATGACAAAAGAACAGAGTGACTTGGCTAAAAATAACCTTCTCAATTTGTTGTTGAAAACTTCCAGATGTTAGGTGTATTGAGTTGTGATGTACAGATTTGTGTTCTGAACAGAGAAATTGTTTCTGAATGAGCCACCTTCCCAATTCTATCAATTTAGACACTGGGAGAAATCTAGCTCATCATTTTGGTTTGAGGTCAGATTTCCATCTTTATTTCTCATGCCTTCACCCCACTCCCAATATCTACTACCAGCCTCTCCCCAAAACAAATCCTTTTAACAACCATTCACCATTACTGATTTCTGAGGATATTCTGTTTCACTCAACAATTCAAAATTAATGATGATGATGATATTATGAAAATAAAAATAATAGTTTACATAGCCATAGCACTTTTAGGGCTTGCAAAATACTTTTCTCACAATTCTGGGAAAGAGATAACAAAAAATATTATTACTCTCGTTTTACAGATGAGGAAATAGAGGTTCAGAGATGACACAAGTGATATTTTTGGGAGCACAGGTAATGAGTTTGAGGTAGGATTTGAACCAAAATTTCCTTACTCTAATCCATTATTCTCCCTTTTATATTGTGTTGTATGTTAGATTTGTTCCACTCTGGGACTGGTCCTGAAGAAAACTGTAAATTGAATAAAGTTGTTTTTTTTTAACAGCCTTCTATTCTGTAATTCAGGCTCACCTCCTTTTTGATACTGCAGTGTAGGCTAACAATGCATTGCCACATATAGATCCTTCAAAGGGCTACTTTAATGATAAAATGAACTAATAATTAGGAAACGGAGGCAGCTAGAGTGCTGGGCCTGGAGTCAGAAAGACTCCTCTTCCTGAGTCCAAATCTGGTTTCAGACTCTTACTAGCTGGGTGACCCTGGGCAAAATCATTTAATCTTGATTGCCTCAGTTTCCTCATCTATAAATGAGCTAGAGAAGGAAATGACAAACTACTCCAGTATCTTTGCCAAGAAAATCCTAAATGGGGTCACAAAGAGTCAGATATGACTGAAAATAACTGAACAACAATGAGGGGTACAAAGAAAGGCAAAAACATTGTGCGTGTCTCCAAGGAATTTACACTCTATTAGGTGAGAGAACATTTGAAAAAATAGGTAGATAAAAATATAGAGAGGGCATATTGAAAAGACTATAAAAGAGAAGGCTTTAATAGCTAGGATGGCTGAGGAAAGGCTTCCAGGAATAGGTGGAGAATGAACTGAATCTTGGGGGCAGCTAGTGGCACAGTGGATAAAGCACCGGCCCTGGATTCAGAAGGACCTGAGTTCAAATCCGGCCTCAGACACATAACACTTACTAGCTGTGTGACCTTGGACAAGTCACTTAACCCCCACTGCCCAACCAAAAAAAAAAAATTAACTGAATCTTAAAGAAAGTCACAGAAACTTAAAATGAAGGGGCAAAGCATTCCAGGTGTGAGAACAATGAATACAAAGGCACAAGATGGAAATTGGAATGTCATGTTTAATGAACTACAAGTAAGCCCTTATAGCTGGATCTTGGAGTAAAATGTAAGAAATATGGAAAGACACGAAGAGGCCAGGTTGTGCAAAGCTTTAAATGTCCCACAAAGGAGTTTTTATTTGATCGTGGATAAAATAGGGAAACACTGGAGCTCATTGAGCAGGTAATGGGAGGTGGAGGGATATGTGGCATGGTCAGACCAATAATTTAGGAAATTTATTTTTTAAGTTATGTGGGGTATGGATTGGAGTAGAGAAAAACCACATGGAGGTTAATTAAAAGACAATTGCTATCATCTAGGCAAAAGGGGATAAGGGCTTGAATTAAGGTTCTGTTTGTGTGAGTAGCCAGAAGGAACATATTCTAGAGATTCTGTGTGGGTAGAAACAAGATTTGGCCACAGATTTGATATGTTGAGTGAGTGAAAGTGAGGAGTTGAAGATGACCCTGAGGTTGCAGGGCTAGGTGGTTAGGATAATACACCAATAAAATGTGAACACAGTGAACCAATAGGTACAAGGGGGAAACAATTGATTTTTGAAACTTGGGATAGGACTGTGACTATTCCTTAGAACCCATATGAACTTCGGCAAACTGTGCAATCCCTCTAGGCCACAAATGGCTCCTCTGTAGAGTGAAGGATCTGGACTAAATGATCTTTAGGAGTTGTTCCATGCAGAGATCTTATGAATGATAAAGAATAAGATGATTTCTAAATGCTCAGTAATTGTTGTTGTTGTTGTCATTTTTTTGGTGAGTCAACTGGGGTTACATGACTTGCCCAGGGTCACACAGCTAGTAAGTGTCAAGTATCTGGTCTGAGGCCAGATTTGAACTCAGGTTCTCCTGACTCCAGGTCTGGTGCTCTATATGCATTGTGCTACCTAGCTGCCCCAATTGGTTGTTTTCTGAGACTGGTTGGATAAGTCCCTGCAATTCATTTCCTTAGTGAATCTTTTTTGTAAAATAAAAAGGAAAATTGCAACCCACAGTGTTCCCTGTCAAGAAAGCCTCATTGATGTAGGAGGGTGAAAGGGACCTTTCCTGATCAAGTTGATGAACTTGCAGGATTCTAAGCTTTGGCTTGGGACTTTTCAAAACATCTCCACAGACTTACCTTGTGATATTTGTAAAGCACTTAGCACAGTGTCTGGTATATATTAGGCACTATATAAATGCTTATTCCCTCCCTTCCCCACTTTCTTGTTGTTTTCAATGCAAGAAGAATTTGCTAAGGGCCTACTATGTATAAGCCATTAGGTGACTAGACAGACTCTTAATAACAAAAATAGGGATGTTAGGAACAGGAGAAAGTTTGGAAGATGGAAAGCAATTAATTCTATTTTGAACATGTTGAGTTTTAGATATACATAGGACTTAAAATGTTATAATAGATCATTGTCAATGAAGGACTAGAGTTCAGGAGACTAGAGCTGAATATATGGACCTGGGAGTCATGTATATAGAAATCAGTAGAATTATGAAAAGAGAGTATGGAAAGAGAAAAGAACTAAACAAACCAAAGGAAAAAGAAAGAGGAAAAACTAAATAAGAAAGAAAGAAGGAAGGAAGGAAGGAAGGATAGAAGGAAGGAAAGAAAAAGAAAGAAAGAAAGAAGGAAAGAGAAAGAAAGAAAGGAAAGAAAGAAAGAAAGAAAGAAAGAAAGAAAGAAAGAAAGAAAGAAAGAAAGAAAGAGAGAAAGAAAGAACCAGGACAGACCCCAGAGGGTCTATCCATGTATTAGATCATAATCCAACTTGTTGGAGACCAAGAAAGAGCAATCGGATAGGTAAAGGAGAACCTAGATAAGCCCTAGGGAAGTTTTCTGAAGTATATAGAAGTCAAATGACCTATTCACAGGAAGGTCACACAGATGACACAGCTCACACAGGTAATAAGAGTTAGAGGCAAGATTTCTTAGGTTGCCCATTGATGGGCATTGTGGATATAGGAAGAAATTAAATGAAATAGTATCTGCCCTCAAGGAGCTCACACTCTGCTGGGGGCAGGATAAAATTTTTGGGTGACATACTTCTGGACATCGTCAATGTGGAAATTTGTTTTGCTTAATCACGAATACTTTTTGTTTCGAGAAAATAAAAGACATCTGGTGAAGTCACTATCTAAGGTTGCCTCCAAGATGGATTTGTTGGTTTGGACCCTTAAGAAAATGGACTCATGAGAGAAGCCACCCTTTTGTGCTGACCTATAAAAGGTGGCTGATGGGCTATTTTCTACTTTATTTCAATTTCTCTTCCACCTTTCATTCATGGACATCAGGAAAGCATATCAGTATTAATGACCATCATAATGCAAAGGTAGAAGCAGGTATTAGCTCATCCACATGACTCTAGAAGAGGGTTCCTAGAAGTGAACAAAGGAATGAACATTTTCTGACCATTGCCTTACAGATAACCCTAAGCTCATGAGTTTGGAGATTTGACTTTCCATTGAGAAAAAACAGACTTTCCTGAGTGGTAAAGGACTGAGCATGAATTCCTATTAATGAAAGGAACATTGGCAAGGAGCTAAAAGGCGCAATTAAAGGAGTAAACAACATGAATGCTGCAATCTTCTACTTCAGTGAGTTGGTCAGATAGGGTGGGTCTTTTGGGAAGAATGTTTGCCTGCCTTTGCAACCCCAAATATGTTCCCACTCTGGGAAATGCTAAGCTGTCCAAGTGCCTCTGGGTAATGAAAGATGGACATGGCAAATCCATGTTACTTGTCTAGCATTTCACTTGAAGAAAAGTCTAAGCACTCAATGAAGTAGCAGAGTAGGCTATGTAAGTTCTTCAGAGGTTAAAGAGGGACTATGCTGGTGAGTTGGCTAGCTAGCAGCCCCAAGTCAACTCCATTGTGGAAGTAGTCCAAATGATGAGGTGCTGAGGAATGTGGAGGACTTTATGGCTGCATGGAAAACCTGGACCCAGCAAGGAGAGGGGAAAATTTTATTGATTATGTATGAATTATTGTGTCTTTCATGTGTTCCCTACAATGTTTATGGGCTTGCATGAGTCTTTTGGGTCTTCTCCATTTTGGGGGGGGGTGAAGTAAAAGTTGTCCTATGCCCAACAGACATGGTTACCTTGAGTTCTTGTATGGGATATTAGGAGAACTTCTTGCCCATATCCATAGAGACCTAGATGTTAGATTTCCAAGAGAAAATGCTGGGTAGGGGCAATATGAGAGAAAGAATGAGTGATTTGCCAGTTCAGTACTCAAAGTCAAACCTAGCCAATGTGGACTCAGAGCCTGGAGCACTTGGCCAGTGGTTATACTGAAAGTTAAGTCCCTTCATCATTATGAAGGCATTGCTTTCCCCCCAGGCCTCTTAAGTACTATGTACACTGTAAAACACCATATAAATGATAGCTCTATTTTTTAACTGTTATTACATTCCCTTTGCATTAGGGCAAAGTACTATATACAGAAGAAGGATCTATTTCCTTACCTAGTTTGTTCACAATAAGACTTTTGAAGTTCTTTCCTATTCCCACCCTAAACAATGTGATTTTAATGATGGTTGTCAATTAGAAAAAATACATTAATTCCAGACTCCCTGAAATTAATTGAGCCTATTCTTCTTCCTCTGTCCAACCTGCTGCTATGGAACAATCCTCATGGGCCGTCGTGCCTGAATTATACTAGCTGAAGGTTAGAACATCCTGAGACATTGGATAGTACAAAATGAAGGTGATAGAAAGTAATGTCGTTAAAGACGATGAGGAAAAACCCCAGAAGTAATCACTTCTGTCAGATAGACATCACATTAACTTTGTTATTGTCCTATAAAGAAGCAAAGGGGCAGAAGGAGAAAAAAAGCAATACTACCATAAAGCAGAGATTTGGGGATGACATGCAGCAAGAATGAGATAGAAGAACAGTTGTGATATAGAGTCTGTAGTTCACAAATTCCTCCAAAGCAGGGACTGTGCCTTATTTTTCATTTTCTTTTCGCCTTTCTCTAACAGAGGTCACTGTGCATTTTAAAATATTTAAATGAACTCATGATTGCACTGCTATTAGCAAACTCTTCTTAGTCACTACAGATTCTAGACCTTCCACACATTCTCATCCTGTGCCCCCTGGAACAGACTTTCCTCTGCATCATGTACCACTCCCTTCCCACTGCTGAATTTGGCCCACATGCAAGCTTTTCCCCAGTTCTGATTCTTCTAAAATGAATGGCATTATCTTCTCACATTACAATGTGCAAACCACCTCTCCAATAAACTTCACTACTTTGGCTAAAGCTGAAACTATTTTTCTAGTCACCCACATTGGCAAACTTGAAATCACTTTGACTCCCCAATTTTGCTCTCTCCTTCAAATCCCGCAACTAACCTGTTTCCAAATCTTATCAGTCCTTTCTCTACAGTTATCTCTTGCATCAGTTCCTTTTTTTCCACTCACACAAATTATTATCCAAATGCAGTGTCTCTTCACAGCATAGATTTAGACCGATAGACTAACTCAGTGAACTATCCTGCCTTAAAAATGTAGTCATCAGCAGTAAGCATTGAACATATCATCTGTGTGCCTGACCCTATCCTAGGCACTGTGGATTATCTCTTAACAAGCCATGGCTTTAGTCCGACCTTCTCCAGGAAGCCATCCTTGGCCATCATTGGCTCATAGGGGTCTCTACCCCCTCTGAACACTACAGCAACTTTTGTACATTGTCCTTATCAAGGACTTTATCCAAGAGCCTTTGGATCAGCAATCCAGGGTCTATAGCCATCAATCATCCAGAAAGCAACAACTGCAGAGATGCAGCCTAGCAAGTATTCCTGTAGAGCTTGCAATCACAACTGTTGAAGACCCAAAAAGAAAAGTTCCTGTCATCAAGTTGCTTGACCCTGTCAAACAGTTCAACATCAGAAATGCAGCTTTCTCTATGTAAGATGAACCTTTCGTATGTAGTGTCTCCCTCATTAGAACGTGAGCTCTTTGAGAACAGGAACAGTTCACTTTTCTTTGTATCCTAAGCACTTAAGCACAGTGCTTTGCCAATAGCGAGCACTTAAGGCTTTATTCATTCATTCCCTTATCATGCACTGCCTCGTATAATTTATTATAGTTTCATGTTGACATTCCTTTTTATTCCCCAGCTAGACTGAAAGCTACTCAAGGGGAGGAACAATGGCTTATATTTCTTTGCAATTCTCTTTAATACTTAGTGCAATGATGAGCCCACAGTGGGTGCCCAAGAAATACTTTTGCAAATAAAATCAGATTGGATCTAGTTAATAATGCTAAAGAAAACTACTTGATGCAATAGTCTTTCCATGAAGGTGAGGAATCAGCATCAGCATTCCCATTCACATAAAACTGTAAATGTAATAATTCTGGAGTAATTGGCTAACCTAATTAATCCTGTACTATGAAAGAAAAAATGAGTTTTTCTATGTATTGTAACAGGAAAGGAATGTGAGTAAAATGTCAAAAAAAAAAACCCGGCACCTTGAGGAGAACAGCAATATTCCCCTGGGAGAAAAGTCGGTGTCAAAAACATGTTTTTGTTTAGCCCTCAAGTAAGAGTCTGGTTCTTGTAACCTCCTTGCTCTGTCAAACAAAGAATATATTTTACTGGCCATTTTTGTTGACAACTTTTGGGATATGTCATGGGCTATGATTCCTTTAAGGACACAGAGATCAGCCTCCAAATTGTAAGGGCTAGAGCTTCTCAGACTAATAGTTAACTGAATCATCCCTGGTGACATGAGTTTAAAACAAAAGGCCATAGATAGATAATTTATAAATTTGAATTATCGAGTGGCTTAATCACTGTCCTCTAACAGAACTCTGCATAGATAAAGGACACTTGCTCTTTGAGATTTGTGAAGTGTTAGATACCTTAAAATCTGTACTGTCAGAAGTAGATAGGACCTTATAACATGGAAGGTGAGACCTGGAAGGAATCTTAAAACACAGAATGTCAGAGATGCAAGAGAGCATAGAACATAGAATGTAAAGAGTACCTCTTTAGATTTCTTAATCCTTTCTAATCTGGCTTTTGACCCCAACACTCAATTGAAACTTGTCTCTCTAGGTTTATCCATGGTCTTTTATTTACCAATGTCTTTTTCTCAGTTCTCATCTTTTTTTTTTTTTACCTCTGAAGTATTTGACATTGACACCCTTACCCCACTCCTTCTGGATACTCTCTTTTCCCTCCATTTGTGTGACTCTGCTCTCTCCTGGTTTGTCTCCAGTCTCCCAGATCTCTTTTGTCAGATCATTATCAGGGCCCCTCTTCCTTGGTGCAAGTGTGGCTCTACCATGAGTCCTCCCCTCTTCTTTTCTCTTCTCTCTCTCAACAGAGAAAAAGATAAAGATGCATTCTATTTCTTGGTTACCTGATCAGGCCTCATAGGTTCCATTACTATCTCCATGTAGCTAACCCCCAAATGCACATATCTAAGCCTTCATTTCTCTCCTGAATACCAGTCTTGCCTCACTATCTGTTTGCTTGACATCTACACCTATTTTTACCATTGGCATCTTAAATTTAATATCCTCAAAATAGCATACATTATTTTCCCTCCAAAACCCATGCCTCTTCATGATATCCCTATTTCTGTAATAGGCACCAAAATCCTTCTAGTTACTGAGGGCAGTAACCTTAGAGTCATCCTTGACCGTTCTTTTCCACTACTCCCAATTCCAATCAATTGCCATGTCCTGTTGTTTCTATACATGCAATCTGTTATATCCATCTATTTCTCTACTCACATGCCAACCCCTCCACCCCAGTTTAGCCTTTTATCACCTCTCGCTTGCTTTTCTTCAAGAGTTCTCAGTTAGTTTCTTACCTTCAGTCTTTCCCCTTTCTAATCTACATCTTCCCAATTGTTGCAAACTGATATCACTAAAGCACAGGCTGGATCATGTCACCATGCTCCAGAAGTTTAGTGGCTATCCATAACCCTAGAGGAAAAAACCCCTAAAACTCTGGAATATAAAGTGATTCATATCTGGCCCTAACCTTTATTTCTTGACTTACTTCACATTATTTTTCCCTGTGCATCCTATATTCCAAGTCATCCTAGCCTACCTATTGTACCCCATTCATGACATTGTATCTCCTGCCTCTATGAATTTGTACAGGTTGTCACTTGTTCTTGGACTTTTCTCCCTTTTCATCACTATTTCTTAGAACATGGATACATATGTACAAACATACATACATACATACATACGTACATACTTAGATAGATAGAGATACATAGTAAACTATCAGTACAAAAGTATAACTATACAACTATCTGTAACTATTTATAAATTACTATAATGAAGAGAGTGTGAATGAGTGAGTGAGTGAGTGAGTTCCTGGCACATGGTAGGCACTCCAACCTTCTCACTTTATCAAGAAAGAAAGTGAGACCAAACAGGTAATGTTACTTACTTACCTGCATTTATATACCTAGAACTGCTGGTGGTCTGGTTCTTTCCCCACTCCTCATCTCTGCTTCCTAAAAAAGAAGCTTTCCATGACTTCCTTCTAGTCCCAGCTAAAATCCCATCTTCTACAGAAAGTCTTCCCCCCCTTAATTCTAGTAACATTCCTTTACTGATTATTTCCAATCTATTCTGCATGTAGCTTGTTTGTACATTATTGTTTTCATGATATCTCTCTCATCTCACCTTGAGAGTCCTTTGCCTTTTTTTCTGTCCCCAGAACTTAGCACAGTATTTAAAATAGGGTAGTACTTAATAAATGCTTGTTGACTGACTGTATCTTCTTGCCTCCTAACTCACTGCACTTCCTGTATCTTCTTTCCCTTTATTCTTTATTCTGGGTTACAAGTTCTAACAAGAATAACTATGGGCAAGTGATCATAAATAGGAAAAGAATTAGAATATTTATTAACTGGCTGATAGAAATTTGAATAAGAGTTTGCAGTATAGGATTTCAGGATTGACAAATGCATGATTCCACCTCCATCACACCTATTTCTCCATCTAAGAGTGTGAAACTAGCAATTTATTGAAATCATTCTGCAAGTAAATATGCCAGGAAATGTACTGGCATTTGCAAATATTCTTCAGCAGATTTTACCTGGAAGACTGAACGTGTTTGAAGCCAATTCTCACCTTTGGTTCACTTGAGGCTTTTACCGGAGACAAGACCACAGACATTCTCCTGAAGGTTGACTCTGTGGCACCGAGTGGTGGATATGTAGTTAAAGCCTGGCTTCCTTTAAGCTACCTCCACAGCCAACAATAAGTTACATTGTATCTTTAAGGCCTTTTTCATAAGAAATAGTTTATGACGACAAGGGCAGGAAAAGCATTTATGTGCAAAGGAAGAGAATTATTGTCAAAGTGTATAAGAGAGTGACACTGTTGCCAGTAAACATTTTAATATCTAATATAGGGAGAAAAGAGAACTTTGCCTCACTAGAAACTGCTAAAATATGTGCATAAAGAAATGTAACTTTCGGACAAGATTTTGGCCAGTTTGGGAGGGAAAATGGGCTGTGGTATAGATTTAAGGACTTGGATCTTTTTTTTAACAGTATGGAGTGATCCCTTGTTTGTACGGATCGGATCAGTTTAACACTATAAAGAGGCAGAGAAATCTTTTATTCATGAAACACTAGAGAGCGAAGAAACAGTTTCAGGTGCATCAAAGAGAAAAATTGCTTTGGTGGAGCCGTAAGATGAGGCATGATAGGTACCTGAAGCTAATGTAGATAGATAGATAGATAGATAGATAGATAGATAGATAGATAGATAGATAGATGCTTATATATATATATAAAACTGATATACACATAGCATAATATTATATATACACATACATACATATTTGTACGCATACACACATGTTTTGTGACCAAATAGTGTAAAACTAAGAAAATGAGAAAACCCATAAACATTTAGAGAATCATTTATCACTGAAAAAGGATTGTGAAATTGGAGAAATTTAGGAAGCCGTGGCTTTTTAAGTTAAAGGTGAATAAGTAAGTCAGAGAATTCTCATTTAAGCCACTGGACTACAGCTCCCATAGCAGCAACTAAAGAAAAGAAACTCCCTGAGGAGAACTAAAGACACAATAGAAGGGCTGAATAGCTGCTCCATTGAAAAGGATGGAAAATCGAAGTAGTTAGGTAAGACTTCCTGAGTCAGGGAAACTAATTCATCTTCCTGAGTTCAAATTTGGCCTCAGACATTTAAAACCTATGTGGCCCTCAGCAAGTCATTTAACCCTATTTACCTCAGTTTCATCATCTATAAAATGAGACGGAGAAGGAAATGGCGAACCACTCCAGTATCTTTGCAAAAAAAACCTCAAAAAGGGTCACGAAAAGCTGGATAGCACTGCACAACAGCAAAGGTAAGGCTTCAGCTGCGTGATTTCTAATTGGTTGGAGAGAATGGATTTCATTGGCTAAGAGATACGGTGACAGCCACTGCCCTTTGGCTCCACCTAGAGGTGGAGAAAGGTCTTGATGTCTAAAAGCTTGTTGCTTGTTGCTGCCACCTCTGGCTAAGGAAAGAAAAGCCAAGAGAGCTTTGGTGTCCTGTGTTGCTGCGAGCGCTGTTCTAAGGTTAGCTTTCTGTCCAGTACACCAAATTGCCTGTCACATTTGTGTTATGTATTACAAATCAAGGTTCTAAGAACAGAAATATCCCCACTTGAGGAAAGAAAGAAGCCCCCAAACTTGAACTTACAAAATAGAGATCAATCATTTACGCACACATACACATAGACACACAACCTCTTCCCTGCTCAAATTGCATTTACAATTAGATATATGTTTTTAATGTATATCTATTTGCATATTTATCATATTCTATATATGCATATGTGTGTATGTATGTATATATACATATATATTTGCCTATCTATTTGCAGAAAGAAAAATGGGATATTCCAATAATTCACCATGGACATGATCTTAAGCAAATAGGCTTGGCACTCAATTATGAATATGCTCTTATTCCAGTGTCTAAATTATAACCTTAAGGCCCACAGTCCAAGATACAATATGTGATGTTTCAAGAAAATAATTAGTGTGTCTGCAGGCAAATAGTCCCTTGAAATAGGCCCCTTCCAGATGGTGTTCTCTGTGGGAGACTTTAAGTACAGGGCATGTCAAAGTTGTATCAGGACTCACAAAACAAAGCAACTTGACATAGAACAAGGGGACTGAGGAAACAAGGGGGGCAGGGCAGTCTCACTCCAGACAGGTAGCTTTATTTATTCTTCCCAGGACTTCCTGACATTGATGCTGTCCATACTAGCCCCATATTAGTTCATGTTTATGCACACTGACAGGGAGAGGATGGATCTGCTCAACGTCCCTCTCTTGCTTCCTCTTACCATGTTCCCTCAGAGACTTTTTCAAACACCATAAAGCAAAAATACAAGTCCAAAAGGCCCCATGACTGTGTCATTTGGGCCAACAAATGATAGGCAGGTCAGGGGAGCAGCTGTGAGCATTATATAGGGTTGATCCCTAGGACCCCATTCCCCTATCCTTTGCTTCCTGATAGAACTCTTTTCTAAACAGGGAGTGGACGGTTTGAGTGAAGGCTCCAGTAAATGGTTTTTCTTCCTACAGCCCCCGTACTCTCATTGCCAGAGACACTTCAGAGGCAGAATTGTCCTAGTTCTTGACCCAGGAATATCCTCTTCATCTCTGCCTGAACCAGGTGTAAATGAAGTTCCCTCCTCACAGTTCTTGGACATTTATTCCAATATGTGTAGAATGTAGGGCAGAGGGTAAAGGGAGTGGGCAGCAAAGGAGAAAAGAGAAAAGAGATGGGAAGGAGAAACGCCTTAATTGTGCCAAATTATGGGGATGAAATGAAGGAGGATCAGAGAACCCAGAATGAAAAATAGTATCTATCCATGCTTCCTGGTTTCACCCAGAGTTGTATCCCAGTCTCGGCATCTACTCTCATGATTTTTCTAAACTGATTACTTCAATCCCTCACCAGCCTGGACCAATAGTTGATTCTACAGTGACCTTTGGTTTACATAGAAAAGGATCCTGTAGACTGGTTTCCCCCAAGTACTCAATGGCAATTATCATAGATTTAAGATTAGAAGAGATCCCAGAACTCATCTAATCTAATTTACTCATTTGGCAGCTGGAAGAAGACCTGAGGAATGGCATGATTCAACTAAGTTCACAGAGGTAGGAAGTAACAGAGCTAGAATTTGAACTCAGTTTTGACTACAAATCCAGTATTAGTCTACACAGTCAGTAATTGCATGGTATGGCAGGTACCATCATGTTACCATCTCTACAGCTTGCCAGAATTTCAAGGTTCTCCTCCCCAGAAAGTTAGAGATTCCTACTGTCAGTTGTCAAGGAAGACTCTCAGTATCTGGGGGCTCACTGTTAATACTCCTGAGGTTTGAGCAGAATTTACATAGTCTGTGGAAAGGCCAGGCATAATATTAAAGACAAATGAATTTTTTGTGTCTTCTCATCTTATTTGGTTAATGCTAATGACATTATTTTGGATACTTCTGTAAGATACTGTCTCTATCCTTTCTCCTGGAATACTTGAAGTTTTATTGAATGTACATGACCTCTTCCAGAGTACTGACAATTATACTATCCTGACTACAGACACTCATCAGAGAGCACTAATCCATTACTTGTGACTCAATGAGGGGGAAAAAATAGCTTGTTTAGTTCAGAGCTTGAGCTCAAGGCCCTGTGCTGAATATTAAGAAACAAAAGGAGGAGGAGAGCATTAATGAGGAAGACTAATCTTTCTATCCATCCATCTGCATTAAACACTAAGACAGATGGATGGCTCCCAGCTTCAAAGTAGAGATGCTGGCATCATTCTTGAATATGAAACAAATGCTTAAATAGCAAAGAAAAAGACAGAGTCCTGAGAAATAGAGTTCAATGAAAGAGAGGGCAGAAAGTTAGTAAAAATGTCAACTTTGTCAAAATACCATTCCAAAAGCAGGGTTTGACACGTGAGCCATCTCTGGCAGGGCATCGAATGTGCTAATCTGGAGAAACATTTAAACTTAGGAGGCTAGACATAAAAAAAAAGGAATAAATGGTCAAGGGATGTAGATATAAAGAAAAGGAGATTAGCATTGCTTTGTAATTAAACCTCTTCTTCACTTTTTTGTTTGCTTTTCCCAGAAGCAGCTCAGTTTGGAGCTAAGGACTTTGTAAAATTGAGAAAAAGAGATTCTAACAACTGTAACTCAATTTCAGTCCTTGTCCCTGAAGTTGGATACAAGAAATTGAAGAAGGAATGTGGTGATGTGGCATCTAAAGAGGTCAAATTCACAAATAGACCATTCAAAGTCTGGGATTCATTGACATTCACAATTTTTATGCTGAAAGCAAGAATCCTTTAAGAAAATCAAGAGCCAAGTGATGAAATACAGAAGAGAAAACTGTAGTTATTTGCCAAGCTTAAGCAACAAACATAGAATGATTTCTGGTGAAGCTTTGGTTGGCAAGATATACATCTCTTTAACCCAGCTGCCACATATGTCTAAAAGTAGAATGTATTGCTTCAGGAGATAACAAATCCTCATTACTAGAGGCCTTCCAGTAAAGGCTGGTTGACCACTTGTCAGGTTGTTTTTGTTATGGTTGTTGTGATGGTGGTGGTGGTAGGATGGGTTTGTAATTAATGCTCTCTAAGGTCCCTTCCAGCTCAGAGAGTCTATGGTTTTTTTTGGTTGGTTCCTGCCATTTGGCCATAAGCAAGATTCTTTTGGTTAAAGATGCCAGTGAGGACAAATTCATAATCCCTGTCCATCACCAAAATGGAAAAAGCCAAATTAAGTAAGTGCATTTTGTCACCCAATACTTGAGGAGTGCTAAATACAAGATGAATCAGAGAGCATGTCTACCAGTATCTAGTGCATGTCTTCTGTTTCCACAAAGGAAAACTTTCAAAATGTTTGTAGATCCAGAGCCAAAAAGGACCTCAGAAAGTGACTGAAGCCCAAGGAGATGATTTGATGAATGGTCACAGAGCTAGTTAAATGGCAGAGCTGTGATTCAAACCTAGGTTCTAAGATTCTAGAGCCAATACTTTTCCTTGCTATACCAGGCCATCTCCCTTAGAGTGATGAAATTTGGGCCAGAAATATAAAGAATGTGAGATGGTGGATTCTAGGCTTGTGAATAACATTAGGAATGGGCAACAAATCCCTTTGAGAATACTCATTTAGAGCCAGCTAGTTGGCACACCCTGGAATCAGGAGGACCTGAGTTCATATCCAGCCTTAGACAGTTACTTATGTGGGGTAAGTCACTTAACCCTGATTGCCTGAGGTGGGGTGGGAAGGGGGAAGGGGAAAGTGGGTAGAGAAACAGAAAAATGAGTGAACCTATTTGCAATGGCTTTATAATCCCTCCAAGTATAACTCAAAATCCCTTTCCTGTCAATCAAAGCTCACCACAACCGACAACCATCTCTTTCTGATGTTTACTCATGATACCGCTATCTGTTTACTCTGTGCTCCAGCAAAATCGGCTTACTTCCTGTTACCAGCCTACCCCATGCTCCCTTCCACCTCCATGCCTTTGTTTATGTCTTCCTTAAGGGTGAAACACTATCTTTTTTCCAACTTCACCTATTCAATTTTTACATTCTTTAAAGACAAATCAAATATCACCAGTTCTGGGAATACTTCCCTAATTTCCTAGTTGGAAATTGCCTTTCCCTATTAAAACTGACATAGCACTCAATTTTCACCTTTGTAGTGCACTTATCTTGTCATGTTGTATATTAGAGTTATCTATCTTTGAATCCTATCCCCTACTAAACTGTGTACTGCTTTCCTGTGCAGAGTAGTTGATATTTACATGTTTGGGGTTTGATTTTGCACTCTTTGCACTTTAGTCAATGGTGAGAAAGTGTCAATACACCCACTTAATGTCACCAAAGAATAGATTAGACCTACAGCTGATAGAGTATAATATTGTGGAGAGAGACAGAGATGGAGAAAGAAAATGAAAAGGAAGAATGAGGGGGGATGGTGGGAGTGGGAGAGAGAGAGAGTTTCTAAGGGGTTGGACCATATTAATTGGCTGTCAATTATGAGCTATTATACATATGTATGTATGTATATATGTATGCATGTGTATATATATTTTTTCATTATGTAAACTCTGAATCTAAAGTGATAGCAAAGAGAATGGGCTAGTCACCAACTGGACAGATTCCTCACAACTTTGGCACTTTTTCTATTCAATCTAAATATTTATGGACACAGATTTAATTGGAACAAGACCATCTCCAGATAATTTCAACACATTAACAAAATAGAAAAAGAAATAAAAGAGCAAGCAAGAGAGTAACCAATTGAATGCAGGTTATGGTATGGATAAGAATCTAATGCCAGAGAAGTGAGGATTCCTTTTTTTTTTTTCAGTTCCCTTCTCAAGAGAGAAACATTAATGAAAATCTGTCCAAGGGTTTGGACCATATCCATAACACACATTAAAAGAGACACCCCATCTTTGTCATCAGAGTGATTAATTCTATCCTGTTCTGGCTTCCTACAACTTTTGATGTTGGTGAATTTTCAGGAGTTTCAATTAATGAGGGAATTGTTGAAACATTGCTAGGTTTGGGATAACAGCATTTCAGACCCAAATATCAATGCCTCTGGCTACAATATGACTGCCATACATATCTGGGAATATACCAGCAACAAAAAGAAAAGCTGTAGGATCTTGGTAGTCAAGACAAGATGAAAATCCAGTGTATAAGACCTTGATGATAACATTTTTATGGATGCGTGATCTCAGAGGTGAGGATTCTCACTCCTTCCAGAGGATCAGAATACAACTTATCTTTGCCTTGAATTCAACTGAGCAAATGTTTATTAAACACTAATATACTAGGCATTATGCAGGGTACTGAGAGTACAAAGAAAAAAATAAAACAATTATTGCCCTTGAGGAGCTATGAAGATGAGAGTCTGTGAAGGAAAGAGAGATAGATACAACATGGTCACAAATAAACAAATTCAAAGCATATAATACAAAGTAATTTTTTAATATTCATTCTTAGCCATTCTTTCCTATAAATCTCCGAGATACGATCTACTTAATTCAATTCAATGGCCATTTATTAAATAGAAGTCTACTATGTCTAGATTCTGTGCTGGGAATACAAGAATAATTTTTTTAGAGGTACACGTACAGAGAGAAGTAAACAAAAGATAATTCATGGAGTAAGAGTATACTAATGAATAAGAGGATCAGGAAAGGCTTCCTGAAGGATGTGGCCCATGAGCTGAGCTTTAACAGAAGTAAGCATTCTAAGTGGAGGAGGTAAGCATGGACTACAGCCTGAACATGGTATACAGTCTGTACAAAAGTGAATGACTGGGCAATGGAATGCTGAGTTTAGGGACCATTAAGAAGATCTGTTTGACTGAACCATAAATTATGTGGAGGGGAGTAATGTGAAAGAGGGCCAAAGACTTGGCTGTTATCAGATTGTAAAAGTATTTTAATGTAAAGATAAGGAGTTTGTCTTTTACCCTCCAGGCTCTAGGGAGCCGCTGAAGATTCAGTGCCTCTTAATAATCATTGACTACCAGTACAACACCTAGACTGTCCAACTTTCATCTCTTGCTGTTATTAAATGATCAGACTATTAGGCTAACTTTTTTGTCACATGAGGGATTATAAATTTAGAAATAAAAGGGAAGATTAAGCTCATCTAGCATAACCCCCTCAGGAAATTTTGGCTCTGCAAAGTAAAAGGATCAGCCCTAACTCACATATGCTCCAAGACCCAGAACCAGTATGGAAACCCAGGTCTCTAGGACATCAAATCTAGGTCTCTTTTTGCTATACATTACTTTTATACTATTTTTCAGGTGCAAATTATTTTTCATAATATGTTATAGCCTACTTATGATCACCAGGCATCTTTCCTTTGGGCAACTGAAAAATTTCATTTTTTTTGCAGATGTGTTATTTTATCATTCATGAACAGATATCATTACCAGGATGATATAGATACTAAAAATACAAGTTTTTATGGCAAAAGTCAGTTTGAGATCATTGAAAACAATATACAAATTCTCAAATATGTCCTGGTCTGCTCTTTTCTTCTTTAATTCTGGGTCCATTTAAAGCTGTATCTGTAGTGCTTTTCCAAGATAACATGCTGTTGGACTACCTCAATAAAATACTCACCCAAATTCTTGTAATATTCTAGACAATATGCATTACTCATTCACTCATTTTTTTTTCAATCCTACAGAGGGCTAGGTTGATCTCTTTTTGTGTGCTCTGTATAAATTATTAGGCAAGTCCTGAATGCTGCGCCTTGTTGTAAGCAGCACAATAGCATACACAAATGGGATCATCTAGAGAAACTTGTTAGGAAATCCCTCTTCTATTGGGTCTTTATGCTTGACATCCTCCCTGACAGTGGTGAATGCCTTTTGTGAGTATGTGACTCCCTAGATATGCCCCACTGGATACAAATAATCAGAGCATTCTTAGTCAAAGAATTCTTTGACCAAATTTTTATACCACAATGGTATAAAGGTGATCTTGTACAGTGGGAAGAGACCTAGATTTGGTGTCCTAAAGAACTGGATTTCAATCTTGGTTCTGATACTAGCAATCTTGTGATTATATGTGTCAAAGTCTCCTAAATCATTTTAACATATACATGAGATATCTTTTTTGGAGGACAGGATTTAAGCCTGTGTTTTTCTCTTAACAATCAATGTTTTTGTAATTTAAGAAAATACAATTAGATTTTCTATAGGACATAATTCTCTATCCATTTGGGGGTTGGGAGATATAATCTGCTGCAGAAACTCAAGCCTGCAAACCTGCCTGTATACTTTCCTAATACTTTCATCAAGAAGTTGCTTCTTCAGCCTGTTGACACTTGCCAGAGTTTTCGCTATGGTAGCATAATTGGAAAAGCCAGGGTCATGTCTGGACTTCAGTGGAAGAACTCTAAATTCAGTGGAAAATGAAACGGACAAGCAGGGACTCCTACAATTGAACTGAAATCTTCTTAATAGGCTTGCATTTTTCTAAAGATAGTAAAAGATGAGCACATCAAATGGCAGTGAAAAACAGGTTTAAGTAGAAGTCCATGTGATCTAGAAAAGAAATACAAGGAGAAAGTCAATTCCATCCTTCCCCATGGTTAGCTAGAAAAGCCACTTCTAGGATCTGGCAAATGAACAAGGGTGAAGGTGTAGGATTGTTGGGAAAACACAAAATACCAGCCTCTGTCCCATTTCAAGGTCCCCGAAACTGTAATAAAGACCAGATGTCTGGGGCAGGATTCAGTGAGAGAATGAGAAGTGATGTAACCTTTTGGTACAAAATAAGACCTAAATCTCATGAAGCCATATATGCTCTGGGAACCCTTGTCCCAGCTCCCACTCTCGCAGATGAATCTTTGATTGATGAGCAAGGCTATATCTCCCAGTCACAGTGGTTAGCAATGACATTGAGGAGTCAAAGTTGATTCTTTGGTGACATTGGGCTTGAGCTATCACCAATGTACTTATCGATTTAGAATCAATTTAGTCAGTCTTAAGCAGCTGGTGCAGTAAGAACAGTTGGCATAAAACGTTCCTGTAGAAGTCTGTGACAGAACTCTATGTCACAAATTTACATAAAAGCCAGGAGAAAGTAGACTTGAACTTAGAAAGAGTATGTGACAAGGAGTAACTCATAGCTGCTGTCTGCCAAAAGTCCTTTTCCCCCATTTGTGGGGCACTCAAGGAGTTCTTCTAGCACTGGAACAGATCACTGGGCCTGAAGTCAGGAAGACCTGAATTCAAATTTGGTCTCAGACACTTGGTAGCTGTGTAACCCTAGGTAAGTCACTTAATCTTTCTCAGCCTCAATTTCCTCATCTCTAAAATGGGGGTAATACCTTACAGGGTTGTTGTGAAGATTAAATGAGATCATATTTTTAAAGCACTTAGCAGATCTATAGTAAGCACTTACATGCTTGTTTACTTCCTTACTTCCTCCCCTTAGGAATAGTAAGTATAGTTTCTTCGTTGATGTCCTCATGGAGCCATGTACCTAGGTCCAATCTGTACTTGTTCCCAAAGCAAACACCCATACACTGACATCAGATGATCCAGGGATGTCACTAGGACATCAATAGAAAGATAGAGAATCCAATATCTTCTGGGCCGCTTATAGCTCACAAGATCTCTCTCTGTCTAAAGTTGAGAGAAACACACAAAGCTAAAACCTGAGTCTTTCCTCCCCACCTCTAGGTGGTTCTTTGTGGTGATACTACCATACATGATTTTCCCCCCATTTTGGGCAATCCTTTCCATCTTAAGATATCTTGAAAATTGATCCCTGAGTGCCTTTAAGTTTATGCCAATTCCAGTACTAATTTATCTTCTATTATTTGATATATACAAAGAGAGATCCAGCCAATTAAAATTTTTGCCTGTCATTTCTTCATCAAATATTTGTGGTGTTCAGATCTAAATATAATGGTTTTTACTTTGGTGAATTGGAACCTCTCCTGCTAGAGAGGAGTGCCAGACCAAGTTCTGGGAATCCAGATGAGTGGCTCATTCAGACATGCTGTACCTAAAGGGGGCTGCATGAGAACACTGCAAATAGATAAAGCATGTACCAGGAGTTGTGTTATCTTTTGCCATGTGCATATACTACATATGTGCTTCAGTACCATTGTATTCTAAGTTTGATCTCACTCTTCTCCTGGATATTGTATATATTTGGATATTGTAAACCATTGGCTGATGGATGGGATTGGAAGTTTTATATGAACTGTTCTTATTACATTATCTTAGTAAGTGTCTTTATTAAAAGCTAATTAATCTAATGGCTACTGCTTATTGAGAAGTATACTTGCAGAAGCTCATGAGAAATAGTAGTTGGGGTAGCCACCCACAGAGTTATCCCTAGAATCCCCAAACAGCAACTATTCTCTGGGAACTCAGTCCACTAGTACCTATATAAGTTGAAGGAGTAGCCCAGAGAGAGGGGTTACAAATAAAATAATAGATAAATTTCTTGTTAACATTAAAACTTGTATAAGTTGAAAAAAAATTGACATAATGAAGAGAGAGTATATCTGCATGTACTTAAGTACATAACAGATTATCAATGGAAATTCTAGGTTTCATCTCATTTCTTCATATTCTCAATGCAACTCTCTTTCTGCTAAGCCATGTGTAGTATTGTAGGTAACTAGAAAACACACCCTCACCTAAGCTATTCCTGGTTGTCCTATCAGAGACAGAATATTGTAATGATGGATTATAGATCAAACTTATGGAATATGTTTCTGATGGCTTTGTTTGTTTATGAACATTAGTTTGTAACACAGGTTGGAACTGGGAATCTTCACCTTTTTTCTTTACAACTATTATGCCAAAATGGGAAAATGGCATGTTATCTCAACCTTCACTCTAATATCTGATACATAAACCTCCTGTCCTCAAAAATAGTGGTTTCTTAATACAATTCAGACAAATTTGTGAGAGTATAGTCCAATATTATTACCAACAGGATAATAATTAACCATAATAACTCATACTTCTTAGAGTATTTTATGATTTACAAAGAGTTTTCTCTCCAACAACTCTGTGGTGTAATAGTATAAGCATTACCATCCCCATCTTACAAACGAGGAAACTGAGGCTTTCAGAAGATTCTGATTCAGTCACTTTGCCATAGTTATAGTTAGGAAGTATCAGAGCCACAACTCAAGTCAGGTCTCCCAGGCCTTAAATTGGGTCCTCTTACAGACACCATGTCAATCATCCAGTTATGTTTACTTGGACAGTTATCCTTCCTTGGCTATCCAAGATGAGTCTTCAACAGACAACCCACACCCTGTTGCTAAGTCCACAGAAATAAATCCCTTTCAGCTGCTAGTGTCGCCCTTAGCCACATGTGATTTCCTAGATGTCATACTGTGGGTGAAAGGGAATAATGATCTTCTGTGGAACTCAGAAATAAACACTTTCGTGGATGACTTACTCTCTGTCACAACATCCTACAGTCTATTTGTAACAGGAATTCCTACAGGGTGAGATCAGTCACTTAATAACCTTAACTTCCATTTTTTTGGTGTTGTTAAGACACCAGGAATCTGTCTTTGGTTACATCACAAGGTCACTTCCAACTACTCCAGGAGCAAAATGTTCCTGTAGTCAGAGTCACTGCCTAGCACATCAAGGGAGATGATGAATGAAAGATAGGATATGCCAGAAGGCCAGAGAAGGAGATTCCAAGTTAGTAGCTCCAAACAGCCACTGAGCAGATTTAATTAGATATTTTCAGATAGATTTTAAAGGGAAAGGATAATGTATGAAGTAGGCATATGACCTCTTGCAATTATTTTTTTTAATTCAAAGATGGTGTCAGGACTGCAGGCTCTGTTTTTGTTTTGCTTATTTTAGCTGGAGAAGTATGTGAAAGCTCTTTCTAAAATGGACCAAATAAGTTGCAAAGTGCATGTAATCCATTATTAGTTGGAAGAGTAACAACTCCATCTCCCTGGTCCAGCCAGAGTAAAGCCAGCAGCCCTGACCTGTCATTGTCCAGTGGCCCCATTAGTGGAGATGACTATTCATGAATTCAAGTTCATCTAAAAATGGAGACACTTTCAAGTTCGCAGAGTATCTGAATTCAAATATTTAATTCCTGTGTGGCCACAGGCAAGTCACTTAATAATCTTCCAGGACCTTAATTTTATCTGTAAAATAAAGGGGTTGGACTATCCAGATTTACCTCTAGTCTCCTCATTTATATTCTATGATCCTAGATTCTGTTATAACAATAATATTTTGCATTTCTATAACAATTCAATGTTTATAAAGTGATTTCCTTGAAACAGAGCTAGATTTCTTTGCACACAAGGATAGAGGATAAGGACTAGATCTGTATAGGAACTTCCTGGGTGAGGAAACTCCAATACAGGTTGATTTCTTTACTATAGTTTATAGTGTTAGGAGAGTTGCCAAGAACCCAGAAGGCAAAAGTGACTTTCCCAGGGTCACATAGGCAGAGTGTGCCTCTTTTCTCTATGCCAATAGTTGTATAACAAATTTTTGGTGAATTGAATTATGCCAAATGGGTTAGTAATTGCTACATCACAGAAGAGTAAATAGGTATTCTAATACTAAATTCCACATTCTACCCAAATACATGATACTGCCTTCTCTGACTATTATCCCCAGTCCAATTTACCATGACCACAAAGTTGTTATATCCATATTGCCAAGCAAACACCAGAACTCACATAGTCTTCAGAGGCCAGAGTCAAAAGATTGAGGACATGTGTTTGGAGTTTACAGTGGGGTAAAAAAACAGATTCTAAGGGATCATCCATTGAAGCTAAAGTGATAAGAGAGATTACATCAGAAGGAAAAATCTTTCGAAGATGTTTTATTTTGGGTTTTTTTTTCCAAAATTCTAATAAGCACATAAATCACCCAGCAACCACATTGGCCTGATTAGTATCTCAAAATAGAAAATGATTCTCATCTTTGCAAACTTCCCAGACATTCCATCACAACTGGTGGCTCAGAACCAATGGAAGGACTGAGATTTCAGGTAGAAGGCACAGAAGATAAGAGGCAGCTTAACTATACAGCCTCAAAGATGGTTCCCAAGATGAACTACCTTACATTATATTGACTTAATGAAACACACACACACACACACATATACACAAACACACACTCTCACTCCATACTTTCTCCTCTTCTTAGCTAAGATTTATTTTTGTGGTTGTTGATGCCTTGAAAATGCCTCTTCCTCACAGCCTAGGTAACATTCAGTTTTTCACTGAAAATGCTTCATGACAAGTAGTGGTGGTGGTGGTGGTGGTGGTGGTAGTAGTAGTAGTAGTAGTAGTAGTAGTAGTAGTAGCAGCAGCAGCAGCAGCAGCAGCAGCAGTAGTAATCAATAGTACATATACAGCACTCTAATGTTTGCAAAGAATTTTACATACATTAATTCATCTGACCCTCACAACAACCCTGGAAGGTAGGTATTATCATACCTATTTTTATAGATGAGGAAACTAACCAGATAAAGATCAATTGATTTGCTCAGGGTCATATAGCTAGTAAGTGACTCAGTTCTTCCTGACTCCACATTCTGAACTCTATCACTGAACCACCTAGCTCCACTAGCCATGCAAGAACATGGATAGAATATGGACATTAAAAAGATCGGCCTTTCTCTCTGGTAATATACACACATATAACACACACACACACACACACACACACACACACACACATATAGCTGAAGGAAATCCAGCTTGCTTTACTCCTCATGTTCAATTCTGGACCCAACTGATTGTCCATTTTCAATTCCTGTCCAAGGCAGATATCAAGATGTATCAGAAACTGATATTTTCATATATCTTATCAAAAAGCTCCATAGATTGTTCACTTAACTGTACTGTATTAATACAATTAATTATATTACAATTGTACAATTAACTTAATTGTATAATATGAATTCTTAAGCCACTTAATTTTTCCTATGTAAATTGTTAATCAAAACTCTTTTTGATGGGTATGAATCTCATCCTTGATGGCTTTGCAATTTTCTGAGGTTTGGTGCAACCATTATAGAGCCATACACAAACAACAGTTGACATCTCTCATTATCTATAAGAAATTCTTCTTCACACAGACTTCTACCAACTGAGCTGGATCTCTTCTGTGACAGGGGCAACACTTTTGCTGAGCATACATCTCACTGTTTAATGCCCCAACAGAAGTTAATAAATGAAGGGTCACCAGACAATGTTGTATCTCTTATTATATCTTTCAAAGAATTTTGTATATTTCTGACATGTCCTTCAAGGGATTTTGTAAAATTCTGATATTTATGGAGAATTCGTTGTTAGAGGAGATAAAGTAATTCTTTGTCCACTGAATCAAAATACCTCTTTTATAAAATAGTTAAAAAATAGGAGTAGTGAGATCTTGTATTTTCTATATCTTTTGATCAATTGTGTGTTGGTAAAAAGAAGGTCTACTTTATGGAGCATTATTTGTGAAAAACTATGTGTTCCTTCTAGTTTACTTATCAAGGATGTACTCATTCCATGTGTAGTGTTTTTTTTTAATTTTATGTAATTGGGGAAATAGTCTCATAGGTAGATAGTACTTGACATCATTTATGTGACCTTTTGTTGATATTAAGGAAGTACAAGATTCTTTTCTATACCTTGAATATCTTTCCTCCTTTCAGAAACCTTAAGAATCAATCACTCAATGCCCTCATAGCATGAACCTCTTCTGTGTATATTTGATCTAAGCCAGATTTTTTGATTATTTTTCTTAACAATGCCATTTCTACTTCCTCTGTAAAGAATGAGGACTGGGGACCATAATAACAGAAATGAAGTATAGGTTCGACTCTCCATTACAGTTAAAAGTGATTATCATAAATATTTTTGCATACCTTTTTTTGACTTTTATCTCTTTTCTGTCATCCTTTGTTTTTCATTTTCAAAGGGCCTGAAAATGACAGTACTTGGTTATCTGACCAAGCTGTCTTTAAAACGTTTACAGCCTCCACTACTTTCCTTTGTTATCCTGACTGGGAAAATGTTATTAATAAAAAGGGGAAAAATTAAGAATAATTTTGTGGGGAACACTAAAAGCCCAATAAAGAAAAGATATTCAGTGAGAGTAAATATGACTGAAATATCTTATTTCCTAACATCTGACTTACATAGGATTGACATGAGAACTTTACTATTAAAAGCTGAGAAATCCTGATACCTAGTACTTCTTTGTGACTATGAGCCAGGCTTATATTGCCAATTTGTATCTTGACTGACAACAGTGTGGATTTTTATTTCTTACAATAAGGCAGAGGTAAGTCGTTCACACAAGAAACTTTGCTTAGGAGCAGTGAAGTAAGTTAAAACCAGACCTCTGAGTCTCAGCCACGTTGCCAAAGATAGGTCTAGGAAGAGACCTTACAGCTGTATCACAGCAAGATATTTGAGTCTATAGTGCCACCTCCTAACAGGAAGAACCAATTGGAAGAAAAGCTCTTTCCCTTGCAAGAATTGCTTGGATGGGAAAGGGTATATCTTTTTTTTTAAGGTAATTGGGGTTAAGCCCAGGGTCACACAGCTAGTATGTGTCAAGTGTCTGGTCTGAGGCTGGATTTGAACTCGGGTCCTTCAACTCCAGGACCAGTGCTTTATACACTGCACCACCTAGCTGCCCCTGGGAGAGGGGATATCTTTACCTTTACCTGAGCCATCATATACTTCCTGAGAGACAGAAACCCCTTAGAATCTAGACAAGGGTGCAAACAAGCTTGGAAGATCCCAGGCTTAAGTGAACTGCTTTTCCTGAAAGAATATAATGTTGCCTCAGAGCCTAATCAATGATGCAGACCTGGAAAAAAAAGAACCCTGCAATTCCCAGGCTTAGGATTTCTGCTTTGTCTGAAAGAGTTTAACACTTTCTTGGCTATCCAGAAGAAAAGTGACTGCAGCAGAAAAAACATCTCTTCCCAGCCCAAGAAAAGAGAAGTCTAGGAAAGGATCAGTTTCAGGTGTCAGTCATTAGTGAATTGTGATGCTGATGATCCTGAGGGAGACCAGGGACATTAAGGCCTACAGTTCAGATTTGAGAGTTACCCCAGGTATGCGTCCCACCTATTTATATGCTTCCATGTTTTTATAAGTTTGTTTCTTTCTTCTTTCTCCCTTTTCCTCCTCACTAGTGTTTTGCTTTTGACCACTGCCTCCCTCAGTCCCGCTTCCCTTAGTCTGCCTTCCCTTCTATTAGTCCCTTCCCTTTTCTTCCCCTTTACCCTTACTGCTTCTTCCCTCTCTTCTATCTCCCTCCCTTTTCCCTCCTACTGCCTATAGGGCAAGTTAGATTTCTATACCTAACTGATTATATTATTCCCTACTTGAACCAAATCTGATGAGAGTAATGTAATTTACCCTTGTCTACCTCCTCCTTTCCTTTTCTCCCACTATAATCTCTCAATTAGATCTACTTAATCCACTTACTTAGATCCATTTAACCCACTTAATTAGATTTTTTATCTTTATATAAAAGTCAATATATACCCCTTTTAAAGGGTGTAAGAACAATACAGTTCTCAAGAGTTACAAGTGTCATCTTCCCTTGTAGGAATGTAAACAGTTTGCCCTTATTAATAACATGTTGTTGTTTTTTCTGTCCTGTTTACCTTTTTTATGTCTCTCTTGAGTCTTGTATTTGAAGATCAAATTTTCTATTGGGCTCTGGTCTTTTCTTCAAGAAGGTTTGGAAGTTCCCCATTTAGTTGAATGTCCATCTCCTCCCCTGAAAGATTATGTTCAATTTCTCTGGGTAGTTGATCCTTGGTTGTAATCCAAGCTCCTTTGCCTTTCGGAATATTATATTCCATGCCCTACAATCTTTTAATGTAGAAGCTGCAAGGTCCTGTGTAATCCTGACTGTGGTTCCATGATATTTAAATTGTTTCTTTCTGACTACTTGCAATAATGTCCCTTTGACCTGGTAATTTTCTAATTTAGCTACTATATTCCTTGGTGTTTTCAATTTGGGATCTCTTTCAGGAAGTGATCAATGGATTCTTTCAATGACTATTTTGGCCTCTGCTTCTAGGACCTCAGGGCAGTTTTCCTTGATGATTTCCTGAAATGTGCTGTCCAGGCTCTTTTTGTCATCACTGTTTTCAGGTAGACCAATAATGTTTAAATTGTCTCTCCTGGATCTATTTTCCAGGTCAGTTGTTTTACAATGAGGTATTTTATGTTTTCATCTATTTTTTTCATTCTTTTGTTTCTGTTTGACTGATTCTCACTCTCATAGAGTCATTAGCTTCCACTTGTCCAATTCTAATTTTTAACAAATTGTTTTGTTCTATTAGATTTTGTACCTCCTTTTCCATTTGGCCCATTTCACTTTTTAAGGAGTCCTTTTCAGTGAGTTTTTGTGTCTACTTTTCCATTTGGCAAGTTCTGCTTTTTAAGAAGTTGTTTCCTTCATTATACTTTTTTTTTATCAGTTAGCCAATTGTATTTTTTAGAGATTTGTTTTATTCAGTGTATTTTTTTTTCCATTTGGCCAATTGTATTTTTTAAGGACTTGTTCTCTACAGTTAATTTTTGTCCTTCCTTTTCCAAACTGTTGGCTCCGTTTTGCATACGTCTCATTTCTTTTTTCAATTTTCATTCTATCTCTCTTATTTGACTTTTAAAATCTTTCTTGAGCTCTTCCAAGAAGGCTTTTTGGGCTTCAAATCAATTTATATTCCCTTTTGAGGTTTCAGATATGGTTTTGTTGACAATGTTGTCATCTTCTGAATTTTTGCCTTGATCTTCCTTGTTCCCATAATAAGAATCCATGGTCATTGTACATTTCTTTTTGCTCATGGTGTTTGCTTATTTCCTGACCTTTTAAAAAATTGAGCTCCCTACTGGGGAGCAGGGGGCATTGACCCAAGCTTCTTGTATTGGGAGCCTGGAGCTTGGTCACTAGATTTGTGTGCTGGGGCCTCAGGTGCTGGCAGTTGGAGGCTGTGGGGTTCTGGCAACTTACCTGGTATTGGGCTGGAATCAGCAACACTGGAGCTCCAGGGGTAGGGGTAGAGAGTATGGCCCGGGAGGATGCCTGCATCCTCCTTTACAGAGATGTTTTGCTGCTGCAGGATGTCTCCCAGCCTGGAATTTTACCTCTTGGAGTTGGGCTTCCCAGTTTTGCTGAGGTACCAGGATATTTGGCTACTGGAGAACAGCATGGCACATGGTGGTTTTCCAAGCCAGTTTCTACTGGTTCCCCTGCCCATACTGAGGCACTTTGGAGTCCTGGTGTTGGTGCTTGCCTGTTCCACCACCCTGGAGTTCAGGATCTTCTCCTGGTATGCTGAGGTGGGGCTTTCTGCTAGCTTGCTGAGATACTTCCTGTTCTGTACTGCTCCCCCAGAGTGAGAGAGGCCTTTCCTGTTAATCCTCCAAGCTTCCTGGGCTACAAGACTGTTGCACCCTGTCTTTCTACTGTTGCAGGATTTTTCCTGGGGTGATATTTTCTGGGATTTCAGAGGTCAATAAGAGAGAGTGAAAGCGACTGACTTCTTACTCCACCATCTTGGCTGCCAGAAGCCAGAGATCTATCTATAAGTTTGTTTCCACTCTCCCCCATGAACACTGTGTACATTGGTGTGAAGATGTGTCCTACATTTATAGACAGAATGTTTTGTTTTAAAAGTATTCTTGCTTTGACATCTACTTAGTGTTTCTGATAAAGAGTTAATGGTATCATCTTGTCTGGTTCGTTAAATGGGGAACATAATTCTTAGGGCTTCAGAAGTAACAGTTGTGATCAGGAATGAATTCAGCCCTGAGAATGAATTTTAGCAGCGTAACCAACCCCATCTGGGAAAATTCCCAACATACCTGAATAAGAGAAGGATAAGTGAGTAAGTCAGCCCTAACCCAAAGAGGAAAAAAAAGAGAGATAACATAATAAGGAGGTCATATTCCACACAAATACATACATTATATTTGTAATCTTCTACCATTATTTCTATGAGATTTTAGATTTGATTTTATATTTTAAACTCTCTTGTCTATTATGGTCATTTCTCCCACTAGCAGGTAAGTCAAGTATTTCCTGAATAAAGTGCTTCCTAGTGTAGTGAGTATATGCATTTGCAGACAGTTCTCCCCTGAGTCCAAATGCTCTATACCAAGTTTTCCCATAGTGCCCATACTATAAACCCTTTATGTAAGCAATTTTACATATCTACAAATTTTAGCTTTTGTAAGATACCAGTTATAGTTCCTACATACTACATTTTCACTATTTGCACTTATTTCTCAGAAACACTCAATAAATATCTCCACCACATGCTCAAAAATCAATGAAACTTTTTTTTAAACATCCTAAAAATGTGTCCTTGGCTAGTATCCAAACTCACAATGAAGAGGGAACAAGATTTTGGGCCCTGGAATAAAGTTCTGCCATTATCTGTGATGAGCATTTATCCATTCAATAAATATTTCTGAATACTCCCTATGTACATAAACCTATACTAGTTATTTAGAGGTTACAAAGAGATTGAAGCAGTACCTACCTTCAAAGAACTTACAGTCTCTTTTGTTCACACTACCTACTCTGGGCTTCAGTAGTTACACATACAAAAAAAAAGTCTATTGTAAGCAGTAGGCTATGTGGTATAGATATACAGACGTAACATGTATCTATACACGTGCAATAGATAGTCACTAAATGTTTTTTTTCTCTTAATTGACTCATGGCTATGTAATAGAAAGAGTACTGGCTCTAGGTTTAAATCTTAGCTCTACCAGATACAACCTGTGTAATCTTGGGCAAATTACATAACCTCTTTGGGACTCAGTTTTCTCATCTATAAAATGAGGCACTGGATTAGATCAGGAGTTAGTAACCTTTTTTGAGTTATGTATCCTTTTGGAAGTCTGGTGAACCCTATGGACTCCTCAAAATAATATTTTTAAGTTCATAAAATACATAACACCACAAAGGAAATCAATTATTTTGTAATACAGTTATCAAAATATTTTTAAAATGTTAATGGATCCCAGGTTAAGAATCCTTGGATTAGAGGATTTTCAACATACTTCTCAACTCTGCCTCATGATCTCACAAGTAAATTCATCTCACTGAGATTCAGTTGTCACATCTATAAAATGGTGATAATAATCTTTCCATTACCTCCTTTACAACCTGATTGTGAGGAAAGTGTTTTGTAAATTATACAATAGGAAAGTGACTTGGTGTTGTTGTTATACATTTGGTTTTGTAAACTGTGCAATAGCAGTGTGACTTCTTGGTGGTTGGTGACATTATACACTTGCCTCCAGTTCACAGAAAAATGTAAACAAGCAACTTTTGCATTATCTGGCAATTTCCAAATGACACTGCAGATATTAGTGAGTTCCAGAACACTCAAATAGAGGACAAAGAATGTGAATGCCACTAGAAAGATTATTTTAGATAGATGGACTCACTCTGTCTCTGGCTTTACATTAGTTAAAGTATAGAAGCCCATTCTCAGGGGATGAGAATTTCTACCAACTAGATGCCTCTTAAATAATGCTATCTTTGTTTTCAGCACATCTAAGACCTTGTTCTGAACAGCATCCAACTTAGAAGGAAAGGGGGAAGCTACTAGCTGTGAAAAGATCAATTTGTTTCAAATCCATTCTTTCTTATTGCTAAAGACTTTGGCACCTAAAATGGTTGTATCTATTGCCTATTGATGCCAACTAGAGCAGAGACTAAAGGATTTCTCCCTGCACCACAAGTCAGAGATTCAACAGATAAGCCAATTGGAGTGGGAGTTTTGAGTTATGCTTTCCAAATTGGTTATTGTCATTGGCCATCTCCCACCTATTGAGGCTGTTATTACAGAGGAAAACCTCTGTAATTTATAATATATAATAAATATTTTGCAATATAATAAATATCTATTTGCAGAGGTTAAAACCTAAAAGAATTAGTGTAATGGTAACATTATGGAATGATAAAAATATGTTCTCCTGGAAATCAAAGGGCCCAAGTTCAAATCATAGTTTTGTTTTGTTTTTTTCACTTATTAGAGATAAAACAGTAAAGTAACAATTTCTCTGGGCCTCTATTTTCCAATCTGATCCCTAAATTACATTCCAATATTAATATTTTATGAGACTCTAAGCAAGATGATCTCTTATACATTTTCCCACCTGTGTCTATAAACAGCATGGTATAGTGAAAAGAGAATCAAATCATCTGACTCCAAATTTTAAAATCTCAGTTTTAATACTGTGTAATCATGGGAAAGCACAGGCTGCCCCTATTTTCATGATGCTTTTCTTCCTTATCTGCACTTCTAGGAATCCCAGCCCTCTTTAGGCCTTTGGTCAAATTTCAAATTCCCTCCTCCCTATATACAATTCATTGCTAATTCTTATCAGTTGGTGAAAGCCTTCATTCCCTCACTCCCAGGCTATTGCAATGGCCTTCTGGTTTGTTTTTCTGCCTCGTCTCTTCCCACTCCAGGCTGTCCTCCACCTAGCTGCCAAAGTAATGTTCCTAAAGACCAAATCTAATCATGTTACCCCCCCCAACCCCTTCCTCAATAAATTCCAGTGGCTTCCTAATACCACTGTCAGCTAGTCAGTCAAAAAGCATTTATTAAGTGCCTACTAAGTGCCAGGCACTGTTTTAAGCACTGCAGATGTAAAGAAAACAATACACAGTCCTTGGCCTCAAGGAGCTCCTTAACAGGAGAGATAACAATCAATTATGTACAAACAAGTTTTTTATGTACAATCTTTTTTTTTTTTGCCCAAAATGACATCACTATGCTAGAGTCAGTTTTCAGTGTGTCCAACTGGCTGATCAGACCAATATGAGCTCAAAATGCTCTACCACAGGTCAGGCACAAATAGTCCATGTGAACCTTTGGAGTGGATTCTCTAAGTTTGCATATCTTGCATTTCTCTTGAGTTATTTCAATATTGCTTTGCTCATAGAGCACAGCACCTTCTCTGGTGAGGGCATGCCATGCTGAGTGGTCCTGTACCAGTGTCTTCCATGTCATACAATCAATTCCAAAGTTTTTAAGAGAGACTTTGAGAGTGTCTTTGTATCTCTTCTTCTGACCACCACTTGCCCTGTGTGAGTTCTCCATAACATAATATTTTTAGAAGATGTACATTTTGTATTTAAACAATGTGGCCAGTCCATCAGAGTTGCACTCTCTGAAGCAGAGTTTGAATGCTTGGCAGTTTAATTCAAGAAAGGACCTCGGTGTCTGGTATCTTATCCTGCTAGGTGATCTTCAGAATCTTCCTAAGACAATTTGGTAAAAGAGATTTAGTTTCCTGGCATGGCTCTGGTATACTGTCCAGGTTTCACAGGCATACAACAATGAGGTCAGCACAATGGTACTGTATACCTTCAGTTTGGTAGTCAGTCTAATGCCTCTTCTCTCCCATAATTTCCTTTGGAGCCTCCCAAACACTGAGCTAGCTATGGCAATGTGTGTGTCAACCTCATTATCAATGTATACATTCCTGGAAGGTACGCTACCAAGGTAAATGAACTTATCCACAGCATTTAAAACTTCTGCAACCAATGGTTCCAGGTATGGATGGTGTGGTGTTGGCTGATGGAGCACCTGTGTTTTCATGGTGTTAACAATTAGGCCAAAATTAGCACAAGCAACAGAGAATCAATCCATACTTTGTTGCATCTCAGCTTCAGAGCCTACATTGAGTGCACAATGATTTGCAAACAGAAAATCATGTGCTAACATTCCCTCCACTTTGGCTTGTAGTCTTTTCAGGTTGAAGAATTTACCATCAGTGTGGTAGCTGACCTTGGTGCCACGTTGATCCTCACTGAAAGCATTTGACAACACGCCTGAAAACATCATGCTAAAAAGCATAGGAGTGATCACACAGCCTTGTTTCACTCTGTTGGTGACTGGGAAAGCATTATCCAGAACCCAGGCAAGCATGCCATCATGAAATTGATGTACAATACTGATGAACTTCTCCAGGCAACCAAATTTTGACATAATTTTCCGTAAGCCCTCATGATTGACAGTATCAAAGGCCTTGGCCCACCTAATTCTCACCTGTGGCTCCAAGAAATTGTAGCATGCATAGTGACCATACCACAGTAAACCATTTGGGCAGACCATGAAGCTATATAAAGGATAAATAAGAAATAATTAAAAGAGGGAAGGCACTAGAACTAAGAAGAACTGGGAAAGTTTTCTAGTAGAAGATTGGATTTTGACTGACATAAGAAGGAAGGTAGAGAAGCCAGTAGGAAAGATGTGGAGAGAGCATTCTAGGAGTCGAAGACAGGCCAGAATTGACAAAATGAAGTGACTTGTTAGTGGAACAGCAAGGAAGTCAGTGTCACTGGATCAAAGAATATGTGGAAGACTGCGAGGAATGAGAAGACTGGGAAGATAGAGGGAGCTAGATCAGAATGGTTTTGAACACCAACCAGAGGGTTTTGTATTTGATCTTGGGGGTGATAGGGAGTCACCGGAGTTTGGTATATATCAGGACGACATGGCTGGATGCATACTTTAGTATCAGGACGACATGGCTGGATGCATACTTTAGGAAAATCATTTTGGTGGTTGAATGGAAAATGAATTCCAGTGGAACCAGCAGACTATTGCAGTGGTCCAGGCATGAGGTGATAAAGGTCTGCACTGGAGTGGTGACAGTGTCAGAGGAGAGAATGAAGTATATTCCAGAGACAGTTTGAAGACAGTACAACTTTATTAGGATAAACTGATTTTTAAGTAGTCTGAAACTACTTTATATGATTGAGTTTACTTTCCAAAAATCATTGAATTTTGGAATGCTTAATTTTTCAATAATTTATTTTTTGATGTTTCTAATAGCTAATTATCATTAACAAAAATGTTGCAGAAATCACAATGAGAAATTATGTTTATCAGTTAGGGCCAAGAGCTACAAACCCTTCTAATTCAAAGAATAGTCTAGTAACTGACTTAAAATGATAACTTGAAGTTCACTTCTTTAACCACTTAATTTATTGATACTTATCTTGAAAATAAAGTTAATAGGTAAAGTGAGGATGCAGATAAGTAACTATAAAAGAAAAGTATATCCTTTACTGCAAAGCTACTGAGAGACAGAGAGAGAGAGAGAGAGAGAGAGAGAGAGAGAGAGAGAGAGAGAGAGAGAGAGAAAGACAGATGCTCTGTATAGTAGCTTACTTTGTACCGTGGTTAGAAAAGGTTATTTTTACCAGACAATTAACTACTACTACTACTACTACTACTACTACTACTACTACTACTACTACAACTACTACTACTACTACTACTACCACCACTACTACTACTACTTCCTCTCTCTCTCTCTCTCTCTCTCTCTCTCTCTCTCTTCTCTCTCTCTCTCTCTCTTTCTCTCCCCTTCAAAGAGATTTCAACCATAAAATGGTTCAACTAGATAGTCACATAATTACGTATTATAATATAATTCAGACTGCCTGGAATCAAATTAGTTTTGTTCAAAAGTTGTTTTTGTCAATTAGTCATGTCCGACTCATTGTGTCCCCATCTGGGGTTTTCATGGCAAAGATACTGGAGTGGTTTGCCATTTCCTTCTCCAGCTCATTTTACAGATGAGGAAACTGTGGCAAACAGGGTTAAGTGACTTGCCCATGGTCATACAATTAGTAAATATCTGAGGCTGGATTTGAACTCAGGTCCTCCTGATTCCAAAGCCAACACTCTATTCATTGTGCCACTTACCTGCCCTTTGACATACAAAACTACAGAATTTTGCTTCGCCCAAAATCAGTCTCTGAAGACTCACTAGAAAGCTGTAGGAAGCCACACTGACACCTACTAATGAGACTTGAAAGTATGTCACCAGGACACGTCAGTCCTCTGCTACATCCAGAACTGACCAGGTCTAGATATAAAACAGTAAGCGAGAAAAAAACAAAGAGTACATTTGTAAAACAAAAAAAGATCTGGCTATCTGAGGAATAGGACATTTGACCTTTGTAAAGTGTGATTCTGGTCCATATATAAACATACTTCGACTTGACTCTGACTGATTGGGGTAACTCTTCCTATATAGCACCCCTTCATTATAAGCTAAGTTACTCCTGTCCTCAAGATGCTTATATCACTGTGCAGAGCTTTTCTGCTCTAACTGTACTGTTAATCATTTTGTGTCTCCTGGAAAACTTCTGCAGAAATTTAGCAGATATGGTAAATACTGCTTTTCCAAATAGCATACCAGTATTAGACCTTGAATGCAAAAACTTCCCATTGAACATGACAATGTAAACAGTACAGCAGTAGGAAAAGCAGTAGTCACAAAATTCTGGTCAGAATAGTTCTGTTTCACATTTTCTGTTTGGTACCTATTAATACCAAAGATCCAAACACTGTGTAGTCGTGGCATTTGGGGAATCAGCACACTCGAGAGAGAAGCTGAAGTGGTTAGGATTGTACTTGGTGCAGAAACTTGCCAGAAAACATAGAATTATTCAAGAAATTGTGATGATCTTCTATGAAGAAGTAAACTATACTCCCCAGTCCAGTTGTTTCCAGTGAGTTAGCTGCCTGGTTTTACCCAGGTCAGGGGTTTCAAAAGGTGTGCTTTTTACTGCACGTAAAAAGATGTACATTGACAAGTTACATATGATATTTGTTAAGATCCAAGCAAGAGGAACCCTGAAGAAGGAAATTCTGAGCAAGACAACATGAAGCAAACCAACTCCCAATGCATATGTCAGCCATATACAAGACTGTTCATTACCTGAATATTTGGATTACCTCATTGTGAGCAACTCCAACATTTATTTTTGCTCTGAAAATCAACACTGGGGGGGTGGGCAGGCAATGGGTGGTACCTGCCATTCTGACCCCAATGAAGCACCCCAGACAGGCCCAACACTTAGCTGGTTCCCAGGAGCCTGACCTCAAATTTTCCCTCCATTCCTTCCTAATCTAAATCTATAGACCTATGACCCAAAGGACTACCTACTCTGTGAAGTGGTTTTTGCCCAAAGTGATTTTCTTTTTTTTTTTTGAAGCGATTTTCTATTGCATTTATTTTAAGCTCTAATTTGCCACGTAGATGCTGCTAAACATCATTGGTTATCCTTTTACATGTATATATCTCCTCTTCTTCAGTCTTTGAGTCCCAGTACAGATATTTGTAGTTTTCTACATTCCTCACATGACTAATACATTCCTTTTCATAAAATAGATACTCAGTAAACATTTTTTCAAGGCTACTTTTAATGGAGAAACTTGTATATACTGTCCAACACTACAGTATGGACTGTATTTAGGCTGAAGTTATGGGTTCACAGTGTCAAGAATGTTAAAACTGAAAGTTAACTACCTGAGAGATTATCAAAGCAGAAACCTTTTAGGTTACAAATAAGTAAACCAAGGCCTACAAGGAAAAAGTGGCTTATCCAAAGTCACCCAGATAGTAAATGGCAAATCACAGATTCAAACCCATGTGTAGAAACACAGTGAATTGTAAAGAACTTGAGTGGTAAGGGACCTTGAAGTCCATCTATTCCGGTCTTCTCAGACAAAAAAAACAAGGTCCAGAGGAGTTAAATGGCTTTGCCCATTGTCATATAGGTACTAAGCATCATAGGTAGGATTTGAACTCAGGTCTTTTAACTCTAGAACCAATATTCTTCTTAATATATATAATATATATTATACATTAATATGTATATATAATGCACATATTATATATACATTATACACACATACACACACTGCCTCCCATTGTGGTTTAATGACAAGGGGAAAAAAGTATTGGGTATCATTTTAAATCCTATCTGCCACTTAAATTTGTGTGAGCTTAGGCAAGTCACTTTCCCTGTTTAGTCCTCTTTTTCTATAAAAATAAGAGGATTAAACTATATGGTATATGCTTTTCAAACTTTACATCAAACATTCTTTCTATTACTCCAACCAAAGTCTCATTTGGATCATTCCCCACTCTCTGGACCTCTCCTCCAAACCAGCTTTCTACTCTGGAGAAACTTACACCCTGGGGTTATTCTGCTATTTGTAACTGACTCTCCCAGACCACTATTTTAGGAAAAGTCACTGCCATGCTTCCCTTCTGGCCTTATCCTCCACATGCTTCATCTTGTCATGGGTAAATCCTATACCCCTTTCTTTCTCCTATTCCCTGTCTCCCCAAGTTCTGGACTCATGAAATGTGATTAAACCAACTCTACCTTTGTTCTTGGATGTGTTGTGCCAATCTATTCCAGCAAAGCCCTAATCAGAAGGCTTTCACTCCCCTTTGCATATTTTCTGTCCCATAAACATAAGCTCTCTGGGGTCAGAGACTGTCTCTATTTTTTTCTATTTGTGCCCCTAGAGTTTAGCAGTCATTCCTTCCTTCATTTATTTATTCAATCACTCTTATTCTCTAAGGTCCCCTCCAGCTCTAAAGTTTCATAAGCATAAAAACACTCCTGAATTTTCAGCTGTTGCTAAGTACCATTGACTTAAACATTTATGAAGTACCTACTATGTGCAAGGCACCATGTTAAGAGTTAGGTTAAATGCTAACAGTGAGACAACAGATGTTTTAGAAAATATGTTTATAAAGCCTCTAGGAGCATACTGTCTTTGGACAGTCTGTGTCTTGGCTCTCCAACAAGCGTGTCAATAAAGGAGAAGGCTGTCAAGAAAAACATTTTGGAAACTTCCAATAAGAGGATTATGGGATAGGAAGAGAGGAAGTGAGTGACCCATTTTTGCAGTGTTGATGGTTGTCACTACTCCTTCAACTGGACTAAGATCATTCCCTTGACATTTTCTACAAATTCAACTTTGCAGTTGCTTAATAATGAATAATCTATCAAATACCTTACTTTAATCAACTCCATAAGTTCAGGAAATGAGATTGATAGTCACACAGGGACCAGAAAATAAAAGACCTCCCATTAAAAAGAATGCTCTGGGAGATTTCCATTCTTGTGCAAAAACTGATTTGGAAATCGAATCTACGTGATTGTAATGAGTACTGTATGTTGGGGGCAGTTGGAGTGAGGAGATACAGAGTTTTCTTTCCAGATCCTATCCATCCTTCCAGGCCCCACTCACATTTGACTTCTTCCTAGAAGCCTGCTTTCCCTATTAAAGTCCTCACACTAATGTCTACCTTCTCTAAATTCACTCCAATAGTGTTTATAGTTTGAACTGCGTAAGTTAACACTTGTTTATATACACGGTCTCATACTCCGCTATCATTTTTCTTATAAGGAAATTTTGCGCCCCTGCAAAGATTCCAGGTTTTTCAAGTGACAAAACATCTTTTCTATTTTTCTTCAGAGACCTTGTTGCTGTTGTTATTCAGTTGTTTTAGTCTTGTCTGACTCTTTGTAAGCCCGTTTAGGATTTTCTTGGCAAAGATACTGGAGTGATTTGCCATTTTCTTCTCCAGTTCATTTTACAGAAAAGGAAACTGAAGCAAACAGTTGAGGGTTAAGTGATTTGCCCAGGGTCACACAGCTAGTAAGTATCTGAGGCCAGATTTGAACTCAAATATTCCTGACCTTAGGCCTGGTGCTGTTCCAGTGTACTACCCAGCTATCTACCTTGCTGATATCTTCAGAGATCATAAGATCATAAAGTTAGAGCTCAAAGAGCTCTTACAGGTTATCTAATGCAACATCTTCATTTCATAGGTGGAAAAAAATAACCTATGGCCACAGTAGATAAGTGATTTGGCCAAGGTTACACACGTAGTAACTTGGAAAGGCAGGACTGGAACCCAGATCTTGTCACTCCAAATGCAGCATTCTTCCCATTGCATCACAATGATTCCTTATCATCTAGCAATATGATGCGTCTGTGGCAAGCAGCTGAAGAAAACGACCTTTCAGGATTCAAAGAGACCCATAATGTCTCTTTCTCCAAATAATATTGTAGGGTTGAGGGAAGGGAGGCTTCTAATTTCCTCCTCTTAAATAAGTCATTCTGTTTTAGAAGTTGCCTCGATTTAAGAGTGAATGGGCAGTCACATCCATGTTGCATGTTTTTGCTTTCCTCTATCCCAGTTCTTGTGCAAAGCCAGACAAAAGACAGAGCCTACTCAGACAAGGCCAAGACAGATTAACAGATTAGGAAGATTCTGCTTCCTCTCCTGGGACACAACAATCACTAAGGCCAATGGCAGGCCATGGCTTTCCATATATCGTAAATGCCTAGAGGGAAATGACTAGTATTGACAAACCAACTTTCCCCATAGAAACTTCACTTCTTCAAGGATAGCTCAATATCTCTCCTCGTCATGACTTAGACAATGACTAAAGTTTTTATTTGTTTCTTTCTTTTTAATTACGTATACAATAAATTCTTATCTTTTTCCCTAATGACAGTGTCAAAAATAGACCAGGAAATGGTTGGAGAACCAGACCTAACAAGCACTAGTCTTCTGATAGATTCACATCATGAAGAAAATTGGCACTCTCACATTTGCTTCATTTGTCTAATTGGCTTACATTTGGTGATTTTTATAGCAAATGTCATTTTCTTTCATTATTAAAATAAATTGCAATCAAAGATTTGAATCGAACCACAAAATGATAACGCTGGAGGGGAACATAAAGGTCACCTAGCCACAAATTTAACAATATGGAAATTGAAAGCCAGAGTGGGAAGGAAAACTTGTTTGAACTCACACAGCTAGTAAGTGCCATAGCCAGGAGTAGAGCCTGGGTCTTCTAATTACAAATCCAAGCTTACCCCATGATTGGCAACACAATGGGAAAAAAGACTAACAATACCACTACCTTCCAAAAGGAGGCACTACAGAAGCAGTGGAACAAGGGACTTTGAGAGATTGGAAGTTATGATAGAAACTGCCCCTTCCTTCTCTGTCAGTCTATGGAGGAGCTAAGTAAAGGCCAAATCAACAACAAAGCCAGACTGACACTAGGGATAGTCTAGGCCAAGGGTGGAGAACTTGAGGCCTTGAGGCCACGTGTGACCTTCTAGGTCCTCACGTGCATCCTTTTAACTGAATCCAAGTTTTATTAAGGGGATTTGTTCTGTGAAGTTTAAATTCAGTCAAAGGGCTAAACTTGAGGACCTCGAGGGCCACATGTAGCCTCAAGGCTGCAGGTTCCCCATTCCTGATCTAGGTCAAACCTGGGGGTGATGAGGCAGCTGCAATGTTCAAATCATAAATCAAAAGTTTCCAGAAGAAAACAAAAACAAAAAGCAAATGTTATATTATTGATAACACCAAAGGCCTAGTGAAGATATTCAACAGAGGCTTCTATTTCTTTTAAACTTGTTTCTCATTGTATCTAGACTAGAACCATAATTCAATAGAAAGGAAACTTGAATTTGTTATTTAATGGTAGTAATTAGTAATTTGATCAATCAACAATCAGCAAGCATTTTTAAAATTATTTTTATTTCTTTAAATATTTCCTAATTACATGTAAAAGAGTTTAATAACCTTTTTTTTTTAATTTTGAGTTCCAAATTCTTTCCTTCCTTCCTGGCTCCCCCCTTGAGAAGACAAGCAATTTGGTTTCAATTATACATGTGAGGTCACACCAAGTATTTATTAAAGCCCGTACAATATGTCAGATACTATGCTAGTCACTGGGGATGAAAAGGAAAAAAAAAGGAAACAATTCCTGTTTTCAAAGAGCTTATATTCTATTGACTGAGATAATATGCATACACATTAACATGTACGTAGATATAGTGGGATAGAAAGAAAGAAAGAGAGTGGGAATTGTAGGAATTGAGTGAATCATCCTATGACTCAGTTCTGGAGCTAGTTCAATTCCCTTTCTATTCAATTATAGGTCTAGTCCAATGTCTGTCTTGTGAGAAAACGTTATTCAATGATGGGGATTGTAAGAAAACTTTATCGCATTGCTTGAACCTAGTCCTGAGTGGCTGGGAAATCAGATCATCTGCTTGTTGTTGTTGTTGTTTTTGAGTCATTTCAGTCATGTCTGACTCTTCCTAACCCCATTTGGGGTTTTCTTGGAAAAGATATTAAAGTGGTTTGCCATTTCCCTCTCCACCTCATTTACAGATGAAGAACTGAGGCAAACAGGGTTAAGTGACTTATTCAGGGTCACAGAGCTAGTAAGTGTCTGAGGCCATGTTTGAACTCATAAAGATGGATCTATTTTGATTCCAGGCCCAGTGCTGTAACCACTGAGCTACCTAGCTTCCCTTCTACCTGCTGCTTAGATACTCTTAACTAAGAACCTAAATTATGCTGACCAGAAATCCAGTCAAATCCAAAGACTGATACATGGAGTTTTCTCACAGTTACACAACTCAAGTAACTCATATGTCTAATCTGAAAAATGGTCTCCTACTGGTCAGTTACTGCTTCTTTTTTTGTTTTGAAATTGAATTCAACACTTGGGAGGGACACCTCTTTTTTCTGATTCAGGGAATTGTACCTGTTTACTCTCCCCCTCCCAGTTTGGAAAGCCTCTAATCTTTCTTCCAATTAGAAATCAGACCATCTAACCTGGTATGTTGGTTTATATCTTGTTAATTGTTTTCTTTTAATGCATAAAAATCTGTCTCTCCCTGTATTCAGAGTCTAGTGCCGAGCTGAGGAGTCCTAGTCCTGATTTGTTATGCAATTGGCATACAATACTTAATAAATCAACATGCTTAGAAGCTTGAACCTTTGTTTTCTGTTATTTCCACACTATATATAGAACCCATATAAAATATATACAAGATGTGTGTCTATACCCATTCACCCATACATACATGCATGTGTATGTATATCCCACTTGAAGTAGGAAGACTTGAATGGACCATTACATAGTGCCCTGTGGATAAGAGTCCATAGATAGATAGATAGATAGATAGATAGATAGATAGATAGATAGATAGATAGATAGATAGATAGATAGATATGACAATGAGAACAAGAAACAGGGAATTGTTTTGAAGGTATAAGCATTTTAAAAATATTTGTTAAATTGAACTGATGTGGTCAAAATAAGAAAAGAGTTCTGAACAAGTCTGAGAAGTGATAGAACAGGGACACTTCTCCAAGTGGAGAGGTCCACATAGGGTGTGGAAAACAACAAATGGCATGATTTAGGAGAAAGAACACTGGACGTGAAGTCTGCAGACCTAGATTTGAATCCCACCTCTGATGCTTACTACCAATGATCTTGAACATTGCTTTCTTGTTCTGGATCTCAGTTTCCTCCTCTGAAGAGTTAGAGTACTAGACTAGATGACATCTAAGGTCTCTACAATTCTGACGTCCTAATTACCAGGATCCCTTCCAGCTCTAACATTCTGTGTCTGAAAGTCTCTTCTATCTCAAACATATAATGATCCTATGAATTTAGCACTTTCCCTACCCCCACCTCACACTTGGCTAAAGGTATCTGTAATTTTTATGTTCTTTGGCTAGTCAGTTGCCATTCCTGATCATATCCCATCTAATCCATCAGTTCCTGGAATCAGACATAGACACTATATAAGCAGGAAATAGACATCCTGACTTTCTGAATCATCATGACCCCCAAAATGACTAGGCACAGTCTCACTCTCCAGAGATGTCAAGGATGACTGTATTATCCTCGCTGGCATATTCTCTTCCCAGGTCGTTCATTCCCTACCCAAGGGAGTGATCTCCCACAGCTAATTGGAAACGGACTGACGACTAGTACTTCTGCCAGACAGAAGCCTTCTTGCTTTTAACACAATTCTGGCAATCTTTAAGGTCTGAACAAGCCCACTGGGGGAACATGATGAATTTTTCACACCTGTTCCTCTAAAAGGGGAGGGGGAGACATACTCTAGTCACACACAGGCAGAATTCCAATAGCTCTCTTCCTTTTCAGAGGAAATTTTCCAGTAATATGGGCCACAGAATGGATGGAAAATATATCCTCACTCTTTCCCTGCAAAACTGGAGCAGATGGTTGAAGTCTGGCTGAGATTCTAGCTGGTCACATCAGACCCCCACATGGAAGCCCATTTTGTAGAGTGGGTGACCAGTGGAAACAAGTAGGGAGCAGAGTTTGCCCTATGGGGGTGGTAGAGGTTCCAGAGAACCATCTCAAGGCATTACACAACTCATCAGGAATGTAACTTTTGTAAGCTTGTTCGAAAAAAAACATCACAGCTTACTTCACCAAACATTCCTTCAAGAAGAAATACAGAGCACTAAGTGTCCTGTGATCCATCCTAGAGAAAGGCCAAGGCGAGAGGCCAGCATGCTAGAAGTGTCATTTCCCGGCTCCTGAATATAACACAACAGCAGAAGAGAGACACCGATGGTCTTGCCCTGCTCAGGTGGGGGAGCAATGGAGTTACACTAGTCAAGTGTGACAAGAAGATTTTCCTGTCTTAGCTCATTCCTGCAGTTTCACTTGTTAACATCATTACATCTTTTCCACGTGTCAATATTTCTTCTCCACTGCTAGACTCTCAACTCCTGGCATGGGGCAGGGCAGGGGGTGGGCAGGATGCTAGACAGAGTCAGGAAACCTGGAAGGTAAAACTGAGCTCTTCCACAAACTCAAACTTACTACAAGAACTTGATCCAGTCATATCCCTTGTCCAGTTCACTGTGTCATCCACTATAGAAACAGAGTGAAACAAGATAACTTCTAAGGCTATAGCCTGCTATGCTATGTTCTCATGCCCATTCTGATAACGTTCCCATACTTCAAGTTCCCTTCGGTTTTAACATTATACTTTATATTTTTACATAACTTTTCTAGTATATTATTTATATGTTATAATTCTATTTTATACCCTTATAAGAAGCAATGTGATATGGTGGATAAAGTCCTGAACTTAAAGTCAAAAAGACCTGGTTTTAAATACCTGGTACAATATTTAGTGCATAGTGGGAGTTAGATAAATACCTGTAGATGGACAGAAGACAATGCAGCAAAAAGTTGTCTTGGTGTCCTTTTGAAACTGGAAAGAGTGGGCATTTCTCCAAGTATCTGAGGAAGAAGGAGGTAGAGGTATTTGAAAGATATATGCAAAGTCAAAATTGATATGAGCTCTCTGCTATCATAGCATAGGAACAGTACCTACTTTTGAATGTCCCATGGTTGTAACAAACTGGAGATGATGACAGATCTCACATAAGATAACCTCAAAGTGGTTATGTGGCCAATCTAGAATATTGGTCTTGGACATAAAAGATCTTATCTCCTCCTCCCTCTCCCTCCCCATATTTCATAAGCTCCTTGAAGTCAAGAATAATGTTTCATTCTTTTTTCCACTTTACTTTTCTCCTCAATAAAATGAAAGGGGTTGGATTAGATGGCCTCTAAGACTGATTCCATCTCTATGATTTTGTTAGTCTATTAATGTTTTGCTTTATGGCATATGGTACTACTTTTTTTCCCAATAAACTCCTTCATAAAAGCACTATGATCCCCATTTTACATATTAGAAAACTGAGGCTCAGAAAGTAAAAAGACTTGCCAATGGTCAGATAGTAAGCATCTGAGCTGATAGATAAATCAAAGTTTCTTGACCCCAAATCCCACACACTTTCCACTACTCCACACTGTCCAAGAAGGGTTCATCTCTGTTCTCATCTGAAAACTAACCCCCCACCCCATAAGATTTCAAATCTCTAATGAATGTTCATGTTAAGACCGGAAAGAGCAGAGGACCTGGGTAGCTGTGTTATTTACTACCTATGTGTCATTGGGCAAGTGATTTACATCAGTGAACTTTATTGATCCTTCTTGTGACTTCTGGAAATACTTCCTCTCTCGAACATTTATAACAAACAGGTAAAAATACTAGATACCATGACAGTATCTAACAAAATGCACAGCATTCTACCCTAGCTGTTCCCTACCTCTCTGATGACAAGAGGGAGGCATGTTTTATTACCTCTTCTCCAAGACTATTTTTTCCAGTTCAGAGTTTGGCTTTCTTTGAATGATTTTTAACATGTTATCTCAGTAATTATGCATGTGTATACACATGTATGCATATGTGCTTTATGTGTGCATGTGTGTGCACACACGTGTGGATGTATGTGTATGTGTGTTTGTTTCTGCTTATTTCACTCTGTATTAGTAGATGCTAATCTTCCCATGTTTCTCTGAATTCTTCAGTCATCATTCCTTACTGTAAAATGATTGTCCTTACTATTAACTGGTTGTTAAATTCATAGACTATAGTTTGTTCAGCCATTTCTCAATGCATGGTACCCACTTTGTTTCTAGTTCTTTGCTGCCATAAAAAATGCAGCTATAAATATTTGTGGTATTCAAATATATCTTTGTCTTGGACCTTGGGCATATTAGGCAAGTGATTTAACTTTCTTGTGCATCACTTCTTTCTTCTGTACAAAAAGGGTTTCAACTTGATGACCTTACCCTCTATGATCACTGCATCCCCTTCTCCTTTAGTAGAAGTTTGTGCTTGGCTTTTAATATATAAGCTTAGAAGTGTTTTCAAAGCAAATTCCTGAATCTACTCCTATCCATGTATGTAAATAGCCATTTTCTTATTTCTTTAAAATCTATCCTGTTTGTGCTGAGTCACCCATAAGAACTACAAAACATACCTCTTTCTTAGCCAAGCTCATTGTTGGGCTTCAATTGCCCAAAAGTGAAAGGCCATATATACCATGTACAGGGGAACGATCAGTCTTTGGGACCTGTAGATCCTTTAAATGTAACCTGAGCCACCCCAGAGACTCTGACTAAGCTAAATCCCATCTGCTTGAGGTTTCTGTCATTCCCAAAAGGAGACAGAGCAGGATATGAGGAGAGGTGGAGGGGGTTTGCTCCAGAAATGTAGAAAGCACCACACACAACCACAGACCTGGATCTCTTTCTGTGCCATGACATCATCTCAGAGAACACCATCCCAAACTGTCCAGTCTGCATTCGCACAGCTCTAGGAAAGGCAACGGGCAGCAAGTCAGGAACATGAACACTTCATAAACTAAAAGGTGAAACAAACCACACACCTTTCCTAATAAAAGTGAGAGAAAGGAATTCAGAAAAAGAATAATATACACACTCACTTCCTGTGAATCCCCTCTCCCACCTCTAGGCATCAATTAAAATAGAAACACCTTCATTTTACTTGGTTTTGTGGTTTCCACAGACTTTTATGTTTGTCTGCTGAACATAAAGACTAGAATCATTGAATAAAAATTTATTCTGGTCTGGGTTCTCCATCAAGCTCCATTCATTGGTCCACAAGTAGTTGTTAAATACTAAGTGAGGCAGAGCATTGTAGAGGACACAGACCTGGGTCTGGAGTTAAAGAAACTGGGTTTGAACTTTTGACTGTTTCGTACTGTCTCAAGGCCTATGGGCAGCTCACTTCCTAGCTTTGGTCCTCAGTGTTATCATCTTTAGAATGATAACGTCAGATCAGGTGACCTAAGGTCTCTCTTCCAAATCTAAGCCTTCTGTCTAGCTCTCTGTCTCTAGTCTCTGCCACTTGTTACACAGGTAGAACCATTTTACTAAATATATGAAAAGCCATATGAGAGTTATAAGGACAATGTAAATAAGTTGATCAGAAATCCCTTTGAAAAGGCAATGGAACTCCTGATGTAGTAGGTCAATTAACTCAACCCATTCACCCTGAGGCAAAGCAAGAATATGTAGCTAGACACCACAGAGCTGGATGCAGGCTTAATGATCGGAAGCGACCTTCAGGATCATCTAGTCCAATGCCCTATTCTCATAGATGATGAAAATGGGGCCCAAAGATAGAAATCAACTTGCTCAAGGTCACTGAACAATATAATGAAGTCATAAATCTTGAGGAACAGATACTAGCATTCATAAAATATGGCACACTAGAGAGCCCATAGAGGGTTCTGTGGGACTATTATTGTTATCATCATCATCATCATCATATCATTATCATATAATATAAATATGTAAGGGACCTTCAAGATCATCTAATTCAATGACCAAGTGGAGAAAATTGGGTCACTGAGAAAGGAAGTGATTAAAAGCCATATAAATAATAATTAGCAATGGCAGAACTACAATCCAGGTCCCCATATCCTCTTTTGAATGTTCTTAGTCTCTCTTCTTGTTGCGTTGGTCTTACTTGTATATATAGCTTTAAAATAAATTTTTGTGAAGCCTTTTTTTAATATCAGTCATTTCTGGAAATATTCACCAACACCTTCTCCCAACTAAATTGAACCTTCCTTGTAACAAAGAGAAACACTTAAGGAAAAACACCTGTCCTGACAAAGAATTTAACATTCTACCCTAGCTGCCCCCACCTCACTATAAAGATGACAGAGGTGTGTTTCATGATCTATCCATCATTAGTGAATTCTCAATTACCCAGAATTCTGCTGTCATTTCATGATCTCTTCATTTACATTATTATTGCAGTTGTATATAATGTTTTTGGGGTCTCTTTGTTTCACTGTGTGAATCCATTCACGCAAACAGATTAGTGCAGTGCCTGGTGCTTTCATTTCTTCAGATTTCTCCATGTTTCCCTGAATTCTTCTATATTGTGCTTCTAAAAGGAAACCCTGGGTGAGATTTTCTTGGTGCCCAGGCTACAACCTGAATGTAAATGGACCCCCTGAGGGAACTGCATCAATGCTCCCTAGTTACCAGGAAACCTTTGGGGAGTATTCTACTGTTATTTCTAGCCTTCCAGAAGAAAGCACCCTTCTTCATTTGATTTTTTCCAAGGACAAAGTACCACAAGGGTCAGGATGCTCTCCTCAGCTTTCCTGCTCATCTCTGTTTTCATTTCTTTTTGAGGAAGGAACATCTGGCATAAGAGTATACACAGAGGAAACATTGATTAATTGAATCCCAGGGAATGATGTAAGAGCTTCTTTCTGAGAGTATATAACATAGCTTCCAAAGAGGATCTGGCTCATGTTCTCAATTTGTTTCTCAATAACTTTTAGTGATATCTTCTGGTTTTGTATCATAGTCATTTCTGGAAATGATCACACCTCTCCACCTACTCCTTGTTCCTTCTCAATTTGCTTTGCTGGTTTGTCATCCACAAGTCAGATCCCCTAACTGTGGGTGTTCCTCAAGGCCCTATCCTGGGCCTTCTTTTTTCCATAGTCTCTCTCTTGGTGATCATCTCCCATGTGTTTAATTATCATCTCAATGCATATGACTCAGATTTACTAGTTTCTCTCCTGAGTTTCTGTACCAAATCATCAGCTGCCTATTGGGCATATCAGACAGGATGTCCCAGAAACATCTCAAACTCAACACATTCAATCAATTCCTGTTTCCTCTAAGATAAAATATAAACTCCTCTATTTAGTTTTTAAAGTCCTCCACCATCTTCTTTTAAGCCTCCAATCTGTCTTTCCAGCCTCATTACATATTACTTGCCTATTTTCACTCTCTGATCCAGCCAAATTGGCCTTTTCCATGTTCTTCACATAAACCATTCTACTCTCATGTTCCTGTCTTTGTTTGGGCCTTCCTCTATGCACTAGGTACATTCTTTCCTTTTTTGAACCTCACAGCATCTGTCTCTTCCTTCAAATGCATCTCAAGTAGCAACTTCTACATGAAGCCTTTCCTGAGACCTCCTTTTACTGTTAGCTCCTTCTCTGTCAAACTATTTTGTGCTTAACTACTTTGTATTTGTTCTTTTTTTAAATATATATTTATTTATTTTTAGTTTTCAATATTTACTTCCACAAGATTTTGAGTTCCAAATTTTCACCCCATCTTGCCCCTCCCCCACCCCAAGATGGCATGCATTCTGAATATCACTTCCCCTAGTCTGCCCTCTCTTCTATCTCTCCCCCTCCCCTTCTTTTATCCCCTTCCCCTTCTATTTTCCTGTAGGGCAGGATAGACTTCTGTACCCCATTTCCTGTATTTCTTATTTCCCAGTTGCATGTGAAAACATTTTTTAAAAAACATATGTTTTTAAAACTTTGGGTTCCAAATTTTCTCCCTTCCTCCCTCCCCACCCAACCTCATTGAAAAGGCAAGCAACTCAATATAGGTTATATATGTGCAGTTATGCAAAACACTTCCATAGTAGACATGTTGTGAAAAACTAACTCTATTTCCCTTAATCCTATCCTGCCCCCCATTTATTCTATTCTTTCTTTTGACCCTGTCCCTCCTCAGAAGTATTTGCTTCTGATTACCCCCTTTCCCAATCTGCCCTCCTCTCTATCATCCCCCTGCTCTCTTGTCCTGTTCTACCCCTATTTTCCTGTAGGATAAGACAGATTTCCATACCCAATTGAATGTGTATGTTATTCCCTCCTTAAGCCAAATCCTATGAGAATCAGATTCACTCATTCCCTCTCACCTTCCTCTGTTTCCCCTCCATTGTAAAAGCCTTTTCTTATTTGTTTCATGTGAGATAATTTATCCCATTCTACCACTCCCTTTCTCCTTCTCCCAGTATAAACCTCTCTCACCCCTTAATTTTTTCTCCAGATATGACCCCTTAATCTTCAACTCACCCTGTGCCCTCTATCCATCTATGTATCTATCTATGTATCTATATATGTATGTATGTATGTATGTATCTATCTATCTATCTATCTATCTATCTATCTATCTATCTATCTATCCATCCATCCATATAATTTTTCTCCTCCAACTGCCCTAATACTGACAAAGGTCTCATGAGTTATAAATATCATCTTTCCATGCAGGAATGTAAACAGTTCAACCCTAATAAGTCTCTTATGATTCCTCTTTCCTGTTTACCTCTTCATATTCCACTTGAGTCTTGTATTTGAAAGTCAAATTTTCTATTCAGCTGTGATGTTTTCATCAAAAATGTTGAAGTCTTCTATTCCACTGAATGACCATTTTTTCCTCCTGAAGGATTATACTCAGTTTTGCTGGGTAGGTGATTCTTGGTTGTAATCCTATCTCCTTTGCCCTCTGGAATATTATATTCCATGCCCTTCAATCCTTTAATGTAGAACCTGCTGAATCCTGTGTTATCCTAATTGTGTTTCCACAATACTTGAATTGTTTCTTTCTGGCAGCTTGTAATATTTTCTCCTTGACATGGGAAGTCTGGAATTTGGCTACAATATTCCTAGGAGTTTTCATTTGGGAATCTCTTTCAGGAGGAGATCGGTGGGTTCTTCCAATTTCTATTTTGCCCTCTGGTTCTAAAATATCAGGGCAGTTTTCCTTGATAATTTCTTGAAAGATGATGTCTAGGCTCTTTTTTTGATCATGGCTTTCAGATAGTCCAACAATTTTTAAATTATCTCTCCTGGATCTATTTTCCAGGTCAGTTGTTTTTCCAATGAGATATTTCACATTGTCTTCTATTTTTTTTCCCATTCTTTTGGATTTGTTTTGCAGTGTCTTGATTTCTCATAAAGTCACTAGCTTCCAATTGCTCTATTGTAATTTTTAAGGAAGTATTTTCTTCAGTAATCTTTTGGACTTCCTTTTCCATTTGGCCAATTTTGCTTTTTAAGGCATTCTTCTCCTCATTGGCTTTTCGGACCTCTTTTGCCATTTGGATTAGGCTATTTTTTAAGGTGTTGTTTTCTTCAGTATTTTTGGGGTCTCCTTTAGCAAGCTGTTGACTTGTTTTTCATGATTTTCTTGCATCACTCTCATTTCTCTTCCCAGTTTTTCCTCTACTTCTCTTGCTTGCTTCTCAGAATCCCTTTTGAGCTCTTCCAAGGCCTGGGAATGATTCATATTTTTCTTGGAGGCTTTGGATATAGGAACTTTGACTTTATTGTCTTCTTCTGGTTGTATATTTTGATCTTCTTCGTCCCCAAAGTAAGATAATATAGTCTGACTCTTTTTGCACTGCTTGCTCATGATCCTGGCCAATTACTTGAGTTTTGAACTCTTTGTTAAGGTAAGAGTCTGCTTCCAATGTGGAGAATGTACTGTCCAAGCTTCGAGGGTTTGTACAGCTGTTTTCAGAGATACTTCCAAGGACCTGTAAATTTTCAGTTCTTCCAAGGTGGTATGATAAGGGGCAAGGTGTTTACTCCTTTCCTGGCCTGTGCTCTGGTCTATTAGTGACCACAAGCACTCCTTTCTGTCCTGGAACTGTGAGGAAGGTTTTCTCTCCATAGCCAGTACAAGCTCCCCCACGCCAGCATTCCTCCTTACCCTAGGACTGCCACCCAGAACTGTGACCCAGATCCAAGCACTGGCAAAGCAAGAAATTCCTGCCTCAGAACTGGCAAAGAAATCCCTGCAATCCCTCTCTGATCAGCCACTGGATTCCCCCTCAGTCTGTGGGCCAGAAGCTCAGGAGGCAGCTGCCCCCCCAGAGCCACACTCTCAGGAAACTAGAGCTGAGACCCTGAACTCCTCTCTTAGCACCACAGAAACAGCATTTCCCACTGACCTTCTAAGTTGTCTTTGGTGTTCCTGGGTTGAGAAGTCTGGAATCCACCACAGCTGCCTTCGATTCAGTCTTCTGAGGCCTGCTCCAGGTTTGCTGTGGCCTGCATGCCCACACTACACTGTGCTCCTCTCCCTGCACAGTATAATATACCTTTCTGATCAATCATCCAGGTTGTCTTGGGCTGGAAATTTGTTTCACTCTGACTTTTTGTGGGTTCTGCTGCTGTAGAATTTGTTTAGAGCCATTTGTTATAGGTATTTGGAGGGTTTGGGGGAGAGCTCAAGCAAGTCACTGCTTTCACTCCACCATCTTGGCTCCACCTGTATTTATTCTTTATATAATTATATATGCACTTGTCTTTCCCATTAGAATGTTCCTTGTAAGTAGTGATTGGTTTATTCTTTATATTTGTATTCCTAGGACCTAGTATAGTGGCTGGCTCATGGTAAGTGATTCTTTTAAGGGTGTTTTGTCTTCCCAACTTAATTAAGTTGCTTGAGAGCAGGGAAATTCTTTTCTATCTCCCACAGTGTCTACCAAAGTACTAGGCGAGCAGTATACATACATACATACATACATACATACATACATACATACATACATACATACATATACACATATACACATATACATATACATATATACATGTATATATACATATATATACACATATATACATATATATACATACATATATATACATACATACATATATATATACATATATATATACATATATATATATATATATATATATATATATATACTTGAAATGTTGATTAAATTAATCCTTTGAGTGGGGCACTGTCCAGGGTTATAGACTTGTTTCAGACTATGACTTCCTCTGAAAGGAAACTTATACACATCAGTAGATTAGAGCAATTATCCCAAAATAGCATAAAGGAATTGTATCTTATGGATAGCTTTGTATGCTACAGCCGAGACATACTTTTGGTTCGTTATTACTAAAATCATAGATCATATTTCATATAAAATGGAATGTCGAACATATTTCAATATGGCAAGGATCTGACTCTATCAAAGGTCAGAGCATTATCAACTAAACATAATCCCATAGTAAAGGTCTCATGTAATAAATTTAAGTGTTTAAAAGGGTGGTGACAAGATAAAGAATTTCAAAAAACAGTGATTAGGCCTCAGGCCAAATGGACCTAAATAATCATAGTTTTATTTGTAGGACATAAAGCACTAATGTAATTTTTAAGGACTATCTATGATTTAATTGGATTAGGAGACTTGATGATAAAGCTCCCTCTACCAATACCTAATAGCATCTACTCTATAGCTTATTGTCTTTAAAAGTTAGTTGCCTGGAGCAATAGAGATTGAGGGAATAGTCTACATAGCCAATATCAACGGAAACCAAGGTCTTCTTCATTCCAAAGTTCATTATACACTACACCATGCTGCCTCTCATATAGTCATGCCAAAAAAAAAAAAGATACAAGGTATATATACCCTCCACCTTACTACCATCTAGAGTTCCCACATTGGCTTCGTTCAAATGAGGCCATATGCATATGTACCTGAATTCCAAACCCTTGTAGACAAGTAATATAACAGGTCCAGCTATGCTGACAAAGTTATAGGATTGTAGGATTTATTCTGAAATTGAAAATGGGAGTCAGATGCTAGAATTTATGCTAACTAAGCCTCAGTTATCTTTGAATACTCCAGTCACAAGAAGTTCGAAAAAGCTTAATCAAAGACTGGTACAATTATTTTACAATTATGGTCTGAAAAAGGGGAAATTCCTCAGTCATTTTTTACTATCTCTGAGTATTCTTCCTTTTCCACAGGATGATAAGGGCTGGATTGTATGGCCAACATTAGGAATTCTGCTATATTTTCAAAGGTCTCCCCAATTTATTTAAATTATCTTTGTGGCTCTCATATTAGGTAGATCAGTACTAGCATCTCCATTTTTTTTTCAAAAGAGGAAAGGAAACAAGGCAATTAAAATTGAAGCAGGAGTTTTGACTTTCTAAGACTAAAAAGCTTTTACATGAATAAAATGAAGGAAAATACTTTTAGGAGAATAATGAGAAAATAGGAAAAATATTTGCCTAAAATGTTACTGATAAGATGACTATAGGTTATAGATGAGCTGCTGGGATATATCAGTGGAGAGATTGTCTGTACTGAGAGTTCCTTACACCAAAGAAATCACAAGTCTAAATCCCATTCCCTCTTGTCAAAAACTGTCACACCTGATACATTCAGTGGTCCCAGGCTTAGAAAATCTACATGTACCATTTTCTCCTTCCCCCCCCCACACTTACGCATCCTTTTTTAGTGATAAATCCTCTTGATCAGATTCATAAAGCTTTAGTCCAATCTATTTTTATTCATTCTTAGGAGATACACTGTACCCATGACCCTTTTCTCATCATTCTATTTTAAGTTGACGGAAACCTTAGCAATCATCTGGTCCAATCTTTCATTTTACAGAGGAAAAATAATTGCATATATGCTATGACTTACCCATGGTAGGAGAATTTACATTTGAGCTCAGATCCTGTGACTACAAATTCAGTGCCCTTTCCACTATACCACAACTCTGTCTCCTAAAATTGTAATAATTGAGGTAGGAGCCATGTTGAAGTTTACCTTAATCCTAGCTAGGATCATAGCAGCTCAGGATTATAATACCAATTAAGAAGAGCTGGAGTTCAATTTAGAAAAGTTAAAAATTAAGATTAGAAGGAAGGTAGAAAATTGGGAAAGAATTTTTACAACCAGTCTTTCTGATAAAGGACTCATTTCTAAAATATATAGAGAATTAAGACAAATTTATAAGAACACAAGCCATTCCCCAATTGATAAATGGTCAAAGGATATGAACAGAAATTTCTGAAGAAATTTCTTCAGATGAAGAAATTAAAGCCATCTATAGTCATATGAAAAAATGCTCTAAATCATTATTGATTAGAGAAATGCAAATCAAAACAACTCTGAGGTACCACATCACACCTATCAGATTGGCCAACATGACAAAACAGGAAAATGATAAATGTTGGAGAGGATGTGGGAAAATTGGAACGCTAATACATTGTTGGTGGAGTTGTGAAATGATCCAACCATTCTGGAGAACAATTTGGAACTATGCCCAAAGGGCTACAAAAATGTGCATACCCTTTGATCCAGCAATAGCACTTCAAGGGCGATATCCCAAAGAGATCAAACAAATGGGAAAAGGACCCACATGTACAAAAATATACATAGCAGCTCTTTTTGTGGTGGCAAAGAATTGGAAATTGAGAGGATACCCATCAATTGGGGAATGGCTGAGCAAGTTGTGGTATATGAATGTAATGGAATACTATTGTGCTATAAGAAATGATGAACAGGCCGACCAGAAAAACCTGGGAAGACTTATATGGTCTGATGCTGAGTGAAGTGAGCAGAACCCAGAGGACTTTGTACACAATAGCAGCCACATTATGCAATGACTAAGAATGTTAAACTGAACCCTTATCAGCATTAAGAGGATCTGAGACATCTCCAGAGGCCTCGGGATGGAAAATGCTGTCCACATCCAAAGAAAGAGCTATGGAAGTCAAATCGCTGTCTCATTTTTACCTTCTGTTGAGTTTTGTTTCATCTTTCTGATGGTTCCTCCTATTGGTTTTAATTTTTATTTACAACTTCACTAATGTGAAAATATGTTTAATGGGTATGTAAATGTAAAGCCTATGTCAGATTGTGCGCTGTCTTGGGGAGGGTGGGGGGGAGAAAAAGGGAGAAAAATTTTCAACTCAAAAGCATATGGAAAAAAAATTTCTTTAAATAAAAATTTTTAAAAAGTTAAAAACTATTTTGAAGTCTTAAAAAAGTATTAATTTTAAAAGAATGTTGTAGAGAGGAACAATTCTTATCTGTTCACTAAGCAAGCCCCATAAAAACCTCTGTTTACCTGTAGGTAAATTCATGAAGACTGTTCACTCACATGATCATACACTCATGGCTCTAGAGATGGAAGGTTTCTCAGAAGTCATTTAGTCAAAACCTGATGTTGGAGATGAGGAATCTGATCCCCAAAGATGTTAAATTACTTAGATGCTTTATTGTCTTTATATATCCAACTGTAATTGTTCTTTAAATCACCTTAAAACATCTAACATTCAAATTTGTCCAACCAATCCTTTTGCCTCAAAAAAAAATAGTCTAATTAGTTGGGGCTTTCCTACAAATGCCTTAAAAATCAGAACACTGTGGGGATTTCTTATCATTTGTCTTGGGTGATAAATCATCCCTCTTCAGTCATTGCACAGCAGGATTCTTGAACCACTCATGTGGTCTCTTGGGACCCCTTGCCTCCAGACTGTATCCTGGCCAGTTGTTGACTGGGCAGGTGTTCAAATGGACTTAGACAGATGTTGAACTCCTAAAAGAATGGGCTTGGAGGCTATGCCTGAGAAGGTTTACTCTGTGTTTGGCCGAAGGGCTTAAGTCTGTCCCCTGAAAGTATAGCCACGTATGAGATCACTGAACAGAAAGGAAACCAGAGAGAAAGAAAACAAAAATAGAAACTAGGAGCTTGCTCATTGTTCATAGAGGCATCAGGGGAACAGGTAGTTTGGTATGCCTTGGCTTACTACTATAGTTTTCTTTCACTAAGACTTTTCCAGTTAAGTATAAAAGTAACAGATTTTTAAAATAGCAATATTTTAAAAATAATAATAAAAATCTCTGGAAGTCCTGAATTTCACATACCCCAGGATACATTATTCCTCTTCTGCATTTGAAATCTAGATGAGAAGATCCATATATTAAATGTGCTACTCACTGCCTAGGGTCACTTTTCCCTAAGGAATGATGCCGCAGAGAAGTCTTTCTTACTGGGTAAATCACACACGTGATTACAACTTATACAGAGAGAGAGAGAGAGAGAGAGAGAGAGAGAGAGAGAGAGAGAGATCCTATCTTCAATACAACGAAGTCATAAAAGCTATGCTGGATCCTTGACCTATCCACAATGCTCTCTAACCACTTCTATTCCCTTTTCTCCTTCTCCCACCTACTTAACATCTATTGGTCGTATGGCTATACCTATTACTACAATACAAGACAGTAGAGTGAGGAAGTATGACCACAGGTAGTATAGGAATAGCAAAGTAATGAACAGGAGTCATGAAACCTGGGGCAAATTTAGTTGATCAATTTGTGCATGTGTGTGTGTGTGTGTGTGTGTGTGTGTGTGCGCGTGCTAGGGGAGGTATCCTGCTATATAATAACCACTGTTTATGTAGGTTAAAGACTTAAAACAAAGATGTCAAAGTGGTTGAGAAACTGGGGTGTTGGTAAAGAAGGCAGGAATTAGGGTTGAAAAGAATACTATAAATCAGGAATTTATTGGGTGGGAAAGGACTCCAAGGTCCACAGATGATAGTAACAAATATCCAGACAAAAGGAAGTGAACATTATTTTTTCATTAATGGAAAAAAAAATTTCCCTCACTCTCCTATTGGTCAAATCTAAATCTAAATCTAAATATATATATATATATATATATATATATATATGTATATATATATACATATATATGTATATATATATGTATATGTGTATATATATGTATATATACACATATATATACATATATATATATATATATATATATAATTCTGTATTGAGTTCATCATCTCTCTGTCAGGAAGTGGGCATCATGCTTAATCATTACTCCACTGGAATCTTGTTGGTCACTGCATTAATCAGAGTTCTTAAGTCTTTCAAAGTTCTTTTTCTTTGCAATGTTGATGTTATTGTAGAAATTGTTTGGAGTGAACTTTAAAGGACTAGAATACTGAGTGATGGTAGAAGAGGGTGAGTGTGAAACTGATAGTGGAAACAAAGCATGTGCCAGTTCCTCCTGCCTCTGGGTGGCAGTGGATGTGGGCAGCCAGCCTTGGAAAGGGTGCCAAGAGATGCAATGTCTTCAAAAGAAGGCTAGGTTTTATTCAACACCAGAAAATAGAAGGAATGTAAGGGGAAGCAGTCTTAGGATCACACACTTAGAACTGAAAGGGACATTAGAGGTTAATTTCCCCTCTTCCATTTTTCTGGTGAAGAAACTGATGAAAGAGCTCAAGTGATTTGCCTAAGGTCACTCAGGTAGCAAGCAGCAGAGTCAGAATTCAAACACAGCTCCTCTGAAGTCCAAATCTAACAATCCATCCACTTCCACACCACAACAAAGTAAGGTTCCACAGACTTCAGCAGAAAAGCAAAGGAGGAGATTGATTAGGGGAGGACTAGAGCTGAATTTACTAAGAGAGGCTAGAGTCGCAGCCACAGCTGTAGCTGCTTCTTCCAATGCTACTAATCCTTTCAATTGATCCTACTCTAATCCCAGGTATCCTGTGTGGCAAGGAATCTCAAACCAGGTGATTCACTGGGGTAAAGTTGGGGGCAAGGGAAGATGGGGAATGCACCTATGTTGGGAGAAAGATGCCTAGGTAGAAGGATGTGAAGGCCACAAGACCCTGGGAGGGGAGGTGGAGAGTGGGTAGAGGTGCCCACTTCTAGGGAGCAGGTACTATACAAGTATAGGGACAAGGGCACCGTGGGGCTGGAATTGTATACCCTGGCGAACAGCAACTATCCCAGCTGTCCCATACTAGTTCTTTTTCTGAGTAGTAGTGTTGTCAGGCAGGATACCCTCTGATTGGAATTAGAAGACCTAGGTAAGAATCTTGCCTTTAATAAGTCATTTCCTCCAGCTGTTTCTTTGTTCACTCATCTGTAAAAGGAAAGAGTTGGATTAGAAGGTCTTTGAAGTTCTATCTCTAACATTCTAAGTTCTAAGATTATTTGCAGCTCCAGCATTCTATGAATCTATGAAGTGCCTGCTTCTTGCCCCCCTTCACTAGGCAAAATGAATTGTACATTTGCACCAATATCTCAATAGCTGATCACAGTGCCTTGATGAAATGGCTCCTTGTTCTGATATAAGAAGGTGATGCCGCTGACTCCAGAGAAACCCAGATTTATTTAACTGCTATACTTATCTGGGTTATCACAGTGCTACCCAAGAGCAAATACTTAAGTATAGCTGTTGAAATTCAACAGAGGGCAAAGCTAAAAGAGGAAGCAAGGTGGGAGAATCAGCATTTATTGAATTCACTATTTAAGGTACTATATTGCTAGGGGGAGGGGCAGGTGCTGCAAATACATATAAATATAAAGATATAACTATTTTACACACACATATGCACACATACACATAAGGTTCTTTCCCTCTGAGAGCTACATGTTAATTTGCGAAAGAAACCATGAGTCCACAAAAGAGATAAAAGCAAATACCCAATAAAAGCATACAAATGAGTATGAATTCTGTTGACTCAGCATATCTAGAATATTCATTTAACCTCTTTGATTTAAATTTCCTTGTCTGTAAAATGCCTGCATTTTTCACCGGGCTTAGTAAGGAAGGATCAAAATGATGTATGTGGCAGTGTTTTTGTGAACTACAAAACTGTGATGGGATTACATATTAATTAAGACTAATTCTGTGCCACTAGTCTTCCTCTCTGCCTGTTCAGGGTCCCCTCAGTGCCAAGGATCCAGCTGAGCCAACCTTCACTCTAGATGTGTACCTCTAGTCCCCCATCTTCCCAACCACATCTAGCCTGTCTGAGCATGATCTTAACTACAACGCAGGGGAAATGGCATATGAGCTAAAAGAGAGAAAAGATAAGTGGGACGGCAGTGACTTACACAGCTATTAAGTTTCAGAGGCAAGATTTCAACTCAGCTCCTCTTTACTTCAAGTCCAGCAATCTATTTCCCTATGCCACACTATCTTCCCCCATCTCCCTCACTCCCAGGGACCAATCACAAAGAAGCCCACAGCTCACAGGATGGGAACCACCCATATAGACAATAATCATCCTTAGCCTCTGTTTTTCCCACCATCAGTCAAGGTGATAAGTCCATTGGATTTAAAGTACTCTGTCTTTGCCAAGAATCATTAGCCGTGGGCATTACTTCGATTGGTGGCCCCTTTATTGTACCCAAGGGGACACTTTGTTCCTGAGATTCCTTTCATTCATTGTCTATGTGCTCCTCCTGGCAGCTTAGGTTCAACCAGGCGGCTAAGCAATTCAAAGCAATTAGAGCACAAGCCCCACCCTGGGCTCAGACTCCAGCCTAGAGAATCTGGAAAATGTCTGTAGATTTTGTGTGTGTGTGTGTGTGTGTGTGTGTGTGTGTGTGTGTGTTTTCTATGGTGGTGTTATTTTCTTTTGAATCTCCCCCTCCTTTTGAAAAATCATGTAACACTAATCCTCCTCAGAAGAGCAAGTGCCAAAATAAGAGCCTTAAACTCTGATCTCCAGGATGCTTCAAACATGCCCCACCAGAGTTAGAGGCAGTGGAAATTAGATTGTGGGAGAAAACTAGATAGAACCTATCCTAGCCAGCCCATAACCTAGAGAAGGCAATAGGGAAGCAGTTAGATGGAAAGAAGGGAGCAGGAAATCAGGGTGGGAGGAAGGAAAGGAAAGAGGGAAGGAGGAGAAAGGGAGGGAAGAAGGAAGGAAAGAAAGAGGGAGAGAGGGAGAGAAGAAGGAAGGAGTAGAAAGAAGGGAGAGAGGGAGGGAGGAAGGAAGGAAAGAAAGGAGGGAGGGAGGGAGAAAAGAAAAAGAAAAAGCATTTATTAAATATTTACTATGTGCCAAGCACTGTGCCAAAATACTGGATACAAAAATAAAAGCAAAGGTAGGTCTTAAAGAGGCTTACATTCTATGGGAAAGGAAGATACACAGTGCAAGGGTGGCTAGGGAGGGGCATTTTTGGTTGAAAAGTTACAGAGCTCTTATGTGGAGCCACAGAGTAGATTGACACACCCTTTCCATATCATTATTAGTACTGATTTGATTATGGTTCCAGAATCGTTAGGGGAAATGATGGTTCATGAAGATGATGCCACAGAATAGCAAAACAACTGCTGGGAAGTTGGTAGAGAAATATAGGAACATGGGAAGATTCTGCTGATCTCTCTTCAGCATGACAGGATCTAGTTTGTTACCTATGAGGAAGGGATGGAGAGAGAGAAAGGATGGATGGACACTTCAGCTAAGCCTTTTAGCCTTGAAGGAAACTATGGATTCTAAGAGTCAGACGTGTGAAGGAATATATCCAATATATAAAGGGTGCCATGATATTTTTTTGTTTGTTTTTTAGACAATTGGGATTAAGTGACTTGCCCAGGGTCATACAGTTAGTAAGTATCAAGAGTTTGGTCTGAGACCAGATTTGAACTCAGGTCCTCCTGACTTCAGGGCCGGTGCTCTATCCACTGCACCACCTAGCTATTTTTTTTAAAGAATGTCAGATCTAAAAGGACTTTTTGAGACCTGGAGTTGTGAACTTTTAAAAATATTTTTATAACTATAATGATAATAACTTTAAGGATTTTTTAATATTTTAGTAACTTCAACATTATTGGTTTCTTTTATAATCATATTATAATCATATAATCATATTTATAATCATATAATCATAGGCTTCTCCAGAACACCAAAAGACTCATAACACAAAAAAGGTGAGGTATACCTCCTAATCCAAAGCCTTCACTTTATATATGGAAGGACCAAAGCCTCACCAAATGACTGGTAAAGCTGGGACCAGAAACCAGGCCAAATTTTAATCTGGTCAATTTAACACACATTTAATAAGTGTAATGACCTGCGATGGACACTGTAGATAGAAGAGTAAATGAGAACATGGTCCCTAAGTCCCTGCCCAGGGGTCTTTCTATTATACCAAGCTATCTCACACCTCAACACACAGAGCCAGAACACGGGCACAACACACCCCTTCAAATGTTACATCCACAGGCACTCTCTATAGAGAAGAAAATGTGCATGTCCATTATCTTGCATAATTTGACCCCCAAAAGTCATCTTGGTGGCTGCTCTTAAACAGCACAAACCAAAAACAAGTGGTAAAGTACTTCATGAGCTTCCCAGATCAGAAGAGAAATAGAAAAGCTCCATATTTATTTTGGAGCTGGGGCCTGCCCCATGACCTTAAAATGGGCATTAGAAGGATTAAGCCCTGAATCTATTTGAGCTCATTTAGTATTCATTGCCACAACGTGGAGGCTCAGGGCGGTAAACATGTCTAGCATTGCTAAGTCCGCAGCTCTAGCCTTCTCTAGGGAATTCACGTACCCCAATCTTCTCATTTAACTTGGGCCTATCTCAAACTTTCTCCCTCCTCCTTTCTTGGCCTTGGCAATCTCACAGCCTCAGCTGCCGTGCTCAGCAAGAGAGCTAGCTGTCTAGCACACTCTGACAGATATCCAACGCACTCCTACTCTTTAACCACCAATGGCTAAAGAAGCCAATGCTATTCTGATTATACAGCTGTACCTTATCCATCATGATACGGTGAAATAGTTATGCAAAGTATGGGGGAGGGACCAAGTATTTGGAAAAATCCTTGTGAGAAAGGATGACTAAAGCATAGACTTCCTGTTCCCCACTGGGAATTCTCTTAGCACTAATCATTGATACTTTTAACCAGTAGCCCTCAAAGGGCAGCAAAGGGACCACTTGACACTGACAGGAGTCCTCCAGGTGGCCCTCTGTGTTCTGATCTTGAATGAGCTAGCAAAATTCCTTCCTTCACTTATGATCTGAAAGATTAACTGTTTTAAGATATCACTTAGCCAAAGCCAGGTTCCTCTTTCCAGAAATACTGATGAGGTGCTGTGAAGACAATATATGCTAGTGTAGAAAGAACAATGGATCTAGAGTCAGGACACCTAGGTTCAAACCCCAGGCAGGACAAGTCCATTTGCCTCTCTGAGCTTCAGTTTCCCCATCCATAAAGTAAGGACAATATTTGCACTTCCTACCTTGCTGGGTAGCTGTGAAGATGGTGCTTTATAAGGGATAGCTAGTTGGTACAGTGGATAGAACACTGGCCCTGGAGTGAGCAGAACCTGAGTTCAAATCTGACCTCAGACACTTACTGGCATGACCCTGGAAAAGTGATTTAACCTTGATTGCAAAAAAAAAAAAAGAAAGAGAGAGACTGCTTTCTAAACCTAGATGCACCATACAAAATGGAACTACTATTGTGATTATGAGAAATAAAATGGAGTTGTGAGATCATTTCATCTTAGTTCTTACAAAATAATCCAGGAAGAGGCCAGAACCTCTGCAGTCCCTCTTGGGCCTTCTTAAAGAGCTGTTAACTCTTTGACATGAAGCTAGTGTGACTAGTTGTAAACTTGTTAAGCCCTGGATTTGCCCCATACTGCTCTAATACTACCTCAAGAAGGACTGATTAATTTCTTTGCCTGGACTATATGACCTTAGGAATAGGTCGAAATGGGCACTAAAAGGGACAGCAGGGGCAGACTGATGGAGAGAACACAGGACACCTAAGAGAGGGGCTACTGGGAGATTCAGACTCAGTTACTAGTGGTCCCCTATATAGGGTACCAGATGGCCTCAGCCAACATGGAGGCAGCAGTAGAGGGAGCTAAGTCAAGATCTCTGAGAGTGCAAAGATGCAGCAGTGGAGAGGCAGGAGAACCTGGGGAGTTCTCAGTTCTTGAACTTTATCTTCTGCACCCATTGGAGAAGGTGCTGGGCCAAATTGGAGTTGGAGAATAATGAGAGTTAGAGTCAAGATGTGCAGGAACATATGCATATTTTACCCTTCCTTGTGATTTATGTGATTCCCAGGATAGAGGTCAATTCTGTGATGATGATAAAGTGGGAATTCAACTTCATACTACAAATATAAAGGGTTATATAAGTCACCGGTGAAAGTGGGGCATCCTGGAAAGTGAAGGAACCTTGTCTCAACTGATTATAGAATCATCTCCGATCCCATTGAGCTAATTTATAGCCAATGTTTTGTTAGCCTAAGTACGTTCATACAGCGGAGTGCCCATTCCCTATTCTATGGAGACCTTGTGTGTGTGCTCCATCCTTCGTTCTAGAAGAGGACCATGACATCAGGGAGATGGTGACATGAGTTGCCTCAGTCAAAGTGAGAACTCGAAAAAACCTTAACTTCAAAAGGCTGAGGTTACCTACTACATCCTGGGCTATCCCCAGTTGTCCTGATGTGTATCTTACCACTGCACACAGATGGCTCCAGAGGAGAAAGAGAGGCTGGTGATTTTACACAGTTCTCCCTCACTCTAATCCAATTCAATTGTGAGTCATTTCATCATCTCCCTGTATAAACCTAAATACAAGTCAAATCCTGCTGTCCCCAGGGAAAACCCAGTGTGGAGGCACCAGATAGAAAGTATAGTTATTGAGAAGCTCCCAAGAGTGAACCATGTAAGCCCAAAGAGACCACAATTCTGGAACACAATCAACCAGTTAGTCAACAAGGACTTAACTTTGTGACAAGTACTATGCTATAGACTGGGAACACAAAGAAAGGCAAAAATAGTCCATATCCTCAAAGAATTCACATCCTAATAGGGAAAACAATATGTAAATAACTAGGTACACCCAAGGTAAATGCCAAGTAGATGGAAGAGAATTTAAGAAGGAAAAGGGACTAGCAGCTGGGAAAACTAAGAAAGGTTTTCTGGCAGTCCATAAACATTTGTTAAGTACCTTCTATGTGTCAGGCACTGTGCTAAGTTCTTGGAATACAAAAAGAGGTAAAAGACAGATGGTAAAAGATTTGTGTAGAAGGTAGGATTTAAGCTGAACCTTGAAGGAAGCCAAGGAAGTCAAAAGGTGGGAATGAGAGGATAGACCCTTCCAGTCATGGAGACAGCCAATGGAAAGGGTGGGGGGGATGGGAAGTGGAGTGTCATGTGTGAGTCCCAGAAACAGAGAATAGTTTCATAAGATCACACAGGAAATTAGTGACATGTTTTAAACACAGATTTGCATGGAAAACAAGAGTTGATGGGGGGAAGAGTAGGAAAGGACATGGAAAAAAGGATGGTGGGAGATGGAGAAGATGGGATATCTGACCTCCAGAAAGATGTGTTGTTTTTTAAAAGTCTGAGTACATAACTCTAAAAAATTCCTGAGCCACTTGAGAAAAGCCTCTAATGTAATGACTGGTTCATTGTGTTTAATTTCGATTAATTAATTGCCATGGAGGGTCATCTGGCAATTGTGGAGATTAAATCTTGCATGGAAGTTTTGGACGAGATCAGATGAGAATAGTTACTATTTCAGAGGAAAAATAAAATGGAAATTCCTTAGTGAGGTGGGAGCCAGAACCCTTAGAAGAATCTTAGCCTTCCCCTGCTAATACTAGTTCTGACCAATTCCCACTCCCTGGTTCCTCTATGAGGAAAGACTCATTGCCATGTAGCTGACCTTGAAGGAAATGAGGGTCGGCCTACCTGAGGCTAACTCCTGCTGGCCTGCTTCCTTTCCAAACCTCAGCCCTGACTAGCTTGCCTGGAACCAGATAAATAAACAGTGGGTTGGTTCCCAAAGCAGAAGATGATATTTAGGGCTCTTTCTGCTCTCTCCCATAGAAGACAGTACTTATATTGAGGAGACTGCAGCCGTGCAAAAACTGGTGCCAACGGGGCATAGCATGTGCCAAGAAGCAGGATAAATTGTTATTAATTCTATAAACATCCTTTGTTGGAATGCTGCAGCACAGTTACTTCAGTCTGACTTCAATAGACATCTCCCAATGCAAGAGGTAGAAGAATCCAATTATTAATATTATAGATTACAGAATCTTGGTGGGGCTGCATGAAAATCCTACTACAGAACCAAGGTGACTTTGGATAGGAAAAGGATGATTATCTCCATTTTACAAAGAAGGACATGGAGGTACCAAAAAAGTTCAGTGACTTTCCCCGGGTCACAAAGATAATCAAAGTCAGAGGTAATGAGACTTATTACCTCATTTCAAATTATTATCACGTGGGTATACCAGGATATTGAGAAGCCATAGACATATATCTAGAATGGCAATTGAGAGTGGGGGTTCTGGCCACTGGTGCCAGGGAAATCTTCTAATTCCTACTTCTGGATCACTTTAAGGGGTACAGGGTGTTTTCCTTATAATAGCCCTTTGGAGCAGGTAATTCAACTCAAATATTATTATTAGGTTGTTGTTGTTGAGTCCTGTCCCAACCTGTTTGGAGTATTCTTGGCAAAGATAAAAGAGTGGTTTGCTATTTCCTTTTCCAGCTCATTTTACAAATTATTAGGCATCTACTATGTGTTGGGTACTGTGCTAGGCATTTAGGAAACAAAATCCAAAAAAAAACAGTCCCTGCTCTCAAGAGGCTTACATCCTCCTGGGGACATAAGGGGGAGTACAACATACTTAATGATTGCTAAGCACAAAACCTAAGTAAAATAAATGGGATTGAGGAGCAAGTGAACACTACTAGCCCCCAAGATCAGGATAAGATAGGCAAAGTAGAAGAGCTAAGTCCCAAAGGGAGCTAGAGAATCTAAGAATCAGAAGGGAAGAGGGAGAGCATTCCAGGCAGGAGGGGCAGTCTGTGCAAAAGCATGCAGGCAGAAGATGGAATTCCATGTAGGAATTTTTTAAGTCCTTGAAGGGAGTACTTTGTGTCACTTCTAAATTTGATGAGCTTGCCATCTATGCCTTTTCCAAAAGTCTCTGAAAAAACTCATGAAACAGTAGGGGGATAATCATAGATCTCTGGGGTTTTCCATTACAGGCCTCTTGACATGTTGACATTGAACCCATAACAACTACTCTTTAAATCTGGTCATTTGAAAAGTTCCTAATTCATCTAATTGTACCATCACCTAGCTTACATTTCTCATCTTATATATAAGAATGGCCTGAAATGGTACATGGAATTTGGAAGCAGAAGACCTGGGTTCAAATCCCAGCTCCAATGTTTACTACTTTTGTGACTGGGTAACATTGAGGTACCAAAAAAGTTCAGTGACTTTCCCCAGCTCACACAGATAATCACCATCAGAGATTCCAGCCCAGGTCTTCTTAACCCAAGACCTCTTTCTACTATACTTTGCCTCCAGCGAAATTATACCCTCCTTAAAAGCAACCTCTTCTCAATGGGGCCTGCATTTGAAAATGTCCCTTTCATGTCTTTATTTTTCAATGGCTTCTTTTCCTCTCTATGTCCCTTTCTCTTATTATCCATGAAGTCCTCATTCATTCACAAGTATTATTGATCTTACTTTGCAGATGAGGAAATAGTACAGAAAATTTGGTTAAGTGGCTGGTCTTAAAGCTAGAACTAGAATCTGAATCTCACAAAGTCACAAAATCTCACCTGTGAAGGGATCTCAGAGTTTATCTAGGCCCACTTATATCAGAACAGGAATTCCTACTGTGATACTCCTGATGAGTATCCAGCCTCCATCTGAAAACCTCTAAAGAAAATTTCCTTCTTTCTGAGGAAAATCATCCAACTTTGAGACTGCTCAAATTGTCAGGAAGTTTTTTGTTTTTTGTCTTTTTTCCTGTAATCAGACCCCCAAATCTGCCTCCTTTCCACTGATTCCAGTTCTTTTCTCTGGGACAAAGCAGGGAAAGGTTAATTCTTCTTCTATAGGAGAGCCTATCAAATATCTAAGGATAGATACCATGCCCACCTGCCTCACATTCACCTTCTTGACTCCAAGTTGAACATACCTAATTTCTTCAACTGATCCCCCTATCACATGGATTCCAGTCCCCTTTGTCTCACTCTGAATGATCTCCAGTCTATTATGACTGATTTCCTCATACTCATATCTCTGACTGACTTTTCCTTCTCTTAATATAATGGGTATACTGCTATCCTGTGCCCTGTGATGAAACCTAGGAAAATAATATCTTCTTGTCTGGGCTGCTGAGGTCTCAGCATGGGCCCAAGCAGACAAAGGCCAATGAAACAGACTCAGTGTCATCTTGCAAGGCAAGAATTCAATGTTCAACCAACTTGCTCTGATTTCTTTGAGAGGAAGTTTGCTACAGTAGAAAGCATACTAGATAGAGTCCAGACTCAAGACCTGGTTTTCTAATTCATTCGCTTTCAAGTTGTGTGATTTTGGACAACCTAGCTAACCAACCTAAGCTTAAGTTTATTCATTAGTGAGGATATTAATGTCATCTATTTTAAACCATGTCATACTTACCCACCACCCCTATGCCTGGCATATATTATATGGCTAATATGATATAGTTGACTCAGTCAGTCACAAAACATTTATTAATTGCTTACTATGTACCAGGCACTATAATAAGGGCTGAGGATAAAAATAAAATAGAAAATATAGTCCCTTCCCTCAAGGAGCTCACCTTCTAATAGGGAAGACAATACACCTCAATTTCCTCAGCTGTAAAATAGGCCTAAAAATAACACATCCTACCATGAGGGCTGTGTGAGGACCAAATGAGATAATATTTGTGAAAAGAACTTAGGACAGTTCCAGGAATAGAGTAGCCACTATAAAAATGTTTATTCCCTTCTTCTTTCCTTATCTATCTATTTATCTATCATATATATGTATATGTATATACACACATACATACCCAATGCATATATATATATACATATGCATACACACACATACATATAATATATATCTAAAATGTAAAACTACATTAAGACTTTTAGTATACCCTATGTGTACACACACAAAGTGTGAGCCAGTAGGCTTTTGGGGAGCAAGAGAGGGGGATTTCAGCTGAGTCTTCAAGGAGCCAAGGAAGCTAGGCATGAGAGGTGAAAGAGATCATGCCAGACATGGGAGATAGCTAGTGCAATTTACAGAGATGGGAGTGTATGTGAAAAGTAGTAAACAGTCAAGTGTAACTGGATTTTAGGGTCTACCTACCAGTGAAGTAGGCATACCAAGTATCATCACTTCCACTTTTCAAATAAGCAAATTGAGGCACAAAGGGCCAAATGATTAGTTGCAAACTCTGTATAATCATAAGATTTCCATCTTTAAAAAAGAATTTAAAGATCTTTTAGTCCAAGGCTTCTTCACCTGAGGTCCATGAACTTAAAAAAAAATACATTGATAGCTATATTTTAATATAATCGGTTTCCTTTGCAATCTCATGTCTTTTATTTTATGCACTTATAAAATGTTATTCTGAGAGTGGATCCATAGACTTCACCTGACTGCCAAAGGGTCCCTGCTTTAATCCATTGCTTTACTTTCATTTTTCAGCCAACAGAGAAAGAGATTTGCCCAAAGTCACACAGGTAATAAACAGCTGAGACTGCATTTAAACCCAGGTACTTTGATTCTAGGGAAGCTAAATAGAGCACTGTGTGGAACTCCAGGCCTGGAATTTGGAAGGGTCATCTTTTTGAGTTCAAATCTGACCTCAGACACTTACTAGCTATGTGGCCCTCAGTAATTCACTTAGCCCTATTTGCCTCAGTTTCCTCATTTATAAAATGAGCTGGAGAAGGAAATAGCAAACCACTCTAGTATCTTTGCCAAGAACACCCCAAACAGGGTGGGACAGGCCTCAACAACAACAACCTTTGATTCCAGATCCAGCTCCCTTGTTAATGTACCATGTGGATACAGGATAAGAATCCCAATTTCCTGACTCCTGTATCAATACTCTTTCCAATGTGATACCACTCTAGATTACCACATAAAGCTAATGAGAGATTTCTGAAAAGGAATGCCTTTGCTGTGAGTACCCAGCAGAAACAAAAATGAAGGACAAATTGGTAGCCTGCATATAGGTCACAGGATTATAGATCATAGGCTTTAGATGTCCCCTAGTTCGAACCCTGATTTTACCAATAAAGAAACTGGTGCCCAGAGAGGTCACATCACTTGTCCAATATCATGCTAGTAGCAGAACTAAAATCTGCACCAGGGTTCTATGATTCCAAATCTGTTGCTCTTCCTTCTATACCACCTGGACAAAATTCAATGACATTTAGGAATAATAAAAATATGTTTCAATACAATGCTCAGGGAATAAATTTATCCTAACTTGGAGGGACAAGAAAGCCAATAAGATTCTCTAATGATTGCAGTAGAAAATCCCCTTCCTACTGCAAACCGTTCTACCCAAATATGTGGAACTAAAAGTTCCCAAAGAACTAATAATTTATTTGGCCAAAAATAGTTGCAAAATTTAAATGGACTGTTTTATACTAGGGCTACTTATGGATTTTCCTTTTGTCTGAGAACACTACTTTATCAGAACAGATTTTTAAGGCATTTTAGTCAATCATAGAAATGGTTGGGGTCCCATACAGTCCAGTAACTACCATAGAGGGGAAGAATGATAGTATCCTATCAAAGTTTATCAGGGGAATCTTCCAGTATTAGCAGTAAGTCATCAAGACATTCCTGAGGAGCATAAGGGTACAAAGCAATAGAAAACATTCTGGATTTAAAATATGAGGATGATCTGATTTCCGATTTTATCTCTGCCACTGACTAACTTCCTGTGTGACCTTGGGCAAGGCAATTAACTCACTAAGTTTTCTCTTCCACAAAATGAGAAGGTAGAAATCATTTGAGGCCCTTTCTGGCTCTAAACCTTTCATCTCTCTTGATCCCATTTTCTGCTCTCATACTCAAATCAGCAAATATACCAAACAGCTATGCATTAAACTTTGTGTTAGACACTGAGGAAAACTGAAGTCTAGGTAAGATGTAGCTCTACCCTCGTGAAACTCATCGTCTACTAGAGGAACATGAAACAAACATTAATAACTGTAATACAAAAAAAGTACATGATGAGTGCATTGAAAGGTTGTAAAATAAAGTGTCATGCAAGATCTGAGGGAAAAAGTCATTATTGACCAGGGATATCTGAAAAGGTTTCACAGAGAAGATAGCAAGTGATTTGAGCTTGAAAGGACTGAAAAGAATGCAGAATTTAAGATGTCAGGAAGAGGAAGCAGAAGGCTAGCAGACATAAATCTGGTCCGCTTCACAGCTATTTCAAGGGTATTAGCATCACCACTGCGCCTGGTGAAGTTCATCTCCTTCATCTTAGGGTTCATTCATTTGGTCAACAAACATTCATTAGGTACCTACTGGTTACAGAAGGACTAGAGGGATGTACAAAGTCTAAATGAGATGCAATCCTTGCCCTAAAAGAGCTTAAAGTCTAGAAGGAAATGAAGAATAACCAGAATACACAGTTACATGTAAAGTACATTGAAGAGATCCATAAGAAAAAAAAAATGGTGTGTGGGTTCTAAAGGGAAAAGTTGTTACGAATGGAAATTTTAGGTAACACTCCCATCAGTAATTCAAACAGAAATTCCAGAGTTTTAAGATTATTTAATAGGCAAGAAGGAGCCACTGAAGAATTTTGAGAAGCAGTATGTCATGACTAGACCTACGGTTAAGAAAGATGACTAGTAAATGGCGTTAATGATGGTTTAGAGTGGGAAGACAGTAGACACATTGAAGAGCTATTAGAAAGCTATTGGAATAGTCCAGGCAAGAGGCAACAAAGGCCTATGCCAGAAGGAGAAGGAATGGGTATCATATTTACTGTAGAGGTAGAAATGACAAGACCGTAAGTAATTGGGTAAAGGTGGTGATGAAAAGGAAGTCTGGGTACACAGTGATGCCAATGACAGAATTAATGAAGCTAGGGACAATGGGTTTGGGGGGGAAAGATAATAAGTTCATAGAGAAAAAAACAAAGTAAAATAATTCTATTTTATTCAAGAGGTTTTACAAGCAGACATAAGATTAAGTGTTAAATGAGAGGCATAGAAAATATATTCATTGGAGAGAATCCTATGAGCTGCAGAAATGACACAAGGTAGAACATGAGACTTGGGCTATGCCTTGAAGGATGATGAAGACTGAGCCGAGTGAGAAAGAGAGGAGATAGATAGCTTTACAGGCTAAGGCGGTAAAATAAACAAAGGTACAAAGTCATGAATGCTGATGCCAGTTTCTGGGAACAGTTTGCAGAACACTCTGGATATTATGAAACATTTTTTAAGGTTGATAAGACTGGTTAGAATGGGGGCAAATTGTGTAAGGTCTTGAATGTAAGGCTAAGAAATTTGTCCAATAGATAATGGGAAGCCATTGAAAACGTTTAACCATTGTTCTGCTTTCTTAGTAGAAAGATATCTTTATTTGTAATCCAGAAACCTGGGCTATATTGGGCAAGTCATGTCCCCTTCTTGATCTCAGTTTCCTCATCTGTAAAACCATCATCTTGGAATAGATAATAATGGCTAGCATTAATATGGTGCTCTAAGGTTTATAAAGCACTTTACATTACAAGCATTATTCCATTTTATCTTTATAACAACACTTAGAGGTAGGTGTTATTATTATCCCCATTTCACAGATGAGGAAACTAAGGCAGACAGAGGTTAAAGTGATTTGCCCAGAGTGACCCAGATAGTAAAGGTGTGAGACTGGATTGAACTCAAATCTTCCTAACTCCAGGTCTGGCATTTTATGTACTTTGCTACCTGGATGCTTGTTGACAATCTAGAAAATTTTGTGATTCTACAATAAATGTAGTATTTTAAATTGATTGCGAGGTAGTAGTACACAGAATGGAATGAGACAATACTAGAGAATACCTTCTAGTTCCAATAACTCAAGTTTGAAGGAATGAGGGTCCTGGGCTGGAGAAATAGCAGTCTGACTGAAATCATCTTATTTTTGCCTCATTCAGGGGTTCCCTTACTATTTTAGTGTGTCGTGGATGCCCTGGCATTCTGGTGAAGCCCATGTACCCCTTCTCAGAATATTTTAAATGCATAGGATTACAAAGGAAACAAATTTTATTAAAATGCAGTTACCAAAACATTTCAAAAAAGAAAGAAAAATTTCCCAGACTCCAGGTTAAGAACCCCTGCCCTTCCCCTACCCCTACCAATTCATAACCTGATATTTCCTTTAAGACTCAAGTGACTAAGGTTACCTAGCTAAGAAGTCTTTTTTTTTTAACCCCAATCCATTATGATCATTCCTTTCTTCAATATCTCCTCTTGAATGGAAGATATGCTTTTTTCCCTACAGAATATCATGCTTGTTCCCCTGGGGCTACTTGAGTTATCTTTGATTATTTAGTGGAGCTTCCAATAAAGTCTTCCCTTAATGCCATCCTTGTCATGGTGACATGATCCTGGATTTTCATAGACTCTGCTACCACAACTCACATTCAAGCAGATCTGCTCAAGCTTGTGAAGATTCAAGTGTGGGCTGTGTGTCCAAATGCTAGCCTAGCCACATTTGGAGAAACATCACCAAGTTGGCTACAGGGTGATACAGTTTTTTATCAGCCCTGGAACAGCCCTTCCTCCGGAGCATCTTCTTTCCTGTGACTGAAAAGTAGAGAATGAACAGCAGAGAGCTCCTCCCAGAAACTCCATTGAAGTACCATGGGCAGACCAGCTATCTCTGCCTTTCCTACACAGCAAACTCCTCTGGATTTCATTATGCCGATTCCCCGCTTTCTGCTTCCTTTTATAGCTGTCTTCCCCTATTGGATTGTAAGCTCCTTGAAGGCAGGGACTATATTTTGCCTTTCCTTGTATCCCTAGCACTGAGCAAAGTGCCTAAAACATAGTAGGCACTTAATAAATATCTATTGACTATCAGGGTGGGGAACATGAAGCCTGGAGGCCACGTGTGGCCCTCTAGGTCCTTGGGTGTGGCCTTTTAACTGAGTCCAAGTTTTACAGAACAAATCCTTTTATTAAGGGGATTTGTTCAGTGAAATTTAGGTTCAGTCAAAGGGCCTAGAAGGCCACACGTGGCCTTGAGGTTCCCCACCCCTGGAACTGATCAAAGAAACTCATGAAGACCAATATTAAATCATACCTGGGTTGTCATCTGCCTCAGTAGGAGTATCTACCCTGTCCAAAGCATGAATCCTTAAAGTATTAAAAAAAAAAATAACAGTTCACGCTTTATACAGAGTATTTCAAAAGTCAGCACAGTTTTAAGCTTCAGTAGCTAAGGCTTTAAGGATGCCCTCCCTGCCTCAATGTTTATACCCCTCTTTCCTCACAACACGCCCAAAAGGTTGTACAAATAAAACTATCCAAGTTTTACAGATAAGGAAACTGAGGCTGAGAGATGAAGTGATCTGTCCATGATCACAGAACTACTAAGCACTCCAGCTCTCGGCCCCTCTCTCCAAATTCAGAGCTTTCTCTCCTATACCAAGCTTGTTCATCCATATTGCTTGAAAACAGAAGGTTAAGGTCTGACCACCCATCAAAAAGACTACGAGACACTTGTCCCTGGGAACCAGGCTAGAAATAAGATCACCAAGCATGTTTTTTTTCGAATGGGCTAATAGCAGAATCAGTGGAAATCTGAGGCAGTATGGTGGGGAAAGAGCCTTGAATTTGGTGTCAGAGGATCTAGGGTCAAATCCCTTCTTTCTAATTTACTCCCACCTGTGTGACCTAAGCTGCCTTGGCCCCAAAATTGGTCAAGATAGGCTTGGAACACCCTTCTAGCTCTAAATCTGATAATCCCATAAAAAAAGAAGGGTCCATTGGAAGGTCATGCTGACTTCTGAGAGCTCAGGAATATAGAAGATGTTTTCCCTCCCTTAAAAAAAAATGATGCTACATGCATTCCAAAGGGTTACAGAAGAAAAAAGTTATTTTCTCTCCTAGTGTGTGAAATGGCCACATATATATAATATATAGCTGATCTGTCCTCCCAAAGAAACCGAGAAAGTCCTCATCTGTACATATATTTTATGCCCTCTTTTCTAGGACTCTGCCATCTTCAAAGAGCTCCATCCCTGTCTTCATTTCTCACTGAATAAATGCCAGCCCGAGCTCGAAGTGTTACTCCTTCATGAGACCGAGCAATACTTAGAAATGTGTTTGACTAGCAGCAACAAAGCTTGCCTATCTCTAACTTTCTAATTCCCAAATAGAGAACTTCATTCAAAAAAAAAAACAATCCTACCAGAGATTCCAATTATGCAGTTATTCACTGAATCATTTTCCTGACGCTGGTACATGGTTTGGGGGAGGGGAACCAAATGCGAGGGGGGATTTCCTTCTTTAGCCATAAATTGTATGCAAATAGAGTTTCGTTTCTGGCAGCCTGCATGGGAGCGAGTGTGTCTTCCATGAGCTAACCTTACTCGCTGCTCCACTGGGAGGCTGCTCCTTTAATTCACCAACTGAAAAGTAGAAAAGGCTGCCTGAAGGCATCCCATTACAGGGGAATGAGCCAGGGATCAGGACTGCTATATAAACCCAGCAAAAGCTGCTGCATTGGCCACAGCCTCCCCTGCTGTCAAACCTCTCTTGCACACACACGCTCACACTCACACACACACAGATCTCAGAGTATAAAGAAAACTTTACTCAGTTTTGACAAGAGGAGAGCAAGAAGGTGGGAGACCACTTGCTAACTTTATTTATTTAATGAGGCCGTTCACTGTACGATCTAGCTTATATTCAAGTCTGGAAGGTAAGCTCATTCCATCATTATTATCAAAATATCACGTGTATATATGTGTGTATATGCATTTGGTTCAATGAGTTTGAATGTATCTTTAGTGAACTTTTTTAAAAGTTTCTATAGAATTATGTCTTAACTATAATAATTGTTTTCTGGGTGCCCTTTTTAATGGAAATTGTGAGAGTGATGTTTGATAGGGTTTTTTTTCTTGGTAATTTCCCTAAGTCCCATATATGAGGAAAGCATCATTGCTTTAGCACTTTTCAGAAAGGGAAGAAGGAAGAAAGAAATGAATGAATGAAGCAGAGAATGACAGATCTAGGCAATGAATGACTGTTGAAACTTTGTTGCAGCTAGAGACAGAAACAATTATAAAACGCAGTGTGGATAAGTGAATATAATGAATTCTCTGACTCATTAAGTCTTGATTAAATGATGCTACTGTAGATATTTCCAATAAACCTGGCTAATGTGTAATGCATTTGAGTTCAGGGCTTCTATTGCTCATATAATCCTACTGCTTATCTCTTACCTCAAACTTCTCACCTTTTCTTTCCCTCCTATGGGATTCCCACTTCTCTCCAAATTGTGGCTAAAACCCAAAAGGAGATTCTTAAGTCTGCTTGTGAGCTGCTAACAAGAACTTTTACTTCTTCAAAGTTTGCCCACATTTTCTATCAACCCAAAAGTCAAAAGGAAATGGTATTTCTTGTGTTCTATCCTCCATCCCCTTTTTTACCCCTATCTCCTTGCCATGCCCTTTCTTTTACCTTGTCTGTTTTTTGAGGGTTTACAGCTCTATGGGCTGGACCTAAGTGGATCTGTGTCTGTGTGTGTGCTGGACATGAATGGTACCGGGCTGGCAGAGGTCTTGGAAAAGGTGGTAGTGGCACAAGGGTTTGTTTAAACAGCTGACTTCAACTTCAAGACTTTACTGCCTTAACAGCATTTTTTTTTTTAGTTACCACTTTGTGGGCTCTGATGCTGAGCTCCTGCTTCTGGGAACACTCTGGCTTGTTTTCTTTCCTTGTAAAGATATTCAATCCAGAAGGACATTTACTAAATGGGATAGTCCTTGCTAGTTCACTGGGAAAGCATTATATTGTATGTGAGACCCAGGCAGAGAGCCCTGAGGTAAAATGAATGTCTCTCTGTCTTTTTTTTCCTTTTTTTTTTCTTTTATGGAGTTTCACCATATGCACTGGGTGAATAAAAACTGCTTGCAGAAGACAGCTTTTAGCTTATCCAGGCAATTAGTTAGGTCCTGTTTGGAACTCTGTAGTTTGACTGGGTAGCGTTTGGGGACTTGCCCAGGCTTTGGAGGGCTGAATAAATTAGTGGAAAGTACGTTGGCATCCTTTGCCATCTGAGTCCCTTTGAAAACTATTTTATTGTGGGGGTCCCCCCCCCAGCTTTTGAGAATGGAGTGAAGTGTCTTACATGGTTGTTTTGTGTGTCGAGTTTTCTTGGCTTCAGGGCATACATTAATAGGATACCTAGTGATTTCTTCAATGGTGAGTTGGGTCAGGATAAAAGGCTGATGAATATAGCAATGGTCAGCTATAAAGCTTGTCTAAAAAAAAAAAGCTCTTTGCTTTCTGTAATATCTGAATACATTGTCTAGTTATTGAAGCCTGGCCTTCTGCTTGTATTCTATATGCCCATAGTCTTACTGAAACTTGATCTGAAATAATCCTTCAGGTTACCATGAGTCAGAAGGGGTACAAAGAGACATGCATCTACACTTGGCCCCACATGATTCATTCTTCTCAGTAACTTACTATTCATCCATTAGATCATTTCCTCATTAATTTAAACCTCAGGAAATAGACTATTCAAGACCAGGTTCTTAATCCCAGATACACAATATTACCTTATCAATGGCAATGTTTTCTTCTATGGGGAAAAAAGACAACAGACCTAGTATGTAACCAATAAAATGAAACAGCTGCTAGTCCTGGGGCTTGAGGATGCTGTCCACATACCAACTGCAAAGTGTGATTTGATAGCCTGGGGCCACCTTAGCTATCAGGGGAGGAAAAGATTCCACTGCTCTTCCCAAAGGAAACCTCACAAATGCCCATTCAGTTTGTGATAGTCATATATGGGCCACTTTCTAAGGTGACAGTCCTAAATGCAGTCAGGAGACCTGGTTCCACTCTTGACACTGTCCCAAAGTACCTGCTTAGACTTTAGCAATTCATTTCATCTGTCCATGCCTCAGTTTCCTGAACTGAAAAATGGTGATAAGATCATTGCTTTCTTATTTAGGATCATAAGATTTACAACTACAAGAGACCATAGAGATCACCCAGCCACACTCCTTAATTTTATAAATAAGGAAACTGAGGTCCAAAGGAGGGGAAGAGACTTAGCCAAGGTCACACATATTAGTAAGCAAAAGAGCCAGGATTCAAACCAGGATGGAGCCAAGTCCTCTGCTTCCTTTCCACAACACCATGCTGCTTGTCCACGGTGATATCTGGAGGGTCAAAGGAAATAACAGACAGATGAAAAATATAATATGAATTCTAAAAACCCTTTGTAAAATTTTATTTTTATTACTCAAAGTACATGCCAAATACCAATAACAATAACTACTCATATTGTATAGCATTCTAAGGTTCCTCATAGCAACCCTGTGAAGTAGCAAGCATTATGATTATATCCATTTGACAAATAAGTAAACTGAGGCACTGAGAAGCAAGTGACGTGCCCATGCTCACCCACCTAGTAAATGTCCAACATAGAATTTGATGGGATCATTGGTTTTAATGTTGGAAAAACTTTAATCCTCATTCTACAGTTAAGGAAACTGAGGCCTAGGTAAGTTACATGGTTTGCCCAAGGTCACGGAAAGAATAAGTAGCAGAGTCAAGTTTCAAACCCAAATCCTTTAACCCCAAGTCTTTCCACTGTTCCTCCAAGGAAGTCTTTCTCTGTTGTTTACCTAGTTTGGGACAACTTTTTTTAAAGGAAAATAAAAATTATCAGTGAGTAAATTTGGCACACTAATGGCAATGTCACATGCTTGCCCTGAGGAAGTACCTACCTAAGGACAATTGTGAGGTCAGATAAGACACCGTATGTGAGAAGTTTTGTAAACTTAAAGCACTATATAGATATTGGTTATGAATACAAGCCTCAAAGCCAAGGTGAGTAATAATTATGATCAAAAGGCAGCTTGGTGTAGCTGTCCTGGAAATCACAAAGACTTGGGTTCAGGTCTCATCTCTGGCATGTACTGGCCGGGTGACCCTGCAGTACAGCTTACTTAGCATCTCAATTCTCCAGGTAAATCTTTTAAGACTGTAAGTTTCAGAGAAAATCTTGATCTGCCCAGACGGGAGAAGTTCCTCACTGTTCTTCAGGAGCTCCCTATGCTGAGGAAATCCCACATCCAGGAATAAGTAAGAATAGGATAGATTTCACATATATATAGTGCCATAAATTTTATATAGAATCTTCCTCACCAAAAAAAGTATGAGATAGGTGGTATATACATTATTATTGCCACTTGACAGATGAGTAAACTGAGGCTCAACAAGATTAAGTGTCTTACCCAAGGTCACAGGTTATTAAAGAAGAATGAGATTCAGGAGTTTCCCTTTAGCCATTCTGAACTCATCTAGAATTGCAAACAGTGGTATCTGGTGTTCCAGAGGCAATGCAGTAGGATTGGCTCAGGGACAGAGGGCTACTAGATAAGGACTGGATCTTAGTACTCTCACAGAATATCACCTTATACTGCTGTTTGTGGAAGGTCAGGTCAAGTTGGTCCAACTCAATCTGGAGATGGGGAAAGTTCAAATTTCAAGTCGGAGACCTGACAATGAAATTGGCTGGTACAGTTAGGTCAGTGCTGAGTTTCAATGCTGTAAAGCAAGCACCAGGTTGAATATATTTTAAAGATTTCTCACTCACAAGAGGCCAGGATGGAAAAAAATCAAATACTCTTGTGTCTTCTCTGAAACTACCAAGGAATTAATTTGAAAAATGTTTTTTGTTTGTTTGTTTGTTTGTTAAACAAAAAGTAGTTAATGGATTCCTCAGTCTCAGGCAAGAGAGAGGCCAGGATGAAAAGGAAAGGACCTCATTTCAGAACCAAGCCTCTAATAGCTACAGCTGAATTGGACAGGTTCTAATAGAGCTGACCACCATCTACCTACCCAGCTACCTACTCCCAGCTCACTCCCTTTCAGACAGCTCACCAGCCATTCCAGGGAATCCCCTTCAATCCATTCCCCAGCCAACTTAAACACCCTCCACATGTGGGAAAAGTTAGCTTTTGGGCTGCTTTCCAGACAGTGAAAACCCCCAAAGAGTAAAGGAGCTCACCTCTTCCAGGGGGCTGGGGAGGAGGAGGGGAGCCACGGGGATTAGAGTTGAAGGAGCTGTAGTCACATTGTTCAGGATTGAAGGGGCCTTTCCAGAGAAAGGGGACATTATGAAGGCAATTCTTTCTCTTGAGGGAAAAGTATGTTTATCCACTGGATGATTCTAACACCAGTTATTGGGAAAGGGGAAGGGTTGGGTGAGGGGCAGGAATCCTCCTTATAAACCTATTTATCATCAAAGCAATATTCATTATGTTTCTTCTCATTTTCAATTTCTTCTTAACCAACGTATCAGGCAGAAAGCCAAAAGAATTCTCCCTTACTGTGCCATTCTGCATAAAATTAAATCCCTTCTTTAACCCTCATGCAAATGAAAATTATTTCTCATATCTCTGATCCTCAATTTCCTCACCAACACAACAGGGAAAATATTTTCCCTACCTACCTAAGAGGTTTATAGAAAGGATTTGATAGGCTCATTACAAGACATTTTTTGTTACAAGGGCTGGTCTTTCAGAGATACAAGGGAGATATGATTGCAAATGAAGATGATGTTAAAAAAAATATCCCTTCGTTGTTGTTTTTGTTCAGTCGATTTCAGTCATGTCCTACTCTTCATGACTTCATTTGGGATCTTCCTGGCAAAGATACTGGAGTGGTTTGCCATTTCCTTCTCTAACTCATTTTACAGATAAGGAAACAGAGGCAAACAGAGTTAAGTGACTTGCCCACTACAAATGTCTGAGGCTGGATTTGAACTCAAGTCTTCCTGATTTCAGGCCCAAGGCTCTATCTACTGCATCAACTAACTGCCCAAGATATCCCTAAAACTATTAACAACAATCTATGAATATATTATTAATATTATTATATATTTGATTTACTTGTGAGTGGAGCCTTAAAAAGGTGAATTCATTATAAGTCAATAATAATAATAATAATAATAATAATAGCTGATGTTTCTGGAGCACTTCAAAGTTTGCAGACCCCTTCACAAACTTGATCTCATCTTGCTCCTTACAACAACCCCATGAGCTAAGTGAGAACACTGAGGCTTTTTGTGATTAAATAACTTACCAGAGTCACTCAGTACCAGAACAAGGATTTGAACCCTGCCCTCCTAATTAAGGTCAGCATTCTGTTCTGCTACAGCTTGCTGCCTCTCAGATACTGGGTTCAGAATCTTGACATTTTTTTCTAATTCACAAGTTCTGAGTTGTGTTACTTTTAAGCAGGCTGGGTAGCCCTTTATATGCCCCAAACCACACATGATGTTCTAGGCTCATGGGAAACAAGACATCCCTCTCACAAACATGTCTTTACGGCAGCTTTTATTACCTTTCACCCACCTGGAAAAGCATTGTCCTCAAGCTATAGGGTGGCCTTACTCCTAACTTCCTATCCAGAAAATCTTTCATCTAAACTGAGGGTTCTTAAAATAAAGGATTGGGGAGGGGGAGGAGCTATAAACGTTGTAGGCAAAAAATGATATCTTTATTTTTTGTTAATCTTTTGTTTCCTTTGTAATCTCATGTATTTTCTTTTATACATTTAAAAACAATTTTCTGAGAAGAGGGCTGTAGGTTTCACCAGACTGCCAAAAGGGTCCTCAGCTTTAAAAAAAAAAAAGTGAAGAATCCTTGCCCCAGAAGAAGCATAGAATGTTAAACTAGATACAACCTTAAATATCCCCAAAGGCAGAGCTAGTGATGGGGTTACTTGCCCCAAATCGCACAATTTGCTCATGGATGAAAGGAAAGACTCCCTATCATTGAGAGTTCTCCAAATAGAATGGTTTCATTGCATGGTATGAACTTTCTGACACTGGAAGTGTCCAAGCAGAGACTCGAAGGTCACACGGCAAGGAAGCCATAGAGAGGATTCCTATAATAAGAGAGAGGGGAGACCTCGAAGATATATTCTAAAATCCTATTATTTTATTGCTAATTAAAAAGACCCTGATAACAGGTGAATCATTGACAATTTATTTTAACAAACATTTAGCAAGTGCCTTGTTCGGTACAATGTACTCCCCAGGTAGGGGAACAATGCTCTAGGAAGTTCCCTTAGTTCTTTTCTTTCCTCTGATTGGCCTGACCTTACTTCCCGGGAGACCTTTCTGTATTCACATAAGCTCTACTATATGGAGACCTGCTGAGCAGATCAGAGGATCTATTCTTCATCTCCTACTTCCACATCTGGTTAGGCAGATTTGGTTTACACTAAGCTTCCATGTAAACATCAAGGAAAACCATGGACACCAGCTAATGTACAGCCATAACAGAAATATGCCTTCAACAGGGGCTGTACATAAATTACAGCTGAGAGCAGCATCCTTGAACATGCTTGGGAAATCCATCATCTATATGGCCTCCGAACTGGGCAGATGTTTGCCCTACACATCAGTATTCATAACAAAAGAGCTTTTAATCTCCTACAATCCCTGAAATTTCATTAAAGTTTTATCCCAGAAGACACCATCAGATCCTGCAGCACATCATGGCACATTACACGTATGTTAAGAACTTGGCAAGAGAGACACCCACCTGGCCCTCGCCTGCAACACATCCCCGATCAGGTTTCCTCTGAGAGCCTTTCTCATAGAGACAGGTGTACATTTATCTGGGCCTCCCTATCCACAAAGGGCCTTCGCATCTGAGCAAACCATGAGGAAAGCTTTCTATATCAGCTACAGTCAGGACAAGGAAAAACAAAGGAGTGTTGGATCCAGTTAAGTCTCTCTGTGACTTTATCCACAAGTTTGAAGAATTATAGGAAATGTATATAAAGCTCTTTAGAAATCTCTGAGTTTAACTCCCTTGTTTTACTGATGAGGATTTCATATGCACTGAGACTGTACAGGCAAATCTATAGCTGAGGGATAATAAAGAAATATCCATTAGATCAAGAGTTCTTATTTTTGTGTGTGTGTGCTATAGACCCAAATTTTGGCAGACTGATGATAGCTAAAATTTTCTCAGAAAATCTTTAAATGCATAAAATAAAAAAAACCTAGGATCACAAAAGGAAACCAATTATATTGAAATAGTTATAAAAATACGTTTAAAAGTACATAAGACACATTTAAGAGCCCCTATACTAGATAAGTATCTGAATAATATGTCCAAGGTAAAGATAATCTTGATTTGAAGTTGCTTCTGAAAATTATCAAACAATATCCTGACTCTTCGACTCACTACCTTTCTGATTTTAGACAGGTCATTTAACCTCTTTATGACTCAATTCCTCACCTATAAAGTGGATAGGACTAGATTAGGAGATCCCTCAAGTCTTTCCAACCCTATATCCTATAAATAACTATGTATGAAATTATCTAATTCATCCAGTCAATTTTGTGGATGAATAGACTGAAGCCCACAGAAGTAAAGTGACTGTGTGGGGTCACTTGGCTAGTAAAGTAGAGTAGAAAAGAGCAGATAAGTACCACTGGAGAAGAGAAAAGAATTTAGCTCATAGGGATTTTGTGAAGATGAGAAGATGGCCCTGACTAGGCACTGGGCCTGGAATCAGGAAGACTCATCTTCCTGAGGTCAAATTTGGCCTCAGATGCTATTAGCTGTGTGACCTTGGACAAGTTGCTTAAACCTCCTTGCCTTAGTTTCCTCACCTGTAAAATGAGCTGGAAAAGGAAATGGCAAACCACTCCAGTGTCTTTACCAAGAAAATCTCAAATGGGGTCATGAAGAGTCAGACATGATTGAAATAACTGAACAACAACAGCATGTGATAGAAAAGTAAATGCACATAAAAATGCAAATGACATAATTTTAGTTAGCATCCCTGAAGTTTGAGCTTTACCATTAGATGTGTTTGTTTATTAATTTTTCATTTGTAGATTCTCATTTAAAAATGTGTTTTACTTCATTATGTAGGGGCAGATTGTTTCATCAGCAGGAATATTTCTATTTCAAAGGAATAGCTGAAGACACCAGCCACTTAAGGAGCATTGTCTCTGTGTTTAAGTCTCCCATTGCACTCGACAATAAATGCATGTGCTTACATCAAAGCTGCTCTCCAACCATGAAGTTGGTAGAGGTCAGCCATTAGAGTCTTTATTTCAAGATCTTTGCTTGTTCCATCCTCCAACCAAGAGAGAGAGAGAGAGAGAGAGAGAGAGAGAGAGATGGAGACAGAGAAAGACAGAGAGACAGAGAAAGACAGAGACAGAGAGAAGAGAGAGAGAAAGACAGGGGCAGAGACAGAAAGAAATGACAGAGAGATAGAGAGTGATAGAGACAGAGGGAGACAGAGAGACAGAGAAAGACAGATAGAGACAGAGGGACAGAGACAGAGAGGCAGAGACAGAGAAAGACAGACAGAGATTCCACAGCTGGCATGATTGGTAATTTTTTTTTTCTTCAGAAAAACAGTTTTTAGTCTGGGGAAGCTGCTAACGGCATTTTCCAGCTCTCGCCTTCTGCCCTAGTGTTTGTTCATAAAGCAGAGAACTGAAGGACAGGTTCCTGCTTCACTCTCTTTGTGCTCACAGCAGTGTGGGGTGATGTCATAATAACCAGCAGGAGACCAAAGCAGGCAGTGGGATAGGAAAGTGTCTCAGGAGACTGACTTCAAGGAACAGTCCTTGTTCTCCATGGTGCCAATGGGGCAAGCAAAGCAGGCCCTCCTGGTGATTATTGGAAAGCCAGTACCAAGGACAGAGGATGTCTGGCCAGGGATTTGATGCTGTCTGAATAACCACAGGCAGCTGAAAAGCTGGCACAGGTAGATTATACAGGCAGGCAGGAAGTCATCACCTAGCGAGAACAGCAAAAGCCTTTGGGGATGATTGAGAATAAGTACTCATTCATTCTCTGGGGCAGTGTGAAGCTCCTATCCCTGACAGGACTCTCAGGAAAACAGAAAATGGCAACAACAGGACTGTCCCATGGAGGGTAGGAGGCTGGGGCAAATTGTACTCCCCTCAATCCTTTTATTCAAATACAATCATGTTATAGTGACTATGAATGATGTGGTGGGGAAGGTATCGACCCAGGAGTTAAGAGACCTAGGTTCAAACCCCAATTCCAATCTTTAGTAGCTGTGTGACCACCACAAGTAAGCTACCTAACTTCTCTGAGCTTGTTTCCTCATCTGTAAAAAGGAAAGATAACACTTGTGCTACCTACTTCATGACTTGCAGTAGGGAAAGCACTTTATAAACCACAAAGACTTGTAGAAATAGCGTGTGTTGTTGTTAATAATGGGCATCAAGTCAAAGTGCAGTCTAGAATGTGAGTGATGTAACATCCCAGCAGTAGAGGCCCAAATAGCTACCACCATAAAAGTGAGAAGACCTAGTACAAACTCTTCATTTAAAGATGGAGAACTTTGGTCCACAGACATGAAATGACTTCCCCAAGTTCACACAGCTAATTAGTGACATGACGCAATGAAAACAGCACTGGGTAGAGAAGTGGGAGACCTGAATTCCTGACCTGCTACTAACTCTTTTTGTGTAGGGGTGGAAGGAAGAGAACAAGCCTTTACTAAGCACCTCCCATGTGCCTGGCACTGTGCTAAGCACTTTACAAATATTATCTCAAGTGATCCTCACAACAACCCTGGGAGGGAGGTACTATTATTACTCCCATGGTATACATAAGGAAACTAAGGCAAAAAAAGAGGTTAAGTGACTTACCTAAGGTCTCACAGCTAGCCAGTGTCTAGGGTCAAATTTGAACTCAGTTCTTTCTTTCTCTAGGTCCAGAGATCCATTCTCTTTGCTTATGTGAACTTGAACAAGTTATTTTATATCTGGGGGACTTAATTTATCCACAAAAGGGGACCTCCCAACTGGAGGATCTCTGAGTATCCATCTAGCTGTGACATTTCATGGTCCTATGATTATATACCCTCTACATTAATTCTTCTGGTTAGCTAGTCTGTTGCTTCATGTTAGCTAGTCTGTTGCTTCATTATATCATAGAAGGGATTGAGTTTTCTAAATATATGCCACTAGATTACAAGCTTTGTCAGATTCTATCAAGCTAAAAATCATAGCTTATACTTACGTATTCCTTTAATGTTTTCAAACTTTCCTCACAAACACCCTATGAGGTAAATAGTCTAAGTATAATTTTCACCATTTTACAGATGAGAAAACTGAGGCTCAGAGAGTCCATATTATCTGTTCATAGTCTTTCGATGGTCTGGTCAAATTGGTCTTTTTTCTATTCCTTGTTCATGTCACTCCATTTCCCATCCCTGTTCTTTTATACTGGCTATCCCATTCACCCAGAACCCATCTCTCCTTGCCTCAACATCTTGCCAAACTTAGCTTTCTTCAAAATCTAGTTCAAGAGCTAGAGTTACCTTCTACACGGAACTCTTCCTGATCCCACCCACCATTTGTGTCCTTCCCACTAACATCAGCTTACATGTATTCTCACCACCAAAATCATCCTGTATCAATATTGTGTAAACACATAGGTGTACATGTCTCCTCCCTTCCTCCAACTCTGATAGAATGGATGCTCCTTGAGGACAGGTACTTTTTAAATTTTGTCTTTGTAGCACAATACTTAGCTCAGTGCCTGCCATGTGATAGGCATGTCATACATGGGGTTTTTTTTCAATTATTTGATTGTTTGGAATGATTGAAGTAAATGAGGCAGGCTTCAAATCTGGTCTTGTCACTACAAGTCTAGCAATCTTTCCACGAAGCTCAAATATGGGCCTTGTAACAGACGGTGCATCTGTTGTCCAAGGTAAAGTCTAGCTAAGTATGGAAAGGTTGATCATTAGGCTGGCCACAGGCTGATAGATATTTCAGCCACAGTAACTCTTAAAGACCATACGCGAAGTCCCAAAGGGGTTGTGTTCTGTGGCAATGGAAAGAATGTTCACACCAAGGAATAGGGATTCTTGATGTACTGGTGTATAAATATATCTTAGCTTCAGGGCTCTTTTATCCCTCCTTGTCTTTTAGCACTAGTTCAGTTAAAATTGAAACATGAGCATGATGTGATATCCAAAGGGGAACTTTCTTACAAACAGGTGGGAAAAGGGAAGACTCCCCCAAAGTAGAGAGGAGACATATTTTAGTTGGGCTTGAAAGCATAGAAAGTCCACAAGCCAAAGGTGGAAAGGGGTGAATTCCAGTTCAATCAACAAACATTTATTATGAACTGAACATGTGCAAGGCCCTGTCTGTGATACAAGGATGACAAATAGAAATGTCCTTTCCCTCAGGAGTTTACAATGTAGGTGCATGGGAGTGGAGAGCCATCTCCTTTTTCTGTTCCTTCCCTAGGTGGCTTTTGTCTCTGACTGTCCTCAGTCACTGCCCGTCAGCAAGTGCCTCTCCAAAGCACTACCCTGGGGTAGGTTATTTCATCCTAGGAATGATTCAAGCTGAGGCCCATCAGGTCCAGAGTGAGGTCAGGTGCTTTGGTTGAACAATATAGATTCACATTGGCAATGTAAAAACAGTAAGTAATGCATGAAATTTTTTGTCCTCATGGTGGGGATATGATTTCATTGCTGTAGAAAAGATAAGTGGGGACTCTTACTACCAATGCAAATTATTACCTCCTCTGTAGTTTATAATCTTAGAGATCTACCTAAGACATCCTCATTTTATGGATGAGGAAATTGAGGCCCAAGGGGGTTAACTCACTCACTCATGGCCACACTACTAATAAGTTTCAAAGGAAGGATTCGAACTGAGGCCTCACCTGACTGACTCTGTCTGTTACAGAACACTGCCACCAGCCAGGAAGGATACACAGCAAGGAGGGCTACGGATGATTTGCTTTGGAAATGTAGAGCTCCGACTAGAAACTCACATTTTATTGCCACCATTAGCTCCTATTCACTGCTGAGATTATTAAAAGACCTGCTGGCCCAACCGTGCCTGGGCCCCTATTTGGAAACTCATCAGAGGCCAAACTGAAATCATTGACATCTGCCCAGGAGCTAACCAGCTTTACACACAGAAAAGCCTGGCACAGGACTTTTCCTGAGGGGAAGTTTACAAAAGGGTAGGCCTAGTCGATGCCTTTGGGAAGTGTGGAGAGGTCAAGCATTTTACCATTTCAAACTCTCCCAGGGTTTAAGGCGTGATGGGTGATTTTTCCAGCACAATTTGGCATAAAAGCCCATTTAGTTGGTGCTTGTCTCTTTATGGGAACTGCACTAATTGAAGAATTCACTTTATGAAGACTGACATGCATTCTGCATTTTCAGAGAAGGGGAGACATAAGCTATGAATGTGGATCAAGCCATTATGAGCAATGGGATTCTGGAACACCAGAAGTCTGACACAAAATCGCTATTTTTTTTTATTTTTGCTTTTTATCACAGAGATAATTTATTTACTAGCTCACTTTCTTCCATCAGCACTTCTGGCTTGGGGACAGGACAGATTCTCTACCCAATAGCTGTTTCCTTTGCTGATGCGGTCTTCTGTTTCTGATTTGTTTTCTTCTCCCAAAGGATTCCAAACAAATATTTGGATATTGCTTTGTAGTGGTATGAAATGCTTAGCACAAAATAATCTCTCTCTCAGAAGTAACAAGAAAGTGCAAAGAAGCCTGGACTGAGAGTCAGGAGATCTAGGTTTTGTTCCCAACTCTACCACTCCTTAGCTGTATGCAAATCACCCTCTCTGAGTCTCAGGGTCCTCCTCTGTAAAATGAGCCACATGATCTCATGATCGCTCAGGTATTCTATGTGCTGAGGGCCTTTCTATGGTAATGTGCTATACTCTAACCTTGTATGTTTGAATGTCCATCATACTTCCAGAATTCTATCTTCTAAAGTCACTTTTAGTTCTAATATTATATGCTCTATATTCTAATGTAATTTCCTATTTTAACACTCTAATATTTCATACATCAGGATAGATTTCTCTGTGGACGTCAGGTGCAACATAAGCAGAACTATCCTACCTAGGGGTTACTTATCTTGTTCATAAGTTGCTACTTCCAGAAAGTTGAAATCTTCAGACCTTCTGAAGTGAATTCATTTCCTGACTAATGTGTATGCAGTTTCTCTTTCTTTGTCTTTCTCTAGCTCTCTATTTCTGTCTCTGCCTCTCTGTTTGTCTCCAACTCTCTGTGTCTCTGCATTTCTGTCTCTAGCTATCTCTGTCTCCATCCAGCTGTTTCTTTGTCTCTATATTATTGTCTCTGTCTCTCCCTCTGTGTCTCTGATTCTGTCTCCTCTCTTTTTCTGTCTCTCTGTCTCTCTCTGTCTCTGCCTCTCGCTGTCTCTTTCTGTCTCTATCTCTCTGTCTCTCTGTTTCTGTCTCTTTCTCTATTTCTATGTCTGTGTCTCTGGGTCTCTCTGTGTCTGTGTCTGTCTCTCACTATCTCTCTCTCTCTCACACACACACACACATACACACACACACACACACACAGAGTTAACATGGGACTCTTATTCTATACATGATATTTTGATAATCTCTCCCTCCTGGATATCCATCTTCACTTACTAACATTCACTCCAACCCAATCTTTCAATGAACAGGGGAGTCTATGGTGCTCAGAGTTATCTAATAAAAAGTCTCTCTTAAGATTCAGATTAGGCACACAGCGCTTGGCACATAGTAGGCACTTAATAAATGCTTATTCCCTTAAGTCAGTCCTGAAGTTTCAAATGGGAATCAATATAGCCAGACATCTGTCCCATAGCTTCCACACCAGTGGTGTCTACATTTTAGGAATGGAAGGAATGACGTTCAAATAAATGACCACGAATTTTCCAGCCTTGCTAGTTATGTAAATAGTAACATTTTTCATGAATGCAGCACCTTTTTTCCCCAAGTTGCTCAGAGTGCTGCCAGTTGTAAAACTAGCCACTTTCCTTCTTGGGATCTCGGTTTCCTCATCTGCCAAGTGGGGGTGACAATATGTGCCCTCTTTCCCCGTCAGGGTTGTTGTGGGGAAGAAAGGAGGCAAGAGGTAGGAAAGCAAAAGCATTGTGAAAATAAAGAGGACTTGTGTCGAAGCCTCCAAAATCAGTTACTTCACAAGAGGGTAAGGGGAAAATCACAGAATTGTTCCCACTTTGGAGGGGAAAACATCAAGGAAGGAGAGCAATAGAGTGTATTTTTCAAAGTCATACAGTTCGTTAAAGCAGAATTAGAGCTAGGAAATGGCTTTGTTTCTCAGTATACTGTGAAGTACTCCTCTCTTACCCTACATATTAGAAGTGCCTTCTAGTTTTACAGCTAAAACTTTCTAGGTAAATGCTGGTCCCAGACATACTGATTCTTTGATACAATTAAGTTCCAATTCTTTTCACCTTTTGTCATAGTTATTATACAAACCACTCTCTGACATCATATCAATACACCCATTTCACAAATACAAAGAAAAGGCCTCATCATTAGTCAGTTACTGAACAAGGATTTATGCTTCCAGCTATTGATCTCAGTTTGCAGTTTGATGCGTCTAGCCTTTGGAATATGTTTTCTTTGGGAGAGCCCCATTTATCAAACCTCACAGAGTAAGATTCATTGACGTTTTAGTCCTGTAGGAGCACTTTCCATTGAGGTCTCTGAGAGGACAACAAAGTTGTGTTTTCTTTAAAGAGCATACCTTTAAAGAGCATACAAATATTTTTTTTATTATATATGAATATCTATTATATATCTATAGTATTCCTATACTATAGATATATACTGTATCTATAGTACATATATTCTCTATATAGACACATGTAGAGATATGTATCTATCACATAGCTATATAGCATTTAGATACTATAGATAAATATAAACTAGTTGCTATATATAGTGTCTGGATACTATAGGTAAATATAAACTAATTGTTTTCTAAATACTGTTTGGATGCTATAGATATAGATCTGTATAGTAGTATTGATCTATATGCAGAAAGAGATATACAACTCCAACTAGGGAGAGTAGCCATAATGATAGATGCCATTTGCATGGTATTTTAACATTTAGAAGATATTTCATACTCAAGGTCTTATTTTGTCCTCATAGAAACCCTGAGATACTATGAATGTTATTATTCCCATTTTATATATGAGGAAAAGGAGGTTCAGAGCTTGCTCCTGATCATATAGAGATGTAAGAAGTAGCAAAGTCAGGACTCACACCCAAGTCTCTTGATTCTAAGTCCAACATTCACTTCACTCTACCCAAATGCTTCTCATCTGAACAGCTGGACATCAGTGGTGTCATTGAAAGAACTCCTATCTCCTTACCCCAAAATACTTTCTCCCTCCCCACTCCCAGGTCAATGAAATACCCACCCAGGCCTTCACTCTGTGCTTCAGTCAACAGCTTGAGGACAGCAAGAAGCTGGATAAAAGCTCAGAAAGGGGAGGTGGGAAAGCTGTTGTTTGTTGTTCAGTCATTCAGCCTTATCTGACTTTTTTTTTTTTGTCTAGGCAATGGGGTTAAGTGACTTGCCCAGGGTTACACAGCTAATAAGTGTTATGTGTCTGAGGCCGAATTTGAACTCAGGTCCTCCTGAATCCAGGGCCAGTGCTCTATCCACTGTGCTACCTGGCTGCCCCCCTTATCTGGCTCTTCATGACCTTATGGACTATAGCACATGAGGACCTTCTACCCTCTACTATTTCTCAGTCTGTTCAAGCTCATATTTGTTGCTTCCATGACACTATCTATCTTAGCATAGTGGCACTGATAACCTTCATCCATTTCACAGCTGTGCTGAAGGTCTTCCCATTTGTTTCAGGCTCTTCTTCAATTTGATTAGGATACTTGCATCTGCTCATTCAGAAGCATGTATTTAGGGCCTACCTTGGCTCTGCGTTCCACGTCAAGGAAGATACAGAGTTTAGTCCAGACACAATCCCTGCTTGTGTGTCATGTATAGTTCAGTAATAGGATCAGATAGGTGGAGATGACTCTAACGTTCACTGTTACTTGAGATATGCCTTACCAAGTTTCAAAACAAAACAGTAAAGCATATCCAAAAGAAATGGCTCATGACAATTCCAAGGATGAGAAAAGTCTCTCAGAAGGAGCAAAAGCATTGAAGTTGGGCTGTGAATGGCTAGCAGAAATTCCATGGATTACAGAAGGTCTAGGCACAGAAAACAGTGTGAGAAAAACATAAAGGTATGAAAGTGAAGACCACTAGGGCTGAAGTGGGGGAAGGTAGGAGAAAAGAACGGGTCTGTTTAAAGCACAAAACATATGTGATAGGATTGTAAAGTCAGAGACCATTTAATTTCATTTCTTTGAATATCTGGTCCCTAAAACTGTGTCTTTCACATAACAAGAACTTAATAATAATTTGTTACCTTAAATTTAATTAAGTTAAAAGACTTTGAATGCCAGTGAAAGAAATCTAAACTCCAACAGTTGTTGTTCAATGGTTTTTCAATAATATCCAATACTCAGTAACTCCATTTTAGGGGTTTTCTTGCCATTTCCTTCTCCAGCTCATTTTATAGATGAGAAAATTGAGGCAAATAGGGTTAAATGACTTGCCCAGGGTCACAGAGCTGGTAAGTGTCTGAGGGCAGATTTGAATTTAGGGTGATGAGCTTTCCTGAATCCAGCCACCTGAACTCAAAAATGCAAAACAGATGGTGATTATGGAATAGGAATTCAAAGCTGTTTACTTATGGAAATATAAAGAAATATTAAATTAATACTGTTATAGCCATCAACTTTCAAAGCAATCAGCAGGAGGAGGGAGGAGGAAGAGTGAAGAACGGTTTGAATGACCTTCCATGGTTACCATACATATAACACTCTCCCAAACAGTCCTCATATGGCATCAAATAAGTTTATTTATTTATTTGTTTGTTTGTTTGTTTATTTATTTATTTATTTGGTGAAGGCAACTGGGGTTAAGTGACTTGCTTACAGTCACACAGCTAGTGAGTGTTATGTATGTGAGGCCAGATTTGAACTCAGGTCCTCCTGACTCCAAGGCTGGTGCTCTATCCACTGGGCCACCTAGCTGCCCCATAAGGAAGTTTTTAATTACCAGAACTTTAAGTCCACCTTCCTTTATTGGAGTTGAAACCCATTTCTTTGCTGTTTTGAGTAGTGGCTGCAGATAATGGATCAGGTGCAAAAAATGGCTGGGTTAATTTTTTTTCCCATCTAGGGATACTTAACTACTGGAAACTGACTTAAGATTAGGTAGCAATTAGGTAAGTTTGTTTTGGTAGAGAAACATAAAACCCATTTGCTTTTCAAATGAGAGGGGTGATGAATGTAACCCAGTTGCCATTCAAGTCTGGATACATGCAGAGTACTAGTTTCAATGGGGAGTATTTGAGAGGAAAAGTGCACCACATTCGGCTCAAGATTCCATTCTAGTTCAGCTGGGAACTTGGGAGGTAATGAGGTGCAAGAAAAGGAGTTATAGAGCTTGAGGTCAGAGGACCTGGTTTGAATCCTGGCTCTGCCTCTTTGGATGAGTCAGGTAATCTCTCTGAGCTTCAAATTTCCTCATCTATAAAATGAGGTGGTTAGATTAGGTGATCTCTAAGCTCTAATTGCAACAGAAAATTTCTCCAGAATCTAACAATATTGTCGAGCCTATACTACTGCAAGTCTCCTGCCCATGTGCCATAGCTACCAATGCTACCTGACTCATTTGGGTTCTTTTGTTTTGCTTTCCTATTCTGTTTTGCTTGTTAGCTTAAAACTACTAAGTATGATAGGTTCTAGGTAGCTTCTTCCCTTAGGCTAACTTCTTTGTTGATCTAGCCATAACTGAGAAATTCATAAGTCTATTTTCTTAGCTTTGACATACTAAGTCAAACCGAATTTTCAAAAATTCTCAACAAGGACAAATTTTTCTTAAAAATTAATTTAGTTTTAAAATATCATTTGGCCAGAGTGGGTGAAGGAGAAATATTAAAGATGTTCCTACATTGGATAGGGTCCCATCAGGATGATTCTTTGATGAGCTCCATACCTCCCTCCTTCCTAACTATGGAAGAAATGTTATTTTTTTTAAAAGCAAGTGCTTTGAAAAGTCTTACTTCAAAAATTTAAACCATATCAGGCTTGAGCAGTTTGTGGTTTGAATATATCAATTGATCTAGTCAAATAACTAAGCATTTCTTAGATATAGCTGAAGCACAAATATGAATCTTATTATTGTGTCTGGATGGAAATATTTTATGGAATAAGATTTGTGGATTAAATTTGTTGATAATGAAACTTCTAAAGAAAAAAGTAAGGGGAAAACTGGGATACTCTTCAACTTTATGGGCTAGGAATTTTTAAGCCAAGGCACTGAACTGAGGAGAGGGAAAATAAATCGCATTATGTAGCCCTCTGTCCCTTTGTTCAGAGGACTGTATAGTCAGATTAACAAATCCTGGTGAAGAGAAACAGACCTAAGACAGTAGTGTAAATAGGTGAGTGCTATAAACTTGAAACAAACATGATCTGAATCTGAGCCCCCTAGCTAAGCCCTCACCCAAAACAAAACAATTCTTAACATTTAGCTGAGCAATTTCTTCAATTCCTCGGACCACTGAATTTGGCCATCTGACTTTCACATTTTATAATTCAGAATTAAGCTCAACAGATCAAAATTGCTGAATCAAGTCGTGGGATGAAACTAACAATGGACCAAAGATCCTTGAATCACACTCCAGATTTTAAAATAATTCCCTTAAGTAATGAAGGTCGAGATTTAAAATGAAGAATGACCCAACTATCGCACACAATAATGTCAATGAAACTGGATAGTTTACAGACTTTAATGGCCCCCGCATGCTTCCTCCTCACCAAGAACAGCGTCTTATGTCTGTTTGTCACAAGTTGTGCCAAATTAATCTACTTCCTGCCAAATGCCACAGGGGGCTTTACTTTTTGGTCATCAAGCTAGCTTGTGGTAAAGTGGGTGGATGTAGCTTTGGCACAGGGGCCGTCGGTTCTTAAGTGTCCTGGGGGAATTGCAGAGCAGAGTAAGGAAAGAAAAGTAAAGACTGGGGGAGGATGAGGATCAGCTTCCTACATGACCACCAAACAGTATCCCTTGAGGCAACAACCTCCTTTAGTATATCTTACCTCAAAAGTGACCAAGTCATTAGAACTGCAGTGAAATGAAAGAGTTAGACCAGATGCTCTTTAAGGTCCTTTTTCATCTGTGAATCTGAAGATGGATCTTATTTTGGTTCCAGGAGAGAAATGGGGACTTTTAATTTCAAGATAATGATTCTATTAAAAAAAAAATTATGGACTCAGCCGTGTTCCTTCTATTAAGAACACCATCTTCAACATCTTTCATTCATTTATAAAGTATCTACCATGTGCAATGTATTGCACTACTCTCTGGGGGAGATACAAAAGTAGTAGAAAGATACAATTCCTTCCTTCAAACAGCTTGGGGTCTAGGGAGTGATCATGTACTTATACCCCAGAAGCATCTACTCTGTAGGCAGTGCAGTGTTGTGAAAAGAGTCCTGAATTTAGGGTCCACAGACCTGGGGCTGAAGTCTGAAACTGCTACCTACTACCCATTTGACCTTGGACAAGTCTCAGAACCATTCTGATCCTCAGTTTCTTCCTCTATAAAACAAGGGGGTTGGTCTGTGTGATCATGGCATGGTGGATAGAACACTTTGCCTGAAGTGAGGAAGACTCATCTTTGTGAGTTCAAATCTGGCCTCAGACACTTACTAGCTGTGCAACCCTAGGTAAGTCACTTAACCCTGTTTGCCTCAGTTTCCTCATGTGTAAAATGAGCTGTAGAAAGAAATGTTAAACCACTCCAATATCTTTGCCAAGAAAATCCCAAATGGGGTCATGGAGAGTTGGACACTTCTGAGATGACTGAACAAAGCAAAGAACTATGTGATCTTTAATGTCACCTCCAACTCTAAATCTTATGTTTCCATCCAAGTTCCTACTAGATCAGCAGCATGAGCTATCATTCTGGGAAAGCTTTCTGTGATCTACTGCTTTGATTATGGCGTGCAAAGGTTTATAAAACACTTTCCTCACAACAGACCTACGAGGTACAAAGCACATGATTATCCCCAATTTACAAATGAAGAAACTAAGGGCTAGAGGGGACCAAATCACTTACTCAAATAACCACTTTTTAACAGATGGGGAAACCCAAGGCCACAAAGCTGGGGGTAGCTTGCCCATGGTCACATCTGACCAGATCCAAGATTTGAACCAGGTCTTCTTGGCTACAAGTCCAGTGCTATTTCTACTATTCTCTACTACCCCCAACTTAGAATACTGGGCAGCATTCTGGACTTGGAGTTCATTGGAGTCAGTACTACCTTGATTCAAATCTCATATCTGGTACTTAACTCTGGATCAGTCACTTAACTTCATAGCTCAAATGGGGAACATTCATCTGTCCAACTGAAATGTTAATTCCTGTAGTACTTCCCTCCCAGAGAATGTTGTGAGTCATGAAAGTCTAACTGCCATTTTAAATTATGAAAGGATGAAATTGTACTAAGAGTTCTGGGACACCCAGTACATGAAGTTCTTTGAAAAATTCATAGTATATGAAAGTCAATTACTATAATTAGTCCAAAAGAGTTAAAAAAAAATAGAAATCTTCACAAGAATTATTTTCTACCTGGTATTTCAAAGCATCATTGTCACCTGATAAAAAAAAGTTATATTATTGATTCTCCAGTAGTACTCACCTGGGTACTTAGCCCCTAATACAACACAGTGGGCAGGAGGTGGCATTTCTCATGGCCTCTGTCTCTTGTCTCTCCCAGAGAATGGTCTGTTAACCCCTCCTTCCTTCAAGGCAGAAGAATAAAATCATCGATCTGGAAGGGACATTAGGAATCATCTATCCTAACTCTTTCATTTTGTAAACAAGAAAACTGATGCTCAGGAAGCGAAGGGCACTTGAAGATAATCATATAGTTTATAAATGGAAGAAATAGTTGTGACTTTAGCCGAAAGTTTTCTGATTTCTAATTTTGAGCTCCCTTTCTGTCCTTTGAATCTCTCATCTAGAATTTCTGGATTACAACGTGGTTCCTAGGGAGTCAATAGCGTTCAGAATCCCTGTGCCTTTCTGAAGCCCCCCAGATGGCTACTATTCATCATAGCAATCACACCCACTTAGGCCCCTGGGATGGTAGCCAGTCCCTCTGAACTTCCCATCCTGACCACTGAGTTTTCAAAAAAAGGCTCTGAGACTCTTTCAAGAATGTGATGTCAAAGGAAAACAAAATGAAAGGCCAAGATAAATGCTGCTCATGAAGCATGGATACCACTCTTCTGGGTCTGGTGGAGGCCTTGGTTGGGCTTACTTTCTCCGGCAGTAGAGGTTACACATTGCAACTGTCTCGCTCGACTGTTAGGATCAGATGCCTTGGAAAAAATCCACCCAGAATCTACCTCCTGACTTCTTTCTTTTCTTCCTGACACATTCCAAAGTGGAATTTATGGGTGTTGAGAGGGACTAGGGGTGAGGAATTTCTAGAACCTTTGAAAACATCCATGTATGCATCTCCACACTCCAGTAAGTATGCACAATAAAACTCTAGTCTGCAAGCAAGGAGGCATATTTGGTGTTAGCTTCCTGAGGAGCTGCCAGGATGACATTGAAAGAAATCCATCTGCTATCTCCTAACAATTAAAAAAAAAAATTCTTCTTCCCTTCATCCAATCAGGGACATGCCATGTGTCTGTCTCAAACTGTATACTCTTAATATGTTTTGTACACTAATAAAAATGAATTCATGAGTGATGGTCTGAAATATATCTCTAGGCATTTAGTAGTTATCTTTATCCAAAATGAAATGGTTTTCTTCCCAGTAAGGGCCTACGTGAAGAACAATGGCCTCTGATTCTTGAATTCAGAGATGGTGGCTAAAAATAACCAAGTATATTTCATGCTCCTTCTCTGAAAGTGAGATACAAAACAACCAAACTAACATGAAAGATTTGGTCCAAAACCAGAGCAGAATTTGAATAAGAAATGAAGAGTCGTGACCAACCCCAAGCCTTGATTTCCCCATCTAGAAAAGACTTATCACCTCACAGGCAGTGTTCTAAAAATCTTTCTACTTGTAAACCCTGGAGGAACTGTCACCTTATTTATATACAATGTATAATGGCATGAAATAAACATCAAAGAAATTTGGACAAAAACTCAATTAATACCTTTTAAGCAGTGGATAAGGGTTGGAGCTATAACAAAGGGACTATTCTTGCATCATTAATTACTTTGCCAGAAAATGAATGTGTACCACGCATCTAGGAGGTACTGTGATATGTATTTCCTTGGATGCCCTAGTATGTATTTAATGTGTTAGTCAATGCATAATTAGCCTTTTCAGAAATATAGCACAAAGAAATGTATGTGTGTTTGTGTGTGTAAATGTGAAATCAACCGATTGATGATCCAAACAGCCCCTGACAGGCTAACTAGCCTAAGGTTAAAGAGCCAGTATATTTTCATCAAGTATAGGTCATACCAGAAGTTAGGCTTAGACCAGTATCTTACTCCATATTCCATAATAAATTCAAAATAGATATATGACTTGAATGTTAAAGATCCTGCCATCAAAATCATTAGAGGGGAAGCAGATCATGTACCTTTCATGGCTATAGTTAGAAGAAGAATTTTAACAACAAAAAATAGGGACAGAGCCAATTACAAAAGAAAAAATAGATAATTTTGATTAGACTGAAAAGTTATTTTCAGACACAAGATTAATGCATCAAGATAAGAGAAATAGTTGGCTTGGGGAGGGGGGACAACTTAGTATAAAATTGTTTGGATAAGGATGTGGCATCCAAGATATATAGACAACTAATGGAATTATCTAACATCAAAAGCCATTCCTCAATACATAAGTGATCAAAGAATAGAAATAGTTTTCAAAGAAGAATCATAAATTACTAACAAACACATAAAAGAACGATCCAAATCACCATTATTAAGAAAAATGCAGGGGGCATCTAGGTGGCACAGCCCTGAAGTCAGGAGGACCTGAGTTCAAATCCGGCCTAAGACTAAATACTTTACACTTACTAGCTGTGTGACCCTGGGCAAGTCACTTAACTGCATTGCCTAACCAAAAAACAAATTTTTTAAAAATGCAAATCAAAACAACCCTGGGGTTTTACCTCATATCCAACAAATTGTCAAAGATAACAAAAGATAGCAATAGTCAGTGTTGGAGGTGTTGTGGAAAGAGAAGAAGAGCAATGCATTGTGAGTAGAGCTGTGAATTAGTACAACAATTTGAAATTATGCTAATAAAGTGACTAAAATGTCTACAGACTTTTATATAATGATTTCCCAGCTTACTGTATATTTAGCAAAACCCTTGATAAAAAGAAAGGCTTCATGAGCATCAAAATACTCATAACACCACTTTTTTTGTGATAGCAAGGAAATAGAAATAAAGTAGATGGTCATGGATTGGGGAATGAATAAACAAACTATGGTACATAGATGTAATGGAATGTTACTGTGCCACCAAAAAAATGACAAATATGATGAATAACAGAAAAGCATGGAAATACTTACATGAACTGATGCAAAGTGAAGTGGAGCAGAACAAGGAAAATAATACAGACAACAACTACAGTAATGTAAAAAGAAAGGACAACCACCACAAAACAAAAACGAAGGCTGCAAAGATACAAAGAAAACCTGATCTCAAAAATCAAGAGATAAGCAAGAGAAAATCCCTCCTCCCAATCTTTTACAGAGGTAGAGTCCACAAATGTGGGGCATTACCTCTTTTTCTTTTCTTTTTTAAAATTCTTTATTATAAGGATGGCTCTTTGGAAAGGGGAAAGGAGAAGAGTGCGGGGGAAATCTAAGAGACAAAAACAAAAGATAGCAATAAAAAGCTGTTAAAATAAGACTAACAACAATTATTCCTCTCTTTTTTTTTGACAGGGTTCCTAGGCTAACCAATCAAGGGGATGTTATAGATATATTTTTTTCTATCATTTAATAAAGCATCTGATGAATTATCTATTTAGTAAAGCATTTGATGAAGTATCTCATGTTATTTTTGTGGATAAGATAGAGAGATGAGGGCTAGACGACAGTACAGTTAGGCAAATTGGGAATTGGTTGAATTACCACACCCCAAGATTCATCATTGATGACTATGTGTCAACATGAAAGAAAGACACTAGTGAAGGCCCCAGGGGGCCATGCTTGACCCTGAGGAGTCTTATGTTTAGGAAGGACTTAAGTCATAGATGGCCTACTTATCAAAAGAGCAGATGGCACAAAGCTGGAAGGAATAATTAATACACTGAATGATGGAATGGGGATCCAAAAAAGTTCTTGGCAGGTCAGAACATTGGGCCAAATCCAATAAGATTATGTTGAATAGAATAATGTAAAGTTTTACATTTGAGTGAAAAAAAAATCAGCTTCAAGAAAGGAAGTATGACTAGACAGAAAAGGATTTGGCAGTTTTAGTGTAAGCTAATGTAAGTTGTGTTCAGGAACTCCATCAAATACTGTTTACACATTATTTATATTTCCATTCCAAAGGCATTGACTTGAGCATCAGTCATCCAGTTTATTGAGGTTTAAATAAGAACTGGCCTTGGCCAACATGGAGAAATATAAAGGTAGGGATATCATTATGGAGTATAAAAAAGAGCCAGAGAACTATTTTGCATTTAACAAAGATTGGGAAGAGGAGAGACCTTTCTGAAATATTTGTCCAGATAGCCTAATTTAGCCATGCCACTTTATCAGTCCTTTTTACTGGAAAGTGATTTTTAAAATAACATCTACACTAGAATGCATTGAATTTTACTTACTAAATTTTGGGGATGTATCCTTGTTTGAATTGCAAAGTCTTATCTGGTACATTTCATCCACAGTAGCATTCTGAGTCACCGTATCAGCTGCCAATTTGGCCTTTGTTTATTAAATGGGCAAATGCTTCCAAGAAGTTTCCTCCCTAGACGCTTTTAGCTTATCACAGCCCATGATTTAAAATGAAACTGTATTTTGGTTTTCATGACTTGCAGCCAGTAAGGATGTTGCTCATGTGAAAGAAGTGAAGTGTTCCAAGGTTGTGTCAAGCAATTTGACCTCTCTTTCCTGGATCACTATGGCATGTGATATTGGGGATGGAATCCTAAGCTATAGTATTATAATTATCTAGGAAAGACAATAGGGCATCAATTCCACTATGGATTTCAAAGAAATATGGGGCTGGAGTGGCAATGTAATGAAAAGAGCATAGGATTTTGAGTCAGAGGGTCTGGGTTCAAATTCTAGCTCTAACTCTTTCTACCTGTGTGTCCATTGGTAAGTTACTTAACCTTTCTGGTCTTCAGTTTCCTCATCTGTAAAATGAAAATATTTAACTACATTATGATCTTTAAAGTCTTTTCTGTTTCCGAATGTTATTTTCACATGATTAAGAAAAGCACCATGAAACAGATGAAAAAATATACTGGGTTCTCAAAGAAGAAAAGGATTTGAGTAGGTAGAGATATGGGGCTGACAGTTCTATGTAGAATCCAAGTAATGGGCATGGCCAGCAAAAGGAGGGGTAGATAACCAGAAGAAAGATGGGTGGGACTAGTCATCAAAATTACCATGGGAAGAGAAAGAGGAGAAAAATAAAGTTAATGTTTAGCAAGTAAATAAAATTCTTGTCGTGGAAGAGAAGGAAGAAGAGATCACATTCAACTGTGTCACCTGGTAAAAGTGTTGGTAGCACCCTGCCAAAAGGGACAGAAAGGAGAAATAGAGGATTCTAGCCATGAGAATTTCAAGCTGAACAGGCTGTTAGAAATCATCTCGCCCAACTCCCACACTCTATTAAGAAGGAAGCCTGGAGCCCAGAGATGAGATGTAGCTTGTCAAAATAAAGAGCAGAGTTACTGAAATTGGAACATTACTCCAGATCTTTACCCTACCACCCAAGAGTGTGTCAGGAGGGAGCAATGGAGATTCCACTGCAGGCCCAATCCAAATCCTGCTCCGTAGGGCAGGCTGTTGTGTTTGCTAACGCATTCCCCTTATAGATACAATCATAGACCTAAGTAGGAAAATGCCATTCATTCATTCACTCATTCAACCATGCTATATTTTTGTTTAAAGCATTACACTTAGCGTTCAGGGTACAAAAAACATACGTGACACAGACATCATTTTCAAGACACCTCTATTTTCTCATTTGTAAAAAATGGCGATTGGACTAGTGGATCCCTATGGTCCCTTCCACCTCTAATGGAAAAATGACATACACACAGATAACTGTGGTACAAGGGAGAGGGGAAAGTGCAAAGAAGGGGAGCTGGCAGAGCGTTATAAGACATCTGAGGGGAGTGATCACTTTCACCTAAGGAGGAAGAGAGGTATCAGCAAAAGTTTTGAAGGGGAGGTAGAGTAAGTGGGTTCTGGAGATGACCTGAGCAAAGGCCCAGAGATGAACAGAATGGAAATCAATCTAGTTGGATTGAAATATAAATTCGGCGGGGGGGGGGAGGCACTGTGAGATAAATTTAGAAAGGTAGGTTAGAGTCAGACTATAGAGCATTTTGAACACAATTATCAGGAATGCATGCTTTTTTCATCAGCAATGAGGGGTCTGTCAAAGTGTGTAAAGAAATGACAAGACTATAGCAGTCTATTAGAAGCATTTCTTGGAGAGAATGTGGTATGAAGGATGACTTGAAGAAAGGATAAACTGAAGAAAAGAATACATATTAAAATGTTTTTCCAGGGAGAAAGATATGGGGACTGAAATAAGATGGTTAGAACAAGAATTGATGTAGATTCAGGGAAAAAAATCAATTATTGACCTACTTTTCCTATAGAAATAGCAAAATTAAAGAGGTAGCTAGGTGGTGCAGTGGATAGACCACTGGGCTCAAAATCAGGAAGATTCATTTTCATGAGTTCAAGTCTTGATTCAGACACTTACTAGCTGTGTCACCCTGGGCAAGTCACTATAACCCTGTTTGCCTCAGTTTCCTTATCTGTAAAATGAGCTAGAGAAAGAAATGGCAAACCACTTAAATATCTCTGCCAAGAAAACCTGAAATAGGGTCACAAAGTGTGATACATATGTGAATAACAACCTTTTTTTTTTTTAATGAGCTATCCTAATGAGAAAGGGAGAAGGGTAAATCTTTGTTTCTTTGTTTTGGGTAGGATTTAAAGACTGAAGAAAATTTAGAGATTGTATAGTCCAAATACTTTATTTTACAAATAAGGGAAATAGAGCTGAGAAAAGTGTAATGACTTACCCAGTAAGTCAGTACTGAGCTAAGAATCATATCTAGATGCACTGATTCCAAATTGGATCTCTTCCTACAACACTGAAAATCTGTTTCTGCTAAGATGTGTTGCAAAATCACTAGACTTCTCCATTCCATCTTCTACTGCTTATTACATGTAAATACACAAGAGAGAGAACTTCTGGTATTCATATACCAATGTAGAAATATTTCCTGGGAATGAGATCTAACTGCCCAATAAGATGGAGATTGAGAACAGTATGAAAAAGCAATTTTGTTCTTGATTTCAAATGCATTGTATCAGATCAGCATTGATGGATACCAATAGGAAAAAGAAAATCTTTTTGCAAATATTAACTTATCAGATATTTTCATTGCTTTAAATGATAGCAAATAATGGACTATCTATAGGAGACAAGGCGGGATGGGGATACCTGCAATGCAAAGTTATTCCCTATTTTCCCTGCTCTTAATTTTAAGACACAGTTAAATCCATAGACATAGATCCTAACTAATGAGTGAATGAGGAAGGACTATGTAGCTATGACTAGTGGAAGGTTCACTGGATTAGGAGTCACAGGAAATGGATTGGAATTATAGCTCTTCTATTTACCATCTAGGGGAGGTCTGGACAAATTATTTAACTTCTCTGGGCTTCCATTTTCTTGAATGTAAAACACGGAGATTGGACTAGTAGATCCTTATGGTCCCTTCTACCTCTAACTTCTACCTTCTACTTCTGATCTCTCTAAAGTTCAATTATTTTATCTGTAAATAAGGATTATAATGCATTTTTAAGCACCTTACAGAGTTGTAAGGATCAAAGATAATGCATGTAAAGAGACGCTAAGTGGTGAAATAGATAGAGTACTGGTCTAGGAGTCAGGAAGACCTGAGTTCAAATCCAGCTTCAGACATGTTCTAGCTGTGTGGCCTTTGACAAGTTACTTTACCTCTCTTAGCCTCAGTTAACCTACCTGTAAACTGGGGATAATAATAGTACCTACCTACCCATGTTGTGGGGATTAGACAAGATAACATATGTAAAGCATTTTTTAAACTTTAAAGTGTTATGTAAAATGCTATGTATTGTTAATCATTAAATATTATGTAAATAGCATCTCTAAATATAGTATTAGGGCTTCATATTGAATAACTCAATGATAAAAGGCAAATTACAAACAGAATAAAACAGCTTATAAAATTGAATAGCCAAATATGACCAAATATTAAAATGGAAGAGTTCACCGTTGGTTGGAATCACTCCCCTAACTCACAAAGAAGGTAGGTCTTGAAGAATAGGAAGATAAGGAAGATGAGGGGCATTTCAGATTAGGTGAGTAGGAATATGGGGAATCACCATGAGCAAACGATAATTTTTAAAAAAAGGCTGAGAATGGCATTAATGGAAGTAGAAAAAAAGAAAACTAATCTGGCTTAACAATTTATATTGAAGGTAATGGTTAATAAGGACAGCTAGCTAGCTAATAGATGGGGTGGTAGCTTGAATGGAAAAAAATATTAGAAATGGCCAATGGGAGAGGGAAACTGGAGCTATCTAAAAGTTTCATGAAAGGCTAAAAAGCCTTTGTATTAATTTATAATAGATCAGGTCTCTATGGTGGTCTGCTTTCCTCCATCAGTGTTCCTCAGCCCTGGAGCAGTACAAAGAAAGAGGTTTGTGGGTTACTGTGGAGTTTGGAATTTTCATGGTGCCCTAAATAGGCCTTTGGCATAGTATAGTGGTTCTTAACATGGAGTCCTTGATTTCAGAGGAACCATTGAAGTATGTGGGGAAAAAATTACATCTTCATTTTCACCAAGCTGAAATTTAGCCTCTCCTTCAATTATGAATGTAGACAACAACCATCATTCTGAGAAGTTACATCAGATTGCCAAAGGAATCCAGAACATGTAAGGGTTAGAACTCCTAGTATAATGGAAACAGTGCTAACCTTTCAAAGACTTGAGTCCTGCAGCCATCCTTCACTAGGTATGTGACTGAAAAGCTAGTTCCACTTTTTTGTTTCATTATGTATAAAGTGAGGATGGTCTTCAGGGTCCCTTCCAGGTCTAAGTCCTATTATCTTATTCTCTTCTCTGTTCATTTCCCATATCTGTTAAAAGAAGTCATTGGACAAAATCATCTCTAAGGTCTCCTTCCAGCCCTGTGATTCAGTAATGATTCTGGAATGTTAAGAAGCCAAAAGAATTTGAAATGGAGAGGGAGATACTGAAGTAGCTGACCCTGAGGTCAAAGATCAAAAAGGAGTTCAGGAAAGGAGGGATGGATGGGAGGACAGCAGCAGGTTGATTCAGGCTCTATTTCAACCAGTAGAAAAACCAGAGACTAGGTGGTCTACAAGAAGACAGGGAAAGTGGGGGAAAAAATCATTTATGCTTTCACGGTTCCAAATGGCCACAGTAAACAATTAACCTTATAGAAAGAATCCAGATCATCCAATAGGCAAGGGAAAATCTAGCCCAATCAACCACAGAAGCACCTGAATTCTGTTTCAGACAGGTTGGGTCCTAGGATTCCTGGCTGGAAGCCACTGAGGGGATTGGTTTTGAGGCCAGCCTCTGAGGCTGAAGAAAAAGATTTTAGGAGAAATATGTTTAGCTTTCTGACTCATCCTTTAATGGCCAAAGTGGGAAAAAAAATTAGGTCAAACACTCTAGGAAAAAAAAGCTAAGGTCCCAGCTGTTTGGTAGGAAATAAACTCTTAATTGCTATAATTTCTCTCTCCATTAGAAATTAAATTGAAATAAAAGTCACTAATGTCAGTCACAAATAAATTCCAGGAGAGGAGAAGGGGAAGGGAATAATGACAGAATAAGATTGAAAAGTTAATTATGTTATCCTTTTTCTACTAAATTCAGGGAAGGGATGCAGTGGGGAGAGAGGGAGGGAAGGAGGAAGGAAAGAAGAAAAGAAGGAAGAAAGGAAGGAAGAAGAGAGGGAGGCAGGGAGGAGAGAGGGAAGGAAGGAAAGGAAGAGAGAGGAAAAGAGGGGGGAAAGAAGGAAGGACATAGGGATGGAGGGAAGTAGGGAGGAAGGGAAAGAGAGAAGGAGGAAGGGAGAGAGGAAGAAAGGGAAAGAGGGAGGGAGAGGAGAAAGAAGGAAAGAAATGACAGGAAGAAGAAGGGAGGTAGAGAGGAGGCAAGGAGGGAGGGAGGAAGAGAGGAATGGAAAATTCTAGTGGAAAAGGTGACACAGAGGAAAGTGGTAGCTGAGTGACTTTTTTGGTTGAATACTTACAAAATTTTTAAGTGGAACCATAGAGTTTGACACACCCTTTCCATAGAATTATTATGATTCCAGAACTGTTGGAGAAAGATGCTGGAGGGCAACAAAGTAACTGCTGGGAAGATGGTAGAGAAATAGAGGAACATGGGGAGATTCTGCTGACTTCTCTTCAGCATTATAGGGTATAGTTTGTCTTTCTACTGAAGAAAGACGCAGAAGAACCAGATGTAAGGGGAAGGGAGAGAGAGAGAAAAACAGAGAAAGACAAGAAGGGAAGGGAGGGAGAGAAAGGGAGAAAGATGCAAGGTCATCGTTAAAAAGCAGTATTTTGAAATTTTAAGGAATCTGATATTGTATGTGAAAAGTTCCCTCTTTTACACAAAAGCCATTTCAAAAACATTTGAAAATAACTATCATGTTATTTTTTAGTTTTCTCCAGGCTAAACAACCCCAGTTTCTTCAACTGGTCTTTATATAAAAGTGTTCAAACTTCTCACCCTCCTGATCCTCTGCTATAGAAAGATGAGAACTCACTTTCTGCTTAAGAGGATTCCCCAAAGGCATTCACCATTTCTAAAGTCCTACAAACCTGGGCTGTCCATTAAAATGTCTTTAAAATGACAACAATTATAGCTTTCACAAATTTCACAAATTACAAATTACAAAAATACATTTCTATTGTACTTTCAAGTTTACAAAGTAATTTCCTCACCACAACCCCTATGAAGTAGGTAGGTCAATGCTTGTTGCTCAGACTCAAAGTAATAAGGTGACTTCTCCATAGTAATATAGCAAATTTGTAGTAGAGTTGTACTGTGAATAAAAACCTTGAACCGTGACTCAAGGCTGTTTCTACTTGGCCTACCCAGAAAAGATGGGAGAAGAGTAAGCCCCAACTTCTATATGAAGAAGGGTCATTTACTTAAGGAAAATCATAAATTGTCCTCTTATTCTTTTCTTTTGTGGTATGAATAATTTAAATACCTTTTAACTTCTAAACCTTAGTCAGTAGTTGGCCAGTTTCTAATCCCAGTTCTGTTTCTATGAGGGCTCTACATGGGTGCTATGATGCACTTTGCAAAGATAAAAAATTAGATGATTTCTATTAGATGCCCAAAGTGTACCAGTCAATTAATTACCATATGCCCAAGGGAAAGGGGGTGGAGAATGGCATGAGACTAGAAAGTTCAACCCCCATTTTCTGCTCATATCACTGCCCAACAGTGTAACATTTAACTTTGTCAGTGCACATAATGAAAATTCATAGTGAAAAAAGCTTCCCATGTCATCCCTAGTTCCTTTTCATAAACCTATTGCCTTGAAAGGGTAGCCAGCAAAAAATAAAAATAAAAATAAAAACTTGGGTGGGTGGGGGAGAGGTGGAATGAGTTTCTGAGTTTAGGACATTTACAGAAACAAGTAGGGAAAGAATCCCAGCCTGACCACCCACCTTTCATTCATTGCTATAGAATGTTAACTCCTCCTGAGCAGTGTAAACTTTTGGAGAGCAAATAATGTTTCATTTTTGTCTTTGTATGTATATATTTATACACACACACACACACATGTGTATGTATGTGTGTGTATGTGTCTGTGTGTATATGTATATAATGCCTGATACATACTTAGCACTTAAACTTAACAAATACTTATTGTTTAATTATTGATTCAACAAATATTTATTAAGTATCTACTATGTAGAACTTTCTTTAAATAATGGGGGTAGAAGCTTGGAAAGTTGTGAAACAGAAAAGTAAATTCTGAAAGATCACAGCTAGTCTTAGTTTTGTCTTTTTATTCCCAATGACTAGCACATAGTAGTCCTTTAATCAGCACATATCAGTGTAATCAATGGGTTGGAATATAAATATTTAAGTCAGAGATTGAGGGGATTTTTGTCTTTCTTTGTATTCTCAACACAGCACAGTGCCTGGCAAATAGCAAGCACTTAATAAATGCTTACTGACTTGTTGACTTGAAAAAATTGATTCAGACCTAGTAGATATGCTAATATTTGAGGAAGGAAGGAAAAGAGAAAGATGAAGGAAAGGAAAGGGGAAAGGAAGAAAAGGAAGACACCATCTGCCCACCTTCCTGGTGCTCTTGTCTCTTCCTTCAATCCAAAAATAAAGATATTATTTCTCTTCAAGCCTTGTTACCTGTATTAAAACTGAAGGAGTTCTCATTTAGGAAAGCAGAACATGTTTAAGAGGGATCCAGTCTTCTCAACCACGAGGCAGATACCCTAAGTAGATAGATGGATAATAGTGAAAGATCAAACATGAAAAGGCAGGAGGAAACATCTCTTTCAAACAGATACCTGTTGCTTCCAAGACCTGCAGACATCTGAATCTTTTTCTTACCCTTACAGGGCTCAGGGTGATTAAAGAAATGTTTCTCAATCCTATTGTGCTTTAACACCTGCCTACCCCACCTTTCTCAAATGACCTATCATGGCTGAATACATCAGTCATTTCAAACCATTTGAATTCTTCCTGTTTCTTTTCTTGATCAATCTAGTTTACCAAATATTCTTTGTACAAATGGAAGGAGAGATCAGCTTTCCTCTTATTGACTCATCTGATGCTTAGGGCAAGACGCAGCTAGAAAAATGTCAGGAAGCCACCTACCGCATAACCAGCCTACACAGATAATTGACTTGAGACACTAATGTAATAGAAACTTGTCCAGGAAAAAGATATGGAACAGAGGGATTCCATGAGTCAATGGACTGACACAGTTTAGAAACAAATGCCCATAACTAGCTTTCCCTCAGTTATATTCAGGGGAAGGAAGTAGTTGTGGAGGGTCATGAGTGAATTTAGAGATGATTTACAGAAAATTTCCATATATTTTAGTACTATATGCACTCTAGCCTGAGGTACATTTTTGAAATAACGTAATAATCACACCCAAATCAGCCACTTCTTATTCTTTTTTTTTCTCATTTCCTTAAGTCCTCTGTAACACAAATTCATAGCAATGAGAGAAAGGATTTCCTCAACCTGATAATCTGACCTATTCCTCTCACCTGGAATGCCTTCCCCTACTTAAACTCTTCATTCCTTGAGAGTAGGAACTGTTTTGTGTCTTTCTACTTTGTCCCTCAGTGCTTATCACTGGGCCTGACAGACAGTAGGCACTCAATAAATGCCTGCTGACTAGGCTCAAGATCATCCTGATCTGAAATTGTACAGCACCTACAATCTGTGATGTGCAAGTTATAGAAATCTAGTTGATTCTTCAGTATTCTCTAATATTTATATTGGCTTTATTTCCTTAATTGGCTTAGAAGTTCCCTGAGGATAGATGCCAAATCCAACACTTATTTTGTAATAAATGCAGAGCCCAGAAGAGGACTGGAAATGCGGTAGAAAACAACAAATGTTTATTTGGGTTGATTTCCATGGGTGGGGCCCAATAGCAATCTGCACAGATCCCTTTTCTCTCAGAGCCAGAACATAGAGAATGATGGCTTTGGGCTCCAATTTCATGTCCAAACACCTCAAATCTTCCTTATGTGAGAGAATTCATTAAGAAGAAAATATGATAAGCTTATCAATGGAAAGGAGATGAATTAATGAAGGAGAATAATAATAATGATGATGATGACAATGGTTGAAATAGAACAGCTCTTTGGTATTTGCAAAGAATTGTATAGACATTACTCCACTGATGTGTGAAATAGGAGCAGCATGAGCCAGTGGAATGAGCACTGGCATTAACGTCAGAGGATCTGGGTCTGAATCTCGACTCTGTCGCTTCACTGCCTGAGTGACCTTGGTTAATATACATAACCTCTTGGTGCTTCAGTTTCTTCATCTCTAAAATGAAGGTATTGTTTGGGGCAGCTGGGTGGTTCAGTGAATAGAGCTCTGACCTTGGAGTGAGGTGGACCTGAGTTCAAATCTAGCTTCAGACACTTAACACTTGCTAGCTGTGTGACCCTGGGCGAGTCACTTAACCCCTATCGCCTCAGCAAAAATAAAATAAAATAAAATGAAGGTGTTGGAACAGATAGCCTCTGAAGTCCCAAAGGATCTGTGATCCTTTGTTTTAAAGTCTTTGGCGGGGAGTGGGAGGAAGCATCCCATTCTCATTCCCATAATGAATGGAAAGGAATGTACCCTACTACTCCTTTTCATGCATTCTGTGTTCTAACCAAACTGACAATTCCCCATTCCTTGTTCAGGTCTTGTACTTACCCATCTATCTCTGTGGCTGGCCTTGGTTCATACTGTCTCTCATGCTAGGAATAGGATCATAGAATCATAGCTTCATAGATGGAACTGGAAGGGACCCTGAAGGTCAGCTACCCCAACCTCCTCATTTTATAGAAGAGGAAACTAGAGTCTAAAGAGGTTTTGTCCAAGTTTTGTCCAAGATCACATAAGTCATAAATGGCAACGCTGGGAAATAAACCCAGGTCTTCCGGCTCCAAATAGAACTTTCACTCCTTGTTTCGCCAGATTCATTTTTGAAGTTCTTTCCTTTCTGTTAGGCCTCCTTCGTGAGGCTTTACCCAACACTGCCCTCACTCACCCTCCTGAACACTGGCCAAAGTGACTATACCAAATTTCCCAGAAGGGCTCTGTCTGTATCTTTGTTTTGGATTTCTCACATTTTGCTTTGCATAATACTTATTTATGGATATGTCATATTCCCCACTAGAAAGTAAAGTCCTTGAGAAAAGCATATGTCATATAGCTAGGTCTCGATTAGTGCAAATAATGAATCCTGTGAAATTGTCCCGATTACTCCAATTTGCATTGTGTATGTCTATTGGGCTGAAGACAATTACCATGTTTTATATAATTATAACTTGAAAGACTGTGAATGTGATTGTGTATGACCACTTCATGACATTCATTATGTGCACTAATAGAGACCTAACTGTACCTCTACCTTCAGGATCTCAAAACCAGTTCATAAAGCTAAGAGAATCATTAGGAAATCCTCAAGGAACCCTTCCATACTGCTGGTGCTTACTTAATAAATGTCAATTAAATTGAATTGAAGAATACATACCCAACTATGTAATAATAAATACCTTGCAAAGTTTTCAGTCATTATTAATGTGCAGCAAAAAGGAACTAATGTTGACAACAATAATAGCTATGTTTTTAAATTATTATTATTGTTGTTGTTGTTGTTTGTAGGAAGAAAATTGTCTCAAGAAAAGGAAACTGACTCTCGCTTAGGCTACATTTTTCCCATTTCCGGATTTGAACTATAAACGTATATTAACTTTCACATTTCAGCAGTGCCAACATCAAATTGAACTCCACCATGGGGCCTCTGACCCAGGTGCTGGCCTATACGATCATAGCTCTATTATACCACCCTTCTCAAGCAGGAGTTCTTAAGAGAGTGATCCGCCACAAGCGGCAGAGTGGCATCAATGCCACCCTGCCAGAAGAGAACCAGCCAGTTGTCTTTAACCATGTCTACAATATTAAAATGCCTGTGGGCTCCCACTGCTCGGTAGATCTAGAATCAGCCAGTGGGGAGAAAGAACTGAACCCCCCCAATGAGCTAGGAGAACACTTCCAGGAGCATACACTTAATGAGGAGAATCAGATCGTCTTCACACATCGAATCAATATCCCCCGGCGAGCATGTGGCTGTGCACCAGCTCCAGATATCAAGGACCTACTCAGTCGGCTCGAGGAGCTAGAGGGACTAGTGTCCTCACTGCGGGAGCAATGTTCCAGTGGGGCTGGCTGCTGTCTCCAACCTGCTGAAGGTATGTGGGAATTTGTTATGATGTTGGCTGCCTCTGGCCAAAGAAACGTAGCTGGAATTTGTACAGCTGGAATAAACAATAGAAGTGACCTAGTCCAACCCCATTATTTTTCAGATAAGAAAACTGAGCCCAAAAATAATAAATTATTTTCCCAAGGTCATATAGGTAGTAAGTAGGAGAGCCAAAACTTAAACCTATGTCACCTGTGATCACTTCTTTGTTTCCTGTATAACCATACCCTGATATCTATATCTATATATGTATATATATAGATATATATATACACACACACACGTACATACCCACACATTTATATATATATATATATATATATACACACACATACATATACATATATATACATACATATGTGTGTGTATATATGTATATATAGAGTGTATGTGTGTGTGTGTATAGTGTATATAGTGATATAGTATATAGTTATATACTGATAAGTATTCCCTAGCCTCCATCTCCTAATTCTCTAGATTTAAATTCCTGATAAAATCTATAAGGACTACAGGCAAATATTCTACCATTCCTAGGTCAAAGTGTTAGGCTGCATGAGTATTAAGGCCACAAATCCTGGTCTTAAAGCTAAGTGAGTTATTAGAAAGTCCAAAAAACCTCATACAAAGACTTCCCTCCCCAGGCAACCCAGCAAAGAATGAAAGGATATCTTCAAATTTTGATTTTCAGAGTTCTCAAAACATAATTTATGAAGGTAGGGGAGCGAATGAAACATTTTCTTTGTATACAAATCTTCTTCTTCTAGCAATCATCCAACAAAATGTAAATATGACACAGTACTGTAGAATTATTACAAACAAAGGATTTGCAACAACTTGCTTATAATCAATCTCACCTTGAAAACTAGTAATGCATAAATTAGCTTCCAACAATAAGGTTAGATCCTGAAAGCGGGAAAAAAATGAAGTTAAGGTGAGTCATTGATACAAATTAACCTCATTTCATTTTTTAACTGGATAGGCTAGTGCAGGAGTAGGGAACCAGTGCAGGGGTGGGGAACCTAAGGCCTCCAAGCTACATGTGGCTTTCAAGGTCCTTAAGTGCGGCCTTTTGACTGAGTCCAAGTTTTACAGAACAAATCCTTTTATTAATAAGGGGATTTGTTCTGTGAAGTTTGGATTCAGTCAAAGAAGACCTAGAGGGCTACGTGTGGCCTTGAGGCTGCAGATTCCCTAGCCCTGGGCTAGTGAGATAAAGAAATGCTGAAGAACCAGTATAGATGAACTTGGGCAAGATGTTCTAATACTATCCTTTGGGGACAAGGTGGCCAAAATTATAATTAGGTAGAGTTGCCACTCCTCATATGATTGGCTCTGAAGAGTAGTCAGTAACAGGTCAATGATGAATTGGAGGGAAGTCTTCAATGATGTGTTCAGAATGAGAGAACTGAGAATCTGACTGAATTCTGCTCTAGGTCTGAGCACATCTGGAGTATTGGGTTCAGTTTGGAGTAACGCATTTCTCAAAGGACATTAAGGAAAACCTAGAAATTATACAGAGTATGGTAAAAAGATAGAAAGGGACTGGAAACTGTCATGGCAGGATCCAGTGAAGGAATTGAGAACTTTTGGCCTAGAAAGGTTTTTGTTTGTTTGTTTTTGTTTTCGATGCAATGAGAAATATGATTGCTATCTTCAAGTACTTAAAGGTCTATCATGTGAACAAGGGGGAAGACTTGTTCTGCCTGGTCCCAGAACACAGAACTATTATCAGTGATAGAAAGCAGCAGGGATTCAGATTTCAGTTTGTTTGAAGGAAATCTTCTTACCCAGAAGGAACTATCCAAAAATGGAATAGGTTGCTTCAAAAGGTAGTGGAGTCTCTTCTCACAGATTGTCAATCTTCAAGCAAAGGATAAACAACTATTCCTTAGCGGTTATTGCACGGTGGATTCCTGTTCAGGCACAGGTTAGACTCAGTGGCCTAAGAAGATCCTTTTGGTTCTAAGATTCTATTATTCATTTCCCCTTCACTTCCCCTACCTCAGATACAGAAAATGACTGGTTTGGTTATATTTACTACTCAAATGAACACAAATAAATACTCCAGTCAGTAGCCCAATCTCTCATCAGGTGACCGTTGTGCCTTGTGATTACCACAATTTTTTAGCCTAACAGAGGTTTGACCTTTTGGTTGCTGCAGGTCATCTAGACACAGCCCCCTTCTGTAGTGGTCGGGGCAACTACAGCACAGACAGCTGTGGCTGCGTGTGTGAACCGGGCTGGAAGGGACCCAACTGTTCTGAACCAGAATGCCCAGGAAATTGCAACGACAGGGGTCAGTGCATCGATGGACAGTGTGTCTGTGAGGAGGGTTTCACTGGTGAGGACTGTGGCCAACTGGCCTGTCCCAGTGACTGCAATGACCAAGGCAAGTGCGTCCGTGGCGCCTGTGTCTGTTTCGAGGGCTATACAGGGGAGGACTGCAGCGAGGAGCTGTGCCCTGTGCCCTGCAGTGAGCATGGCAAATGCATGAATGGGCAATGCGTTTGCAATGAGGGCTTCGCTGGTGAGGACTGCAACGAGCCTTTGTGCCTTAACAACTGCTACAACCGCGGGCGCTGTGTGGAGAACGAGTGTGTGTGTGACGAGGGTTTCACTGGTGAGGATTGTAGCGAGCTGATCTGCCCCAATGATTGCTATGACCGGGGCCGCTGTGTCAATGGGACCTGCTACTGTGAGTCAGGTTTCACAGGAGAAGACTGTGGGCAACTCACCTGCCCCAATGACTGCAACAACCAGGGCCGCTGTGAGGAAGGACAGTGCGTTTGTGAGGAGGGATTTGCTGGTGATGACTGTAGTGAAAAGCGGTGTCCCGAGGACTGTCACAACCACGGTCGCTGTATTGACGGGCAGTGCGAGTGTGATGATGGGTTCACTGGGAAAGACTGTGGGGAAGTCAAGTGTCCCCGGGACTGCAGCGAACACGGCCGCTGTGTCAATGGACAGTGCGTGTGTGATGAGGGTTACACAGGGGAGGATTGTGCCAACCGCCAGTGCCTCAACGACTGTAACAACCGCGGGCTCTGCGTCCACGGGAAGTGCGTGTGCGAGCAGGGCTTCACGGGTTATGACTGTGGAGACATGAGCTGTCCCAACGACTGCCACCATCAAGGACGCTGTGTAAATGGAATGTGTGTGTGTGATGATGGCTTCATGGGGGAAGACTGCCGGGACTTGCGATGCCCCAAAGACTGTAACAGCCGGGGGGTCTGCGTGGCTGGGAGGTGTGAATGCGAGGAGGGCTTCGCTGGGGAAGCCTGTGGAGAGCTGGCTTGCTTAAATAACTGCAATAACCGAGGCCGCTGCGTGAATGGACAGTGCGTATGCAACGAGGGTTTCATGGGGAGAGACTGCAGTGACCTAAGGTGTCCAAACGACTGTAACAACCAAGGGCGCTGTGTGGACGGCAAGTGCGTCTGCCACGAGGGATTTGCAGGACAGGACTGCAGTCAGCTTTCCTGCCTGAACAACTGTAATGACTGGGGACAGTGCGTTGGAGGGCGCTGCATCTGTAATGAAGGCTACGCTGGTGAAGACTGTTCAGAGGGTAAGTGACTAAGTGATGATGAATAATTCACATTTCTACTGTCAGTCTGCCAGCCAATAGGTCACTAAGTGCTAAGAATGCAAAGAAGGCAAAAACAGCTCCAGACCTCAAGATGCTTACATTCTAATGGGAGAGATAATGAGATAAAGTGTAAATAAGTAGGTACATACAAGATAAATGTTTTGTAGATGATAGAGACAGAGAAGATGAGAGATAAAGAAAGAGACAGAGGGGGCAGCTAGGGGGCGTAATGGATACAGCACCGGCCCTGAAGTCAGGAAGACCTGAGTTCAAGTCCGGCCTCAGACCAAACACTTGATACTTACTAGCTGTGTGACCCTGGGCAAGTTACTTAACCCCAATTGCCCAAAAATTAAAAAAAAAGACAGAGGGAAAGGAAATGTATTGACATTATTGTCAGACGACATACTCAAAGAACAATAAGTAGAATGATGGAATTTGAGAACTGAAGGCCATTTCAAAGATAATCTGGCCTCACAATTTACAAAGTGATTTCTCCATAACAGCCCTGGAAGTTAGGGCAAACATTCTTTTCCCAGAGAGGCTCAGTAACAAGCCCAAAGCCTTATTGCTAGTTAAGAATCAGAGTCAGGATCTGAATCCAGTTACCTAACTCCATGTCCAGAAGTTCTTTTTACTGCATTATATTCATTATCAACAATGAAATAGAGTCTTTAAAAGGATACTTAGACATTTTCTTACCAATGCACAAGGAATATTTTTCTATTTTTTGGCTAGGCAATGGGGTTAAGTGGCTTGCCCAGGGTCACACAGCTAGTTAAGTGTTATGTGTCTGAGACCAGATTTGAACTCAGGTCCTCCTCAATCCAGGGCCAGTGCTCTCTCTGCTACACCATCTAGCTGCCCACAAGGAATATTTTTTAAAGCATGTATTATGAATGAGGTGAAAAGACTCCTGGTAATAACTGGAAGGGAATTTAGAGATCATTTATAAATGAGGAATAAAAAACAACAGAGATTTAATGACCTGCCCAAGACTTCAGATCCAGATGTTCTTGATATTCTCAACATTAAATTCATTCCCATTTAACAGATAATTGTTAAGTATCTACTGTGTGTTAGGTACTGTGATGGGAGCCAGGAATACAGAGATGAGAAACTAAAAGGTCAAGCTTCCATTGCATAAGATGAAGTTTTGGTTTTTTTTTTTCTAAAATGTTACCACTATAGAAAACACACAGGATGTTAGCCATGTCAGGGAAGAACAATTAACCGTCATTAATAAGCATCTTTGTGTATATGACTGCCAAGGTTATCATGTGTTTTCCTTTGATGCTCTGTCTTAAAGACAGCCAGTAATGGCCAGAGATAAATGATAATGTTTTTCAACAAACTCGAGTTTTTCTCTCACTCCAGAATTTCTTTAATTTCTTATATCACACAATCCATAGTAAAGATCAAGGCTCAGACAATACTTTTTTTTTTATGCTGACACCTGGATTTCATTTAAACTAAGCAAAGATTCTCCAAAAAATAAATGCATAAATAGAATATCAATTCATAATTTAGGGTTAGTTTGTTTTTCCCACCTAAATAATATTGAGAGGCCACACTATAAGAATGTACATATTTCTAGGATGTTTTAGTTTGATGTATTTTCTCAACATGACTCAGACCCGAATTTGTATGTGAATTCAGAAAGCTGTTCACATTTTCTTTATGCTTCCATTCTCTCCACTGCTCATGCCCCACATCAGACTTTCCCACCTTTTCTTTAGGCTTTCCCATCAAAAATTATCTTTGATGTTCAGCAAAAGGGAGAAAATAACCCCCTTTAACTACTACTTCTGCCTCTGTTGGTGGCAGAGTGAAAGAGAGAGGGAGGAAAACAACCCCAGAGGAAATTACTGTTATTTTAGTAGGCTAAATAAACAGTGACAATTTACTGACAGAGGGGCATTGTTTCTCCTTCCTGGCAGTATCCCCACCAAAGGACCTCATAGTGACTGAAGTGACAGAAGAGACTGTAAACCTGGCATGGGACAATGAAATGAGGGTCACAGAGTACCTCATCGTCTACACCCCCACAAACTCAGATGGCCTGGAAATGCAGTACCGTGTCCCTGGGGACCAGACTTCCACCATCATCCGTGAATTAGAGCCGGGAGTAGAATACTTCATCCAAGTTTTTGCTATCCTGGAGAATAAGAAAAGCATCCCTGTCAGTGCAAGGGTGGCTACTTGTGAGTAAATTAAAATGGACTTTTGCCACCCCCTTTTCTATAGTGATCACCAGCTTCTTTCATTCCAAAGCATATGTGTTAAGAGCTCTCTTAGCCATGGCACATGATGTCACAGGTTAAAATTCCAGTCCTTTTTGGGAAATATTGCAGGGAGGCTGTTGTCCTGCTTATGGCACACAGAAATGGCCTCCTGAAATACCCTTAGGGGCCTCCCTTTCATGGGATTCTATCAAAGCAGAGGCTATTTGGAAAACTTAGCCGATGGTGATATCCTGGGGATTCTGGGAAAGTAGTCCTTTGGAAATATTACTATCATATATTATTGCTATTATTATTCATAGTACTAGTTAGCAAAGTAGTGGCATAAGAGCTTTGGACAAACAATAAAAATAATAAAGGAGCAATGTAGTATAGTAGATAGAGGGCTGCTCAGAGTCAGAGAGAACTGGGTTCAAATCCCACTTCTGACACATACTGACACATACATAACCCTACTCCAGTCACTTTACCTCTCACTGCTTCCTAACATGCTAACTCTAAGTCTAGTCAAGTCATCAAGCATTTATTAAATGCCTCCCATGTTCCAAGCACTGGGCTAAGTACTGGAGATACAAAAAAAATAAATAAATAAATAAAAACACCACAGCAAAAAGCAGACCTTGCCTCAAGGAGCTTACAGTCTGATAAGGGAAACTTCATGGAACAACCATGTACGAACAAAATATATACTGGATGAAGTGAATATAGGCTGAAGATGAAGGCATGGACATTAAGGGGGAGTGAAAAGATGGCACCAATCCACAGTGGTACAGAGTCTCCTCACTGGGAGTTTCATATGCCAATGAAATCACAAGTCCAATCCCATCCTATTCCCAGTAATAAAATCAAGTTGTATTCATTAAGTTCTCAGTAGTCTACAAAGCACATTCACTTGCATTATTTCTTGATCTCAATAATCCTGAGGCAGAGAAGAATAGTATTAATACCCCCATGTAAAAAGTGAACTAACCCAAGCCAAGGACTAGAACTCAGGTCTTCTGATTCTGAATCCAGTGCTATTCCTACTAGATCACACTCTCTTGAAATGAAATGGTCTAATAAAGAAGAAAAAAAAAGTTATTCCCCCGCCTGATGAGCTATGGTTCAGATGCTGAAGCAAACCCAAAGTCAGCATCTAATTCAGAAGAGCAGATGAGGAATGGTAATAAAGGGAAGCATCCTTCACTGCCTCCCTAAAGTGAGCTGGTTGTGGAATCATTAATAACTAGCAGTGCTGTACTTCTTTAAGGATTAAAAGCACTTTTCTTATCCCAACCATGTGGAGTAGGTAGCCCTAAATATTTATTATCTCTATTTTCTAAATGAAGAAACTGAGGCTGACAGGAGAAGGGAGGGAAACATACAGTGAAGTTGCCCAGGATAGTTAGTAGCAGAGCTGGGTCTTAAACCTCTGTCTCATGACTCTGAGGTCAAGGCTTTGTCCACTCCACCATTCTGCTTCAAATCTCCATTCAGAGCCTCCCTCTCCTTAACTTTGACTATGGCAAGTTTTACATGATCAGTAACAAAGCCTAATGGATTTCTTGCCCCAATTGCCCTAGTGTAAGCACACAAGCACTGGCCTGATTTTGGAAACATCCAGATAGATGATTGTGTATTTTCATAAAGGAAATCCTCCTTGTTAACAATGATTCACTTTTCTTTTGCCTATTTCATTCTTGCTACATACAATGGAGCTCATTGACTGATAATTGGGCAATGTTAAAAAAAATTTTTAAAAGGAGGCTTTTGTGGTTTAAGTGTTTCTTTCAGACATTATGAATATATACTAAATGCAGTCACTGCTTTATCTGGAAAACTCTAAAGACAGGTATCTGCATGCTGTAGCTGGAAAGGGGAAAGCATTACAGCTTATCGCAACAGAATTAATAACCAAGCATCCCCCAGAGGTGTTGGGAGCGGTGATAGCACTCAGCTATGCTTGGGATGTTGGCAAAATCATAGATATGTATAAGCCTTCCCTGGTGCCTTTGAGCTTATCATTTCTCCAATCTTTAACTTTAATTTTATTTGTCTAAGGGTCATCACTTGCCTCTTTTCCCTCTTTCCAACAGATTTGCCTGCCCCAGAAGGTTTGAAATTCAAAGCTATCAAAGAAACATCAGTGGAAGTGGAGTGGGATCCTCTAGACATTGCTTTTGAAACCTGGGAAATTATCTTCCGCAACATGGTAAAAGAGCATGCATGGCCAGGAATGCACCTTCCCAGAGGTCTATAAAATATTCAGATAAAGAGACTTACTAATATTCAGTCGTACAACCAGAGAGCATTAGAGCTGAAAGGAATGTCAGAGCCTTGGTTCAAACTGGAAGGACCCTTAAAGCATTTGTTGTCAAACTCACCACCTCTAAGCCACAGGGGCTGGCAAAACTTCCAAGTGCAGCCAGAAACAGATTAGAACGTAATTGGGAAATGTATTACAAAATAAATAAAAATGCAATACAACATAGATAATGATAATTTGTGGTTTTCTAAGTCAATACACTGGGATCTGTTTCTATTTGGGTTTGCTAGCACTGCCTTAGGGTATAGGCTGCTGGAACTTTGACTGTAAAAACTAGAAAGGCTCTGAAAACTTAGAATGTCTGAGTTGGGTTGTCCTTTAGAGATTATCTAGTTAAATTTTCCTTATTTTGAAAGAGTAAAACTGGCATATTCAAATATTTTTTTTTAATTTAAGGAGAAGGATGCAGAAACTAACATCACATGTGTATTGTGAGGGCACTCTTTATTTTACTGTTAAAATAAATAAGAGAACTGAGTCCTCCTCTTATGTTGAATTTGGCTCTGTGGGACTGACTATAGGGCATAAAGAGAGGATAAACATATGGAAAGCATCACCACAGGGATAATGATATCTTGGCTCCACATAAATCCCAAAGGCCTGAATTACATGCCCTGCAAAGAAAAGAAGAAATGTGAAGGTTTTCAAAAGACAGTTACTCCCCAAATGTCTCATTTGAAGCATCCATCTCTTGGGAAAAGAAGGACACATATTTTTTGCCTAACTGGTGGATGAGAAACTTTTTCTTCAGAAGTGAGTGGTACATTCAAATGCAACTTTATGTTACTGCACTCATCACCGAGTTCTTTTTGGTTTTCAGAATAAAGATGATGGAGAAGAAATCACCAAAAGCTTGAGGAGGCCAGAAACAACTTACAGACAGACTGGCTTGGCTCCAGGACAGGAGTATGAGATATCTCTGCATATCGTGAAAAACAACACCCGTGGCCCTGGCCTGAAGAAAATAACAACCACACGTGAGTATTAGTCTTAGTACTGAGAATATCCTTCATATTAATTCCAGGAGATAGTAGGCACCATGTGCTAAGTAGGATCTATGAAATTATATGATCTCCATCACATTCTTTTGATGATTACAAGGCCTTATACAAGAAAGTTATGATAATAGGGCCCTGGAAATAGTTATGAGGCATATCGAAGGGGATAATAGGGATTCCAAGGGATAGACTTCTCAGGTGGGTCCTGGGCATCCCCCAAATACCTCATTGTAAAAATCACTTGTTTAGGGTATACTTCATAGGCCTAGTCACACAAACCTAGCTGAAGGACTTCTACAGATCCCTAAGTAAACTGTGGAGTGTCAGAGATAGAAGAGACCTTAGAGATCATCTCATCTAACCCCCTCATTGAAAGATGAGCCCAGAGAGGGGAAATGACTGGCCAAAGCTACACAGTTATTGGCACAACCAGAGGTAAAGTCCAGGTCTCTTAACACTCAGTTAAGTTCTCTTTTCAATTGAGTTGAAGTTCAGTCAAATTTAATGTTCATGGGTTTAAGTAGTGTTCATCTCTTCCACTATATAGAAATGCACATCTCATATTTTGTATAGAAATGAATCTGACAGTGGTGAACTAAGAAGTGATATAGGTATAGATATACATATATATATATATATATATATATATACATAATATATATATATATACACACACACACACATGCATACATACACACATGCACAAATATATATACACATGTTATATATAAAATATATTCATATATAACTAACACATGCATTCATGTTTATACAAATATTATATATACTATATATACATATATAGTGGATATGTATTGTTTAATTGAAGTCATCTTCTAGTGCCTCAAGATGTTTTGGTTTAGTCCAAGCTCTGGTAGGGTCCTACAAATTTGGAAAGTCTGGGCCCGGCAAATCTGGGCCCAGAAAAGGTCTATTGCTTGAGGACCATTAGAGCTAGGTCCAGAGAGGTTCTTCATCATAAAGGATCTGTGAGGGGATTTATTTTTTCAGCCTCAGCAACCAGACCATTTTCATAACAAGGGGATTAAGGCAGCTAGATGGCACTCTGGATAGAGTGCTGGACTTGTAGCTAGGATGATCTAAGTTCAAATCCTACATTGGATAATTACTAGCTTTCTGACTTTGGATAGGTTACTTGAGCTATATCAGCCTCCTCATTTGTAAAATAGAGATAATAATAGTACCTATCTCATAAAGTAATTGTGAGGATCAATTAAAAGAATATATTTGTAAACCTTAAAATGCTAAATAAATGTTAGCTAATATGTGTGTACATATGCACACACATACATATCTATCTATATTATACGCACATACAAACATGTTTTACTAGGATCTCATTCAGCACATCTTGTGCAGCTACTGACCTGAAAGAACCCTTGATCTAACATGTGAACTAACCACTAGTCTATTGAATCTCATTGACAGGGGGTAGCTGCAAAGGCTTGTACTGTTGTTGACTGATGACAAGAAAGAAAAGCTTCTATCTGATATCACCCCATTTGGCTTAGCTCAAGGCAAATCAATAGGCATGTGCTCTTAATAATCAAGGGTTTTCTCCTCCTTTCTGGCAATATCTGCGTGTGGTAGGTAAAAGACAGGTACTAACAAGAGAAATCATTAGGCCACAAAAGATATAGGCTGAGATCATCCGAATACTTGCCCAGCTCCAGGGAAGTTTCCCTGACAATATGAATGATGTAATTTCAGGGAACCCTATACCTTTCTCAGCCTAAATTTGGGAAATGTATACATTTCAGTTTTTAAGTCAACCTCCTTCTCACCGTGTAACAATGAATCCCCTACCCTCAATGGCTCTGTAGGTAGTTTTCTAGACTGGGCTTGCTCTACTAAGTTCTAACCCATTTTATAAACTGTGGGGCTCAGGGGTCACCTCTGCTTTACCTTCTTATCTCACCCACAGTATTCTTGCAAATATTATGAACTTTGACTAATAAGGTTACAGATTTAGAGTTAGAAGCAGTGAATGCTGGTAAATTTTTAGCAACCAGCTCTCTGAAAAAAAAAGTACACAGGATATTTTAAATGTGGTCTGCATTATTACCATTTTCTCTGTCACTTTCTTGAATCTAGACAACAAACAAAATGATGAAGCAAGCTGTGGTATATAGTATTTGCCAATTTCTGAGGCTTAAATACTTAACACTGAAAATTTGACAATCAGCTCTTAAGAGCCAAGTAGGAGATGGCTCCAGCACAGCCCTGGCTGGAAGGGACCTTAAAGATTTGACCCTCTCGTTTCACATATTTAAATAAATTTGATTTGCACAAGCTCACACAGGTAGCAAGAAGTAAAGACAGGATTAGAACCCAGATTTTCTGATTCCAAATCCAGCACTGTTCCCACAAATCTTAAGAATAAAAAAGGATTCTTAAAAAGTCAAATTATTGACAGCTGACATTTTCTTAAACTTTACCATTATCTGTACTTAATAGTGAAGCAACTGAGGCTCACAAAGGGGAAGTGGCTTGCTCACAGTAACCCAAATAGAATTTCAAAATAAGACATGATGATTCTCTAACTGGTTTTCAATTGAATCTTACAATGTCTTTTAAGTCATCTTCAATTCTAAATTGTGCCTATCTGAACACACCTAAACTTTAGAAAACAGAATATGTCTTTCATCCCAATCAGCTAGTTTCTTTTCTTCTCATTCTGTCTCCAATTTCATATCCTGAACATCTGTTTCCAACCACTATATAATGAATATTTTGCTTATAAATGAAGCCATTTCTTTGAGAGTCATCGGGTTACAGTAGTAAAGGAATGCACCATGTTTATTTGAGTTTCCCAGATCAGAGATAGTCAATGATAGCCATTATGGTGAGCTGGCCACTAGAGAAAATGCAATCCACTGTCTCCAAGCCTCCTTCTAGACCATCGCTAGAATCCCAGCCTTTCTACTTAATACTTGTATGACCTTGGACAAATCAGTTAACTTCTCTAAGCTTTAGTCTCCACACATGTAAAATGAATTGATTGAGCTAAATGATCTCTAATGTCTATTCCAAAACTAAATGTGTACTCCTCAAATATTCAAATAAATGTGTGATCTCATCAATTCTAGACTTTCCCCAGCAATGCGGATCATAACCCATTTTTCTCTATGCCTGCAAGCTAGTAAGTGTCTGAGGCCAGATTTAAATTTAGATCTTCCTGATTCTAGGCCCAGCACTCTATCCACCATGCCATCAGCTGCTCTGGCTGTCTCCTTGTTATCCATGACTAGGTCATTTATTTTTTCTTTTTATTATACAATTCCTTAATGACAGCTTATGCTTCTGTTCTTCAAAGTTCTTCACTGATCTTATGTTGCATCCTGGCATATAGTCATCATAGCTCTCTCTATCATTCTCTCACTGTTAGCTCTTTAGAGGCAATTATATTGCTGTTTTATAGAAGCTTAGGTTTTTTTTTAATGAACTTTTTGCTTCCATGGGAAATTTAGAGTGAGTAAAAGAGCTTTGCCTCTTCCTTAAAGCAAAGCCATCCATTACCCTCCTCCTGTTTAGCACTGGACCCGACTTGTTGTCCATATATACTGTCTGTCTCAGATTTACATACTGTTGGATAGGCTCTATAGGGTCTCCATCCAACTGTATGTTGAAATCTTAGAAACAGACATTCTTCATCCACTTGGCTAGACTACTTTGAGGGATTATAGACCTCTTCCAGGAAGCTCAGCAGTATCCGGGGTTTGATGCCTTAAGCACAATGTCATCCATAAATTCAGAAAATTTCACCATCTGCAAGGAATCCCTCTTTGACCTGAACTCCAAGTTCCATCTCCTCCACCCCAGTAACAAATCCCTTTGACAAGCCTACATTTGGCTTGCATGATGTTTATTATCAAGAGAGTTATTGAACAGGGTTATTTCTATTGTTATATCATCTAAGTAATCTTGAATGATCTTGATGTATAGATGGGAAACAACCCTGTAGAAGGGCCAAGAAGATGGTGTTTTATTCTACCAAATCATAAATATGTATGTGTGTGTGTGTGTGTGTGTGTGTGTGTGTGTGTAATCAACAAGCAATAAGCACAACATGATTGTAAAGTCTACGTTTTTCAGTTAATTGTGAAATAGTAAAGATATAGTCTATCATTTGCAAAAAAACAAAACAAAACAAAACAAACAAAAAAACCCAACTGTTTGTTCCCTACTAATACTCTCATCTAAGATGCCTTTGATTCATGTAGAGATGATTTTCATAAAGATTTTGTATAGATAGTCAATAGGCATATTGGTAGATAAGTACTAATGTTCTTTCTGTCATTTTTTTAGTATTACTAAGGTCCAATTTTTTTAGAGTCTTTAGTATCTTCCTTCCTTCATATTCATATACTGATCCCTCAGCATCATCACAATTGTATTATCTCCAGAATTAATCTTCTTTTTGTATATTTGGTCCAATACAGCTGCTTTTCCCATCTTGGTTCTCTGTATTGCCATTTCTACTTCCTCCAGAACAAACTGTTAAGTTAGAGTCCAAATATAGAGATCCCATTGTACTTACTAGAATAAACAGTTTGTTACAATGTTTGTTTTTTCAAATCTTTTCCATTATTTTTCTCTTTGTGGTCCTCCTCCCATTTTTATCTTTGAATATTCACTGGATGACTTCACTTAATTGGATGTCTTGCCAAGCTTTCTTTAAACTGGTTTTACCTTCCACCATTTCTACATTATCAGGTGATACTGATCATAATCATCCTTTTTTTCTTCTTCATAAGATTTTAAAAATTAGTTTATATTCTAACTCCATTTTGCCTTTGGCTATCATCTCTTTGCTTGGAAAGTTAGTCAAATGTTTGCTGACTAAAGTGTTTTCTGGGCTCGTTTGGTGTTCTTGCAGCAATTGATTTACATTGGTTAAACTTCTGGATAAAATTATTATAGTAAGTTTTATATTATGCCTGTTGTCCATTTCTAATTTATGAGTTTTAATTACTTGCTTAAATAGCCCAAGGTTAAATTATTTCAACTCTATGCAATATATTTTCATCTAACTATTCTTTATTCTTGTTTTTACCTACTCTGATCTTAATTCTAATGAGGTTGTGCATAGATAGCTGACTCAGAGATAAGACCCACATCAATAACAAGTCTTTTCCTGTCTGTTAAAATATAACAGCCTATTTAATTCTTTATGGTGTTTGTTTTGTGTGTGTGTGTGTGTGTGTGTGTGTGTGTGTGTGTGTGCTTACATATCCAGTGCCTACAAATTCTTTTTGTTTTGTTTCTTTGCTTTTTTTTTTCACCAATGAAAATGTTTGTGATAAAGAAATGTGAACCTTTTGTATAAGCTTTTGGCCTTTTTTCATTTCTTCTTCCTAAACCATGCTTTCATATATATATATATATATATTACTCCCTACTTTCACTTATTTCCTCCATTGTGATGAAGGCACCTAGTATGAGAATTTACATTGCTTTAGATTTTGTCAAGTTCTTCTCAGAATTTCTTTGCCATTTTATCCTCACAGCTAATGTTGATGCTTAAGTTGAATTTTCTGATGGTCTTTTTGAAAATATTTATCATTACTATTATAATATATGATGCCTAAGTTTTCCATTAAATAATGCCTCTCATTACTTTTGGCAATACAATAAGCCCTGCTCCATGAACTTCTTCTTCTTTTGTTTTTTTTTTGCCTCTCCAAGGAGCACCCAGGAACCATCTTTTCATTTTGCTTCAACTTTGTCTATTCTTCTGGTTTTGTTTATAGTAAGGACAGCTAGGTGGCACAGTGGACAGAGCATGGGGTCTGGAGTCAGAAAGAACTTGGTTCAAATCCAGCCTCAGGCACTTATAGCTGTATGACCCTAGGCCAGTCACTTAACCCTGTGTGCCTCAGTTTACACATCTGCAAAATAAACTGGAGAAGGAAATGGCAAACTACTCCAATTTTTAGCGAAGAAAATCCCAAATGGGGTCACAAAGAGATGGACACAATGCAAATTACTAAACAATAAAAATGTCGAGAGTGCTAATTCACCTACTCCAGCAGGGTGCCCAGTGTTGGACCCTGGACAAGGATCTCACACAACCACAGCAGGGTACTAACAGCCAAATTACTGTTTATTAAAGGTCTAAAAACTATGTGATTCTTAATAGCTTTATCCCCTTTGGTACCATTCTGTCACCAATCACTGCAGAAGTGGATGGTGGGTGCTGCATTGGATGGAGGGTCATTTTGTATTTTTCTTCATTTCATCTATTACCATACCCTCCCCTCCTCCAAATACCAGTTAAAAACCTATTGTTAATGCACCTCTCCATATGTACTAGGATAGTCCTTGGAAGAGAGCCTCAATATGTTACCAGGGCCTTACCTGGACCCTTTCCAACATGGTAAAACTACTGCAGGTTATTCTGTGTTGGCATTGGCTTCAACAACCAAAGGTTGCTGCCCCTCCATGATGAGGCATCAAAGTAGGATTTTGTGCAAGATTTAATGATTTAAAAAATATGTATGTATACATAAATTATAATGTCCTTCTCTAGACAGCTAAATTGTTTCATGGCTTCAAATGCCCTGTCTCTACACTGCTGCTAATCCCTGGATGTTGATTACCTTTATACATATTTCCGTCTGTGTCTTCAGGTCTGGATGCTCCTAGCCAGATAGATGTAAAAGATGTCACAGACACTACTGCTCTATCAGCTGGTCTAAGCCCTTAGCTGAAATCGATGGCATCGAACTCTCATATGGTATCAAAGATGTTCCAGGTGACAGAACAACTATTGATCTCACTCATGATGACAACCAGTACTCCATTGGAAACCTGAAACCTGATACAGAATATGAGGTGTCCCTTATCTCTCGAAGAGGAGATATGTCAAGCAACCCAGCCAAAGAAACTTTTGTAACAGGTAACTAAAGTCACTCACAACAATAGCAGATTGGACCATTGACCTTAGTTTCTACCAGCAAAAACTAAATTATCTTCTTACCCTAAAATAAAATGAAAAGGCTAAATTGTAAATTCCATGAAGGCAGTGCCCATGTTTTCTCTGAATCTTGTGTCCATCACAGCACTAAATATGGTAGGAGCCCAAAAAATGTATGTTGAGTTGGATTTTACCTTCTTAGATGTAACATTTTTAATAACAAAATTCCTTCCCTTTCCCAGGTCTGGATGCCCCTCGGAATCTAAAACGCATCTCCCAGACTGACAATAGCATTACCTTAGAATGGAAGAATGGCAAAGCTAACATCGACAATTATCGGATCAAGTTTGCCCCCATTTCTGGAGGAGATCATGCAGAGGTCGAGGTGCCCAAGAGCAAACAGGCCACGACCAAAACCACACTCACAGGTGAGAGCAACTTCCTGGAAGAGGCTCTACCTCTAGGAAGAACAACTTGGCAATGTGATGGAGTATGTTTGCATGCTGCTTTATTCCTCAGCATTTGGTAGAGAAATAGGTGGCTCTGATTACTTGAGGTTTAAGCACTCAAACTATCAAAGAGTTCCCAAAGGTCAACTGGGGGGCTGGTTTCCCTATAAATCACAATAAATATTGCTATTTTTTAAAAAAAATCACCTTTGTTACCCAACATATCTAACTTTCCCCAATAACTCTGTGGCCTATCCCTCAAAACGAAGAATTGTAGAAGGGGGGGGGCACAATTAATCAAAAATCAAGGACATAGTCCCTTACCTTTGTATACAAAGCAGGGGTCCATTCTCATCTCTCTTCTGCAGAGCCCAGCATAGTCACAGCATTCAGTTTTGATTTTTATTTTCTCCATTTGCATTGTCATAGTCACTGGGTATATTGTTTTGCTGGTTCTGCTAACTTTACTCTGTATTAGTTCATATAAGTCTTCTGATGTTTTTCTCTGTTCTCCATATTCATCATTTCTTACCACATAGTACCATCCCATCCCATTAATGTAGCACATTTTGCTTAGGAGATGGTATTTACTTTGTAAAACAGAATTTAAGGCATTTCTTAATTATCACAGATGTTGGGAAATGGCTAAATCTCCCAGGACAAACAATCTCCAGGATCTGTGATTACCCCAATGAAGGTGTCCTCTCCCCAGGTGCAGATCACATGCTTTCCATGCTTAGCATATAATTTGCAGTCAGAAAAAGAAACGCATCACCTGGTGGGCAAGCCTCTGTTGAGGACACCAGAGCAAGGATGGTCCTTCTAGAGTAGGCTCACAGCCTGTCACTGCACCCAGATGCAAAGCGTTTCCAGCTTAGTGTGGTCCTGTTTAAAGGACATTTAAATGACTTCTCTGAAGTAGAGAATATGGAGTTCAAATCTCACCTGTCAAAGACTACCTCCAGGATCTTGGGCAAGTCATATAATCACCCTACGCCTCAGTTTCCTCATCTACAAAGGTGAGGATTAGACTAGGAGGTCTCTGAGGTCCCTTTCATCAACCATCAATTCCTGTCTGTGCCACTATGAGCCCTGCAAATAACACTTCATTGACTCAGGGCTTGCTCAGGACTGCTTGAATTACCTTCTGAATGCTTGCCCTAACCTCAAGCTGATTTGTGACTCTCTCCTTTCTCTCTCAGGTCTGAGGCCTGGAACTGAATATGGCATTGGAGTATCAGCGGTGAAGGATGATAAAGAAAGCAATCCCGCTACCATCAATGCTGCCACAGGTAAGGAGGGGTGGTGACAACCCATACATATTTCTATAGCCCTTTAGGGTTTGGTAAGTACATTCCTCCAAACCCTCTGTGATGCAAGTTATTGCCTATGGTTAATGCAGGTATTATTATCTCTAATTTATGAGTGTGAGTAGATATCCCCAGGGGGGTAAAAAGTTTTTCCTAAGGCCTGTCAGGACTCAGACCCAAATCTTGTAACTGCAGGTCCAGCACTCCTCGTCTGTAGATACACATTCCATCCCCTCCAAATCTTAGTAATTTTTTTTTAATTTACTATTCATCCCTGCCCTCCACCAAAATAAATCAGGTGGTAGCTAGCCCTCTGCTCCACCCTTAGCTAAGAGGGCCCCTGGACAGCAGAGAGAGCCTCTCCTGAGGCCTGTTCTTAGAAACTGTCCAATTTGGGAGGATAGGCCCAAGCTTGTCTCCATTAGCAAAGCCTTTGAGTGCATAGGATCACCTTAACACCCCAAGGAGACATCAAAATAAAATTTTAGTGGAGGTCTATTTCCACTATGATATGATGACATGATAGTCACATTTATATTCTTTCTTTTTATTTTTTTAAATGACAATCTTTCCCTCAGTAGATTATTGTTTGACTCTTTAAGACAAGTAACTTTGTTTCCTTGTTTTGTTTTGTTTTCCCTCTGAATCTTTCATCTGAATAAGACAGTTCCTTTTCCACTAGAATGTAAGCTCATTGCAAGTAGGGATTGTTTTCATTTTTTGTGCTTGTATGCCCAGCACCTAACACAAAGACTAGAGCATAGCAGACATTTAAGAAATGTCAGCATGGTGCTTAGCACTTAGTAGGAACTTAAGAACCTCCAGTTTCTAGCATATAGTAAGCACTTAACAAATGGCTGCTCAGTGCCTTACACCTAGTATGTACTTAATAAATGTTTTGGGCCAGCTAGGTGGCACAATAGGTAGAGTGCTAGGCCTGAAGTAAGGAAGACTCATCTTGTTAAGTTCAAATCTGGCCTTAGACACGTAGTAACTGTGTGACCCTGGGCAAGTCACTTAACCCCATTTGCCTCAGTTCCTTTTTTGTAAAATGAGCTGAAGAAGGAAATGGCAAACCACTCTAGTATCTTTGCCAAGAAAACCCAAATGGGGTCATGAAGAGTCAGATATGACTGAAAAACAAACACATGTTTTGGGATTAATTGATTGATTGATTCTCCTATTTCCCTACCAGCTTAAGTACTTCTATCTAGAGAATACTGGGAGGAATAACCGATGGATGGTATGGCAAATAGATTCAATCCAAAGCAGCTTCTCAATAACAGAAGGTTTGATTAGTGCTCTTACATCTCTCCTACAGATATGGATGCCCCGAAGGACCTTCAGATTTCAGAGCCTACAGAAACCACCTTGCCCCTGCTCTGGAAACGACCTCTAGCCAAGTTTGACCGCTACCGCCTGACATACAGCTCTTCTACAGGACAGCAGAAGGAAGTCCAGTTACCAGCAGACACCACTTCTTATGTTGTCAGAGGTCTGGATCCTGGCACTGAGTATGCCATCCACCTCGTGGTTGAGAAAGGACGGCACAAGAGCAAACCAGCCCGTGTGAAAGGTTCAACGGGTGAGTCATGGCAAGGTTCTGTGTAAGCTCTTCAATTCACACAAATTCTCTCCCATCTCCAAGAGCCTGAGGATTTTCAATTTTATTAAGAGGATTTGAAAAGTTCTTTCTTCTCCATTATACAAACTATACTGAGAGCAAATTAGTCATATTCCATACCCTTAACCTTATTTTTTTTCTTTCCTTTGGTATCAATGGCTTTTTAAATGAACCACTTTACATTAATTATTGCTTTCTCAGGAAATATACTACCTCATATTATATTTTTAATGTGTCATTTTCAAAAGTTTCTAATGATTCCTCATTTTTCTTTCCTCTCCCAAGCAGTCATATATTAATTGCTTTTTAAAATTCTCTTTCTCTCTCTTTTTAAGGAGGCCCAAGAGGTTGGTGGTAATCCTCTGGATATCTTTTTTCCTGCCTCTGTTCTCATTGCAGATTCCTTTCTTCTCTCCAAGATCATCATAACAGAGATGTATATGGTCCTAAGCCTTCTGTAACTGCCTTTTACTTTTAATCCCTCCCTCAATGGTTAAAAAGATGAGGCCAGTTTTTTTCTAGGTTAGTCATTTCAAAACCACATTACTCCCTGCTATTGCTGACACATTTCACCAGTAATGACAAAAATGTTGAAGCATATTAAATTATAAAAACCAGAGACTAGTGATTTCTATATGGACAATGCAAATGTTCCTCCCAAATTAGAATATACCATTGTCTTCAAAGTTTTAATGATACTAGGTTTTCATTTTTAATGTAATCCAGGTTAGGCTTATTGAGGTCCTACTGTGCATTTAATGACAGACTAAAGGCTGTGGCAGAAGGGGTGTGTTATAGTACCTGGTGTAAAATAGGTGATCATTTAGTTATTTGGTCCCTGGACTTTCAACTTATAGTCCCATTGAGGCAGCAAGACAAGCACACAACACTTATCATGAATGAGTACAACATAAGACAGTGCATTGCAAAAGGCAAAATACTTGGTATAAATAAGGCTAAGGAAAGTTAAAAAAAAGAAAGCATGGTATTGTAGAAGGGGCACTAGATTTGGCGTTGGAAGACCTGGATTCAAAGTTAAGCTCTGCTGTTTAGTACCTCTATGACTTTAAGCAAGTCCTTTCTGCCTGTCTGTTCCACAGTTCCTTCATCTCCAGAATGAGGGAGAGGGAAGGCAGCTATACTGAGATAATCTCTGAGGTCCCTTCCTGCTCTGTGTTCTCTTATCCTGTGATCCAATAGAAGAAAATCAGTGTAGATGAATGAAATAAGAGAAGGCTCCTTGTAAACGAAGCAACTTGAGGGTATTCTTAAAGGATGGAGAAGGTTTGAATTACCAGAAAGCAGGGGATAGGAAGGTGGCTAGATCCAAAGGAGCCTGCTGACAGATTTGTGTGAATTAGACAGGAAATGTGTCGGCTTTTAGCATTGCTGGGCTAGCATCCCACTTACTTATCTAGGGAGCAATATCCGGAATTGCTTTCTAAGTATAGTTTGGCCTGTGGGAGCTTCAAGACCTTGTTCCAGGGTCATTTTTAAGTTAAAAAAGATAATAAAGGGGAGACAGTTTAGTGTAATGGAGTAAGCATAGGCTGTGGAGGCTGAGGACTTGGGTCCATGTTGCAGCCCTACCTTGGTGCTACCTTGATGACCAGGGCTACATTCCTTTACCTCCTCTGGTACTCAGTCTCCTCATTCTTATTGGCTTTGGAATCAGAGGACTTGGGTTCAAAACTCTGAGGCTTACTACCCACATGATCTTAGATAAATTGCTCACCTTCCCTGGGCCTCAGTTTCTTCATCTCTAAAGAATAATAATAATGACTGATGCTGATAAAGTGCTTAAAATCTGAAAAGTATTTTCTATATATAATTTCAGTTGAACTAGATGGCCTCTGAGGTCCCTTCTAGCTCTAAATCTTTGATCCTATAAATCAATAGTCTCAAAAGTCCCTTTCAGACTAGGGAACAATCTTAATATAGTAGAGATTGAAAGACTTAAACTCAGAGACACTAAGCCTTATTTGAAATAGGGAGAACCCCAAAATTAGCTAAACACACATAGAACCACGTACACACACACACACACACACACACACACATCCATCCTCATATCTCCATTCTTATTTTCCTCTCTTATTTTAACAACTGCTGTGTGTGAGAGAGAGAGAGAGAGAGACAGTGAGAGAGAAACAGAAGTGGGAAGAGAAAGGAAGAAGGGTACAGAGGGAAAGAGGGTGATAGAATGCATGTCTCTGTAGGCCCAGAATTAAACATAACACAGCTTGTTGTTTTAACTGGTTCCTTCCTCCCTTTCCAGCCTTCTTACTCCCCTTACTTCTTTCTTACTCCAATCTGCCTTACTCTCCTCCACAGACTCGGAGTCAGCAACACTGGCCTCCTTAACTGTTCCTCTCACAAGACGTCTTCCAACTCTGAGCGTCTTCCCTGGCTGTCTGTCATGCCTGGAACACTCTCCCTCCTCATCTCTGTCTCCTAGATTTCCTGGCTTCCTTCTAGTCTCAGCTGAAAGTCCACCTTCTACAAGAACCCTTTCCCTGTTCTGGGCTTTTTTTTTTTTTGGTTGGGTGGTTTTTGTTTTTTTATTTGCCTATCCCCACTCCCCCAGTAGACATAAACTTCTTGAGAGCAGGGATTGTTTTATGCCTTTCTTTGTATCATCAGTACTTAGCACAGTGCCTAGAACTTAGCAGACATTTAATAAATGCTGACTGACTGTCTTTGCAAAAATAGTAAGCCCCATCAGCTCTCCATCCTCGTTGTAGAAGACCCTAGACCTCAGCAGAGCCAGGAGAAGAGGCTTGTTGAATAGGAACACAAGATGGATGCCTAAAGTTACTCTCTATTCATTTCTTACTGGCACTCTTACTTTTAGCCAGCTTTTTAAAATCCTGAAGGCACTATTTTAATATAGTACTTTCATTCACATAGTAACTCATCATTATTTGTTTAAAAGGAATCATGTCTATTTTGATATATTAATTAATCATCCTTCAGGGCAGAAGGAAAGTTCAAGTCCTTTTCACATCCCGAATGCTCCTTCCTGACTGTAATTTTTCGGTGACTTGGCCTCTTAAACTCAGGCTTGCTATAACAGATTGCTTTCCATTATTTAGAGTATGGTAGAAGTTTTGGCTAAGATCCTTTTCTACTACACTGTTTCTCCTTCCCTTTCTAAGCACACTGTTAAGGATTTGGGCTGTGATTTTGCTGATCAATGAACCTGACTAAAAGAGTGAAAAGAAAAAATAATAATCCACAGCATCTATTGTTTCCCTTTGGAAACCTATTAAAAAGCTGATTTAGTTTTCTATTAAGTGTGAATGATGGAAACCTCGAGATAACTCCAAATTCCATTTTAATCAATAGTTCCAACCCCATTTCCTCCCAGGCCTTTTAGCAGACTTGCTGAAAAGGAGACAAGGTGTCTGTACTGATCTGAGCCTCTCATCACCCTGCTGGTAGGCTTAAGGTGTTCAGAGGAATGGGCATGAGATGGGCAGAAATCAATGGACATTTCTTGAACACAGGCAAGGTGCTTTGGCAGATACAAAAGTAGAAGACCATATGTTCCCTGGCCTATAAAAGCTTACAGGAGGATGAAGGTGAAAGAATGAGAAGAGTGGGGAGAAATAAAATAAGTCAAGAGAATGAAAAAGAAAATGAGGGAAAAAAGCAAAAGATGAGAAAAGATAAAGATAGTATAGAATACTCAGAAAGTGTGAGACTTTGCAGTCCAGAGAGACCTAAGCTCTCTTCTCACCTTCACTTCCTTCCACATGAATATGTGACCTTGGGCAAAATATGTTATCTCACTGAACCCAAGTTTCCTCAGCTGTAAAATGGAACAATAATATCAGTATTATCTTCTTAGGATTGTTGTGAGACTCAGATGCGGGGAGAAGGAGTATGTGTAAAGTGTTTTGAAAGCCTTTAAGCTCCATATAAAGGTTTATGATGATGATGATGATGATGATGATGATGATGATGATGATGCAGGAAAAGAGAAAATAGCAAAAGATTTTGATATTTTACCCAGAAAAGTAAATAATCAGTAGTTGAATATAAATACCTTGACAGTAGAATTGTTTCTCCTGATTTCAGCGTTCTGGGGTAGCAGGTTTCTAAACTGAGAAATAACACACCTGTCCATGTAACTGTGAATTGCTTTATTAATTTGATGTAATGATTACATCAAGACAGTCTGGTCTGGGTATAATCCATGAACTGTAAAACCAATAGTGAACTGACACTCTGACAAGGAAGCATGTGTCAGAGGACCTACCCTACCTAGGCATGCCTGATCAATTTCAATTTAGCAAGCATTCAGTAAGAGCCTACTATGTGCTAGGCACTATGCTAGGTGCTAGGAATGCAAGGGCAATGACAAAATGGTCCCTGTCCTCAAGGGACTAACAAAATAACCTGTGCACTGGGAAGTCAATATAAATTGTAGACAAAGCAAATGCGAAGTAAATTAGGGAAATGGAGTTTGTTGCCGCTGCTCCATCATGTCCATTTCTCCATGATCCCATTTGGGGTTTTCTTGGCAAAGATACTGGAGCGGTTTGCCATTTCCTTCTCCAGCTCATTTTACAGATGAGGAACTGAGACAGGGGTTAATTGACTTGCCCAGGGTGACATAGCTAGGAAGTGTCTGAGGCCAGATTTGAACTCAGAAAGAGGAGTCTTCATGATTCTAAGCCCAGTGATCTATCCACTGCATCACCTAGGGAAACAGAGTGGGAAACAATGAAAACTACAGGAGATCATAAAAGGCCTCATGTTAGAAAGAGCCCTGGAACTGAGCTTTGAAGTGACCTAGGAATTTCTGTAGGCCAGAGGCAACAAGAGAGAGGGCAACCCAAGCAGGAAGGACAGCCTGTGCCCACACAGAACGTGCCCTCTCAAGGTCAAGTTGTCCATGCACCCTGTCCCCCTACCATGTCTTTGCTGTCAAAATTACTCTTAACTACCTTAAAAGATAGGGAAGGACAATATTTATTTCTGAATATGCCTAAAACAGCTCACAATAGAAACCAACACAACTAATCCGTCCACTAACAATGGAGGAGTTTAAGGTGGCAGGTCATACCCAGAGCTCAAGTATGTTCCTTAGCCAGGAATTTTTCACATTCTGGAGTCTTCTCTGACAAGCATAATATCAACCTTGCTGGAGATAGTAGTAATGGATGATATCTGCAAATAAAGCAGGAGACAGAGTAGAAACACTGTGTCAGCATCCACCCTTTAGATACATGGTTCTGCCATGACATCCCAGCAATTTTTATGGGCACTGCAATGGGTTGCCTCCATTACCAAAACAGAAAGTCAGTCATGACTTGACATGAAGTACCTACTATGTGCTAGGCATTGTTCTAAGCACACTAGAGATACAAAGAAAAGCTTTCACAGAACTCATTCTGGTGGGGGGAGACAACATGAAACATCAATGTACAAACAAGCTATAGATGGGATAAATTGGAAATGACCTCAGAGGGAAAGCATTAGAATTAAGGGGAATCAGGAAAGATTTCTTGTAGAAGATTTAATTTTAGCTGAGATTTTGGAGGAAATCTAAGGAAGCCAAGACAAATAGGTGAGGAGGGAGAGAATTCTGGATGTGGGGATCTGTCAATTATGATCATGCCTAAAGGAGGGAAATGAGTGTTTTGTTCTAAGAACAGCACAGAGGCCAGTATCACTGGATAGCAGGGATATAAAACCTAAGATAACTGGAAAGGTAGAGGAGTCAGGGTTAGGTTATAAAGGACTTTGAATGCCAAAGGATTTTGTATTTATTTTATCCTACAGGTGATGGGGAGCTACTGGAGTCTATTAAGTGGGGGTGTCTTTTTTGCCTGTACCGAGATTAAAGGATGCCCAACTGGTACAGACCACCAAAACTATTCCGTTCTGTTATTCCTCTGACCCTTTTTTGGGGCTGGGTCAAATAGTAGGGGAGGACAACAGACTGAAGTTCTTCTTCCTCCCAGTTCATTTTCTCAGTGCCTCCCTCTGCCCCCCCAGAGTCTCATAAGAGAAAGAAGTCAAGGTGGTCTAATCTACCCTCCGAATTTTAGTAGGCCTTATGAATTCTCAAGAGCTCTCCCTCTTGCTGTATACTATTATTGTCCGCTGAAAGTGATCCTTTTACAAGATCATAACATGATAGGGTCATAGAGTTGGATCTGGGAGGGACTTCAGAAGCTTTCTAGTACAACCCTCTAATTTTATAGATGAGGAAACCAGGGTAACAGAGAGATTAAATGACTTACCAAGAGTCACACAGGTAATAAGTGTCTGAGGTGGATTATGAACTCAGATCTAAGTTTTCTTTCTTTCTATTTATTTTTGATTGACTTATTTATTTATGATGGACTGCTATGATTTTCTTTCTTTAAAAAGTTTATTGATATCCTTTGTTTTTAACATCACCTTTATTCCTCCTATGTCTCTCCCCCTTTCCCATTCAGAGAACCATTCCTTATAACAAAAAAATAAAAAAGAAAGAAAAAGGAGGAGGAAACTAGTTCCGTAAAATTAGCCAACACATTAATCAAGTCTTACAGTGTAGGTGGTGTTCCACCCCAACCTCTTCATAGAAGTGAAGGAGGTGCATTGGTACATTCCCATATCTCTTCTTCAGAAGCAACTTTGGGAATTTCCATTCCCTAGCATCAGTTTTCCTTTTGTAGATTTTGATGTTGTGCTTTCCATTTATGTTGTTAAACTCATTGTGTATGTTGTTTTCCTGGTCCTATTTCTTATACTTTGCCTCATTTCCTACAGGTGTTTTCCATGTCCCCCTGTGTTTTTCAAATTCTTCACTCCTCACAGTGCAGGGATACTATCCTTTCTTTCTTTAGCTGAGAGAATGCTAGTTCTTCTCAGCTAGCCAGCCATTGGTGAGGGAAGAGAAGTTAAAGTCAGTTCTCACAATTAAGGGAGAGTTCTTAAGAATGGTTCTATTAAGACTATAGATTCCCTAAAGGGCAAATGTAGCATTATAGAACTTAGACATCTCACCCCAACCCATATTGCCCATAAAGTAATACAAAACTGTAGAAAAACCTTTCAGGAAAGTCCCCAAGAAAGGCCCTTTTCATTGAGAAATGCCAAGCAGTCCATTGTTAAAGAACCATACAACACAATAGAAACATTTTGACCAGAGGGTAGGAAGCACACAGATATGTGATTCATGACTGGAATGTTGATACCCTAGACATGTTTGTCTTTCCCCCATCCAGGATATTATCTGTTGCTCATTATCACTGGGCTGAACATCACTCCGTTAGTTACCTCAATGTTATCTGCCTTTTTGCTTAAATTAACCATCTTGCCATCTCTCCCTTTCTGTAGTACTTCTTCTTAGTTTTTTTAATTATTCATCTGATTTTACTATAGTTTTATTTACTTTTCTATACCTTTCACCCTTTCCTCTGCCATTTGCTCTGTAGGTCTTTCCAGCACCTCATCCTACTTGCTTATACCTCCTCAACCATCACTGCTATGTAATGGAGTTCTTCAGGCTGGTACATGATGAGTTACATAACCATTTTTTATTGTTCTGAAAGGCCAATGATAGGGTGGCTTCCAAACCATTAAGTCATTGCCAAGCAAAAATTGCCTACTTCTGAGAAGGCTCAGAATAATAGACAGGCACAAGAAACAGATAAATTCCAGTTCTCACTAACACTAAATGACTTTTTATATTTATACCAATCTTTGTCTTATTGGATTATATGCTTCTTGTTTTTCTATTTGTTTTGAAAATGGCAAGGATTCTGCTGTTATATAAAACCATAGGATTTAAAGTGGGAAAAAGGAACCTGAAAATCAAATAGTCTGATATCCTTATTTTACAAATCAGGTTTCTTTGGGATTTCTATCTGGAGTTCCTTTTGAGATAATCTATGTGGCAAAAAATATAAGTCTCCGTTTTTTGGTGTTAAGGGGAATAGAATTTAAACCTAAACTTACACAGTGTTCTTACACAGGTAATATAACTAATAGGTTTAATTCTCTCTGTGGTTTTGCCTCTATTTCTTTGTCTTTCTGTCTCAGTTTCTTTGTTGTTATGTACCTGTCTGTTGGCCTTTCTCTGTTTCTTTCTGTTTATTTTACTCTCTCTCTCTCTATTTGCCTCTGTCTCTGTCTCTCTCTCTGTTTACGTTTCTATCTTTCCATCTATCTCTTAGTCTTTCTCAAGGTCTCTCTCTGCTTCCTATTGATTTCTATATGAAAAGAGAAGTTCACAAGTTTTAAGGAAATCATGTTACTATCATTAAGAGTTATTGAACAGCAAACATTGTTTGAGTCACAACGGCAAACCACACAACAGCAAACCTCAAAGCCCTTTCAACTTTGTCAGATCTGTTAGAGCTTGCACTTCACTAGAATAATCTTAGCAAAACTAGAGCTGCCTTTATACCAAAAGGAAGCTTTTATTATTTTGTGGATTCCACAAAATATCAAAACAACCAAAGGAAAGTCTCTAGCACATTGAATAGATCTGTTCTTTGGCAGATTTACAGAAGGAAATGATCAAGCATTACACAGACTAAGAAGGAAGGGAAGAGGTATGCCCTGGTTGCAACAGTGCCCATATCCATGAAATCCTGTAGACACTGTAGAATGGTATATCATGAGAAGTAAGTCCTTATACTCTACTCATTCATATAAAGGGAGACTTGGCATTACTACACAAGGCAATTTGGATATGGAAAAGTGACAGTAAGAAAGACATTGTCCACCAGGAATAGAAATGTCCGACTTCTCCACTAATCTCTTCAGGGACAGAGATTTTTTCCTGCCTAGTAACAAAGAGATCTATTCAAATAAGTAAAATTCCTTTAACAGGCACCAAATCCATTACTGAGAACGAAGTCTTAAAATGCAAATTCTGCCAGGAAGGAGACCACACTGACTTTAGTTATCTAACGTTTATTAAGCTCCTACTATGCTCAATATCTTATGCTGGGATCTAGGGAAGATAAAAAAGATAAATGACCTGGCCCTTGCCCCAGAAGACTTTACTCTCAATTTACATGAAGTTATGGATGATTCATTGACTTTAGGGGTGGTAGGGACCTATGAGATCATCTACTCTAGCATCCTTATTTTCCAAAATGAATAAATTGAAGTCCAGGAAGTTTTGGGGGTTTTGCCTAAAGTCAAAGAGTCAGGAACCAGCTAAGCCTGGTTTCAAATCTAGTTCTTCTGACTTCTAAATCCAGTGTTCTTCCCTCCAGTCCATACCGCTCTTGCCTCACTCCTGAGATCAGGTTTTGTTAGGGGACAGATTAGAAGAGAGTGAGGAAGAAACTAAAATTAGGAGTGGGATAGGAGGACTCATACTTAGCTAGTTCACAATTTTGCATGGAACCATCCCTACTCTGATTTTTATTTTACCCAGGGACCTTCTCACACCATTGAAAGCAGTGTATAAGCATAGAGAGACATGTAGCCAAGAGTCAAAAGTACACATTTCACATTATAAATACTTTAAAGTGAGCTTTGCTGCCTGTGACAGCTACAGAGTCTGCCCATTCCAGTGGTCTCCAAGGAGGCTTAAGGACCACTATCTCTCCTCTTTTTTCTTTTTTCCCTTTCAAACTAAATGGCATCATTCATACTGGGGATTTCATAATAATGCATTCAGTTGGTATAATGGATGAAGTGTTGTCCATGGAGTCAAGAAAGTCTGAGATCATAATCCTGCCTGATACTTTCTAGCTGTGTGACCTTGGGCAAGTCACATAATGTCCCATAGCCTCAGTTTTCCCACCTATAAAATGGGGATAATAATAGCACCTCCCTCATGTGGCTCTTATGAGGATCAAATGAGATAAGATATATAAAATGCAAACATTAAATTGCAATGTAAATGTTATAATTATTAGTGTTTATTTCTACACAGAGACTGGTGGAGGGCTAACTTTTAGCTATATTGTGTACTTTAGGGGTAAGGAGGGAGAGTAGAGGTGAAAAAACTGGAAAGAGTACAGTTATGTTTCAATATTAAGCATGCATGTCCCTGCATAGAAAGAGATAATATAATAAAGAGCTGGCTAGTCTCATCTAACTGCAGCAAAGACCTCTGCCCAACCCATTTCCCTTGCCCTCAGTTAAGTTAAAATCAGAACTACAACACACAGAAAGGTTGCTTTAATTCTTTCAAAGTAGGCACCTTAATTGAAATTGTTGTTTTTTCTTGTTGAAGGCTCAGAGCCCTAATAAATGCTTATTGAATTGAAATAGATGAGACTCATTTGTAATTAGCAGAAATTTTGTGATAGTCTATTTTTTAAAAATATTTTCTTGAATGATTTAAAGGTGCCTCCTCCAATCTTGTTTACATTATAAATTTCCTCAGCAAGTCCTGTCTTCATAGGTGGCACACTCTCTTGAGCTCTGTCTCTGGAAAATGATCACTCTATTAGTGGATTCTGAGTTAATGAGGTCTTACAATGATACTTCCTGACTGTGTGCTTCCCAGGTGAATGAAAATGGAACATTAAGGCTAAGACACATAACAGGCTTTTTTTCTGTGCCTAAGACCCCACTGCAAGCTAGTAGGAGACCTTTCTGGTTGTTCTATGGCAAAAAGTTCCCCTTTCTTCCCTCAGCTTGCTTAATGGTATCAGCTTAGCCCTCATCTCAATGGCAATGTGGAGCAAGTGGTCCAAGCTGGGCATAGTTCTTATAAATTTGTCTGAAACTCAGATGCTCTTAAAAATCCTCAGACAAGGGGACAGCATGAGATAGAAACATTGTGGATGATAGGAAAGGAAAGAAAGGGATTCAAAAACCTGATGGCTTCAAAATATAGAAGAAAATATAATAGACTGAATTCCTGGCAAAATAGGAAAGACCTTGTGCTTGAGCTGAGAAAAAGACATTTGCCAAAACATGAAAAGTCCAGAGCTTTTGCTGTTTTAGATTAATAATGCTTTAACTTTTAAAGGATTTATTCATTTCTTGATGAAGCCACTAAGAGTCAAAGTGGTTAGAGAATTGGACTTGGAATTAGGAAGACCTGAGTTCAAATTCATCCTCAGCCACTTACTAATTGTGCAACTGTGGATATATCACTTAATCTCTTTCAGCTGGTTTCCTTGTCTCCAAAAGGTGATTAATAACAACACCTACCTCACAGGGGTATAAGGAAGTTCAAATGAGATAACATATATAAGGGCATGCAAATTTTAAAGTGTTATATAAATGCTAGCTATTAAATCTGACTTTGGACACCTACTCCATCTGTGCGATCCTGGGCAAGTCACTTAACCTCCCCTTATCTCAGTACAACAGTACCTCCTTGCCAGGGTTGTTGTGAGGATCAAATTAAATAATAATTGTAAAGCACCTAGCACAGTGCCTGACATATACTAAGCATTATGTAGATGTCAGGTATTATTATTATTAGTAGTAGTAGTAGTAGTAGTAGTAGTAGTAGTAGTAGTAGTAGTATTGTTGTTATTATTATTATTATTATTATTATTATTATCCTTGTAGTAATAGATTGCAACCCTCCTATGCCATAGTAGAGATCTCTATAAATCACCATGGCCTCAAAAATATCCTTGATAAGTTAGTAGCTAAGCTCCTGGGAATCAGCCTTTCTCAAGACTGGTCCTTGAAGAATAGATATGCCTCTGTGAGCCAGGAAGCTAAAGCCTTCTAGCTTGAGAAGACTTGGCCAAGCTTATACTCCTTTGGCATTGGCTTTGAAAACCCAGAGTCACTTGCATATCAATGAGCCACTGTGTCTTTAGGGTAACTATGCCTAGAAAATATTCTAAATTTTCAATACTCATATAAAGATATCATGACCATTAACAAAATCCCAACCCAAAATCTTCAGTTTCATCTAAATATTTTTTCCCCTTTCAAGGCATAGAGAAACAAAAATATCACACGCATAGGCAGAAAAGTTAGGTTTGATTGATCCATTCACTCATTCAGATGAAATGGTTTCCATATGGGAAAGTACCCATAGTATCCTGTTTTCTGATTTCTCTACTTCAAGATGCCTTTGTTAATTGTTTAACTGCTTGACTTTCTGTCCTTCTTCAGAGGAGGCACCAGATTTCGGAAACCTTGCCGTGACAGATGTTAGCTGGGATGCCTTCAAACTCAACTGGATGGCAGCAGATGGAGCTTATGATAATTTTGTCATTCAGGTGCAGGAGGCTAACAAGTTGGAAGAGGTTCAGAATCTCACAGTGTCTGGCAGCCTGAGAGCTGTGAATATCACAGGCCTCCAAGCTGCCACCCCCTATAGAATCATCATCTATGGGGTGATTCAGGCCTACAGAACAAGTCCCCTTACTACTGAAACCTCTACAGGTACTTTTTTACTTATCAACCCAACCTATTTAGTCCTTCTCTTTTTTGACAAGTGTATCTCTGGCAACTTCCATCTAAGAACTATCTGAAGTTCTATCGAAGAACTCAGGTTGATCAGATGGGACCAACATTGAAAATGTGGCTTCTTCACCAATCCCCCATCCTTTAAGGATATATAACATTTACCACTCAGTAATTTACTGTCTTCTTTGTAGAGGGAGTTATAGTATTAAATTTACACATGTGATTGCAATAAGGAGTAGTTCCCTCCAGCTAGGAAACCAGTTGCTCATCTCAATCCTCACCCAACTTGTTACACTGCTAAACTCTTTTTAGGAAGCCATGATATGAAAGTTTATCACCAAAGGCAAACAAAATAATTGCAATGAATTGTGTTCCCCTGAACGTAATGTTAAAAACCTCCTTGAATGGATCAGATAATGTTCACTTTTGGTTTGCAATTTGAGTACTAAGCTAACTATCTATTTTTCTTCAGAAGAAACTCCCAAGCTGGCAGAGTTAACCGTGACAGAAGTTAGCTGGGATTCTCTCAGACTCAACTGGACCACCACTGATGGGGACTATGAGAACTTTGTCATTCAGGTGCAAGAGGCTAACCAGAATCTTACCATCCCAGGAGGACTGAGATCTGTGCATGTGACTGGGCTCACACCTGCCACCCTTTATAGAATCACCATCCATGGGGTGATTCGGGGCTTTAGCACACACCCTCTTTCTATTCAAGCCACCACAGGTATCCGGGACTCACTCACTAATCCACTTAACATTCTTTGCTTTTATTTTTAAAGGACAACCCCTGATTTGGGATTATGTGGACCCGAAGTTCTCTGAATTGTGCTCCACATCTTTGAGTTATGCCCAAAATTGAGTGACCTTCAGTGAATTATCTCTACTTTCTCTCCCCTTTCTAATGTTCCCTTATTTGGAGAATTTAGGATAGTCAGAATTACCAGTAACTTACTATAAAATTACATATGTTCCTCCTCCTCTTCAAAAATGGGGCAGCTTTCTGCCCCAAGGCATGACTCAAGATCAGTCTCAAAGGGGAGGGGCTCAGGCTACACAAAGAGTTTAAGACAATTTCTAATTTAAGGAAAAAGCCTTCAGGGGGTTCTAAGAGCAGGGAGGTGAGATAGAAGCAACGAAAACACAAAAGTCTGCACTATTTATCTACCCAGAATGGGAGTTGTAAGCAAATCATAAAAGTCTTTCAGTTCCAATTGCTGGTAAGAAAGCAGGATCTTTTAATGCCAGCACTTACAGAGTGCTTAAATCTTGCTGATGATTGTATGTTGAGGATCAGCAGGAAAAAAGCAGACTTGTTCAGTCTTAGAAAAAACCAGCATCCTATCTCACCTGAATTCTTGGGCTTGTGTGGATTTGCCATTTCATTAACTCAATAATTCTCTATCCTTCTTCAGAAGAGGTTCCAGAGCTGGGGAACCTCACAGTGACCAAGGTTAGCTGGGATTCCCTCAGACTCAACTGGACTGCGGCTGATGGGGCCTATGAGATCTTTGTTATTAAGGTGCAGGAGGCTAACAATTTGGAGGAAGCCCAGAATCTCACGGTATCTGGCAGACTTCAGTCTGTTGATGTTCTTGGCCTCCAAGCTGAAACCCCTTACACTATTACCTTATGTGGCGTGAGCAGGAACTACACCACTGAACCCCTTTCCGCTGAAGCCACCACAGGTACCTGTTCTCAGAATTGCCCATTCCAATCATATAGTCACAAATCAGTCTATAACTAGGACAGATGGGGGAGATGTCCAAAGTTTTAGGGTCTTCCTCAGGTTCCACTTTGAAACAAGACCATAGTCAAACTTTGGGATGGAACTTTCTCTTCTCCATAATCATCAGATAATCAAGAGCTCCACCTGTTCTCTTTCCATCCCATGGCTTTTTCTTGTATTGGTGTTTTCTTCTCAGTTTCCTACCATCACCTTTGGGAAACCTATTTATCTTCCTAAAGAGAAGCCAAAGCTCTCTCCCAATTGTACTATAACTATTTTACTTTTGCTGAGAGAAAAATCTCTGTTTTCCACTGAAAACATAAAGTATTATCTATTACCTAAAGTCAGCTGCTTATTTGGGGTCACAGGACCAGCATTAGAAGAGAAGTTGAGGTCAAATGGATCCTGTGACCCTTTAAATCGCACCCAATCATTAGTTTTTTTGTTCTGTTTTAAATTCCATGTTGTATTTATATCCCAGCATTTCATAACAGCAGATACAACTTAACATTTAAATACTGACACTGTTGCTTTCACGTTCATGATATCATTTCCCTTTAAGAGTGCTTTCAAAACAGAAACATGGAGTACATGCAGAAAAAAATGGTCCCTAGTAGACCATGCCCTAGTTGCTTTCAATGACTTTTCAAATTTGAGTAACTAACTAGCTCTCTGTCCTTATTTAGAGGAGGCACCTAAGCTCAGAAGCTTAACAGTTTCAGAAATTACCTGGGATGCCTTCACGCTCAATTGGACCACGGCAAATGGGCCCTACGAAAACATTGTCATTTGGGTGCAAGAAGTTAATCACCCTGAAGAAATGCACAATCTCACTGTGGCTAGTGTACTGAACTCTCTGGAAGTGACAGGGCTCAAGCCAGCTACCCCTTACAAAATCACCATCACTGGTGTGATGGGAGGTTATCGCACTGAGCCCCTTTCTGTTGAAGCCTCCACAGGTACTTCCTTTTAAATTCCCCAGACTTGGGTTATACCTCCTTAAAGAGGTAGATTTGTCTCTCTTTCAAGAAAGGAATAAACCTAAAATGGTTTAGAGGTTTCCTTTGGCCTTGAAACAAAGCATTCTCTAGGTGGTGCATGTCTATGAACAATCTCTTAAACCTCTCTAGGGCAACTCGGTGGCAGGCCTGGAGTTAGGAAGAGCAAGTTCAAATCCGGCCTCAGATACTCACTAGCTTTCTGACCCTGGGCAAGTCACTTAACCTCTGCTTGCCTCAGTTTCCTCATCTGTAAAATGGTGATAATAATAGTACCTGCCTCCCAGGGTTGTGGTAAGGATCAAATGAGATTATAATTGTAAAGTGCTTAGCACACAGTAAGCACAGTGTAAATGTTAGCGATTGCTAGTATTATTATTATTATTATTATTTCTAAATAAGCAGTAGAAACCAGATCAAAATGCCTTAAGTTGCTAAAGAATATCTTGAGATGGGATTCCTCAGCAAAATCCCAAACGCTATCAGAAGTCATGTGAAGAAAGGGCTGAAGGAAATCAGTGAGCATGATTGGATCAAGGCCACCTCTGCCTAACTGTCCCTTCCATTTCAAGTTGAAGGGGGGAAAAAAGGCATATGAGACAAATCCTAACTTTGTCAAGTTTTGTGCAAATTGGTTTTATAAATTCAGATGTTGTAAATTAATAGATGCCAATGTCAGAAGCAAGACATGCTCTCTCAAATAAAGGACTAGACCTTGTCCTTTCACTGAAAAGTCCCACATAAGAACACAAATTAGAATGACTCATTGTTTTGCCTTTTCCCAATCTGGGCTACTGTATATCTAATTTCAAAGCCTTAGGGGGCAGCGAGGTGGCACAGTGGATAGAGCACTGGCCCTCAAGTCAGGAGGACCTGAGTTCAAATTCGGCTTCAGACCAAACACTTGACATTTACTAGCTGTGTGACCCTGGGCAAGTCACTTAACCCCGATTGCCTAAAAAAAAAAAAGAAGAGGCCCTATAGGGAGACGTACTATAAGTTAGAGAGGTACCAGATTTAATCATATCAACAAAATAAATTAACTGAAAGCTGGACCTCCATCTGTCAGACTGTGGGACTTGTCATGAAGCATGGAAACCATACTATTTGAGGACAGGTTGAAAGAATTGGAGATGTTTAGTCTAGAGGAGACTTGTGGGAGAACTAATCACTTAAAATACTTGAAGGGTTATTACAAAGAAGTAAAAGTTACATGGAGACAATTTTTTCCTTGATACATTAAAAAAAAAAAATCCCAACCAATACAGCTCCCTAACAATGGAAGGAAGTTATGTCTTTTAAGGGCAGCTAGGTGGCGCAGTGGATAGAGCACCAGCCCTGGAGTCAAGAGGACCTGAGTTGAAATTCGACCTCAGACACTTGACACTTACTAGCTGTGTGACCATGGGCAAGTCACTTAACCCTATTGCCTAGCCCAAAAACAAAACAAAACAAAAACAATGGAATGAAGTTGCCTCAGGAAATAGTGGGTTCTCCATTTCTTGAGGTCTTCAAGCAGCAGATACATGACTATTGAGGGGATCTGGTATTGTAAAATGCATTCCTATTTAGGTATGGGTCTGACTCAATAACCTCTGAAGTCCTTTCCAGTTCAGAGATTCTGGATTTCTATAACATGTGGCTGACTAAATGATTCTCTGTCCTTCTTCAGAGGAGCTCCCTAAACTGGGAGAGTTAACTGTGACAAATGTTAGCTGGGATGCCCTCAAACTCAACTGGACCACAGCAGAGGAAGCCTATGACAGCTTTGTCATTCAGGTGCAGGAGGCTAACAAGTTGGAAGAGGTTCAGAATCTCACAGTGTCTGGCAGCCTGAGAGCTGTGAATATCACAGGCCTCCAAGCTGCCACCCCCTATAGAGTCACCATCTATGGGGTGATTCAGACCTACAGAACAAGCTCCCTTTCTGCTGAAGCTTCCACAGGTACCTTTTTTCTCAATAAACTATTTTACTTTTTTAGAGATCTGGCTTCCTTTTAGGTGAGAAGGGTCAAGCAAATTTCTCTCCCCTTCCAGCTGCATATATAAACTCAATCAATTCTCCCCTTTGGCTAAGATCTGGCAAGCTCTTAGATCTGAGTGGGAGTGAGGCATTGCACGTGTCCTGGGACAGTTATAATTGCAAGGAGGCTGTAAGAAAGGGGGCATGATGCTTTCTGACTCCTAGATACTCACTCTGCATTTAAGCTCAAAATCAAGGATAAACATGATTAAGCCAAGACCACTTTAGGTGGATGGCCTCTTGTCATGGAAGCATCTCAGAGTACAGACTAGTCCACAAATCTTCATTTCCTATCCAGAGATCAAGAATCTTTACCATGCTACCACTGGTGAGTTTAGGTGAGACACAGATCATTTAACTTTAGAGATCCTTCTGTAAATCGAAAATGCAATTTTAATATCTCAGCAGCCTTCAGGGATATGGGTGCCATGATTCTCAAATTTAAAAAATGTTTCATTAATATATACCAAGTTTAATACAGAACTGATTAACCCCAAGGGCACATCTTCTATACTAAGCCATCCACAGCAACTAATAGTTACTAGAATATCAGACTGGCAAATAGTTAGAATACAATTATGACTCAAGTCTGTACCAGAGTGAAATGTCATTAATTGGCATAAATGCTTCTATCAGCATTAGCAAGACAGCCTGTACAAGTTCATGCGTATCAAACAATCGATAGTTCTATGTGCCAGTTAGCTTCTCTCTCTGGAAGGGTACTAGGCCTTGGGGGTTTTAGTCACCAGTGCCAGGCCCCTGAGGAGACTTAGTAGCTTACTCTGGGCCTGTTTCAGGGGACCCAGGGCTCCCTGGGTGGCCTAATCAAATGAAATAGTGATTTCTATTCAGCCTTGCTCCTCATCCTCTTTATACCAATGGAGTGGTTTGAAACTCATTAGGGAAGTTTTGTGTGATTTTCTTTCCCATTTACTCTGATCATCATGCTTATTGCAACTAATTTCTGAAAGCAAGCCTATACACCCATCGTTGCCTGATTAACTCAGATGAAAACCTAGTCAGGCTCTTTGGCTTGTACCATTTGGCTTCCACCTACCCTGGGAAACCATGGTATGCTGACAACATCTGGAAGAGGAGCAGCTCCAGTCAGGTGATTACAGCTAGCTGGATGCTATTTCAGGTCCACAAGGGTGCCATCCCCAGATACACTACTTCTCTCAAAAAGCTTTTATTGAGGAAACACTCCGTATGCCAAACAGCTCTCCCCAGATGTATGCTTTAAATCCTGCTAGCTACAATCTATTTCTTTCCTGCAGTCCATGAAGTCACAGGTCACAACAGAGGAATACAGGGCTACTTCAGGTCCGTTCCTTCAGTAGACCCTTTAGTTTTGCTTTCGTTTTCCAATAAATTTTAGTGTTTCCACTCCTAATGAGCTGTAGCAACAGAGGAAAAACTATAACCAACCTGATCTGTGCCTCACCAAAACTACTGCGAATTTCTTGGTGATCCTTACCCCACTGTGTTATCACTTAGGAGACATTCCCCTGTGATAAGACTCTCCTTTTCCTGCACAGAAGAAACTTGGTGGAAACATTATTAAGGGCGCGGTTTACCCCATTAGCTGAAAGGAATGGTCTAGATTGAGCTTAAACTAACTTGGCTTGCAACTGGATACTTTTTTTTTAGTAATAACTCTTAGGAAAGATAGGAAAAAAAGATACTTTAAAGTCACATGGGAAGAAAAAAGGGGCCGAATTTTATCTCTTGGCTAAGAGAAGTTTAGGCTGTTTTGTCTATATGACTGATGGAAACAGGAGAACATACACTGACAAGATTATTGATTCCATTTGAACCATGACCATCTGAAGATAGTATCTTTAGAAGGGCACTGGTGTCAGAGTCTCTAAGATGGTATCTTTTTCAAACAAAGGAAGCCTTGGAATGAGGCCTGGGGCAAGATAGTCTTGGTTGAAGCTTAGAAGTTTGGTTGCAACTTACATTTTTCAAAAGATAGCTGAAATCCATCTCATGGAGAGACTGATGGAGAACTGAAAAAATGTGGGACTTGAGAATCTGCTCCTCTCACTCTGAAGTCTTAGTGTGTTCTCCACTTCCCAGAAGTCCATGCAGCAAGACCTAATATTGCATACAGCATAGAATGCTGCTGTATCTGTCTTTCATGTACCCTGCTTTTCCCTCTTCCAACTTTCTCATTTTTCTCAGGGATAATTTTTTTTCCTGGATTATAAACTATTCAGACCCTCTATTTTACCTGTAGCTATTTTTATTAAGCTTGCTATCAGGACCCAAATAGCTCTAAGATGAAATGGCTCTAACTGAAAATCTTTTCCCCCTTTTTCCTTCCCTCTTTAGCAAAGAAACAAGAAACTAGGGACTTAAAGGTTTCCAGCATTACTCCTGATAGCTTTGACCATTCTTGGACAGCAAACAGATGGGGCTTTTGAGACATTTACCATTGAAATTGTTGCTTATGATAGGTTGTTGGAGCCTCTGGAATACATTCTCTGGCACTTTCAGGATTGCCTATATCTCAGGGCTTTTCTCCAACGCTGACTTTATTGTCCACCTCTTTGGGGTAGCACCTGGTGTGCATATTCAAGTCATAAGTGTGGCATCTGCAACAGCTATATGCACCTACCTCTCCTTCTAACAATTCTCTCTTCCCATTCTAATTTACAGGATTTTGTATTTATGTGGCTAGGCTCAGCCACCCTCTATCTACCTCATTGTGCCCCTGAATCTAATAGATAGTGAGTAGTTAAGTTTTAATCCCTGATTAGGTCCAGATGAATCATAATTGAGATGCAAATGTCACATAGACTATTACATTTTTTTTCTCCTAACAGCAGTAAAGTAAAGTTCTGCAGAATCTCCCTCCCAGGGAAAAGCACATGATGGGACACACTGGAAAATGTACAGCCTTAAAGTTACCATGATCTGGGTATTGATGTTTCAGTGTGGTGGTCATAAAGTAGAATTTTCCCAATGAACACAAAGGGTGTTAGCTAATATTTTAATCTTTAAATGAAACTAAAGCTCTCATCCACACATGGGGACACATGGTATGGTAGAAAGATTGCTGGACTTAAAGTCACAAGACCTGGGTTCAAATTTTGATCCTAACACCATGAGAACAGCTAAGTGACCTTTGACAAGTCACTGAACTTCCCTGAGAATCTTTTCCTTAATTGTAAAACATGGAAGCCATTTCTATTGCCTTCGTATCCCAGTGCTTTTAACTCCAAAGGCCTTACAACAACTCATGCAATTTAAGTAAGTCTGTGTACACTGGCATTTTGCTACCAGGGATTCAAAGGCATATAACATTTCTCATCCAATGGATTGGCCCAGGAGCTCTTCAAGTAACACCCTTCTCACCAGCATTCTTGAACACAGTGAGAACGGATGGAAAACAACAGCATTCTGTGGGTGCTCCTCTACTCCTAATAAATGGTTAATAGCATTTTATTCTGAAAGAAAAATATTCTCCAAAAACTCATAAAAACAAGAATTATCTATTATGCATATTTGTTGTTCAACATAAAATTTTTCAGCAAAGGTTGATTTTCTCCTGAGGGGGAAAAATGCCCAGAGTTTTATGGATTTAGTCTTTGTGTTTAGAACGTAGATCTCATGGTGGTGCTTTAATTCATATATTTGTTCTATTTTTTTTCTCCCCTTTCTATAGTAGCCGAACCTCTTCTTAGTCATCTCACTGTCTCAGACATTACCTCGGGCAGTGTATCCCTCTCGTGGAAAGCTCAGGAGGCAGCCTTTGATAACTTTGTTTTAGAAGTTAGGAATTCTGATCTTCCTCTGGACTCTGTGGTCTACACAGTGCCTGGGGCCTTGAGAAGCTCTGTAATCAACGACCTTAGAGCTTCCACTAATTACACTGTCCAACTTCATGGGCTGATTGGCGGGCAGAATGGTCAGACCCTGATGGCCCAGGCAACCACAGGTATTTCACTTTACTGGATGCTCTCTTGTTTTTCTTCACTGTCTGTTGACCTTCTCTCTGATACAGATCTAAAAAATATCCATAACCCACTCATCCCATTCTGCTTCTGAAAAGTAAGAGAAAAAAAATATGAAGGTCTGTCAGACTTGGTCAATCAAATGGTACTTGGAAAGCAGATAAGCTAAAATCCCAAGAATAGGCTTTAAATGCCCCAGGAATTAAGGAAATCCACTGGCAACCTCTGTTTCCTAACTATGTACACACATCTGGTGAGGTTCTTTGCATTTGGGAACAATTAACCTGACTTGCCCCAGTTGAATTTCTTAAACATCCTTGCATCTGATTTTGAATATTCTTCATAATCCTTCCAATACAATCCACACTCATCTGCCTGTGGTCTTTCTAATCATGGTAATGTGTTGCGAATCTCATACACAAAGAAGATGTGTGCATGTCATTATGATTTCTCAGCTGGAATAATACCATTTCTCTACCAGGCCTTTGGACCAGAGACTGGGATTTCACATGGCATGCTAAAAAACATACACAGCAAAACCACCAACTGCATGGACTGAGCCAGTTAGGCTAATGTTGTGACCAAGACTTCTCTTTGCCTGGCCTTTGTTTATTTAACTATCCAGTAGGGTATCTGTTTTGACTAGAGGGTCTGCTCCTTTTCTAGCAAGCACGGCCTTGTATCCATCAGTAACTTTCTTAAGATCTCAGATCCTTTCTTCTACCAGTTTTCATTTCCAAGAAGGTAGTCATGCATGTAGCATCCTCTCACACCTCATCCATCCTATCAAGTCAGTCTTTCCTGGATGTAAGTAGCATGCAAAGGAATGTGTTTTGGGGAGTTGAGCGTGTGGGAGTGTACAGTGTATGGAAGATGATTCTTTCCCTGCATGGATACTGACTTCCCTTCCCCCTGAAATCCTTTCTCTGAATCTTTGCACCTCTGAGTACTTTCCAACTCTATTCCTTCAATACGAGCACATACAAGACATCTTGGGGGCAGAGATGCAAGACTGGCCCTACATTGTGAAAATGTTGGCACTGTCAGCCTCCATTTGGCAATATGGGGATGGTTACAACATGAATTCTTAATTGAGGCACTCTAAGGAAATGCAAAGAAAGAGAAAGTAGACGTGATTTTAAGTATCTTATTTTGGGTGTGATACGGTACTAATTCCTCCGTGCTGTTTCTAGAGATTACGACAGTGTTGAGTTATGAAAATGAAGGAACTTTTTGGAACCTCATGTAATTGTTTGTGGCTGTTTCAGGTATTTGAATAATATTCTTTGATGGCCAGAGATTTTATTTTCCCAAAAGATAATTCCATGACTGGGTTATAGATTTATGCTATTAAATGGTCCTGTAAAACTTGATAACTTTGTGCTGGAGTAGGGAAAATAGAGTCCTCACTCACTCCACTGCCTGAAATTAAAATAGTCTTCTTGCCATCCACTTGGAAGAATAATTCCACCGTCCTAACCTTATGCTTTCTTTCCTCCCCCATGCCCTGACCAACACTACCTCCTCTGTCACCTCAATCATCTAGTGCCATTTTATTCATTGCTTCTCTCCAGAGCACAGTCTAAATGAAATTCATTCAGTGTTGGCATTTTCCAGACTGTTATATAAACGAACATCCAGGAGGCGAGGGCCTACATAGTCCCTAATGGGAAATAACTCAGCAACTCCCCCATGATATAATAGGATATTCAGAAAGTCTGCACACTATGTGCTGATGAAGGAAGGAAAACCTAGCAACAGAGAAATGAATCATCCATAGATCCAGTTGTTCCAAGGAATCAGACAGCTCTGTAGTTGGTGAGTCTTAGGGCTTAAATTTAAATGCCATTTTTACCAATAGCTATACAAAAGCATTACAGTGACATTCATATCTTAAAATTCTCATTTTCCTACTACCCTTGATGAGTGTGGTTTAATAGAAAAACACTGAATCTGTGATCAGAGAAGCAGAGCTCAAATCTTGGCTCTGATAGTAATTACCTGGGTGACCTTAGACAAGTCACTTCCTTTTTCTGGGCTTTGGTTTCCTCATTTGTAAAATGAGGGAGTTGAACTATATGACCTTTAAGGTTTCTTCTAGGTCTAAAACTATGACATGAATTTTTGGGGTTTTTTCCCTCCTTTTAATCAAAGTTTTCCTAACATTAGTTTATGTAACTTTTCTTTATGAGATATTGTTTTGTGTATAACATAAACAAATTAATTATTCAACAAATGATGAAATACTCAATACAAGTATGTGTGTGTGTGTATATATATATATACATATATGTATATATAGAAGGCAGTGAAAGAAAATAGAATTCTCTTTAGTTATTGCTGAACATGAACATGGACATGGCCTTTAGCTTACCAAAAAAAAAAAAAGACTTGAAAGGCATGAACTAACAGAGTCCTTATTTTATGGCTTCAAAGCTCTGTGATTTCTTCAGTTAGGATATTCCCTTCACCAATGCATATCATCTTAATGGAGGGACTTCAGAGGCTGTGGTGGCCAAAAGCTATGTTATCCCGTTACCAGCCTGATGATGAGCATCTCTCAGCTTAAGCAGGCAGGTGCTTGCATGAAAGATATAGAATCTGTAGCTGGGCCCTAGGTGAAGTTTTTCAGGCCTAGTAGGAACTGCTAGCCCTTGCAGTCTGCTGGCCTAACCTGGATCATGTCCATGCTACCATGAGGCATCAGAGTAGCACGTTTATAGAGGAATATTATGCACTATAAAAGTATAGTATAAAAGTATAAAGGAATACTGTTCAATAGGAGCAGTTAGATGGCACAGTAGATAGAGTGTTAGGCTTGAAGCCAGGAAGACTGATCTTCCTGAGTTCAAATCTGGCCTCAGACACTTACTAGCTATGTCACCCTGGGCAAGTCAACCCTATTTGCCTGAGTTTCCTCATCTGTAAAATGAGCTAGAGAAGGAAATAGCAAATCACTCCAGTATCTTTGCCAAGAAATCCCCAAATGGGGTCATGAAGAGTAGGACACAACTCAAACAATTAAACAACAATAACAACAACAACTATGCAATGTATAAATATTTCCAAATGTTAATTTAAGTATACTTGTATATTTATGTTGCTATGTAGATAATACATGTACAGATATTTAAATATTTCCATATAGTTATATATGTATTATTCATACATATATATGTAGCTAATCCATTTCCATCATGTTTGATGAAGTAGAACATGTCTTTTTCTACGCAGACAGGCAAATTATATCATAGGCACCAATGTAAAAACTTGTCACCGGTTGGAAAACATGATACTCTTCAGCATTTCATAAACAATACACTTCTGCTTTGTAGTTATAGATATAGCCTCGAGATGTCTTCTACACTGACACAGACTGGTTGTGTTGTGACAATGCTTACCATTCCGCTATCCCTTCCCAAGTAATATTCTTTTTTCTGCCTTTGTTCCTTTTTCCATCAGAACCAGAGCTACAGGTGGGCCAGCTAATTCTTAACAATGTTACCCCTGACAGCTTCAACATGTCATGGACCACAAGTGATGGGCTCTTTGCAAAGTTTGTCATCAATGTTAGCGATTCTCACTCTCTGTATGAACCCCAGCAGCACACAGTCTCAGGAGACATGCAGCACGCTCACATCACTGGCTTGGTAGATAATACAGGCTATGACATTAGCATTAGGGGAATGACATGGGCTGGTGACCAGACCAAGCCACTCACTGCCTTTGTGACAACAGGTGCTAGTTTCAAAGTCTTTAATATCATGGAATTTCCATCTGTAATTCCAACTTATAGAAAATAGAGTGCCATTATATTCATTCCAAGAAGAAATTCAACATGATTCACAGTACGTTCAATATCTAGAACCTATTTAGGCTTATTTAGCCTGATTCTTCCCTTATGGGTGCTTAAGGAATAAATTTCTCTCTTCAAAGTAAATTGTGGAAGAATACCTCTTGGGGCATTCCATTAGGATACTAAATTTCCCAGTTTGACTTGTGGATGGCTTGCAACATTCTGGCAACAGGATGGTACAATCAATATAAATATATTTAAATATTTACAAAAAAAAATGTAATGGTGAACCCTAAGAGCAGAAAGGACTTCAATTCATAACTCTGCCTAGAGTGTGTTCAAGCTAAATTATTCCAGAAAGATAGTGGTTTCCCTTTTTCTTACCAACAGGACAACTATCTCCCTCTAAAGTTGACACCTAGAAGAGATAATTTAGGGTCAGAATTAAGGGATACATGAGTCAACCCGGATCTTATTAACATGTCCTTATCCACTCCCTACAAATTAAGTCTCTGAATTTTTTTTAAAGGGGAGATGGGCTAGTTCACCATTCTGGGGATGAGATGATATTCAATTTCTAGAGTAGACATACCTAGAGAGCAATAGAAATCTCACATATATTAATATGGGGTGGAGGGGCAGGGCAGAGGCAGAACAAAGTCATCATCTGATTCACACATACTGAACCAAATTCCCTCCCAGTGTCTGTTTTAAATTATGCATCTGTGGAAGCTCCATTAAGTCTTTTAATGTCTGAGGAAAATTTAGGTTCATTATTTAAATTTAAAGGGCCTTCCAGGCACAGTTGTGCAAAATGGAACTATTTGGTAATGATTTTCCCACAATTGTAAAGAACACTTTTCTAAAAGCATAATCTAAAAAAAGCCTTTTTTTTTTTGCTATTTATCTGATATGTATATTCGTTGTTCAGATAATGCTCTAAACTCAGAAAATGGTAATTTCTTCGGAAAACAACGTATACATAAGATGAGTAATGAACAAAACTCCTGGGGTTGGGGGTAGGGTGGAGGGTGATTATTAATGAACAAAGATCTATCAAAAAGACCTTCCCTTTACATGTTGCTTCATGCAAACCTCCCAGGGAGAATGAAGGGAAAAAAAATAAGGTAAAGAAAGCCCTCAGTTTGTACATCCAAGACCAAATTACCAGATTGTCCACTCAGTGTTAAAAAGGAAAGCACTTAAGACCTTAAAAAAATATCCTAAAAATGGACAGGCAGAGAGAAAAATCACTATCAAGCCAACAATGAAAAATAATACTAAATGATAGTATGGGGCAAAGATGACCCCTCCCAAAGAAGGCAACATTCCATTCATGAAGGGGAAGGGGTTGACTTATGTCTTCCAGGAAAAGTTTTGTTTACAAACTGCATGAGTTTCATCTTAGCCTTTATCAGAAACATTACTTTTTTAAAAAAAAATCTCTTTATACAAAATATCTCAAAATAAACAACCAGTGTTTCAAAATAAACATAGGAAATCCAATTCCAGGAAAAAAAAAAAGGAGGGTGGGAGTGGGAATTGGGATACACTTCTTCACAAAGTGAAAGAATATGTTTATTTTAACTCTTTTTCTTTAAGTCAAAGCCTGTAGGACTAAGCCTTAAGCATTAATAATTATTTCTTGGAGTGTTTCTAGTCAACTGTGCATGCAGAATGCTCCAAATTGAGCATGACCAAGGATGTCTTAGGGCAGCAGTTCCAAGACCCTTTTAGGGGGTCCATGAAATAAAACTATTTTCATAATAATGTTAAATGATATTTACATAATAAACACGCACTTTGGGGTGCTCAGTAATTTTTTAGAGTGCAAAGGGGTTCTAAGACCCCAAAATTGGAGAACTTTAGTAACACTGCCTTAATGATCACTTTGGCCAAACCATTCCCTTTGGCCTGCCCTTCCCCAGCCATCATCACTAAAAACCACCAGTCCTCACTTTTTCTGGCTGAAAGAGCGAGGGCAAAAAGAATAGAGTTCACAGTGGAGTAACTCAGCTTATGTCTCAGGGTCTTTTAAATCGAGGGTGTGAGTGAGTTTCAGTAGCAAATATATTGTATTCTGTAGTAAACATATTGTAATCAGCACACAATCTTAAAGCTGATGAATGACAGAAAGTGTGGTTATTCATAGTAAAAGCCAACATATTACTCTCAGAAGTTTGGCTGAGGGTACCTGAGAGCCAGGGCCACCTCTTGACCACTCATCATCTTTGCATTAGGTAGATGTAGGGAATCTGTCTATTTCTGATCAGAGATAAGGAGTGCTGACAGAGCTCCTAAGAAACAGCTATGAATGAGAGAGAGGAGAATTCAGTCTTATGATTGATCAAGAGCAATCACCACTGTTGTCCAGCCAATTTCCTTAAAATGCAGCTGGAGCAGGGTTGCTTCTGAGGAGTGATAGCAATATTTTAGCAGACTCTTGGCTCCCTGACAAAAGCAAAATGCCACCACAATCTGGAGGAATGACAATGTTATTAAAAAGATTGTTATTATAAAGCACTATATACCAGCTGCTCTCTCTGCAATAGGCTTAGTTCTTCTCTGTATCTAAGTCTGATACTTCAAGAGGCCCAGTAGTTCTTCCTAGGGTCTCATCTGTAGCCAAACCTCAAATATCCAGAGTGCAGTGTTCAATATAGAGGCCATGTGAATAGAAAGCAAGCTTCATGGTCAGGAGGAGCTGGATTCAGGTCCCTCCTCAGACACATGCTAATTCTGGATAAGTGAATAAGTCATTTAACTTTTCAGTGTTGCCCCCAGACAGCTCTAAGACTAGGGTAAAGCTACACTGGTAGAATTTCCCTATACCAAGGGAATCATAGGTCTAGAACCACCCTCAATAGTCCCTAAATCTTCCCACACACTGAAAAAAATAAAATAAAATCCACTTCAATTAACCAAGAGATTTTGCTAAGGTATATTTTTAGGATGAGTTAAAAAAAAATCCCATCCCTCTCCAAAATAAAGTCCCAAAATTCCTTAAGGGAAAAAAAAAAACACCTCCATAGGATACCATGGGATCAATATAGATACAGATTTAGCCCAGGCAGGCAGCATGGTACAGTAGGGAAATCATGCTGGCTTTAGAGTCAGAAAACCTGGATTCATATCTAAACTCTGTTACTTACCACCTTTGTGATGTTGGGCCATTCACTTCCTTTCTTGGACCACAAGTGTCCTCATTTCAAAAATAAGGCGATTGGACAAGATGGTCCTTTCTTGTTTTAAATTCTGTGATCATATGCTTTCTATCTCTACCATCTTGGACAATGAGAATTAACGTTCAGGATAACACCAAGGTCCAGAGACATGTTCCCTCCTTAAAGATTCAGCCATATTTCCCTAGACTTCACTTACCAAGGAAGGCAAGGAGACTCTTTGGAAAAAAATTTTCAATAACCAGGTTTTAGAGCAAAAAGAAAAAGAGTTTGGTTTGTTGTTGTTATTGTTGTTTTATTGACTTGCTTAAACTGAAAATACATAATTCAAGATACTTCATTCTTGAAACTCTTCTTGAATATACTGCGGAGGTTCTACCCCATGTCATTTTATTGTTCTCCCAAAGTGAGAGTATTCCCAAGTACCTTCACCCTTCAGTTAGTTTCTAAAGTAGAATCTCGAAGTTGTCAACATGGGAGGGAAAAGGATAGTAGACTAACTTTTGAAAAAGCAGTCTTTCTCTTAAAATTTTGTCATTCACTGGAGCAGCTAGGTGGCACAGTGAATAGAGCTCTGGCCTTGGAGTCAGGAGGACCTGAGTTCAAATCCAGCCTCAGACACTTAAAAGTTACTAGCTGGGTAATCTTGGGCAAGTCCTTAACCCTGATTGCCTCACCAAAAAAAAAAAATTGTCATTCATTATGAAGTATATACCAAGTATATAATACATGCTAACTATATACTATATGCAACTGTACTTACACAAATTTGGATATTACTAACTGATTTGCCCTCAAAAGGTATGCTTAGTCTATGAGATATTCCATCTTTAATTGAATCAATACTACTTTATTCCAGATGTGAAGGGGAAGAAAATACAAATTTGAAATGGGAAAGGAGAAAAGAAAATGCCCATAGAAACCAGATTTATTTTGGTCAATTGGATTCAAAACCAAAATTCTGGTGGGCGGGAGGAGATGGACTTAAATTTATCCTAAGCTAGTCTGTCAACACTTGACATCTATTGACCTTTTAAGATTTGCCATGCATTGTCCTTTGTGAAGATTTAAGGCTATTTTGGTGAAGTCTATGACACTAATCTGTACTGTTTTCAACCCTCCCTTCTTTCAGAGGCCCTGCCCCTACTGGAAAACTTAACCATTTCCGACATTAATCCCCATGGGTTCACAGTTTCCTGGATGGCATTGGAGAATGCCTTTGACAGCTTTCTAGTAATCGTGGTGGATTCTGGCAAGCTGCTGGACCCCCAGGAGTTCACACTTTCAGGAGCCCAGAGGAAACTGGAGCTTAAAGGCCTCATAACTGGCATTGGCTATGAGGTTATGCTCTTCGGCTTGGCCCAAGGGCACCAAACAAAGCCCTTGAGTGCTGTGGTTTTTACAGGTATTTCTATTCAAGCAAGCCATTCTCTTCCTCTGTTCAGTCTTCTCTTCCATCCCCATGTTTTCACTTGGGAGACATTTCATGCAGTCCATTTTGCCAAATCACCATGGCTTCTGCATTCCTGTCCTCATCACAGCTGTACATTTCATAGGTGGGACCAGTTCGTTCATATGTCTTTTGCATTCTCCCTTGTCTTCTATCCCTTCTTACGTTCCTGACACGACAAGGTCGAAATGTCACCATGTTGCTATCAAAATGCCTTAGAGGTTCTCAGCTGAGTGTCTGTTCCACCTTCTACTTATCCATCATCATCCTTCCTAGTGCCCAGATGCATTTCAGCCTTCTCAAAAGAAATATATCTGACTGGTATATTCCTAGAAACCTGTCAATAACATCTGCCATCTATAAAGTCTTAACTGATAGAATGTTGTCAAATGTAATTAGCTCTGGACACTGAAATATAAAATTCTTTCATTGAGAGAAGCTGACACTGGAGATATTCTTAAACACAGACTAAATCCATAATTTTGTGATGATTCAGAGGTCTTGCCTGAGAAATACAGCATTAATCATTATCACAGTTCAAATTTGCTTTTCCAGAGAGGAAATCTGTCCCTTTTAGGGCAAAGTCAAGGTGGGCCCTTTGGTCCAAAATTACAGTGCCTTACTAATACCAAGAAAAAACTCCGCACTGCTTCTTAAAGGACTATCTATCCCTCAGTTTTGATTCAAACAGTCTCTAGAACAAAGTGAAAAGAAAAAGGACTTCTAAAAACTACTTTGCTCTAGCAGAAAAAAAAAATAATAAGGAAAATGATCATGGGCAGCACTATGCAGTTCATTAGCATGGGTTTATTTGTGTTTTACCAGAAAGGTTTCACAAAGGAAGAACATCGGGCCACTGGAAAATAGAGAACAAACAAATAAATTACTTCCTTTTAACTTGTTTAATATTACATGGAAGAGAAAACGGTGTGTGTCCAGATGTGGCTTAATGTCATCAATTTTAGAAAACAATTCACACATGCATACAGGCACTTGTACTAACTCTAGCTCTGTTGGAACTTTTTTTCTGTCTGAACACATTTATTTTTTGGTAACTAGGAGATTTGTACTTCTCTGACCTGGGGCGTCACTGCATATTGACATCCTTACTGAACAGAAGAGCACAGTTGGTGGTTAAAATGACTTTCTCTCTCCTCCCTCTTCCACTCTTTTTCTGCCTCTAGAAGCAGAACCAGAAGTCGACAACCTTCTGGTTTCAGATGCTACCCCAGACGGTTTCCGTCTATCCTGGACAGCAGATGAAGGTGTCTTCGACAGTTTTGTTCTTAAAATTAGGGATGCTAAAAAGCAGGATGATCCACTGGAAATAATCGTACCAGCCCACGAGCGTACACGGGACATAACAGGTCTCAAAGAGGGAACAGTATATGACATTGAACTCTATGGATTAATCAGTGGACGGCGATCCCAGCCAACCAATGCCATTGCAACCACAGGTATCATGACTAATATGGAGAGATGGGAAGGAATTGTATTTATCTTGTGCTTCATTATTGCAAGGAGCGTCACTCTAATTTTTAAGTAATAATTTTTACTTTAAGGTGGTGGGAGAGGGATGGAGAAGGGACTACTTCCTTTCCTATGCATTGAAATCACGTGATGTTAAGTAAATAGAAAAATTACATGAGTATTTCCATAGATTACAATTTGTGAAGTGGTATAAATGAATGGGGAGGGGGGATGAGGAGAAGGGAATAAGCATCTACGTGGCACCTACTATGTGCCAGGCATACTAAGTGCTTTTGACAAATATTATCTCATTTGCTCCTCACAGCAACCCTGCAAGGTAAATACCATTATTATCCCCATTTAACAGTTGATGAAACAGAGGCCAACCTCTAGAGGTTAAGTGATTTGCTCAGTGTCAAACAGTAAGTATATGAGACCACATTTGAACTCCAGGCCTGATGCTCTATTCCACTGTGCCACCAAACTGCCTCTGTGGACAAAGGCACTGTTAAAGAATTAGTGTATTAGAGCAAAAAGAGTATTGAAAACAGGAGAAACGAGGGTTCAAATCTTACTGCCTATATTTATGAGTTACGTGTTTAAGCCCATTTAATTTCTCTAAGCCACAGTTTCTTCATCTGCAAAATGTGGATGATAATAGTATTTCTTCACAGGGTAGTTGTAAGGATCACATGTGATAATGTCTCTAAAACTCTCTATAAATATTAGCGTTATTGCCATCATGGAAAGATGTGGGAAGTTAAAGGGAATTATAAGAAATTGAAAGTATCTCTTAAAATGGGGCAGCTAGGAGGCACAGTGGATAGAGTCCTGGGCTTAAATCAGGAAAACTCATCTTTATGAGTTCAAATCCAGCCTCTTACTGGCTTAGCAGCTGTGTGACCCTGGGCAAATCACTTAACCCTATTTGCCTTAGTTTCCTCATCTATAAAATGAGCTAAAGAAGGAAATGGCAAACCATTCTGATATATTTGCCAAAAATACCCCAAAATAACCAATGGGGTCACTAGAGTCAGACACGACTGAAAGGTGACTGAACAAATCTTTAAAAACAGCCTTTCAGTAATGTTGCTGTTCAACATCTAGACCCTCTTGGGTCATCTTTACAGTGGACGTAAGAAAAGCAAGATAATACTTCTGCCCTTATTACCAAACCACCTCATTCTATCACCATTTTCCACAAACAATATTTAAAATTAATACTAATTTAAGGGGCCCATGGCACAGCACTAAATATTCCCTCATTGTAACAGCTAGGAAGACAGTATGATACAAGGAAAAAATACTACACTGTGAGAGGATGTTTGTATATTATTTCTACATATTACCTGTCTGACCCTGAGACAGTCATTCAGATTCTCTTCGCCTCAGTTTCCTCATCTGTAAAATGGGAACATATTATATAAAACCACAAATAATATACAAACATCCTCTCACAGAGGGTTATAAGTCTTAAATGAGCCAACAGATGACAAAGTACTTTTTACATGCATTAAATTTTAAAGTTTTAATAGGGAGGAGAGGTAGACAGTTTCATGTTATGAGTTCTGAATTCTGTGATAGCAGTCATTTTGTGAGTGAAATAGTATGTAAATGAGTCATCAATCTTGTTGTTATTGGTATGTTTATTTCAATACTTAGATAATGGAATAGAGGCATTCTGGCATGCATCGTTTCTTAATGGAACTCATCTTCACAATTTTAAAAATTTGCAAGTGGAAGCAACCTTAAAATTCAACTAAGTCTAATCCTTCCATTTTATAGAAGAAACAGAGGTGTAGGGAGATAAAATGATTCACCAGTCAGGACTCAAACCTAGCCCGTTGCCTTTCAGTCCAGCCATTTTTCAATCTCACCCCACCAATTCTTTTGAAAGGAAAAAACTACATTACAAAACTATAGAGTGATTCACTGAAGTACCTTAACTGACTCACAAGACATTTATGGTAAATAGCTGGGGGTTGTGGCTTTTTTTTTTCTACTCACCTCAGAGAGGTTTAGAAGAATGACATTTATTACAGCTGATTCTTTCTCATCTAATACTAAAATTGGTTCCTTCTAAGAGTCCCAGCTCAATAAAAACTCATGAGAGATATTGACCAAAGGGTGTTCTAATCTATGAATCATAGAACAAATCCAAAGGGAAATTTTTCAGAGGGACCTCCTTTGTCTAAGGATTAGACCTATACCTGAAAAGATTATAGTCTTTACTGATTATAAAATTAACAAGCTGTTGTTCCCTACTTGTGTGACCTTGGGCAAGTATTTTAGCCTTTCTGAGCCTCAGTTTCCTCATCATCAAATGAGCAAGTTGGATTAGGCAATAGTCCATCCTCTTTCTAAATCTACGATCTCTTCTGTTGAATTTAATTCAATAAACATATAGTAAGGGCCTACTATGTGCAAAGCACTGTACTAAGGACAGAAAGAAAATAATTTAAACAGCCCCTGCCCCCAGGATCTTATATTCTGCTGGGAATTTCCAGAAATCTCCCAAGAGTTCACTACAGAAAAGTCAGGTCCTATTTAGTGACCATACGCTTGTAAGAATGAATGAAATACAGAGCCCATGAACACTTTGGTGAAGACTCAGAAAAAAAAAAACTCTGTCGGAGAGGGGAAAAGGTACTAGATCTGGAGTCAGAAAACATGAATTCAAACCCTGGCTCTTATACTTATTGGATGGGTCATTGTGGGCACATCCCTCAACCTCATGTGAGTTTAATTTCACTGATCTGTAAAATGGGCACATTACTAATACTTACATGATGTGATTAAGTATGGAATGGGCTGCACAAAGAAAAATTCATGTTTAGCTAGTGCTCCAAGGTTATTCTGATGGTGTTTAGAGAATCATGAAAGACATTAGCTCCCTTACCCCCAAGACTGGGCCTTCCAGAGCTTTTTGGAAAAGTCCCATTTCCAGCCCTTGCTCCCCATTCCCACCCCTACCCTTCATAAAAAGGTACCAGATCAAAGGGAAGGCCGTGATTTTGACCCCAGTTTATAAACAAGACATTTTCTAGTTTACTTTTGATTGTTATATTTGTCTCCATTGTTTGTTTTCAAGAGAGAGACCTCACACTTCTAAAGAAAGAATAAGAATGAGATTAAAAAAAAAAAAGAAGGCAGAACCGAGTATTTAGAAAGATCAGTTTGATTTGTCTCTCTGGGGCCACAAATGTACATAGGTTTCACAGCCAGAGTACGTGTGTGTGCGTGTATTGGCAAGAAGAGGCAGTGAGGTAATGTCAGAAACAGTCTAAGGTAGAATTTCCACTTTCCCTCTTCCTCATCTTTATTTCTATTCTTTCTTGCTGTCTTCCACCTCATCTGTCTGTCTCTCTCTCTTTACATAGTCCATTTTAAAAAGTAGATTTTCACAAGATGTATTAACTAAGCTCTTTCCATCTTTGGAGCTCACTCTCTCTTTGTCCCTTTGAGGGATACCTTCCCTTCTTATCCTCCCCTAGTTCATTATATTTCCCCACAACAGAATTTTCTTTCCTTAGAACATGAAGTCTTGGGATGTTTGTCTGTCTTTTTTCAGGACCCAGGAAGGAGTCTACGTATTGGGGAGGCCAAAACAGAACCTTAGTTGAGTTCCCACTTTTGGGAGATGAGCTGGTAGCTCCCAAGAATCACCAAAGGTTCCAAATGGAGCAGTTGTCAAAACATACTTGTCTCATACCTGGTGCTTCTTTCTACTCAGTAAAATATAGGTAGCAGGCATCAGGAGAAGTAATTTTTCTTTCTCATTCTAAAAGCTCTGCCTCTCCAATACCCTGATATTTCCAACCAGCTTTAAATAAACAAACAAAAAACTTCTCCACAAATTCCAAGTGGCCATTTCTGTAAGACAAGTTGAGATGAATGGGAAATAGAGGACATTTTAGTAGACCCTGTGACATACAGCCTGGGGCAGGCAGTCACTAAGTCCAATGGCTGGTTTGCAGCAATCTACTTGCCAGATCAGCCCTTCTTTCCACATCAACTTGCAGTCTTTCATTTTCCCCTGGTAACTCTGAGCCAGACTCTCCCTGTTGTGCTTTAGTTTTGTTTTTCCCCAGAGAAGCATTAGTGACTGAGGCCACAAAGCAAATGACATTTATTCCAACTGCTGTGCAATCTTACTTCTGCAAAGAGAAAGAAAAGGACCAACTTTACCCTTTGATGGTTTTTAACAATGCAAGCTTTGTTAGAAAAGTATAACTGAGGAAGAATAATGCTAGAAGGAATCTTAGAACAAATAAGTTTAGACCATCAAACACTCAGAAATAGGGCTTCATTTTACAGATGAGGAAACTGAGGCACATGAGAATGACTTGAGCATGCAGAGTATCATTCCTAAAGGAGTTTGGGCTGGGGGGTGGAGGGCTCCTACCCTAAGCCATAGCCTCTTGAGAGATGCTGCAGTCACCTTCTAGTAATTCACGGAGTAGAAGGCAGTACTTACACATAGACTGATAACAGGGTGTTTTAAAAAGAACAATGAGCAAAGAGTCATAAAACCTGGTTTCTAGCCCCAGCCACATCACCCATTGGTGTGTGACCTTGGGGCAGGCAGTAGCTTCCCTTCTTTGGGCCTACCTTTTGTAACTTGTTAAATAAAGTGGCTGGGATAGATTTATCCACTCATTCATTCAACCAACATTTCTTAAGTGACTACTATACATAAAAAACCATGCTTAAAGTATAGGGGGTAGATATATGAAGTTTAAATAAGACAAACTCTACCCAGCTGGAGTTTGTAATCTAGTAGGAAGATAATATTTAAAAATACAGGTAAGTATAGGTCATAGTAGGCAGCTAAGTGGCTCAGTGGATAGGGTGATAGGGCCTGTAGTCAGAAAGATCTGAGCTCAAAGCTGGCCTCAGACACTCACTAGCTGTGTGACTCTGGGTAAATTGCTTAACCTTGTTTGCCTTAATCCACCAGGGAAGAAAATGGAAAACCATTCCAGTATCTTTGTCAAGAAAAACTCATGGAAAGCATTGGCATGCTATGGTCCCCTAGGACACAAAGAGTCAGACACAACTGGACAACAGCAATAGTTCATAATATTACATAACAAATGCTTTAGAGATTCAACCAGTTAGAGTAGATCTAGCTCTAGATAGACTAAACGATCTCTAAGCTTCCTTCAGACTCAGAGCCCATGATTCTAGAGAATCACTAATATGGTTTTATTGGAGGGATGCTAGGGAGTCTCCCCATCTAAAAATGTTCCTTGGGTTCATAGGCTTTAGAGCTATAAAGGACTTTGTAAATTACATAGTCTACCCTTCTCATTTTATAGAGAAGGAAAAGAAGGCCCAAATAAGGAAATGACTTACTCAAGGACACATGGCTAGTCAGTGGTAGATCCTGACACTGGTTCTCTTCCCTGTACAAATCTAAGCACTTTAGTATTCACCCTGATAAAACCAGCATTGCAAGGGGAACTATGAATTCATGGCTTATAATAAAAGGGCATCACCCAGTCCACCACCTCTACCAGCATCTACTAAATTAATCCTATTAAGTTTTGCTGACTTTTAGGAAGCAAATGTTATATAACATACCCTTGGGCAAGTCACTTCCTACCTCTAGGCTCCTTTGCCTTACATATAAAATGAGAGGTTGGATTGCATTTTTTCTGAGATTCCTTTCAGCTTTAAAATCCTACAATCTTACAAACTATCGATATTGGATAGCAACAGATTATGAAGTGAGAAAAACTAGTGTTTGTCCCCACTTTATCACACATTCCTCTCTCTAAGATCCCTCCCTTCTCTCTCCCAGGTCAAGTTCTGAGTGTGTTCATATCACCTCCTGGGTGCGCAGATCTTCTCATTGTACACAGACACATGCACACACACCTACATCACCAGCTGATGTTCCCATAAACTCTGAGACTTCCTCCTTTCCTTGGATGTATGGCATAAGGATAGAATTCATTCTTTCTGAATAAAAAGTGAAAATCAGATTGTAACTAAGGAACCACAACTTTGATAAAATCCTAATTCTATTTTCAGATCAAAAAAATTTGCATCTGCAGGACCCAGCATGGACAGAGAAGTCTCTATGGTTCACTTTCTCAGGACAAAAGCTAAGAATGACTGTGGTCACAGGAGGATTGAGTGATTGTGAGGCAGAGTTCCAGACCGCTTTTGCATTTGCTGTTTTTCTCTCTCTTTTTCAGCCATGGGATCACCAAAAGAAATTTCCTTCTCCGACATCACTGAAAACTCTGCCACTGTTAGCTGGACGGCACCCACCTCCCAGGTGGAGAGCTTCCGGATCACATATGTCCCCATTGCAGGAGGTAAGAGAGTCTGGGGCAAAGAGTAAAGAATTGAGGGACCCTGGAAATTTGGGATGAATCAGTAAAAGGAACCTGATGCACTTTGGATCTCTCATTTTCTCATCTTTACCAAAGAGAAGAAAATTCTGCCTGTTTCCCTCCTTTTTTAGACTGACTCTGAGAGAGCTAATATATAAAATGGCCTTGGTAAACTCTAGAATATTAGGATGTCAGCATGGAAGAATGAATGAATGAGTGAATGAATAAATGAATGAATTAATTAATTAAAAGCACTTGTTGAAGCTTACTATGTGCCAAGCACTAGGGATAAAAACAGAAAAAGCAAGACAATCCCTGCTTTCAAGGAGTTTATACTCTAATTGGGGGAGACAACAAATATGAGTCCAGCTACAGGGCAGATGGCAAGGTCCAGGAGTCCTTAGGGTACATCAGCAGATCAGATGGCAATATTCAGGGTTTGTGAGTCTAGAGGAAGGAAAAGCATGGCAGATGGTAAGGCCCAGAAAATCTTAGGCAAATGCTAGGATCTGGTAGTCCTCCATTCCACCACAGTTGGTGACTCCCAGTTCATACAAGTGTTATGAGCAGGCATGATATTCTTTCCATCAGACCCCCTGGTACAGAGTCTGGGCAGCTCTGAGTCAGGGAAGAGACAAAGGAAAGGCCAGGGAGGATGGGTACTTTAAGAGTCATTTAATCTAACCCTCTCTCCAATGTATGAACTCATTCTACAATTCTAATGTATCTCACAGGTTGAAGATATTGTAGGCTCCTATTCATGACACCCAAATCTCACTGGTTTAAAACTAGTAAGACAAAGGCTTTGGTATTAATTATGGGACCTGTCTCCTTAAAGGCCCCTAATCTGAGGAAATTGTGTGTCTATCAATGGGTAGACTTCTCCAGGTCATCCCTAAATGTAGACAAGTACTAACTCCCTAAATATGCTCTTTGTTTATTAGTCTTTTAAGAAACAGGTACCTTTCAATTCGCAGCACCACCTGTAGAAGAGTCGTTTTACTTTTTTTTTTTTTTTAATAAAGTAACCCTATAGGTCCCTATGCCCAAAAATGCCTTTGTCCTGGGCAAAAGGAGCTGGATATCTCATTATGGACCCTCCTTCACTCACCAATACAGCAATTAAATATTCCATTCATATACACAAAAAAGGCATATAGAAATGAGATGCTGCAAAATTCTCAGTATTGTTGACCAGAAGAAAGATGCCAAATATAATCATACTTTTCCCCTATACATTGTTTAATGGTGTCCACAGAGTCCCAGCTCCTGTGTTAATAATGGCTAATAATAGTTCACCTTTATATAGTACTTTAAGGTCTACAAAGTGCTTTGCATATGTTATCTCATTTGATTCAAGTTGATGATGGGACCTTCTCAGTCAGAAACCTGGATGTTCATAACACCCAGGCCAACATGTTTGGTGGATAGAATGGCTAACATAGAGACAATTTGGAAGACATTCTGGGAAGAAAATATAAACCGTACCACATGCCAACCTACTACTGAAAGAAGACTTGCCATTTTAAGCTTGTTGTAACTTTATGGTTTTTTCTCTCTAACCTAAGATTTTTTGACATTTGTACCAATGGAATAAAACAATTTAAGAAAATAAAGCTTCTTCACTGGAAAGCTGGGATCAAATGATAGTTTAAAGAAATAATTTCTTTTTAAAAGATGTATAGTTCCATTTCAAAGACAGGCTGGTGTTGTGTATGCATGCGTGTGTGTGTGTGTGTGTATGTGTGTGTGTGTATACGAGCGCGTGCGCACGTGTGTGTATACAGCTCCTTAAAAGAGGGGCAGAGATTCCAGCCTCACCCATGGCTCATCTGCTGCCTGTTTCTTTTGCTATGTCACAGGAACACCTTCAGTGGTGATGGTAGATGGAAGTAAGACTCGTACTGGGCTGGAGAGACTAATGCCTGGAGTGGAATACCTGGTCAGTATCATCTCAATCAAAGGCTTTGAGGAAAGTGAGCCTGTGACAGGAACTCTTACAACAGGTACCATTTCATCAAGCAAAATATCTGTTTCCATGGCTTTGTCCTCATTTTTCTGACGGCATCCTCTCTCATATCATAGCAACAGAGAATATTTGCCGCCCAGTATATCTTTCGATCGTTCCCCTAACTCTTGACTGCCCCCTTAAATTTTAGCAAGTGAAATTTATTAAGCACCTACTCTATGCAACACACTGTGCCAGGTGCTCAAGACTCCATTGCAGCATTAGTATTCCATAAAAGGTTAAACTCACTACAGGGAACAAAAATGTAAGTTGTTTTCGTATCATAGCTGGCCCAGGAGAATCTAGAAGGCGGCTAGAAGGAATAGGGAAGGAAACCTATCTTTATTAAGTGCCTACTACGGACCAGGAACTATGGTAAACACTATAAATAATATTTCATTTGGTCCTCACAACAACCCTGGGAGGTAGGTGGTAATATTATTCCCATTTTACATTTGAGCAAACTGAGACAGACAGAAAGCTAAGTGATTTACCCAGGGTCATATAGCTACTAAGTATTTGAGGGCAGATTTGAAGTCTGGTCTTCTAACTCCAAGCCCATCTAGTTGCCTTCAGGAACAGTGGATAGAGTGCTGTATTTGGAGTCAGGGAGAAATGAACTCAAATTCTGCCTCAGACACTTAATGCCTATATCACCCTGGGTAAGTCACTCACCTCTAATGGCCTCTCATGTCCCCCTCTTCCTGACCCTTTCAGCTTCATTTCCTGTGTTGTTTTCCCCCTACCCATTCAACTGTAAGTTTTTTGGGGGCAAGGACTATCCTTTTATTTGTAACCCCAGCACTTAGCACAGTGCATGGCACACAGTACGCACTTTACATGTTTATTGACTATTATAGCCTATTGACAGTTTCCTTATGTTTGAAATGAGGATAACAATAGCCTCACAGGATGGTTATGTGGATCAAAAGTGATGGTATATACCAAATGCTTTGTAAACCTTAAAGTCCAATATGAATACTACTATTAGAATGTGAGAACTTGGAATATTAGGACTGGAAGGAACCTTGGGACAGAGAATACTAGAGCCAGAAAGGGCAAATAGGTATCATGTTAAATCCAACCTTTTCTTTGGAAAACAAGAAAATAAAGGCTTAGACCTATTCAACTCTCTCTGACACAGCTCCCTCTTTCTCTCCAGCTCTGGATGGCCCATCAGGCTTGGTGGCAGCTAATATCACTGACTCTGAAGCCCTGGCCATGTGGCAGCCAGCCATTGCTACCGTGGACAGCTACGTCATCTCCTATGCTGGGGACAAAGGTAATGGCAGATGTCAAATTTTTTCTCTCTTCTTTCCATGGCACTTAAAATTTAGTTCTCTTATTCCACCAGAAATTTCATCTTTTCACTGCCATATTTAGGAAAGAACAAGAATTCAGGGAATTCAGTTCAACAGGTCAGTAATTTTGCATTACAGGACATAGCTCCCAAGTCTATATTTTTTTTCCAGTAACCCCAGCTGAGTCCACCAGAAGCTTAGAGTATTTTATCCACACTCCTCTGCTTATTGTTAAGCAAAGGAGAATATTATGGTTTCATCAAGCCAATTCAGTAGGAGCATTCCATCCAGGTGAAAAAATGAAAAGAAAATCTCTAGCATCTCTCTGATTGTCCAGGTTTTCCAGTTTTTCCTCTGGCCTACATGGAGCCCACATCCCTTCATAAAAGTGAAGGGACTTCTTGGAAGAGGACAACTTTCTGGACATAACTCACCTCCAGGAGAGCTTATCCAGGAAGACCAAAATACACCACAGCTCCACAGAGTCCCTAGAAGAAGTCAGCTGCAGAAAATTTTGAATTTGACAAAATTTTTTTTATTCTTTTTCCTCTTTGCAACTACTAAAAAAAAATAATCTGTGCAGGCAGAGAAAGGGAAATTTTTTTCTGAATCCCTAGGATGTTTCCTTATAATCCCAGAAATCCAAACCACAAGAATAAACATTGATTCTTAGAACCAAGACCTAAAAGAAATCACGATGAACCTAATGAAAATCAGGCAGGCAGGAATAAAGATATATCTCTAACATCTATATCATTGTGGTTTGGTTTTCTCAGGACTGTTTCTTGGGCAGGGAAAACAAAGGGAGATGACTGCATCTCCTCAAGTGGACATTTTTGATCCTTCCATTTCTTGTGTTGATTTAAGAGTGGCAAACTATTGGAAAGGGTTAATAATTAAGGAGGGTGAGGGAACTGGCCCGTGGAAGAAGGCAGGATATAGTGCAGATGTAGTGGACCTAAAGACTAGGAAATCTACTTGCAAAGTTATTATACTGCCTTCTTTTTTTTTTTTTAAGTTAGTCTCGATAAAGAACTACTCAAGCCTGTAACATGTGGAAAGCATCTTCTGTCCCCAAATTCACCTTCTGATTTCATGCCCAGAAAAATCCAATTTCATTATGATAAATCCTTTGTATCAGACTTGAGAGAGATGTAGGCATATGAGTCCCTTCAGAAATCAATTGGATTTCCCCAGAGGGTCACTAAAGGTTTTCATCTTTGAAGGAGCTGAGTTTTTTGCTTTCCAATACGGTTAATATCTCAAACTGCACTTTAACTGTCCTTATTCATGTCTTTGATGTTTAGTGCCAGAAGTGACTCAAACAGTATCTGGGAACACAGTGGAATATGCTTTGAATGACCTTGAGCCTGCAACAGAGTACACGCTAAGGATCTTTGCAGAGAAGGGGCCCCAGAAAAGTTCCATAATCACCACTCATTTCACAACAGGTACTAATTAATATCAACAACCTTACCTAGATAGCAATCCTTCCTTGTATCCAATGTTAAACTGTACACACTAGCAGCAACAGAAACCATTAATGCCTATTCTGTAAAGACATTTAAAAAATACACTACAAGCCTATTCATCATTTAACTGAAATAAACGTGTTCTCTCAATGGACTAGGGAAACTTTATAAGTGGAAAGCCCTTTAAGTGGAAACCAGCCCACTTTGACCCTAAAACCAGCATTTTAAAGACTTACATTACATGCAGGAAAACATTTGAAGGGATCTTTCCAAGCAAGTTTTCCCAGGTGCCCATTAGACCTTTATACATTATAATCTCTTCGTGAACTTTAATGAAAATGATGAGTCTGTTCTCCCAGACTTTATTCCTCAGAGGCATGAATTTCCACCTGCCCCTTTTTGCCAAAGGCTCACAGTATTTTAGGGCTTAAGGAAGGGGACCTTATAGATCACAAAGACCAAGCCTTCATTTTATAGATGAGAAAAACTAAGGTCCAAATGCTGTTAGCTCTCTATGGTCACACAGGTAGCAAGTGGTGAAGCTCCTGAAGAAACTCAAGGAGATTTCAATTCATGCCTCCATCAACACACTACTACTAAGACTTCCCCCTCCAAGACCAATTTTCCAAAGTTTCAAGGGCTTTCTGAAGAGAAGAGATGCTCTGGTCACTATGTAAATTTATGGAACTCAGATAATTCTAGTCTTGGCTGTACCACAAACTCCCTGCATGATCTTGGACAAGTCCTTTTCCTCTTTGGGCTTCAGGTATTATATTTGTAAAATCAAGGGATTTACATAAGATATACTTTAATATCCCTTCTAGTTCTCACAATCCAATATTCTTTTATTCTATACATTCCTGGAAGAGAAAGTTTAAATTAGGAAATTATGTGAGTGCCTTGTAAATTCTTCTTTTTATTATTGGTTACCACTCAAAGCCACAAAGATGAGACCTGTGCCACCGGTCCATTTGATTGGATGGATTTCATCTCATTTATTTCTCCTTATTAAGTCCTTGCCTTTGTAAAACTAAGGATAGGGAAGGGGGGGGTAGATCAGATGATTTCCAAGGACACTTCTAGCTCTTGCATCCTAATATTTTACAGCATATACACAAAGCCTAACTTTATGATCAAGTTTACCACAACCACTAATAGAAGTTTATTCTATAGAACTACTTCTAGTCACGATCAATTTATTTTTTTTTCTGGACTTAGGACAGCCTTTACCTTGCCCACTACAGAAACTGTATAATTCATGAAGAATTCAAGAATCCATGAACAAGTACAGAAACATGAACAACTCAGATAGCCCATTCAATTTACCCATGAAGACATTTTTGAAAACTCCCCTAAGCAAATACTCTTCATTCACTTTAGATCTGTACCATCTGAGCAAATCACAGCCTTACCATGGATGATTGGCAAGATCTGGATGTCCTGGGTCTTCCCAGTCTACCCAGCACTGGTCTCTTGCCATCTTCCCCGCCACAGGCCCCCTTCAGAAACCATCACAGACAATTTTTATATTTGTCACAGGATACATGAGGATAGAAAGGGATATTCAAGATCATTTGTCAATTCTGTTATCTTCCAAGGGGGGCAAACTGAAGCCCACAGAAAGAAAGAGCTTGAGCAGGGTCATACAATGAGTTAGTAAAGGAGTAAGATTGACAATGGAGGTCTCCAGGTTTCCAGTCCAAGGATCTTCTAATGAATCATTCTACCTCCTTAATTATTAAATACCTTGTCTTTTCTAGACCTAGATTCTCCAAGAGATTTGGTGGCAACTGAGGTTCAATCAGAAACAGCACTATTAAAATGGAGGCCTCCTCGTGCACCTGTCACTGGTTATCTCCTCATCTATGAATCTGTGGATGGAACCACCAAGGTACGATTCTGTTTGGATTTTCTGAACAACTTGTCACTGACATTATTTAGTATTCAGATTGTTTCATATGTAAAAGAGAAATAAGCAGGTAGCTGATATAGTAGATAAAGTACTGTACTTGGAGTCAGGAAGATGAATTTAAAGTTTGTCTCAGATATTTCCTAGCTGTGTAGCCCTAGGCAAATTACTTAAACTCTCTTGCCCTCAGTTTCTTCATCTATAAAATGGGGATGATAATAAGAAGAAGAATACTTATTTCATAGAGTTGTTGTAAGGATAAAATGATGTATTATAAATGCAAAGCATTTTGCAAGCCTTAAAACTCTATAAAGTGTTTTTTTTGTTATTATGTTATTATGATATAACATTAATTCATCCTTCTATAGAGCAATAAGTAAAAAAGTCCTTTCTTCATCTCGAGGCAGCAAGGTGGTACAGTGGGCAGAGTGCTAGGGCAGGAGTCAGAAAGACCTGAGTTTAAATCAGGTCAAAAACACTTACTAGTTTGGTCAGGTCACTTAACCTCTGTCTGACTCAATTTTTTCAACTATAAAACGGGGATAATAGTACCTACCTCCCAAGATTGTTGTGAGGATGAAATTAGTTAATATTTATAAAGCACTTAGCACAGTGCTTGGCACATCGTAGAGCTATATAAATGCTAACTATCATCTATATCAATATCATCATTGCCATCATCATCATCATCACCATTACTACTACAACTCTTTGAAGTAGGCAATACAAGTTGCATTATCCCCATACTGAGAAGTGTTCTCCCCACACTGGGGTTCAGAAAATTAAGTGACTTGCTAAGGACCACATGGCGAACAAAGGTGGCAGAGTGGATAGAGTGCTAGGCCTAGAGTCAAGAAGACTCATTTTCATGAGTTCAAATCTGGCCTTAGACACTTACTAGCTGTGTGATCCTAGAAAAGTCATTTAACCCTGTTTGCCTCAGTCCTTCACCTGTAAAATAAGCTGGAAAGGAAACGGCACACCACTCTAGTATCTTTGCCAAGAAAAGCCCAAATAGGGTCCTGGAGAGTTTGTCACGGCTTAAAAATGATTGGTTCAAGGATCTTATAGCCAATAAGTGTTGGAACCAGGTTCCAAACTCAGGTCTCTTGACCCAAAGTCTAGCACTCTCTCCATTCTAGTCAACTCCAGATCCTATAGGCCCTACCTGAATCTGGCGGACACTCTTGGGCACTTAATGTTTTATTGAAGAGAGAAAAATATTTCCTCTTCTGCCTCTTCACAGAAACATATACTTATATTTTTTAAGATGTTAACAAAAGTTTCACTAACATTAAAATATATTTTTAAGTATAGGAAAAAAGTAGCTAATTATCTTTAAGGTAAAAAAATTCACAATTTTACTTGAAATTTCATAACTAGAGAAGGTATGATACAATTAGATAAGTCTCAAGATAATTTAGGGAAGTAGTAATATCCTCTTCCTTTTCTTATAGTGATCAGTCAGTGGATGTGTGGTTGCATATGTGCATATTGCCCCATCAGGGCACAACCCATCTGTCTGTACCTTTGTATCCTGTTAAATTCTTGTCTATGTCTTTTCGTGACCTCCCTGGAGAATTTACCCAGTGCCCTGGTAGCCTTCCTCTGGTTCAAGCTATCTGTTATCTCTCTTGCTATATGACCAAGCCACCTCCCTTTCGAATCAAACATATCTTTGATGATGCCTTTTTTTGCAGAAAGCTCATCATTGGTTATATGCTGCAGCTTACTTATTTGTTTTCCCTGTCTAATTTTATTCCCAGGGTAGATATAGCTAAAACAAAGAAAATCAATATCTTAAGCTATACAAGATCAGACATCTGGAGATGGCTTTCAAGGTCTCTATAAAATAAAGTTATATGAAAAGAATAATGATATTCATTCAGTCAGTCATTTATTCATTTGCTCATTATCCTAATACCAACCTGCCCCTAAATTGCTTAGAAAAAGCCTTTCCTATAAGCTATTGGCAACTGATAAGTAACTAACTGGTTACAATGTAATGTATACAGGAAGACATGATAGCAGCTTGTTCATATACCTTCAAGGTAACAGACATGAAGGACTCAGGAAGTTCATGGATATTAAATGAATGGCCAGGGACATTTTCTCATCGTTTCTAACATGTCCCAGGTATATACAGGACCCAATGTTGTAAATCCTATTAAAAAATAATATATGAGGGAGAACTATAGTGTTGGTATCATTTTTGTTTTGATTGAAAAGCACAATTAATATGATAAAAAAAAGACTGAAAAAGGAGATTCCATTATATTTCACATAATATTTTATATTATAGTTATCTGTGTTTTTCTTATCACTCTACCAAACTAAAATACATAATAGCGTCTTCTCTAATCTTTTCTTCTCAACACCCAGCACAGATTCAGTGCTTAATGAATGGTAAATTAATAAATGAATAGATGAATGAATAGCATAGGGTGATTTCTCAGAGGTAGTAGTAAGTAGTAGTAATAAGAAAATCCTTTGAGGTTTTGGTTTTTCTTTTTGGGGGGGGCAGGAGGAGAGGGAGGAGATAAAAGTCCATCAAGCTGATAATTTACTTCTCGAAGGTGTCTCTAGAGCTATATTAAGTTATTCATTAGCACTTAAGCAATAGTCATTTATTCTCTGGGATTTGTTAGACATGGCCAATCATTACAACAAAGAACATTAAAATAATCCAAATAAGGTGGTCCAGGGGCTCATTCTCCTTCTGGTATATTATTACCAGCATCATTCCTGAAGTCTCTAGCCAGCTTCAGAAATCCGTTCACCAGCTAGGAGTGTTTCTCTAGATAGCCATCTGTTCTAAGACAGTCTCTTGAGGTAATGGTCATAGCATTAGTGAAAAGTAAGCTGTATTTGACTTGGGATTTCACCTCTGAAATATTTGCCTTCTCATGTCTTTGCAAATGTATAGGTAGCCAGAGAGATAAATAGATATATAAACAGATCAGTAGAAATAGAGACTTAAATAGTAGATTGGACACAGTTGGTGCTTAATGAATGTCTGTTGAAAGATTGGGTTGATTTAATACAAAAGCTGATTTATTAATACAAAAAATACCACCTTATATTTGCATGGCCCTTTCCATTTTTCAAACCACCTCACATATATTAACTTATTTCAGCTTTTAAAACCCCCTTCTGTGGTAGAAATGTAATAATACCCAGCTAGTTGCCAAATCTTTTGATTCTATATCTAAAGCTCTTTCTATTACATCCCACAGCTTGGGTCCCCAACCACATTTTTGTGAAGCCTACCCTATCTCTAGATATGATCTTCCCATGTATTTTGAAGGTTCTTCACCTTCTAAAGACATTCTCCCTACAGGGACTGATTGGACAGTAGTTGACTTATCACTTACTGTACAAACCATATAAACCTAATGGTTTTGATGATTTAACTAGTGATTGTTTGTGGAATTCTGTACAGTATATTTCTTTTGTTTTTGAAAGGAGGAATGGGCTACACTTAATTCAAACCCTGGTTGCCAAATTTAAATTCTAATACATTGGATCATACTTCTAGAAATGGAAGGTACCTCTGATGCCATATTGCCCAATAGTTTTATTTTACAGATTAGGAAAGTGACATCCAGGGTAAGTGACTTTTCTAAGGTCACCAAAGTAGGTAGTAACAGAGGTGGAATTTGAACCCAGGTTCTCTGACTCTACAGCCAGTTCTCTTTTCACATTTAGTTCTGTATGTATCAGGGTGGGGGGGAGGGAAAAAAGGGCTATCTTAAAAACTGAAACTGATGAACTCAGCAGAGCTCAGGGAGATAGTCCACAATGCCATGTTCAAATTATAATGGCAGCTAATCTGTTGCTAGAAAGAGCAGTCATTTGTGCCAAAAAGCTACCACTCTTGGTTACGTCTCCATGTTTAGAAAGAAGATACCCTGTAACACTGAGTCCATGGCCACCTCCAGTTCAAGCCCACATCACCACTTCCTCATTAGCCCTCATCTAGACTATTACCATAGCTTCCTAACAAGTCCCATTATCTCCATCCACTGTTCTTTCCAATCCAGTCTACATACTTCCAGAGGAATCTCCCTGAAGGGTTACTGAATGGGATTTTAATCATTCACTTAGTTCCCTACCTTCCATTAAACTATATTATCCATCCAAAATCCCCCATTCTACCCTTCCAGTCTTTTCTCCTACTACTGTCCTAAATGCAATCTATGTGCCAATCTACATGCTAAGCAATGTAATTTACCCAATTACATTTCTTGACAAGAATGCTATCTTTGCTCTTCAAAACCCTACCCATCTTTCAATTCAATTAAGTTTATATTTATACATGCTTACTAGGCCCAGAGATATAGAAATAAAACAAACAAGATAAAAATGAAAATAACGCCTGCCTTCAAGGGGCTTAAAGTCTACTGGTGGTACAACATGGAAAGAGACAAATGCATGACTGTTGACAGTTGTACATTATCTGATGCTACAGTGAGGAAAGAGTGGACTCCAGGCATGGTGGGGCAGGCAGTACAAAGGCATGGAAATGGGACATAGAATGTCAAGGTCAAGAAAAAATTAGCATTATAGTAGGGCTACACTGAAGAGTGTATTATGAAAAGGAATGATATGACATGAATCTAGAATTACAGGTTAGGACTAGATTGTAGAGGATTATGAAGTTTGTATTTTATCTCAGAAGCAGAAAGGAGTCATTAGAGATATTTCTGTAAAGGGTAGCATGGGGAGATTGCATGAAAGATGGAGCAGAGAAGGGAGACACTGGAAATGAAACAATAAGTTATTACAATAGTCTAGGCAAGAGGTGATGAGGGCTGAAAGGATGGTATTGACTGTGTGAATGGGGAAAAAAGGACTAATGCAAGAAGTTGTTGCAGCAACTGACTGAATATGTGGGTTGCTGACCTGCAACTTAGATCTGGTTCATATGCAGATCATTGGTCCTCTGTGAGAATGACGAATGAAAACAACAGATTCAGCCAAATACACACACACATTTATGTACACATATCCCTACATATTCATGTATATGTTCACACATGCTGTCAAGGGAAAACAACAAAATTACAGATTCAAGAACTAAAAACTGAAAACAAAGAGATAGAAAATACTAACAATGAAAAAAAAAATTTCTAAGAACACAAGTTAATGATCAGTTCTATTCATTAGGGGTCTCTGCTTTGCAAAACAAAAAAGAAGGAAAAAGCCTAATGTTATTTACTATATTCCTAGGAAGTCATCTTGGGACCTGACACAAACACCTACAGCCTGGCAGAGCTGAGCCCATCCACACACTATACAGCCAAGATCCAGGCCTTGAAGGGAGCCCTGAGGAGCAAACCCATTCAGACCATTTTCACAACAGGTAAGAAGTGTTAATGTAAATGGAAAGAAAAGTGTACATGATAGGGTTAATTCTGTTGGCGATCCCCTGCTCAAGCATAAATAGCTTTCTATCAATTAGTTATTCAGAAACAGAATAGGCTGCCTCATAAAGCAGAGGGATTAGACCTGTTCTGCCTAAGCCCAGGGGGCATAACTATGAGCAATGAGCTGTAAGAAGGCAGAAGTTGGCTCGATGAAAGGAAAAACCTGCTAATAGTCAGAGCTTTCCAAAAGTAGAATGTGTGTGCTACCTTTAGAAGCGATAGGTTTCCTCAACCTTGGGGTCTTTAATGCAGAACTGTGTACCCACTTGTAGAGGATATTGTAAATACTGTAAATCGTAATTAGTTAGGAATGTGTCAGAATGATCTCTAGTGTCCTTTCCTGCTCTGAGATTCAGTGAAGTAATGATGTTTTAGAAAGGATTTCATCATTAGCAGGAAGTTGAACTATGTGTTTTCTAAAGTATCTTCCAACAAGATTCTGTACTTCTCCGATAAGCAAGATTTCAGTTTGATTAAACTCAATGCCTATTCCTCCATTTTCTCACTTCATCTAAATCAGTCCACTCTATAAGAATTTTTTTTTCTGTGTTCTTGGTTCACAGTTGGACTCCTCTACCCATATCCCAAGGACTGTTCACAAACAATGCTGAATGGGGAAACAGCCTCTGGCCTCTACACTATCTATCTGAATGGGGATAAGGCCCAGGCACTAAATGTCTTCTGTGACATGACCTCTGATGGAGGTGGATGGATTGTGAGTATAAATGAAGCAGATCATATGTCTTACCACCATTTTTCTAGACTCAGTATCATCATGGCAATACCAAGCTATCAATGCATATGTGTTCAGGAGTCAGCATCCTCTCTTAACTGCATAATCCCAAAACTTCTCTCCAGTTGCCAAAGGAATTTTATTCCTAAATAATATCTTGGCAAAAGAAACTAACCAATTAATCAGAAAGTACCTATTAAGCACCTATTGGATGTCAAACACTGTTCTAAACACTGGAGACACAAAGACAAAAATGAAACAGTCCCTGCCCTCAAGGAACTTACATTCATTCAGTTGAGAGAGACAGGATGTACACCTAAAACTATATGCAAAATAAATACATGTGATTTTGGAGGGACTCTAGCATGTGAAAGGCAGTAAGGGTTGAGGAGAGGAGTCTGAGAAAGGGCCACCATAAATAGAAGCCAAGAGAAATAGTAAAGCTCCAGCTAACAACTACAATTTTCACAGGAGCTGAAGTTCAAGGGAAAGCCATCAGTGACCCAGTAAGATGGCAGGAAGGAAATCCTGAACCCCATTCTACTGTGTTTACTTCTCCCTGGATATAAGCACAATCCATTTGGAAACTTCCTGAGGTTTTTCTTATCCTCAGATCAAGTGGCTGGTGGTTTCCATATTTCTATACAGGCTCTCCAAGGTCCCCTTATGATGCTGGAATAGCTTAGACCTTGGGAAAGCTGAGGCAATTGTTCTTACAAAGACATTTCATATTAGCTGGAAGGAGGCAGTTGAAAGATTAATAAACCTGCTTATTCTTCTCAGAAGGTTTAAAACACACACACACACACACACACACACACACGCGCGCGCGCGTGCTTATTTAGCAGCTATTTCCCTGAGAATTGTACAAGATAAAAATTTACAAATGATTCCAATAAAGTCATACCCCTAAATATTTATAATTAGGCTATTAGGGAGAATAACTACTGAATTCTTGTATAAACTATTTCTCAGTGCCCCCATGGGGCAGGGGAGAAATCTAAGACAAGAAAGAGGGGAAGGGTCACTCCATGCCTTTAGCTTAATGGTGCTGAGTCAGAAGAAACAACAGGACCTTTGGGTAGGGACCCTTGTCAATCAATCAAAGCCAACATAGAGCATTATAATCATATGAGACAAGGAGGCTGGGAGAGAATGTAGAACACTAATGGATGTTCCATGTAGCCCACACCTGAAACAGGGGCCGATGTAAACGATGGCTCATCATCATGAGGAGAAGAGCAGTGGACTTTCTTTTCGCTATGGCTTCAATCACATCCTTTCACAACTTCAGTATTAATGAAAATGATAATAATGTGGCACAGTGCCTGGCACAGAGTAGGTGTTGAATAATTACTTGGCAGACTGACTTTTGTATTGTGGTTTATAATTTTTAAAGGTATTTCACATATTTTATCTCATTTAGTCTCACAACATCCCTGTACATGAGGTAGACCTGCTATTATCATTCACAACCTACAGATAAGAAAACAAGGCTCTTTTGAGAACAGCATGGGGCAAATAAAAGAAGAGACGATTTGGAAACAGAAAAAAAAATGCATTTGATTCTCAGTTCTTCCCCTTAATAGCTGTGACCAAAGGCAAATCACAATCCTTTGGAGTCTTCATTTCTTTTTTTTTCTGTAAAATGGGAGTGATAATATTTATAGTATACATTTCATGGGGTTGTTAAAGAAAGATCTTTATAAATCTTAAGCCACTATAATTGTGAACTATTTCCTTCAATTGCACTAGTATTCAAAGATACTCTTATTGCCTTTATAGGTATTTCTGAGACGTAGTAATGGACATCAAGATTTCTACCAGAATTGGAGGACCTATGCTACTGGATTTGGGAAACTCAGAGATGAATTTTGGCTTGGTAAACTTTCCCTGAATATTGTATGATTAATTTCTGAGAAAGCCAGCTATCATTAAGAAACCCCCTACTCTCTCCTTTTTACCTTCTTTTTTTTTTTTTTTGAAAATTTGGCATGTGGAGACAGACGTTTACTAAAAAGGAGGAATATCACCACTATTGAATAGACAAAGACCAAATATCCCTTTAAAAACACATTTATTTCAAAGCCCCCGAGCATTAAAGGTACCATTTAAAGAGGGGCATTTTGTTCTTCTGTCTTAAAAGTGAATCCATCCTTAAATCCATTCATTTAAGCATGTACTTAATGTCTACTATGTGCAGAGACCAGCGCTTGAAGTTTCTGAGAATACTGGACACATTCTTGTCCCATTGCAATGTAAAGGAAATTATAGGAAGGAGGATGGTCCCCTGGTTTCCTGTCCATTCATTCCACCTTTCTTGTCCAACAGGGCTGGATAACATTCACAAAATCACCGACCAGGGACAGTATGAATTAAGGGTGGACCTTCAGGATCATGGTGAGACAGCTTATGCCATCTATGATAAATTCAGTGTTGGAGACGCCAAGTCCCGCTATAAGCTGAAGGTGGATGGATACAGTGGAACAGCAGGTAGGGTCCAAGTGGGTTTTAGTATGTAAACAAGAGAAGTTTATAGGGTGGCTTCCAGGGGAGATCTCCTTAACCTTTCAAACCAGAAAAGCTAAGTTTGGTATTTAAGAACATGCAATGTACCAGCATAGGCTGGTACAGCTCTTTAAGACTCGGAATTAATTATAAGTGAAGATGTACTTTGCAACCCAACAAACTTAGGACAAAGCTCCTTCCCTGGAAGTTTTTATTGGAACACCTTGTACCACTTAATGCCAGGGGAAGTTCTCTGATGTTTGAAGTAGGCTTCACTCTGCTTCATTGATCCAACTCCTAATCAAAGCACAATGGAGAATGTGTGCCACTGATCACAATGGGTATTACAAGGGAAGCTGGTAGATGGTACCATGCAAGCCATGCCCCACTAGAAAAACAATTCAAGGTAAATGCATGCTCCCACTGAAGCTGATTCAGTTAAATCATCTTTGCATCTTGGATAGAATCTGATGGGCTGGTGAAATGCCCTGATTTCATACTACTGAAGGTTATAACCCCCAAAAGGAAAGCCATATTTTTATGTAGGGGATACCTGTGCAAAATACCAGTGGGAACAAATGCAAGGATGAGTCTAGTTGGACAGAAAGAAATGATGGGATTGCAATTCACAGTGAGGTCACATGGTCATCAAGAACACTAAAGACCAAATTAGGAGCCCTTGTGGTTCTAAGATCATATCAAGTACCCTTAGTTTTGCCACCTGACAATCTTTTTGTAAATGGAAATTTTTCAGACTTAGGTATGCTAAAGCAGCTCTCAAAAATACCCAAGAGGTGTAATGTTCAGAGCAGACAAACACTGTCTCCACCTAGCAGCACTTTGGCTTTGTCTGTTCAATTCTGCAGTTATGAGAAAATGCACGGCATTGTTTCCATTCATAAAGCTAAGCCTCATAAGGCTGCTTGTTCCAGAACAACCATTATAGACTTTTTTTTAAAGCACACACCAGACACAAGCAGACCCTTATTCCATCAATATCTGCCTGTCATTCACATGCTTTCCATGGCATCAGCTATTAAGAATGTCTATGAATTCCTGTTACAACTTGCTCAATCATTTCAGTGGAGAGTGTCTCACATCTTGAAATCATTGAGTAAGCAAGCATTTTATATGAAACCAAGAAGAGGAGCTTAAGTGTCTGTAGAAATCAATAAATTTAAATAGAAATAATAAATTAAACTAAAGAGACCCCCAAGTAGCTAATTGAACACACATGCAGAAGAGGTTGATGCCGCAGAAATGAACTTCTAACAAAGAAGCACTGGAAAATATGATGCTTAAAAATAACAGTAATTAAACGTATCAAGGGAGAGTGCAGACAGATGGCTTCCTGCAAACATCTCCTCTCCACTGCCACCCTCTCCCGATACTTTATCAGAGCTGATGAGTACCCTGAGCTCCCCAAGACTATACAGCACAGAAGACTGCGGGTTCTGCCAGGTACAGCTGAGAAGGAGCCCAGTTACAAGCTATCAGTCTGTTGCCAGAGAATGTACCTACTTCAGTTAGGAGAGACTCATCATCAGGTTAACCACAGAGGGATGAATTCCTCTCAGCAACAGCAACTCAGAATGAATGTTTGCTCACTCAAAATCAGTCGTCATCTGCATTGGTGGAGGGAAGCCCCACATGACAAAACCACAAACTGAAGTATTCAATTAATTCAATTCAACAAACATTTATTAAGCATCTACTACATTGAGGTACTGTCAATAAGCATCCAATAGTAAAATGAATAAATGGACTTGATATGCAGGCAAACGTGTAGAGGAGCTCTGATTTCAGGTTCATGAGGAACTCCCTACACCAAAGCCAATTGGCAAATGATCTGTGACTTAGTCCCTAGATTTGATGGCACAAAGAGTAACTTACCCAAGGTCACAAAGATAGTAAGTCTTAAAGGTGGCCTTTTAACTCTAGATCTTGCTGACTCTAAGTCAAGATACTAGCCACTAAACCACATTGCTTCTATATAATCATGACAACAATAATAACAACAAAACAATAACAATAGTCATAATAATGTAAGTATTACCAATAATAATAGCTGATACTTAAATAGCACTTTAAGACTTACAAAGTACTTGATAATATATAGTATCACATTTTATTTACTGCATAGATAATAGTTGGAGAGAATATAAGTCTATTCAAAACATATATATGCATTCGATCCAATTGTTTGACCAATATCTTAAAATCTAGAAGGATTTACCTAAACATTAGGAATGTCAATATATGCATACATGATCAACATTCATAAATATGTCATAGGAACACAGACAAGAGTCACACAGGATGAAGAGATGTGGATGAGCTATGAGCTGCATCATGGGACAGAATATTCCCATCACTGAAGTCACAGATCCACTAAATTCTTGGAACTTGGAGTATTTTCCATAGAGTGGCTTAATCAATATCTTAATGGTTTCAGTACTGGGAATAAAGAATCGGATTACCTAAGGAAAAAATACAATCTTCAAAGAAAAACTATCTTCTATTTCACTGTTTGGGGTGTTCCCAATTAAAGAATCACTGAAATAACTACAATAATTCAGTCTCCAAGTTCAAAGTTACCCTCCATGATATCAACCTTAAATGTCAAATACCTGACTCTCTAACTAGTCATTCCTAGGTTTGTCATTCACCATCAAAATTAGAAAGCATACTGAGATTTTTCACTTCCTCATTTTTTTTGCCCCAAACAGGTGATTCCATGGCCTACCACAATGGAAGATCCTTCTCTACATATGACAAGGACACAGATTCAGCCATCACAAATTGTGCTCTGTCCTACAAGGGAGCTTTCTGGTACAAGAATTGTCACCGAGTCAACCTTATGGGCCGGTATGGTGACAACAATCACAGTCAGGTGAGTTTTCCTTGGAAGTGATGAAACTTACGGAGCTAGATGTGCCTGAGCATCTTGGAGATACCGACTAAATAAGTGCTGAATTGGAGTAGAAAAAACATTGAACTTGAAATCATAAGACCAAGGTTGGACTTCAGCCTTTACCACTTACTAGCTTTGTAGCTCTGGGAGTCCCTTCACTTTTCTTGGATTTAGTTTTCTCAAATGTAAAAATGGAGATAAAAATATTTAGAAACAATAAGCATTTATTAAGTACCTGCTAGGTGCCAGGCATTGTACTAAGTGCTGTAGATGCAAAGAAAGGCAAAAATCATCCTCTTGTCTTAAGGAACTCATAGCCTAATGGGAGCAGACAGCACAAAAGCAGCCATGTGCAAACAAAATAGGTAGAAGATAAATTAAAGATAATCAATACAGGGAAGGCATAAGAACCAAGGGGGATTGGAAAAGGCTTCATGCAGAGGGTGAGATTTTAGCTGGCACTAGAAGATTTTAGCTGGGGCAGCCAGAAGGCAGAGATGAGGAGAGAGAACATACCAGGCACAGGGACCAGTCAGTGAAAAAACTCCGAGTCAGGAGACAGAGTGTCTTGTTTGAGGAAGCTTATAAAAAAAAAAGCTTCAGGATTTCAAGGCTTCAGTGATTTTGCTTCCCAGATCATACCCCTTTACTGGGGTTAAAAGCCAGAAGAGAACTTACAAAATCAGCTATCCAAGTCCCTTCATTTTATGGATAGTAAAACCGAGGTCCAGAAAAGAAAAGTGACTTATCCACAGACACATACTGAAGTGTTGATATGGCCAGGATTCTAAAATCTAGATCTCCCAAGTACCTGGCCAGTGCTCATTCTACTTCAACTCACTGAGATTAGTATTATCATATCACATCCAAGAGAATGTCATAGCCTTATCTTGTCTTCTGACATCAGTGCAGTAATAGGATAGCTCAATATTTTTTAAATGCTCCATGAAATTATGTCCGAAGTAACCATGGGACACAAAATGAACATTGGGAGAATCTCAGAACAGGGAATGTCAGAGCTTGGAGGGTCTGAGCTTCAAAATAAGAGAGTTGAGAGGTATCTTAGAGCTATACAGAATGTTAGAGAATACAGAATGTTAGAGTGGGAAGAAAACTTAGAGCATAGAATGTGAGAGCTAAAAGAGACATTGAAAATAATCTTGTCCGGCCATCTTATCTATTTTAGAGATGAGAAAACTAAGGCCTGGGGAGATCAAGGGATTTACCTAAGATCATGCAGTCAGTTATTGGCAAAGCCATGGCTCTGAATCTAGGTCTCTGTAAAATAATACAATGAAAAGACCTCTGGAGGTAGAATAGCTGGATGCTAGACCCTGCTTGTTCACTAATTAGCTACATAACCTTTGGTAATTTATTTCCCTTCTCTGGGCCTCAGTTTCTGAGAGAACCCAACAGGAATAATACAAGGACTAGGTGACAGAACTATACACTTTTTGAAGGCCTGGAGGCCCAGAGTTCTCTCAATAACTTCTTATTGCCCAACAAGTAGGCAATGCTTTAAGGCATTGGATGGGGCAGAATTTTTGAATTTGTTGTATGGAGTAACTGTCCTGAATGGCCCACACCAAATTATCCTGGCAGAAGATTAGTTTCCTGGGCTGTGTAAAATGTGCATATTACCATTTTTAGCTCTACTTACCCCTCACATCCCTATTTTACACAAGGAAATGCTTAGTATGATTTATCTTATTCTGTTCAATCCATGAACACCCAGTATCAGGAAAAAAGCAATGGGCTTAGATTCAGAAGACCAGGGCCTAGATTCCAACTCCATGGTTTACTACTTATATTATCTTGGAGCAGGTACATCCCCTCTCTGTGCCACAATTTCCACATCTGAAAAGTGAGGGCATTGAGTATGATGTCATCTAAGGTCTCTTCTACCTCTAAATCAAATAATGGATCCTGTGGTAACGGGGTGGTTGTCTGCCCACTGGAAACCAAGTTGGACCATTTTCTCTTCCCCAGGGCGTTAACTGGTTCCATTGGAAGGGCCATGAGCACTCAATCCAGTTTGCTGAAATGAAGCTAAGACCCAGCAACTTCCGGAACCTAGAAGGCAGAAGAAAAAGGGCATAAATACTTCATGGACAACAGAGGGAAGAGCATTAAAGGGGAGGGGAGGAAGGCCCAGAGAAACAGAGGATCTTCCCAAAGTGTCAAAACCATTGGCCCCAAACACTCAGCCGGGGCCACCGTGTTGATGACAGCAGGAGCAAAAATGCGATGTCACATGCTCTTCGGTAAAGTCCTTTACACCAAAGACAATGATCTCAAAAGGGGTTTTCTTTTCGGTTTTCTTTGGGTTTTTTTGTTTGTTTGTTTGTTTGTTTCTGCAAAACTCTTCCAGTGACAGTTTCATGGGATCTTTCTCTTGGGTGGCTCTGGGGAAGCACAGGGAGCAGGTTGTACATTGGTAGTTTGTTTTAGAACCAGCCATATTTTACACAAAACTGTACAATTAATTATCATTATCATTATTAGCTATAATTAAATGTGTGTCATTGGAAGGCTTTTTTTTTACATTTTCAGACAACAGAGACCAGAAAAGCAATACCATTTCAAATGTAAGGATGCAATTAATATGATTAATATAATAATAATGATAATGATGATAATAATAATAATAATAATAATAATAAACTAAGTGTTTTTAAAGAGATCCATGCTTTCCAAAACACAGCAGGACAGTGTCTGATTGTATTTTTTTTTAATAAAAGCACAATTACTTTTAAATGTACTCGTTGAGCTTTCTTTCTGTTTTGAATCTGTGTTCTACCAGATCCAGCATCTTTGAGGAGAGGAAGGAATGTGTCTCACTTTGAAGACCTAATTGTAACAGGGCCTATGACTCAGAAAGAACAATCAGGTTTCATCATCTGTAAAATGAGGAGGTTGGACTCAGTGACCTCTACGGTTCTGTCCACTTCTGATATTCTATGAGTGCCTAAGTCACTGGAGTCTCATTTGTAATGTGAGTCATCCACTTGGTGCATCATTAATAGCCAAGGTTGACAGGAGCTTTGAAGAAAGAAGTGAGCAGCTAGCTCCTGGTCTGAAGTAGCTGAAATGTACACTTAATAGGTCACTTTTTCAATGTAATTGGCTGTCTTCCCTGTCAAAAAGTGAAAAATCACTAACAAAAGCAAGGAATACAGAACAGGGAGGGTTCGGTTTTTTTTTTTCACCTGAGAGCAACGAGCTTTCTACCTACTTCCTGTGAACCCTGTTTTTGAATCAAAGAGAACAAAAGATCATTTTTCTTAAAGGAGGGTCTCTCCGTCTGTGTTTCTCTTTCTCCAAAGTGAACATTTTTGCCACTGCTTCCTAAAAATGACTAGAGGGAAAGAATATGAACAAAGATAAATAGCCAAGACAAGGTCATAAACATTAACATCATCATGAGACTCCATGTGGATGGGAGAAAGTCTGGATGGAGGAGCCAAAAGACAAAGGCTTTGGTCCTTGCTCTGCAGTTTCATTTTCCTGACCTCAAAAATGCGTATACTGATCTCTGCCCTTTGAAAACTGGCAGGATTGTTGTGAGAATAAAATTAGATCTCTATGAAGGGGTTTAACAACTAATTCATTCACTTCACAAACATTCATTGAAAACCTATCATGCTCAGTGTTGTGGGGCAGGAGGAATGTGAGGGATGAATAAAGGCATGACCCCTGCCCTCTTTGGGTATACAATGTAGTATGAGGAATGAGGCATATGCACAAGTAACTATAATGCAAGGCAGGATCTTAAGATGTATGTAAACATGGAGTTCTAAACACCTAGAACAATGAGTCTAACAACATCCTTATACTAAAACCATCTAATTTAACATAATAATAATGATTATATTATATATATATATGCATGCATGTTTGTATATATATTTATACATATATACATAATATATACATTATACACACACACACACACACACACACACACACACACACATATACACATATATATATATATATATGTGTGTGTGAGTTACATATCTCCTGCTACATACCAGGCACTATCCTAAGGACTTTACAAAAGTTATCTCATTTGATCTTCACAACAACCCCAACAGGCAGGTACTATTATTTCCATGTTATAAATGAGGAAACTGAGACACACAAAAGTTAAATGACTTGTTCAAAGTCGCACAGCTAATAAGTGTCTAAGACTTGATTTGAACTCAGGTCTTCCTGTCTAGCCCTTTATCCACTACACTACCTAGCTGCCTCTAAGGAAAGAGTGCAAAGGTCTCACTTTCTCAAAGCCTTTAGCCTCTTAGCATAGATTCAAATAATCCTGAATATCTGTTTTATCTGTCAATAGCAAATTAGAAATCCTGAAAGAGTAAGGGAGAGGAGGGGGCTTCAAAAAATAGGCAAACTATGTGCAAAAAAAAAAAATTTACCAAGTAAAAATTGACTTTGAAAGAGACAGAAAATTTAGAACACAAATTCAGATGTATATTACACCTGAGTCATTACGAAAAAGTTCATTTATGTTTATCATCAGATATCTGGTCAAGAAGTCAGGGAAAAAAGCATACAACATATTTTGGAAAGATCTTTCTCCAACATGACTAAAATAAACCAAGAGTTGGCCCTTAAGCTTTGTTTATCTAAAATATGTGGAACAGCCTTAACATGCCAAACATTACTGGATAATTTTTATCATAAAGCAGTTACCAAAATAATTACATCACCATGGTGCCTGCCCTCTAAGGACTTATAATCTAGGAGTAACAATACCAACACAGATTCATTCTCCCTCTCCCTCTCCCTCTCTCTCTCTCTCTCTCTCCCTGTCCCTCTCTCCTCTCTCTAAAGAAATGTAGACAATGAAAAATTTTAGCATAAATGCAATTTACAACTAAGTAAGAGATAGATGAAAACATAAATTGCTAGACGATTGGAGCAGAAAGAGACCTTAGAGATAATCTAATATGGAAGAAATACTTAGACACACTGGATGACAAAGCCAGGGTCTAAAGGATCTAAATCCTAGAATGATGAGCCCCATTGAAGATGGAATTTAAGAGATATATGTAAAGCCCCATCATGGAGCTCAAAGAAAACCTCACAAGCATAAGTTGGAAGAGGTGTGACTAGATAGATAACAGTTCATTTAAAAATTATCTACAGGGTTTAGTAGACTACCTGCTCAATAGACTTTAAGAGTGTGGCATTTCAGGGTGGGGAGGGGGAATCCTAATGAAATCCCACGATGCTTAAAGGAAGAAGGGTGTACAGAACACAGAACCTGATAACCCTCTTATATTCTGCCTTGATCAGATCCTGCTGCAATCAATTCTGGGTACCACCATTTTTTTAGAGGGAGAGACATTAACAAACTGGAGACCACCCAGGATAGTGAGGTGTCTCAAAACCATGACATAAGAAGATGAATGGGAGGAACTGGGGAGTGTTCAACCTATGGAGGGGGAATCTTAGGGAAGGACATGATTCCATATTTTTTTTTCAGATTTGAAGGACAGTCATGAAGAAAAAGAATAATAGAAAAATAAAAGAAAAAGAATAAACCTAATTCTGGTTGGCCCCTCAAAGCATGACTAGAAGCAGAAGGTGGACGTTTCAGATATGTTGGATTCTAACTTAATGCAAAGAAAGATTTTTTAACAATTAGAGCTATCTAAATGTGGAATGGGCTGTTTCATGAGAAAACGACTGGAATTAGCCTTTATTGGAGACCTTCAAGCAAAGACTAGATTACCATTTGTTGATGACGTTATAGGTTGAAATAGATGAGTTCTCAGGTCCCTTCCAATTTCATACTTCTATTATTCTACCAACAAGGAACCTGAGGCCCAGAGAAATTATGTGACTTACCTAGGTCACTTTAAGTAGTAAGTTGCAAAGGTATTGAGAAGTAGATATAGAATTGAAGCCTAAGTCCTCTGACTCTCCATACAATGTCCTGCTCACTATGCCACCAAATAGTGACCTTGTATACAAGCTAAGAGGTAAGTGGTTGAATGGAGTAGTCAGTAGAGCAGACATAGGAAAAGTCTCTTTGTTCAAGCCAAATGGCATTATTGTTGGCTGTTATTATTACTCTTTTGACTAATCCAATAGGGCTTCAGGGAGGTGATTCCAAGAACTTCCTACAAGAAGGAAAGGGGATCAATCTAAGTTTTGGGAATGACCTTAAAGATCATCTAGTCCAACCTTCTGTTTTTATAAATGAGGAAACTGAGGCCCAAAGAGAGAAAGTGTTTTAATCACTATCACAAAACTAGTTAGTATCACATTGGTTGGCTAGGTGGGAGTAGAAGGTGAAAAGAATATTTTTACCATAAAGTGTAATTTTTAAGGAGGCTAACAAAACAGGAAGATAAGAAATGAAGGGCGGTAAACAGATGAGTTTAAGAGAAAGGAAAGGCATGTGAAGTTGGAAGAAATAAGAAAAAAGAGAAAGTTCCCAGTAGCCTGAATTTGAGCAAAAGCTCAGAGTTACCTGAGTCCCCCAGGTCCCTCATAGTTGCTCTGAATCTCCTTTGCTCAATACAGCAAATCTTTCCCCCTAGCGTTTCCCTGGTCCTGAGTTTTAGACCAAGGGCTAAGCCTTCCTCCAGTTCTCTTAGCCTCGGGTTCATCAGTAGTTCAGGGGGCTGGGCTAAGGCCCTTTCCAACTCTAAATCTATGATCCAATGAATAAACTTTCATAATAGCTTTTACCCAGGTCATTCAACTTTCAACTAAGTCCCAATTGTCCCAAGCATCATTAAACTTGCCACCTCATCCACATATCCCATCATAGCCAACTGTCCGTGGATAAATAAGGAAGAAGTCATAGAATCCTAGAACGTTAGAAGTGGAAGAGACCTTAGAAATCATTTATTCTCTCTCTCTCTTTGTCTGTCTCTCTCTGTCTCTCTCTCTCTCTCTCTCTCTCTCTCTGTCTCAGAGAGTCTCTCTGTCTGTCTCTCTCTCTCTTTCTGTCTCTGTCCATCTCTGTCTGTCTCTCTGTTTCTTTCTGTCATACTGTCTCTGTCTGTGTCTCTGTGTCTCTCTGTGTCTCTGTCCCTTCTCTTTGTCTCTATCTCTGTCTGTCTGTCTCTGTCTGTCTGTCTGACTCTCTCTCTCTTCCTCCCTCTCTCTCTCCCTCCCTCTTTCTTTCTCTGTCTTCCTGTCTTTGTCTGTGTCTCTGCATCTCTCCGTGTTTCTGTCTCTCTGTCTCTGTCTCTCTCTCTTTCTCCCCACCCAATTTTAAGAAAAATAAACAGTTTCAGACAGATGAAATGCCATGTCCAACATTGTAGAAGGGAGTTACTAGAAGAGCCAAGATTAGAACCCAGATATCTCCACTTCCAGTCAAGGTCATCTTTTCACTAGAGATCACTACAATCAAAATGCTCCAACCCCAGGCCAAAGGTCGGGTTAGGTCTTACAACTCAAGATGGATTCCTTCACCAAACATCAAGACAAATTTCAGGAAATTAGAGTTGAGATTAATGTAGTGGCAAGAGTACTAGATCTGGGGTCTAGGGACCTGGGTTCTAATACCAGCTCTGCTACTGGCTAGCTGCATAGTCTCTGGAAATAAAAACAATAACTCACATTCATAAATTACAGTACTTTAACATTCATAAAGCATAATTTAACCTCTCTGAGTCTCAGTTTCCCTCCCTGTAAAATTATAGGGAGAAAGTGGAGTAGTTGATCACTGAAGTCTTTTAAAACTCTGAGATTTCTGAGCTTACATCCTGACTGCAAATCCTGGGCTCTCCCAGTTACCATCTGGGTGACTTTGAACAAATCATTTCCTATCTCTTACCCTCATTTTCCCATTCTATCAAATGAAGGGGTTTAGTAGAACATCCTTTCTAACTGCAAAATCCTATTCCATTATGTAAAGATCCTCATCCTCTCTCCTGGTTTTACTGGGGCCACAACAAGGTCAAAGAGCCATATGTTTGGCATGAGTGATTTGAGGCAGACTCTTCTGGGATTTAGGAAAGGTCACCAGCAAGCTTTGGTACCTTATCACTCTCATAAACAAATAGCAGGGGACAATCAATGAATTGCATTTCACTTTAAAAGAAAAAAAAGCAATCCCCAAGTAAATTCTCTTGGGAATCACCAGTAAATTGCATTTTTAAATGAAATACCTTTAGTTGATTGGCCCCCAAAACATGCCAAGTTTCATCCAAATGGAATGTGATGGAACAGAAGCCCAGATCAGAAGAATTCATTGCTTTGACTTGGTTAGATACTGCCTAGTTTATCTGGCTGTAATAATTTCTGCCATTGTAGGGACACAGTTTGCTGTTCCAGACTGAGGGAAATACTGCTTGCATTTCAGTCATGGCAACGATCTCCTTGCTCCATAAATCAAAATAAATCAAGGCTTTGGCAGGGAGCTGCATGACTTCTGACCCCACCATAGACAGTGACTTCGGAATCTCCTGGCTGGGTTTCCCACCACTATGAACTGTAGCTTGACCCTAGGTTAGTGAGGTTCTCTGGAGCCCACACAGGAATTCATACCCACACTGATGCTGTAGAGGGGAAAATAAACTCCTGAATAATAGGGGAAAGACCAAAGAATCCCCAAGGGTGAAAACACAGAAATCATATATCTTAAATTAAGAGAATTTTGTAACTGAACAGACCCTTAAAGGTCTACTCCCATCACTTTACAGAGGAGGACATGGAACTCAATTTATAGAAACAAATGTTGGTTTTGATCATTTCCTTTCTTTTCAAAAGAGCTACTTAGAAGGAGGAGGCCACAGAAGATATAGAAAGAACACTGGCTTTGTAAGAAAAGGGCCTGCTATTTGCTCTTATAACCTTTTATAAGACCTTAGGCAACACACTCTCTCTCAGGGCTTCAGTTTTCAAATCTGTAAAACAGAAGGTTTGGACAAGATCATAGTATAGAGAACCATAGCCAACATAAGCAGAAGAAACCCCAGTCTAGTATCATCCCCTGGATCTTAAAAGTCCTTCCTAGTTCTATTTCTGTGATATTGTAACTAGATGATTTCCAATATCTTTTGTAACTCTCAAAATCATACCTTGTCCTAGTGTGTTTTCCACTTGTACCATGTTGTTATTTTCTTAAGCAGGTAGTGCAAAATTTCCAACATTCTACCTGTCCTGAAAACATAGCCCACAGTCCACTCCTAAGGTCCTTTTTTGAAACATTTTATTTCTCTCTGAACCCATCCCCTTCTTTTTTCTTGCCTTTGTTCATCAAGTTATGTTTCTAATAAAACCTCAGTGCTTAAACTGCAATTCTCCAAAGGCAGGTTTAGCTGGTACCACCTACTTTTCTGACAGGCCTTTCTTACTCTGGCCGCATAGATCTCCTCTTTGGCACTACTGATTCTCTCTGCTGACAATTCTGACCGTGCTAATGAGTTCTCCATGATCATGGGGTAAAAGTCAGTAAGTATTATCCCCACATGTCCATTCTGAGTCCTTTTACAATGGAACATTGGAAGAACTTCATATCAATTGTCTTAATGTCAGTCTGAGAAAGGAGAAAATATGGATTGACATTTTTTCTCTCTCAGCAGGGAGTCACATCACCTTTTAGAAGACTTATTTTGCCCATCAATAAAATGAAGATGCTAGACTATGTAGGCCCATGTTCCTCAAGCTGTGTTCTTTCATATCCTGTTTCCTACAAGGGAAAAAAAAAAAGTAATGATAGTCAAGCACACATGGCAATCCTTCATTTTGCTCTCTGTATCGGATGTGAAAAAAAATTCATGGACTCCTTGATGTGTAGAACTATCAGAGTGGCTTGAAACTGGAATAAGTATTCTTATTATCCCATGAGGGGCAGGGCAGTACCTTGGGTGATATATGTAAAATGAATTGAATTCTTCAAGGATCCATGATTTCACCCTTGTGTATACTCCCACCCTGCAGCTTAGCTAGTGATGATTTTCTCTAAACTTAAATGGACTAATGACCATCAAAAAAGAGTCAACCAATTTCCTCCAAACCTTTCAAGCTTGATGCCCTCCCACAAAGTCCTGCTTCAGGACATCCTTATGATACGGAGATGACCCTAGGTCTTTGCAGGCTGGGTCAGTAGGAGACAAGCTCTGAGATTTTACCACCCCTGAACAGTTTCAAGTACAGTTCAAGAGACAGATTGTTTCTATTATTCAAGGACCACCAGTCTGTCTAATTTCAGAGAGGCTCATCAGCACGAAGCTAGGAAATAGATGAGAAATTCTTTGACTGATTCAACCAATGACACAGAGGAAAACATCCTTCCCATTCTGCTGTTACAAGGGCAGAATGGTGGTGGGGAAAGGGAGCAGAGAGTGCTAAGAACCACAGTTTTTATATCATCTAGAAACATTAGTTTAACTGTTGCTGCTGTAAAAATGAGATCTTTTCCAAAAATATGTGGGGGGAGGAGGGATATAAAGTATAAGACTGGTGGGGAACAGATTATAAAAGAGCTTGAAATGCCAAACAGCGGGTTTTATTTTGGTCCTGCAGGTAACAGGGAGACTCTGGAGTTGATAGATTGTATGTAGGGGAAGGACGCAAGTTGTGAGGGTTGCATGGCCAGAACAGACATACAAGAGGGGGAAATGAACCATATATATAGCTTTCTGATGAGAAATGGAAAGTTTTAAATTTCAGTAAGGTAAGTTATATGTGAGACTGACATCTTAACTACAGAGAAACATATAAGTAACTTTAACAGCTGTTTCAACCTGCTTTCTTTTGTTGATTTTAAATTAAAAGTTGTCAGTAAAAAACTATTTTTACCAAATTTCCCTTTATAAGAAGTGCTATTTGATACAGTTTTCCCTCCAAAATACTCCTTCTCTAAAAACCCAGTCTTTCTGAGGACCCACCAGGAGCAGACTCTGTGAGAATCCCTTCTTGACAATGCTACTTTCTCTTTTCCTGCTCCTGGATTGACACTGAGACCTCTCCACCCCTGTAGAGGGGGAAGCCTGAGTTTCTGGCCCACTCCAACCCTCAGTCTATACCACCTTTCCTGGTGGTGCTAGGTCAGGCCCTCCTAGCCCTACTGCCCCTTGACAGATAGGCATGTACTTGGATGGGCAGGGATGTCACCAATTACAATCCTCCTGCTAAGAGGAAGGATCAGCAGGACTTGCTATCTGCCTGGCCGCTATGTTTCCAGACCCCCAGGCATCGCCAGGGGATTTGGCAATGCACCTATGAAAACCTTGGCCTTGAAAGGCACCCTTCAGCTGAACTCTTAGAACTGCTAGGCCCTCCCATTCACCCAACTCTTCTTTGTGTGTTGTTTTCGCCATAGAAAGTGAAATCCTTGAAAGCAGGATTTTCTATTTGTATCCCCAGTACTTAGCATAGTGTTTGCCACATAGCACTTAATCATTTTTTTTCATTCATTCATATTCTGACTAGAAATAAAATCAGACATATAAGAAAGTAGGGATAAAGTAGAAGGATGATTCCCAAGTTCTTCTTGAAGAGAAAAATAAAATTGATGAAGTTGGCTTGATCAAAAACGGAAAAAAATGAAATTGATCTCAAAGTAAAACTTAACGTCTTCAACCTTAGTCAAAATTTAGTTCATCTCTGTGTGTACATGCTAGAAACTGCCAGAGAAGATTTAAAACTGTTTGTCCTAAGGAACTACAGTAGATAAGAGAGTCAGTAAACAGGAACCAAAAACTGTTTGTTCTGAAAATATATCAACAAGAAGCTAAAATGATTTGTTTAGAGATTTGCAACTGTTAACGTCTCACATGCAAGGGTCCTTGAAATACATCCTATGCCCTGTCTTGTAAAAACTGCAAAAAGCTCTTTGAGTTTGTTTCCTTGAAATAAACCAAGCTCAAGTCATTTAATTGCTTCCAAAAATAAAGGGGAAATAGGGGTGGGAAGGCACCTAGGTGGTGTAGAAGATCATCGGCCCTGGAGTCAAGACAACCTGAGTTTAAATCTGCCCTCAGACACTTACTAGCTGGGTGACCCTGGACAAGTCACTTAACCCTGATTGGCAGTAGGGTAGGGCAAACTCCCAGTCACTCAAGCTCTCCAACTGGGTGTCATCCTTGCCCCCCTCACTACTATAGCCACAATATCCAATTTATTGCCAAGGCCTGTCAATTTTACCTTTGTAATATCTCTTACAAACACTCCTTTCTGTCCTCCAACACTGCCACTGCTCAGCCGCACTATTCAAATAGCTTGCTGGTTGGCCTCCCTTCTATAGCCTCTCCTCACTCAGCTGCTACACACATACCCCTGAACACATATTCAATCAACTCCGGAGGCTCCCTATTGCCTCCAAGACCAAATATAAAATCCTCTGTTTGGTATTTAAAGCCTTTCATAATCTGTTCCCCAACACCACCTTTCCAGTCTTTTTATACCTCCCCACCATACACATACATATTCTGCGATCTGTCTCCACCTCCCGGCTCCCTTCAAGTCTCATCTCAAATCTCATATTCTTCTAGAATCCTTTCCTGGACCCTCCACATCGCTACTGGCTTCCCTCAGAGATTACCTCCAATTTCTGCTGTATATATTTTATACACGAAGAGATGTTTGCATGTTGTCTCCCCCATTAAAAGGGGGCAGGGATCATTTCGCTGTGTTTCTTTGTGACCCTCGTATTCAGCCCAGTTCCTAGCATTAAAAAATGCTTAATAAATGTTTGTTGACTTGATTTTAACCTTTTTCAAGACACCTTCACTCACACACACACACACACACACACACACACACACACACACACCTCACATCAAATCACTGTATATTTATTTTGTGTATATCCTGTGTCTGCTGAGCTGTCAACATGCCCTTTAACAAGTATATGCGCTCCTTGAAAACAAGGAAGGACTGTGTTATGTTTATTTTTGTCTCCCTAATACCTAGTACTGTGCTTGGCACATAGCAAGCTATTGATGACTGATTTATTGATTGACTGGACAAGTTATTATTTGAGCAGTTGATAATGATGATGTAGCACTAGCATTCTAATGGGGGAGAAAAGATAAGTGTAACTTCAGAACGTTAATGTCTTGCAAGAATATTGAGGAAGCATAATTTTTTTAAAAAATGGAGGTCCTGAGGTATATTTGTATTGTTCTGAATTTTGAAAAAGGGAAAGAGAAGGGAGAGTAGAAAGTATATAAACTAGAATAGAAAGAAGGAAGAGGGGAGTGGAACTTTCTATTTCTCATAATTTGGATGATGATAAGAAGAGTTTACAAACTTGAAGGAATGGTATTGGATGAATCTCATTCTTACCTGAAATAGGTAAAGGAGAGTGGAACACACATACAAACACACACATGCAAAGTTTGGTTTAGAACTACATGGAACTCAACTGAGAAAAAAGCAGAGATGTGGGTAATAAGCAGGAGGGCAGTTAAGATGGTTGATAATACCAGCGAGTGAATAGCTTTGAGAAAAACGAATTTCCTGACCTCGAAGTAGTGAGGAGAAGAGGAAGGGGGAAGAAAATAATTAGCATCTTAGAAGGTGCCTTAAATTGCCTCTTAGACAATGTGGGAATGGCTGACCAAAAGAGTGGTATAAGAATATAATGGGGGCAGCTAGGTGGTGCAGTGGATAGAGCACCAGCCCTGAAGTCAGGAGGACCTGAGTTCAAATCTGGCCTCAGACCAAACACTTGACACTTACTAGCTGTGTGACCCTGGGCAAGTCACTTAACCCCAATTGCCTCACTAAAAAACAAATAAATAAATGAATGGATGGATGGATAGATAGATAGATAGATAGATAGATAGATAGATAGATAGATAGATAGATGGATGGATGGATAGATAGACAGATAGATAAATGAAAAAGAATATAATGGAATATTCCCATGCCATAAGCAAATGACAAAAGGAACAATTTCAAAAAATATTGAGTAGTGTGAACTGACACAGTGAATTGAGCAGAACCAGTCAGAAAAACAACTTGTACAAGAACAATACCACTAAAGAAAAATGATTTTGAAAGACTTCAGAGCTCTGATCCACATAATGACCAACCACGTCTCCACAGAATCTTGAGAAGGCATGTTAGTCACCCCCAAACATAGAAGTGACGGACATGAATGGCAGAAAGAGATACACATTTTTGGATATGGCTACTGTGTGGACGCATTTTGCTTAACTATGGTTATTTGTTATTGTTTTTCTTCCTCTATCTTGATTTTTAATAGGTGGGGGGAGTGAGGAAGAAGTGGAGTTAGTAATAGTAATGCCAATCAAAAAGCATTGTTTAAATGCACAGGATAAAATTCAAGAGGAATCACAGACAAGCAGAACAGTTTAGAAAATAGCACGTGGAATTTATTAAATACTTTTAAAAATAGTAAATTGTATGAAATGAAAATACATGATTTCAAAGAGAATCTTCTTTTTGTGTTCTGTTATGCATATAGAAATCCTCTTTCATGTGTTCAAGTTCAGAATAAAGAAAAAATAAAGTCTGAGACTCATTAGGCCTTGATATTTCAGAGGCTCTAAGAACATAGGATTAGTGGAACATTTATTTGTAGCCAGTTTATGTACTCCCAAAATTTGTATAAAAAAAATACAAGTAGCCAGCAGAGGGCTCATTCTCCACATTTTCTTCCCTATTCCTGAGAAAACTTATAGTACAGTCTAGATGGTATCACAAAAGTTATCCAGGAAATGAGACCTTGTGAGATCTCACTGTATAAGAACTCATTCAGATGTAAAAAGGTCAATTTCACCATTTTCTTACTGAATAATTGAAAAGAAATAACATTAGCTGGCATTGGAGAATGATAAAAATAATAGTTGCCCGTGAGTCAGAGGATCTGGGTTCAAATCTTCCTTCTGATACTTACTCTCTGTGTCATCTTGGGCAAGTCACTTAATCTTCCCTGGGCTTGTTCTCCTCACTTGTAAAATAGGGGGATTTAAGGTTTCTTCCAACTACAAATATATAAATCTATGAATCATAAGTGTAATAGGATTACAAGTTTTAGGGGCATTTAAGATCATCTCGCTCCACCCCAGTCCCTTGCTTAACTCCAAGAAGTTAAATGGGTTGCCCAACATGACACAGGTAGTTAGTTTCCTGAAGGCTTCAAAATGATTGTGCAAGTAAAGATGTCTGGAATAAGCACCTTTTCTCTTCACTTTGAAAACAATATGGCTCTTTTCAGCACCACATGATTGCCTAGAGATAATTGGGGACAGGAAGTCAAGGACAAGTAACAATTAAAATTTTCTCCCTCTTAGATTTTTCCTCACAATAGCCTGTGAAATAAGTAAAGCAAGAAGTAATGCTTTCACTTTGTAGATGAGGAAAGTGAAGCTCAGAGAGGGAAAACTACTTTCCCAAGGCCATACAGCTAGAATCAACTCTGTGGCTTGAACCCAGGGCTTCTGGACTGCAAATCCAGAACCATCATAACCACAAGTCCTTGCTTTCAATATCTAACAAACTCAATTTCCCCTAATAAGTTAGCTTGTAAAGGCTTAGGCCATTGAATATCACCCTTCCCAGGTGAGGTACATCGTCATTTCTATCATTCATGATTTTAATTGCTAATTAAATTAATACTAATTTGTGGCCAATACTAATAGCTCATATTTGAACAGTGTGACATAGTTCATAAAATATTTTATGCATATTGATCTAATTTGATATTCACAACAAGTCTACGAAGTAGGTTGTACAAGTACTGTTGTACCTATTTTGTTATATATGAGGAAACTGAGATTCTGCGATGTTAAGTTGACCTGCTCATTTTCAAGTGTTAATAAGCTAATAATAATTGGAGAGACAGTGGGGTGTAGCAAAAAGACCAACAGATTTGAGATTATATAATCCTCTAGGATTATATGGAATCAGAGAATTTGGATTTGAATCTCAGCTCTGTTCCTACTCACCTGTATATCATTGGGAAATGTACTTCCTCACTCTGACCCTAGGGTTCTCTATTTCTAAAATGAAGGGGCTGGAGTAGATGACCTTTGAGGGCCCTTCCAATTCTAAATCTATGATCCTATGAAGTGTGAAGCCAGAGCCAGAACTGGAGACCATTCACTTTTCTTTCCTTTATACCCAAAAGCCTCGACAAAAAAAAAAAATTTACATGATAACTTTATTATATATTTAGAAGGAATGGCAAGTTGTACATAACAGATTTACAGTTTCACACAGAATCTCTTTTTATTATACTATTTTGTGGAAATTTTTGTTTTAGTCAATAAATTAAAAATTAAATAAATTAAAAGAACTAAATAAAAGTACGCCCAATAGCAAACTGTAAGATATCCCAGCAGATCAATGTGGGATTATTTGTGAGCAGTGGGTCCTGACCTGAGCAGCTTCAAATTATAATCAGATAGATGACTTCCTTCCTAATCCATGTTGAATAAGACTGGCAGGAGGCTCACTCATCTGATTTTTACTTTATGTCACTTCATTTTATTATAAATATGAGGTTATTTAGTTGTGTGAATTTAAACAATTCACTTCATTTCTCTATAGTGCATTTTCTCTATCTACAAAATGAAAAGACTGGGTGACCTACCTCTAAGATGCCTTTAAACTGTTAATCATATATAACTGTCTTATAGGTGTAATACATTGTACAGCCAGCAGATGGTAGGCTGCTCCCACCAATGATTGGTACCCGTTAGTCTATCTTTTTTTTATTATTTTACCAGTTACTTGATATTCTGTATAGCAAGAATAACAAGTGAAGAAGTGAAGGGACCCGGGCATATGTACATGCTGAGACCTAGCAGAAAGTTCTTGCTGTATTTCATCTACAATTTAGAATGTTAGAGCTAAAAGTGATATTGTAGAAAGGGCATTAGCTAGTTGATCTTGGCCAGTTCTTTCAGCTGCTTTTTGTATTAACATTCCTATTCTTGAAAATAGAAAGGACAGATTAATCGCTCAAGTTTCCTCACCTTTAAAATTAGGAGGTTCAACTAGACAACCTTTAAAGTCTTTTCCTTCCAGCTTCCAGATTTCTTCCAGCTCTGACATTCCACATTCTAACATTCTATACACCAATGCAGTGGTATCAAACTCTAATAGAAACAGATCCCTTAGTTTCAAAAAATGTGGGAAGTTTTATAAGAACTGATACAAAGTGAAATGAGCAGAACCAGGAACACACCATACACACTAGCAGCAACGCTGTAAGGACAATCAGCTGGGAAAGCCTTAGGTAATCTGATCAAGACAACAATCCAAGACAATTCCAAAGGACCCATGATGAAAAATGCTGTCCATCTCCAGGGACAGAAATTATAATCTGAGTTCAGACTGAAGCATATTTTTAAAAAAAAACTTTATCTTATTTAATCATTATTACTTATTATTATTATTATTTTATTTTTCTTGTTTGTATGTGTGTGTTTTCTTTTGCAATATAGCTAATATGGAAATATGTTTTACATGACTTCATATGCATAATTGATATCATATCGCTTGTCTTCTCAAGGGGTAGGGGAGGGGTAGGAGGGAGGGAGAGAATTTGGAACTCGGCATTTTTAAAAATGAATGTTGAAAAAAATTTAAATTGTAATTAGGAAATATTTAACAAAATAAATAAAAATATATTCTGAAAAGAAAGGAATAGATCCCTGTGGGATGCATATTGACTTAGAAAACCACATATTAACATATTATTATCTATGTTCTATTGCATTTTTATTTTGTTAAACATTTCCCAATTGCATTTTAATCTGATTTGGGCTGTACTCTGGAGTTTTGTAACCCAAGTTTGATACCTGTGCTCTAAAGTACCTTCCAATTCTGATGAAGCTCACTTCCATCACTTTACAATTTAGAATTTCTATGATTCCATATCCCTGGGAAAAGAAAACCCTACTGCAGCTTCCTGAAACATTCTAATCTGAACTACCAGGTTGCATTTCTTAGGCAATAAAATGCACCAAGGAGGAATAGAACCCAAGATATATCTTCCTGGTGGGGACAATGAAACAAGTTCCGCACTTCCTGTCACTAGGAAGGGAAAACCCATAGACCCATTCAGAGCTACATCATGCAATTCCAAATACTGGAGCAGGAAAATAACTTGTTTTTCCAATTGTACATGATACTGTACTTGGGTTTTTACAGACAGCATGGTTCATCATCATGAAACATTTTCTCCTGAGCTACCAGACTGCATTTCTGAGGCAGAAAGAAGAAAGGAAGGTTCATAGGACAAAAAGTAACACACCAGGGGATACAGACTACACATGCAGGTTCTATCTTCAAGAAGAGGAGAAAATAGGGTTGTTCCCAAGGGAAACTAATCAGAGCTTCTTTATGCATTTCTATAATTTTTCAATAGAAATACTTGGATGAGTCCTAGGCTTGGCAGAAGTGGAGAGACAAAGTTGTGAATTTCTAGAACCCTAGAAACCTTGGATCTGAATTGTTCCCCTGAAGCAGACTTCTTACAAAACTTCTGCAGTCACAACAGAGAAGCTATTGCCAGAAAATTAGAATGGTTTGGCTGGGTCTGGGATAATTGACACAGGGCCAAATTTCACTTTCAGATAAGAATTTCATAATGTCATCCGGGAAATCACAAGAGACTTGCTCAAAGGATCCATTTCTTTATCTTGCCTAGGCCTTTGTATTGAAAATGAGATGCTGCCTTTTTTCTTTTCCTGTATATACTAAGAGACATCTTCACTCATCACTAATGCACTTAACCCTTTCTTTGTACTTAATGGAATGAACAAAAATAGATTCATAGAATCTTACTATGTCTGTAGACAAAATAGGGTCTTTATTCCATTCTCACTGACTTGTAAGAGTAAGGATGGTTGCATCTTCCCCTTCAGGGCTCTGGGACACTCCGAGAGACTGTGGGGTAATTCTAATTCTATATGCTCAAGTGCCAATTCCAAGGCATATGCTCCTCAATACCAAATGTCAGTGACCAGTGACATAGATTTATTTAACTAATTAACAAAAATTAGCTTTTACAAAGAGATATTAACTGAAAAAATATAGCAAGAATTGAAGTACAGTTCATTTCCTGAACTGGGATCCCGATCTCCCCTATACTTTCTCATTCCAGAAGGACAGTAAGCTCAACCTTAAAGCAGTTTCTACAAAACAAAGGAAAGAAGGGAGGAAGGGAAGAAAGAAGGGAGAGAGAGTGGGAGGGAAGAAAGAGAGGAGGAAGGAAGGAAGGAAGGAAGGAAGGAAGGAAGGAAGGAAGGAAGGAAGGAAGGAAGGAAGGAAGGAAGGAAGGAAGGAAGGAAGGAAGGAAGGAAGGAAGGAAGGAAGGAAGGAAGGAAGGAAGGAAGGAAGGAAGGAAGGAAGGAAGGAAGGAGAGAAGAAGGGAGGGATGGAGAGCACTGTGCTAGGTACTGGGAATAAAAAGGCAAATGAAATAATTCTAGCTCTCAAGGAACTTATGTTCTACATTCATACTATGTCCTTTACATTTGTAAAAGGCTAATTATTCATTTCTACAGTGTTTCTGTGTCTCTTGAAAGTACTGTACAATCTAACAGTACTATTGCCAAGTGTAAACCCTCAAAGATGTCAAACACAGAGGAAAAGGATTCATCTATACAAAAATATTTATAATAACATTTATTGTGGTAATAAAGAACTGGAAACAGAGTGTATGAACTGATAAATGCTAAAATGAGCAGAAACTGTGAAAATAAATCATTTAACACAATACTGTAAGAGAGAAAAACTTTGAAAAACTTCAGAATTTCTTATCAGTGTATCAACCAATCATGATTTCAGAAGACTGATGATGAAGCATGTTCCTCCTCCCAACTCTATTCTTCACCCAACCCCACCTCACCCCACCTCCTTTGGCAAAGAAAAAAGTGCTAGAGATAAGAAATGAGGTATATATCAAATGTGGCCAATTAGATTAGTTTTATATGATTATGCTTACTCATGGGTGCAGTATGACTTAGTGGGAAGTAAGAAAAACATAAAAAAAAAAGAAGAAAAGAGCATCAATAAAACATTAAATATACATACATGTATATAAACAAAACGAAATTCAGGAGAAGCAAATAGAGTAATTTTATTACTGTTTTGTTAAGATACACTCAAAAATAACAATAGCTAGGTAATGTACTGTTTAGAGCTCTGGACATAGAGTAAGGAACACCTGGGTTCAAATCCAGCCTCAGACACTTAGCTGTATGACTCTGGGCAAGTCATTTAACTCCTGTTTGCCTCCATCTCCTCAGCTTCAAAATGCAGATAATATAGCATGTACCTCCCAGGGATGTTGTGGGGATCTAATGAGATAATAATTGTAAAATTCTTAACACAATGCCTGCCACATAGTAGGAGCTTAATAAATGTTAACTATTATTGTTGTTGTTGAAATGTTTATGGAACTTATAAGTTCATAGCTTCATATACTTTGTTTTTTTATATATTCAAAAGTTTGTATTTACTGATGATTATGCTCATAATAAAAATTAAAAAAAAAAAAACCTTGACCATATCCCCAGTACAAGAATTGACAAAGTTCTTTTCTACTCAGGCTCAGTTCCAGAAAAATTTATCTCTACAAATGAATTGGTATGAAAATTATGTAGTCTTTCGGTCTTGATTCCCAGAAGCAGAAAGCAAAATTCATTGATTATCTACAATTAAAATTTGGTCCTTGATTTCCTCATTTGGAAAATAAGACAGTTGTACTAAATGTTCCCTGGTGTCCCACCCAGTTCTATATGCTATGATACTATAATTTTATTTTAGGTGCCTCGAAAGCATTTCTTGTTCTCTCTCACCCACCACTACTACTACTGCTAGCATCCTTTCTCCTAAGACTGCATTTAACTACTTTGCATTTATTTTATTTATAATAATTTGCATGGGCAGCTAGGTTGTGCAGTGGATAGACAGAGCATTGGGCCTGGAATCAGAAAGACTTATCATCCTGAGTTCAAATCTGGCCTCAGACACTTACTAGCTGTGTGACCCTGGGCAAGTCACTTCACCCCATTTGCATTAGTTTCCTCATCTGTAAAATGAGCTGGAGAAAGAAATGGCAAATTACTCCAGTATCTTTGCCAAGAAAACCCCAAAGGCGGTCACAGAGAGATGGAATTAAGTGAAAAACAACTTAACAACAATGACAAAAATTATTTGCTTATGCTTTTATATGTACTTGTTGCTTCCCCCTCCCCCATTAAAATGTAAGCTCCTTGCCAGTAATCATTGTTTCCATCTTTGTATTGATAGCCCTAGACTTAGCACAGTGCCTGGCACATAGTAAGCATCTAACAAATTCTTAAAATAATCATCTGATTGATTAATAGCATCTTTAATTGTAAATTAATTGATATTAATTATATTATATATTAAAATGTATTAATTGATAATTAATAACATCTATCCTCTCTGGTTTCTTTAGTCTCATTTCTACTCATCTTATTTTGTTATGTTTAATTTTCAAGCTGTTTCAAATCCCTTTGAAAGAAGGTGGAGTATATGTTAATAAAATATGACATTCCAGTAGCCAAATAGGTAAAGATTATCTTCCCTGAGGAAATCACTTTACTTCTCTACCTTAGTTTCACCTTCTTCAAAAAAAAAAATGAAGCGCTTACTTTGAGGTCCTCTTGCCATTACACTATTAGATCAGACACTATGCCCTGGATGATTTAATCCATTTAAATCTGGAACTCAAATCCTGTGGCCTCATTGTCCTGATTGGTAAGTATCTCAGGTAGCCCATTATGTGTAAGTGTCTCAATTATAGTTGTTACACAATGACCATCTCCTCACCAAACACCCTGCCCCTACCTCTCTTCTACATACTCCACACCACCCCCACCATACCCCTTTCCGGTTTGGGAACCATAATTCAATTAGTATGGCATTGCTAGTGCAAAGGGTATATCATTTCACTCCCCCATGGCTTCCCTCAATGTCCCAGTAACTTTACAAATACACCTCCCCAGCTACCACTCTCCTTTATGTGTTGACTTCCCATCTTACTAGGATTATAAGCAAATAGATTTAGATCTGGAAGAAACCTTAGAGATCAATGAATCCAATCCCCTCATTTTAGTCATGTAGCTGCTAAATGCCTGCTGCCAGACTTGAACCTGGGTCTCCCTCCAAGTCCATCACTTTATCCTTTGGGCCATGTTTCCTTAGTATGTAAGCACAACACTTGGCACATATTAAGCCCTTAACAAATGCTTTTTCATTCATTCAGGGTAATATGGCCCCAAACAAGATGTCCTGTTGGGTACCCAAGTAGCATAGAGTCATGAAAATATATGTAAAGGCTGTTAATAAGCTGTTATTGTTGGGAAATTGCACAGTCCTAAATGCTTACCATTGTGATAGGAATAATGATAAGTGATGAAGTAATTTTTCCTTCCATCTTCAACACCTGCAGACCATCTGACTACGAGAACAATTCAAGCTGAGAAGAATGAGATTTTTGCTTCTGATCAACAAGAACAAATAGCTAGCGTGCAAGAGTTCTCTGCTATGATTTCCCTACACAGGCACCAACTATCTCACTTAGATGGATCTTTATCATGTTCCCACTGGGTGGAGACACCTTAAGAAAATATTCTTTCTCCAATTAGCAGTACAATGGGGTAACTTCAATTCAATGCAACCAAAATTAATTACAACTCCTACAATATTTTAAAGCACTGTACTAGGGATGCAGGAAAGGAGGTCAAAGATCAATAACCTGTCTATGATGTAACAAGGTCTAGGAAGTTGCCTGAGGGTCATAGAGGTTCAATGACTTGCCCAGAGTCACATGGCTCATGTCAGAGGTAAAATTTTAACTGAGATCTTCCTGTCCCTAAGCCCAGAATCCTCTCCACTAGGCCAGATTTCTAGGCATACACAATTTTTAAAGAGCTTAGTTAATTAGTTAATTAGTGAATTGAAGAAGGAAATCAAAGAAGGAAAGAGTTTAGTAACTAGGGATATCCTGTGCTTTACAGAGGAAGTGGCAGTAGAACTAAGCCTAGAGGGATGATAAGGATTCTCAATGTAGAGATAAGGAAAGCATGTACTCCAGATTGGGAATATCATTTGAAGGCACTTCAGAACCCTCTCATTTTCTAAATGAGAACTCTAGTGACTTACTCAGGTTCCCACAAGTAGCAAGTACAAAGAATGGGAATGGAAACAGGGAAATCAATTTGGAGGTAATTATAGTAGTCCAAGAGAAAGGTAATAAAGACTTGAACAATACTTATGGCTATGAGAGTGTATAGAAGGGAACAGATGTGAGAAAAATTATAGAGGCGTAATTTTCAGAGTAAAAGATGACTCTAAGATTATGAACCCAATGGGGCAGGTAGGTGGCACAGTGGATACAGCACTGGCCCTGGATTCAGGAAGAACTGAGTTCAAATCTGACCTCAGACACATAATACTACCCATGTGACCCTGGGCAAGTCACTTAACCCCATTGCCTAACTAAAAAAAAGAAAAAAGATTATGAACCCAAGGGACTGGAAGGTTGGTGGTATCTTCAGTAGAAATGGGAAATGTGACATGTGGGAATGAGGAGATAAATGAGCTCTATTTTAATCAGGTAAAGCTTGAGAAACCAACAGGACACCCAAGGAAATAGCATAGAATCACAGAATTGGATGGAACCTCAGAAGCCAGCTAGCCCAACATATACCTGGATGAGAACCCCTCAACATAATACCCAACAAGTTGTCACTGTCTGCTTGAAGAGCTCCAGTGAGAGAGAAATCACGATCTCCTGAAGCAGCCCATTGCATTTATGGCAACCTCTCATTTAAAAATATTTTTCTTTACATCAAACCTAAATCAAAACACTAACTGGCCCTTAGTCCTGCCCTCTGGGGCCAAGCAACACAACCCTAACTCCTCTTTTCATAATAGCCCTTCAAAGACTTGATGATGGCATTCATGTCCTTCCTAATTCTTTTGTAAACAGAAGATGGAAGATGTCCAGCTTGAAGTAGTGATGTGGGACTCAAGTTCAGGAAGCATATTGGAGTCATCTGTGTAGAGATAAGCGAATCCATGGGAGCAGATGAAGCCATCAAAGGAGAAAATCTATAGAAAGGAGAAAGCCCAGGACAAAGCCTTGAGGGGTACCCACACTTAGGGGGTAGAAGATGGATAGCAATCAAAAAAAGAGCCATATAAGGAACAATCAAATATGTAAACTGAGAACTGGGGAGGGGGCAGGAAAACAGTGTTATGGGAGCCACAGGAAGAAAGAATATCCAAGAGGAAAAAGGGGCCAACATTTTAAAAGCTTCAAGGAAGTCCAATAGGTTGAAAACTGAGAAAAGATCATTGGATTTAACAGGCAAGATATCACTGACAGCTTTTGGGAGAGGTTCAGTACTGGATTCCTAGTCCGAGAAGATGAGGAATATGATGAAGAAATAGAGACAATCAGCATAAATGACTTTTTCTGGGAATTTGGCATGAAAGGAAGGAAGGAAAAAGAATGAAGCTTGAGCGGATGGCTGGAACAAGGAAAGGTTTGTTAAGGAAAGGGGTATGATACATGGGTATATTAGCAGTCAGTAGGGAAAGAGCCGGTAAGTAAAGACTGAAAATGAAAGAACTGGGGAATGATTAATTTCACAAATTCCCAAAGGAGAAAAGAGGGGTCAATATTGAAGGGTTAACCTTGGCAAAGAGAAGGGCTACTTCTTCCTCAGAGGGTGCTATAAAAATGAAAAGGATAGGTGAAGATTCAGAGGGTTTGAGTGGGGAGTGGGGGATATGAGGGGGTTCATAATACAAGATCTCTTTTTTCAGTAAAATGGAAGAAGAACTCATGTACTGGGAGGGAGGGATCTGGAAGTGTTGATGGTGGCTTGAGAAGAAAAGAGAAGGTTTAGAACAGTGGCCGGGCAGGGGGAAGCAGGAACATTATAGCATCAATCAGAGAGAATGAAAACATTGCCATGGAGCAATAATAATCTTGTTAAAGTTAGGAAACATAAATTTGTAGTGGATCTAGTCAGCCCAGTTATGTGACTTTCTTAACTAGAATGCTACTCAAGGTCACATGATAAGGATTTCTTATTGTTTATTCCCTAACTACATTCTGGAATTTAACAGAGCCTGGCCCCAGGAAGATAGAAGAGTAAACTTCCCCCATATCTCAGTTGGCTATATCTTAGGTGGCTGGATCTGAACATTCTAGAAGTATCAGCTCTCTATTAAATATTCCCTCAAAACAGTGGAGACAAATAGAAAGAAGAGAGTGAACATGTGCCCAACTATTACATCTTTTTTATTTGTTTTATTTTTAATTTATGAAATAACACAAGCATTTCCATAACATAGTAGAATAAAAAAAGTGATTGAACACGAAACTGTGAGTATATTGTGTAAAATTTGCTATTCATTTTAAATATATAATAAAGTTATCATGTAACTTTATTTTTCTTTCCCTCTCCTCCACCCTAGAGATGGCTACTATTAGACACAAATGTGTGTGTGTGTGTGTGTGTGTGTGTGTGTGTGTGTATATATATATATATGTATGTGTGTGTGTGTGTGTATGTGTGTGTGTATGTGTGTATGTGTGTGTATGTGTGTGTGTGTGTGTATGTGTGTGTGTATGTGTGTGTGTATGTAAAATCATTTTATACATACTTCTATTTATCAATTCTTTCTCTGGATGCAGATAGCATCTTCCTTCATAGGTCTCCTGGCTGTTCCATGAAAAAGATACTGCATCTCTCAGCTTTGGGCATTTTCTCTGGTTGTCTCCCCAGCCTAGAATGCTCTCCCTCCTCCACTCTGACAACTGACTTTCCTAGCTTCCTTTAAGTCTCAAATAACATTCTTTTTACTAGAAGTCTTCCTCCAACCCTTCTTAACTCTAGAGACTTCCCTCTGTTAATAATTTCCTGTTTATCCTGTATGAAGCTTGCTTTATATATATTTGCTTATATGTTGTCTCTCCCACTAGATTGTAAGCTCTTTAAGAACAGTGACAGTTCACCTCTTTTTAACCCCAGTGCTTAACACAGTGTTTGGCACACAGTAGATGCTTGATAAATATTGATCGAATGATTGAATGATTGAATGATTGATTGATTGATTGATAAGTTATTCAAATGACAATACCATAGAAAACATGAGCCAGAACATCCCCTCTAAGATCAGATGAGTTGTGAGGGGCCATTATTAACAACACATTTATATAACCCTTCAGAGGTTACAAAGTGCTTCACAAATTCATTTTATCCTAACAACCCTGAGAGGTAGGTGCTATTATAATCCCATTTTACAGAGGATAAGAATAAGACTTAAAAGAAACTAAGTGACATGCCCAGGGTCATACAGGGAGTAAACACTGGAGTAGGATTAATATTCAAGTCTTTCTGAATATTATATAGGTCTAATTGACTGTAAATTGTGTAGGATAACCAGTAATCTTCTCTACCTCTCAATTTGATTTTCCTTTCCATCTTGCCTTGGTTCCCCAAAGAAAGAGTAAATGATGTCCTGCAGATAGGGACAGTAGAGAAAAGGTATTTGCCATGAGGGCAGGGTTTGTTGAATTTTTTTGTTTGTTTAGTGCTTTTGTATTCTCAGCACCTAACACAGTGCCTAGAGTAATATTGTTTTTCTTCTTATTTGGACCAGACCTTCAATTTCATTAGTTTAAGAGTATCTATATGAGGAACTTCCTTGATCGATGCATATTGATGCTGTCTCTATTATTTTTAGTCTTAAAAAACAGATGAAACTTTTGCAAAAATTGACCATGTATTTGGACACAGAGATATTGTAAGTAATGTAAAAACGTATGCAATATATACATCCTTTACAGACCATTACATAGCAAAAAAACTAATCAGTTCAGGAAACACAAACAAAACACACAGACCCAAATGGAGACTTAACAATGAAATCCTAAATAATGAATGGGTCAAAGAACAAGTTATAGAGACAAATAATAATTATGTGGAAGAAAATAATAATGATGATAATGACGAACCAAAATGTCCAGGATGCAGCGAAAGCAATTCTCAGGGGAAGAAACTTATCTCTACAAAAAATATACATTAACAAAATAGAAAAAGAAAAGATTAGTGAACTGAATGTACATTTTTAAAAAAAATTAAAACCAACAAAGAAACAAACCTAAAATAAGGACAAAAGAGGAAATACTAAAAATTAGAAGAGAAATAGATAAACTAAAAAGAAAAAACTATAAAAATAATAAATGTAATCTTAGAAAAGTGTTTTGGGCACTAGGAGGTTAAGTGATATTTGCTCAAGTCAGTAGGTGTCAGACTCAGGACTTTAACCCAGAAGTATCCCGTACTGCTAGGCTGACTGTCTAAGCATTCTGCCATGCTGCCCCTCATCTGGCACATAGTAGATCTTCATAAACACTGAATCAAATTGAACAATATTAGGGTGTCCTTTCCTCCTCCTTCAAGGCACAACAGGTTCCACTTTCTCCTCCATGCATGAAGGTGCCTTCTTTACCCCAAGCAAATTGAACTCAATGTGCATTTAGCATAACTCAATTTGCTATGAGGAAGTTATTCTACTCCCTGATTTGTTTATGGCCCATAGCCCTAGGATTGGCAGCACTAACAATTATAAAGTCCAGCATAATTTCTCTTGTTGGCTCCTGAATTCAGCCATTCATAGGCTCATTAGATCATACATTAAGACTTGGAAGAATCCTTAGGGATCACCTAGCTAAATCCCCTTTACAGATGAGAAAACTGAGGCCCAGGGGAGAGAAATAGTTTGCCCAAGTTCACATAGGTAGCAAGAAGCCAAGGCAAGGCTCAAATCCAGGACTTCTAACTCTATAGCCAGTATTGTTTCCACTAGCCCAATAGGGATTTCCCATTTAGGCACTCTCCTTCAGGACCTAAAGCAGCAGAGCTTCCAAATTTGGTATATCAAAATCCTTGATGCACTTGAAGGAGACAGAAAATCAAACTCTCATACCTTGCGTTGAGGTGAGGGCGAGCTTTATTTCTGCTATTCTCTTCCAGGATTTGGACTTTGGGTAGGCTAGAGGAAGGCGTAGGGGTAACTAATCAAAGCTGACTCTCCAAACACAGACCAAAGTTTCCTTGAAGGGGTGGGGGTTGCCAAAGCTAAGATGCTACAGGCAGACTTGAAAGCAATTAGCAAGATAGAAACTGTCCCTACAAGCAAGGCTCACTCTTTCCAGCCAACTGGGTCAATGTGTTCATTCATAAGGCTGAAGGCAGGAAGATGGAGGCAGATCTCCATTGTTGATGCTTTGAAAAAATGCCTCTTAGATATACAAATCAGGTTAGCTTTTCCCCCATAGACTCATCAGGTAGTTAGCAGGAGAGAGTCTGATCCCATTGAGGAAATGAAACAATGGTTTTTTAGATTCTGCTGGGCACTAACTAGTCCAGCGCCTTTTGGACGAAGAAAACAGCCAAGCCTTCTTGGTCTTGTCCCTCTATACACAGCACTCTCCCCTCTATCTAGACTACCCTGGAACAAAGTTCATACTATATTCTCACTTGAAGGAAGTGGGAGTATTTTGCCCCTGAGAAGAGAGAATGGTAAAGGAAGTGGGAGTGCTTAGCCTTTGACTTCAAATATTTGAAGGACTGCCATGCAGGAAAGGGATCATATTTATTTTACTTGGTCCCAAAGGATAGTAGTAGGAACAACAAAATGGAGGTTACAGTGAGATAGAGTTCAGCTGAATACAGGTGAATACACTCTTAAAGCTCTAAACTGAACTAAGACTTTTGGGACACCTTGGATTAGGATATTAATAACTAGATGTGGCCAATGATGAAATGTGTTACTGAATGTTGTGGTGGTTCTTTTTTTTTTTTGTCAAAGGAAGTGAGGATAAAACAGGAAGAACAAAAAGAACCTGGGTGGCTATACTTCAGGAATATGCAGTAGTTAGAAGCCTGGCCTCAGACACTTACTAACTGTGTGACCCTGAGCAGTTACCTAAGTTCCTTCTGCCTCAGTTTCCTCATCTGTAAAATGGGGGAAATAACAGTAACAACATTACTTCATAGGGTTGTTGTAAGGATCAAATGAGATAATATTTGTAAAACACTTAACACAGTGCCTTGCACATAGTAGGTACTATATGTCTCCCCCCTCCACCACCCTTGTAGTGGAGATTGTTACTTCAAATAGAAGTAGGGCTGTATGAAGTCTATAAGATCCCTTCAAAATTCCAAACATCTATGATAGGAAAATAGATAGGAAAGCAGGTAGCTTTCTGATTAGACATGGGGAGAGAAAAAAAGTAGAGCTGTGCCCACTTTGAGGAACTCTCCAACTGAGGACAAAGGGGGAAGATGGTGAGGGTCACAGTTTCAATAACTACAAGAATGATCCCTTCGCTCTTGCCAGCCCAAGCACAACCGACTTCCCTTTTTAGGGATTATCATCCATGATCCCCTACAGGAATCATTTTCTGAGTATTTCCTTTGTGTAAGGATTCATAAGACTCAGTACCTGCCCTCAAGAAGCTATAGTCTAGTTGAGGAGACAGGATAGGAATTAAATATATATTAAATTTAATTTAATGTGTATTAAAAAGTAACTAACAATATCAAAAATCCTATGTCCGAAAAGTAGTACATAACTGTTTTTAGAGCTCTAAGTAGAAAGTGGTCACTGTGGGTTTGAGGAATCAGAGAGGGCTTAATGGAAAAGGTGGTATTGGATTTGGGCTTTGGGTGGTAGTACTTAGACAAGTAGAGTGAACATTCCAGGGTGAGAAAATAAGGGCAAATAGAGAATGGACACAGCTTTTGGAGAGAACAATGAATGGATGGAATAACGATTGGCATACTACAAAGGATTACCGAGAGAATGAGAGAGCAGATGGGTAAGAGAGGTAATGTTCAGAGAAGGAAGGACCTTGAATGCAAGGTTACACATTTGTTAAGGCAGGGGTGGGGACAATCAAAGCTGAAGTCCCTGCCTAATGATAGTTCCCACTAGCCTGCTACCCCTAAAGAATTAGACTGGATTAGAGATTTTTCTAGATGTTTTTACCCATTCAAAACCAATTTAGAGTCCTAGAAAGCTGTGAATAGAAAGGTAGGAGAGGATAAAGGGGGAAACGCTGCTTTTCTTTTATTTCTGTACCCTGACCTAGGTGGGGGGTGGAGGGTGATGGTGGTAGTGGTGGTGACAGAAATAAACCACTTTGAAGTGTCACTTTCACATTCTTCTACACTGGTGCTTCTGTTCATTGCTACTCCTCAATCCAAAATGGTGGGATAAGGAAATGTTTTCAGTGTTGGGTTCATGTGATCAACGTGAATGTGGTTATGGGGGAGGCAGGTGGTCGGTCTCTCCCTCCTCTGTGCCCCCTAGCAGTTTCTCAGAACCTCTTTTATAGCATGTATTTAAATTTTGCTCTATACCATCGCCTCATTCTTAGACTACAAGCTCCTTGAGGTAGAGGTCACGTTTTGGTCATCTTTTTTTATTCTCTACAACACCTAGCATAAAGTTGTCATTTAATAAATATTTGCTAAATTGAATTATATTGAATTGAACTGAACGTGGTCCTATCTTGGGGCTTGTGGTTAGGTTTGGTCATGTGGAAGCTGGAAGCTAAAGAAACTTAGACCTACTTTTTCTAGCCCATCTTAAAGCTTGCTCTTTGAAGCCTTAGCGACCCAATTTACTAATCATATTCAATCCAAAAGGAAGACCTTGTTTATGTCCTATTTATTCCAATTAGACTTTAAGCTCCATGAGGGCAGGAAGAATGACTTCTTCATCTTTGTGTTCCCTGACCCCAATATGTAACACACACTAAGTTCTGAATAAATGTTTGCTGAGTGATGTCATCTTCCCTATAAGCAGAGTCAGACAAGAATTAGGAGCTAGAATGTTTTCACCTCTTGGAGACAACAGGGGGATGGGGAATTCCCTTGGAAGCCCAGAATGAACAAAGACAGAATCATGGGCTTTTTCTGAATAAATATTTTGAGGGAAACCAAAGTGATGATGATGTAGAATAGCAAGCAGGGACTGTCCCTTTTCATGAACACAAAGAGGATGAAACACAGGGATTAGTACAAATGAATCATGTTAAAGTCTCTCCTTGGGATATTTTGCTAGCAGTGACTGTCCACAAAAATGTAAAAGGTAAGAGAAAAAGCTGACAAGTGATTCTGTTAAGGAGAGGTGCTAGGGTGACTGATAAAGCTTCTGTGTCTGATAGTGGAGTGGGGGTGGATGTGAGAGAAAAGATAGTGGAGACGTGGAGGTGTACCTCCCCATCCAGCATTCATGTGGCTCCACTTTATAAGATCAATTGCACTCGGACTGGGGTGCCCATAAGAGGTGCCAGATAAATGGTGCCCTTCATTCTAATCTCTCATTTATCAAAAGCGTGTAGGCTGAAGTCTTTGTTTCACTGTGATTATTTTCCTTTGAGAACTACTAATGAAGAGGAGGCATTACTGGGTGGGGAAAGTAAGGAACAAAACTTATAGGAAAACATATGGGAGGGAATCTAGGGTGGGGGGGGGAAGACTAACGTGGGAAGCAAGGAGTATGCATACCATGCACAGCAAAATACCTTCCCCATTCATCTGCCGGAGGGTCTGGCATTTCTATCATTCCTTTAAGTTCTTATGCAAGACTCCTAACACAAGTACGGTGGGAAAAGCCCTAGAATTGAAGTTAAGAGGGAGCATGGTACATTGGGAAAATTTCTCATAAGACAGACTGATTTTGAAAAACAACTCTGCTACTATGTGAACTTTATGGATATCAGTTCCCTCACTTGTAAAATGAGGGGTTTGGATAAGATGATCTCAAAAGTCTCTCCCAGCTTTAAATCTTATGATCCTTTAGCTGGGGGTCCAGACCCAACTGTGCCGCTAACTGCTTGGATAAGTGACTTCCCCTCTCAGTCTCAGTGTCTCATCTGATAAAATGGGGAGGTTGGACTATATGACCCCTAATTCCCTTCTGGGTTTAAATACGTAATCTCGTGACCTTTTGTAAACATATATACTTCATCCTGAGACACATCTTCTTTCCCCTCCTACGTACTGGTTCCCTTCTCTTGCATAATATCGCCCTTCATGTAGCAAGATGAAGTCACTGGCATTGTATGGAAACCAGACGTTCCACCTTCCATGGAGCTAATGTTTGCAATGTCTGGGGAAGATGTTCAAGATGTCTGGAGCAACGTTGACTATGGATTCAGTAAAGAGCTCTCTAGGTCGGGTGTTGTATGTGATTAGCTACATGTGAAATATACAAAATGGAAGAGGCATTAAAAGATAATAGACACGAAATGAAAGGCAGTATGACAAAATGCCATTAACTTCAGGAGGCAAATTTACATATTTTTCTATGAAGATAAATTATTGGACCATAATCTTTTAGCTCACCTGTCTAGGAAAGAGAACATTGGATGGAGGTGGGGAGAAAGATCTTAAGGCACACTTGAGATCTTTGGGAATGAGAAAACTTCTTGCAGGGATCTTATCCTCTTTGGAGTCCCAAATGAAAGGCCTCCCTTCTTACTCTATGACAGCCCTTCTAATCATCATCTTTCTCAGCTTCCATCTTCTTTCTAATATTCCCTGTCTGGTAGGAAGAGTTATGATGGTATGGGAACTGGGTAGAGTTCCATAAGATAGAAATGAAAGGATAATTCTAGGTATCAGGACTTATAGATTCACAGAAGGACTTAATGGCATTTAGTATCACTCATTCATTCTAAAGATCATAAGGTCATTAGAGTTAGAGGTTGTTATAGTATCATGGAATTATGGATTTGGAAGGAAGGAGGAAAGGAGGGAAGAAGGAAAAGAGAGAGGGAAGCAGGGAGAGGAAGGAGGGAAGGAAGGAAGGAAGGAAGGAAGGAAGGAAGGAAGGAAGGAAGGAAGGAAGGAAGGAAGGAAGGAAGGAAGGAAGGAAGGAAGGAAGGAAGGAGAGAGAGAGGGAAAGTGGGAAGGACATATTAAGCATCTGATCTGTGCCAGGCATCATGCTAAGTATTTTAATATTATTTCATTTTATCCTTACAACAATCCTGGAAGATTTTGTTGTTTTTGTTTAGTGGTATTTTACTCACGTCCAACTTTTTGTGATACGATTTGGGGTTTTCTTGGCAAAGACACTGGAATGGTTTGCCATTTCCTTCTCTGGCTCATTTTAGAGATGAGGAAACTGAGGCAAGCAGAGTTAAGTATCTTGCCCAGGTCACATAGCTAGTAAGTGTCTGAAGCCCAATTTGAACTCTAGAAGAAGAGCTTTCCTGACTCCAGGCCTAGCATTCTATCCAGTGTACCACCTAGCTGCTTAGATGCTATTATTATCTCCATTTTACAGTTGAGAAAATTGAAACAGTCAGAGGTTAAGTGACTTGCCCAGGGTCACATTGCTAAGAAGTGCCAAGAATTGGTTTGGAACTCAGGTGTTCCTAATTCTGAGCCCAAAACTCTATCTACCGTTCCACTTAGCTTCCTCTAGTCAGCTTAGAAATGTATTTTGCTCAACCTCCTCATTTTAAAGATGAAGATCTAAGGCACATAAAATGTAAGTGACTTGTCCAAAGTCACACAGCTAGTAAATAGAAGGGCTAAGGTTAAGACTCAAATCCTCTGACTCCAAACCCAACACTCTATCCACGGTAATGCGGTGCCTCTTTTAAGTCATATATCCCTCACATATACCCTCATTTTACAAATAAGGTAACTGAGGCCCAGAAAGGGGAAGTGTCTTACCTAAGATCACTCATCTAATTAGTGGCAGAGCCAGACTTCTGAAGTATCAACATATATTAGGTCACTCCAGTCAATAACGATAACTCTCATTTCTATAGCATTTTGCATTTACAAAGCTCTTTCTCCACAATAATCCTATAAGAGAAGTAAAGCAAGTATTATTTAGCCCCATTTTACCCATGAAAGAATAGAGACTCACCAAAGGACGGTGCTTCATCCATGGCCATGCATCAAGTAAACAGTGATTCCAGCACCAGAATCCAGGTCCTAACTTGGGCTCATTGGACTGAGAGATAGAAGGAATCTAAGAGATCATCAAGTCCAACGCCTCCATTTGACAGATAAGGAAACTATGACCCAAGGATGACCCAGGGTCATACAGATAGTAGAAAGCAAGGGCAAGGACTCCATTCTGTCATTGTTCTCTACCCTCCATTGCATGGATCTCAAGGAATGGCACACAGTAAGTCTTTTTGGTTAAGTAATCAAGGCAAATTCTGATTTTTGGTGTAGTGGCAGTGGGGGTGGGGTGTAGTAGACAGGATTTATCAGAGTGTGGTAGTTCACATGGTTAATAAATCCTGCTAAATAATCTTCATGATTGGACTTTCCATCTCCTTCCACTGCTAAAGAAACTTCTATCCAAAGAGTGAGTCAGCCAAGCAATAAGAGAGCTGTATAAAAATTGTACAGTGAATATAGCACTGGGCCTAGAGTCAAGAAGACTTGAATTCAAATCTAGTCTCAAATACTTACAAATGGTGTGACTCCAGACAAGTCGTCCGCTTGTGATAGTGAGACAGTGTAGGTGGAGTTTACTTGTGTCCAATTATATGTTACAGATCTTAACCTTTTAGGAAAATATGGACTAGGTGGCCAACTTGTAAGGGTACAGGATATATTGGTACCGTTTGCTGCAGTTACAGTTAGATTAAAACTAGTTAAATTGACTCTCATTAGGGGAAATAGAGGGGCGTCCCAAACTTCTACGTTGAATGGGTATGACCAATTCATGATCTGGGTGTTGTTTTCACCAACGTAGATGGAATCAGTACGCGGTCCTTGCTGAGGAGTTCCCACTGGAATACTGGAATATCTGCCTCAGTTTTCTTATCTGTAAAATATCGATCATAATAGAATTCACAGAGGTGTCATGAGATCAAGTGAAATAATATCGGTATAATCCTTAGCATAGCCCCTGGCACATGGGTATTTAATAAATGCTAATTTTCCCCCTTAAGAAGCATATACTAAGGGGTTTTTATTAATTTATTAAACATTTAGTATGAGTCACGTACTGTGCAAGCACCAGGCATGCAAAGAAAAGCAAATGATAGCCCTCATTCTCAAAGAACTCACCGTCTAATGGGGGAGATAATTTACAAGCAACTCTGTACAAACAAGATATGTACAGGATAAAATAATCAACACAGGGAAGGGAAGACTACCCATTTTTATATAGTTTCCTTTTTCCTTTACTCCTACATCAGTAATACCAAGTTCTGGGGTTTGGTTTGCTTTGGTTTTAAGGATCACAGAAACATAAAATTTCAGATCTGGAAGGTACTTAGTTCAAGTCTCCCACTTTATAGATGCCTTAACTGAGGCCCAGAGAAGGAAAGCGATTTGCCCCCAATCATATAAGTAATAAGTAGCACAACTGGGATTCGGTGCTTCCCAGCTGGATTCTCTACCCTTTCCAATCTATCCTTCATATCATTACCAGACTTCTGTTAAGAGAGGGTTTGGTGAGCAGGAGGGCTCTGGAGACCAAGCATACTTCCTGATGGCTCATGGTTTGGGATCATTGCAGGATCCATTCTCAATTTTATTTATACAGTACACATACACATACATGTACACACATTATATAGGCTGTCCCAAAAAATTTAATTCAGTTTTAAACTTTAATAGCTTGAAGAGCATCTAGACATGTGTGTGCATGTATGTATGGGTAACCTGTGTTGCTCGGGGTTTCCCTGACCGCCTGACTTGCTGTACCTCTCTGTCTGCAGTCCTGGCTCTTGGGTCACCATGGCTTGAGCTCCCAATCTGTGGGGGTGCCTCTGGCACCTGAAATGGGGGAGGACAAACAAAAACAAACACCTCCAGGCCCGTTTCTCTGAGTCGCTGGGGTAAAAGAGAAGGAGCAGGGGAAGGACAGCCTTCACCTCTCTCTGGTTCCATTCATGGCATCCTCACTAGGCACGGCATCCACACTGTGTAAAGCAGACAGGAATAACCAAAGAGCACAGACAAAAAATGGCAGGAAAGAAAACGAATGGCTCACTCTCACCAGTTTTAACGATGCAGACAGCCCAATGAAGGAAGCTAGAGCCACCCACGTGGTAGGGGATGCAATGTTAGACAAAACTAGGCATGCCCAGAGAAGCAGGGCAGTGTGTGTGGTGTGTGTGTGTGTGTGTGTGTGTGTGTGTGTGTATGTATGTTATAAAAATTCCCAAAGCGACTCAGTCAGAAACACCAGAATCCAAAATGTCATATGGGCTTGAAAATTTTCAAAGAAAATAAATGAAGAAATACCGCAGGATCTTCTCCTGCAGTTGTCTTTTGTCCATTTGGGGTTGCGACCCACAGTGTAAGAATTACTGGTATAGACAAGCACAGGTAAATCCTGGTTTGGCTTATTAGAGAGTAACAGAAAGGAGCTTGATGATTGTCTCCACAATAACATCCGAATTAATGCCTGAGAAAGAGCCATAACCTCAATACACCTGACAAGAGCTCATCTATCCTTTGACTGGAGACCCCCAGAGAGGGAGATCTGCCACCCACCAAGACAGCCCATTCCAATTCTGGATAATTCTCATAATTAGGAAGTATTTCATCACCTTAAGGTTACATTTGTCTATTTCCAACTTTTGCCCTCTGAGACAAAACGACTTTTGTGACAAACAACCTGTATGACTTTGGCACTGTGCCTCAGTTTCTTGATTTATACAGTACAGAAGTGGGACTGAGCTAGATAATTCCTCTAGCCTCTCCAATTCTAAAACTGATGTTCTCCATTAGCCTTCTGTCTTTGGTTAAAAGACTGTGAACATGGGAACTGGGCAATACAACATTCTGAACCTCTGGGCAGAGAGATAGAAGGAAAAGGAATATCCTCTCTTTAAAGAACTCTGCTGGGAGGTTTTAGGAAGAAAGGCTAAAACATTGCTTCTGGAGTATCTGTAGATTTCAACTGTCCTTTTTCCCTCCATTCTTTTCACACACACAAACCCATACCTGACTCTCAACACAAACCACCATTGTCGTCTCTGGGGGAATCAGCGATAAGCAAGGGAAAAGGTGAAATATCCAGTGCTGCCTGTGTACCTTATGCCTTTTTCACCACATCAAAGGCGTCTGGCTGTGGTGCCAGGTTTGTTGCTGAAACTTCTGAGGAGGCCACAAGCAACAAACAGTCAAGGGGACTCATAAGGCTCTTTGCTACCCTTGCCTGTCCCCTTTGTGATCAGGTACTTTCCTCTAGAGCATACATCATTCTATTTCCTGTGGGCTTACCGTAAATTCAAAATTTATATGCACCTAAAAGGAAAATCAGGAGAGAGAGAGAGAGAGAGAGAGAGAGAGAGAGAGAGAGAGAGAGAGAGAGAGAGAGAGAGAGAGAGAGAGAATTAAGAAACATTTAGAGTTGTAATGGACCCTAAAGGTCATCTAGTCCAACTCCCTCATGTTATAGAGGAGAAAACTGGGAAGTGGAAAGGTGAATCAATTTGCCTAAAGTCACACAGGCAAATAGATAGCATATCTGACACCAAAACTCAAGTTTCTGATTTCAGATCCAGGGATTTTTCTACTATATAATACTGATTTTTTTTCTGAATAATACAGAGGAGAACCCCTCTTCTTTGTTGTTGTTGTTTTCTTTTGCCTAGGAATGAATAGAACAAATGAATATTGGATTTGGGCCCATTCAAAACTAGATAGGTACATTTGCAAGTTGACACCGTAGTGTTGAGTTTCAGAGTTGGAAAAGCCATTACTGTAGATTCTGGGGATGTTCACAGGGTGACCTCTGAGCCAATGGTTGGGGGTGGGGAGAGAAGAAGGAGGAGGAGGAGGAGAAGAAGAAGAAGAAGAAGAGAAGAAGAAGAAAAGAAGAAGAAGAAGAAGAAGAAGAAAGAAGAAGAAGAAGAAGAAGAAGAAGAAGAAGGAGGAGAGAGGAGGAGAGGAGGAGGAGGAGGAGGAGGAGAGAGGAGGAGGAGGAGGAGGAGGAGGGAGAGGAGGAGGAGGAGGAGGGGGGAGGAGGGGAGAGGGGGAGGGGGAGGAGGGGGAGGAGGGGGAGGAGCAGGAGATAGAATAAGAGAATAGAGGGAGAAAGTAGGGAACTATAAAAGCCTAAGTGTGATGTGGCTAACCTCTCTTAAAAGTTATCTCTTTCCTCTGTTCTTATGCTGGAGATGACAAAATGATTTTTTTTCCAAAAAGACCTAATCCAGGCAAGAAACAATTCAGACAACCATAGGATCACAGAATCACAGTGCTAGATGGCACTAGAAGGGACCTTAAGGATCCCTTTTACTGATGAGGAGACTAAGACCCAGAGATAAGAGACTTGCCCCAGTTCACAAGAGTCACAAAGCCCCAGGATCACAACTGAATCTCTGGATTCTCAATTAAATGCTTTCTTCTCTTACATGACCCTTACAAATTTAGTTTTATCTTGCTCCTCTTTCCTGTCTCTAGCTCACCACTGTTCTTGGCTTCTGTGGTACATTTGCTATCTGTCCATTTTAAGAAAGGGGAAGGGGGAAGGGCAGCCAGGCCAGGAGGTTTCAGTAGTGTCAGGCAGCTTCTGCTGCAGGGGAAACAAGGCTTGTTTCACATTTCTTTCTTTTTTAAAATAAATTCACATATTTTCAAGGCCAGGAAATGTGGATAGACATATTTTTACGGTCAGTTGAGTCAAAGGAATTATAGCAAAACCCTAAATGCTCAGTTGTCTCTAAGTCAGGAGTCATCATTTCTAATTAGCTGGAAGTGGGATGAAAGAGAAGTGTAAGGATTAAGGATACAATTTTCAAACCTTCATTACAGCATATAAATGCTAGCTTTGCTCTCACAGATCTCCAGGCCCCTCCTCCTAAACTGATCTTTGGAAAGCTCAGAATTCATGCCAGCATATTAGATTTTGTGAGATCAATTCATCAATGTATTACACAAATATTTATTGTGCACTTATTATTCCAAAGCAGGTTTAAAGACCCCAACATTCTGAAGATGCAAATCAGGATGAAAAGTAATTTATTGTCTTTAACTCTGTGAACCCTGGCCACATTAAATAAAAAAGTTCATGTAGTGATTTTCATGGACATGTCCAAGTTATATAACATGTTCCACTCTTAGAGATTTCTTAAGATTATTTTGTTCTTTTTGAAGCTGTTGATTTTTTTACCCCCATTCCATCCTTTCCTACCTCCACCATTTATCCATTTACACACAATCACAATAATACAGCCATAATCGTATTGGTACTGTGCTGCCCTTCTTACATCTCCTTCAGAGTACAGAGAAGAAAGACGTAGAAAAGGGTGAAAAGGGTGTGGGTGTGTGGGTGTGTGTATGATAGAGAGAGAAAGAGAGACAGACACACAGACACACACAGAGACAGAAACAGAGAGACAGAGAGATAGAGAGGGAAAAAGAGAGAGACTAAGTTTGTTCATTGGATTTATGTCTCCTGATACCTTAACAACACTCCTGTCACCCTACTCCCAAAAGAATAGGCACCCTGCCTCAGCTCTTATTCAATTCAATTATACTGAAATAGCATTTCTCAAAAATATACTAAGTGTAAATACACACACACACACATATAAATTAGGTGCCAGACACTGTGCTTGCTCTCAATAATCCTACATTCTACTGCAGAGAAGGAAGGTTAAATGTATGAAAAATACAGAGTGTGAATAACAAGCAATAGTATCAGGAGAAGAGTAAGAGCACTAACAGAGGTGTTTTGTTGTTATTGAGTCATTTTAGTCATGCCCAGAACTCTTTGTGACCCCATTGGGGGTTTTCTTGGCAAAGACTCTGGAGTGGTTTGCAGTTTCCTTCTCCAGGTCATTTTACAGATAAGGAAACTAAGGCAAACCCAGTCAAGTGACTTGCCCAAGGTCATAGAGCCAGTAAGTGTCTGAGGTCAGATTTGCCCTCGTGAAGATGAGTCTTCCTGATTCTGAGCCCAGTGCTCCATCTATTGTACCACTCAGCTGCCAACATATAGGTATGTCAGATCTTAATATAATCAAAATATTGGAGCTAGAAAGAATCTTAGAGATCATCTTGTCCAACATTTCCATTTTACAGAGAGGAAATCAGAGATCCAGAAAGGTGAAGTGTCAGTGATAGAACCAGGAAAAGTAATAATAACTTCTATTTACCTCAGACTCTATTGATTACAAATTGCATTCCTCACAACCACTTTGTGTAGTAGTTAGTATGGGTGTTATCCTCATTCTACAGATGAGGAAACTGAGACTCAGAGACAAAAAGTAACTCTCTTTTCCCCTCTATCTCTCCAACTCTCTGTCCGTGTCTCTGTCTCTCTGTGTCTTTCTGTTTCTGTCTCTCTTCTCTGTCTCTCTCTCTGCCTCTGCTTCTCTCTCCTTTCTGTCTCTTTCTTCTCTCACTATTTCACTGTCTGTCTGTCTGTCTCTCTCTCTCTCTCATACACACACACACACACACACATACACACACACACACACAAACACATTCCTATTCACCTTTTTCTATGTCTTTCTTCTCTGTACTTTGAAGAAGATATAAGGGGAGGAATAGAGTGCCAATACAATTATGGTTGCATTATTGTGGTTGTGTGCAAATGTATGAAGGGTGGAGGTTGGTAGGTAGTCTGGAACTAGAAAGTGGTGCAGATAGGACTTGAGAGTGGGCTTCTGCCTCTATGATAGAGGCTCCTGCCACTATGACAGAGTATCCCTCACTTCTAAACAGAACCTGAATGACTGCTCATTAATAAAACCATGGAAGGCCTTTCTGTTTCAGCAAGGGATAGCCCAGCTGATCTCTGAAGTCTTTTCTAGCTCTGAGATTGGGATTCTGTGATTCCCTTGAGCTCCCTTCTCTAAAACTCCTTCCCTACTGGCCTCAAGGTTTTCTTCTTATCTCTACTGCCTCCTCAGTCCTAATTACTCTCATTCCTTTCCCTCCACCCTGGAAAATTTTATTGTTGGTTTGCATTCCTGGATTTAAAGGTTAATGATCTAAAGCTGAGAGCTGCCAGGGACATTCTTTTTCCTGGACTTGCTCCAAACCCTGTACCATAGAGCAGGTAGATATGTTTACCCACAGAACTGTGGGAGTATTGGAGCCAGTCTGTGGCCCAAATACTTCTTCCCTTACACAGGTGGGTCATCCAGGCAAATCTCTGGGGATCTATGAGGCAAGGTTCCCTGTACCACTGATTTCCACATGTTCACAACACAACTCCCAGATGTATCCAAATGGGTGACAATCTGGAAAAGGGAAATGAGGTAAAGAGGAGGGAGGAGAATCAGCCTCTGCTCTGATTCCAGGACAAGATAAATAGAAATCAAAAGACTGAAAATTCAATTAAAAATTATTAAGCATCTGTTATTTACAGAATGAATCACAGTATAGCTTAGTGGATAGAGGACTAGCCATGGAATCAGAAACATCTGGGTTCAAGTCCTGAGTGATGTATACTAGCTGTGAGATCGTGAGAAAGTCACTTAGCCTCCTAGTGCTCCTAGGTAACTTTAAGACTATGTTACAGAGTTGCCTATCTTAAGTACAATATATCAAAAAGTTCCCCACAAGGAATAAATCAGAACTCTCTCCCTATACACACACACACACACACACACACACAAAATACATGTATGTGCATACATATACAATACATACATGCATATAATATGTATACATTTTATATGTATGTACACACACAAACCCTTACACATGCATGTATACACACATATCTCCCCAAGGCATTGTGCAGGTGCTGAGGATAAAAGATAAAGTTTACATACTCCTTGGTCTCAAGGAGCTTACATTCTACTGGAGTTAAAATGATCTATACGAAGATAAGACAAAGGGGAAAAGGAAGGGATGAGGAAGCATATCACAGTGTTCTCCAAAAGTTGAGGAGAGAGGAAGATGCTGTGAGAGACAAAATTCAAAGAGCTCTGGACTTGAAGTCAGAAGGTATAAATTCAAGCCCCACCTCTACCAGCTGCTAAACAATCAATCAAATAAACACTTTTTTAAAAAAAAAATTTCAACATTCATTTCCACAAGCTTTTGAGTTTTAAATTCTCTCCCCCTCCCTCCCCACTTCCCTTCCCAAGATGGCAAGCAATCTGATATAGGCTCTACATATACATTCCTATTAAATGTATTTTCACATTAGTCATGATGTAAGGAGGAATTAGACCCAATAGGAGGAACCACAAGAAGAGGAAAGAAAACAAAACAGAAGGAAATAAAGAGCCAATAGTATGCTCTGATCTGCATTCCAAATCCATAGTTCTTTCTCTGGGTGTGGATAGCGTTTTCCATCATGAGACTTTTGGAGATATCTTAGATCCTTGCATTGCTGAGAAAAGCTAAGTCTATCAAAGTTAGTCATCACATAAGGTGGCTGTTACTATGTACGATGTTCTCCTGGTTCTGCTCACTTCACTCCACATCAGTCCATATAAGTCTTTCCAGGTTTTTCTGAAGTCTGCTTGCTCATCATTTCTTATAGCACAATAGTATTCTACTACATTCATATACTACAACTCGTTCAGCCATTCCCCAATTGCCGGCCATCCCCTCAATTTCCAATTCTTTGCCACCACTGAAAGAGCTGCTATGAATATTTTTTGTACATGTGGGTCCTTTTCTCTTTTTTATGATCTCTTTGGGATACAGACCTAGAAGTGGCATCGCTGAACTTATCCACAGCATTCAAAACTTCTCCATTTGCTGTAACTGATTGTTCCACATATGGATGGTGTGGTGGTGGCTTATGGACAACTGAATTATCTTGGTATTAATTGTTAGGCCAAAATTAGCAAAAGCAGCAGAGAATCAATCCATACTTTGTCGCATCTCAGCTTCACAGGCTGCATTGAGTGCACATTCATTTGCAAACAGAAACTCAATGTAGCTCCATCAGCACTGAGTAGTTAAGATGCCTAGTTGAGACCATAGGTCTTTGGCCCATAAATAGCCTTCAGGGCACCATAGAAGCACTTTGGATTGTCACTATCAGCATAAAACTGAATTTTATCTGCTTTCTTATTGAGCCAAGAATGCTGCATCTCTCTAAGCTTTGCTTGTACTTTGCTTTTGATGGAATTAAATTCTGCCTTCTTAGAGATGGATGAACTATCTTGCTGGTAAACCCTGTGGCATTCTCATTTTTCATGTCAGCTTCTGAGTTTCCCCATCATTTTCATCAAACCAGTCTTGATGTTTGCGAGTATTCTGACCCATATGAGCAAATGCAGTGCTATACACCAAATCTTTGAAAGCTGCCCACTCCTTTTCTGCTCCACTGTTGCCAACTCTGTGTTGGCTCAACTTTCCTTCCAAGTTACCAACAAACTGTTCCCACTCAGAGAAGAGTTGACATTAATTCTTCTGGTAGTCATTTTGCCTTGGGGACAGCACTTTTGTTGAATGGGAATATTTAGCTTGCAAAGGATAAGTCTATGATCAGTCCAGCACTCTGCACCACATATTGCCTTCATCACTCTCACATCCTGTCTGTCTCTTCTTGCAATCACACAACATCTATTAAATGCCCATGTTTGCTGTGAGGGTGTCTCCATGAAGTTTTATTGCTCTTAGGTAAATGGAAGACAGTATTGGTGATGAGAAGGTCATGAGATGCACAAGTCTTCAGTAGTAAGTGACCATTGCTGTTGCTGTTTCCAACTCCATTCCTCCCTAGAACTCCCTGCCAAGTCTAGTTGTCTGAGCCTACTCTAAAGTCACCCAGAATTATGAGCTTGTCCTCTTTTGGTACATTGATGATAAGGGTCTCCAGGTCTTCATGAAATTTTTCTTTAACCTCATCACGGTTCATCATGGTGGGAGGATAGGCACCGATGATGGTGGTGTGATGTTTTCCTGAAATTGGCAATCACATTGTCATGAGCCTGTCATTCACTCCTTTTGGTAGGCACACAAATTTGTTGACTAGATTAGTTTTAATTGCAAAACCTATACCAGCTTCACAGTGTTCCCCTTCACTATAGCCACTCCAGAAAAAACCTGTATCCAGCTCCAACTTTGAATAAAATGTCTAATCTAAATAATGAATAGAATAGTCTCTGGTGGATCCTAGAGGTAATAGGACATCATTAAATTTTACTAAGCATGAGAGTGACATAGTCAGTGCTTTGGTTGCTGTGTGAAGAATGGTTTGGGGAAAGGAGAGAAAAGTGGAAGGGAGATCAAATAGGAAGGTACTCTAATAGCCCAGGTAAGAGGTGATGAGGGCCTGGGTTAGGATGGTAGCAATGTCAGAGGAAAGAAAAAGGGAGATGAGAGAGATGTTGTAGAAGCATAGAATCAACAAGAATTGGCTATGTGGAGTGAGTGAGAGTAAGGAGTTGAAGAGATATCTTTAAGGTTGGGAATTTAGGTGACCAGAAGGCTATTGGTACCCTCAACAGAAAGAGAAGTTAGGAAAAGAGGCAGCTTTGGGGAATGAGTTCTGCTTTGGACATGTCAAGTTTGCAATGCCTATGAGATACTCAGCTTTCAATGTCCAAGAAGCAATTGGTGGTGTGGGACTGGAGCAAAATAAGAGGCTAGTGCCTCCAGAGTCATCTGTGAAGAGAAAATGATTAAACTCCTGGGAGCTCATGAGCTCAACAAGAGATAGCTAAGAGAAGAGGACCCAGGTCAAAGCCTTGGTGTTCAACCATAGTTATGGGACTTTATATGGAGAAGGACCCAGCAAAGGAGACTAAGAAGAAGCAGTCATACAACTCAGAGTAGATCCAAGAAAGAGCAGCATCATGCAAACCCAGAAAGGAGAGTATCAAGGAAAGGGTAGTCAATGGTGCTAAATCCTAGTAGAGAGGTCACAAAGAAGGAAAACTGTAAAAAGGCCATCATATTTTGGCAATTAAGTGATCACTGGCAACTTTGTAGAAAGCTGTTTTAGTCAAGTTTCAGTGACTGCCTGCTTCCAGGGGCTCCCTATATTGGCACCAGGCTTAGTGAGGACACCTGATTGATTTTAGCCTTACTGTAGCTCAGAAGTCCTTTGTTCGAGTGTTTTATCAGCTTCAGCCTCACCAGTAGTAGCACTTACTGGCATTCATTACCACTTCTAGCCACCAGTGCTCTTTTCACTACACTTTGCTATCAGTTTGTTTTCCTGGGCACATAACAACAATTAATAATAACAATAGCTAATAACTAACATGCTAGGCACTGTGCTAAGCACTTTACAATTATTATCACATTTGAACCCCACAACAACCTGAGAAATAGGTGCTATTATTATCCCTATTTTACAGATGAGGAAACCAAGGCAAAGAATGCTTAAGTGACTCGCCCAGAGTCACATAGCTATTAAGTGTCTGAGGCTAGAGGCTAGATTTGAACTCTTGGCTCCAGACCCAGTGCTTTATCCACTGCACCACCTAGTGGTATATACCAGCTAATGGCAGCAGAAAGCCAACTGAAAGCACGTAGGAGGTCAAGGCAGAGGCAGTTAATCTGGACTTTCCATTTACCCACAAATTATCCAGAAAATAGGTAATCTGTAGGCATAATACTCAAGATAGACCATATTGAAAATTAGAGCAAACCGATTTACTGAAGGCTGGGGAAAAGGTTTTCTTGACTATAAATGAGCATTAATCAGGTTTGAATTTAATTATTTTGCCTCTAATGGCTGAGTCTACACTTTACCTCTATAATGAACCAATTCATTATTCCTACACATAACAAACTGCAAATCTGGCTGTCTTCTTTCAGATAGAATCTAACAAATCTGGAAACACTATGACCACTGAACAAGGGAAAATTAATAATTACGGTGAATGCACTTGATATTTATTAAGAAAAATCAGCGTCCTAAGCCCAAGGGTAGTTATAAATTTGAGATAAAACACAATTCTTGCCTTCAAGAAGTTTACAATCTCTTAAGAGAAGACTCAAAGATGATCAAAGTGCACAATGGTACTTAAGTTTAGTAGAAAGATGGAAAATAGAATGCAATGGTTCAAGGAGGAAAGTCATTACACATCAGGTGAATCTCAGGAGGTCTCATGAAGTTCCTTTAAAGGATGAGTAGTAATTCAGAAGTCAAGGACAGATATGGAGAAAGAATATTTTAGGCAGAGGTAATAGTGTGGACAAGTATATGGAATCAACAAGGAAAGCATGGAATATATCTGGGAGGAATGCAGGCCACTCTGGGTACAGTATAAAATCCATGGAGAGTTGCAATTTGAGATAAGGCTAGAAACTACTCTCCCCATGGCTTAACTTTTAATTGTTAAATACAATGGTCTTTTTCAGTTCTTATTCTTCATGACCAATTTTCTGGGACTTTTGACAGTTCTGATAAACATATCCTCCTCTGACCATTCTGCTCTCTCCTGGTTCTCCTTCCATCTGACAACTACTTTGTCTTCTTTTCTACCCCCTAACCATGAGTGTCACCCCAAATACTCCTTAGGCCATCCTTTCTCTACAAACTCTCCCTCAAGTGATCTTATTTACTTCCAGAGCTACACCCAGTCATCACCTAGTCATAATAGTCCCTGGAAATTTTCACCAGGGGGAGAAGGGCTGATGTGAGAGAGGAAGGGTGGTAACAACAGTGATACAGAGGACAGTCCAACTACGGAAACAGTCATGCTAGGAAAAGGGACAACTGAATGAGAAGGCAAAACAAAGAAGAGAAGACAGTGACAAGATCCAAGTAGTGGTGATTTGGAGCCTTATTGCACCACATCTTGTCAATGACTGAGCCAAGCCACAGGCATGGTGGCCACTGAAATAACCAAGTGTATATCGCCCTCCCCTCTCTTCCTTGGAGGATGTGTGCTCCTCCCATATGTCTGTCAATGCCCTAAGGTAAAGCCTTGTTCACTCCACTCAGTGACTTAAGAGTTCTGCTAGTTTGCATGGGCTTAATAATCATCTCTATGAAGACGTGTGTATGTATATACATTTATTTACACAGATAGAGAGAGACAGAGAGAGACAAAGACAGAAAGTACCACACCCTCCTAGACATCTCCACCTAGATGTCCTTTAGGTGTCTCAAATTCCAACTGCCCAAACAACTCATCTGTATCCCATCCCCCATAAAACCTGTTACTCCTCCAACCTTCTTATTTCTGTTAAGGACACCAATATCTACTGGTGTACTGGTAAATGCAAAAAAAAAAAATGTACACAACACACTTTTAAGTTTAATTTGCACTATTAATATCTTCCTCATCACTTTCTTAAGTCCAAACAATTAGCAAAATAATAAATCAAATCCTATTTTGTAGCATACGTCAATTTTTAAGGTGTAAACAGGGCAGCTAAGTGATACAGTACATAGAGTACTGGACCTGGAGTCAGGAAGACTCATCTTCCTGAGTTCAAATCTGGCCTCAGACACTTACTAGGTCTACGACCCTGAGCAAGTCATTAACCCTGTTTGCTTCAATTTCCTCATCTGTGAAATGACCTGGAGAAGGAAATGACAAATCACTCTAGTATCTTTGCCAAGAAAACCCCAAATCTGGTCAGAAAGAGTCAGACGTGACAGAAATGACTGGCCAAGTATTACGAAGAGGTAGAAATGTTTACCCTGGAAGTTTGATAATCAGCTCCCATGATCCAATATGAGCTGGCTCCTGCACAGCCTTACTACTATTTATCTTGCTACACAGTTTCACCTACTTGTATTTACCCTCAACTCCCATGCCACCTTGCCCCAATATTTAAATAGCTTCCAAGTCCTTTCTACTTACATAAAATACTTCAGCTCTATTTCTTTCTATGCACTCTCATAACCACTATATTAAGTCAGTCCTCAATATCCAGTCTCTGGACTATAGTAATAGCTTCCTACTTGGTCTCCCTTTAGTCAGAATCTCCGCTTTTCCATCTGTCTTCCATATAGCTACCAAATGAAATCTTCAGTCATAGGCCTGACTGCATCACTCTCCTGTTCTAGAACAATCAGTGATTCCCTAGTACCTTTAGGGTAAAATTCAAATTCCACAGCATGGCATTTGAAGGCTTACACAGTCTGGTTTCAGTTTATCTTTCCAGACATTTCATGTTACTCTCCATCACATACTCTACATTCCAGCCACACTGGCCTGCCTCCTGTTCTTAAAACACAGCGTTCCATTTTCTGACTCTGTGCCTTCACATACCTTCCTGATCTGTTCTTTCTTCCTAACCCAATCTCTTTTAGAATCCTTCCTTCAAAGCTGAACTCACATGTCACATTCTAAGAGAAGCCTTTCCTGATGCCCCTAATTCATAAGATCAGAGATCTTCGATTTAGAGCTGAAAGGTATCTTAAAGACCATCTAATCCAGTAACCTTAGTGTTATCTCCCCTTTCTCAAGCCATTTTGCATTTACTTGTCTATTTAAATGTTGTCCCTCCACATTAAAATATAAGCCTTTTGAATTTCCAGAATCTAGGACAGTTACTTGCACATAATAGGTTTTTAATAACTTGAATTACCTTAAATTAAATTGGTAAGGAGGAAACGTAGGCTGGTGCTAATTTACAAAGTCTTGATTGTTAGGCAAAGGAGTCTGAACTTATATGGAAGACAATAGAAAACTACAAGAATGTCTTGAGCAGAAAAGATTATTCTGAATTAAGCAGATCTTGAAAGTATTTTATTTCAGAAATAAAAATGTTGAGAACTTCATGTAATAGAAACTATACATTCATAGAAATGAGAGAATGAAGTCATGCAGAATTCATAGGTAAGTTACATCTACGAAAAATTAAAATTCATATTAGTATCAGATGCCCACTTCACAAGTAGATCAGGCAGGGATATTGGTTCAGTGATTTGAGTCACTTTTACTTTACTAATGGGACACACAAAGAAGTCAGCAACATTCCATGATAGAATGCAATCTATTCCTTATCATATTTACATAACCTATGAAAATGCATTCCAAAGGACACAACTCATGAGATGCATTAGCATCCCTTGTATCAATAAGATATCAAAATGAATAACATACCATTGAAATCTTAGGATAATTCAATAATAATAATTACAATCATCATCCTTCATATAAACTATCTTGCTTAGAATAGTTCCTTAAAGCACAAGGAGTTATAGAACACCAGTGCCTGAAGAAGCCTCAGAATGTTAGAACACAGAAGGTAGCATGTTAGAACTAGGACTGGTTTTTTAATATAGATTGTTAGTACATAAAACCTAGAATGTCAGAGCTGGAAGAAATATTAAGGAATAGAATTTTAGAATTAAAAGGGACCTTAGGGCATAGAATATTGGTGTTGGAAGGAACTTAGGAATATAGAATATTGAAATTTAGGACACAAGATTAAAGTTGAAAGGTTTAATTCAGGCCCTTAATTTTAGCCAGGAGGAACCTGAGTTCAAAGGAAAGAAAATGAATTGCTGAGGGTCATGTACCTAGTCAACATTTGGTCTTCTGACTCACAGACCACTCTGAATTCTAGCAAGAAAGTGTTGCCTCAGTAGCCTCTGTGTTAAGCGCAGGCATAGTGTCTCCACCTCCTCATCAGTGTCAAAGAAATTCTATTAAGGTAAATTAAAACAGAAAAAAAAATCACCCTCTGTCATACCTAAAAGTATCCAGCCTGGGGGTCCTGTCTACTCATTGAAAGAGAGAGAGGACATATAGACTGGTAAATTCCTAGAGGGCAATTAGAAGAGCCTGGCTGCTCTACTCTGCACCCTTATTTTTCATTTCTTATCTTAAATGGGCCATTCATTAATTCACTAATTCAACAAACATTAATCAGTTACTATGCGAAATACCATTTACTAGATGGATGTTTGAAACACAAAGAGGCACAAGTTAGGCAGGGCTTCTGCCTCCCTAAAGCTGACATAATTAAAGAGATGAGAGATAGAAACACAAATAACCACAGGACAAATACAACATAGTTAACGAACAGAGGTATAAATACATTTCTATGGTGGTTTGGAGCTGGAAAGGAAATCATCTAATCAAATCTCATTTTACGTAGAGGAAAACTGAGGCCTAAAAGGACTTGCCCGAAGTCACATAGGTAGTGACAGTAGAGTCAGGATTAGAAGTGCAGTCTAGAGGAGAGATCACTTTAGATGGCTGGGCACACCAAGGAGAAGAATAAGACAAGGTAGAAACAGGTAGACAAAGCTGTCCTTGAAGAAAGGATTTCACCAGCAGTAGACTGGGAGGTGGGGTGACGGGGAGGATCTTCCCAGCATGCAATCCCTTCAAGCAGAAGTAGAGAAACAGGATAGGTTCAGACAACAGTGGGTCATCCAATTTGACTGCAACAGTCAAGAGAACTCCATTTGCCTAAATTCTCTACACCAACAAAGAGGGGGGCAATGCTGTGTTAATTCTTTCTTTTCCCAGCTCTTTCTGGGGTAGTTAAGGATCAAAGATGGCAAGGGATTGAGGGCAACCCCAAGAATCCCCAATAATATAACATGACAGCTTTGTATCCTTCAAAATGTAGGACACTAAAGAGCTTTCCTGGGCCCTTAATTTCAAAAAAGAAATAATGATTTAAAGTGATTTTCCTGAACCACACATTTACTGCCATCTGTACTCAGTTCTGACCTTATCAGCCTACAAGTGCATTAAACCATCTCAAAGAGTAGGAGAAAAGACCAGATCATAGGTGTGGCTGAAACCTGTAAGGAAAAACCCCTTTTGAATATTTTTGGTCATTCCCTGCCTAATTACTGAAGCCTCCTTTTTGCTAATGCATGGGAGGAAATCTGAAGAAGATACTCTAAAATATAGATAATGCATCTTCTGAGAAATGTGATTAAGAAACAAGCCATATAAAGAAGATGAGAGCAAAGAAGCTATAAACCATTTATTCCACACTGTTATCACTCAAGGTATATAGCAGCTTGGGCCTCAGTATGATCATGGAAAGATAGAGCTCCTCTGACACTGATGCAAGATACTGTCGATGCTTAAAAGCCCATCATGGAAACTATGGCTCTGTATGGCATTGAATTAAGGAGTGCTAGCGCTAGAAAACATCACCTCCCATCCTCTAGTGCTATAGGGAGCAACACATAGGCATAATAACTAGAGTGCCAGACCTGGAGTCAGGAAATCCTCAGGTCAAATTCTGCTTCATAAACTAGCTACATAACAATGGACAAGTCATCTAACATCTTTGAGCCTCAGCTTTCTCATCTGTAAAACTGGAATGATGATGATAATGACGAGGATGATAATGATGATGATGATGATGATGATGATAACTAACATTTACAGAGTATTTTAGTACCTACCTCATAGGCAGCTAGGCAGTACATTGGATAGAGTGTCAGGCCTGAAGTCATCTTCCTGAGTTCAAACCTGTCTTCAGACACTTACTAGCTGGGTGACCCTGGGCAAGTCACTTAACCCTGTTTGCCTCAGTTTTCTCAACTATAAAATGAGCTGGAGAAGGAAATGGTAAACTACTTCAGTATCTTTGCCAAGAAAATCCCAAATGAGGTCATGACTGAACCAAAACAACAGCCTACCTCACAGAACTGCTGTGAAGCTCAAATATATGAAGTGCTTTGTAAAATTTAAAGCACTCTAGGGGCAGCTAGATGGCGCAGTGGATAGAGCACCGGCCCTGGATTCAGGAGGACCTGAGTTCAAATCCGGCCTCAGACACATGACACATACTAGCTGTGTGACCCTGGGCAAGTCACTTAACTCCATTGCCTAGCCAAAAAAAAAAACAAAAAAAAATTTAAAGCACTCTAGAAATATCAGCTGTTAATTGTGTTAGGGAAACTGAGGCTCAAAGAGGGAGAAGGAGTTTGCCAAGCAAGTTGGTGGCAGAATCAGGAAAAGGACCACCACAGAGGATAGCCTTTCCTGACCCCACTGGCTTCTAGTGCCCTCCCTCCCTAAATATCCTGAATTAATTTGTATTAATTCTCATCATTTATTTTGAGACTTTTGCTGTCTCACTCATTAAAATATAAACCCCTTGAGAGTAGGGATTATTTCTTTGTGTTCACTGAACTAGCACAGTCCCTGGAACATAGTAAGCACTTGATAAATGATTGTTGAATAATTGAATCACAGAATATTCAATCTAGAAGGAGGCCACGATATCATCTAATCTAGTTTTTTCAATTCACTCGTGAGGAAAGTGGGGCCCAGAAAGCGTAAGTGACTTAACCAATGTCCCACAGCTAATAAATAGCAGTTAGGACTCAAATGCAAATCTACTGGCCTCAAGCTCAGCATTCTTTCCAACACAGCAAGGAGTTTTAAGGGAAGAAAAGTTCATCAAAGCATTCTATTTGAAAATTATTCTGAGTTTACTAATGATAATAGTTTATGTTTACACATTGACACAAGATTTTCAAAAAAACAAGTGCCTTTTGTACTATCTGATTTGAATCCTCACAACTGATCTGCAATACAAATATCATGACTGGCATTTCCCAGATAAGGACCCTGGGGCTCAGAAGGCTGTGTGATTGGCACAAGTGATTCACCCGACTAGTAGGTGGTAAAGTCAAGCTTCAAACTCAAGTCGTCTGATTCCAAGTCCAGTGTCCTCACTACTCTGACATTGCCATATAGTCTACAATGTATGCAACCCTGCCTGTGTATACATGTCTTAGTTGCATGTACTTATTCCTCCTACCCACGTCCTGTGTTTCTGTCTTGGATTGCTCTTAAGGAGAGGGCTTTCTGAACAGCACTCAGCCTAGTAAAATGCTTAAGAAAGGCCTTTTGATAATAGTGGCATTTGTCTGCCTAAGTGTTCTGTCCCCAGGTGGTAGAGTTTAAAGCTAATTTCATCAAAGGACACCAAAGATCAGAGACAGGAAAACACTGGCACTCAGCCAATTCAAGAGAGATGAATTCCTCCTACAGAGAGAAAAATCCCCCCAAATTGGGCTATTTTAGCTTTCTCATCCAGAGCAAAGTCTCAGAAAGGTTAATAAAAGCAGTTGAAAAAAAAATCTGTGAACAGTATTCTATGTATTTATTTTCAGTAAGTGTTTTAGTTGTCCCTGAAAGAAAGACCCCAGAATTCTGATATGACTGGTGTGGAGAAAGCCTTAGAACAATGAACTAAAGCCTCATTTCTATGTTACTCCTAAGGACTGTGGGATGAGACAGTAAAGTAGCTCTTGCATGTCAGAGGAACTTGCCAACACAGCTAGCAAATTAATCAACACTTCCAAGCACACAAAGTACATTTCTAAAATCTTAGTCATTCATTTGGGCATATGCAAATGCCACCAAATTCCATGGAAACATAAACAAAATAAACTTTGAATTGTGATCTTATAACTTTGAAACTAAAAGTGGAAAAATTTGTTCCTAGCTTAGAAAGGATTGGTTTTCTGGTAAAGTTGATGACATTTCGAGAGCGGTAATAATGGTGATGCCTGCTCAAATAGCCATTGGCCTAGACGAGGAGCTCCTTGAGGGAAGAGACTGTTTTTTGGCTTTCTTTGAATCCTAGCTCTTAGCATGGTGCCTGGAATGTAGTGGCATCTGAGAAATGCTTGTTGATTTGACTCGGTGATGCTCGAAGCTCAATGGAACAGCAGGATGTGACTGAAGCTGTTAAGTTCCCACTAAACACATTCACATCAAAACTACTGAGCTTTCCCTTTACTCTCCTTCCTCTCCTCTGTCACCACATCCCTCCTCTCTCTTGTTCTATGTATACTTGTCTCACTTTCTTCCTCCCCTTTCCTTTTCACTCTGACTCTGATCTAGCCCTTTTACTGACCTGTACCATAGAAAAGGAGTAGCATGGCAGAATGAAGAGATAAGAAGCAAGAGCAGCCCTCAAATCCCACATTTAATGTGTGCTGGCTGTATACACACAGATTGGGCAAGTCACTAGTAGGACCAACCTGCTTTGCTAGGAATTTTCTCACCTCGAATCTCACTATTACAATGAAATCACAGGTCTAGTCACTATCTCTTTCCCTAAATATCACTTATTTATTGCTATATCCATTGATTAGAGTTCAATATTCCCCTCTATTATCCATTCCACTTCTTTGACTCTGTTTCTCCATCTACAAATAGACGGAGCTGATCTAGAAGACCTCTATCTCCCTTTTGGTTCTAACATTTTATGTTCCAGGGTCTCTTCCAGCTCTGACAGTTCTAAGGTTTATTCCAGGTCTGGTATTATCTAGGTTGTCCCAAAAAGTCTTTGGGGCAGGGGGAAGGTTTAAGCTACTAAATCCATAAAGCTGGTAAGTGGTTTTAAGCTGTTAAATCTACTAAAGCTTAAAACTGCACTAAGACTTTTGGGACACCTTATATGTTTTAAGGTCCCTTCCAGCTCTAATCGTCTATGTCCTGTCATTCTATTATTTTTTTTAATAGCCAGGGAGTAGGATATTTTACATTTAAGAACAAACCTTAAAGCTTCCCATCCTTCAATCTCCCTCCTTTCCAACAACAACAACAAAAAGCAGAATCAGTCAAGTTAGTTTTTATTTGGGTGAGAATCTTAATAAAAAAAATTGTTTGTCCCCTATGAGCCCGTGATCTTTAATAGGTAAAAAATACATACTTTTTTTCAAAGCACATGCACATTATTCAGCAGTGTCATGAGCATTCAATCTTCTAAGTAGGAGAGAGAAGAACATTTTCCTAATTTTACAATGCAAACTTGTGGAATGGGGATCACTGAAACAAAGCAAGTAAGGACCGGTGTCACCAAACCACAATTTGGTAACCACTGATGTATACAAGCTGCAAGCTGACACTTCCTATGATTCAGCTCTGCCACTCGCTACTTACGAAATTCAACCACATTTCAGAAAAGGAAATAGTAATCAAACTGATAATAGTTTCTGTTTAAAATCAGAAGAATAAGAAAACCTAAAAGGTGAAAACCAGTGGCATGACATAGATTTTTATCTGGGTTTTTGTTGTCACAGAAATGTTGAGTGTGAAATTTTGAAATTCCAAATTCCAAAAACATAATTTCCTTTGCTGGTTCTGGAGGTCTTTGATTTCCATACACCACCTACACTCTCTCTCATTCCCTCCACTCTCACATCATCTGCTTCCTCCACCTCCTCCTCCAGCCTCTTCCTCCCCTCAGTGCTAGGAGGCATGACCTAGCACACTGACTCCAGGGGGAAAAAAAAGCCCCACGTTAAAGGGGACCAGACAATCCTGTCAGAAACCCTCCTGAACCAGGCTTTCTCTTTTGAAAGTTCATTTGCAACCCCTTCACTCCTCTGCTCCTGGCAGCACAGAGCTAAGCCCCATTCAGAGCTGAAAAGGAAATGAGGCAGGATGTCACCCCAGAGGATGGCTGGCCTTCGGAGAATTGCTTCTTGGCCACAGTTTTCTTCTGTATGTACCACTGCTGAGGACAGTGTGGAAAGTGAAGAGAATAAAGTGCTCCTAAGGACTCTTTGGGAAACTAGCTCAGAAATGAAAACAGGAGGATTCTTAGTAGCATCTCGGTTCCAGCAAAGAAAACATTTGTCAGGGTCACATCATCTCACAACTGAATCAACTTTATAAACATTACATGACATCTTAAAGTCACCTAGGACCCTAAGGATCATAACTCTTAAGCTGTTCTTAAAGAGAACTTGAGGGATTATCTCTAGTCTAACACCCTATTTTGAGGCAGTTAGAGTATTTTTATCCCCATTTTACAGATGAAGTAATTGAAACCCTTGAGAAGTAAAGAAATGTACACCAGATCACACAGCTAACAAGTAGTGGAGGGGAACCTAGGAATTATAGGCACTGTGACACTATGGAAAGAGTACTAGATTTGGGGGTCAGAAAATCCAACTCTAAATCCAGGCTTTGGTACAATTATTTGTGTGACCTTGAGAAAGACATTTGATCTCTTTGATTTCAGTTTCCTCCTTGGTAAAATGAAGGGATGAATAAGTTTAAGTAACAGTGGAGATAAACTGCTTCCTAATATTTCGAAAGAACTAGAAGATGGGATTGTTGAGCCTCGGTCCGGGACCTTCAAAAGGTCATGTTAAGAAGCAAAAGCTCCCCATGATGGAGATAAGCTGTTTTATGTACAATCATTTCCTGTTCTGTATCATATGTGGAAATGATGTTTGGGAAATTCAGAATTTTGAGAGACAGAGACAAAGAGAAAGAGAGAGAGAGAGAGAGAGAGAGAAGAGAGAGAGAGAGAGAGAGAGAGAGAGAGAGAGAAGAGTCAGAGAGAGAAAGAAGAGAGAGCAGAAGAAGCAAGCTTTCTAAATGGAAGGGAATTAATATTGTCTTAATTTTCAAAAAAAGGGAAGAAAATAGAGGCTAAAAGCTATACACTAGTGAGTTTGACTTTGATTTCTCATAGCGAATATATAGCAAATAATAGCAAAATTATATTTAAAACATTATTAAAGAGATGGTTAGTCCATGTCTAGAAAAGGAACCAATCAATGATCCCAAAGAACCAGCCAGGCTTCATCAAGAACAAGTCATGCTAGTCAAACTTCATTTCCTTTCTTTGACAAAGTTACTATGCTGGTAGATCAAGGGAATGCCATAAATAGAGTTTACATAGACTTTAGCGAAGGATTTTACAAATTTTCTCATGTTATTCTTATAGCAAATATGCAGAAATAAGAGCTATAGGATGGTGCAATCAGATGGAACAAAAATTGGTCAAGTAAATAGACTCAAAGAGGAGTCCTTCATGATTCAATGATAACATGGAAGAAGGTCTCTACTTCAGAGTACTGTGCTTGGCCCTGTACAGGTCAACATTCCTCTATGACTTGAATAAAAGGTGTCATGGTTATCAAATTTGTAGGTGATACAAATTTGGAAAGAATAGTTGCATGATAGAGATTCAAAAAGATCCTGAGAGCCAAAAGTGATAACATAATGAGGGAATCATAATATAAGTAAATTTCTCTAAATGGCTTTAAGATAAAATTTAGGGTACTTTGGTGATGGAGTAGACAGAGTGCTGGGCCTGGAGTCAGGAAGACTCATCTGGTATCAAATTGAGTCTAAGATGCTCACTAACTGAGTGGCCCTGAGCAAGTCACTTAACCCTGTTTGCCTTAGTTTCCTCATCTGTAAAATGAGTTGGAGAAGGGAATGGCAAACCACTCCAGTATCTTTGCCAAGAAAACTCCAAAATAGGGATCACAAAGAGTCAGACAGAGCTGAAACAAGCAAATGACAACAAAAAGATGAAATTTAATAGGAATAAAATAAAAACTAAGCACTTGGGTTCAAAAAATCAGCTTTGTAAGTACAAAATGAAGTAGACAAGGCTAAACAGCAGTGCATCTGAAAAAGATCTGGAGGGTTAGTGAATTGCAGGTTCTATATGAGTCACACAAATCTCTGCATTAAAAAGGACTTCAGAGATCACCTAGTCAAACATTTACTCAGATAAGGTCCCCTTCTACCACCCAAATGACAAATGATCACTGAGCCTTTGCTTGAAGACCTTCAGTGAAGGATAAGTCACTTCCTCTCAAGGCAGAGTATTCCAATATCTGTTGTTATTGTTCAGTTATTTCAGTTTTATCCAACTCTTCAGATACTGGAGTGGTTTGCTATTTGCTTCTCTAGCTCATTTTACAGATGAGGAAACTGAAGCAAACAGGGTTAAGTGACTTGCCCAGAGTCACATAGCCGGTAAGTGTCTGAAGCAGGATTTGAACTCAGGTCTTCCTAACTATAAGCCTTGTGCTTTATCTTTTGTGCCACCTAGCTAATCTATCCTACCCTTAGATAGATCAGATATTCCTTCACGGAAGAGCAAGAAAGAACAAATGCAAAGGGATAAAAAAAAAAAGTACTATTTTCATGGCCATATGTGGGTCCAAATGGGGAGAGAGAAAGTTGTGAGCAAGAGGCCACTGCCAGTGCCGTTACACCCTCTGTCCCCAGTCAGAACCCTATATCTTTGTCCTTTTGCCTTGTCAGGAAGTGGGAGAGGAAAGAGAGAGAAGAGACAGACAGACAGAGGTAGAGAGGGAGGAAGAGAGACAGAGACAGGGAAAGGAGAAAGACAGAGACAGGGAGACGATCAGAAGAGGGGGGTAATGACAAAGGAGTAAGGAAGAGGAAGGAGATGGAAGGAAAGGGGGATGGGAGGAAAATGAAGAAAAAACTGCATCCATGGGAGTCTAATATACACTCAGTTCCATTTCAGCAGGCAGTTGAAAAGGTTCTTTTCTTCACCCCATGGTAAATGAACAGAAAACAGTAACAGCATGTTTGCACATGCTCCAAAGACCATGTAGGGAGATGGATAAAATAGAGCATTCTAAGCATGTTCAAAAGGACAGGACTCTCATCAGTTTGCAGCAAGCCAAAATCTGGCTCTCAGTGACTTTCACTCTTTATTCTTAATTCTACCCTCCAAAGACAAACAAAACCAGGCTTAGCCTTCTTCCATATGTCTTCAAATATTTGAAGACAGCTAAGCATGTCACTCATTAGTCTTCCCTTTTCCAGGCTTTCTAGTTCTTTCAATATAAAAGAATATGGCATGATCTGGAGGCCTTCCACCATCCTGGCTGCTCATTACTGAATACTCTCTGCATCCAGTGCCTTTCTGCTGTATTAAAAGCATCCTTCTTAAAGGTGTTGCCCATGTCTGAAAACAATATTATAGATGCTATTCTGCCAGGGCAGAGGAGAGTGGGCTCTATCATCAACCTGTTCCTATATTTCTCTTACTGGCAGCAAACATGGTATCGAATGAGATGATGGATGTAAAGTGCTTTGTAAGTCTTAAAGTGCTATATAAATTTTGCTATTATCATTGTTGCATTCAATCTTTATCTCATGTTGACCTTGAAATCTATTAAAACACCCAGATCTTTTTCAGATAAATCTTGCCAGCTCTACCCGATCAAATGACTTTGAAGTTAAATTCTTGAACCCAAGTGTAGGCTTCCACATTTATTCTTGTTATATTTAATCATACTAGTTTTGGCCCAAAATTCTAGCCTGAAGGGCTTCAGATTTTGCCAGCAAATGGTTTATCTTAACTTGTAAAATGTGAACTCATTTAAATACTTATTTTTTTGGCTAAGAGACTTGAATATTGCTCGGATTTCTTTGAAGTACATGTCCTTGTAAATTTTTCACATAGTGTCATATGGCAGCCAAATGGAGGGGGAAAGCTAACATGATCTTAGGCTACACTGAGAGGAATTGAGTACAAAAGGATGGTGGCAAAAAGCTTCTATACCCTGCTCTAATCAAACTGTACCCAGAATGTTGTGTCCCTTTGGCTGAAGAACTGGAGATGCTCAGACTAGGGAAGAGAAGATTTAGAAATTACAAAATACTTGTCCAGCTCATCCACTGTTGCTGTCATCAAGTAAAGGCTAAATGATTACTTTTCAAGGATGTTGAAAAAATGAGATCCCTGTTCAGCTATGGGTTGGATTAGGTGTCTCTTAGCTCACTTCCAAATAGGAAATTCTTCATGTTATTCTGTGAGTAGATTCTCTCCAACCACTCCTTTAGCTCTACATTCTGTGGTAACATCATCAGTGTAGTGGAAGCAGATTACTTTAATTACAGCTTACTAGTGTTGATCACATTATTTCTTTATCATCACATTCTTTGTAAAGGGGAAACAATGAGTTAAAAAACGGTAAGTATAAGAGAATATAATGGAGAGGAAAACAATTGAAATCAAGAACTAAATGTGATGAACTCACTCATAAAAAGGAAGAGGATAAGAGAATGACTTAGAAAGCAGAGTCCAACAATGTGCTATTAAGCAGGAACACATATGAAACTTAAAAATTCACTTAGTTAAAATGAAGGAGTAGAGCAGAATTTATTATGCTTCAGGTAGACTGCAAGGATAGCAATCCTTATCTAATATAAGGCAACATTAAACATAGACATGGTTTAAAAAGATAAGCAAGAAAACCACATTATGCTTGAAGGCACTTCAGAGAAATAGAATTAATAATTTATATATGTGCCAAATGCCATTACACTTGTATACTTTGATCAAAAGTTAATCTAATTATGGAGGAAAACAGGTAACAAAACTATGATGTTGGGGATCACATTGTAACTCTCATAGATGCAGACAAATCTAACAAAAAAATAAATGAGAAAGAAGTTAAGAAGCTGAACAAAAATTTAGAAAAATTACATTTAATAGATTTCCAGTAATTAGTGAAGCATAGAAAGAAGTATACCTATTTCTCACTACAGCATGGTACTTTTACAAAACTGACAATTTATTAGGGCACAAACACCCCCTAAACAAATGCAGACAAGCAGGAGTATTAAATAAAACCTTTACTGACCATAATACAATAAAAATTGGAGCTACTAAAAGGACATCAAAAAAAATTCAATTTATATGAAGACTAAATAATTTAACCCTAAAGAATTGGTGAGTCAAAGAACAAATCATAAAGGTAATAGATAATTTCACCAAAGAAAATGGCAATTCAAAATACAAAAACCTTTGGAATATAACCAAAATAGTTCTTTAGAGTTCTTAATCATTTTTCTGTGTTATTGACCTCTTTGGAAGTCCAGTGAAGCCTGTGGACCCCTTTACAGGATAATGCTTTTAAACATATAAAATAAAATATATGATTACAAAAGAAACCAATTATCTTGAAAAAAAGTCATCAAAATGTTTTAAAATAAATTCTTGGAATCCAAGTTAAGAAGTCCTGACTTATAGGAAAATTTATATAACTAAAGACATTCAGAACAAGAACATATAAATAAATTTAGAACTGCAATTTGAAAAAGCAACACATCTTTGAAAATAGTAAGTAAATACAAAAACAGAAATTCTGAGAATCAAACAAAAGATTTTTAAAAGCAAAAAAAAAACAACCTGAATTGATAAGTAAATGAGAATTGTTTTAACTAATAAAATAGATAAACCATTAGCTAGCCTGATTAAAAAAGACAGAAATTAAATCACCAATAACAAAAATGAAAATAATACACAAAATAAAGAGGAAATAAAGGAAATTATCAGAAACTATTTTGTATAAGCATAAGTTTAAATTTGTAACAAATAAAATGGATATTTACAAAAATATAAAATTCCCAGATTAACAGTAGAAGAAATAGAGAATTTTAGTAACCCAATCTCAGAAAAAGAAATTGACTAAGCCATAAATGAACTTCTATAGGAAAAAAGAAAAATGGATTATGAATAACTTCTATCAAACTTTCAAAAAAGGCTAATTCTAACATCACATGAGTTGTTTCTTGAATAAAGAAAAGATCTTGCTAAATATTTTTTATGATATACATTTGGCCTTGATACTTAAACTAGAAAGAGACAAACACAGGAAAAAATACTATAAATCAAAATCCCTAATGAATATTTATCAAAAATGTTCAATGAAATATTAATGAAGAGGCTACAACAACATATTTCAAAATTACAAAATGTGCATGAGGCAAGCTTCATGCCAAGAATGCAAGGTAGTTTCAATATTAGGAAAACCATAAACATAATAGACCATATTAATAAACAAAATAATAAAAAACACAATTTTGCTCATATATGCTGAAAATGCTTCTGACAAAACACATGCATTTTTAAAAATTTAAGTAAAAGAATAAATTGACCTGTTCTTTTTAAGAAAAATAGTGTCCACCTAAAATGAAAGGCTAGCATTTTTTATAATGGATAATAAACTCTAGAAGGACGTCCAATGACATCTGGGGAAAAGCAAAGATATCTATTATCACCACTTTTATTTTATACAGTTAAAGAAATGCTAACTATAAGAATAACACAAAAAAAGACATTGAGTAAAGGCAAAGAGGAAACAAAATTATTACTTTTTGCAGATATATGATGGTCTATTTAAAGGACCCTAGAGATTGAACTAAAATTAATTAAAACAATTAATAACATCAACAAAGTATAAGATTATATAATAAACATACAAACTAATCAAATTTTCCACGTAGAAAAGAAAAAAGAGACCCAGCATGAAAGTATAGAAGGAGAAATTCCATTCAAAATAACTGTAGAATAGATAAAATATTTGTGAGGCTGCCTACCAGTCCATACATGGAAATTACATGAATATAACTATACAAGAATCCATAGAAATAAAGATAGATCTCAATAACTGGAAAGCTATTAATGTATCATGGTCGAGTCGTGTCAGTATCAATGAAAATGAAAAATCTCACAACCAGAATTAACTTATTTATTCAGTGCCATAACAAACTACCAAACTTTATCTTATACAGTTAGGGGAAAAAATGACATTCTTCTGCAAGAGCAACAAATGAAAATCTCAAGGTAAAGAATGAAAAAATATGGGAATGAAGGCTTAAGAGCAACAAATCTTAAATTATATTATTAAGCAAAAATCATGAAAACTATTTGGTACTGGTTAAAAAATATATAGAAGTGAAAAAGATTAGTTACGTAACGTATAGAAGCAAGTGAATGTAGTAGCATAGTTTAGTACTTCTGAGGCAAAGACTCATTGCTTGCTGATAACTGGAAAGCAATCTGGCAGAAGTTAGATTTGGATCAACAATTTACACCATATGCCACAAAAAGCTCCAAATGAATATATGATCAATATTTTAAAACTCACAACATAAATAAATTAGAAGAACAAGGGTGTTCAGGGAGGACTAGCACTTCTGATGTCAAGGCTTATGGATTCCTTATGGATCTTTGGTGTCCACCTATCACCCAACTCTTACCTGTGGCTTCAAGAAACTGTAGCAGGTGCCGTGGCCACACCCCAGTAAAACCATCTTGGTAGATGGGCTAAACCAGGTTGAGGGTAACCAACAGACCTCAAACTCTTCAGTGAGTTGAGTGATGCCTACCCCCAAGAATGTGAAGACTTCCTCTGGTGGAATGGGCAGGTAAAAACAATTTTTCCCAATGGCCATGAAGGTGGCTGAGGCAGGTGCTGGAGAGTGCTTAGAGCCTGGTCAGATACCAAAGACACCAAGGTCATCCACTGCATCCTGGGCTGTCAGCAATCATCCTGACACTGTCTTGTCACTGGACTTCAATCACTCTGGAAGAGAGAGTGAGACTGACAACTCTGCACAATTCTACCTCCCTTAAATCCAATTCAGGCACAAGTCAAGACATCACCCACCATCCACTATTTCACCGCAACATCGTGATGTTATTGGTCCTCTTTGAAAATGAAAGATGAACAGCAATAGATAAGGGAAAAGTTCTTGACCACATAAGAGATAGAGAGAACCACAGGAAATAAAATACATAAATATAATTATATGAAATTGAAATGCTTTTTCACAAATAAAATCAGTGCAGCTAAAATTTAAAAAGAAAAAAATAAACTAGGGAAATAGTTGCATGAAGTTTATCTGATAAAGGTCTGATATTCAATATTTTGTGTTCTTGTTCAATATATTTGAACAATATATAAGAAGAGCCATTTCCTAATAAATAAATGGCCAAAAACATAAACAAGCAGTTCTCAAAAAAGCAAGATATTAACAACCACATAAAAATAATATGAATCACTAATAAGAGAAATGCACATCAAAACAATTATTAGGCTCTGCTGTATCTCCATCATATTGGTGAAGATGATTTTTAAAAAATTATTATTGTACAGACTATGGGAGGACAGACAAACTAATGTACTATTCATGGAGCTCTGAATTTGTACACCTATTCCAGAAAGTAATTTGGAACTATACCCAAAAATCACAACACTAAACTCTATATATTCATGAGACCTAGTAACTATACTACTGGGAGTATAACCTAAAGAGATCACGGGAAAATGAAAGAGAGTAATATGTATGTATGTACATATGTACATATACATATATATGTATATGTATATATATATGTATATGTACATATGTACATATACATATATATGTATATGTATATATATATATATATATATACACATATATTGTGTGTTTATTTATAGCAGTTCCTTTTGCTTTATAACAATGAACTGAAACTGGGGGGGGTCCCATAAATTGAAGAATGGTAGAACAAATCATGGTTTATGAAAATAATAGACTGCTTTTGTGCCATAATGATCTTACACGATAGGCTCACAGATTTAGAGCTAGAAAGGACATTAGAGGTCACCAAATCTAGCCAGCTCTTATTTTACAGATAAGGAAACTGAAGTCAAGAAAGGTTATGTCACTTGTCCAAGGTTATTACATAGCTAGTACATATTTAAGACAGGATTAAATCCAGATCTTCTTAATTCAAAGTGTAGAACTCTATCAACTACACTAGGCTTCCTCTCAAGAAATTATGTAAGATGCAGATTGAAAGAAGCATTGTGTTATATGGGATTGGCCAAAGAGCAGAACTCTTTTTAGCATGCATAAGATGTTCATCTGATGAAATACCTACATAGACTTTAGAGTTATGTAGACATTCAGTAACTTGTTTCAATTTGTAAACAACATAGTGAAGAGGTGTCTCCTTGATTGGCTATATAGCTGAAACTGGGGTGCAGGGGAAAGGGAGGCAGTGAAAGCATTCAAAGGCAATAGTACAAGAGAACCACTTCCTTCTCTTGGTCTGACTTATTTTCCTGACTGCTGGCATTTGGGTGAGAGGAAAGAGACAATGACATAAGTGGAGAACCCTTTGGTCTTCCCTATACAACCCTTCAGTAGCTGAGACAGGAAGTCGGCTCACAGCATGTAGTATTTGCTGCTGAACTGATGGGATGATATCTAGAATGTTATGGATGTTACCTAAAATATTATCTAGAAACCAAGTTAACTCTGAGCCCCTTCTTCCCAAAGACCGAGATAGTGTAGGGGAGAATATGTCCTCATGCATTGGGGGAAATTATAATGCTTCTCTTTTTGCGGTATCTTCAATTACCATACTTGTATGGAATGAAGAAGAGCCAACAGAAGAGAGGATAATTTATGCAATAATCACAATATTGTAAAGAAAAACAACTTTGAAAGATGTAATCCTCTAATCAGTGCAATGAGTACATATGATTCTAGAAAACCAGTGAAGAAATAATAGACTAGAAAGAGAATCAATAAAGCATTTATTAAAATGCTCAAAAGACAGTAGAAAGAGAGTTCAGAGAACAACACAGACAGGTTAAACAGCTCCAGAATGAAATACTTTTAAAAGACTGCATTATGATATTCAGAGTATCACATACAATTCTCATTTTCTATTATTTGCATACGAAAATGTTCCTCTTTGTTGATCTTTGGTAAATATAATATTACAAAAAAAATCATCAAATGTGTTAATTAATAACAATGATTAAGGAATTTAAGTAAAACACATGGTGAGCAATATTTCATTCTTGACACTTGGGAGATGCTTTATCTCAACAAATCCTTTAACTAAATTGTCAAACCATTTTCTCTTCCACTGATACTTACGTGCTACCTTACATTCCTGGTTCTCAGGAAGCCACCTGATCCTTTATCTTCCAGCATTCAAAAGATGAAGGTCCACAGCCCTCTGCTCTTCTCCCTTTACCTTTTCTCCTTTGGAGTTCTGATCCAGTCCCAGAGTGACCTTATGCTAGGCTCCAGTCCTGCATTTCCAATTGGTTAAAGACATCTCTTACTTGGTTGACACTACCAACTCAACATGTTGGTAAGCTTTGGTCATTGTTAGGGTTTCTTGGTTTACTGATATCTGGAAAATTATGCTAGCAGCTAACTAAGATGTTAATAGCTGATAGCTAGATATGTTATTCCTTCAGGGGTACATACATTTTTTTAAAAAATCCTAAAAGGCCAGAAAAAATAAGGTTCTAATGGTGAAATTTCAAAAATTCTCAATAAGTCAGGAAGGTAATTTTATACAGAGCAACCTTTCGGTAATCATCTATTCTAAGTATAACACCAATCAATCAATAAATAAATACATACTTATTAAGTACCTACTATGTGCCAGGCACTATGCTGGTGCCTTTGATACAAAGACAAAAATGAAGCAGTCCATGCCCTCAAGTAGCTTATAGTCTTGCTTTTCCAGTTTTCCTCCAATTAATACTGTTACTACTGATAATAACAATGCTAGCTTGCATTTACACAGTTAAATGTTTCTATGCAAGTTCCTGTTATAGCAAACCTCCCACAGAACCACAGAATGTTAGAGCTGGATTAGATCTTAGAACACAGAATGTTAAAGCTTAGAATACAGAAGTGACTAGAAGGGACTTTAGAACATAGAAAGTTGGAACATATTAACATAGAATATTAGAGATCATCTAATACAACCTCCCCAATTTACTGAAGAATAAACCAAGGTTCATAAAAACAAAAATCACTTACCCAAACACTTCATCAAAGGTTTCCAAACTATGGAAGTGAAAAACCCAGGGCCTTCAACAAATACAGGAAAAAAAAGTATTTAAGAAAAGTGAGTTATATTGGGGCAGCTAGGTGGAGCAGTGGATAGAGTACTGGCCCTGGATTCAGGAGAACCTGAGTTCAAATCTGGTCTCAGACACATAACACTTACCGGCTGTGTGACCCTGGGCAAGTCACTTAACCCCATTGCCTAGCCCGAAAAGAAAAGAAAAGAAAGGAAAAGGAAGGAAGGAAGGAAGGAAGGAAGGAAGGAAGGAAGGAAGGAAGGGAAGGGAAGAAGAAGGAAGAAAGGAAGAAGGAAGAAAAGAAAGAAAGAAGAAGAAAGAAAGGAAAAGAAAAGAAAAGAAAAGAAAGAAAGAAAGAAAGAAAGAAAAGAAAGAAGAAAGAAAGAAAGAAAGAAAGAAAGAAAGAAAGAAAGAAGAAAAAAGAAAGAAAGAAAGAAAGAAAGAAAAGTGAGTTATCCTCAGAACCAAGACCAGAACTTGGACCAAACTGGTCACTGCTTCACCATGGTCAGGTTACAGAGTCTATGCTACAGGGGTCAGTGAGGGAAGTAGATATGCTGGAAATGGATGTCAAAAAAATTAAGACCTCATTCCATAAAAAGAAAGACTGATGGGAACATTATTTAAATTTATAAAATCACAAAAAGTCTGCAAAGGATGAACATGGAATAATTCACCAAATCCCACAATTCTAGCACTAGGGGATAGTTCCCCTTACAGTTTGATGAAGTAAATAAAAGGAAGTTTGACAACCCTGCAGGAAGTAGAATTAAGCAATTCATTATTCTAGGAGGTGATAGAGACAGAAAATAATTGAAATGTATACATAAATATCAAAAGAACTATATGCAGTAACATATGAAGTTATAAAAGAATTTGGTTCTAATAGGTTATAAGTAAATTTATGATTTTAAGCTCCACAATGAATGATTATGGTTAGCATGGGATGTTTGGGAACCATTCCTAACCTCTGAGGTAATACAGAGACAGCCATCCTTGGCTGGCCCTGTCAGAGAAGGAAAGCTTGGCTAGTTAGACTATGTTGCTGACCCACGGTGATATTCCTCAAGGTCTTTTGTTAAATTGCAAGAATTGATATTTTCAGAAACCATTTAGATATTGTTGATATTAGCGAACATTTCCTCCTCTCAGTGAGTTTCATTAAATGAAGAGGTAGGGTGCATTAGTAATAACAGATCTGACTGTGTTTCAGCACAGCTAAAAAAAATGTGTATTTGACTTAGACAAGAAAAGTGTCTATGACAGTGAGTTGACTCATAGGCCTGCTGGCTTTGAGGTAAGCAAATGAAACTCTTGTCTACAAAGCTTTAAGGGATTTTTTTTTTACTTGTATAATAAAATTTGCTTGGATTTAACCTGGAAGCCATGAATTACAATATTATTTTTCACTATTAATAATCAGTGCATTAAAGACTGCCTCAAAACGGAAGGCAGATAACCACACTGGCTTTTTCAGGAAAAAAAAATACTAGCAAATTAGAAATGCAGGTTCACTAAACAGTCTGGTTTCTTCATATGGTCCATTACCATGAGAGAAGGCCAGGTATGCAGATAGTATTATGGCATCATGGAAACTGTACTGGGTTAGGAATCAATGGACTAGAATTCTTGCTGAGTTATCTTAGGCAAGTCACTTCCCTTTCCGGGTGTTTTTTCCTTTGTGAAATGAGGCATTTGGACTACATAGGTTATAAAGCCCCTTCTAATTCTAAATCCCATAAAGGGAAATTGATCTGAGTTTTCCAAATCAGTTTTATTCTCTTTCAGGGAAATAAGCCCTCTCTCTGGGACTTTGAAATTACTTCTCTGCATGGGAATCACATCTGAGAGATCTGTGAGCCCCAGATAATTTTTTAGACCTATCTATAAAGTTTTAAATGGGTTGCCTTCTGTAGGTCAGTGATAAAATCACAGATCTTAGACATATGTTGTAGATATGTTCTGAGGCTGCTCTCAGATGTAACATTCTATGCTCTAACTTCTTTTCCAGGACTAATACATTATAGCAATTCAAAGAAAAGCCAGGATTGGACCTAGGTAAAGTGTACCAGCATATAATAAGTGTCAGAGATGGAATAGAAAAAATAACACTTTTTAACTTTACTTTTCATAAATGCTATGAAATAGTAATCTCCATGGCATGTTATGAATAATAATACTGGAAAATAACCAAAAATATTTTCCCGTATGATTCCCATAAAAAAAGGTGAAACTCAAAAGTATTTTAGGTCTGATTTCTTATACAGCTTCAAATTTTGTCTAGTATCTCCTGTTTTCAAGAGAATTATGGTTTTGTATTTTTAAAATCATTTTTACCAAGCAAAATTGTGCTAATTTAGTTCACCTAAAATCTAGCTACTGAGACTTACCTGGTGTATTTTGCCTGTGAAATATCCAAATGTCCAACAGTTGTCATACACCAAACATGGACTCCAGTTGCCCTAGTATTTTTTCTCCATTGTAAAGATTTCTTGATGTGAACTTTGTCTGAACTAATTACTGCTATACCTAAGTTTTCTGGGAAAAAGTCCAAATATGAATCCAAAATCCAAGAAATGAATCTTGAGTGACATGTCATCCTATAACTTTATAAGCTTTGAAAAGATCATTGACACTTTCTTGGTAATGTTCTGCCTTGTAGTTTCCACAAAAGAGTTTTCTATCACTTAAAAAAAATTTCCATGTAGCTCCTTCAATGTTGAGTCATAAAATCATAGATTTAGACCTGGAAGAGACCTTCATTCAATTATTCTTTAAAATACTCATCTTTCATTATTTCTCTTATTGAGGGACCTACAAATATCTCTCTGATTCTTAGAAATTTATTTTTCAGATAACAAAAACCTTCACCATTTCAAATACATTACCTTGAACAAAATTTTAAAGAAAACCAGTATCATGAATAATTGGAATTCTTTTTCCCCAAAAAACATAACCAGTGGTTACCAATTTACCACATTTGTCTTTCCTGGAATCAATTATTTCCTTTGAAGTAAGGTCTCCTTCTCCTTCCCTTCTTCTCTCCCCTCTTCTCTATCTCTTTTTCCTCTTTTCCTCCTCTTCCCTCCCTTTTTCACAAATAAAGCAACAGTTATTTGGTATACACAAGTTGTTAGCCTTGTAAATGAATAAGTATTTTCAGATATGTCAAAAGTACATTTCATACTTAATGTTTCCTAAGAGAAGTTTCATGTTTTCAACATATTTTGATGGTTACTTGCTGGATATTCCATCTATTTAGTGTAGAAGCCAAAAGTTTAGCTGAATTTTTTTTATAAAATCATTAACAAGGTCATTTAGGTTTATGAGAGTTGTTGAATAAGGATATGAGCACAGGACGTTGACCTCAAAGAGGGGATCACCAGTTTTCTGGTCTCCTACCCTGTTATGCTAAGCCTCATGTTTACAACCTCAGGTCCATCTCATCCAAATTCAAAATGTCTGGTGGTTTCCCTATAGCTAGCTCTTCACCGTGTGAAACAGGTCTTATAGAGGATGGTAGATTTGTATATTATACAACATTTTTAGACTTGGAATCAATCCCTAACAATGTAATTAAGTAAAAATAACTATCTGTTGAAAGATTTTTTTTGTTCTATCTGAATCATAAGAACTGCAAGCATGTGATGAGATCTATGAGGCCAACTAGTTAGTAGTCTAATATACATGAAGGACGCAGGCTTATTCTGATTGTCTATTTTATAAACAAAGAATAGATATGCTTTCTTACCTGGAGGAATACAGTTTCACCTCCAAAATTTTAAAATTAGTTTATCAAGTATATAAAAACTATTTGGATGATTGTCATTCTTGTGATATCGAGAATTTAAAGGGTACCAACATCTATAAAATACAATCAACCGATTAATCCACAAGCTTTTATTAAGCACTTATTATTTTTTAGGAACTGTGCAAAGCACTGCTTATACAAAAACAGCCTCAGCCCACAAGGAGTTTCCATTCTAATGAGGGAGACAATGTATACATTTATATAGGTAGCTCTACCAGGTAACTTTAGAGAGGATGCTACTAACTAACAGAAATATCACAAAGGCCTTCCTATAGAAATTGATACTTGACCTGAATCTTGAAGGAAACCAAGGATTCTAAGTGGTGGAGATAGGGAGACAGCCAGAGAAAATGTACAAGGAGGAGATAGAACATTATGTATTAAAAGAAGCAAGTTGTTGTTATTTGTCCTTCATTTTCTAAGAGGACCAATTACAACATGAGATGATGTCTTAACTTGCACTTGAATTGGATCTAAGCAAAGCAGACTTGTCCAGAGTTGTCAGCCTCACTCTCTCTTCCAGAATCATTAAAGTCCAGTGGCAAGACAAAAGTCAACATGACTGGAGATGGCCTGGGATGCAGTGGATGACCTGGGCATTTTCAATGTCTAACCAGGCTCTAATCTAAGCACTCCACAGAGCCTGGTTCAGCCACCTTCATGGCCAATGGAACAAATTGTTCTCATATGCCCATCCTACCAGAGGAAGTCTTCACGTGGTTGGAGTAGACATACCTTAATTCACCAGCAGGTTTGAAGACTGTTGGTTACCTTCAACCTGGTTTAGACCATCTGCAGAAACAGTTTTACCAGGATGTGGCCATTACGCATACTACAGTTTCTTTTTCTTTTTTCTTTTTCTTTTTTTAGGCAATTGGGGTTAAGTGACTTGCCCAGGGTCACACAGCTAGTAAGTGTCAAATGTCTGGTCTGAGGTCAGATTTGAACTCAGGTCCTCCTGACTTCAGGGCTTGTGCTCTATCCACTGCACCACCTAGCTGCCCCCATGCTACAGTTTCTTGGAGCCACTCGTGAGAGTTGGGGGACAGCTACAAGTAGGCAAGTACGGATGGACTACAGTGTAAATGGAGGGAAGTTATATATAAAAAGAATGGAAAAATAGCAAGAACCCAGTTCCAGACAAACAAGCTTATATTTGATCCTAGAGGTATGGGAACCAATAAGGTTTACTTAAGGATAGGGGGAAGAAAAGGACATAGACTTTCATTTTAGGAAAATCGCTGTGTATGGGATGTATTGGAATAGAAACTTGAGGCAGGGAAACCAATGAAAAGACCTTGCAATAATCTAGCTAAGATGTAATGAGAGCATAAACTAGGATTTTGGCTGCAAGAAGGGGACATAAATAATAAATGTGGAGACAGAAACAGAATTTGACAACTGATTGAATATGTGAAAGAGAATAAGAGTTGAGGCTGACACCAAGGTTGTAAATCTGGATAACTGAAAAGGATGATGATTCCCTACCAGACTCTCAATGCCATGAGAGCTATGGTCTCCTTCCCCCCTTTACCCAGTACCATGTCTAGCACTAAACCCTGTACATCATCTCTAGGAGATCTCACATGGTACACTTCTTTTTTTTAACATTATCTTTTTTAATTAAGAAATTAATCATCAACAAAAAGAGATTGCATATGAACCATTCCACTTCTGTTCCATGCATTTTTTTAAAGAACAGTATACTGCATATTCAGTCTGGCAGAAATTAGGTTTAGAACAACAGCTACATCTACCACAATAAGCTCCAAATTGATGCATGACTTTGACATAAAACTTTGATATTACAAACAAACTATATTACATAAAAGGTAATCTCTTTCACACTATAAATTAGAGAATTGTGTTGTTGTTGTTGTTGTCCTTCACTCTTGAAGAGGGCCAAAATGACATCACTATGTTGGGGCCAAGGTACAGCGTGTCTGACTACGGCTGATCAGAGGAGCTCAGAAGGCTCTATCACAAGTCAGGCACAAATAGTCCATATGAATTAGGGAATTAGGCAATAGCTCTTGACCAAATAAGGGATATAATTCAGGAGATAAAATAGATAATAAAGGTTTTACATATTTTTTGTTATATTAATGTTCTTTTCTTTCTTTTTTATTCTGAGATGTGCTTATCTCTCCCTATTTTTCAAGTACATTAATGTGTCATAAATTTACTTCCTTCCATAAGAAATAATGAGTTCCATGTTGATTTTAAAATAATACGGATTTAAGAATAAGAATTATTTTAGACTATGAATAGCAAAATCAACAACAACAAAAACCCCCAAGGGATTTTATTTCACAGAATTGAAAACAGATGGAAATTGACTAATTAATCAGTTTTTTCCCACTGATTTCTTGCCATTCCAAAGACAAAATTATCTCTCCTGGCTCTTATTTTCAGCCTCTCAGTGTTAGACTTTGCTTACTCTCTTTCTTTACCTCCTTACTTCAAGCTAATGATAATCTAAGCTTATTCTTCCTGGAAATGGGGAAGGGGGGAGCCATCTTTTCTTTGTATACCCCTGCTCAAGATGATGCTCATTTTCTTGACAACTCATCTGGACTATCAAAGCCTTCCTTTATCACATTCTTCCTTTGATCATAATTACTTGTCTACAGACTTTAATCCTCTTACTAAATAATAAGCTGAAGAGTGTAGACTGTCTGTGTTGGCATCTTTGCATCCTTATCACTAAGCTTTGCTTAGAGTACATGTTTAAGTAGGCGTTTGTTAAAGTTGAATTGAATTCTCCTTCTACATGTCTGTGTCTCTTATGGCTCTTCTTGAGCCCAACCTTTTCAACATATGATCATGAGATTTAATAATAATAAAAATCATGATAATAATAGTATTTATAGAGCACTTCAAGATTTACAGAACACTTTGAAATACATTATCTCACTTGATCCATCAAAAAATCCTATTAGGTATATGCTATTATTATCCCCATTTTATAGGATAAAGGAATCTGAGGCTGATAAAGGGTTAAATGACTTACCCTGGGTGACATATCTAGTAAAAGTCTATGGCAATATTTAAACTCAGGTCTTATTGACTCCAAGTCCAACATTCTAACCTTTGCTCCTTAGCTGCTTCTCAAATTAGATGTAGCATCGTAAAGGACCTTAACAATCACTTAGTCCATCTCCTCCATTTTACAGACAGTGAAACTGAGTCCTCAAGAGATTAAATGATTTGTCCAAGATCACACAAATAGTAGATTACATAGCTAGAACTGGAAATAAGCCCACTGATTCCAAATCCACAGTTCTTGCCAATACACCATAGTTGCTCCTACTGTTTATTAAAGACCTGAATGGGGGATGGAGCCAAGATGGCGGCATGAAAGCAGTGACTTGCTTGAGCTCTCTCCCAAACTCTCCAAATAGCCATAAAAAAATGGCTCTAAACAAATTCTAAAGCAGCAGAACCCACAAAAAGACAGAGTAAAACAAATTTCCAGCCCAAGACAACCTGGATGGTTCATCGGAAAAGCATATCATGGAAGGTGGGAAGAGGAGCGCAGTTCAGCGGGGCGTGCAGGCTACAGCAACCCTGGAGCAGGCCTCAGAGGACTGAATTACAGGCAGCTGTGGCAGTTTCCAGACTTCTCAATCCACTAACGCCAAAGACAACTTAGAAGGTCAGTGGGAAAAGTCTGTTTTTGTGGTGAGAGAGGAGCTAGGTCACAGCCAGTTCCAGAGCACAGAGCACAGAGCGTGGGAGCCAGGGCAGTGGCAGCATCCTGAGCTTCCAGCCCACAGATTGAGGGGGAATCAAGTGGCTGATCAGAGGGGGACTGCAGAGATCTCTTTGCTGGTGCTGAGGCAGGAATCTCTTGCTTTGCCCGTGCTTGGATCTGGGTCACAGTTCTAGGTGGCAGTCCTGGGGTGAGGAGGAGAGCTGGCATGGTGGAGCTTGTGGTGTCGGTGGAGAGGAAACCCACCTCAGAGTTCCAAGAGAGAAAAGACTGCTTGTGGCCGGTCACTCAAAGACCAGAGCTCAGGCCAGGAAAAGAGTAAATACCTCGACCCTTTGCATACCAACTTGGAAGAAATGAAAATTTACAGGTCCCTAGAAGCATCTCCGAAAACAGCTGTACAAACCCCCAAAGCTTGGGACAGTACATTCTCCACATTGGAAGCAGACTCTTACCTTAAAAAAAGAGTTTAAAACTCAAGTAGTTGGCTGGGATCATGAGCAAACCTCACAAAAAGAGTTAGACTATAGTATCTTACTTTGGTGACAAAGTAGATCAAAACATACAAGCAGAAGAAGACAACAAAGTCAAAGCTCCTACATCCAAAGCCTCCAAGAAAAATATGAATCTGTTCCAGGCCTTGGAAGAGCTCAAAAGGGATTTTGAGAAGCAAGTAAGAGAAGTAGAGGAAAAACTGGGAAGAGAAATGAAAGTGATGCAAGAAAATCATGAAAAACAAGTCAACAGCTTGCTAAAGGAGACCCAAAAAAATACTGAAGAAAATAACACCTTAAAAAATAGCCTAACCCAAATGGCAAAAGAGGTCCAAAAAGCCAATGAGGAGAAGAATGCCCTAAAAACAAAATTGGCCAAATGGAAAAGGAAGCCCAAAAGCTTACTGAAGAAAATACTTCCTTAAAAATTAGAATAGAGCAATTGGAAGATAGTGACTTTATGAGAAATCTAGACACAGTAGAACAAATCCAAAAGAATGAAAAATTAGAAAACAATGTGAAATATCTCATTGGAAAAACAACTGACCTGGAAAATAGATCCAGGAGAGAGAATTTAAAAATTATTGGACTATCTGAAAGCCATGATCAAAAAAAGAGCCTAGACATCATCTTTCAAGAAATTATCAAGGAAAACTGCCCTGATATTTTAGAACCAGAGGGCAAAATAGAAATTGAAAGAATCACGATCTCCCCTGAAAGAGATCCCCAAAGGAAAACTCCTAGGAATATTGTAGCCAAATTCCAGAGTTCCCAGGTCAAGGAGAAAATATTGCAAGCAGCCAGAAAGAAACAATTCAAGTATGGTGGAAACACAATCAGGATAACACAAGATTTAGCAGCTTCTACATTAATTAATATCCAGAGGGCAAAGGAGATAGGATTACAACCAAGAATCACCTACCCAGCAAAACTGAGTATAATCCTTCAGGGGAAAAAATGGTCATTCAGTGAAATAGAGGACTTTCAAGCATTCTTGATGAAAAGACCAGAGCTGAATAGAAAATTTGACTTTCAAACACAAGACTCAAGTGGAACATGAAGAGGTAAACAGGAAAGAGAAATCATAAGAGACTTATTAAGGCTGAACTGTTTACATTCCTGCATGGAAAGATGATATTTATAACTCATGAGACCTTTGTCAGTATTAGGGTAGTGGGAGGGGAAAAATTATATGTATAGATAGATAGATAGATAGATAGATAGATAGATAGATAGATAGATAGATAGATGGATAGATAGATGGATAGAGGGCACAGGGTGAGTTGAAGATGAAGGGGTGATATCTGGAGAACAAAATTAAGGGGTGAGAGAGGATTATATTAGGAGAAGGAGAAAGGGAGAGGTAGAATGGGGTACATCTTGCACAAAACAGACAAGAAAAGGTTCTTACAGTGGAGGGGAAACAGGGGAAGGTGAGAGGAAATGAGGGAATCTTATTCTCATAGGATTTGGCTTAAGGAGGGAATAACATACACACTCAATTGGGTATGGAAATCTGTCTTACCCTACAGGAAAATAGGGGAGGAAGGGGACAAGAGAGCAGGGGGATGATAGAGAGAAGGGCAGATTGGGAAAGGGGTAATCAGAAGGAAGTACTTCTGAGGAGGGACAGGGTCAAAAGAAAGAATAGAATAAATGGGGGGCAGGATAGGATTAAGGGAAATAGAGTTAGCTTTTCACAACATGTCTACTATGGAAGTGTTTTGCATAACTGCACATGTATGGCCTGTATTGAGTTGCTTGCCTTTCCATTGAGGGTGGGTGGGGTAGGAGGAAGGGAGAAAATTTGGAACCCAAAGTTTTAAAAACACATGTTTAAAAAAAAATGTTTCCACATGCAACTGGGAAATAAGAAATACAGGAAATGAGGTACGGAAATCTATCCTGCCCTACAGGAAAATAGAAGGGGAAGGGGATAAGAGAAGGGGGGGAAAGATAGAAGGGAGAGCAGACTAGGGGAAGGGGTATTCAGAATGCATGCCATCTTGGGGTGGGGGGAGGGGCAAGATGGGGTGAAAATTTGGAATTCAAAATCTTGTGGAAGTAAATGTTGAAAAATAAAAATAAATAAATAAATGAATGAATAAACAAACAAACAAGCAAACAAATAAACAAATAAATGAATGAATGAATGAATGGACGGATGAATGAATAAATAAATAAATAGATAAATGAATGAATGACTAAATAAAAACCTGAATGAAAACTTAGAAGGAATGCTTATCAGATCTGTAGACAATATGGCTTGAGAAGATGACTAAAAACTTGAAATGATAAAGTCAGAATCCAAAATTATATCAACAGACTGGAACTAGTGGTTAAATCCAACATGATTAAATATAATAGGGATCAACCTAAAGTCTGAACTTTAGGTTCAAAATATCAATTTTATGATTCCTGGGTGGTGGAGATATGGCTAGACAATAGTTCATGGGAAAGTATTCTTGAATTTTGGTAAACACTCAATATAAGCCAATAAGATAACACGGAAGTCAAAAAAGTCATGTCGACTCTTCATGACCCTATTTGGGGTTTTCTTGGCAAAGATATTGGAGAAGTATGCTGTTTCCTTCCCCAGCTCTTTTTACAGATGACGAAACTGAGGCAAACAGGGGTAAGTGACTTGCCCAGGGTCACACAGTTAGTAAGTATCTGAGGCCAGATTATGAACTCATGAAGATGATTCTTCCTGATTCCAAGCCCAGTGTTCTATCCATTGTGGAACCAAGCTGCCCACACACATATTTGGCCTAGAAGAGACAAAACTTCAGGGCATTATAATCACCTTCTTCAAATATCCAAGTGGCTATTATATATGAGGTCAGAACTAGGACGAAAACATGGAAATTACAAGGAAAAACAATCAGCTCAATATAAAAAGGAGCTCCCTAGCAAATAGAGTTGTCCAATGATGCACTGGGTTGACTCAGGAAGTAATGAGAGCACCCCCTTATGAAAGCAGAGTTTAGATGACTAACTACTTATTAAGGATATTGTAATGAGATTTATGATTCAGATAATGATTAAAGTAGATGGCCTTTGGGATGACTTCTGGCTCCATGATAGCAACATGCCTTTGCTAGCCTTATCAAAAGTAATAGTCACACAATCTTAGCCATTTCTTCAAACCCAACTCTCCCAGTTTTTCAGGTCTTCTCACAGAAATGCTTGCATTCTATAAAGGCTTCCTCATCATTCATTCTATTAATTCATTCATTTCAGCAGAAATTTGCTAAGCATCTATTATATGCTAAGCTGTAGTATATTGCAACCCAGGAGCAACATAGAGATGACTGTCTAACCTTAAAGAATTTATCGTCTAATATCAGAATTCTTTGCCATGTTCCAAAGGTACCATTATGATGTGCCAACACTCAGTGATGAGCAAAGCAGCTGAAACTACTAAATTGCAAATCAAGCAACAGTACAGAAAATTATGATTTTTGTCCAGCCATATAAAGATTCCCTGATTTATTAATGAATATCACATAACATGCATCTTTATACATGTATAAATATATGTAAGTACAAATATATACATGTAGAATATAATAAATGGAAATTTTCTCCAGAAAATTTAATTGAAAAAAAGATTTGACTTCGAAATCAATTCAGTTTTTTTAAAAAATAGAATTTTCCCTTAAGGTAACCTAGCATCCATTTGAAACTTCAAATGGATTCATTATTATATGATAAGAGATAAAACTAGACACTCAACTTTATGAATATCTCTGAAAAAATAATAAATCTCTGAACTATATCAGCAAAACTATTGCCATATTACATGAAATTATTAATATCCTCAATCCAGATGCTTGACAAAAGTTCACCAAATGTGGGTTTTGCTACTTAGTTCTATTTGTACTTCTCTTTTCTGATTAATACTATAGTGATTGCAGTCAGCTTCATATCTAAAAAAAAAATCAGTCTTTGTCCCTTCTTCAAATGGTATAATTACTCCCACCTTCCAAATGCCTAGACTTTATCATCTCTTCCATTAATTATGAAGAAAGGCAGCATGGTATAGTTAATAATAATAGGTAGTGTTCACACAGTACTTTAAGGTTTGCAAAGGGCTTTACATTATTATCTTATTTGATCCTCACAGCAATTTTGAGCAGTAGATGCTATTCACATCCCCATTTCATAGCTGAAGAAACTGAGGCAGATGGCTCAATTGATTTGCCCACGTGCTATTCTCATCCTCGTTTTATAGCTGAGGAAACTGAGGCAGACAGGTTAGTTGACTTGCCCAGGATCTGAGGCTGGATTTCAACTCTGATCTTCCTGACTCCAGGTCCAATACTTTATCCATTGCACTACCTAGGGGGCCTCAATAGTGGGCTAACCTTGAAGTCAAAAAGAACTGGATTCAAGTTCTGCACCTATTTGACCCTGGGCAAAGACATTTAATCTCTCAGTGATCCAGTCAACTCAGAGATTCACTCAGTTGCAAATGAGTTGCTGCTCTTCACTGGTGGAGGACTATACCATCTAAACTACTATAATCATAGGTCCGGACCCATGCCCAAAACATATAATTATGGAAATGCCAGAACCTAAAAGCAAAAAATAACATTTGCTTCAAGTATGTGTCATATATAGGCGGCTAGGTGATGCATTAGATAAAGTACTGGCCCTGGAGTCAGGAGGACCTCAGCTCAAATTTGGCCACAGACACATACGTGTGACCCTGGGCAAATCACTTAATCCTGTTTGCCTTAGTTTCCTCATCTGTAAAGTGAGGTGGAGAAGAAAATGGCACCACTCCCGTATCTTTGCCAAGAAAACCTCAAAAGGGGTCAGACACTTTCTAGCTGTGTGACCCTAGGCAAGTCAATTAACCTGTCTACCTCAGTTTCCTCAGCTATAAACACAACTAGCTGACTAAACCACCACAGAAGTCATATATAGTAATTTTTAGATGTATATGTATACACTCTCTCTACCTCTTCCTCCTCTGTCCACCTATGGACATGGTAACCAGATATACACTCCCTGTGATGAGGATAGTTTAAATTAAATTAAATTAAATTAAAAGGAAACACAAGATAAGAAAAGAACACTGAATTTGCAGTCTAAGGGCATAAATTTGAATCTGAGCTCTGCTTCTTATTATCTGTGTGACTTAGCGCAAGTCAATTAACTAGGCAGTTATGTGGTAAAGTGGGTAGAACACTGGCCCTGGACTCAAGAACATCTGAGTTCAAGTCTCGCCTCAGATATTTACTAGCTTTTGTGACTCTAGGGCTGTCACTTAACCTCTGTTTGCCTCAGTTTCCTTTTCTCTATAAAATGGGGATAATCATAGCACCTACATCCCAGAGTTGTTGTGAGAATCAGGTGAGCTAATACCTATAAAGCACTTAACACAGTGCTTGGCACATAGGGGGTGCTGTCTAATGGTAGTTATTATTATTAGTTAATCTGTATGAGCTTTTTTACCCCTTCCTCACTTGTGCTGAATTCCTAATTTCCTTCACTTCAGTTGTTGTTCAGTCATTTTCCAGTCACGTCTGGCTCTTCAGGACCCCATTTGGGATTTTCTTGGCAAAGATACTGGAGTGGTTTGCCATTATCTTCTCCAGCTAGTTTTACAGGTAAGGAAACTGAGGCAAACAGGGTTAAGTGACTTGCCCAGGGTCACATAGCTAGTATGGGTCAGATTATAAACTGAGGCCATATTATAAAATCAGGAAGATGAATCTTTCTGACTCCAGGCCTGGTGCTCTATCTACTGTACCACTAGCTACTGCCAATTCCTTCACAGCTCACTTCAAATGCCAGTTTCCATATGAGGCCTTTCCTGACGGCCCCTTAAATATCACCTCATATTTATTTTCTACGTAAATACATGTGTGTATGTGCTGTCTCCTTGATAGAATGTAAGCTCCCTGGAGGCAGGCAGGGGCTGTTTCATTTATTATGCTTGTGTAATCAGCACCTAATACAGAGACTAGCACATATTAGGAGCTTAACAAATCCATGTCGATTCATTTCTTAAAAAAAACAATTAGGTGATGAATGCCTATTGCCAATCAACATTCTGCTATGTATTTGGATGAACAGCCCATAAAGCCAGTCTATCAGTGCATGTGGGATAGACCCTGCAGCTAGACAATGAGTTGGACTCACTATTTTGTTTCCTCTCCTGAAAAAATAAAGGGAACACTGAACTAGATGATCTCTAAGATACCTTCCAGGTCTAGTCCTATTATTCTATGGCTTAAATAAACATGGAGAGAGAGAATTCATGACGTCTGAGTACAAATTGAAGTACAATATTTTTCACTTTATTTTTCTTGCATTTTTTTTTTGCAACTGGGAAAAAATGGAAATGTTTTGCATGATTTCACATGTATAATTGATTTTTTACTTACCTTCTCAATGGGTGAGGGAGGAACTGGAGGAAGGAAGAGAATTTGGAACTCTAAATTTTTTTTTAATGAATGTTAAAAAACAAACAAATAAATAAATAAATAAATCATGGTTTAAAAAAAAAAAGCTTGGAGAACAGGATTCTGTCAGGCAATGCTATTATGCTTATGAGAGTCAGGCAAGGGGAGGAGATGACATTTCCTCACCTTTGGTAGTCCATGAAGATACTCCTTGAAGTGTACTCATTTATTCATAAGGAATCTCTGTCTCTCTCTGTCTCTGTCTCTCTCTCTCTCTCTCTCTCTGTCTCTGTCTCTCTCTCTCTCTCTCTCACACACACACACACACACACACACACACACACACACACACCACATTTTGAGAATTAAGGAGGATCTTCATGATGCCATACAATGAAGGACAGTTGGGTAATTCTCTACTGTGGCCTATTATAACAACTACCTTGGACAATCCAGAGAAAAGCAAAAAAAGGGCTCCCTTTTCCTTCCTACCCCCATCCCTACCTTGCATCCAGAAGGGTATGTTGCTAGACCCCACCTCAAGCACACAATTCCTATTGCTTTTCCTCTGAGAATGCCATGACACTGTGATGACTTTCCAAACAATCAATATTTCTTTACAGTACAACAGGAAAAAAAGGAAATAAGAGTAACTGGAGAAGAGAAGTAACTAGAAAGGAAGACACCTTTAGTTTACATTAGCCTTTCATCTATGTGAGGACCCAAGGCTATGGAAATTGAGAAAGAAATGAGGGGGACGGGGGGGGGGAGAGGGGGAGAGAGAGAGAGAGAGAGAGAGAGAGAGAGAGAGAGAGAGAGAGAGAGAGAGAGAGAGAGAGAGAGAGAGAGAGAGAGAAGAATAGAATGAGACCACCTCAGGCTTCTTTAGGACCAAGAGAAAAAGGAAAGTTCTAGTTCCCCAAGCATGTTCTGGGGCAGGAAGTGATACAATTTGCATTTTTCAATAGGCAGGTTTGTCTTTTACCTTTTTTGCCTTTAAGAATTGAATATCCAGATTTCCATGTAAGATATAGAGCATGGTTGACTACTGCTGACACTGCTGCTATGGCTGATGGCTTGCAAATGGAGAGCAAGACTAGGACCATCACCAAAGAAATTCTGATCCTAGAGCAGGAACTGAGATGGGAACCAGGGTAAGACAGCATCCCAAGTGCCAGCACTGCCAACCATTGTGATTTCCATTGGGCTCCTGAGCTAGAATGACAGATTTCTTGCACATCTTTTCCCATGCTTTCCTGTTACAATCTCTGATCCAGAGATTATATGATGATACCAGACATGCTAGCATATTTTAATTATTCCTTTTCTATAAGCTACCCCAAAGATCTGGAAGGGATAACAGGAGGAGGTTTAGAAGATGCCTGCAGAAAAAAAAAAACAAAGGGGCAGCTAGGTGGCACAGTGGGTAGAGCACCGGCTCTGAAGCCAGGAGGACCTGAGTTCAAATGCAGCCTCAGACCAAACACTTGCCACTTACTAGCTGTGTGGCCTTGGGCACACAGAAGATGCCTGCAGGCAGAGGGCTCCATATGCAAGGACAACAAATTTCCTGTCTTTCATTTTAATCATGTTCGATAAATTACATGGTGAGAAAGAGAAAGACAGAGAAAAAGAGAGAGGAAGAAGGAGAAGGGGAAAGGAGGAGAGAGAGAGCATGACAGGGAGAGGTAAAAGAAAGGAGAAGAGGAGAGGAAACAGAGAGAGAGTTAGACAAACGGAGGGGGAGAGAGAGAGGAGAAGAGAGAGAGAGAGAGAGAGAGAGAGAGAGAGAGAGAGAGAGAGAGAAGAGAGAACGCACCAAGAGAAGATGGTAGAGGGGAAAGAGAGGACAGTACTTCCAACAATAGAATGAACTTCTAGGTTGAAGAGGTTTATGTGGCATTGTAGAGAAAGTCCTGGAGAGTTAGAAGTATAGCCTGGACAACTGTCATATGAAAGAGGGATTAGACATATTTTATTAGCATCAGAGAGGACTAGGAAAGTCCTCAGTAGAAGCTGTAAAGAGTCAGGTTTGGCTTCAAAATAAAGTAAAACTTTACTATTGAATAGCAGGACACTTTTTTCCTTGGGAAGTGATATGTTCCCTCTTAGAGGCAAAATCTTCTGGTTGAGGCTGAATAACACTTGTCAGGGATGTTGTAGAATGAATTCCTCTTCAGGTATTGGTTAGACTAGATGCTCCCTGAAGTTCCTCCTAAATCAGAGATTCTATGATTCTGTAGATTATAGGATCACAAACTCAGAGCTGAAAGAAAATGCCACGGTCATCTAATCTAATCCCTTTATTTTATAGAGTTAATTGATTTGTCCAAGGTAAAAAAAGGTAATGAAGTGGCAAAACCAGAAATTGAACCCAAGTACTCTGATTCCAAAGCCAGGGCTCTTTCCATTGTACCACGTTGTCTTTCGGGAAAAGGCACTGAGAAAAGACTTCCTTCTAGCGTCAATATCGTAGAATTCTACAATTTAAGGAAAGAAAGGTGAAAATAATGGAAAGCACGTATGCTGTTGAGATAGATAGATAGATAGATAGATAGATAGATAGATAGATAGATAGATAGATAGACAGACAGACAGATAATACAATTGACATTTCTTGGTTTTTCCAATTGTATAGAATTTTCTGGGATTCATTCTATTTAATTACATGGGACCTTCTTATGATTAACAACATATATTTTTGAGATGGGTAGCAGAAATGAGGAATCACTAGTCATAGAGAAAAAGAAAAACTAACAAGTCCCCTAAATCATGGAATCATTACCATGATCAAACCCATTAGCAGATATATAGATATATAGGTATGAAAGTAGTATTCATTAAAGTATTTTCTGAGTAATAATGAAACAAACAAAAACAGAAATTGATGCTTCCTTAACAAGAATGGAAAAGTCAACAGGAAACAGTGGCCTAGGGAAAATAGGACTTGTTTGAGTTTCACTTGTCTAATCCATAGAATGAGAGGAAAGGACAAGAACAAAGACTAATCAATAAACTTCAGTTTGCTCTTTTGTTTTTATAGAATTTATAGATGGTAAAACTGAGGCAAACAGAGGTTAAAAATTCTTTGGGTTTTTTTTTCAATTCCACATAGTTGAAGAAGCATATGTTAAGTGCTTAATATAGGCAAGGAACTACGCTCCATACTCTAAAGTCTGTTTTCTACAGAAGTTTCTCTCTCTTTCTCTCTCTCTCTCATGCTGTCATTCTCATTGATCTCCTATTCTTCATTTTTTCCCTTTGTTCTCTCCCTTCCCTTTGCCATGGTGGGTTAAAGAGAGGAACATGGCTTCCTCAGGGTACTGCAAATTAGTACAAATTCTATTACAAAACAGTAGAAGAATGTGGGAAAATATTTGGAATTTTGACTTACTTTCCCTTATACTTTTCTAATCTTACACCTGCACTAGCTGGTGCAGTGGATAGAGCTCTGGACCTGAAGTCAGGAAGATTTGAGTTTAAATCCAGCCTCAGACACTTACTAGCTGTGTGCCCCTAAGCTACTTAACCTCTGTTTGCCTCAGTTTTCTCATGTACATAATAGTTATAATAATAGTACCCACTTTGCTGGGTTTTTGTGAGGCTCAAATGAGATAGTAATTTAAAAGTGCTTAGCACAGTGCCCAGCACATAGTACATACTACATAAATGTTAGCCATTATAGTTATTATCATCATTGTTGTTATTGTTGTTATACCCAACCCCATCATAAACTCTGTGATGCAGTGATTCTGACCTTCTTACTGTTCCTCTCCCAGAACCCTTCATGTCCCACCTCCAGCCATTTTTACTGGCTGTTTCCCATGTCTGGAATAGTGTCCTTCATCTCTGCCTACTGTTTCTCTGCCTTCCTTCAAATCCCAACTAGAATGTCCTATCTACAGGAAGTCTTTCCCAACCCTATTAATTTTGGTGCCTTCTCGTGGTAGATTATTTCCACCTTATCCTGTATATAGTTTGTCTGTAAAAATTTGTCTGGGCATGTTGTCACCCCCATTAGACTGTGAGCTCCTAGAAAGCAGGAAGTTTTGGTTTTGTTTTGGTGTTTTTTTGAGGGGTGGTGGCTGTTGTTTTGCTTTCTTTGTATACTTAGCACAGACTCGGTATATTGTAGATGTTGAATAAATGCTTTCTGACTGACTTCATAGCAGAGAACATGTTTGATGATAGCTGTAAGATGTATATCAATAATTATTCAAAGAAATCCAAATACGAATCCAAAATCCAAGAAATGAATCTTGAGTGACACGTCATCCTATAGCTTTATAGGCTTTGAAAAGACCATTGACACTTTCTTGGTAATGTCCTGCCTTGTTGTTGCCACAAAAGAGTTTTCTATCACTTAAAAAAATTCTTGCCAAGTAGTTCCTAAAACTAACAGAAGCTCATAGTTGTATATGTGATCCACTTTTTTGTTCTTTATAAATTGAAATATTTGTACTGGTTGATGATTAAATTTAGAATAAAAACAAAAAAATGTATAAAGTCTTCATCTGCAAAAAGTTTGTTGTCCTATACTCGTGTCTATTTTTCACTTCTTTTCTTCATTGGCCACCCAGCCATGTGAGCTTTGGACATCTATAACGTGAACAGAGTTTGACTATGGCCACTATTTCTGTGTTGGAGGAGGTGCAATCTGTTGAGCTGGGGATTTTTCCTCCCTTTCCCAGTAAGAATCGGCAGTACACAGAAGCAATCAGTACAGCTACGGTTGTGGTTCATCTGTTTTCCCTCCTTGCCCTCTGACAACTGACAGCGAAACACTGAAACATACTTTGATGCAGTAGCCACTGTAGCAATAACAAAATGTGTTCTGTTTCATGTCTAAAGGGCTGAAGTATTTGATTCAAACAGCTCCTTGCTACCCAAGGCCAGAGACACATTTTTTTGCTAAAAAACCAAGAAATGATCCAGCCTCCGGTTTCATAGAATTAGAAAATAACTTCAGCCCATTTAAAAAGAAAAGTTCACTTCCTGATTTTGCTAACATCAGGAAATGTAAAGGTCACCCCAGGAAATTCCTCACTCAACTCCCAAACCAATGTGATCAAGAAGGCTCACAAATCTTAGGGGACATCTGCTCTCATATTACTTTCAATCAGCATGTGAGACTTACCAGGTCCCTCTCAGATACTCCACTCTATCCTTTTCTTGGGCTTCCTCTATCCCCACCCCACTCCCCATTAATATCAAGTACTCCTGATTAAATAGCTTCCTTTATTTCATTTTATAGGCCTAATGGAACAGACTCCTAGACAAAGAACACATGAGAGCTGGAATACACCTTAGAACACAAAATGGTAGAATAGAGAATATTAAAGACCTTAAAATGACCAACAAAAATAGAAGAAATAGCATAAAATATCAGAACACATATACAGTACAACATGTTAGAGATCTTAAAGAGTCTCATCCAACTCTGTCATCATATAGATGAGGCTATTTGTCCATGAGCACACAGCAACCAAGTGGTAGGTTAGTAACTAGAATCTGGGTCACCTTACCCCTAGGCAACTCCACTTCGATCTACAAAGCACCAATCTCTACTTGAATGGTAACCTCTCTGATCTCTTCTCCCCAGATTTCATTAGATATGCCATGTTCTGAGGACATAACAATGACACTGATCTCTTTATTTTTCATCTCAAAGTAATAAGCCTATGATAGTTCCTAAGTTGGTAAAAGTAGAAGGTTAGGAATAAAACCAACAGAAATCAAAAAAGTAGCAGAAGGAAGGGGGCAAAGGACCTGGAGAAAGCAAAAGGCTTTCATCTACATTAGAAGTAGTCATTTCATACTAGAGAATGATATGTTAATTTTGAAGATAATTATTGAAGGAAGATAATAATTGAAGAAAATAAATATTTATTAAGTACCTATTAGGAGCCAAGAACTGTGCTAAGTACTTTACAAATAGTACCTCATCTGATCTTCACAACTTTAGGAGATAGGTGTTACTACTATTGCTATTTTACAGTTCAGAAAACTGAGGCAGACAGAGATTAAGAGGCTTGCCTATGGTCACATAGCTAGTAAATGCCTGAGACTGGATTTGAACTCAGGTCTTCCTGAGTCTAAGCCAACCATTCTATCCACTGTGCCACCTAGTAACCTAATAACGCAAAATATTCTTATCTGTTCATTTATGAAGGTAAGTCATTCAACAACTAGGCAACATTAGTCATTTTATTAAAAGTACATACTATCTTCCTTTTCTGAACTGTTTTTTAACTTATAGTCCTGACTAAACTTTATAATTCCACATACCAAACAAAGTGCTCTCTGCACATAGTAGGTGATGAATAAGTCTTTGTTGAATGAATGGATAAATGAATGAATGAACAAATGAATGAAGTCAGTACCATAAAGCTAAATCCAATTCAACATTTAGTTTGGCTCTAGTTTGACCTCTCATTATTTCATGTATGTCCTAACATAGTCTCCTAAATTCAATGGAAAAGGGAACCAGGTACAATATTTCTCTTTTCTCCTACCTAGTACCTCACGCTGGGCTGAGCACATGAATAATGTTTCTGGGTTCACCAAATCTCATCAAACTGTATTTACTCTATAATGCTTAATAATTCAGATATCTCGCTGCTTTGGAGCAGCTTTCGCTTATCTATTCAAAATTAACATGTTACATTAATAATAAACACATTTGCAAGTATTTTATGATTTCAGATCCACATCCATTATTTCATTTGTTCCTTATGATGACCCTGTAAGATAAGAAGAACAAGGGTAATTATCTCCTATATCATAGATATATAGGAAATTGATACTCAGAGATTATAAATGACTGGCTAGGGTCTATGATGCTGGTATGTTTGGAGATTTGTAAAATTCCTAACTCATTAATACAGGAGGAAAAAAAGCCTTCCTCATACCTAGCACCTATGAACCCAACATAGAGTCCAGCCGGTCCCTCACTATAAGTCTTCCTAAAGGCATATATAATCAAATTATGCTACATGTGTTAAGGACCTAAGAGATCACCTAGAGGTCCAGAGAAGAAAAGTAACATGTCCAAGGTCAGACACATGGGTAATGGCTGAAGTGGTACTAGAACTCAGAGCTACTGATTCCCACACCAGGACTTTTGAAACAGTGTGGCATACAAACAAGTAACTGTAACAGCAAACCAGAGTAAAGGATACCACCATACTTGAGTGAAAAAGGATACGGGCAAATCACGTGGTGAGAGTAAAGGTAAAGTGATAATAATTCGGGTGTTCCCCTGGAATCTTCATGATGTCAAGAGAAAGTGAAGAAATGCCCCCAGAACATTGAGTAGCTCTCTTTTGGAGGCCTTATGGGGGAATATGGGCAAGAGTCACGGAGAAGGGCAGGAAGGGATAGGCTTCAATGTGCATCGCTGGACACGGGAGCAGGATCACAGAATCAGAGTGGTATAGCAGAAAGAGGGCTGCACTAAGAGGACCTGGCTTGTAATCTTATTTCCTCCTCAGCCATCTGAATAAGTCATTAACTCTCTACCTGACTTCTGGTGCTTCATCTGGAAAATGAGAGAAATGATGCTTGGCCTGCCTGATGACAGGGAGATGGAATCAAGAAAGTTTTGGTGTCCTTCCCAGCTCTATGATCTGTAAATGTGTTGTACGTATCAAGTATCTCACAAGCCCCTATACCAGGGAAAGCATTCCTGTTCCTCTATTGAGAGAGAGCTGCCATCCAGCCAAGTTGTAGAGCCCCTCAAAGAAACATGAAAGTAGAATCCAAGTACGTAATCATTTTGCAGGATTGCTTCTCTTTTGCTGATTCAAAAAGGTTTTCTTTCTTTCAGGAGCTGGCAATCAGATTCTAAATCCATGCTGCCCACCCACAGCCTGTAGCCATATTCTATACAGGTCACTGCTCCCAGGTGCATCCTTGGAAAATGGAAAGAAAAGAGGCTAATGCAGAGGTCAGCACATAATGAAATTTGGGGAAGACAAATTGGGAGGTAGGGAACTGTGGAACTACTCATGCCTCCTGTTTTCTGAAAGACAATATCCATAAGATTACCACTTCTCATAAGAGTTTCAAACAGTCAAACATTAACTGAATGTCTTTTATGTGCTAAGCACTATGGGGGATATAAAAGAAATGATTAGGACCTCAAGGATCTCACAGGTTAGTTGGGAAGAACAGACTCAAGCACATGGCACAATTAGCATACAGTGGAATGTAACTAATTGCTAAATTGTGTGCAAAGATCCATAAGCATTGTATTCTAGAGGAGGAGCCAAAGTAATCGAGAAAAGCTTCCTGGAGATGATATGTAATTTGGACTCTGTCTTAAAGGATGGTTATAAATTAGATAATGTGGGGCAGCTAGGTGGCACAGTGAATAGAGCTCTGGCCTTGGAGTCAGAAGGACCTGAGTTCAAATCCAGCCTCAGACACTTAACACTTACTAGCTGTGTGACCTTGGGCAAGTCACTTAACCCTGATTGCCTCACCAAAAAGCAAAAAAAAAAAATTAGATGATGGCACCAGGGTGAGGAGAGGACAGGGAGAAACATGAGTGAAAAATATACAGGCAGTAATGAGTACACTGTGTTTTGTTGCTCTTGTTCAGTCATTTTTCAGTTGTGTCCAACTCTTCATGACGTTATTTGGCGTTTTCTTTGCAAAGATATTGGAGTGGTTTGCCATTTCCTTCTTTAGTTCATTTTTCAGATGAGTAAACTGAGGCAAACAAGGTCAGCAACTGGCCCACGGTCACACAGCTAGTAAATGTCTGAGGTCAGATTTGAACTCAGGAAGATGAGACTCCCTGACTCCAGGCTCTGCACTCCATTGCACCATCTAGCTGCCCCAGAGTTATCCTCTACAAGTCAGGAATGAATTCACCAGGTAAAGAAGAAAAGGAAGGATATTCCTAACACAAAGAACAATGCAAGCTAAGTCATAGAGCTCTAGAATGAAGCATTTGCATGAGGAACAAAGAATCAGGGGCACTGAAAGACTCAGTCCTGAATGATTTAGCTAATTTCTTTCTTTCTAAAGAGAAGTCTTCTTGACTCCAGGATTGGTACACTATCCACTGTACCACCTAGCTGCCCTATGTTAATGAGATGCTAACAATCCAGATTGCAGTCTTAGTTCTAGAACTAATTTCCATTCTTTACTGGTTGGGAAAATCCCCTTTTTGGATCTGTATTTCCTTATCTGTAAAATGAGGTCTAGGATTAGGTGGCCTCTTTCTTCCATGTAACTTTCTATGAATTAGTGTCCAATCAGAACAGAATGTGACTTTCTCCCTTGCCCCCAAGACGCAGTTGTTTAGTAAATCGAAGTCAGATTGTGGGAGGGCCTCAAAAAGAAAGGAAGAATTCAGATGTGAATGGGTGGAAAACAGGGAACCAATGAATGTTCTTGAGGAAGGAGTGGCATAATAAAACTGTGCCACATGGCCTAATGAGTGGTAAAGAACTAGGCCATCCTGAACATTTCAATTGCTCTGAAGATTTTTCAGTAAGAACAAAGTTCTGTTTTCCTACATGCCCTCTAATCACGCCCTTGCAACTATATATTGTATGCAAAACCTGTAACAGTAAGTAAAACATTGTTTTTTCCATTTGCCGGCACCAGGAGGTGAGGGAGGGGAGGGTAACAAAGATCTGCTCTTTTAGCAAAGTCTTTTTATTTCTCAAACACCCACATCTTCCATTTCAACTATCAGAAGTTTTCCATTTTCAACAAAGAGGCTGAGGTAGTAAAGTGTTTTCAGCAATTCTTTCGAGAATATAGCCTTCTCCAAAAACCAGCTCCCATACCTACCCCAAAAGAGTTTCCCCAAAGCTTGTCCTCTAACCAATATAACTACCAAAGCAACCAATTAATGTCCCTACTCCTCCCAAAATCTAGCAGAACCCAATGGGGCCTTCAAGTGGGAGGGAGGAAGAAACAGACAAAGAACAATGCTTCTCTGCTGCCTCATCAATAAAATGGGGAGAACAGCAATTTAACTACTTCAAGAATGTAGGAGGCGGGGCCACTTGGTCCACTGATGTCAGTTCCAACTTTATTGTTTGTGAGCTTCTGATGAATTCAGTCTTGGAGAAGGGGAAGGCCAGATCCGAGAGGCTACTCTAAATCTCTAGCTACTCAGCAGGCTTTTAGAACCACTGCAAGGTGGACATAAGGAGTCACGAATGCCATTTCAGATACTAGCTGTGTGAAAGTCACGGAACCTCCATTTTACCTTCCTCATCTCTAAAATAGAGATAAGAGAACCAAATTAAATAATATATGTCATCATCTCAAAATCTCAAAAGCACTGTATAAATGTTGGTCAGAGAGTCAATATGCATATATTAAAGCATTATTATAGGGCTGGGGATTACAACAATGAAATAAAATAAACTACAACCAGCCCCTCAAGGAGTTCACATTCTAATGGGGGAGATAAAATGTAAATAACTCGTTACACATAAGATATATACAGAATAGCTGGAAGGTAATCTCTGAAGGGAAGTCACTAGAAGCTAAGAAAATCTGAAAAGGCCTTATGCGGAGGGAAGGACTTGAGCTGAATGTTAAGGAAGCCAAGGAAAGTGCAGAGGAGAGGAGAGGGTATTCTAGGCACAGGGGACAGCATGGAGATGGGTGATGGAGTGATATGTTTGCAGACTAACAAGGTCAGTACAGCTGGATCACAGAGTGCATGGAGGGGAGTAAAGTGTAAAAAGACTAGAAAGATAGAAAGGGGCCAGGTTATAGAGAGCTTGAAATGCCAAAGAATTTTATATTTGATCCTAGATGTTACAGGAAACCACTGGAGTTTATTGAGTAGGAAAGTGACAAGGTGGGACCTAAATTTTAGGGAAAAAAATCAGTTTGGGGCACTTGAGTGGAGGATGGATTGAAGTGGAGAGATACTGGAAGCATGGAGACCAATTAGAAGGATATAGCTTTTAATTGCCAAATCTAATAAATAGCCTTTTCTAGTATCTGTCCTTTGTGACTTCCCTGTAGCCTTTGACACAATGACGCTTTTCTCTTTGATACTTTCTCCTCTCTGATTTTTTTTCTCTCTTCTGTTTTTCTTCCTACCTGTCTGATCATTTCTTCTGTCTTTACTGGATCATCATTCAGATTATACTTGTTTACGACAGGTGTTTCACAGGGCTCTATCCTGGGGTCTCTTTTCTTCTCCCTTTCTGTTACTTCACTTGGTGATCTCATCAGCTCCCATGGATTCAATTATCATCTCTAAACAAATAATTCTCAAATCTACTTATGTAGCCCTACCCTCTCTTCTGACCTTTAGTCTCGTATCTCCAGCTGCCTATTAGACATCTCATACTGAATGCTCCCTGTACATCTTATATTCAACATGACCAAAGTAGAATTCTTTATCTTTTCCTTAAAATCCTCCCTTCTTCCTAATTTCTCTGTTGAGGGCACTACCACACTTCCAAGCTAACAACCTGGTGTTATCCTCAATTCTTCACTCTTTCTTGCCTTCCATCCAATCAGTTGCCATGTATATTTGTTTCTATCTATGCAACATCTTTCTTATAAAGTTATCCCTTCCACATCTCAGGGATTAGGGGTGTGGCACCCTGTGATCTAGAAAATCCACATAAAAATTTTTGACCCTCCTTTGTACCAGAAAGAGAAGTCTGAACTTTTTATTTTTTTCTACTTCATTGTAAAATTTGGGTTAACATTTGGTCATTCTCTCTGTGTCATCTGCTGGCCTTTGTGTGTTGTCTGCAGCTTCTGCTAAACTGCCCAAAAATTCCCATTTAATTTTCTTACACTGAAACCACAATGGGGAAAGTCACAATGTGGAAGAGATAACTGCATACTCCTTCTGTCCTCTGACATTGCCACATTCCTTATCACATCATGCCTGGACTACCATGATTGGTCTTCTGATCCTTCTGATTGGTCTCCCTGCCTCTGTCTCTCATACTCCAGGCAAACCTCCACTCAGATATCAAATTGATCTTCCTAAAGTTCAAGTATGACAATGCCACCCACCCCTCCTCCAACTCAATAAAGGCCAGTGGCTGGAACTCTCTTCTTCTCTCCACCTCTTGGCTTCCATCACATCCTTCAAACCTCGGCTGAAGTCCCATTTCTGCAAGAAACTTTTCTCAGTCCTTTAATTTTGATGCCTTTCCTCTGATATTATCTCCAGTTTATCCTACATTTATATCTCATTTGTACATAGTTTTTTGCATGTTGTCACCCCCATTAGACAGTGGACACTGAGAGCCAGGACTTTTTTTTGTCTTTTTTGTATCACCAGGGCTTAGCACAGGAACTGGCACACAGTAAATGCTTGTTGACTGGACTTAGTGAGGCTATTATTATTAATGATAATACTTTATTATTGTTGATTTATTCATTGAATAAGCATTTATCAAATATCTACTACATACAGCACATCATACTATGTGCTCACCTACTGTATGATCAGCCCAGGCAGAGATAGAAAGTTTAGGTAAAATGTACTCATTATCCTGACTTTATGGATTCTACAGCATAGCAAGGAGATAAGATGCATGCAGACAAGTATCAAACAAACAATGAGAGGGAATAGGCCCAAGAGAGGTACCAGGTACTGTGTGAGATTTTGGGGGAATGGTCATGACAGAGGAGGGGAATCAAAGTAAGCTTCATGAAGGATGTGGCATTTCAGTTATCCTCTTCTTATTTTTTGTTCAGTCCTTTCAGTCATGCCCAACTCTCAGTGACCCCATTTGGAGTTTTCATGGCAAAAATTTTGCAGTGTCTTACCAGATCATTTTACAGATAAGGAAACTGAGGCAAACAAGGTTAAGTGACTTCCCCAGGGTCACCCAGGTAGTAAGCCTCTGGGTAGACCCTGGGAAAGCCATGGTACCTTCAGGCGTTCTCCAGAAAAAATCACCTGGAAGTAGAATGAGGAAGGGACAATAAAGGGACAAGATACCACAAAACCACATTTGAAACCAACTACCAGACAAGAATTCTTATTCTAAATGCAATTCTAGGAATAGAAAAAATTCAAAGAGTCTCAGTTGAATGGTTCAGAGAAAATCCCAAACCAACTGTCCAAATCTGCCCTGGATAAGCCTGATGTCCACCTGACCTAAAATTCAATTCCAGGAAAAAAAAATATTCCATGTACATTTGAATCTTGGCAATGAAGTGTGAGAAATGTAATTCCAGAACTCAAATAATGCTACTTTAACTATTTCAGTTTATTTTCAAAGTATTTTTCTTATCCTAGTATAATGAATGTGTCAAGCAACACTTTTTTGCCCACATCAGTAAGGAAGGAAGGAATACAAGCAATAAGTTTCTAGAACAGTCTAAGGTAAGCAGAAGTATGTTCTCCATGAGGCATTCAACAGTCATGTATCAACTCCACTTAAGTTATTAGGTGTTCTTAATCTGAGGTCCATGAATTTGGGTTGCTTTTTTTTGTTGTTTTACAAATATATTTCAATATAACTGGTTTCTTTTGTAATCCCATATAATTTGTTTTATGTATTTAAAAACATTATTCTGAAAAGGGGTCCATAAGCTTCACCAGACTGCTAAAGAGGGAGATCCAGACCACAAAAAAAGGCTAATAACCCCTGCATTATAGCTGAGGAAATCATGCTTCACCCACTAGACTATATGGGCTGTTTCTGTATTATCTGGTGAAAGTACATCAATTGTTAAAACTTGGGACCTAGATAGATGTTTTCCATGTAGGTAAAATAGGTGATTAGGTCATATGTGGCCTTCTTTCCAATCATGTTATTCCTTTGACATCTCAGTATGGCAAGCACCAAATGAAACCAATAGGCCTTGTTTAGTACAAAAAATGTGAAGGTACTGCTGCTTAATTTGGCTGATAGCAGACTCAATAACTCCAGATAAATTGTTCAGGTGATTTTTCAGTCAGCTAGTTTTATTGGTCAATAGTACTTGTTAAGACCTTATTCTAGAACACAATATATTAAACCTAATCCCCAAGATATTTTTTTTAGAATTCTTTCACAGAACTTCAGAATCAGAATGGATCTTAGATATCACTTATTCCAATCCCTTCATAAAGAAATAAGTCCCAGAGAAGGAAAGGGATTGATTCATAGTGAATTAGTGACTGAGCCAGACCTAGAACTCATGTCTTCTGACTCAGTCCAGTAACCTTGTACACAGGGTACCCCTTTCTATCCTTCCAAAAGCCTCAGAAGGATTTTGTCTATTCGTTTTATAGATTTGAAACTGAAAGGGCCCTTAGAGAATATTTAGCCAACCCCTCTCATTTTTCAGCTGAGGATACTGAGACTCAGAGAGGTTCAGTGATTTACCCAAGATCACACAGATACTAAAGTAACAGAGGTGGGATTAAAACCCAGGTCCTCTTACTCCATATACAAGACTGTTTCTCACTATTCCAATCTACCTTTTAAGAGAGAGATCCTACAAAGGGACAGACAACTATATACATAGAGATATATAGTTATAGCCACATACATCAAGATAGATAGCTATATACATACTTATAGCTATATACATAAATATAGATAGACATATAGATAGATAAAGGGGGGAGAGAGAGAGAGAGAGAGAGAGAGAGAGAGCCAATTTTTAACCATAGGCAATAATATTAGTAAAACTAATTCATTTCAGTTATAGGATAACAAAATATAGATAGATATAGATATAGATAGATATATAAAAGGAATCTCATTCTACCCCATCATTTTACAGATTAGGAAACTGGGACCCAGTGAGAGGAAATAACTTGCCCAAATCCAGCCTTCCTGACCCCCAAACAGATGTGGGCTTTCTGGGTAGGTAACTCTTTTAAGTGGAGAACACCGTGCAGAAATGACTCTCTGGAAGAAGAAAGCATTAGCTGAAGCACTAAGCTGCCACCACTGGTGACTATAAGTGAAACACAAGTCACTCCACACAGCTTCACACACAAAGAGAGCCGGGGGTGAGATTGCTTCCCACTCGCCTTCTGACATCAGACCCTTTCGATGTAGCTCACCGGACAACGAGCAAAATCCTTGGCAAGAAAATGAATCTCTTTCTCCCATCACCTGCTGTCTTTCACTTCACGCCCCCAGAGAGGTCTTTCTTCATTCGACAAACAGTGAAGATTTTTTTTCCAGTCACATGATCCAGGATGAAGGGGGAAAATCCTACTTGGAACAGACATGGCCTGTGAGTCTCAACAGATCAAGGGCGATAAGGTGTGAGGTGGAGGGGGGTGGTATATAAAGAATGTCTTCTGTACCACGGCAAACGTCCCTCCACCAACTGAATGCTTCTCTTGGGGCAGCCATGAATGTGTCTGAAGGCACAGTCACAAGCCACCTCAGGGCCACTAGCCGGACTTATTTTTATTTCACCACAGCTACCCTGGTTCTGTGCCTCATCTTTACTCTGGCGACTATAATGGTCTTAGTAGTTCAGAAGAAGGTAAGTCAATGGCATCCTCTCCCCCTTCCTGTCTTAACTTTTGTTTTGTTTTGTTTTGCTTTGTTCTTCCTGGAGGTATTCTTTGAAAAACCCAATAAATTATTTGAGATAAACAGTAACAACTCAGAGAGAAAAGAGGAACCAGACTCTGGCTAAATCATTTGTTTGGCATGGCCACACTTTTTCGGGTAGTTCCTCAAATGTTTCAGAGAGTTAGGGGAAAGAAGCCCACAGACAACAAGAAATGCATGGTGGAAGTCAGGTTGTCAGTAAGCTTTTAAAAAAAAAAGCTCCCAACATAGAACTCACATCATGGCAGGAAGCTATGAGCGCAGTCAACATGATATCATAATCATACACTTGTCTTCTGTTCCAAAGACATGGCCCTCAGTTTCAAAATAAGTCGCATTTAAATGTTCCAAATGGTAAATCCAAAAGTTGATTCCTCTCTAAGAATGTAAGCTCCAAGAATGCATGGTCGGGGCAAGAATACCAATTACTCCCATTTCTCTGTCATGTTAAGGTATTTTCTTCACAATAACTCTGTGACAGAGTCAGTACAGATACTAGAGTTTTTCCCTTATTTTATTGACAAGAACCTGTAAGACAGAGAAGTAAGATGCTCATGGTCACATTCATAGGGAAGACAGGCAAAGACACCCCTGGGAGCTGAGGTGGACAAAAGGCTTTACATGAATGTTTCGATGTTGGACCATCCTAGTGTGAGAAGGGCTATCTCGAATGCTCACTTTGAGGCCCATCCTTGAAAGCTCCTCCATTCTCCCTACCACACCCATCCCTCTCCCCCAAAAAAGTGCTTCTTAACAACAAAGTAGATGGAATGTTCCCTCAAGACTTCCTCAAAAAACATGACAATTATCAATGGCAGTAGTGGAAGTTGTACTATGTACTAGTAGCAGTACTATGCAATTTGGGGGCTCAAATGACCTTGACATAATGACCTGAGTTTCCCTCTACTTAGAACAGAGAATGTGTGAGCCAGAAAAATTATTAAAATATGGAATGTTCAAACCTTGAAACACTCAGGCTGGAAAAGACTTTAAAGATTACCCGGTTCAATCTCCTTATTTTACAAATTAGGAAACTGAGGGTCAGATACTAAAAGTAACTTGCCCAAGGGTCAAATCACTTATTCATGTGAAAGTCAGGATTATAACAAGGATCTCTTAACTCTAAGTACAGAGCTCTTCTGATTTCATTTCAATCAAAGGCACTGAGGCTCCTACATTTAGCAACTAGGTAAGCACAGACAAATAATTTAGTCTCTTGGAGCCTCAGTCTTCTCATCTATAAAATAGGAATCACAGACTCTCAAAATAAGAGAAGATCTTAGGGGTTATCAAGTCCCATGCATATTTAAAGAGAAATCCCCTTTAGGGAGAAGAAATATGTGCCTTACCTACCTCACAGGACTTTGAGGAAAGGGCTTTGTTAACCCTAGGATGCTACATAATTGTGGTCTACCACTCCCACCACAACTACTATTATTATGGAATTACAAACTCCACAGCATTTAATAAGCTCCTACTATGTGTCAGAACACATTGCTCTAGTAAGTGAAATAACAAAAGTAAAAGTTAAGCAGTCCTTGTTCTAGAGAAGTATACAGTCTAGCAGGGAAAGATAACATGTATAAATATTGCTATCTACAAAAATGATTTGGGGGGAGGGCACTAACCACTAAAGTAGGGGCCAAACATTATTAATAACAGAGGAAAAAGTTACGAACTATGAGTTCAAAGCATGATTCTTGTAAAAGAATCTTCCAAAGTACTTTTCATTAGTATTGATAAAACTAAAATCAAAGCAAACCACAGCATGGTCATCATTACGTGCTTCATAGGTCATTATTTTAGAATGCGTTAAGGTAATTCTGGTTTTATGAAATGTTCTTGTTTTACTGAGCAGAACATGATACACAAATGGCCAGATAGTCCATTACCATCCAGGACAAAGGACTGAAAGTTTCTTAAAAATCAACTGCCTGTGGCCAAACCTCATTGTCAGTCTTTGGGAGTCAGGAGCCCAAGCTAGATGTAAAAACTCATTTCAAAAACACAAGCAAACAAAAAGGGACAACTAGGTGGCTCAGTGGATAGAGCACTGGCCCTGGATTCAGGAGGACCTGAGTTCAAATCCAGCCTCAGACACATAACACTTACTAGCTGTGTGACCCTGGGCAAGTCACTTAACCCCATTGCCTAGCCAAAAACAACAACAAAAAAACCTCATTTCAAGTATTGATTTTAATGTATCTGGCTTGGTTAAAGGTGGTAGCAAATCCCAAATAAAGTTAGATTCCAATCTGTGAGGAAATGACACATTATTTTTTACTTTGAAAGCAGCTTTCTCTGTATTGAGGATTTCAAAATACTCTAAATAGGTTATTGATCAATTGTGAAATAATTAATATCTATTCTCACACATCAATGGCCATAGCAAAACAAAAAAAAAATGAAGCAGCCCTTAAGTAGCTTTTTTTTGCATAGATTATATGCAATATAATAGGTGGTAATATTTTACTAATGGGCCCAGATGTTATATCACAATAACAATGTAAATAAGTAGGCAGTTGTTGAGAGAGATATTTTAACTAGGGATATATATATCCAAATGGGACAATGCCCTCAAATGTCCTAATGTGGCTTCATTCTTAAGCCATTGCCACTATATGTGCTTTCTACTTGGAAGTATAAATGGATTAGAAAAGCTGATTACATGACTGGGCACATTTTTATTTCCTTCCCAGAGAAGTTTCACCTGCTTAGGCTGAAGGACTTTTAGATGGACAACACAATAAGGCCATGCCAGACTTGAAAGTCTTATTCAGGTGCTTACAGACTAACTGAAAAAATAGGTCATGCACACACCTCCTAACAATACAGATCATGTATATAGGTAACAATACCCTCAGTAATGTATGCAGGGAGTCAAATTTGCAATACCAATTTCTTGAGTGGTTCAGAGGAAGGAGAAATCTGCAAAATGAGCTAGAGAGGTCAGGAAAAGCTACAAAGAGGAATTAAAACTTGAAATGGTAGTATTTGAATAAGCTTTCAAAAATGTAGTCATGGATAATTAGGTAATTAAATAATGTATTAAATAATGTATTACAAGGGAAAGAACATCTATGAAAGAAATGTATAAAAATATTTTCTAAAATAAACTGGACCTATAGTGTTAAAATCTATTGTACTGTATTCTCCCCATTGAGGAAGAGGCTTAGATAGAGAGAAGACTATCCAGGTAGACATTTTATTTTGCCCTTAGGGACTGGTGGTCCAGCAACATAATCCTTTCAATACACCTACCTGTGAATCTACTTTAAGAGCAGAGCTAACCTCAGCTTGACTCCAACCCAATCCATCCTCAATCTAATTTTATGTCCTTATTAAACAATATAACAAGGATGAGGAATAGACTTCATGAATTAGGACCCAAAAGCTGCTTAGTGTGTCCTGAGCTGCTATCAACAACTAACCACCTATTTCCTGATCCATGGATGGGTTCGGGGAGGGGGACATATGACAGGAAAAGACTATTCATTTTCAATAAGTATGACTTATTTGCAAGAGAAAAGAGGGGGGAAGGAGGGGGAAGGAAGGTGAAGAGAGAGAGAAAGAGAGAGAAGAGAAGAGAAGAGAAGAGAAGAGAAGAGAAGAGAAGAGAAGAGAAGAGAAGAGAAGAGAAGAGAAGAGAAGAGAAGAGAAGAGAAGAGAAGAGAAGAGAAGAGAAGAGAAGAGAAGAGAAGAGAAGAGAAGAGAAGAGAAGAGGGGACCCAAGCAAATGGGAAGAGGATGAGAGAGAGATTGTCAGAGGCAGAGATATTGACCCAGAGAAAGAAATTGCTATAAACAGGAAGTTTGACCTGGAGGAAAAAAAGAAATATTGACAGAAGAGGAAAAAGCCAGAGCAATTAATATCAAAAGACTGAGAAAGAAACCAATTTCCTGATGAGGGAGACAGAGTAGGGATAAAATACAGCATTTGAAGGAAGGAAACAATCATAAATCTGGAGTCCTGAGTTGAAATTATAATAGTTCTCATTTGTACAGAACTTTAAAGTTTACAAAGCACTTTCCTCAGGACAACACCATGAGGCAGGCAGTGTACAGTATAAGTATTCTTATTCCTATTTTGTAGGTGAGGAAACTGAGTCTCAAGAAGTTTAAATGGTTTACTCAGGGTCACACAGTATTTTCAGACCCAGGCTTCCCAAAGCCCAACTCCACTCTTTTCTCCTAACGTAGTGAGTAAGCTGTCTCTTCCCTTCTCTGGGCCTCAGCTTCCTCCTCTGAAAAATAAAGGGATGGGCTAGAAGGTCTCTAAGGACACTGCCAAAGTTATCAATATACTTCTCTCAATCGTCCCGAACCTTACTTGAATGGAGTGAAGAATGGACAACAGTCAATTAGCTGCTGGCAGGGGGAACGCAGCCCTTACCTTGGATAGTACATACTAGGGCCATGGCTGGAGCAGGGGAAGCCCACTGCTACATGGTTCCTAGGGTACCCTTTGAGATGTCATAATACACTAAAGAACTGTATTGTCTCCTATAAATGCAACTGGGCTCTTCCTATACTTGCTCCATGGCCTGTCCTTTGGGTGAGAGGAAGGAAGTATGTATGCAAAAGTATTATTAGCAAAAAAGGAGAAGGGCAAGCAAGTAGAGGGATATTGATTTTCTTATTTGCATTTGTAATGGGTTTTCAATGCTGATTTTAAACAATTTTGTTTGTTTGTTTTTTGTATAATCCAGTTAGCACTTTCTCTAACAAAACTAATTCAAGTCATTCTGGTCACAGAGGGCTGAATCCATTTATCACAGAGATCCCAAACTGTCTAACAATAACAATAATTGTTGCCCTGCTTCCAGAGCTCTTTCCTTTGTATCACACTTTTGCAATATTTTTCAGTAACACTAACTATACCCCACAAAGAGTAAGCATCAACCTTTAGGACACGGGTTCCAAACACAAACTGTTCTTTTCAGAAGAACCTAGGCCCTAAAAAGTCATGTTTATATATCAAAGTACAGCCCTGAACTCAACAGCACTTTATCTGTAAAATGAAGATAATAATTGTATCTACCTCATATAGTCATGAGGATCAAATAAGATAATACATAGAAATTACTTTGTAAAGCTTAAAGGACTATATAAATGCTATTATTGTTGTCATTCTCATTATTATTAGCTAAGGATGGACAGGAATGAGGTTGGGCCAGTACCTGCTGTGACATCTCCTATAATCAGTGGTTATATTGATTGTCTAAATTCTCATTTAAAAAAAAAGGAAGCATTTGAATCTAATTGCATCTTTCTGCAATTGGAGATACTGAGCCAAGCTGTTGCAATATCTCTGCTATACCCTTAAAAAGAGATTTACCAGTAAAAAGGAACTTTCAAGGCTTTCAAGTGACTAGGGTCATAGAAATAGAGTTGGAACAGATCTTCATCTAGTTCAATTCTCTCACTTTTTCAATTAAGGAAACTGGGGCCAAAAGAGGTTAAGTGACTTAGGCAATAAGCAGTGGATTCAGAATTTGAACCCAGGTCCCTCTGACTCTAAAAATTATATCATAATGCAGAGTTATAACTAGCCAGAACTGTAGCTGGGGCAAATTTAGCATAGGGGCAGGAGGGAGAGGAGTAGGCAAGGGTTACAGCAGTCTTACAGAGAACACAGCCTCACCAGGTAGGGGTTGGGGTTTAAGGTTACTTCAGGAATAGGGCATGACAACTATTGGACCTGAGGAGTAATCACAGCACATGACGCTACAATACTCTCAGTCAAGGGTCAGGGGCTATGGTGGCATTGAAGGAAGAAGGGTTTCCCCTTGCTCTGCCACCAAACGTTGAGACCCTGGAAAAAGCTCCATTTGCCCTCTGATAGTCACAGCACTGTTGTGTTACATGACATTTCTGAATAAGACTTGAAGGGAAGCCACATAGGGAACCCTGATATAATAGGCTGTGAGCATTATCTTGTGTAGTCCAAAAGGGTGAATGGAAAATACATTACTAAGACAAAGATGACCTATGCTGGTGACAGCTCTGCCTCTACTATGCTCCGTAGCCCTGAATAAATTCTACAGGCATCTACCCACAATGAGAGGTTAAGTGACTTGCTCTGAGTCATAGAGTCATATGTCAGAGGATAGACGTTTATCTGGGGCTTTTTAAAGGAGGTTATACTAGACAATTGCAAAGGTTTTGTTTTATTTCATTTTTAGTGGGTCTAATATTCTACAAGTTAGGTTCTAAGGACATTTCCATCTCTAGTTATTCATGATCCTAGGATTCTATTAAACACCAAAATAAAATCTTAATTCATTCCTTCATTTATCCTAGAAGCAGCTAAGTAGCTCAGTGGATAGACTGCTGAGCCTGGAGTCAGGAAGCCTCAGATACTTAATAGCTGTGTGACTCTGAACAAGTCATTTAATCTCTGTCTGCTTCAATTTTCTCATTTGTAAAATGGGGATAACCCTATATCACAGGGTTAGTTGTGAGGATCAAATGAGGTAATGCTGATAAGCCACCTAACACAGTGCCTGGCACATAATAGGCACTTAACAAATGCTAACTCAAAGGCTTACAAAGTGATCATGGGAAATCATTTCATCTCCCCATCTCACTTGCTCATTTGTAAAACTTGGAGGAAAATAACTTGCATTACCAACCTCACAGGTCTGTTATAAGTAAAGCTCATTAACATTAAAGGATTATATTAGAATGAGTTTTTGCTATCTTCAGGAAGAGAATGATGACCATCGGCCCATTGATACTGAACAGAACAAGAGATTGGATGAGATGGCCTTAGACCTTTTCATTTTTATCCATTAGAAATTCCTTTAGCTAAGAGATTAGACCACATGCATTCTCCAGGTCCCTTCCACTCTCAAGGATGTCAGTACATGACACTGTACCCTAACTCACCCCTAAAAGTCTCCCAAAAGTGGGGGGATGGGAGGTACTTAAAGAAATTGGCTTAGTTACAAATTACATGTGTTGAACTATTGCAATTAATGAGTCAACAACCATGTTCTTATAAAATTAGCCACCAGTGTGAATTACCTGAAAAGTCTATTTGCTTTTGTTCTGAAGATGGTGGAAGGAAGCATAGTGATAACTCTGGCGGTGTCCTTAGAAACCTTCTAGCCCATCCTTTCATTTTTCAGAGGAGGAAACTGAGGCCCAGAGAAGGAAAGCAACAGCTCACTCACTAGTTTAGGAGAAAAGGAGAGTGGAGTTGGGTGTTGGGAGGCCTGGGTCTGAAAATACTGTGACCCTGAGCAAACCATTCTAACTTCTTTGAGCCTCAATTTCACCACCTATAAAATAAGAATGAGAATACTCACACTGCACACTGTTTACCCCATAGCACCTTTAAGTGCTATAAAAATGTGAACTATGTGGCACAGTGGATAGAGCACCAGGCGTGGAATCTGGAAGACCTGAGTTCAAATCTAGTCTAAGATAATTCACTAGCTGAGTGACCCTGAGCAAGTCACTTAATCCTGTTTGCCTCAGTTTCCTCATCTGTAGAATGAGCTGGAGAAGGAAATGGCAAACCACTCCAGTATCTTTGCTAAGAAGACTCCAAATGGAGTGTCAGACATGACCAAACAACCGAACAACAACAATTACAATTTGAACTCGGGTCTCTAGACTTGTGATTGTTCCTTTCCCTTCCTTCCTTCCTTAAAATACTAAATGAAAGAGAATTCTGTCATGTACAGAATCAGGTCATGTATCTGTACCAGTGAGTGCACATCAATGAGAGACTGGGGAGATCTCAAAAGGTCCTGGCTTTTACTTTATTTCAATGAAAATAAATTGAATCATAAAATGTTAGAGTTGGATCAAACCTTAGAATGTTAGAAAACAGAACATGGATTTAGTAGAGCTGGAATGGCCTTTGGAGATCATCTAGTCAAGATGCCTTATTTTATAGGTGTGGATGCAGAGATGCTAGCTAGAAGGTCACAGAACCTCATGATCTAGAGCTGGGAAGGATCCGAGGGGTCATCAACCTGCCTGAAGTCACACACGAAGTGAATCAGTGGCAGAGCCATGAGACCTGTGATCCCTTCTAAGAACTCTCTAAAAAACCACACTGCTACTGTTTATGTCTGTGCCTCCAACAGGCCCTTTCTCATTCAAAAGCAAACAGCCCTGAGAGGGATAACAGATTAAACTCCCCCTCCCCCCCCGTCCCTGTACTGAACACAGTGTTCTGTACATATTAAGTGTACAATGGGCTTTTCTGAATTGAACTGAATTCACTTTCCCCATCATTAGCACCTTCCAAATGAATAATTTACCAAAGAACAGACTACCATCTTTGAAATCAAACAGCAGGAGCCTGAGGGAATAATAGGACGTAGAGTAGCTAAAGAAGAAGTGTCCAGAAGTTAGCTAGAATTTCATTCATTGTCTACCCACTCCATTGTACTAGTAAAAAGGCAGTGTCAGCTGCTTATAATATCACCCACTTGTTGTTTCCAGTAACTTCCAAAAAGAAATCTATCAGTTGGTGAAGTTAGTTCATAGAATCATAAACTCTCTAAGGGACCTCAAAGGCCATCTACTCAACATTTTTTCTCTCCTGCCTATATTTCATGGATGAGGAGAGACTGAGGTGCAGAAAGGAGAAGGACTCATGAAATCATAGCCTCAGAGTTAGAAGAGGCTGTCCTGCAAAATCTACCTTTATACTCAGGTCATCCAATATCTGCTAGAAGACTTTCTTGTATTTTTTTAATTAACAAGCATTTTTTCTCTCCTTCCTAGGCCCCCTCATTTGAAAAAAAAAAAAGGAAAACAAAAACAAAACACTTATATCAAACATGCATATTCAAGCAAAGAAATCCTCTGCTGGCCATGTCCAAAAAACAGTGTGTCTTATTCAACATATTTAGGCCATCACCTTTCTGTCAGAAGATAGGTAGCATTCTTCATTATCAATCCTCAGGAATCATAGTTGGCCATTGCATTGACAAGAATTTTTAAGCCTTTCAAAGTTTTTCATTTTCACAGCATTAGGACAGGAAGCTTGCTGCTTTATGAGGCAGTCCATTGCATTGCAGGAAATCTGTGATTATTTTTTTTAGAAAGATCATCCTTTTATATGGTGGGCTTATAACTTGCTGCCCATTGGGACTGGTTCTACCTATTAGAACTACGAGGAACAAATCAGCCCCTTCTTCCACAGGACAGTCCTTCAAATATTTGAAGACAGTGGCTTACTTTAATCTTTTCTAGTCATTCCTGAACTGTATTTAGATACCATCATGGGCAGAGAGTGGCTACTTGGCACAGTCAGGGGCAGCAAGAGAGCTAAAGTCAAATTCTGTACAAATCCTCTTTTCCCAAATGACTCTCCTTCTCAGGACATACCACCTGGTATCTCTTTGCCTCTTTTCCTTTCAATAACTAGGAACGTTCGACAGCCTCAGATTCTAAATCCCAAAAACTTTCCCTTACCAAGCATTATCCCTTCTTGTTTGATGGCAAGCTGTGCTTAATTCAACCACAAGAATGGTTTTATATCTGTAATTAATGAATCTCATACAGGAAGCATGGATAGGATTTTCAATTTGATGTGTTTTAGGTTTTGACCCATGTGGCTACTTCCCTCCACCAATAAAGACCATGACTTAGTAAAGACAGTGACCAATTGGAGCATGGCCAGAGGAAAGTGACTAGGACAATAAGGAAACTCACTAAGGTCCCTTCCAGTTCTAGATCTATGATCCTATGAAACTGAAGGTCATACTATGTGGGGACTAGTTGAAGGACCTGGGGATATTTTGAGTGCATAGGGTCATAGATTTAGGTTTGGAAAGTGACCTTAGAGGCCATTGAGCCCAACATCTTCATTTTGCATATGAGGAAACTGAGACTGGGGATGCAAAGTGATTTGCCCGAAGTTATACAGGTTGTTAAATATCAAAGGAAAAGAAAATAATGCTTTGGTGGTAAGGGCAAGGATTGGTGAACAGTACAGTGATAATTGTCTTTCAGTATTTGAAGGACTATCAGGGCAAAGAGAGATTCTATTAATTCTGCTTGGTTCCATGTGGCAGAACTAAATACTGAACAAGGACTTGAGTTGTAGAGTGGCTGATTTAGGCTTGAAGAAAGGGAAAAAAAATCCTCTGGCCATCCTCCAGTTTGTCAATGTCCTTGCTAAATCACACTCTGCATTATTAGTAGGAGCACCCACATTTATCAAAAACTGGATCTTTCAAGGTATCAGAGTGAGAATCTGGGTGCTTGTTATCCAGAAGTAGAATGAACTATGGTGAGTTTCTCCAAATCAGAGGTCTTCTAAAAGATGCTAGTTGCCCCCCTTGGGGATTTTAAAGAGACTCCCATTCAGTTAAGGATTAAACTAGAAAGCCTCTGAGATTCCAACCAACTCTGAGTTTTTGGAATTCTGTGAATTCTTTAAGAGTTGACAAGGTTAAAAAAAATACATAATCTAATTGGGCTACCTTGCCAAGTGTACTTGAACCCAGCTGTACTGATCCTCAAAACAGATGCACATCTCATCCTTGGGTCTATATGCATAGGTGACTGGGGCTTGGTTTCACCCAAAATTTTGAAGAGTACGAAACTTAAAATAATAATTTTAAAAGATTGTGCCAGTTTTAAATGTTTTGCATTTTCATTCTGATAGCACTCATACTAATTCAACTACACAGGGGAAAAAACTGAGCTTATTATCTAGTTAGCAAGAATAAGCAAGTAAAATTGGAAGGTATCAGATGGTCCACTTACTCTCTAAAGTGTAGAGTCTACACACATATACCCTCCCAAGCAGCCACACCCCAGGTGAGCTCCTTCTCTGTTCAACTCAGCCCAATCTACCCCAGAGGTCCAAGGTTTATTGTCCCTAGGACTCCCATAAGAGGCTGATCCAGGAGGTTTCCTGTCATTATGAAGAACTGGACTTTCTCCCCATGGCTTAACATCCTAAGGTGTCTATTATGAGACCAGTGTTGGGGGGGGGGGGGGAGGTCACCTTTCTTGCTCAACTAAATTTGTCTTAATTATTTTTGTCATATCTTTACATTATGAATTATAAAATCATTTGAGGCCATTATAGGTGCAGGGGGTATTTTCTACTACCTTGCCTAGGTCCAATCAAAATTGCTCACAACAACTCTGCTTACATTCAGATCCTTGCCAACACATCAGAGTTTGTGTCCTATTAACTCAGCACCTTTGACCTCACAGTCAGTCACCTCCAAAACACAAGGCATAAGTGAAGGAGGTTAGCAGAGGCCAAGTGGGACAGCTTGACATAAAAGGACTTGATCAGTCTGAAACCTCCTGGTTGTCCAAAAGCATAAGGGTATTCCTATTAAAGGACACACATCAGAGGAAGAAAGCACATTTAAAGCAAGATACAGTACTTTAAAGGAAGCATGTAATATTAAGTTTGAATTGCATTTTTCATTCCTGTCTTCTTTTCTTCCTTCAGGAACCCATCCCACAGCCACCTGACAAGTTCCCCCTTATAGGAGGTAAGACTTTGAAATTAATCATGAATGCTTCAGTCGCTTGACTTGTTATAAAATTTTGTTGCTTGACTGTCAGAAGAGAAAAAGTGAAAGTCTTCAACAAACCCACATCCTGGTATAGGTTGGTCAGAGGGCTGGCCTTCTATGCTTAGGATGGGACTTGAGGGACCAAAGAGCAATGGCTCCCACTAATAGCTGTTTCTAGTGAAAAGACTGGACCTAGAACCAGAAAATAGATGTTTGAGTCCTCATTTTGCCACTTGCTAACCATGAAACCTTAGGAAAGTCACTTTAGCTCTCTGGGCCTCAGTTTTCTCTGCTGTAAAATGAGAGAAGTGTGTTAGATCATCTATAAGTCTCTTTCCACCTCTGATATTCTGGGTTTTAAGATAAGGTCTCCATATACCAACTGTTAAAACACAAATACTATTTGTCATTAGGTCCTTAGAATGAATCTTTATCTGATAGCAAGTTGTTAGCTTTTCAAAGCAAGACTAAGGCTCTAAGAAAGTGACAGATAGTTAGCCAGTTACTAAAGCATTTATTAAGCTCTTAGTATATACCAAGTGCAAAGGATATAAGGAAATGCAAAAACATGGTCCCTTCCTACAAGAAGCTTGAATTCTAAAAGATTAAAGAATACATAAATAACCATAAATATACAAGATAGAGACAGAGACCAACTAAAATTTGGTGGGGGGATGGGGGTAGGGGGAGGTAGAACACAGTGACTAGGAGAGCAGGTCTTTGTGGAACATTGCGATAGGGCACTCTGGAGAGAGGGGTCAGAACCAGGGGTGAGAGATATGGGAAAATGCCAACATCAAATCTAACCAGCTTCATTGTTCTGCCAAAGGTATTAAGATTACAGGGCCCACTAGCCAGAGAGTGATTTGAGTAATGTTGCCTTAGTCCAGACACTCTTTTGTATTAAAGAAGCTATTTCTCTACCAGTGTCCAGAAGCCCCTTGAAATAGTCAATGCAAATTTATCACGTCTAATATAGCAATTCTTCCAGAATGCAAATTAAATAACACAAGGACAAATCTGCCTCTCCTTTGCAAAAGAAGGATAAAAATAACAGGTTATACTAATTTAGAACGTTATATCTGACATTTCATTTTATCCTTACAACAACCATTTGAGATAGGTAAGGAAATACCGTTAACCTCATTTTACAAATTAAAAAAACAAAACTAAAAAGGTAAACATGACTTCATCAAGTACATTAGTAACAATGCTGGAGACTCACACCTAGCTCTCCTTATTCCTGGACCGGTTCTCTTCTCATTATGTCAACTCTGTGTTTCTGCTAGGTGATTGAAATTCCATCTGTTTTTTGCCACATAGCTTTCTGTGTTTTATAGCCAATTATTGGCCCAAGAAACCCCCTGACACATAGATGAGTAGGCATCCCACTTTAACATTAAGCCCCAAGGAGGCTTTCTGTGTGTGCTAATGGAGGAAAAAAGCCAAAGAACAATCCAAAGAAAAATAAAAGCACATCCTTCATCTACTATAGTTTTATCCAAGAAAAGCTTATGCAAGGAACTATCCTACTTGCAAAGCCTCAGAAAAGAGGGAATTTACCACTCAGTGGAGCCCACTATGGTGAGCTCATTAGTGGACCTTGCCAGGCTCTTTTCAAAGCATAAAATCATCATTGGGAATGCCAGAGGACAGACCTAAAACTCTCTAGGGAACCCTCAACCTTCACACTGATGTAAATTCTCTGCCCACACAATACTCAGAAACAGCAAATATTGAGCACACCAACTGAGGTAGGAGTTTTTGTTCATACAAAAAAGAAAAAAAAAAGATGATGAAATGTGATGAGCCATCATTACAGGAAAACCACAAAAAGCAGAAGCCAAATATGCAGTGAAAGGATTTGTGTCCCAACAGAATCCTGCACTTTCCCTGCCCCCGGCCTAGTAGAATCAAAAATATTAGGGGTCATAAATCATTAGTATTAAACTCAAAAAAGTGAGCCATACATAAAAATCCCTATATTAAGACTTAGAAAAACACATATTAACATTATCTATGTTCTATTATATTTTTGTTTATTTTGTAATTAAATTAATTAAAATAAAAAGAAGGAATTAAATTAATTAAAATAATTTCATTTTAATCTGGTTTGGGCTGCTCTTGGGAGTGTTGTGGGCAGCTTCACGTTTGACACCAATACCTTAAAGCATAGAATATTAGGCAATAGACTTTGAGAGCTGATAGGTATCTTAGAATATTTGTGCCCAAAGTAACCCCAGAGCATGATATCTAAGAGCTGAAAAGAACCTTAGAACATAGATTATAGAAAGCTATAGAAAAGGCCTTAAAGCATACAGTGTTAGAGCCCAGAGGGACCATAAGATCATTAATTTAGAATTAGAAGGAACCTTAGAGGTTATTTAATCCAACCCTCTAATCGAACAGATATGTAAATTAAGGATTGTAAAGGTTGACTGCCTTGACCAGCATAATGCAGCCAGTGTCTGAGGAAGGGTTTGAAGTCAGATCTCCAGGGCTCTACCCACTATGTCATGCTGCCTCTCTATATGCCATAGCATACAGAATCTTAGAACTAGAAAATGTCTTAAAATACAGAATGTCAGAGCTGGAAGGAACCTTAGAGCATCAGTAGTGAAGGAGGGATGTGATATAATAGAAAGCATGGGATATTTAAAAAGTAATGAAGGATCTGTTGCTAGCTGTGTGACCCTGGGCAAATTATTTAGCCCATATGAGCCTCAATTTACTCATCTGAACACAAGGACAATAATGCCTATGGCATCTACCTAATGGAATTGCTATAAGGAGCAAATGAGATAATTTGCATAAAGCACTTTGCCAATATATAAAGGTCTATAATTATTAATGTCACTGTAGCTCAAAGGAACACATAAAATTCAAATGTAGAAGAAACCTTAGAACACAGGAATGTTGACCCAGAACCATGCTTAGAACATTGACTATTAGAGCTAAAAGGAACCTAGAAAAAATAATATGTTAGGACTAGAAGGGACCCTTAGAAAACCACCTAGTCTGACCCCTTTGCATCATAGAGGGGGATCATTGATCTTGAGCTGGAAGGGACTTCAGATTCCAGCTCATCCAACTGATTCTTTTTCCAAAGGAGGCTGATCCCAATGACTTGTCCAAGGTTACAGAGTCAGAGGCACAATTTTGAGTCCCTCTAGCCCCAGATTCAATGCTCTTTTCATTGTCCCTAGACAGGGGGATAAGTTGTTGAAGAAATAGCCAATTACTAAAAAAATTGTAAAAAGGGAGGGAGTAGAAATTACATACAAAGTTTAGAGTTGGAAAGAATGTGAAAGATCTTCTAGGCCATAAAGTCTTTGTTATTGTTATTGTTGAGTTGTTTCAGTTGTGTCTTATCCTTTGTGACCCTATTTGAAGTTTTCTTGACAATGATACTAGAGTGGTTTGCCATTTCCTTCTACAGATCGTTTTACAGATGAAGGAAACTAGGGAAAACAGGATTAAGTGACTTGCCCAGCATCATACAGCTAGTAAATGTCCCAGGCTGGATTTGAACTCAGGAACATGGGTCTTTTTGATTCCAAGCCCAGTATTATATCCACTGTGCCACCTAGTGGTCCCAGAGGAAGCCTAAGGTTTCTTATTGATTATTGAATTAACTTGGACTGAAGTTCAAGAACTTGTTTTTTTAACTATTTCAACAGAATCAATTTCCCTTCTACTCCTATGTATTTTATTTTATACATTTAGAAACATTAATGCAAAAAAGGGTCCATAAATGTCACCAGATTGCAAAAGGAGTCCATGACACAGAAAGATTAAGAATCTCTGATCCAGAACAATTCCTCATTTTGCTGATGAGAAGAACAAAGCCCAGATAGGTTAGTCAACTTGTCCAAAGTCACACAAGTAGCAAGGAGAGTGTGGATTCCTCTGACTCCAAAATCAACACTCTACCACATAACACTTCTCTAAGCGAGTGCTAGAACATAAAGTCAAGCCCTAATACAGCATATAAATCCAAGGCCACATGATAGTTATAGGAAATATGTTTGGATCCCTTATTCTACCTTCCTTTTAAAGACCTGTCAAGCTCTCCAGGAAAGGATGGGTTATTCTAACACCTCTGAAGCTGTAGTACTGTGTGCCCTTTAAAGTCATTCCCTCAGTGAATTAAAGACACCACCTGGTGGTATCCAAGGCAATGGGGAAACTTTAAATAGCACAAGGATAAAGAGTTTTAATGGAAAACAGAATCTCCGTCTCTCTATTCATCACCTTTCAACTTAATAGGAACCAGAAACTGTCCTTTCCCACCACTCTCAGGAAAGGACTAACAGAATAACAATCTCATGCCAAGGGCAAACATGAGATTACTGGAAAGCAACACCTTAAGCCCTACCAGGCCCCGACACCTGGAAAGCATATTATCTATCTGCCAGGTCTAGGACTGATGTATCATTGCAGAAGCCTGATGATTCCTGATTTGTGCCTTGGCAGGATCTGGTGGGTGGGCCTGAAATCATCTGTTGGCAGACTAGAAAGAATGAGCTTTTGAAGGTTAATTAAAGGCTTATATCTCAGATTGCTTTAACTTTCTCTTCAGTATTCAGCCTAACAGCACAGTCAATGAGAGATAAGAGAGCACCATTTCTTTCATTAAATCTTTTTTTCTAATAAGAAAGCTTTTAAAAAATAATTCACTTGAATCTCCATGTCTTGGAGTATTAGATTTTCCATAAATAGAGTAGATGGCTAAAATGTTCCCAGTTTTTGACCTGAGACTGTCCACGTCAGCTCTACAGAAATGCAAGTAGTAAAGAACGATCCTTCTTTGTGGTATACAGTAAATGTTAACAACTGGCTCTCCCAGAAAAAAAGTACATCCATTTAATCAGCAAATTTTTAGCCATTCTTCCTTTCTGACATTTCTTTCAACCATCTCTGACATCCCATTCCCAGGGTCTCCCCTTAGTCCAGACCTAATTAAAATGTTAGAATTAAGTAATACAAGAAAAGAGCAAGGTTTGATGTTTGAGGGCAAGGAGGGGCACGAATGAGAAGACAATTAATTTAACTTTTTTTAGCTAAAAAATGCAGATTTTGAAGTCATCCAGGAATATTCAGGTGATAATGGTAGGAACAGAGCTTAGGAGAAAAATGTATATTTGGAAATTATCCTCAGAGATTATTTTTGTGAAATTCTGATGATGGCACTGTCTAGACCAGGGGTGGGGACCTAGAGGGCCACATGTGGCCTCGAGGCTGCAGATTCTCCACCCCTGGTCTAGCTCAAAAACCTTCAATGGCTATAACAGTTATCTATGGAATGAAGTCCAAATGCTTTAATACAGAGGGGAAAATGTATATACAACACACTTTAATGTTTAATCTACATTACTAATAGTATCTCCATAATTTTCTCAAGTCTAGACAATTAAAAATAATAATAAATCAAGCCTTTATCTGCAGCATTTCCTGAATTCTGAGGTGTAAATTCTCACATTGAAAATTTAACCAAGCTGGCTTGAGCTGCTCCAACTCTGATCCTTCCTCACTTCTCTCATTGCATTTGCTTTTGAAAAGACAGACTGAAGATAGAAGTGATGCTGAGCCTTAGTTACTTACTGCAAAGCATCTTCCAGACAATTCAGGTTTCCCCTCCTCCTCCCCAATGGATACTATTGGCTCCAATATGCCAGGCTCCTCTTTATGGTCCTCACACAGGTGCCATAGAAATCGATAAGTATTAATAATTGCCTATTATGTGGGCATTGCATGGCATGGTGGCTAAGAGTTGTCTCAAAGACAAGAAGACCTGAGCTCAAGGCCCACCTTAGACACATATTACTTCTATGACCATAGAGAAATCATTTAACCTCTTAGGGTTCCAGGCAACTCCCTATGACTGTAAGTTGCAAAGAGGGTGCCCATCTGCATCAATAGAGTGAGTTCCCTCACCCTCTCCCTCAGAGAGCTATCTATGCCAATGAAATAATAGGTTCAGTGCTTGTCCACTGAATGTTAAATGCTATACTGGAGTCTGGGATTATAAAGACATAAATGACAGAGTCCCTGTCCATTCATTCTTGGATGAAGAGAAGGGAAAGAACAATACATATACATAAAAGTATATGGAAAATAAGCATGTACAAAATACAGGCTCTGCCAAAAGTCTCAGTGTACTGAAGCCCTACTGAGACTTTTAGGATACTCTATATATGCAAAACTAATATAAGGTATTTTTGATAGAAAGGCACTAATACTCATTTACCCCTTATCATCTTTGTTCATGCTTTCCACCCCGACATGAAATGCTCTCACTCCCCTTCATGTCCATTTCAAGGCTCCACTCAAGATGTACCTCTTTGATTAAGCCTTCCTGAACCACTCCAGTCCACTTTGAGCTGTACCTTCTTTAAATTCCTCTATCATTCAAAGTCCAAACCATATAATTCACCTCTTTTATTGCTTTGTAATTATGAATTCTCAGAGTTGAATTAGACCTTTTTCAAAAAGAATAGCCCCATCTCCCATCCCTCTAATATATCTCAAATGGTATCAGTGAGAGGAGGGATGACTAAGGGAGGGCTCCTCCCCGGACACATTTTGTAATAGGAAGCTCATTGCCTCTTGAGGCAGTCTGGCCCATATCTAGACAGATCCAATTATTAGGAAACCTTTGAGTGAAAGCTTGTCTCTCTATAATTTTCATACACTGATACCGAGACCATGAGATATTTGAGGAGATCCAACCTTTTCCCCTCCCTTCCATGGTCTAATTAATGAGCGCATTGGTGGAGATGATCCCTAAGGTCCTTTCCAGCCTTCATTTTCTCCAATTCTAATTTTTTCCGTGTGTGTGTGTGTGTGTGTGTGTGTGTGTGTGTGTGTGTGTGCATGCAGAAGTCACATTTCCAACTTGCTTATCCATCCCTATAATCACATAGCTCTTAGGATAGAGCTAGGCACACATTATGTACTCAAAAAGTATCTGTTGACTGAACTCGATTGTTAGCATCTAGATAGATATAAATGCTGTCTGCCTGCCTTTTCCTCATAGGGGTATAGTTTCTTGAAAATAAGTGTTTCATCCAATAGGGTAGGTGGGACTAGAGCCACCCAAATAAGTCTCATTTCCCAACCATTTGACTGAGACCCCTATCAATGTCTATGCCCTTCAGTAGCAACAAGGTGAAATGGTGGGACTCAGAGATATTCATCCAATAGGCCAGATATTCAGGCTGGGCTATGAGGCAGGAGGAATGAAATAGCATTTGGCTTCTTGGAGCTATACCAGCTTGGGCACACCAACCAATTGCCCCAAAATCTCTCTGGCCTCTCAATACACATCAGGCCCAGATCTGGAGGTTGGGACTTAGCAGAGATGTGCATGGCCTCTCCATGGTCAAGTCTATAGTTCTGGCTTACTCTCTATATTCCACTCCATGGCTCTCAGTTTCTGTACATCCTCATTTCTAGGGAGGCCATGAGTTCCAGGCAACCAAGCTCACCTTTAACTCTATGAAGACAAGTATCTCCCCCAAGAAGCTTAAAACCAGAGTGGTTGGGGAGTTTGTTTGTTTTTTCCCCTCAAACTAAGGGAAAAACTATCAGAACAGAAATCTAAAAGAGGTTAAAAATAGATGCTGTCATTTCAGTTCAGGAAGTATGAATTTTTAAAGATCTTTTTCTCCCCATCCTTGAGTTTCTCAGACATCAGATGATCTCACCAAATCACACATTTTTTAAAGATAGAACAGAAAGAGAGAAAAGAGAGAAAAAAAGAAGGAAAGAAAAAGAAGGAAGGAAGGAAGGAAGGAAGGAAGGAAGGAAGGAAGGAAGGAAAGGAAAGGAAAGGAAAGGAAAGGAAAAAAAGGAAGGAAAGGAAAAAAGGAAAGGAAAGGAAAGGAAAGGAAAGGAAAGGAAAGGAAAGGAAAGGAAAGGAAAGGAAAGGAAAGGAAAAAAGGAAAGGAGGAAAGGAAAGGAAGGAAAGGAAAGGAAAGGAAAAGAAAGGAAGAAAGGAAGGAAGAAAGAAGGAAGGAAAAAAGAAAGGAAGGAAAGAAGAAAGAGAAAGAAAGAAAGAAAGAAAGAAAGAAAGGAAGGAAGGAAGGAAGGAAGGAAGGAAGGAAGGAAGGAAGGAAGGAAGGAAGGAAGGAAGGAAGGAAGAAAGAAAGAAAGAAAGAAAGAAAGAAAGAAAGAAAGAAAGAAAGAAAGAAAGAAAGAAAGAAAGAAAGAAAGAAAGAAAGAAAGAAAGAAAGAAAGAAAGAAAGAAAGAAAGAAAGAAAGAAAAGAGTCCAAACATGTCAGACTTCTGATATATATCTACAAACTCTCACCTGCTATAACTGGTACCACCGCAGCCAAAGTGGGGTGAGTATGCTTTCGTCAGATAAGGGAGTAGCTGAGTCTGGGTGTGATATGCTATCTTAGGCCAATATCACACATCTTATCTTCCCATCTAACTCAACCTGCAGGGTGTGCCTGGGAATGAGGTTATGAGGGTTGTCTCTGGTCTCTAAGATCCATCCATTCCAGGTCCTAAAGAGAATGTCCAAGTCACACAATCAGAATGTTAGAGATGAAAGGGATTGTGGAGCAGGCTCATTCCATCAACCCATTCATTCAATCAGGAAGCATTTACTGAGGATCTACTATGAGCAACTATGGGCAGGTCACTTCCCTTTGCTTTTTTATCTATAAAATCAGGGGTTTGGATGGCATGATCTTTAAAGTCTTTTCCAGCTCTACAACGATAAGTCCATAGCAATGTCCTAGATACTATGGAGGTTACAAAAGAAATGGAAGATATATTTTTTTGTGCCCCAGGATCTTCCCGTCTGTTCAAAAGACATCATGAGTAGAGTGTTGGACCTTGAGTCAGAAAGTACTATAAGGAAAATTCTGACATCTAATCCTGCCTCTGACACTCATTAGCAATGGGACCACAGACAAGTCACTTGACTTTTCTCTGCTTATCTGTTACATGGAGATAATACCAGTGGCAGCTACTTCACAGAGCAGCTATCAGGCCCAAACGTGATCATAGACGTTAAAGCATTTTACAATGAATATCAGCTTAAAGTGACAACAATAATGACTCACTTTTGCATCTGATTTCATGGTTTACAAGATGCTTTCCTAACAGAAAAGCTCCAAGTTTGGTGGTGAATGTATCATTGTCCCATTTTTACAGATGAGGAAACTAAGACTCAAAGAAATAAAATAACTTGTCCACAGTGACACAGTTAGTAAATGTTGGAACAGGGATTTGAATCCAGGCCTCCTGACTGCAGCTCCAAAACTCTTTTCATGAATTCATTTAAAATAATTATATTTTGTATTTTATTAATAGGGGCAACTGGGTGACACATCAGATAGAGCATTAGGCCTGGAGTCAAGAAGACCTGAGTTCAAATTAGGCCTCAGACACTTCCTAGCTGTGTGACTGTGGGCAAGTCACTTAAGTCTGTTTGCCTCAGTTTCCTCATCTGTCAAATAAGCTGGAGAAGGAAATGGCAAACCACTCCAGTATCTTTGCCAAGAAAACCCCAAATGAGGTCACAAAGAGTCAAACACAACTGACCAACAACAACAATTTCTTAAACTGCCAAATTAATAGGAAGGAAGGAACATAGGGTTTGCAGGTAGAAATGATGGTAGATAGCATCTAGGCCATCCCACTCCCCCTTCTTCCACCATTTTACAGATGAAGAAACTAAGGCCCAGAAAGGGGAGGTATTTCACCCAGTTTCAGGAAGGTAGTAAGTCACAGAGCCTAGAATGAACCAAGGTCTTCTAATTGGTCCCAAATCCAAAACTCTTTCCCCTTTATCACACAAGACCATCAAGTTGGAAGAAGCAGAAGAGAATTAGCCTGGAATAGGTATGGGATGTAGTAGCCCTGCCTAGCCTTCAACACAAAGGACAGCGCTTGCCTGTAGCCTTCCCAAAAGTAAGATTCGTGAGAGTGTCTTAGTACAGTGCCTGATGACTAGCACTTCATAAAAGTTTGTTGAATTAAACAAAATCAATCAAAAAGGAGAGGAGAATAACTCAAGTCCCTTTGGCTATTAATGCTCCAAGTATAGGCTGATTTTTTTCTGGAAGGATTCCTCTACCTCAGCAATGCCTCCCTGCAGACAGCAGAGAGAACTATTAACTTTTGGTGGATCAAGCAGTTCAGGTCTCTTCTAACTGCTCTGCTACTTACTAAGTCATGTGAGTAGCAACGAAAACACAGTCTGACTTCCTCAGTGCTAAGTGCAGTAACAGAACTTCTTGCTATGTTTGCAGAAATCCTGGGGGGGGGGGGGCGGGGAGGTGGGAGATGGGTCAGACATGCTTGAAGATTCTTTTCCTCTTTCATATATGTTAAGCTGATTTTCTTATGTCCATGCCAGAGTAATATTTTTTACAACTTCCACAAAAGCTCCCAAGACCGTCCACCAAATTCTGAAAAAAAATTTTAAACCTTTGATTCTGACTTTCAAGACCACCACCTTCTGACTCCAACCTAGCTTTATTCCTCCCCTTCATTTGCCTATGTTGCAGCCTAAGTGGAATACTAGCTATTCTCATTCACATACTGTCCTCATGGGATCAAAGATGAAGACATAGAAAGCAACTTAGAGGCTCATTGCCTCTAACCTCATCTATTCTAATAGCCTTCCAACTGGTCTCCCTGTTTTCAATGTCTTTTCAATCTATTCTCCATATATCTGTGGGAATTCTATTCCTAAGGTCTGTCTGCTTACGTCAGTCTTCTGCTCAAAAGCAGGTTCCTGACCCCCATAACTGAAATACACTTTCCCTTCTCTTCCCCAATCCCAACCTCTATCTGTTGAAGTCTTCTCCCTCCTGAAAGGCTTAATTCTAGTTCAACCTGTTCTCTGGCTCAACTCCACCTCAAGAGAAAGGAATCAATCAGCCATATTTATTACACATCTACTAATCGAAGAATTGTTCTAGGAACCTCTGTCTACTCTTAGCCGTTTTCCTGGACCTTTCCTTTGTCCTCATCTCACTTTCTCTAGGAGTACCATAATTATCTGTCTTCTTAGTTCCTCCTCCCTCCTCTAAACCTAGAACAGGACCTATGGCATATCTCTTTCTATCTTTCAGAGTAGTGTATTGAATGAATGAGTGGGGGAAAAAAAACTTGAACTTATAGCCCACAGAACATAGAATTTCAGAACTGGAAAGGACCTCAGAGACAACCCCTTCTTTTTACAGGTGAAGAAACTGAGACCCAGAGTGAAACAGTAACTTGCGCAAAATCACACAATAAATTAGTGGCAGAGGTGGTACCCAGGTCCACTGACTTCTAAACTAGAGTTCCACCAATACTACCATTGCACAGAATGTAGCTTCTGAGCTTAGTCAATTTCACAATGAGTCAGTGTTTATAAACACTAGGCACTTTGGCCGGGCTGCCAGAATAGGCCAGTCAGTCAGTGGTCATTATTTGACTGACTAACCATTTTTACCAAAATGGTTTAACTGATTTGAATTGAGTGCAGACATAACAGGAACCAGGCTTTTTAGACAGTCAAAACTAGAAAAACCCAAGTTCTCCTAACCAAGAAGTGTATAACTTCAAGGCCCAAGTCCTGGGTCTAAAGGTCCAGAGAAGCAGTCAGGGTCAGGGATAGGAGTTCCATATGTAACAGCATCCTCCAGTCTTTTCAGCCCACTTGAACTTCTAAGTAATCGCTTGAGCTGATCCATCAGTTTCAGGGCAAAATTATGGGGGTGGGGGGGGAAATAAAGGAACAAAAAACTGATGAGCTAAAGGTCACAGACCTTTTCAGAAAGTGTCACCAGATATAGACTAATGGCCATTAAAACACAGATGTCTGAATCAGCAAATATTAGAAATGAAAGGAATCTGAGGCCCAAGGAAGTAATTTCAAGTTTCATTAAATTAAATATAATAACATCATTATTTTAGTGCCAAGAGTATATCCCAGGTTCAAATGACTTCATGAACAGTAGCAAAGTCTATTAAGAAAAGGGTACACAAGCTCTTTTTGTGTTGTTGAAAACAAAAAGCACAATAACTACTCAATTCCACAAACATATATTAAGCATTTGGCATTTTCAAGGCAAGGTGTAAGGTACTGGAATACAAAGAAAGAAAATTCACTGCCCTCAAGGAGTTTGCACTCTACTGATAGAATGGTTGTACAGAAATGAATAGATACAACAAAATTTGATGAAGATCCAAAGGAGAATAGTGGAGAAGAGAGGACATGTGTGAGAAATGTTGTAAAGTGAGAATCAACAGGACTTAGAAACCAACTGGATATGGGAGGTATGGGAGATGTAAGAGTTTAAGATGACTGATAGGGGTACTCTCACCAGAAATATGGAAATTTGGAAGGGGGATAGGTTTAGAAACAAAGATGAAGGGTTTGGTTTTGGACTTGCAGAATTTGAGTTGAGGTGAGGTGATACTGGAGTCCAGTGGAAAGGTTTTATAGGAAGATGGATAGATAGATAGATAGATAGATAGATAGATAGATAGATAGATAGATAGATAGATAGACAGACAGACAGACAGACAGACAGAAAGACAGACACAGATATAGATATAAATAAGTTGAACTCATGGGAGAAGATGAGATCACCAAGGGAGAATGTGTAGAGAGACATGAAGAGGACCCATGACAGAATCTAGAAGCACACTCCTATGAAATGGGGTGAGGGCGGAGATGGATGATGATTCAGCAAAGAAGACTGAGAAATAGCAATCAGGTACACAAAAGGAGAACCAGGAAAGAGAGTGTTGTGGAAGTCAAGGAAGGATGGACCTTCTAAAAAGATAAAATAGTCAAATCTTTCAAAAGCTACAGACACCAAGGAGGATGAAAACTGAGAAAAAGTCAAAAATATAACAGCTAAAAAATTGTTGCTGATATGCTTGGCAAGATGGTATTTATTTTGGCATAGCTCCTCTACCTCCAATCATCTCAAATGAGAAGAAATTTGCCAGATTTATAGCAATTAAGGGGCAGCTAGATGGTGCTGTGGTTAGAATGCCTGGACTAGTCAGGAAGATTCATCTCCCTGAGTTCAAATCTGGCCCCAGATACTTGTGCAAGTCAACTTAACCATTTTTGCCTCAGTTTCCTCATCTGTCAAATGAGTTGGAGAAAGAAATGGCAAATGACTCTAGTATCTTTGTCAAAAAACAAAAGACAATTGTGTTCACAAAGAATTTGACATGACAAGTGACTGAACAACAATAGTAATTAAATTTCATTATCAGTAAGAGGAGACAAAATACTTCAATGCAATGTAGCATCTCCCAAATTAGCAGCAAAACCTGAACCACCTAAACTACTCCCTTCTTCCTCCAACCCTATTCCGCCCTTTCTATGAATGAACCCTCAGCCAAGAAGTGAAAATCCATGGTTTTGCCCAGTACTACAACAGAAAAAGATTGTGTAGGATCAAAAAAGAGGGAAGGAAGAATGGTATTGCAGAGCTGATTAGAGGGGAAGTAGCTTCTGTATCTGAGGGGAAAGGACCTAGAACCCTAGCTGCGTCCAGTCATCTCCTGTTGGAATTTATATATGGCAGAGACCAAGTCAGACCACCAAACCTACCCACTAAAAGAGACAGAGCCACCAAACTTGTTTTCTGCAGGAAAACAGTGGCAGTAGCCATAGCAGAGGAAGGTGGAGGAACCAAATATTGAGGAGGTAAATCTAATAAAAGCTACTAGGAATTCAATTCAATTCAACTGGCATTTATCATAATGTAAAGTCTGAAAAACTAAAACTGGGGAAAAAGATCCAGCCTCACCCCATCCCCAAACAGGTAAACCAACAGTAAGACTCATAAAAATGGAAAGAAAGATGAGTAAGAATCCCCCCCTTAAAAAAGGTCACAAAACAGTGAATAAATATCATGCTTTAAAAGGAAGTAAGTCCCTTTCCCCCTGAAAAGAAAGAAAGAAGAGAGACAGAGACAGAGAGAGAGACAGACAAAAAATTTGGAATATTTCATAGAGATCATGGAAAAATAGTAAGAAACTCTAGGAGAGTGTAAAAGAAAAAAAAGTTTAAAGAATATATTAGGATAGAAATTAGGTCAAAATTGGAGTTCTCAATTCATAAATCAACAAGCATTTATTAAATATGTACTATAAGTGTGGGAAGTAGGAAGAAAAAATTTTAAAAAAAAATAATTCCTGCTCTCAAGGACTTCACATTCTAATGGGAGCATGTACACATCTATAACTACATAGAATATACATGCCCTCTGAAAGAACTGGGAAAAAACTGCTATAGAAGGTGGGACAAGAGCTGAGTCTTGATGGAAACCATGGATTTTAAAAGGCAGGGGCAGGAGGAACATGAACAAAATACACAGCTTAAAACACACAAAGGAAAATCTCAGCAAAGTAATGGCTCTGAAAAATAGTATGATAGATCTGGAATTCAATAATAAGGGAAAGAAAAACTGGTAGAAGAAAAGTCAAAGACAATGATTCTGAAAGAACACATAAATGCCATAAAAGCCAAAGCAAGTGAATTTCAAGAACAAGAACATGAAAAAGAAGAACCATAACCTTTACTTGACCCTACCATTCCCAAAAGCCATTGTCTTATTAGTCACACAACTCACAGAAACTCACAATTGGAAGAGACACTGAAAGCGATCTCATCCAACCCTACCCAAATAAAAATCTCTATCTTATATCCAAGAGCTCATCTAGCCTCTTCTTTAAAACCTCCAATGAGGAAAAATATACTAATTTCTGAGGTATCCCATTCTTCTTCAGAAGAGCTCTAATTGTTAAGGTTTTCCTTGTATCGAGCCTAAATTTTCCCCTTGGCAACTTCATACCAATTCTGCCTTCTAGAGCCAAGAATAACAAATCTAATGTCTAATTTCACTTGAGATTTCAAATGTTTTAAGTTAGCTATTATATCCTGCCCCTACCTAAATCTTCTCTTCTCTAAGATATAGCGTTTCAACCAGTTTTCATATGGCATGAACTCAAGGCTCTTCACCAGACTTGAGTGCCTTCCCTCCAGATACTGTTGGGCTTATCAATGTTCTTGCTAAACTGTGGCTCCAAAAAGTAATAAGAATAATAAATTTAAAAGCCTGCATACCATATTCAGGAAATAATTCAAGAAAATTGCTCAGAAGTTTTGAAAACAGAGATCAAAGTACTAATTGATAGAACTGGTAGGTTGTTTTTTGTTTGTTTGTTTTGGGTTTTTCTAGGCAATTGGGGTTAAGTGACTTGCCCAGGGTCACACAGCTAGTAAGTGTCAAGTGTTTTGTCTGAGGCCAGATTTGAACTCAGGTCCTCCTGACTTCAGGGCCGGTGCTCTATCCACTGTGCCACTTAGCTGCCCCTAACTGGCAGGTTGTTAACAGAGGAAAACTCCAAGTTTAAAATTCCAAGGAATGTTGTTGCTAAGTTTTATATTTTCAGCACTAATGACAAATTTTGCAAGTGACCAGGGAAAAGGACTTTAATTCTTAAGGAAAGTCAGTAGTAATAGATCAGGATTATTTCAAATCAATAATAAAAGATAGAGAGTAAGTATATGAAAAAGTAAAATATCTCAGGATCCACCCCCAAAATAACATCTTTTAATGCTGAACCTATCAGTGAAAAGATCTGAGTATGAATCTTCAAAAGAAGAGGGCCATGGGAGTTATTTCTTTATTTCAAAAAATGAGGACTAAAGTATTTAATTTTCAAATACTACAAAGAAAAGAAACACTCTAAAGGCAGTAAGTATGATTACCAAAAAAAAGACTAAGCAAAGAAATCAATGATCTAATTTTCCAGGTCAAGACAAGGCTACTATTTTTTTAATCTAATTGAGGGGTGAAAGAAAAAGTAAAGAAAAATTATTATTAAAGAATAAAATAATAATATAAAGGGGTAATAATAATATAATAATAATATAAAGATTTAAAGGAACTGAAAGAGTCAGGAGAAAGGAAGGTAGAAGAATTGATTTGATTTAGTAGTTTGTGAACAATAAACCATGGTCTCCTACAAGTAAATCAATCATTTCAACGTGGGGTAGTGGGATAACATAATGATAAACTACTCAAATGCAAAAAAGAAAAGGCAAAAGATGGGGAGAGGGAGGAGTCCTAAGAATGAAATTCCATCTGTCAGATGTATGTGTGAAAAATGGATAATAATTCCTCAGACTCTCAAATTATATGAAAGATTTTTAGAGAGTCAGGTAAGAATAATGGAGAAGAAGGTATTGGAGGCAGGAAATGAAGACTGATCATATCCTAGAAGGGGAAAGGAAATGGTGTCATTGAAATATGTTTCCATGGTGGGAGGAGGTAGAAGAGACACAAGTGACTCATAATAGGTTGCATTGGGGTAAACGGGTACATTGGGAGTCCATACAGGACAACTCACTCTGAACAAAGATTGTACTTCCCAATATGGCAACTCACCTCAGGAGAGAAAATATACATATACTGTCCTCTAGGGATGACAGAGAGAACATGGTGGAAGAAGGTGAACAATGAAGAGGTGAGTGCTCATGATAAAGGTAGGGGATAGGGTCAGACCTCCTGACTCAGAGTCCAGACTGACTTCTCCAATACAATATTACCTCTTTCTTGACTTAATATTTCAAGGAGTGAAACACAAAAGAAGACTCCATAAAAAATAATAAATAGTGAAAGAAAAAAGTAAAGGGAAGAGAAAATAAAGGTAACATTTCAAAATGCAGGAATTCAGGAAAGGAGCAAATTCAACTTGTGTTTTTCAGAAGCTATACCTTTTATAAGGAACATGTCAAGAATAAAATGTAAATGTATGGCCATTAATGAAGAAAAAAATTCAGAATAACCAAATAAGGATAGAAATAAGGAAGAGGACTGAGTAAATGAATATTTCTCAGAAAAGAGTGCCACAAAAGAGTATTATTTAAGTTGAGAGGCTGATGGAGAAAAATGATGGAGGCAGATTTGGAATGACAGTCTTATCTGGATGAAGAGAAAGAGGTGAAATTAGAAGAAAGACACGGAGAGAGAGAGAGAGAGAGAGAGAGAGAGAGAGAGAGAGAGAGAGAGAGAGAGAGAGAGAGAGAGAGAGAGAGAGAGAAATTAGCAATTTAAGTAAATGCTGCTAATAGCTAGAAGTTGGAGATGCCCAGATATTGCAGCTTTTGGTCATCAGCACTTTAATTGCAAGATGGCATTTTTTGAGAAATACTGAATTAACTAACTCCAATGAGCTTAAGCACAATTCCAAGGGTGGCTGATCCTAATTAAACTTTATTTTGGTATGTGTTATAGAAATAATTGTCCTCCCTCCTCTGCTGACAGTATACCCTTATCTCTACCCCCACCAAGATGCTGCTAATACTATTCTATATTATCTGGGAACCTTAAATGACTTCGAAGGAACAGAATGATCTTAAATATTTACTCTTGCACCCAGTAAAACCGAGAATACAAAGCCCTACAGTCCTATTTTGCACTGATAGGAAAGATAAGCCTTCCTTTGCAAAATAGCAGGAAGACAATAATGCCAATTCTGTAACTGGAATTAACATACCGAGAAGCATAAAAGAAAAGTAGTTACTGATAGATACCACCAAAAATTTCAAATAATCAAAGTTGCACATCAATGAGTTTGACTAAAATATTCACAGGGTAGAGTTAATAACATATATACTTCAAATTATTTCTATCTTATATCTAAGATATTTTTATTTACACAATAATATAAGACAAAGAGCCATTCCCCAATAGATAAGAGGTCAAAGTAAGTAATAACACAATTTTCAAAGGAAGAACTGTGAATGATAAATGATATTAAAATGTTCTTAATTACTAATAATGATTACTCATTACTAATAGTAAGAGAAATATAAATTAAAATAATTCTATGAGTTCACACTTTCATGTGTTAAAGTGACAAAGATTTTAAAATATGGAAATGATGTTAGAATGTTGCTGGAAAATAGGCACACTGATATATTGTTAGTGGCGCTATAATTTGGGTCCTGTTCTAGAAGTCATTTCAGTTTTATTTGAGAAACATTACTATATTTTTCTGACTCTTTGATCCAGTAATCTGAGAACTGGGCACATAACACAAGGACCTCAAAGACAGATCTATCATTTACATATCAGAATATCCAGAGCATCACTCAGGAGTGGTGCTGTTACATATTTGAGAACTGACTTTCTGGAGGGGAAATATATACATTATACATTTTTTTGGAGAGGTAATTGGAGTCAAGGGACTTGCCCAGGGTCACACAGCTTGCAAGAGTGTCTGACGCCACATTTGAACTCAGATCCTCCTGACTCCATGGTTGGTGCTTTATCTATTGCACCATCTAGCTGCCTTATGATATGCTTTTAAGTTTGATCTACATTATTAACATCTTTTTCCATAACTTTATTAAGTCTAGACAATGAACAATAACTCAAGCCCTGATTTTTAGTCAATTGCTGAGGTAAAAATATTTACATTGAAAATTTAACAATCAGCTCTCACAAGTTGGTTTCAGCATACCCCAGGCTCTTTAGTGGTTGGAAAAATAGGAAACAAAATCGAAGCTCATCATTTGGGGAAGAATGAAACACAGTGTGGTATGTTAATATAATGGAATAATGTGATGCTATAAGAAATTGTGAATTTGAGAGAATCAGAGAAACATGTGAAGTGTTATATGAACTAGTACAAAGTCAATAAAACAGAAGCAGAGGAAAAAAAACACAATGAGTATGATGATGTAAATCAAAACATAAATCAAATATGGCTAAACTCCAATTGAGCAAAATGTCATAGAGAACAGCTGAGAAACATACTCTGTGTAGAGAGGTAAGAAATACAGGTGCCAAATGTTGTAACACTGTCTGACATGACTGCTGTGGGAGTTGTTTTTCCTTACCTATTTTTCTCTGTTACAAGAGTGGGTTCTATTTGGCAGTGCATATTCAGAGTGACTCTATAGTAAAAAGTGATTTTTAAAGACCATTTTGAGAAAGCAATTTCAGTAGGGTGACGAGGTCTGAATCCCTTGGGTGATGAGAAAATGGAGGCAAGCAAGTATGAAGAATAATTTCTAGGAGTTTAACAATAAAAGGGAAAATGGCATAAGATGATTGTTTAAAGTGATTGCAAGGTCAAAGGCAGTGGGGGTTTGTCTGTTTTCCAGGGATGAGGAAGACCTGAGCATGTCTGTAGGCAGGCAGGAAGAAGCCAATAGGTAGGGAGAGAATAAAACAAAGAGGGAGGGTGGGGAAGGGAGAGGGAGAAAGATGGGGAGAAGAGAGAGGGAGAGGAGAGGAAAGGATTAAAAGAGGGGGAGAGAGAGACAGAGACAGTAACACAGAGATAGAAAGGGAACTGCCAGAGGAAACATGAGAGAATGCTTTAAAAAGAGGTTAGCCTCCACAAAGAAATGGACCACCTACCTCTTCTTCAGAAGCTGGACTACAAGATGAAAGGACAATTAAAGATGTAAAAAGGTTTGAGGAAGGGAGGAGGAGATATGAGGGTGGATTAATTCCCTATCCTCATAAAATGTTAAATGTTTTATATTTCTTTGGTGATATTACTGTACTTGATCACGATAGCTGTCCTTGTCTTTTCCCTTTGAAGAGAAGCCTCCCTTCCCACTGCATTGTAAGCAACTTGTCAACATCTTTTCCTCATCTCTCATTTTATGTAGCCATAATTAGGTATTCATGACCATGGATATCACTGGAAAATAGTTAATGGTCAAAGAGGAAAAAGCCACTCCCCTGAGAGTGGAAAAGAAATTGTCATTATTCTAAATCAAGGATCATGGAGGGTTATCAAGAATATGTCTGCTCTTCGCAAAAGTAGAGATAAAATTTTCACGTTTCTGATTTTGCTTTTAGGAAATTGCTCATTGGACATCTTAAGTATCCTGAAGAAGCCTCCAGGGACTGAGTCATCAGCATATCTACAAGGTTAGTAATTGAGTTCCTTTTACCCAATCCTTCAAATCTTAAATCTAGTTGTTGCTGTTTCAGTGGTTTTAGTCACATCCAACTCTTCGTGAACCCATTTGAAGTTTTCTCGGTAAAGATACTAGAGTGATTTGCCATTCCTTCTCCAGCTCATTTTACAGATGAGGAAACTGAGACAAACGGGGTTAAGTGATTTGCCCAGGCTCACACAGCTAATAAGTGTCTGAGGTCAGATTTGAACCAGGTCTTCCTGACTCCAGGCCTGGCACTCTATCCGTTAAAACTTCTAGCTGTTTACCTAACTTCTAAAGGTCATTTTCCTGTTTAGTTACTGATGAAGGAAGGAAGGAAGGAAGGAAGGAAGGAAGGAAGGAAGGGAAGGAAGGAAGGAAGGAAGGAAGGAAGGAAGGAAGGAAGGAAGGAAGGAAGGAAGGAAGGAAGGAAGGAAGGAAGGAAGGAAGGAAGGAAGGTGCATTTATTAAGAACGTATTATATGTCAATTTCATCCTAAGCCTGGGGATACAAAAGCAATGCAGTTCCTGACATCAAGATACTTTCATTCTATTAAGGGGAAAAGGAATGGTAGCCAAGGCTTTATGTTTTGGTTTGCAAAGTCACAGGGATGATAAGTGGAGCCTAAGGCAGTAACAACCTTTCCAGCAGCAATGGTAATATTGATTTGATTATGGCTCCAGAGCTGGAAAGTGGGAGGGGGTGGGGGGTTGGGGGAGGCGAGGTGGAAGAAAGAAATTCTATAGTGGTTGTAGAGCAGCAGACAAGGAAATGGCCACGTATAAAGTAAAGTATGATTGGACCCAGCCAGATATGAGGGAGCAGGAAGACCAAGGTGGGAGTTCCAGACATGAGTCAAAGAATCATTGAATTTTACTAAGATTATATGACTTTTGACCATCTCCCTCATGGCTACTAAAGCCAAACACTCAATAGAATGACTGGCTCCAGGCCTTTATTTGCACCAAAGAGACATGTTAAATATACTGCAAACTGCTCTGCCTCTCTGATTGACATCTTAATGAATAGCCAAAAAACCTCTTTGCATATTGCTACATGCTTCAGTCAAGAGACAGGAGTTTGGAGGAAACACTAAAATGTGTTGCTATTCCAAAGCCTTAGTGGAAGAGAAATAGAATATTAGCCACGAGTCTCTGTAATTAGCCACAGGCATTTTATTTTCCTTTTTAAATTTGTTTTTGCCAGTGAATTAAATCTTACCTTTAGCAAGTGATTTGCTTTGGAGATCAGAGGGAAAATGTTTTTCACCTTCTATCACAAAACAGAAGCAGTAGAGCAGCAGCAATTAAAACTACTAACTTTAGCATCTTTGTTTTGAAAATTAATAATAATAATGATAATAACAGATAGCATTATTATAGTGCCTACTATGTACCAGGTACTGTGTTGAGTGGTTTGTTTTGGTTTTCTTTTTTTACAAATATTATCTCATTTGATCCTCACAACAACCCTGGCAAGTAGGTGTTATCATTATCCCATTTTACAGTTGAGGAAACTGAGACAAAACAGGTTAAGTGACTTGCTCAAAGTCACACAGCTAGGAAGTGTCTCAGGCCAGATTTGAACTCAAGCCTTCCTGCTTCCAGGCCCAGTACACTATCCACTGTACCATCTAAATGTCTCTTTATTGGTGAAGGCTAGTTTTGACAAGGTCAATCTCAGCAACCCAAAATTGTAGGATCTCAGAGTGGAAAGAGACTCCAAAGATCATCTGATGTAACCTGTACCTGAAATCTCTCCATGGCAATTAAGAATAATATTAAAATAGATAACTTTGAAGGTATGAAATTGAAAAGTTTCTGCATGAACATAATGTAACTAGGACAAAAACAGAAGTAGTCAACTGAGAAAAAATATTTCTATCAAATATTTGTGATAAGGATCAGATATCAAAGATATTGTTGTTCCCTCATTTCAGTCATGTCTGACTCTTTGTGACTCCATTTGGGGTTTTCTTAGCAAAGATACCTGAGTGGTTTGCCATTTCCTTCTCCAATTCATTTTACAGGTGAGGAAACTGAGGCAAACAGGGTTAAGTGACTTGTCCAAGGTCACACAGCTAATAAGTGTCTGAGGCTAGATTTGAACTCAGGTCTTCCTGACTCCAGGCCTGGTGCTCTATCCTGAGTCACTTAGTTATGAAATACAAGACCAAAAGTCATTCCCTAATAGATAAGTGGTCAAAGTATGTGAACAAACAGCTCTCAAAAGAACAGCAAACTATTAACAACCATATGAAGGAATGTTTCAAAACAAAACAACTCTTAGTTTCACTTTATATCCAAAAAATTGGTAACGATGACTAAAGATAAGAATAGTCAATGTTAGAGGGGTTATGGATAGACAGACACATTAATACATTCTTAGTCATGCTTTCAATGGGTCTAAAAGCATTCTGGAAAGTAATTTGCATAAATGACTAGACATACCCATGCCTTTTAAACCAGACATTCCACTTCTAGGAACACACCAATGATAAAAAGAAAGGTTATACACACACACACACACACACACACACACATATACATACATATATACATATATATATATGATATATATGTATATGTGTGCATATGTGTGTGTGTGTGTGTGTGTGTGTGTGTGTGTGTGTGTGTGTGTGTGTGTGTGTATGTATATATATATATGCACAGAGAGAAAGAGAGAGAGAGCTGCAAAGAACTTGAAACCAATACATACTCACTGATTGAAGAATGGCTAAACAAATCATGATAGATTAATGTAATGGAATATCATCACTGTTTTATAGGAAATAGTAAATACAAGAAATCATGGGAAGGCATGAAATGGTTCCCAGTTAAGTAAATAGAACCAAGAAAACAATATATACAATAATTAAAGCAATACAAATGGAAATAACAACAATAAAACATAGAAACTGGATATTTTAAAATTACAATAACTAAGTTAGCCCCAAAGAAGAACTAGGAGAAGGAACCTCTTCCACTTCTTTACAGAGGTGGAGGGTTATGGGTCATAGAAAACTGCATGGAATGTCAGACATTTTTGATGTTTTATTTTGCCAAACTATGTTGTTTTTTTAATTTTTCTCTCCTTTATTCTTTATTATAAGAAATAGATATCTGAGAGGAGAAAGTAGAGATACATTAGGAATGGTAGGTGATGTAAAAAAAAAAATTGCAATACAATTTTATTAAATAAAAACAGAAATTACTCATACAACATCCCTGAAAAGTAGCCATTCAACTTGAAGACTTCTAGTAAAGGGCAACTTATTATCTTCTGAAACCACACATTCTACCTTTGAATAGATTTAATTAATAAAAACGGTTTTGATCCTTTGTGTTTTCCCCTATGTCAAGCCTTTGAAGATCAAAGACTTGTTGAAATTCCAGCTCTGCTACTTACTACCTGTGAAACTTTGGGCAAGTTACTTCCTTAGGTTTCAGTTTCCTCATTTAAAAAATGAAGGCATTGGACTTGATGGCCCCTAAGCTACCTTCTGGCTCAAAATCTATGATCCAATTAAACTATCATCCACTCATTGCTACAAGTTCTTGCTCTGGGGGCATTACAGAATTAACTGTGCATATGACAGTCCTTAAGAGGACAAGTAGAATGGTGAAGGTTCTCAGCTTCATGACACACGAGGATCCGTCAAAGGAACTGGGGATGTTCTGCCTGGAGAAGAGAAGACTTGGGGAAATGGGGAAGAACATATGAGATCTGCTTGTAAGTATTTGAGGGACTATCATGTGCAGTTGATATTAGACTTGTTGTATTGGACCCCAGAGGGTGAAATAAGGAGCAACGAGTGCAAGATGCAGAGGCAAATGTAGGCTTGATATCACAGGGAGGATGCTAACAATTAGAGCTATCCAAATGCGGAATGGGTTGTTTGAGGAGGAAGTGGGTTCTCCCTCATAGGTAAGGAAGGTGAGGCTTCAAGGAAAAGCTGGATGACCATTTCATGGGAGTGTTGTAAGGCGGATATTTTTATGGTTGGATAAGACGGGATGACCACTGAGATATCTTCCAACTCTGAGATTTTGTGATTCAGTAAGTCTTTGAAACATCTTATTAATAACCATCATAGTAATAGTAATAGTAACAATGTTAACTTCTAGCATTTATATGGTGATATAAGGTTTACAAAGTGCTTTACATATACTATCTCATTTAATCCTCTCTACAACCCTGGGAGGTAGTTGCTATAATTATAGCCATTTTACAAATAAAGAAACTGAGGCAGACAGTTTAAATTACTTCTCAGGGTCACACAGCAAGTAAGCTTCTAAGATTGGATTTAAACTCAGGTGTTCTTCATTCTAACACCAATGTCCTATCCACTGTGCCAACTAGCTGTCCCTGACAGAGATCCTGCACCTATTTTGTTTTCAAAGACCCCCAGTGTCTTGACTATTTTAATTAAACACTCTTATCAGATCATCTAGACCATTTCCCAAATGCATACAACAATCCTGTTGGGTTTTTTTGTTTGTTTGTTCATTTGTTTCTCTTTCCAGTTTCTAAGCCAATACGCAGTTCCAAACTGACCTGGAACAAAGATGGCACCCTCAATGGCATTGGATATCATGATGGAAATCTTATCATCCAATCTCCAGGCTGGTACATCATCTATTGCCAGTTGCAATTTGTTGTGCCAAATTGCCCAGACAATCCTATTGACCTGAAGTTGGAACTTCTCATCAATAACAAAGCAAAGAAGCAAACTCTGGTTACTGCATGTGAATCAAAAACAGGAACAAAGAACATCTATAGGAACCTCTCCCAGTTCTTTCTGGAGAATCTGAATGTCAACAATACTGTGTCCATCAAGGTCAAAGAATTCCAATATGTGGATACAAATACCTTTCCTCTTGAAAGCGTGTTGGCAGCCTTCAAGTATAGCAATTCTAACTGAGCAACCTCATTTGGCCCTTGGAGAGAAACCCTACACCAATACCACACATCATATATAGCTTTTCATAGACTAATGTGGAAAAAAGAAGCCTTTTCACTGGAGACCTTTGTCATTAGATTAAAATCCCAAACAGTGAGAAACATATGCCTCTCCCACTTTCATTCATTACTCGTTCTTTGATAACAAGAGTGGCTTTTGGTGGAACTGTCATTCAGGAGACAAAAGGAATTTCAGTCACACAGCAGCACACTCCCCAAGAATCCACACCTAAAATTCCAAATAAGTGAAAGATTGATCAAGAAAGAAAGACTGGGCTACCTCTACCTACATTCTGACTTGGTAATAATGCCCAGAATATTACAGTAAATGGCTGGACTGGGCAGGGAATCACAAGGTCTGAAACACACATTAGGGAGAACTCCCTACATCAAGCCACTCCAGTGCTAAGATAGAACTATGGGGGAATGTGTTTAAAAACAAGAGATTATTCAAAGCAAGACTAATTAGATGGGATGCTTAGCAAACTATTAACTAAGGCCTATTTTATTCCAATTAAGAACAACCCATATCAAGCACATGCAAGCATTAGCCTCCTGCTGCCTCAAAACATGCAGTGCCATACATTCAATGAATGTTAGCTGGTGATAATGACTATATCGCATGATAGTGATAAAGGTAGCAAATGGCTTCTGTTAAAGATGCCTGGAGTCTTTCTTTTTGAATGGAAGAGAAATAACTGTATATATGGCTTGGACCCTGACCTCCCTTAGTATCTATGTTGATCCCAATTTTTGCAAGTGCTTCCCACGAAAATAATTAGATGAGAGGCTAGGTAACTATGTTGGAAAGGGCAGAGGGGGAACGTTAATTCTTGGCAAGACTAATGGTCCATTGTTGTGATCCTGAAGATAATAGAAGAAAATGTCCTAAATGACTACAATAAACTTCACCGGTGGGGCAAGAGAGGTTGCAAAAAACAAATGCCTCAGTGCAACAACTCTACCTGTAGCCATCTAGACATCTGGGCAAAAGTACATGCTTAAACAGATAACCCAAGGGGAAGTGGCTTCATGCAGTAGCTATATTCCTGCCTTGTTGTACACAAATTAAAGTCTGGTAAATCAAAATCTCCCTTCCATTGATTTTCATCAGAACTTCAGAGACTCTCATGACTTTCCTTGGGCTTTTGGTTTCAGTGTTCAGCAGCCTCCTCACCCTTGACCATTTAATCACTCTGTCTCCCTGTCTTTCACTCCAATCCAGCTTCTCTGTTAAACAACAATCTAAATATCTAAACACATTTGGGAAAATCATAATTTCATAATCACTATCCTCACTCATCTCACTTCATGGTTATTAAGCATTTTCACATACATTTCATTTGATCCTTACAACAGAAGGGAAAGCCAAGGTCCAGAGAAATATAATTAATTTGCCAAAAGTCATATGGCTACTAAGTGTTAAAGTCAAGAGGAAAGTTTGGGTAACCTGATTCAAACTCCCAGAATTTTCATGAATCTTGTGACAAATAGAATTTTAATTAATAATTTAATTAATTAAAATTAATAATAGAATTAGTGAATGTTTGTCTGAATATGTAAAGTATTTCTTTGAGTTTTCCAAAAATTAACCCCCGAAGTGTAATATGAAGAAGGCATGATTACAGAAAGTTTGTCTAATAAAGGTTTTAGTGGCCTGCTATATGCTCAGTTTGAGTCAATAATGTAACTGGCAGGCAAAGAAATTAATGTGATCTAGGGCTGCATAGCTACTAGGAATAAGGAGAGGATAGGTTTGCTGTATACTACTATAGCCAGACTGCATCTGAATTGTGTTCAGTTTGGAGTGCCACCATTTAGTAAGGATATTGATATGGGTGAAACTGTCCAAAGAAGAGCAGCTACGATAACTAAATCATCCATCTGCCATATAAGAATCAGTTGAAAGAACTTAGGATGTTTAACTTGGAGAAAAGCTGACACAGGAGGGCTATAATAGCTATTTTCAAGTATTTGAAAGGTTGTCCAGTGCAAGAAGGATTAGGTTTGTTCTATTTGGCCCAGAGGGCACAATCAATCAATCAATTAGTAAACATTTAAGTACTTACTATGTGTTAAGTGGGAGTTAGGTGGCTTAGTGCATAAAGCTCCAGAGCAGGAGTCAGGAAACCCTGTGTTCAAATCAGGACTCAGACATTTATTAACTGTGTGATCCTGGGAAAGTCAGTAGACTTTGTTTGCTTTAGTTCCTCATCTGTAAAATGAGCTAGAGAAGGCAATGGCAAACCACTCCCATCTCTTTGCCAAGAAAAGCCCAAATGGGGTTATGAAATTGGACACGACTGAAATGAGTAAACCACAAAAATGGACCAGGCACTGTGCTATGTACTAGGAATACAAATACAACTTGAAAGACAGTCCCTGCCCTCCATGAGCTTACTTTCCAATGAAAAAAAAACCAACATATAAAAGGAGACTGAAAAGGGAGATTGGAGAGGAGGAAAGTACTCCAGAGTACAGCCTGGAGTCACTGTTGCCAGAAACCAAAGTAGCCCAACTACATATCTTTCTTCCCTGTGAATAACTTATTAGGAGTTCAACTTCAGCTCAGAGAATTCCAGTGGGTCCACTGGGTTTGATGTGGGCAGCTACGTATATATGAAAAAAAAAAAATCAGAGACTTACTGTGAGGAAAGCATAAGGCCACAAAGTCTATCCATCTGGATCTCAGCCTTTCCATGTTGTGATATTCCCCTCCAATTCTGAACATTTCCCTCTCCTCTTCTGACCCTGGTATCCTTATACATGCTGCCCTATCAAGGTAGTCCCTCAGGTACTTCAGACCCATAGAGGAGATCCATGACTGACAACAACTGAGTCTTCTCCAATGCCCCGCCTCACCCAGAGTAACATTTCAACAAGGATCAAAGCTTTCAGCCAAGGATACAAAACTCTAGCAGCACTAGACTCAACAGAACATTTGGTGAGAGCAAGTGGACCTTCCCACCACCTCTGAAATTTCAATGAATGTTGTCTCCATGGAAGACCTACTATATTGTAAGCACCATGAGGGCAGGGACTGTGTCTTATTCCCTTTTGTACCTCCCTCCATACTTAACACTGTGCTTTGTACATAGGCATTTTATAAATGTTTGTTGAATGAAGGTTGAATGAATCTAATCTGTACTATCTAAATAAACTATTTAGATTAATTTGCATGGAGACCAGAAAAGGAAAGGCTAGGAAATAACCTTAAAAATTATGCAGCCCCTTCCCCTCATTTTATGGAAGAGAAGACCACAGCCCAGAGAGAGAAAAATGACATGCCCATGGTCACACAGCTTGAGGTCACTATTTCATATGGTTGATGATGTGTCCCAATCAAACCTGCTACTCAAGTTAATAGTTTATATTCACTGGTATAATATTACCTATTTACAGTAAACCTTGTGATAGCCTTCAGGGCCATACACAAGTATCCTTTCCATCATCTCATTCATTTCACCAATTGTTGGTGTTTGTATTGAACCATGAGCCAAGAGAAGGAAAAATGTGTCTTGCTTCTTAATTACTTTGCTATAAGACTGAAAGGCAGTGGAATATAGTGATTAATGTGAGATTTAAGGATTCTCTATGGATCCTACCTGCCAGCGTGATTCTTGTCCCTGACCTGCCTGACCACTAAGAGTTCACCATATATGCCATTAATATCCACCCTATTATGACCCTGCTGTTGGGTCATAAGACAAACATTCATTTGAAAGGTGAGATCACTATATGAGACTTTTGTAGTGTAGAACTTTTTCAGGACACATAATTTGACCCTTTTATCCTGGTTAAAAGGATGAAAAGAAGATGGAACCTAGAACTCAATTACCCAAAGCTAATCCTCCTACCCCCAACACATACACATGTTCCTTGGACATAATCAAATCTATATCATCATAAGGTAATCATGGGTTGCCCAACCATTGGCAGAGGTCCACTGTATATAATGGTCATTACACCAAATATACTGTCCTGAATACAACTCTTTTTGTTCAAGCAAAGTCATAATTGAAGATTTTGGTACACAGGGAAATCCACATAAAACATAACCTCACATCAGCTTTTAAAGTTCTACTGGGGAAAGGAGGAGGGTCAGGAAGAACCTGGATATTGCTCTGTGGATAGAAGGTAGAGATCCTGGAACATCAGAAGATGGTGCAAGGCCAGAATTAGGGAGGTGGGGAGTAGGGTGGGATGGGGTGGGCCAAAGAAGAACTATCTGGTAGTTTCTTATTTTAACTAGTTATTCTTGCTAATGAGGTGCTGAGCTCAGTTGCTGAAGGAGTATAAGAGTTACCAATTTCCTTTAAGTTGCAGTGCCCTGAGGTAAAACTCCAATCCTTCTTAGTTAAGTTTCCATGGCTAAGAAAAATAATCTTATACCTCCTTCCCCATAGCTCCCTGGATCACAATATTTTCCCTAGATACTATTAGTTCACTACATTTTAAGGGGTCTTTGATACAACCATTCATTTATTTCCATATTGCATTCAGAATGTCTCTGTTTCCTGACTAACATATACCAATAGCACATTCTGAACAGCTAAAGCTGAGAGAAGTTTCGAGTTCCTTTTCTATCCTATTTATAATCATGTCTCCTGGATACGCAAGAAATAGAAAATGAGAACAGACTGCTTCTTTTTCTTCATAAGAAAAAAGAAAGCTTTGGTTTTTTTTTCTTTTAAGAAAATTATATTTGCCCTTTCTTGTATGTGTGTCTAAAATATCAGGGGCCTGAAAAAATGATCCGCAATCTAGATTTTTCAGGCTCTTGTCCATATTCTACATTGCTACATCCCTCTTAACTTTTTTAGAACATTAGAGCAGGAAGGAACCTTAAATCATATACTGGGAGAATATGGAATACCAAAGCCTGAAGAAACCTTCAAAGAGAATGTCAGAGCTAGAAAGGATCCAAGAATATAGAATGTGAAAACACACAGAGAATGTGAGAAAATGGAATGCTACACAGCTGGAAAAAACCTCAGATCATAGAATGTCAGAAGTGGAAGAAATCTCAGAACATAGAAATTATTAAGGCTGTGGGAAGGACCACAGAATGTGAGAACATAGAATGTAAAAGCTCAAAATGTCCTTAGAATACAGAACATAAGAAAAATAGAACATTTAAACTGAAAAGTATTTAAGAGACAGCTACATTAGATAGATTTCAAAGAACAGAAACAAAGCCACACCCATCTTAATTTAACAACAGTAGGGGGTTTTGAAGGATAGGTAAACCACATGTACATATTCATACACAGGAGGAGGGTATAAGACATGTGTGCTCCCAGGTACTGTACCACCATCCAAAGTCCTTGCTTTGGTCTGATATGGGGAAGGGAGGCTATACATAACATATACTCATTACTAGCAATTCTGGCAGTAGAGGAAAGATAGCAAGAGGGAATCCCAGGGAAAGACCTAGGGGAGAGATTGCCTAGTGATTCAAGGCACAGTGGTAGCAAGTCAGAGACCCTGGGATACTCCAAGATCACTGTAATGGAGGATACTATTGAGGAAGCCAGGTCCAGGGAGGCTCCTGCTCAGAGAATTACTAGAAGGCTTCAAGATTCCAAGACATCTAGAGCATATAGGCAGTATTCACTTTACAGCCATATGGCAAAGAGTTTAGGCCTCCTTGGTCAGTTTCTCTGAAAGAGAGGCAGGCCACCTCTAAAAATACTGGCCCATCCTTCTGTGTCTCCCAACCCAGAGGAAAAAAGGGGATGGGAGAAAGGGACAGTGATAAGGGAAGACATGAGTATGCAAGCCATCTTTGGTGTATCCAGTCAGTCACTAAGCCCAAGTGGCTTGTGAAAAAAGGATACAATGGGGGCAGCTAGGTGGCATGGTGGATAGAGCATCAGCCCTGGAGTCAGGAGGTCCTAAGTTCATATCTAGTCTCAGACCAGACCCTTGATATTTACTAGCTGTGTGACCCTCAGCAAGTCACTTAACCCCAATTGCCTTGCCCCCAAAAAAAATCACATGAAGAAAGGATATAATGGAATAAGCAGCTTCAAAAACAAGTTATGGATAGCCTACAGGTATTAGACGGCTATGAAATTTCATATTGACTTAGACCAAGGGATGCATCACTCTAAGTAAACCCAAAGTACCTTCTAATGCTTCTATTAGTAGATCAAATGAGACCATATATTATGGCTGGTAAAATCCCTTTGTAGTCAGAAGTTACTTTCATAGATATTCATCAATCTAGCTGTCATTCTACCTGTCTCTATCTGTAGTACTTCTCAGGCCTAATTGGCCCGAATTAAATGTCTAGGTCAATGTCTCATTTTACAAATTGGGAACTTGAAGACCAAAAGGAGAAATCAATATTATACCTGGATGCATAGTACAATGGAAAATAACCTAGGCTAAGATTTAGGAGACCTGGGATTAATCCTGGATCTGTCATTAGCTTCGAGACTTTGGGCAAGGCCTTTCTCCAACCAAGCCTGAGGGAAGAGCATAGCATTCAGCTGGGGCCAGTTCTGACCACCCAAAAGTCATTTGGGTTAGATACCTAGGCTGATGAACCATGAATTGTCCAGTGTGAGAAGGGTAAGACACATTGAGATCCAGCCCCTAATGGAAACCACATTCAGAGGGCAGGGAGACAGAAAGTGAGTGATAAGGAAAATAAAAGACAAAAAAAGACTAAAAGTACCAAATATTTCAGGGGAGGAAAGCATTTCAAAGACCTTGAATATAAACAGATGAGACAACAGAAAAAAATAGTAACAACAGAAGTAAACATGGCCTCCAGATCTAGTAAACAAGGTCAGGCATCTGAGAATAAATACTGCAAAATAAAGGGAAATGATCCAACATCTGAGGCGACACAGGATTCTGTGGAATTTGAGAATGACAAAGAACCACAACATGCTATTCCTCAGTGGTTTAAAAAAATGCAAGAATTATGGGAATTTATGTCCTGCACAGCAAAAATAATGACTAGCCTAAGAAAAATTTGAATTTACAATGGTAAATCCTACCAAAGAAACAAAAGACAGAGCAATAGACTGGAAATCCACATACACAGAAATTAAAGAAACCTTAGAAGAGAAACAAAAAAGTAATAATATTAAGAGAAAATATACTCACTATGCAAGCAAAACTGAACTCAAAGCCCAGACACAACCAAGATCACCCCAAAGAATACAATGGCACAAAAAACCCTTAACACTATAATGAAAGAAATAATAGAGAACCACCTATAACTTCTAAACACAGAAAATGAAATTTCAGTTGAAAAAATTCACAGATTACCTCCAGAAGGAAAAAAAAACCTCAAGGCTGAAAACGACAAAATATATAATGTTATAATTTAAAAATTCAATTCAGAATCAAGTTCTTCAAGACATCAGAAGAAAAACTTTTAAGTACAAAGTAAAGGGCATTCAAAAAATGCAGTATTATTCCATATACACTAGAAAAAGGAGAAGGGACTAGAATAATGTGTTCCAAAGAGCAATGGAGTTCAGGATGAAGCCTGGGATGACCTATCCTACAAATCTCAGCTTAACCATACAGCACAAAAAATAGCTATTAAACAATAAAGAAGAATTTGAAACTTTTTTTAAAAGAAAATCAGAATTCATGAGATTATTTGCCTCTCAAACCACCCCCCCAGCAACAGAAATACAGGAGGAATGAATAAATGCAACAGACGAGTACAGCAACAGCAAAGATGGGACAACAGAAAGATCAGTTAGAGACTTCTTTCTAAATGTACACAAAGAGACCACAGGTGAAGGTGGAAATATCTGGTAAAGGTGACAATGAAGAGGCAGATAGGGGGCATTATGAATAGAACCTGGTGACTCCCTGCCTACGTATAAATGCTTCTTTTGTGGGATTACATAATAACATAGGAGGGTACATAAAGGGGAGAGGGAGCAAGGCAATAAAGAGGAGTAAGTGATGCACTAGGGTCAAATCAAGGGCTAGCAACGAGGGTAAGGTGACCTCTGTGGTCTCAGAATGAGAAACCTTACAGGGAGTTGTTGGGAAGGAGGGAGGAAAAATTGAAGGGGGGAAGGTAGAAGGGCTTACTTTGGAGGTAAAAGGGTGTTCCATTGATGAATGCTCCTGTGGATGAAGAGAAGATTACTGAAGGAAAATGAGGACCTCACACACTGGATAAGGCCTGAGGAATTTGATGCTCTTTGGGGAGGAGGGAAGTTGGTACCCTTAGAGGCACCTAGCACTTGGAGGGGTGGGAGGACATTGACAAAGCAAGAAGACTTCCAAATAAAAACTTTCTCTACAAAAAAAAAAAAGTCAGCAACAGAGGGTATGTATCAGTGGTGGGCTGCATAATCAGGGATATGGTGGGGAAGGGGCCCTATTGTGGGGCAGCATCCTCTCTGGAAGTGAGGCACAATGGGAAAGGGGAATCCATGAGGTAAGCTCTACAAGGCAATGGCAGAAAGCACCTAGAGGAGAAAGTCTAGAATGGAGAACTTGGAAGCATTGCCTGTATAAAGAATACCAAGAAAAGAGAGAGACCAGACAACTATAAAGGCCATGAATCAGGTAATGAGGGTCTAGAGTAAGCAGAATAAGATGGATCATTAAGAGAATGATTTTTTTGAAAGGTGTGAGGAAAAAAAAAGTGAAATTCAAAAACTAAAGGCCAAGACCAGCTGAAGGGGAGCAGAAAGGGAACAATAAAATGAGAAGAGAAGATCAGTGATGAGAGGAATAGATTCATTGGGAACAAGGCCACCTTAAAAAAAAAAAAGATAAAAGTGAAGCAACTGAAGGAACATAGTAATGTGCCTATGGCAGAAAAGGGAACTTGAAACTGAAAAGCGTTTGCACAGATGAAATTCATGCACTTAGGAGAAGAAGTGAAGTGGTTGCATGGGGAAAATCTCCATATCAAATTTCTCTGATCAGAGTTTGGTATCCAAGATATATTAACAATTAAACATATGTAAAACTAATAGCCATCCCCAATAAATAAGAGGCCAAAGTACATGAACAGTCCTCAAAAGAACTGAAAAATAGTCAAACCACATAAAAATAAAATGCTGCAAGTCACTAATAATAAGAGATATGTAAGGTTAAACAACCCTGAGGTTTTACTTCACACCCTGCAAATTGGGGAAAAAAAAAGCCTAAAAAATAGTAAATGTTGGAGGGGATGTAGGATGATAGACATACTATTACATTGTGGGTGAAGTTGTGAAATGGCATAACTATTTTGGAAAGTAATTTGGAATTATACAAATAAAGTGATTAAAATGTCCATACACTTTGAACCATAACCTCCATTACTGAGCTTATACTCCAAAGAAGTAATTCATAAGAAAAAAGTCCTCATACATTCCAATATATTTATAGTAACACTTTTTTGTGATATCTAAGGATTGAAAACAAAGTAGATGCTCATCAAATAGAAAATAGCTAAATAAATTGTGATATATTAATATAATGGAATATTACTATGTTGTTGGAGTATTTTGCCTCTAAGAATTATGGATAAGGAAAGAATTTATGACCAAGCAAGAAATAGTGAGCATTACAGGATATAAAATGGATAATTTTGATTACATCAAATTTAAAAGGTTTTGTACAAACAAAACAAATGCAGCAAAAATTAGAAGGAAAGCAAGAAACTGAGGAAATTTTTATAGCAAGTTTCTCTGATAAAGGACTCATTTCTCACATACATAGAGAAATGAGTCAGATTTGTAAGAATACAAATAATTTCACAGTTTACAATTGATTGAAGGATATGGCAAATTTCTAGAAGAAGAAATCAAAGCTGTCTATAATCATATAAAAATGTCTTAAATCGCTATTGATTAGAGAAATGCAAATTAAAACAACTCTGAGGCATGATCTCATACTTATCATACTGACTAATATGGCAGGAAATAAAAATAACAAATGATAGAGAAGATGAAATTTGGATACTAATGCACTGTTGGTGGACTTGTTAACTGATCCAACGATTTTGGACAGAAATTTGGACCATGTCCAAAGGGCTATCACACTGTGCATACCCTTTGACCCAGAAACACCACTGCTAGATCTACATCCCAAAAAGATAGATATAAAGAGAAAAGGACTTATTTGTACAAAAAAATTATAGCAGTCCTTCTAGTAGTGGCAAAGAATTGGAAATTGAGGGGCTGTCCATCAATTAAGAAATGGCTGAAGAAGGTGTTGTATATGATTGTGATGGAATATGATTGTGCTATAAGAATTGACAATCAGGATGCTCTCAGAAAAACCATCTTGGCTCTACCCTTCTTTGGCACAACTATTTTGGAAAGTAATTTTATTTATGCATTTATGATTAAAATCCCTCTACTTTTGATCCAGAGAGTCCATTACTAGGCCTATCTTCTAAGGAAGTCATTGATAAGACCTGATAGACACCAAAATTTTATGATGGCACTTTTTATGATGGCAAAAAAATTGTAAACAAAATAGATGACCATCATTGCAGAATTGCTAAACAAAGTGATGGAGGTACATAGACATAATGGAATATTACTGTGCTGTAAGAAATTACAAGTATTATGAATACAGAGTAGCATGGAAAGATTTACCAATTCATTGTAAAGTGAATTAAGCAGAGCCATGAAAAAATAGATATATACATATATGTATAAATATATATATGTATATGTATATTACATGCATATGTATACACAATGACTACAACAATGTAAATGAAAATAATTGTAAAACAATGAAAAGGGAATGCTGCAAAGAACAAGTATGGCTCCAAAAAAGAATTACAAGATGACAACACTACCCCACTCCTTTGTAGAGGTATGATGTCACATGTTGTTGCACATGCTTTCGGACTGTTTTTGATGCATTGATTCATTTCGCTAATTGTTCTTTTCTTTTTGAAAATAAAAAAAACATTGTTATATAGAAGAGCTCAGAGGAAAAGGGAAGGGAAGAATACTGGAACAAAATTTTTTTTAGTGTAAATAGAAGAAAAGATAGTAATTAAACTGTATTTTTAAAAGTCCCAAAATGATCCTTAAAAAAAAAATTTATAACTCTAAATTGCCTTTCAGACTTCCTAGCTGGTGGTAGGTACTAAATGATGAATTAAATTGAGTTCAATTCAATTCAGTGGATATGCAACAGTGGAGGGAGTTACCACATTGGAAGTCCCTTACATTTACTAAATCCCAGGCGCAGAGTATAAAGAAAAGAAAAAACAAAAACCAGTCCCTGCCTTCAAGAAACTTACATTTTACTGCAAGACCAAGGGATGGAGTTGTTTGTATTATTCATTGCCTCCTGCATAGTCTATGAAGCAGCCTGATTCAATTTCTCACTAACATTATGCTGGAACAACTCAGTAGGAAAACCCCAAACAGATTATTATTTGTAATAAAAAAGAAAAGCAGATAGAAGAAAAAAAGGCAGAACAAGGAATAACTATTTAGCTGTTTAGTTTCTGGCTTCTTACATTCAAAGCATATTTCATTCTGACCATTACCATGTCATTTCTGAGGAACAAGCTTTGATGATTGCCAGGCACTGGGGCTATTAACAAACAGATGACCAGTTTCCCAGGCAGTTGTGTGAATATCAAATGGCTTTCATTATGGAAGAGCCTTTGGCTCAGGAGCTTTTCAAATATCTAATTTCAGTAACAAGCTCTGACTAGATCCCCCTTATTTCCCAAGTTCTTTGCTGAGGCCTCATTAATACATTTAGCAAAGACTGAGTGGGATATGAAGTAGTAAAATCCTACTCAAAATTCTCTAATAGACACAATATCAGAGTTGAGATCTTTGATCAAATGCATCTTATGTCAGCTTTCCATCTTTTCTGAGTTTTTTCCTGTTTCATGTTTCTGAACAAATTTCCTAACCAGTGCATTATTTCCGCTCACGAAATCAGATTTTGGATGAAGAACATGGCCCTGGCATATGGCTAAAGATAGGCATCTTGGCCCATCTCATTTCTACTTCACAATGGAAAATCCAAATCAGCACTTCTATTCCCATTCCCACATGCAAACAACATCCTGGGTTTGAAAGTTTAAGGTACAACCACGATACAATGGAAAATGAAAGTTACAAAATCACCAAAAACAACCAAACAAGCAAGACCCCAAGAAGAGCTCTTTTGCAGAGTGAAAGGTTCACAGGCATGAAACATTGCATCTATTTTCAGATTTGGTTGACTTTCAGCTTTGCTGATTGTTTTTTCCTTTTCTATGGAATATTCTTTATTACATGAGGTGGCTGTCTAGGAGGAAGAAAGGGAAAGGATATGGGGAAATGTGAATAATGTAAAAACAAAAGATATCAATAAAAAGCAATTTTTTTAAAGTTAGAACACCAGGAAGCAAACTTTTTCTCCATTTATTATTCTGGTCTTTGTCATCTGTTCCATCTCATAAGTAAACTAGTCCCGCTTATGTTAAAGCTCAAATTACTATTCCAAGAATCTTAGAGCTGAGAGAGACCTAAGAGGTCACCTATTCCAAATCCTACCTGATGAGAAAAATGATTATTTTACTATTATATTAATAACCAATTATTAAATTGGGATCCAGGCTTTTCTCCTCAGTTTCCTTATTAAGTGTCAATTCTTAATAAAGTCAGTCTCTGAAGGACATGACTGATTGAGGAAATCACTTCTAGCACTCAAGGAACATGGTCTCCAAACTTGGATGGGACCCTACCCAATTAAGAGACCTAACTTCTGTTTAAATTATAAACAGAATCCAGTCTGGGTGAGTTCTTACCCAGGGGTAAGGAGCCCCTATCCTTGTCCCCCTCCATTAGAGTTCAGGGTGACCCAGCTCATGAAGGAGAAAACCAACCAGAGTGGTCTGGATAGAGATGGATTCTGCTAGAAGCTGCTGAGTCTCATGATCAAGCCACAGTCTCAGCAGGAGGAACTGAAGACTTTTAGACTACCTCCTCATTATATGTCCACCAATCAAGGTTGATTTGCAGTTGTCTTGGGAATTCCCTTTCAAGGGCTATTTAAAGCTTTCAGGCTCTCAATGGGTCATCTTTGGTTACAGAGAGAGACCACTGACCATCAATTTATTGATTGTTGCTAACCTAATTAATAAATTGATTATTAATTACTCAGAAATTCTGTCTCTTGAAGTTTTTTCCATTCATTTCATTGACTAAGGAATTCCCTATAAATCATTCCCAACAAGAGGTCCATCCAACCTCTGTTTCAGGACTTCAAGTGTTCCTCAGTACCTAGAACAGTGTCTGGAACACAAAAGATGTTTTATAAATATGTAATTAATTGATCAGTGATTTGCATTGAGTCCTATTTATGATTAAATCCATAGTTAGCAGACCTAAGGCCACTAAGCAGAGCTAACAATGTTCTATCAGTAACTATTTGGCCTAAGTCACAGAACCAAGGAGAAAGAACAAAGGAAGGAAACTAGAAAGGGCATTAGAGGTCCAGAAAAAAATGTATATCTTCAATCTTCAAACCATAAATGTAAACCCTACAGATGATCTAGTTCAACCCTCTCATTTTTAGAGGAAGAAACTGAGGCCCAGAAAGATTGGATTTCTTGCTCAAAGTTCCACAGGCAGTGAATAGCATAGTTGGTATTTGAACATGGATCCTTTCAACTCCAAATACATGATTCTATCCATTCTACCATACTGTAAGGAGTGGAAATAAAATAAGATTTATCTAGATCATTTCTAAGTTCCCATCTAGCCATGGGATTCTATGGTACTCAACTCTAAGCAATGTCCTCAGGCATCTTTAGTAACTTATCTTATTCTGCAGTAGTTCTTAGTCACTCGCCCTTTAAACTGGACCTGGAAAACTTTCTCTGAAGAATTCATCTGCTTACTGGTATTGAATACTCTTTCCAGAGAGGAAATGAGATGTTCCAAAGTGAATAAATTATAGCAATTGGCCCTAAAGAATAAGCTACCCCAACCCCACTTTTTTTTTTTAATTTGGGAAATTAAAGATACTCAAGAGGGATTCCCAGCATTATCAGAATGGAAAGAGATGTGGTTTGCTCACCCTAGTCTCTTAAGGATGGAAACACAGGGAAGAAACACACATGATCCACAAGTGAAAATGTCTTTTTTTCCTTCTAAATCTTGAGAAACAAAATGTTCAGAGGAGGTAGTGAAGAATGCGTACAAAGGTGAAGGACATACTTCCAGATGCCTCTCTTTTGTGCCACCATCACTACTGTATGAAATTCTTCTTGAAACTGATGGGTTCAGATGCAGATGAACTATATCCCAGTACAGAAAGGACTTGGAGACTGGAAGCTGTAACTGTCCAGCCACTTTATTTTTTTCAGCCAAAGACAAGGTTTATTAAAGATCTGCCATATTAGCCAAACTCTTGAGGAATCTGAGAGTCTGTGAGGTATTGACTAGATTCTAAGAATCTGAGCAGTGCCTAGATCTTGAGAATCTAAGCATCTTAATGGAGACAAGGTGGACCTTATATACAGAAAGACTGTGGGAGGGACCCAGGAGTGGCCAAGTAGTTTGGGGTAACTGGAGGAGGGGTCTAAGAAAGATCTGAATGGGAGTGGCCAGTAAGCTGGGGTGAACAGAACGCCTGGGACCTGAACCTTGTGGCCAAGGGAGAGTGGATTAAGGGTGGGAAATGGCTGGGGGCCATAGGGAGGTCTAGGCTAGGTTAAGAGTAACCGAGAATTGGGAGATTGGGTGTGTAGCCACAATGGAAGGCTAATTGATGGAATTGCCTCAGGCAAGCACCAGAGATTTGGCCATGTGGGAAAGTCCAGGGCTTTTCCTTTTTAGGGTCTAGTTCCCATCCTCATCATTCCCCCATCAAACCAAATTCTTTTGGTGTAAGGGGCGAAGGTCTCAGTTTCTGAAACTGCTTCCTACTGGCAAGGGGCATAGAGCTGTCCCTGCCTTGAGGGGGTCCCAGAGAGGAGGTTGGCTGGAACCAAGCACAGGCTGCATCCAGGGAATGATGGGGGGCCATTGGCTGGTACCTGCTGTTTGCTATAAACTATAGGTAAATGGCCTGTAATCTGGAAGACACAAATCTGACAGAAAAGACTGCAGGGCCCAGATATGAAGCAAGAACTAGATTTAGGGCCCAAATATGAGGCCAAAACATCCTTAGCTCTGTTTGGATTCAGATAATTCAGCTTTCCTAACATGCAGTATCAAATCCACCTCATATCCAGACTCAGGAATAGCCAGGTGGGTAACATTCCTTTTCAAAGGAACATAATGGGGAAACTGAGCCAGGAGGAGCCCATCTTAGACTGAGGCTAAAATTGTCTTCTCAGCTTTGCCTGATGCTGACTTCCTACCAGTATCACATTCTCTCTGAGTAGCTTGTGGCATTTCTCTCAGATGATAGATTATTATGATCCATCAGACAACTCAAAATAAAATCCTATGAGCTTTTACCTCACACACCAACTTTCACTAATCACAGCTTAGGAAAAACTTTTCCAGGATTTATATCTCAAACTTAAATTTGTCCTGGTGTAAAAAGCCAATCATTAGCGATTTCTATACACTAGCAAATTCTCAGCAAGCCATAACACAAACGAGCTTTTTGGTTAGTTTACACATTAAAACAATAACCAACAATAGCCAAATTATTTTAATTGTAACCAAATTATGAAAAGTTGCTTGACATAATGGATATAAAAAGTTCATCAATTTGAAACTTGAAACAAATTCATTGCCAATCAGGTGACTTCAGCTTTGTTAAATGCATTTCCAAATTACTTTACACAAAGAATCAACATCTCATCATTAACAGTTAAAACTACAAATTTAAAAGAGCATGCTTACCCAAGTTCAGAGGCCAACTTCTTTACCTTGAGCAGGATGTCCTGAACCTGGGTGATGTTTCCAGGCAAAGGTTGTCCCAGGACCCAAGGCCATTGCCAGTGGGACCCAGAGTGTAGCTGCTGCCCCTCCCCCACTCCTTCCTTTCCCAGGTGGGGGAGAGTGAAATCAAAGGTAAGGGGTAAAGGTGAAACTCTCTTCTCCTATGAGAGGGGTTAACATACCCTCTTGACTCAAGGGAAGGGAGTGAAAGGAGTGACCAGGGTTGTAAGAAGGAGTTTCAAAACTCCTTAATGATCGATCACAAAACCTCCAAAATCTGCCAAGATATTTTTAGCTGTTCTAACTTTTCGCTGTAACCTCCATGAAGGAGGATTCAGATGTATAGAGGGGAGGGAGTAAGTAAGCCTCAGGGAACCAAAAAGCAACTACAGTTTTGGGGGTTTTTTCCCCAATTCCCTAGTGCCAAGAGAATTGACAGAATTGGGCATACACAAGGTGTCTGTCCTTGTCCTCTATTCTGTGGAAGGTGTACCCAGGTCCATGGCCTCAAACCAACCCAGTGGACTGAGAGCCTGAGAGTGTCAGGCTGAGTGCAAGACAGCCTTGTAACTGTCTGCCCAAGAAGCACTCCCAAGCCTTGGTGCTTGGAGAGCAATAGTCTCCAATAAACTAGAGTACCCCAGGAATCTCTGATTGGCTCTGTGCTGCTTAACTTTTTTTTGTTTTTATTTTTGTCCCTAACATAAATAACATGCTTATCAAATTTATAGACAATACAAAGTTGGGAAAGAGTAGCCAACACACAGAATGCTGTAGGATCCTAACTGCAAAATCTAGTAAGATGAAATGTGTAGAGATGAACATGTATTGTCTTACACTAGGGCTCAAAAAAATCAACTTCACTAGTATAAGATGGCATAGGTATAGCTAGATAGTAGTTCTTCTGAAAAAAAAAATCCAGGACTTTTTGTTTTAGAGGACTACAAACTTAATTTGAGTCAAAAGTATGGGGTTACAGCCAAGAAAACTGATGCTATCTCAGCCTGCATTTAACAAAAGCAAAGTGTCTTGCACTACAGTCTCCAGGTGATGGTCACATGGTACTCTGCCCTCACCAGAAAGCATCTGGAGTGCCGAATTTGGAACTTGGTGCCCCAATTTAGGAAAGATATGTAATATGGAGAACCTCCAGAGGAGGGCAACCAGAATGATCATGTCATCAGCTGGTATAATAGTTAGAGTAAGCAGGGATCTTAGAGTTCATTTAATCTAAAATTCTCATTTTTTTAAACTTTTTTTCAACTTCTGAACTCAAACCAAATAAAATGGACATTTCCATATACATATATATGTATATATGTGTAGGTGTGTATATGCTTGTTTGTGTGTACATATACATACATATGTGTATGCATATGAATTAAAATTTACATGAAACTACAGATCTCTATTATATACAGATTGCTTTTCTTTTAAATATATAATGAATTCAACATGTAATTTTCAAAGCTATCCTACCTGTCTGATTCTTTCTGGTCTTCATTCTGTTCTATTCCACCCTTTTTTTTTTTTAGGCAGTTGGGGTTAAGTGACTTGCCCAGGGTCACACAGCTAGTAAATGTTATGTGTCTGAGGCTGGATTTGAACTCAGGTCCTCCTGACTCCAGTGCCGGTGCTCTATCCACTGCACCACCTAGCTGCACCATATTCTATCCATTTTTAATAAAGATTCTTAGGTGACTTTTTTTTATTGCTACCTTACCCTTATTCCCTTTCTCCCTTCCACTCATCCTCACTGGAAGGAAAGAAAAAGCCAAAATGACAAAGCCCTTGTAATAAATATGCATAATAAAGCAAAGCAAATTTCTATGTTGGTCATATCCAAAACCATTTCTTATTCTGTATCTTAGGGCCACCACCTTTCTGTCAAGAGACAGGTAGCATGTTTCATCATCAGTACTCTGGAATCATGGATCTTTATTGCATTGATCAGAGTTCCTAGGTCTTTATGATGTTCTATATAAATTATTCTGTTGCTTCTACTCCCTTTACTTTGCATTAAAACTCTCATTTCTCTAGGTCAAGATAAGCAAACAATAGCTGAGGTCCTGAAAAGTTAAGTGATTAACCTAAGGTCACATTAGTCTTAAGTAAACAAGCCAGAATTTAGACCTTGGTGCTCTATATGATATATATTATATAAAAAATCTATCCCATGCATTGTATATACTAGTGTCATATATATGGGGTATGTTATATGTAATATATAACATGTATTGTATGTTCATTCTATCATATTATATTCCTTATATGCTATATTATATATACATTATACATTTGCATGTATTTTGAGTATATATCATATATTAGTTATATACAATATATTATATATGGTATATTTATATATCATGTATGACTATGATATAATGCATATATCATATATTCTACATGTGATATAGATAAAATACATCTAGAATATATGTCCTATATACTGAGTATATTAAATATACCATTTTTGTTGAATATATAGAATAAATCACATATATTGAATCTACAGATATATAACACATTCAATATATACAGAAAATTTAGAGAATGAATCTTTTTAAAAATTTCTTATTTATTTATTTCTAATTTTTTTAGAGTTTCAAATTATCTCCTTTCTTCCCACTCTTTACCCACGCATTGAGAAAGCAAAAAAAAAAATTAATTATATGTGACATATAAATATATTAACCATTTTGCAAAAAAGAGGGGGATAAAGATAGGAATAAAAATAAAGAAAAATTTATACTAAAGAAAATGAATCTGAGGAAGTTAAATACAAGATGAGGAGGAAAGGCATTAGCCATTGTGGGAATCCAAAAAGAATTTCCTGTAGAAGGCAGTGCTTGAGCTATGTCTTGGAAGAAGAGAGGGATTCTATGAGACAGAAGTACATTCTAGACACAAGGCAAAACCAGTGCAAAAGTCCAGATATGGTACAAGAAGCATGATGGGTATGAGGAACAGAAAGAAGGCCAGTTTGGCCAGTAATGAACAATGAAGCTGGAAAGATAGATTGAAGCTGGGTTGGGAAGGGCTTTAATAACTAAACAGAAGAGTTTATATTTTATGCTAGAGGAAATAGGAGTTTATTGATTAGGGTAGGGATGGGGAACCTGCAGCCTCGAGGCCACATGTGGCCTTCTAGGTTCTCAAGTGTGGCCTTTTGACTGAGTCCAAGTTTTATAGAACAAATCCTTTTATTAAGGGGATTTGTTCTGTGAAGTTTGGATTCAGTCAAAGGGCCACACTTGAGGACCTAGAGAGCCATGATTGGCCTCGAGGCTGCAGGTTCCCCACCCCTGGAGTAGGTGAATGTCATGATCGAATTGTGCCATGAGAATTAACTGAAAATATGTAGCCTGAAGAAGAAAAATTGGGGGGGGGGGATGACTTGATAATAATCTGCAAGTATCTGAAGAGCTGCTACGTGGGAGGATTAGTCTTCTCAGCCTCATAGGATAAAACAAAGAGAATAGGTGGAAGTAGATTGCAAAGAAGCAAATTTATCCTAAATTTAAGGTAAAACTTGCTAACTATTAGAATTACTCAAAAGTGATATGGGCTGCCTGGAAGTAGTAGGTTAGCCCTCACTGGAAGTCCTTAAGCAAAGAATTAATTACCACTCTTTTGATAGGTTAGAGAGGGAATTCTCATGCAGGTCAGGTCTAGGTTGAACTACATAGGAGCATCTGAAGACTTTTCTGCCTCAGATTCTGTGTTTTTGTTAGCTGACCTAAGTCCCTCCTCTTACTGATAAAAAGCTGGATCCTAGAGAGATGAAGTGACCTGTCCAAGGTCACCAAGTGGTAGACTCAGAGCTAGAGACAGGATCTCCTGATTTCTATGCTCCAGGGGACACTCCTTTGTCCAGTAGAATAACAAACTAGGAAACAGAAGTGATGGAGACTGTTCTACCTCCTTAGATTGTTCCATGTATGCCAGAAAACTAGGAAACTGAGAATGTTAGTCAGGAAGGCACCTTGGGCCACAGCCCTTCTACAATCTATAGGCACTAATCTGGACACTGAACAACCCCCAAGATGTCTAGCCTTTCTAAACTAATGGTTGGCTAAATATCTCTAGCTCCATTCTTGGAGAAGGTGAAGAGAACTCCTATTAAAGTAAAAGGGAGAGGCCATCTATACTCTATTAGGTGAAGAATATTCTGGAAAGTTTTTTTCAGTCTTAAGTATTAACTAACTTGACCTCCAAGGTATACAAGGATCACAGAACCAAAAAAATCTTCTAGTTTGGAGGGACCTCAGAGATAATCTTCCTCCAACCTGGACCCATAGCAAGAAGTTCTTCTATAATATCTCTAGAAAATGGGCATACAACCTCCACCTGAAGATTTTCAATGATGGAGAATACATCAGTCAGTCAGTAAACATTTATTAAGCACTTACTATGTGCCAGGCACTTTGCTAAGCACTTGGGAATATGAGAGAGAAAGAAAGAAAGAAAGAAAGAAAGAAAGAAAGAAAGAAAGAAAGAAAGAAAGAAAGAAAGAAAGAAGAAGAAAGAAGAAAGAAAAAGAAAGAGAAAGAAAGAAAGAAAAGAAAGAAAAGAAGAAGAAAGAAAGAAGAGAGAAAGAGAGAAGAAGGAGAGGAAAGAGAGAAAGAGAGAGGGAGGGAGGGAGGGAGGGAGGGGGGGAGGAAGGAAGGAAGGAAGGAAGGAAGGAAGGAAGGAAGGAAGGAAGGAAGGAAGGAAGGAAGGAAGGAAGGAAGGAAGGAAGGAAGGAAGAGGCAAAGGACAAAAGACAGTGCCTGTTCTTCAAAAGCTCATACTACCTCCTGGAGAACCCATTATATTTTTGGACACCAATAATTAGAAAGGGGTTTTTTTTTTTCCTTCTGTTAGGCTGAAATCTATCTATCAGCAACTTGTTCCCGATTCTTCAGTATGTGGATAAGCAATATAAGTGCAGATTCTCTTCTCTTGTTAACACTTCAAATACTTAAACACAGCTATCATACCACCCCTACTCAAATCTTTTCCATTATTAAAAAAAAAAACTAGTTCCTTCGATTAATATTTTTGACAGAGCTTTATTGTTGTATTTTATGTCTACATCACAAACATTTACAGATTGCCCCTGACTCCATGAGAGGTCTCTTGTAGCAAAGTAAAACAATGATGCAAAACAAACGACATAGTGACCCCATCTGAAAGTGTACACAAAATTCCGTATCTGTAGCACTTCTCCATATTTCAATTTTTAATTACATTTAAATGAACAAAAATCTATTTTCTACTCCACACACCTCCTACACCATTGAGAAGATATGGTATGGTCTTCAGTTTTCTTATCATCCTGATTTCCCTCCTCTGAATGTGTTCCAATTTTTTAGAGTCCTTTTAAAAATGTTGTGCTGAGGACTAAACACAATACTCCAGATGTCATCTGACTAAGGAAGAATATGATGGGGCTGTCATCTGGAGTGGAGATGGTATTTGGGAAAGGATTCTCTTTCTTTCCTCTATTTAAACAAACAATGATATAAATATTTAAAGGGCATTACTTAATAATAAAATCAATATAATACAGACTAGCCTTGTTTATTGAAGTAAGGTCATTACTTTCAGTCAAAACCTGGACAAAGCTAGGATAGAGGTAATATGACTTTAGAATATTAGAGCTTCCAATAGAGCAGAAATTGTAGGCACAGGACAATAAAGGGGACACCTTCCTTGGGTACAAGGATAAAATAGAATGGGAGGGGAAAATTGACATCTGTGACAATGAAGAAGCCTGCATGTGAGATGGAGGGGCATAGCAAGAGGAAGAATGAAACAAGATACCTCAAAGCCAGGAATAACATCACTTCATCAGGACTCACAGAAAAGCCAGCATTGATAACTGTACAAAAAAGGAGTAGACTGACTCACATAGGAGACACCTCCCTACTAATCAAAATTCAAGTACAGGTTAGATGGCCACTTCCTATGAAAGGCATTATATCTTCTGAAGCAGGTGTTATTAGCCTTTTTTGTGTCATGGACCCCTGTAGCAGTCTCACAAAGTCTATGGACCACTTCTCAGAAGAGTTCTTAAATGCACAAAATAAAATAAATGAACTTAATGAGAAAAGTATTTATATTGATATACACTTATAAAAACGTCTTTATAGTTAAAAGTATTTCCTAAATATTTCCAATTTTAAGATCCCATGATTCTAAGTGAATAAGGACCTCTGCTGTTTTCATGTATGATGACTACCTATCTAAAAACTAAAGGATTATAAAGTTTAGTCCTCAACCCATATGCCAAAGTCCTTACAAAACCAGTGTTGTTTTTGAGCTATACAAGAGGATTTAGGGATTTGCTTGGCTTGCAAATGGAATATTACACACAAGATAAAAAGAGATTTCCTGTTAGGAAAGCAATAAGAAGATCAATAGTTAATAGTTAACATAATACTGAATCAAAGATTCAGCAGTAACCACCTAGTCAGTCCGTAAACAAGCATTCCTTATGTACTTACTATATTAAACTCACTATGCTAAACATGGAGATAAAAAGAAAAGCACAAACATGGTCTCTGCCCTCAGAACCTCACACTCTAAAGGGGGCCACAAAATGTAAACAACTAGGTACCTGAAAGATATAGAGAGAGTAAATGGAATGTAATCTAAGAGTGAAAGTCATTAGCCACCAATGGACCATAAAAGGCCTCCTTCAGAAGGTCTTGAGCCTTGAAGGTAGTAACAAGGAAAAATACAAGGTGAAAGTAAGGGAGAAGAGCATTCTAGGTATGGGGGAGAGCTATTAAAGGTTCAGAGATAGGTGATGGAATTACAAGTAGGGCAGTATTGCTTGATCATAGGGGACATGGGAGGGAGGAAAGTTTAAAAAGGAAGAAGGAAGAAGTGAAGGGAATAAACATTTATATTATTGCCTTCTATATGCCAGACACTGTGCTAAGCACTTTAACTGGAGAGGCAGGAATGGGCCAACTTTTTAACAAAACAAAACAAAAAAAACACCTTTTTTTAATTATACAAATATTTAAATATCAGACAGGGGAGTTTACATTTGGTCCCCAAAGTAAAAAAGAGTCATTAGAATTTACTGAGCAGAGCCCTACATTTTTTAAAACCTACACTTTTTTATTTTTAAACCTACATTTTTAAAAACCTTACATTTAAAAAAATCACTTTGGCAGCTGAGTGGAGGATGAACTAGAATGAGATAAGACATGAGGTTGGAAGACCAATTAGAAGACTATTTCAGCATTCTGTGTGAGAGCTGATAAGGGTTTGATCTGGAATTGTGGGTGAGTGAATAGAGAGAAGGGGGTGAAGATAGAATCAACAAGATTTGGAAACATATCGGATATATGAGATGAGTGAGAGTAAGGAATTGAGGATAACAATGAGATTGCGAGCCTGGATGACTGGAAAGATGGTAGTACCCTTAATTTTTTAGAGAAATTCAGAAGAGGAAAGTGTTTGGGGGGAAAGAAAATGAGTAATGTTTTAGATGTGTTGGATATGAAATGCCATTGGAACATCTAGTTCAAAATGTCCAAGAAATGTCCTCTTGAAGATGTATGACTCTAGCTCTAACTGTGTGACCCTGGACAAGCCACTTAATCTTGTTTGTCTCAGTTTCCTCATCTGTAAAATGAGCTGGAAAAGGAAGTGGCAAACCCACTCCAGTATCATTGCCAAGAAAACCCCAAATGGAGTCACAAAGAGTCAAACACAACTGAAACAACTTCACTAAGTGAGACAGCACAGAGCAGAAAGAGAAGTGTGCCAAGGATAGAGCCATGGAGGATGTCCATGATTAGTGGATGTAATATGGATGACAAACCAGCAAAGGAATACTCATACAGCTAGGAGAACCATAAAAAATCAGCATAACAAAAATCTAGAGAGGAGAGAGGATCCAGAAGCAAATGATTGATAGTGTCAAATGCTTCAGAGAGGTCAAGAAGGATCAGGATTGGGAAAAGGCAACTAAGAGTTTTTTGTTGATTTTGGAGAGAGTAGTTTCAGTTGAATAATGAGATTAGAAGCCTGTTTGTTGAGAGTTGTTAGAAGACAGTACAAAGAGAAGCGGAAGCACCTGGTATAAATGGCTTTCTCAAGAAGTTTAGCCACAGGGGCAGCTAGGTAGTGCAGTGGATAGAGAACTGGCCCTGGACTCAGGAGGACCTGAGTTCAAATTTGACCTCAGGCACGTAATACTTAGTAGCTGTGTGACCCTGGGCAAGTCAGTTAACCCCATTACCTAGCAAAAAAAAAAGTTTAGCCACATTTCATGACATGACTAATGTGGAAATATATTTAATATGATTGTAAAACCTAAAAATAAAAAAGAGAAATGATGAGCAGGCTGATTTCAGAAAAACCTGGAAAAACTTACATGAACTGATGTAGAGTGAAGTTAGTAGAATGGGGAGGACATTGTACATAGTAACAGCAGCATTGTTTGATAATCAACTATGAATGACACAGCTATTCTCAGCAATACAATGATCCAAGTCAATTCCAAAGGTCTCATGAGGAAAATTGATATTTACATTCAGAGAAAGAACTGATGGAATCTGAATGTAGATAAAAGCATACTATTTCCACTTTCATTATTTCATGTGGTTTTTTTCTTTTGGTCTATTTCTTCTTTCACAACATGACTAATATAGAAATATGTTTTAAATAGTTGTACATATATAGCCTATATTAAGTTGTTTATTGTCTTGGGAAAGGGGGAGGTGACAGATGGAGGGAGAAAATTTTGAACTCAAAATTTTTAAAGGAATGTCATAATAAACTACTATAAAAAAAGAAGCTTAGCCACAAAAGGGAAGAGAGGTATAGGATGATAGCTAGCTGGAATGGTAGGATCAATCGAGGTTATTTAAAAAAAAAAAACAACATAGATTTGCCTATAGGCAGCATAAGGGAAGAAGTAGATAGAAAGAGATTGAAGATGAGACAGAGAGATTGTGGGGGCAATCTGCAGGAAAAGTCAAGAGGGGATGGAATGAAATGGGATCAAGAGGGGTTGGCCCTCACTAGGTGAAGAGCTTCCTTTCCATCAGGTGCCAGAGTAAAGGAAATAGTGAGGAAAGGTGTATGAATGATGTGAAATGAGGAGAAGGTAAAAAGGGCAAGCTCTCTCTAAGCAAGTGTTCTCAAATTTTTCAGATGGTAGGTAGGTATAGGGGATACTGAGAGGCTTGAGGAGAGACAAGAATGTTTGGAACAGCCATTATGGAAAATGGAATAGAGAATAAACTAGGAAGAAATCAATTATCTGCCTTGTTTCAGTGAAAATCCAACTGATATTAGGAAAACAAATTTGTAGCAGTAGTTTTTCATAATTTCCTCCATGAGGTGGAGGGTAAGAGGAATCTACAGTTAGGTTCTGGCAAGACATGACTATCAATAGATTAGAGTAAAGGATAGTGTTGAGGTGAACTGGTTCACCAAAAGGTCAAGACTAGTGAAAGAAGAGATAGTAATTAGTGCAGGAGTGAACCAAGGGGTAGAAGGAATTGAAATCACATTGAGGACAAAGAACAGAGTAAAGGCTCATAAAACTTAGGGAAAGGGGGAATGACTGAAGATAGCAATCATATCCAGGAATTTCAGAGTTCTTGAGAAAGGATGTAGAACTTCTGTGGCAAGATCAGGGACACAACATCTCAGACTCGGCTGAGGTATAGTAAAGTAGTAAATCAAGAAAGTTGAGTTGATTGCAGAACCGGAAAGTTAGAGTATATATGGAAACATCAATATGTGCCTGAAGTCCTTTTATATGAGGAAATGAAATAGGGAAGAGAAAACAGGTCTCCTTAAGGAAGGAAGGAGAATGTCCAGGGAGTTGATGATAACAGCCAACAGGGTCTGGATTGGGTGATAAAACTGAAACACCTGCTAGGAGGGACAGCTAGGTGGCACAGCAGATAGAGTGCTGGGCCTGCAGTCAAGAAAACTCTTCTTTATACATTCAAAGCTAGCCTCAGATACTTATTAGCTGTGTGACCCTGGGCAAGTCACTTAACTCTGTTTGCTTCGGTTTCCTCACCTGTAAAATCAGCTGGAGAGGGAAACAGAAAACCACTTCAGTATCTTTGGTAAGAAAACCCTAACTTGGGTGACCAAGAGATGGACACAACTGACACACAAACTTCAAAGAGATTGCTTAGGGAAGATGGTAGAAGAAGAGTCTGGAAATGACAAAGTGAAATATGTATCCTCACTCCTCCCTGAAAATAATGATTCAGGGGTATGGGAGAAAGAGTAACCAATACTGGAAAGAGTGACAATGGAAATGGTATCATCAGGAGGGATCAAGATCTCAGTAAAAACCAGAAGAAGGAAGCCACAAGAAGTAGGACTCAAATAGAAATAAGTGGTCATAGCAGCCTGGGCTCCTAACCTAATGTTTCTTCACTCTGTCTAGGAAACGTTTCATCACTCCACCAGACTAGTAGAAATACAAATAACACAACCACTATGACCTTCCCCCTTTCCCTTCAGCCCTTCCATTAGGTTTCTGGGAATAGAGATTTTCTTAGTTTGATTACATTCCTTCCACTATTGACTGAGAACTCCCCAGTAAATGTTGGTACCGAAGACAGAAGTGCCCTTAAGGCAAGAAGTGCTATTTCCTGTTCCCCCTGAACATAAAAAGGACAAGAAAACCCTAAGGAGGTATGATTACCCAAGACAAAAAAATTAAGCTAAAGAGGATTTTAATATTCAAGTCTCCACCCAAACTCAAACCTCATTTTGCTAATGAGGAAACTGAGGTTTAGAAAGAAGTGATGACCTAAAGTCATTCTACTAGTAAGTTTAACAGAGGCAGAAGGCCTTCAGACTCCAAGTCTAGCACCCTTTCCACTACACCATGAATACACACACACACACACACACACATACATACAAACATACATCTTGGTTAAGAGTATCAATACAGAAGCTGGTGTGAGAGATTGGCCTGAGTGTGGACTCACCCCAAGAAATTTCCTTAATCTCTGACAGGAGCTTCTTTGTCTTTTTCTTCAGGAAGTGTGAGTTGTGCGGTGGAGAGGGCAGTTATTATTTAATTATAGGTTTCAGTTAATCAATGGAGAATAAAAATGCATTGTCTCAAACTTCAATTAATTGCCCAAAATAATCTGCCAGGAATTCTCATTTAGTGGTTCATGTGTTGAAGACCACTTCTGTGTGTGTGTGTGTGTGTGTGTGTGTGTGTGTTTTAATCTTTTTTTTTCATTGTCTGGAAGTGTCTTTTCCAAAAGGATCACTTTCATTCCTGTAAGTAGTGCAGGGTGGTAAGTATCCTATCTGTGGAAATTCTCTGAGTCATAAAATAATAAATGCTTTGAGCCAGAAGGGATATTAGAATGATAAATGTTAGAATGTTAGCACATAGAAGAGTCTTAGGATATTGAATGTTAAAATTCTATTCAGTCAACATTCATTAAATGTCTGTTATTTGCCATAATATGATGCTAGAACTGGAGGAAGCCCCAGAAATCAACTAATACAATGCTTCATTTTGAATGTGGGGAAACCGAGACCCAGCAAAGAATAATGATTGGTATGGTTCAGTGGAAGGAATGCTGGGTTTTGAGTCAGAGCAGTGAAAGAATCAGCATTTGAATCCTGCTTCTGCCACTTTTTTGTGACCTGAGCGACCTTGAGCAGCCTCACTTGGCCTCAGTTTCTCATCAATAAAATGAGAGATCGAACTGGTGAGCCACCAAAGTCCCATCCAGCTCTGAGACTCTGATCCCATGATTTGCTCAACACCTTACTCTGAATTAAGTGGCACAGACAGCACTAGAACTTGGATCTCTGAATTTCTAGTCCTAGTCATCTTCCACTGCATCATGCAGAGAGTCTCAATTAAACTGAGACAAGAAGTATTATTTTCTATCCATCCCTACTAGACCTACCTTAAACGCTACTGTGATGTGGGCAGTTTATTGTCCCAAACTCCTGTAGAAGCAATTGTAAGATTCTTAGATTTTCTCAGAACACAAGATTGTTTCAGAGACTAGAAACTCTTAATTCCCATGATCCTCATTTAGTTCACAATTCACAACCCATAAGCTGAGAGCAAGTTTTAAATTGGGAAAACTGTGTTTTTTCATGCTGAGCTATACTATCTTACATTAACAGCAGCCAAGGGACTAATTAGAGAGGACCAGGACCGATTTGGGCTCTGACAAAGGTCAGAGTGTAAGGCTGGAAATTTCACTAAACAGGGTGTGGAGCATATTTTCGCAAGGCAAGGGGTTATAATGGATCAGGCTCTGGCCTTCACCCACCTCCAGTGTTGGAGACCCACAATAAGTAAATCAAAGATTCCCAGGTCCCATTTGAGAATAGGGAATCTTTTTTTCAACTCCCCATTTGCCTTTCCTTCCTTCTTAACTTCCTCCCCCCTCAAAAGACCCTAGGATGAATGGCAGACTTCTACTCCAGAGCAAAATGAAGGAATGGAAATATAGCCCAGGGAAGAGAAACATATGCACAATAGAACAAAAACCCAGATAAACTGCATTAGCATACTCCACTCTCCTCTTTTGAACTTGATTGGCTTACCCCAAGGTGTGGTCCTCTTCCAGAAGGAAGGACAACAACCAATCAAAAAAAAAAAAAAGAACCAAACCAGGTTTTTCAAGTCAAGTTCTTTGTTTTGTTTTCTGCTCATTTTTTTTCTGCCTGTTTCTTCACTTTGAGCTTTATGATAAAGATGGACTCTGCTTCCTGGGGTTAGGGAAGCACTGTGCCACACTCTGGCTTTTTCATGCTGCTGTTTTCAGAGATAGTTCTGGACATCTGCAAGTTTTCAGTGCTTTCCAAGGTGGTGTGATCCTTGGAGAGATATGGTCACTGCTCTCTTGGTGTGCACTTTGGTCTTCACTCAGGAATGGGCCCTGTTCCCCTGCAGCCACAAACATTAGTATTCCTCTTGGCCCTGGCACTGTGACCAGGGCCCCTCTCCTTTGTGATGGAACACAAATGCTCCTCTCCACCCAGGAACTGAGAGCCAGAACTGTTGATGGGCAATAGAGTTGCCAATCAGCACCAGCTGTACCCAGTGCCAGCAAATCCCCTGTGATCTCTTTCTGACCAGTTGTCCGACCCCCTTACCGTCGCTGCACTGGGAGTTCCTGAAGCTGCTGCTGTCACAGCTGCCTCCAAAGGCCACCACTGGTGCTCCTGTAGAGCCCCAGACCGGTGCCCACCCCAGTGTTACAAACCTTTCCTTAGAATCTCCTAAGTTGTGTTCGGCTGGAAAAATGTCTCCCTCTGATATTTTGTTGGCTCTGCCATTTCAAAATCTTATTCGAGACATTATTTTAAAGTTGTTTGGAAGGAAATGTTGGGAGAGTTCCACTGGATCCTGGCCTGTCCTCTCCCATCTTGATTCTCAGGTCTAAGGTCATTTACCTTTGATGAAGGGAAGTTTCCTCCCTTGCAAATTGAAATTTTTCATACCTAGGTTATCCTCCTCATGCAATAGCATGGCACGGTGGGCAGAAAGCCGAACTTAGAGTCAGGAAGACAAGGTTCAAGTCCTGCCTCTGACCCTGCTCCAGAAAGCTCTCTAGGATCATAGGATTAGACAAATGAGGCACTGTTCTTTATAAGCAGATAGAGTTTCTACAAGAGAGTTCCCTACATGGGTGAAATCACAGATCTGGACCAAAAACAAGCCCTCCAACCTTATAGGCATGTCAAGAGGACCAGTGATAATAAATGTTTAATATTTTATACATATATATATATATATATATATATATATATATATATATTATATATATATACACACACACACATATACACATACATAAAATATAATGATATGATATAAAATAATCAACTTTAAAATATGAGACTAATGTTGATTGTTATTTATTATTATTATTATTATTATTATTATTATTAGATGAAGTTTGGAATAGACCTCTAATTTGCTTGGTATCAGAAACTCCTAGATGAGGATATTCTGTCTACCAATGTAGGTTGGCACCTTCTCTAATTTCATCTGCCCTGCTCTCTCCTGGTTCTGCCCTGACCTAATTCAGGTGGCTGTGTCAGACTGTCATATGCCCTTGATGTATCTTCTGTTTTCATATTGATAAATTTTACATAAATTCATCTATACATGTGTCTAAGTTCCAGCTGTACTTCTTTCCCTTAGATCCAAATGGACTCATAACAGTAAAAATAGATGCTAAGGTTCTTTTCAGCTCTCACATTCTATGTCTGCATATGTAATGTGTTTTAATGCCATAACATGTTACAGAACTATGAGTTCTCATCATTTGTGTTTTATATTCACCAGAACAATTATTCAGTTGTTTCTCACATGAGTTTATGCCATCTTCTTCCTTGGATTATAAGCCATATCTTGAAGAAAAAAAAAAAATCTATAGTTTCAGCAATGTGCAAGACAGAACTGGTTTCTTCCCAGTTATTCTGGATAATCCTTCAACTCTCACAACATTTTTGTTATAGTAACCACACCACCAAATTTCTAGTTGCTAACTAAGTGAATTCATCCTACAATTGTCCTTATCAGGGGGCCTGATAGGCCTGTAGCAAGAGTCTCTTCCCTCTGTCTATGGTCGGATCTGCCTCTGGTTGTATGTGTTTACTTTACCCATTGTTATCCTTTGGGGTTGCTCCAGTTCTATGTTTTTTAGCACTTTTCTGTTCCATAATTCATTTGGCCTCATTCACCTAAGGGAAGCAAGGAAAAAACTGTTTTGGGTCCAGATTTTTTTTAAATAAATGGTATTTTGGGTCATTAAAATTCAAAGCAAGTGAATAATCACTAGGTTTCTCATGCTGTCAAAGCCCAAGCAAAATTAGATCCCAAGACTTAGAAAAGGAAACAGGGCCATGGGATGATGGATTTCCCTTTGCACAGACTTTATAACTTGGATTTCATGAGTAAGAAAAAAACTTTTTAGACAATTGGGCATTGATCAAAGTAACTGCCTTCTTTCTGGAACCAGACCTGAATAGGCAAAGCAATCGATACTGCTGCAAAACCTTGTGTGTTAATTTGAGTCTCCATTTATCTTTTCTCTCTCCTGTAAATCCCTCCCCCATCAAGTCAACTGGATCAGAGAATAGACAACTTCATAGGCCAAGACTTAACTAGGGTAGGATGTCCAAGACTTCGTCCAGGGTGCCAAAATTTAAATGATATTGATAGCACTTGCTTTAGCAATGTGGAAATTACTGAGCTTAGTAGATTGTTTTCAAGAATTATTAGATAAGGAGCAGTTAGGTGGTGCAGTGGATAGAGCACTGGCTCTGGAGTCAGGAGGACCTGAGTTCAAATCCAGCCTCAGACACACAATACTTCCTAGCTGTGTGACTCTAGGCAAGTCACTTACCCCCAATTGCCTCACTTAAAAAAAAAGAGAGAGAGGGAGAGAGAACAATTAGTTAAAAATAAGAGCTTTGCTTTGCTTCCTCCTTTCCTCCCCAATACCACACACCTGATCTAATTTATCTTGGCCTCACTAAGACCTCTCTCCCCATCCTTCATCTGGCAGCCTCTCTTACTGCTTCCATGAGGCATTGTACTGTTTTATCGCCCTGTGGATCTTGTGTCCTGGAACCAAAGGTCCAACCCCCACCCCAACCAAAATTAGGTTGTCTCTATAAAGTTCATTTGAGGATGCTCTTCATACTGCCGAATAAAGCAGTACTTCAGGGTGTTTGTCTAAGGTGACAAAATTGTTATACATGCTTCCAAAAATTTCCTTGAACAGTCACTTAGTCCATCACCAAAAGCTACAACATGATATCATGGCATGAATCCTAGACTGGTAAGTCGAAGGATCCAAGTTCAAGCCTCAGCTCAGAAATGCCTCTATCTTCCAGTGTACACTTCCCCTCTCTGGACCTTAATTTCCTCATCTGAAATGAAGATGGATTACTAAGATAACCCCCTCCAGCTTCTAGAGTCTTCCCCAGCAAAATAAGATTCATAATTTTTGTATATATATATATATGTCCATGTAGTCCCTTCTCACTAGATTGTAAGCTTCTTCAGGGCAGGGACTGTTTCGCTCTTGTCTTTGTATCTCCATCACCTAACATAGCACCAACATAGAGTAAGCACTGCCTGTTGATTGATTGAATACTCTCCATCTCTAATATTCTATATTCCTAAAATGATTTCTGACTCTAACATTCTAGGTCTCCTTAATAATTTTTTGAAAGATGATGTCTAAGCCCTTTTTTTGATCATGGCTTTCAGATAGTCCAATAATTTTTAAATTCTCTCTCCTGGATCTATTTTCCAGGTATTTCACATTGTTTTCTAATTTTTCATTCTTTTGGATTTGATTTATACTGTCTTGATTTCTTATAAAGTCACTAGCTTCCAATTGCTCTATTCTAATTTTTAAGGAAGTATTTTCTTCAGTAAGCTTTTGGACTTCCTTTTACATTTGGCCACTTTTGCTTTTTAGAGCATTCTTCTCCTCATTGGCTTTTTGGACCTCTTTCGCCATTTGGGTTAGGCTATTTTTTAAGGTGTTATTTTCTTTTTTGGGTCTCCTTTAGCAAGCTGTTGACTTGTTTTTCATGATTTTCTTGCATCACTCTCATTTCTCTTCCCAGTTTTTCCTCTACTTGCCTTACTTGCTTCTCAAAATTCCTTTTGAGCTCTTCCAAGGCCTGGGACTGATTCATATTTCTCTTGGAGGCTTTGGATGTAGGAGTTTTGACTTTGTTGTCTTCTTCTGGTTTATGTTTTGATCTTCTTTGTTACCAAAAAACTTTCTATGGTGTGACTCTTTTTGCGAGGTTTGGTCATGATCCCAGCCAATTATTTGAGTTACAAACTCTTTGTTAAGGTAGAAGTCTGCTTCCAATGTAGAGAATGTACTGTCCCAAGCTTCAGGTGTTTGTACAGCTGTTTTCAGAGATACTTCTAGGACCTGTAAATTTTCAGTTTTTCCGAGGTGGTATGATAAGGGGTGAGGTGTTTACTCCTTTCCTGGCCTGTGCTCTGTCTATGAGTGACCACAAGCACTCCTTTCTATCTCGGAACTGTAAGGAAGATTTCCTCTCACAGCCTCTACAAGCTCCACCACGCCAGCACTCCTCCTTGCCCCAGGACTGCCACCCAGAACTGTGACCCAGATCTAAGCACTGGCAAAGCAAAAGAATCCTGCACCAGCAGAGAAATCCCTGAAATCCCCCTCTGATCAGCCGCTCAATTCCCTCCCAGTCTGTGGGCCAGAAGCTCAGGAGACAACTGCCACCCTGGGCCGAGCTCATGGACCGGAGCTGAAACCACCATGCTTCTTTCTCTCATTGCAGAAACAGACTTTTCCCACTGATCTTCTAAGTTGTCTTTGGTGTTTGTGGGTTGAGAGGTCTGGAAACTGCCATGCCACAGCTGCCTGTGATTCAGTCCTCTGAGTCCTGCTCCAGGTTTGCTGTGGCCTGCGTGCCCATGCCGAAACTGTGCTCCTCTCCCTGCATGGCATAATATACCTTTCTGATCAACCATCCAGGTTGTCTTGGGCTAGAAATTTGTTGTCTTTTTGTGGGTTCTGCTGCTCTAGAATTTGTTTAGAGCCATCTTTATAGGTATTTGGAGGAGTTTGGGGAAGAGCTCAAGCAAGTCACTGCTTTCACTCTGCCATCTTGGCTCCACCCCCTCAGATCTCCATTCTAGGTCTCTAAGCCTAGCCTCTTACTTAGTATAGTGTCCTAAAAGGATGAAGAAAAGGGAACAAGTATTTATTCAGCATCTACTATCTTTGCCAGGTGCTCAGCTAAGTACTTTACAAATACTATGTCATTTGATCCTCACAATAAACCTAGAGGTAGGTACTATTATTATCCCTTTTTTATAATTGAGGGAACTCAATTAAAGAGATTTGAAGTAACTTGCCTAGGGTCCCACAACTAGCAAGTATCTGAGACTGGATTTGAATTCAGGTATTCTTGATCCAGGCACAGTGTTCTATCTACTGTACCACCTAGCTGCCAATAAATATTGGTTGCTGATATGGATTAAATGATACTAATAATACTACCCTATATAACTGTTATGCTTTATAGTTTATATTTTGACATATTTTCTTATTAAACCCCATGTTTTCTTATTTAAGAACATATAGAAGTATTCAGGGTAAGTACTATTCTCCCTTTTCCAGAGGAGAAAACAGGCTTAGAGAGTTGAGGTGATAAGAAAAATCAATGGGGAGAATCAGGAAAGAGAGCTGAAAATTCATATTAGTCTCACCAGCAATGAGCTCTCACCAAGTTAGCACAGGCCCACTTCCTCCTCTCCTTTGTGTAGGGAAGTACAGAACAAGAAAACTGACAACCACAGAAACCAGAGGTGACTGAGTTTATAGGAAAAGAGCAAGTGGTAGATCACCGCTATGCCTAACCACATTGAGCAATAACCCAGACAGAATACAAGATGTCTGCCCCTCAGCTTCTGAATTATACCTCATCCTTCTAATGATGAATCTGACCAATGAAGGCATGGAATTAGCACCCAAGAGTAGAAGTTGCAGAGATCCAAGTTTCAGTTCAATTTAAAATATACATATATATATATATATATATATATATATATATATATATATATATATATATTAAATGGCCTAAAAACTAGAGCTATCCCAAAGTAGAATGGGTTGTTTCAGAAGACAGTCAGTGCCCTCAACAACAAAGGACTTCAAGCAGAGAATGGGCTGAAGGACTACCCAGTGGAGATTTTGTAGAGAGAATTAATGATTTGAGTATAGGTTGGACTAGGTACCCCTGAGGTCCCTTTTCACTATGAGACTCTGTGATTCATCTTTTTGAATGTTAGAAAATACAAATGTTTCTTTCTGCTAGTGATTGTCTAGCACACAAAATTGTGAGACATTAATGTGAAGACTGCCAGTCTTGGGTTTTACCTTCCTCTCAACAAATTAAAAATTAAAAAAAAAACTTCTATTGACTAGTACCTCATTGTCTCTATGAAAAACTCTCTAGCTGAAGGAAGCATTACATTCAGTGGAAAGAATACTAGATGTGGGAATCAAGGAACTAGGTTCTAGCCCCCACTATATGAGATCTTGGTCAAGTCTCTCCTCTTCTTTGGATCCCAGTCTTTTTTTCTAAGTAGTACGTCCCCCTTCCCCACAATCCCCAGAAAGCTATCTATGGTTCTTGATATTTTATAGATCAGAATACTCTATAAGTCATAACTCACAAGCCTCCACCAATATGTTTGCTTTTACTAGTTAGCCAGGAGACCCACATAATTCAGAACAAAGGTATTCAATAAAGTAGCATAATAACAAAAGTGATGATATTAACCTGGAGCTCACTCTACCATAAATTCTAACACCCTCAGTGGGAAGGGTAAATATGCACAGGGATCACATATGGTATATACAGTTATTGATAAAAGATGTGGTCAGGACACACCCACAAAGGTGCAACTCATTCTGATACCACAAAATTATCAATGCTTTTTAGTAATGTCATTGCTTTGCTCTTCAAAGATTTTACTCCCTGCTGTGAGTTTTCTCCAGTGCCCCACCTGATCATCAGTCCTCTGAGTTTCTTCAGAGTCACCTAACACTTTGTCCACCACTACTGGAGTAGGTAATGGAGCAAGTAACTCTATGGTGATAAGCCTCTACTCTGAAGTGGACTGGACCACAATTCTCTTGGCCAATTTTTTCAGCCACCTCCACTCTCCATTAGTGCTGTGCCTAGTAAGCCTCTCAGCAACAGGAAAGATCTACAGCTCTTTTTGGTCAGCTATTTGAGCCTCTTACTGGGCCCTAGCTATAGTCTAAAGGTGAGGTGCTATCTTCAGGGCCATCTGCTAATCTGGTCACTATCCACTCAAGGGTTCTGTAGTTAGTAAGCTTCTCCCAACAATGGCGGGCTATAGCCCTTTCGGTCAACTCTTTCAGTGAATGGCTATGAAGCACTTGCCTCAGACAGGCTTCACCAAAAGATAGCAGATACTCAGGCAACTTCTACCTATTATTCCTAGTTCTGCCCTGCCCTGTATAACCAAGTAGAATAGGTCTTCAAATATGAGATGACTGCTATCATATATCCCTAAGTTTTCTCCTCTAGCTGGTAAAAATAAATAAATAAGTAGATTAGTAAATAAATAAACTTTCCCCAATCATTCCTCATATCATAATGGTCTCCATTTGTCTCATTATTCTAGCCACATTCTTTCAGATATGCTTCAAATTGTCTATGCCCTTCCTAAAATATGGCATCCAGTTCTGAGCACATGATTTAGATGTAGTATTAACATGTTCAAATAACCTGGACTTTCTGTATTCTGGACATGAATGCATTCAAGGATAGTATTTGGTTTTTTGGCTGTTGTGTCATATTTTGAACTCTTATTGAGCTGTCAATTCAATAAAACCCCCAAATCTTAGGGGGGCTGAGCCAAGATGGCAGAGTGAAAGCAGTGACTTGCTTGAGCTCTCCCCCAAACTCCTCCAAATACTCATAAAAAATGGCTCTAAACAAATTTTGAAGCAGCAGAACCCACAAAAAGAGAGAGTGAAACAAATTTCCAGACCAAGACAACCTGGATGATTGATCAGAAAGGTGTATAGCACCGGGCTGGGAGCACAGCACAGCGCAGCATGGGCTCGCAGGCCGCAGCAAACCTGGAGCAGGCCTCAGAGGACTGAATCGCGGGCAGCTGTGGAGGTTTCCAGACTCCTCAATCCACCAATACCAAAGACAACTTAGAAGGTCAGTGGGAAAAGTCTGTTTCTGTCGGTGGTCAGAGAGGAAGGCGGGGTCTCAGCTCCATTCCCCAAGAGCGTGGCCCTAGGGGGGGGGAGCTGCTTACCAAGCTTCCGGCCCACAGACTGAGGGGGAATCCAGTGCCTGATCAGAGTGGGACTACAGGGACCTCTTTGCCAATGCTGCAGCAGGAATCTCTTGCTTTCCTTGTGTGTGGATCTGGGTCACAGTTCTGGGCAGCAGTGCTGGGGTGAGGAGGAGCACTGGCGTGGTAGAGCTTGTAGTGGCTGTGGAGAAGAACCCCTTCTCACAGTTACGGGACAGAAAGGAATACTTCTGGCCAGGAAAGGAATAAACACCTCGCCCCTTATCATAACAACTTGGAAGAACTGAAAATTTACAGGTCCCTACAAGTATCTCTGAAAACAGCTACACAAACCCCTGAAGCTTGGGACAGTACACTCTCCACATTGGAAGCAGACTCTTACCTTAACAAGGAGTTTAAAACTCAAGTAATTAGCTGGGATCATGAGCAAGCAGTGAAAAAAGAGTCAGACTTACTTATCTTACTTTGGTGAAAAAGAAGATCAAAATATACAACCAGAAGAAGACAACAAAGTCAAAGCTCCTATATCCAAAGCCTCCAAGAAAAATATGAATCAGTCCCAGGCCTTGGAAGAGCTCAAAAGGGATTTTGAGAAGCAAGTAAGGCAAGTAGAGGAAAAACTGGGAAGAGAAATGAGAGTGATGCAAGAAAATCATGAAAAACAAGTCAACAGCTTGCTAAAGGAGACCCAAAAAAATACTGAAGAAAATAACACCTTAAAAAACAGCCTAACCCAAATGGCAAAAGAGGTCCAAAAAGCCAATGAGGAGAAAAATACCTTAAAAAAAAAATTGGCCAAATGGAAAAGGAAGTCCAAAAGATTACTGAAGAAAATACTTCCTTAAAAATTAGAATAGAGCAATTGGAAGATAGTGACTTTATGAGAAATCAAGACACAGTAAACAAATCCAAAAGAATGAAAAATTAGAAAACAATGTGAAATATCTCATTGGAAAAACAACTGACCTGGAAAATAGATCCAGGAGAGAGAATTTAAAAATTATTGGACTATCTGAAAGCCATGATAAAAAAGAGCCTAGACATCATCTTTCAAGAAATTATCAAGGAAAACTGCCCTGATATTTTAGAACCAGAGGGCAAAATAGAAATTGAAAGAATCCACAGATCTCCTCCTGAAAGAGATCCCCAAAGGAAAACTCCTAGGAATATTGTAGCCAAATTCCAGAGTTCCCAGGTCAAGGAGAAAATATTACAAGCTGCCAGAAGGAAACAATTCAAGTACTGTGGAAACACAATCAGGATAACACAAGATTTAGCAGCTTCTACATTAAAGGACCACAGGGCATGGAATATAATATTCGGAGGGCAAAGGAGATAGGATTACAACCAAGAATCACCTACCCAGCAAAACTGAGTATAATCCTTCAGGGGAAAAAATGGTCATTCAGTGAAATAGAGGACTTTCAAGCATTCCTGATGAAAAGACCAGAGCTAAACAGAAAATTTGACTTTCAAATACAGGACTCCAGTGGAACATGAAGAGGTAAACAGGAAAGAGAAATCATAAGAGACTTATTAAGATTGAACTGTTTACATTCCTGCATGGAAAGATGATATTTGTAACTCATGAGAACTTTGTCAGTATTAGGGTAGTTGAAGGAAAAAATTGTATGTATGTATATATATAGATAGATAGATAGATTGAGGGCACAGGGTGAGTTGAAGATTAAGGGGTCATATCTGGAGAATAAAATTAAGGGATGAGAGAGGATGATACTCGGAGAAGAAAGGGAGAGGTAGAATGGGGTAAATTATCTCACAAAAAAAACAGAAAAGAAAAGTCTTTTACAGTGGAGGGGAAACAGGGGAAGGTGAGAGGGAATGAGTGAATCTTATTCTCATAGGATTTGGCTTAAGGAGAGAATAACATACACATTCAATTGGGTATGGAAATCTGTCTTACCCTACAGGAAAATAGGGGGAGAAGGGGACAAGAGAGCAGGGGGTGATAGAGAGGAGGGCAGATTGGGAAAGAGGGTAATCAGAAGCAAATACTTCTGAGGAGGGACAGGGTCAAAAGAAAGAATAGAATAAATGGGAGGGCAGGATAGGATTAAGGGAAATAGAGTTAGTTTTTCACAACATGTCTACTAAGGAAGAGTTTTGCATAACTGCACATGTACAACCTATATTGAGTCACTTGCCTTTTCAATGAGGGTGGGTGGGGAGGGAGGAAGGGAGAAAATTTGGAACTCAAAGTTTTAAAAACACATTTTAAAAAAAAATGTTTTCACATGCAACTGGGAAATAAGAAATACCGGAAATGGGGTACAGAAGTCTATCCTGCTCTACAGGAAAATAGAAGGGGAAGGGGATAAGAGAAGGGAGGGGGGAGAGATAGAAGAGAAGGCAGACCAGGGGAAGGGGTATTCAGAATGCATGCCATCTTGGGATGGGGGGAGGGGTGAGAAATTTGGAACTCAAAAACTTGTGGAAGTGAATATTGAAAACTAAAAATAAATAAATTTATATTAAAAAAAAAAAACAAATCTTTTGCACAGGAGCTATTCTCTTATGATACCTCCCACAACCTGTACTTGTGAAATTTATTTTTTTTAAACTCAGCATAGAACTTCTTATTTATCCCTATTAAAATTCATCTGTTTAGATTCATTACATCATTCTAGTCTTTTGAAATATTTTGGATCTCAACTCTCATGTGTTAGCTGTTCCTCCATACTCTGTCATTTGCAGATTTGACCAGAATATTTGCCAAATACCTTCATTCAAGTGATTGTTTAAAATGTTGAACAATATATAACCATTAACAGATTTCAAAAACCTCAATTAGACACTTCCCCCTGCAAACTGACATTGACCCATTAATGACTATTCATTTGGTACAGTTGTTCAACCAATGGTATTACGTCTGTTCTCCCAACTATATTATTATCTAGTCAATATTTCTTCATCTTTTCTAAATATACCATGAATGACTTTGAAACTGCTTTGATGAATTTGAAGTGTATTTTGTCTACAGCATTCTCCTGATCAACCAACTTAGCAAAACTGTCAAAAAAAAAAAAGATGAGGTTTCTCTGATGTGACTTGTCCTTGATAAAGCCATGCTTGAATTTAATGATAATTGCTTCCTTTAAATAATATGTTGCATAATTTTGCATCACCTTGATGAAAACTATCTATTAACTTCCCTAGCAAGATTCTAGAAGTTTTGCAAACTGCTTCTTGAAAGAAAATAACATAGAAATCTGTTTATTATAGAATCTAGCACCTATTGTTGACATTTCCTTTAATGATTAAGATCTTACTTGTTTATTCTGGTCTTTTTTTTAAATTTCCAATTTTATTATAAAAGAACTTTATTCCCAGGGAATTCTTTAATTGAGGCCTACCTGTAATTGACCTACTAAGAAATATATGATCCATATTTCCCAGAGGCTATGTAGGAAAATCTCATTTGTAAAAAATCAATTTGAATTTAGAGGCAATCAGCCTGGCTAGGTCTTTACTTCATAATTAAATGCAAATGTATTCAAAGCAAGTACGACAGGTTAGTTATATGTCTGAAGGGATCATTATTACCAGTAAATGTTTATTGAGCACCTACCATGATGACAGGCACTTAAGATACAAAGAGGTACATGTCTCATTTTCAACACCTGTCAAAAGAGGAATGGACTTCATGAATTCTGAAGTCTCCTTTCATCTCTGACATGCTATGTTCTAAGTCCCCTTCCAGCCCATTATTTCTATGCTTCTATGTCTATAAGAAGGTCTCAAGCTTCAATGACTTTATAGTCAATTAAGTAATATAACAATAACAACAATAATTATAATAAATACTCTCATAACTATTTTTGTTTATGCCTTATTCCAAAACTAGTTTGTAAGTTCCATGAGGGTAGGAACCTCTGACTTAAATAAACTTTGTATCTACACAAGCATTTAGCAATGCTTTGAATACTGTACTCTATCCTCTCACACTTACTAGCTTTGTAACTATGGGCATATCACTGACTTTTTTGAGCCTCAGTTACCTCATCTGCAAAATGGAGATAATACCTTTAATGCATACTTCACCAGATAGTTGTTATAATCTGATTAGATAATGGTTATGGATCCCAGCCCAAGCATTTACACTGGCATGTTGGGTCCTCCTACCCTATGTTCAAAGGTACTCTGCCTATCTAAATTGACAAGCTGCTTATCTTTAACAGTCACAATTAGCTTAAAGCAAAGTATTTAAGTAAATGAGCAGGGAGAAAATTCCACACATGGGGTCAGCCAATGAAAATTCATGGACTTGGGAAATGTCCTCTGCAAGTAACAGAAGGAGACCAGTGTCACTCAATCACTGAGTACATGGAGGGAAATAAGGTGTAAGAAGAGTGGAAAGGCAGGAAAGAACAGTATATGAAGGGTCTAAACAGAGGATTTTGTATTTAATGCTGGAGTTTATTGAATGGGTGACATGGTCAAAGTTGAGCTTTAGGAAAATATATTTGACAGATAAATGGAGAATGCAATGGAGTGAGGAGAGACTTGGGGTAGGAAGACTAATCAGAAGGCTACTGAAATAGTGCAAGTAGGAGCTAATAAGAGCCTGCACCAAGGTGGTAGCAGTTTCATGGGAACGAGGGAGGAGGGTATATACAGGAGGCATTAAATAGAATCAACATCACTTGGCAACTAATTGGATATGGAGCGGGGAAGAAGTGAGAGAAAGTGAGGAATCAAATTTTGCAACTAGGCTTTGAACCTGAGTTACTAGGAAGATGGTGGTACTCTCAACAGTAACAGGTAAGTTAGGAAAAGTGGAGGATTTGGAGAGGGAAGAATGATAATGAGTTCAGTTTTGGACATGCTGTTAAGATATCTATGACACATCCAATTAAAGACTAAAGGTCAAGAAAAAGCTTAGGTCTGGATTAGTAGATATGAGAATCTTCTGCATAGAGAAGATAATTGCATCCAAGGGAGCTGATGAAATTATCAAGCCAGATAATGCCAGTAAAAAAGACTAGGTTCCACAACTATGAAGTGGATAGAGGTCCAGGAGATTGAGAAGACTGAGAAGGACTCTGAAAAGAAGTGGTCAGAAGGGACTCAAGATAAGGACAATGTACAGTTGAACTGAATTACTAAGGGTTGATGGGGAAGAGAGCAGAGTGTAACCAGTGCAGGAGTGATGGCCTGAAAAGAACTGGAGTGGAGGGATTAGAGCTCTTGGTGAGGATGAAGAACAGGATTAGAGATTGCAAGGCAGAGGAGGTGGAATGATAACAAATGATCAAATAAAGGGGTTTCAGAACTCATAAATATGGAAGTGAAACACTTGTGGGTGACAATAAGATCAAGGGTATGACCATTTCTGTGTATACCCAAGGCAAGTTGGACGAATAGGTCATGGGAAACAAGTGTAAGGAATATAATAGCCTCCTGGACTGCTACATGAAGAAGTTGTTCTTTAAGCCCAATTACTCTGTCAGAAGAAGACTAGCAATAACACTTTAAACCCCTTTTCCCATTGGCAGGGAGTTTGAATATCAACTACCCCCAATTTCCCAGGTATCTTTCCTATTCCTGACTTCTCCAGCATGAATAGGCACCATTCCTCAGGTCCAGGGTCCTCACTCCCTTCCTTCAATGCCTGGTCCTGTTTGGCCTAGATAACAAACTTTTAAAAACCTATGTTCCCTATATTGTGGGTTTAACTTTGTCCAGCCTCACAGCAGACTGCCTTGCATATGTCCATCCTCTCTGGCAGCTTCTGCACTGCATATCTCCCCTCAATAAAACTTGCTTTCTACATTTCTGTCTGCTCCCTTCTTGAGGTGTATTTTAGATTTCTCTGGTGGTGCTATGTTTCTCAGTCATTCCACTTCTCTTCTCAGAAGTATGAGCTGTCACCCAAGGTTGTAAATAGAAATTTGTAGCCACACCTAATTTACGAATGTTTGATTTAGGGAATATAGAGAGCAAAGGTCCAACTGGGCACTTACCTTGCCAACATTAGGACTGTGAACTGGGGCCCTGCCCCTCAGGTTTTTCCCCTTGGCAGCATAAGTTACAAATAAAGGAGATTGCTGCTTTTCCTTATATGGGACTTTGATATTCCAAACCTCCCCAATTCTATATTAAGAGGAATTTGGAAGTCAGAGTGTTTGAGTGAGGGTAGATAGATAGATAGATAGATAGATAGATAGATGTTAAAGTATAGTATAAAGGTAAGAGTTAAGAAAGGAAGACTGAATCTGTCATTAAATAGAATTACAGAGAGCACAGGAAGCATTAGAATAGGAAGTTGAGTAAATTGGATTGAGGGTGATGAGAATAAAGGAGCATATAGAGGGGGAAGGAGAAAAGGCTTTTAACAATGACAGCCAAAGGAAGAAAGGAGAGGGTGTGCATGAATATTTAGGGATCAACTTGGAATATTGTGAGATCATTTGAGAGAAAGAGGCTAAGCTAAGACTCTGGAGAGTCTTAATGCCAGGCTGAACAATTTCACGGTATCTAAGAATTAGAAAGAACTTCTGAAGTCATTTAGTCAAATCCACACCTGACAAAGGACCCCTTCTCCATCATACTCAAACAGTGGTTATCCAGCTCTGGGTTATAGAATTCTGGTAGTAAAGAATTCAGTACCTCCCCATATAGCCCTTTCCACCTGTGAATGGCTCTAATTCTTAGGAAGATTTTCCTTATGTGGAACCTAAATAGATCTCTTCACAACTTTCATGTGTTGCTTCTAGTTCTGTTTTCTGAGATCACACAAAACAAGCCAATCTCTATTCCCCATGACAGCATTTTATATATACTAAGACATTATGGAGGGTATTAACATGGCCTCCCTGTTTTCTTCTTTCAAATGTATTTTATAGGCAATGAGGGGCCACTGAGGGTTTTTGAGGAGAGGCATAATATATGAGAAATGGTAGTCAGGAAGATAAAGTAGAAATAGGATAAAGAATGAATTTGGTGAGGAGCAGAAGCTAAAAGCTGAGAGATTATTTAAGAGACTCCTATGGTATATAAAAAGTGAAATGATGGTGTCCTAAACTAGGGTGCTAGAGGAAAAGAATAGGAAGACAAGAAAGATTCCAGGGAAAAAGTGGAAGGGAAAATATAAAAGAGAATAAAATGGAGGGAAATACACAGTTACCAATCATAACCACAAATGTTAATGGGTTGAACTCGACTATAAAATGGAAGAGGATAGCAGAAAGTATTAGAACCCAGAATCCAACACTGTATTTCTTACAAGAAAAACACATGAAACAGAAGGATATATATGGAGTTACAACAAGGGTCTGGAGCAGAATCTATTATGCTTCAGCTGAAGTAAGCAGGGGTAACAATCATAACCTCAAACAAAGAAAAAGCAAAGATAGACCTAATTAAAAGATAATCAAATTACATTTTGCTAAAACACTGAGTTAATATAAATATTAAACATGTCTGCACTGAATGGCATAGCATTTAAGTTCTTAAAAGAAAGGTTAAATGAGTTACAGAGATAGTAAAACTATGATAGAAAAAGACCCCAATTTACCCCTGTCAGACCTAGATAAATATAACCATAAATTAAACAAGAAAGAAGTTAAGGAGATGAATAGTACTTTAGAAAATTTAGGTGTGATAGACGTCTGGAAAATGGTGAATAGGAATAGAAAGGAATATATCTACTTCTTAGCTGTGAATGATACCTTAACAAAAACTGATCATGTATTAGGCAGAGGTTCCCAAACTTATTTGGCCTACCACCCCCTTTTTAAAAACAAAAAAAAAAATTATTCATCACCTCTCCTGAAATCTACTTTTTTAACCCTTTAATGGGTTGTTTTTGGTTTTCTTTTTTTACATTTTCATAATTTCAAAAAAATATTTTAAGTGACATCTTAAATTTAATAATTTATTATAAATTTGTGGGGTTTTTCCTGCATTGAAATTTTGATGATGCAATATTGCATCATGTAACCATGTGGTATTGCATTGTAAATGAGTCATTACATGCACATATTCCTGCTGATGCATGCTGGACTTCCTGACAATGCATAACATGCTCACCTGCCAACATGTGTTTATTAGGGCTTGTTGGTGGACTTGACCACTGATTGGTTATAACTTGTAGTTTGAGTGTTTATTTGGAAAATAATGCAATCACTACAACTTGAATTCTTTTACAGAACAGATGAAACATTTATGAATGGTTTTTCAAATTTTTCCTATCTTCTCTTTTTTTCCTTATGCTTCCACTACCCTCTTATTTTTATTCAATTTCCCCCAACTGTACCCAAAGCTGCTACCACCTCCCTAGATCATTCTAGCACCCCCCAGTGGGTTGTATCACTCACTTGGAGAAACTATGTAGATCATAAAAAAATCTCACAAATACAGAAAAATAGAAATATTAAATGCATATTTTACTGACTACAGTACATTAAATGTAACCAAATGCAATAAAGAGCCTTTAAAGCAAACATTAAAAACTAATTGGGAACTAAATAACTCAATGCTAAAAAGAATGGGTGGGTCAAAAAACAAATTAGAGAAATAATTATTTCATTAAAGATAATGGCAAAAATAAAACAAAATATCAAAATTCATAAGATATAGCCAAAGCAGAATTGATGGGAAATTTGTATCTTTAAATACTTTCATCAGTAAAAAAAAAAAAGGGAAAAAATGAACAAATTGGGCATGCAACTAAAAAAAAACTAGAAAACCAACAAATTAAAAATCCCCAATTTAACACTACAATAGAAATATTGAAAGTTAAAGGAGAGATTAACAAAAGTAAAAGTAAAAACCCATTGACCTAATACATAAAACTAAGAGCCAGTTTCTTTTAAATAAATAAGCCAATTAGTTCATTTAATTTTAAAAAGGAAGAAGAAAACCAAATTACCAGTATCAAAAAGGAGAATTAAATTCACAACTAATGAATAAGAAATAAAAGCAATAATTAGGAGCTTTTTAACCCAATTACACATTAATAAAATTGACAATCTAAAGGAATGGATGAATATTTACAAAAATACAAATTGCCCAGATTAACAATAGAGAAAATTGAATATTTAATCAGCCTCATCTTAAACAAAGAAATTAAACAAGCCATATGAACTTTTCATATGGCTTTTCTCAATGAAAAAAAAAACTTAGTACTAGATGGATTCACAAGCAAATTCTTCTAAACAATTAAAGAATGATTAATTCCAACAGTACATAAACTATTGGAAGAAATAGGTAAAGAAGAATTCCTACCAAATTCCTTCTATGACATAAATATGGTCTTGAAACCTAAACCAGTGAGAGTCAAAACAGAGATAGAAAACTATAGACCACATGCCCAAATGAATATTGATAGAAAAAAGATTACATAAAATGTTAGCAAGGAGACTACAGCAATATAACACAAAGATCACATGCTATGATCAGACTAAATTTATACCAGAAATTCAAGACTAGTTTAATATTAGGAAAACTATAATTGCCCATATTAATAACAAAAGCGACAAACATAGTTGTTGTTGTTGCTTATCATCCTTCATTCTCAGAGGATCAATGACATTAGGAGGCTGATGTCTTGCTTACAAGTGAATAGGATTTAAGTGAGGCACAGCTATGCAAAGTCATCAGCCTTATTCTCCTCCACAGTCATTGCTCCAGTGGCAAGACATAGGTCAGGATGATTGGAGATGACCCCAGATATAGTGGGAAACCTTTGCCTTTTTAAGCTAAGGTCTTTCCAAGGTCTCAGTTTGTCTAAAGCAATATTCATTCAGTGATTTAAGGCTAGGTAAGAAATGAGGCAAAAGATGGCCTACTTTGCCTGCTCAGAAAAAAAAAATCAAACTGGGAGGGGAAGAACCCCATGATTTCTGCCTAGAACAGAAACAACTGCTATTTACATTCACTCTAAGCCATCAAAACCCAAACAATGACCAAGTGAGGCTTGGCAGGGACCTATTATTGGCCAATTGGTGAGAGCCAGAGTGATTTGGGTTTAAGAGATGGTCAAGTAGCTCCATTTGAATCCAAATGGGCTTTATCAAAGCCTGGTTTTCTAGAGCTCTGTTTCAAGAAATCATAAATGAAACTACACTGGACAAAAGAGTTAATCGTCCCAGTTTTTTTTTAAAGGATAGAATAAATGACTTGGGAAAAGAAAAAAGATCTAGCCCCCAAACCCAAAGATATCTCATGAGGTTTCAGCAATCAAAATTTATATTCCTTTGGGCAGAGAACTCATATGTAAGAGTATGATTCTTCACGTGGACAGAGGGAGAGGAAGGAGAGAGGAATGAAGAAAAGAAGGAAGGAAGGAAGGAAGGAAGGAAGGAAGGAAGGAAGGAAGGAAGGAAGGAAGGAAGGAAGGAAGGAAGGAAGGAAGGAAGGAAGGAAGGAAGGAAGGAAGGAAGGAAGGAAGGAAGGAAAGAAGGAAGGAAGGAAAGGAAGGAAGGAAGGAAGGAAGGAAGGAAGGAAGGAAGGAAGGAAGGAAGGAAGGAAGGAAGGAAGGAAAGAGCATTGCCCAAATGGAACTAGCCAGTTGGGTCTCCAGTGAGGCAGCTATTACTACTCATAAATTGTTGTTTGTCCTTTGTTCTTGAAGAGGACAAATAATATCAGGAGGCTGATGTCTTGACTTGCAAGTGAATTGGATTTCAGTGAGGCAGAGTTGTGCAAAGTCATCAGCCTCACTCAAATAGTAAGATTATTTCAAAAGATGCAGAAAGAGTTTTTGACAAAATATAACACCCATTTCTATTAAAAAAAAAAAACACTAGAAGGCATTGGAACAAATGGAGCTTTCTTTAAATAAGTAGTATCTATCTAAAACCAAGTGCCAGAACTATCTGTAATGGGAGTAAGTTAGAAGTCTTTCCAATAAGATCAAGGGTGAAGCAACAAGATCTGTTATCACTATTACTATCTGATATTGTTCTAGAAATGCTAGCTATAGCAATAAGAAAAGAAAATGATATTAAAGGAATAAACATAGACAAGGATGAAAAAGCTATCACTTTTTTTGCATATGATTTAGTGGTTTACATAGAGAACTCTAGAGAATAAACTAAGAAATTAATTGAAACAATTAAAAAGTTCAATAAAGTTATATGTTATAAAATAAACCCACAAAAATTATTAGCATTTCTGTGTATGACCAACAAAATCCAGAAGAGATAGAAAGAGAAATTACATTTAAAATAACTATAATCAGCATAAAAGAATTATAAGTCTACCTACCAAAACATACAGATGAGTTATATTAATATGATTACAAAATACTCTTCACACAAATAAAGACAGGTCTAAATAATTGGAGAAATATTAATTGCCCAGAGGTAGGCTGAGCAAATGAAATAAAATTGCAATACTACCTAAGTTAATTTATTTATTCAATACTATATTAATTATGCTGCCAAAGGATTAACTTATAAAGCTAGGGGAAAAATAACAAAATTCATTTGAAGAAACAAACAAAAAAAGGCCAAGAATATAAAGAGAATTGATGGGGGAGACCTGGTGGAGATGAGAGAGAAGGGCATCTAGAGTACCAGATCTCAAACTAGGCTACAAAGCCATAATCATGAAAACAATTTGGTACTAAGTAAGAAATAGAGTGGTTCATCAATGGAACAGATTAAGTATACAATACATAGAAATAAATGAGCACAGTAACCAAGCATTTGATAAATCCAAAGATCTCAGCTATTAAGATAACAATTCACTATTAAACAAAAACTACTGAGAAAACTGGAAAATTATATGACAGAAACTAGGTATAGATCAATACCTCATACCACATGCCAAAATAAGCTAAAAATGTCTGCCTTATTTAGACATAAAGGATAACATCATAAGCAAATTAGAAGAGCATGTATGAAATGGATAGGGAGAGAGTTCATGACCAAACCAGAGAACAGTTCACAGAAAGTAAAATGGACAGTTTGGTTACATAAAATTTAAAAAGTTTTTTCACAAATGAAACTAAAGCAGCTAAAATTAGAAGAGATGGGAAAACGGGGGGAGAGAAATATCTTTGAATCAAGGTTCTCTGATAAAGGACTAATTTCCAAAATATATAGGGAAGTGAGTCAAATTTACAAGAAAAAGTCATTCCCTAATTGATAAATGGTCAAATGACATGAACAGGCAGTTTTCAGAGGAATAAATCAAAGCTATCAATAGTCATATGAAAAATGGTCTAAATCACTAATAGAGAAATACAAACTAAATCTACTCTCAAACACAACCTCACACCCATCAAATTCGCTAAGTTGACAAAAAATAAAAATGAGAAATGTTGGAGGAGATGTCAGAAAATTTTAATGCATTGCTGGTGGAACTGTCCAACCATTCTAGGAAGTAATTCAGAACTAAGACCCAAAAGTCATTAAACTGTGCATTGTGTATACCCTTTGGCTCAGCAATACCATTACTAGTTCTATTTCCCCAAAGAGATCAAAGAAACAGGAAAAGGCCCCATTTGTACAAAAATATTTATAGCAGCTCTCCTCCTCCTCCTTTTTTTTTTGACACGACTAAAGCATGAACTTGTTTCACATGACTATACATATTTGTAATGAGTTTTGTTTTTCCTATCTTCTCAATGGGTGGGGGAAGAGGAGGAGAGAGGAAAAGAATTCAGAACTGAAAATAAAATAAAATTGGATTATCAAAAAAGAACATACAGGTGCAATAGAGAATGTAAATAAAGAATGAACATTTCATAATAAATGACTAGATCTTGGAGGCGAGGAGGTAAGCTAATTCCATGATTGGTGATATTGAAGAGGGGAACAGACAAAGGCAAAGTTCTGAAGAAAGAACGGGTCATTTAGAGGTCTTGAGAGAGGACATTTTGTAAGAAAAGAGAATAAAGGAACCAAGGGCAACCTGATTTAGAGGAAGAGGTAGTCAGTCTGCCTGAAAAACACTGGAAAACAAGACAGAAAGAGGAAAAAAGAGCCAGAGGAAAACCCAGGTTGCTCTAATAAATGTGATACTTAGCTAGTAGGGATAGTGAGAAAGGTAGGTCAAAGAATTCAGGCTATGTGCCTCTGAAATCAGTTTCCATATTGGGGATAGAGAAGATTCCGTTTCTCCAGGGGACTAAGGGGCTGAAAGGAAGTTAAGCCTAGATGTGAGGAAGAAACCAGAAGGGACAAACGAAACAAAACAGGGACTCAAAGAAAGCCAGTAGAGTGCTATGAAGAATGCTGATTTGGGAGTGAGAGGTCCTGTATTCAAATCCTAACCCTGATAGTTAATACCTGTGTGATCTAAGAGACCTTTCTCCTGAGTCATAGTTTCCTCATTTATAAAATGAAGGGATTGGATTGGGTGATTTCTAAGGACCCATCTCGCTCTTGATTTCTATGTTCCTATATTAGGGTAGAAAGCGGCCCTGATGAAGTCCATTTGAGAAGAACCATTCACAGCTTCTTTCAGAGATCTATTTTCACCTGAAGCTACACTTCAAGGTTTTGCTGCTGTTGTTGCTTAGCCGTTTTCAGTCATGTGATGCCATTTTTGGGGGGCGTCTTGGCAAAGAGACTGGAATTGTTTGCCATTTCCTTCTCCATTACAGGGTTAAGTGACTTGTCTGGGGTCACACAGCTGGTAAATGTCTCAGGCCAGATTTGAACTCGGGAAGATGAGTTTTCCTGATCCCAGGCCTGGTACTCTATCTACTGAGCCACTCATCAGCCCTACACTTCAAGATACTGTATTTTGAATGTAAGACTTCAGAGCCAAAATAAGATAGGTCAAGGTTTCCTCCCCTCACTTCACCTAACCACTTACTCACCCATAGATAATTTAGCAATTTATTAAGTGGCATCAATACAAGAGATCACATGGAGTAGTGCTTACAGAGGCAACCTTAAAGTAAAAAAGACCCAGCTTCAAGCCCTGCCCTTGAATACCTACTGGCTATGTAACTCTGGGAAATCCCTTGATCTCTCAGTGCCCTGGGCAACTCTCTGAGACTAAGATAAACTTTGATAGAGGAAGTTCCTCACCAACATCTCCCTAAATAGATAAAAATCTCAAATCCTGCTTTTAAAAAAATTAGGGCTAGAGGAGTGGCCCAGTAACTGAGAGAGAAATGATAACATAGAGCCTGGGGATAGAACCCATTTAGAAGTTTTAAACTTGCACACAAAGTGAATGAAGTGAGACTACAGCTTTAAGAATTACCTCGGCTGAACAGAGTGTGTCCCCAGAGAGTCTCACATTGATGTAAAAGTGACTCCTTACTTGATCAGCCCCTGGGGATGCTAGAGGAGTAGGGGCTCCCTGTGGCTCTCCATGGCTGGAGAAGAGAGAGGAGAAAGAATCCCAGCCTCTTGGGCAGCTTCTCCCACCCAGCCTCCTTCCCTTCTCAAACCCCTGTACTGTGACAGAAAGATGGACAGGAGAGAAGAGTATATCTTAGGAGAAGGCTCCTCCATGGCTGCACCTTCCTTTCTCATGCAAACTGTTACAACCAGTTCTGTTTAAAGGAGTAGATTTGATAGATGAGTTCATCCATTCATTTACTTTTTCTGTCCTAGGAGACTACTTTGCCTTGCATTCTCTCTTAAATTCCTTTCACAGGAAACTTCTCTTTCAGGCTTAAATAGCAACATTTTTTAGTAACTGAGACCAAAACAAATTAACCGATTAGTTAGGGCAGCTAGGTGGCCTCAGACACTTATTAGCTGTGTGACCCTGGGCAAAAGTCCTGTTTGCCTCAATTTCCTCACCTGTAAAATGAGCTGGAGAAGAAAATGGCAAACCGATCTAGTCTCTTTGCCAACAAAACCCCCAAAAAAGGGGTCAAAAAGAATCAGACAAGACTGAACAACATCAACAGAAGAAAAGCAAAATGCAGTGTTCTGTAGAGCCAGAAAAGACATCAAAAAGAAGGAAGGGAGGTAGGGAATATATCCAACAAGGAAACCCTCCTGAAATGAGCTCTTAAATTCCTAATGTAGCTAAAAATGATCAGACCTCTCTCAGTTGTTCTCATGGCTTTCCTTCCATCTCTGCTTCATCGTGATGATATAGAGGTAACTAAGGCTTTCTGTTTTTGTCCAGCCTGGTTGTGTTTTAGTTGCCACTGTTATTTTCCAGTGAAGCAGGTAGAGTGTGAAATTGGAAGGATAAGGGCAGACTTCTAGGCAAAATGGCAAGGTGACACAAAGATGTAGAAAAGGAAAGGCAGACAGTGACAGAGACAGAGATGGGCAGAGAGTGTGAGAGAGAAAGGCAGAGACACACAGAGACAGATGAGTGGCATAAGAGAAAGGAAGATGCACAGAGAGGGAGAGAAACCAACAGAAAAATGTAAGAGAGGTAGGGGGAAAGAACTGACGGCAGGACAGACAGAAAATGGAAAGAAGAGAAGGACAGAAAGGAGAGAGAGAGGAAGAGAATAGAGAAGGAAAGCAACAAAGGCAGAAATGACAGGAAGAAAGAAAAGACAGAAAAGGAGAAGGGTAAACAGAAGTAAGGTGAAGAAGAAAGCATGCAGAGATAGGAAAAGAGAAGGGAGGGGGACAGTAAAAGGTGAGAAAGTAGAAAGAGAGAGACAATATCCCAAAAGAAAGAGAGAAGAGGGAAAGAAAAGAGAGGTGGAGATGAGGAGGAAAGAGTAACCTGAGGATCCCAAAGCCTATTGATAAGAGACTCTTTTCTTACTGTTGTTATTGAGTCATGTCCCACTCTCTGTGACCCCATTCCGGGTTTTCTTGGCAGAGATAGTGGAGTGGTTTGCCATTTCCTTCTCCAACTTATTTTATAGATGAGGGAACTGAGGTAAATAAGGTTAAGTGACCTGCCCAGTGTCACCTAGTAAGTTTCTAAGGCCAGATTTGAACCCAGGCCTGGTACTGTATCCTCTATGCCACCCAGCTTCCCTTAGCTCTCCTCATTGGTGATCAATAGCCTGAACCTGCATGAAAGGAGTGGGCGAGTTAATGAAAGTAGGAGAAAAGATAGATGTCATCTTTTAGCATTCTTCTGGCTTTGAATTTTGAAAGGAAAGGTGCACCATTCCAACCTCTTCTCAGATTGCTACAAGGAAAAAAGACTCTTGGAAGAAACAGACATGAGAAGAGTAAGAAGTTTATCATATTCCTATCCTCAGATTCCTATACCAGAAACTTTGAGGAATATCTCCCTTAGGTGAGATCTGGAACTCTCTCTCTTGGCTGAGCTAAAATATCTTGCTACTGATAAGAAAACTCCTTCAATCTGTATTCTTTGGTAAATATTCTCATATATATGCTTTCTCTGATTTCTATTTTGCCATCAACTTGGATAAATGGGTTTCTCTGCTGCCTGCTATGTGTGTTCATGGTAGAACATTGAATTTGATGGGAAAGGAGTTAATCCTTTGGTATAAAGCTTGGGGACCATTTTTCCTATTAAGAAATAGAAATCAGATATTTAGCTTGAACCTAAAAGTTAAATCCTCTAGACCAGTGAAGTTAAACAAATATAAACAAGAGGTACTAACCTGTATACAAGGATCCTTGTGGACTATATATTAACTTATAAAATCATAAACAAATATTATTTATGTTTTATTATATTTTTATTTATTTTGTTAAATATTTCCCAATTACATTTTTAATGTGGTTTGGTCTACACTTGGACGTGTTATAGGACACGTGTATGATTCATCTGCCCTATACTAGCACTATTTAAGGGAGCAGATAAATAAAATTCTTGGCTGGCACTCCCTCTCTCTGACAAGAACAGAGTAGCCAGCCTGCGGCCCCAACCTCTTGCTTTGCTTCCTGGCAGAAATCGAAGTCATCCTTGTAGACAGTAGGGAAGGGGGAGAAGACACTAGGGATGTTTTTTCTTGCCTCCCTGAGAGCCACATACTAAACACTCCTTGCTACATACCAGAAATAGAAAGACAGACAGGCCCAATGGGGTCAGAGGTGGAACTAGGATTTGAACCTATGCCTCCAGGCTCCAATTTTAGTGATCTTTCTATTCTCTCTCTCTCCCTGCTATCTTCTCCCTATTTCTCCCTCTGCTTCTTCCTCTCCTCTCCTTGATCATCTTCTTCCTTTCTGTCTCTTTGTCTCTTTTTCCTCCTTCTCTTTCTCTTTCTCTGTACCCCCTTAACCTCATTACTATGCATTATATTTATTGGATGAATTCAGTCTTTGTTTTTAATTTAAGGAACCAGTATGTCAAATAGTTTTATATTCCTTTGTCAATAGAAAAACAAAGTAATTTTTATAGCTGATCCTCGATTGCTATTCTTTAATGGTACTTGAGGCCCTCTGTGAAGTAAGTTTCCTTTTTCTTACTCTACAGATCACACCCCTGCTTTCCTACCAGGATCTCTGCTCTACAAGCATATGTGAATTGTCCAGACTGATACAACATACTGGGTATGAGGGAACATTCTGCACTCAAAATGTGTCAAGGGAATGTTTACAGCCACTAAAGCCTTGGCAGTATGGCAGCTGCTTGAATTCTCCAGGCTTATGTCTTATTCACAAAATCCCAAGATTGGAAGGAAGTTCATCTACTCCAACTTGTGCCTGACCAGGAACCCCTCCTACAACATCCCTGACCAATGATCATCCTACATGCTTCCAGAATCCTCTGCTGGAAGATCTCCATTGAAGGGGAGCCCACCACCCCTTGGGGAATCCCATTCCACTTTGAGATATCATAATCATTAGAACATTTTTATATTCAGCCAAAAATCTGCCTCTCTACAGCTTCAAACCATGACTCCTACTTCTAGCCTCCGGGGAAAAGCTGAACAAGTTTTATCTAGGTACAAGAAGCTACAATGAATACTTGAAGCTATTAGTCATTCACCACCACCACCACCTTCAAATTTTGTCTACTTCAAATGAAACATCGCTGATTCCTTCAGACTGATCTCTTAATGCCCCAGGCCCCTTGCCATCATTGCTGCCCTCCTCCACAAAGCTCTCAGTTTGTCAGTGCCACTTGGCTTCTGCCTTAAACACCTCATTTACTGGAATCATTCCTATGAACTGGCAAGAGGATTTCAGCTACAATATTCCCCTCCCAAAGCAACCTTCAGTAGCCATGGAGGCATTCCCAGCTTTTCCTGATACTGCCTGGGGAAACTCCTCAGTTACATCATGGGCAACCCAAAGTAGAGACTATATGGGCTATTTTTAAAAATTAACCAGCCAAGTCTACAAGTCCTCACTTCTCAGGATAATGTGATGTGGGGTTGTTCACAGGTATGTTGGATTCTGCAGATAGTAAGAGTGGATTCCTTAGCCTTCATGCCTACTTTTAACACCATTAGTTCTTTTCCATCCTTCAAAGTTAACCAGTCACTGACAACAGCTCTGAATACCAGTAGAAAGATAGGGTGGGAATGTATATTAGTGAAACAGAAAGCCTTCTGTTGCTGCTTCTGCTACTGAAAAAAAACCTAAAAATCTAGAAGCCAAGATGGCAGAGTAAGAAGTAAGTTGTTCTCACCCTCAGTTACTGACCTCTGAAAGTCCAGAAAACATTACCTCAGGAAAAATCCTGCAACAGCTGAACCAGCAGAAAGACAGGGTGCAGCAGTCTTGTAGCCCAGGAAAAAAGTACACTGAAGAAAACAACTTCTTAAAAAGTAGAATTGGGTAAGTGGAAGCTAATGACTCTATGAGACATCAAGAATCAGTCAAACAAAATCAAAAGAATTTTAAAAAATAGGAAAAAAACATAAAATACCTCATTGGAAAAACAATTGACCTGGAAAATAGATCCAAGAGAGATAATTTAAGAAGTATTGGGTCAAAAAAAGAGCGTGGACAGCATCTTTCAAGAAATCATCAAAGAAAAGAGTGTTGAGGTCCTAGAAACAGAGGGTAAAATAGTAATCAAAAGAAATCACTGATTACCTCCAGAAAGAGATCCCAAATTGAAAACCCTGAGGAATATTGTATCCAAATTCCAGGATTATCAAGTGAAGGAGAAAATATGGCAAGCAACCAGAAAGAAACAATTCAAATATCATGGAACCAGTCAGGATTATGAAGGAACTTGCAGCTTGTATATTAAAAGATTGTAGGGCATGGAATGTGATATTCTATAAGGCAAAGGAGTTTGGATTACATCCAAGGATCAACTACTTAGAGAAATTGACATAATCTTTCAGGGGAAGAGATGGACATTCAACAAAATAGGGGACGTCCAAACCTTCCTGATGAAAAGAACAGAGCTCAACAGAAAATTTTATCTTCAAATACAAGACTCAAGAGAGGCATAAAAAAGGTAAACAAGACAGAAAAAAAACCAACAACATGTTATTAATAAGAGCAAACTGTTTGCATCTCTTCATGGGAAGACAATAGTTATAACCCTTGAGAACCCTATCTTTATTACAACATTTAGAAGGGACATACATAGACAGAAGGGGTGGGTTTAAGTTGACTTTGATGTGATAATAAAACACCTAATTAAGTGGTGAAAAGGGGTTTTAATGGGAGAGGAGGAAAGGAGGAAGCAGAAAAGGGTAAATTACCTCACAAAGACATATTACAGTAGAGGGAAAGAAGGGAAGGAGATGAGTATTGTTTGAACTTTACTCTCATCAGATTTGACTCAAGGAAGGAACAACATACTCAGTTAGGTATAAAAATCTAACTTGCCCTATAGGCAGTAGGAGATGAAAGGGGAAAGAAAATGGAGGGGGGATAGAAGAGAGGGAAGATGTAGTAAGGGAAAAAGGGAAAGAAAAGGGAGGGAGCTGGTAGAAGGGAGGGCAGATTGAAGGAGGCAGTGGTCAAAAGCAAAACTTTAGTGAGAAGGGAAAGGGAGAAAGGAGAAAGAAAAGCATAAACAGAGGGGGAACAGGATGGAGAAAAAGACACAGATAGTAATCAAAACTGTGAATGTGAATGGGATGAACTCTCCCATAAAACAGAAGTGGATAGCAGAAAGGATTAAACAATATAATCCTACAACATGTTGTTTACAAGAAACACGTTTGAAACAGAGGGATACACACAAGGTAAAGGTAAAAGGCTGGAATAGAATATATTATCCTTCAGCTGAAGTAAAAAAAGCAGTAGCAATCCTGATCTGAGACAAAGCAAAAGCAAAAATAGATCTAATTAAAAGAGATAAGGAAGGAAACTACATCCTGCTAAAACGCACCATAGGTAATGAAGTAATATCTTTACTAAATATATATACACTAAAGTATAGCATCAAAATTCTTAGAGGAAAAGTTCAGGGAGTTACAGGGAGAAATAGACAGCAAAACTATACTAGTGGAGGACTACAACCTCCTCCTCTCTGAACTAGATAAATCTAATCAAAAAAAAAAAAACAAGAAAAGTTAAGGAGGTGAATAGAATTTTAGAAAAGTTAGATATGGTAGACCTCTGGAGAAAATTGAATGGGGATAGAAAGGAATATACTTTTTTTCTCAGTGGTACATGGCACTTACAGAAAAAATTGACCATGTATTAGGGCATAAAAACTTCACAATCCAATGCAAAAAGGTAGAAATATTAAATGCATCCTTTTCAGATCATGATGCAATAAAAATTATATGTAATAAAGGACCATGGAAAGATAGGCTAAAAATTAATTGCAAACTAAATAATCTAATCCTAAAGAATGAATGGCTCAAACAATAAATCACAGAAACACTCAATAACTTCATCTAGGAAAATGACAATAATGAGACAACATACCAAAACTTATGGGATGCAGCAAAAGCAGTTCTTAGGGGAAGTTTTATATCTCTAAATGCTTACATGAATGAAACAGTAAATAAGGAGATCAATGAATTGGACATGCAACTAAAAAAAAACTAGAAAAAGAACAAATTAAAAATTCCCAATTAAATACCAAATTAGTAATACTGAAAACCAAAGGAGAAATTAATAAAATTGAAATTAAGAAAACTACTGAGCTAATAAATAAAACTAAGAGCTAATTTTATGAAAAAATCAATAAAATACATAAACCTTTGGTTAATTTAATTAAAAAAAAGAAAGAAGAAAACCAAATTACTAGTATCAAAAATGAAAAGTGTGAATTCACCAGCAATGAAGAAGAAATTAAAATAATAATTAGGAACTATTTTGTCCAACTGTATGCCAATAAATTTGACAATCTTAGTGAAATGGACGAATATTTACAAAAATATGAATTGCCCAAATTAACAGAAGAGGAAGTAAAATATTTAAATAACCCCCTCTCAGAAAAAGCAATTGAACAAGCCATCAATGAACTCCCTAGAAAAAAATCTTCAGGGTCAGATGGATTTACAAGGGAATTCTATCAAATATTTAAAAAATAATTAATTCCAATACTACATAGACTATTTGGGAAAATAGTCAAAGAAGGAGACTTACCAAATTCTTTTTATGATACAAATATGGTGCTGGTATCTACACTGGGAAGAGTCAAAACAGAGAAAGAAAATTATAGACCAATTTCCCTAATGAATATAGATATGTGAACATAATTACAAAATACTTTTCACACAAATAAAGTCATATCTAAATAATTGGAAAAACATCAGTTGCTCATGAGTAGGCTGAGCTAACATAATAAAAATGACAATTCTATCTAAATTAATTTACTTATTCAGTGCCATACCAATCAAACTGACAAAAATTATTTTGTGGAGCTATAAAAAATAATAACAAAATCCATCTGAAAAAACAAAAGATCCAGAATATCAAGGGAACTAATGCAAAGAAATGCTAGGGAAGGTAGCCTAGCCATACCAGATCTTAAGTTGTATCATAAAGCATCAATCATCAAAACTTCTTGGTATTGGCTAAGAAATAAAGTAGGGGATCAGTGGAATAGGTTAGGTATGCAATACACAGGAGTCAATGATTATAGTAATCTACTGCTTGATAAACCCAAAGACTCCAGCTTCTGGGATAAGAACTCACTATTTGACAAAAACTGCTGGGAAAACTGGAAATGAGTATGGCAGAAACCAGGCAGAGACCAACACCTTATACCATATACCAAAATAAAGTCAAAATAAGTACGTGATCTAGATATAAAGGCTGATAACTATAAGCAAACTAGGAGAACAAGGAATAGTTTACCTGTGAGATCTATGGAGAAGGAAAGAATTTATGACCACACAAGAGATAGAGAACATTGTGAAATGCAAAATGGATAATTTTAATTACATTAAATTGAAAAGTTTTTACACAAACAAAGCCAATGCAACCAAGATTAGGAAGGAAGCAGAAAACCAGGAAAGAATTTTTTATAAGCAATATCTCTGATAAGGGCCTCATTTCTAAAATATATAGAGAACTGAGTCAAATTTATAAGAATACAGTCATTTCCCAATTGATAAATGGTCAAAGGATATGAACAGACAGTTTTCAGATGAAGAAATTAAAGCTATTTATAGTCATATGAAAAAATGCTCTAAATCACTACTGATCAGAGAAATTCAAATCAAAACAAGTCTAAGGTACCATATCACATCTATCAGATTGGCTAACATGACAAAATAGGAAAATGATAAATGCTGGAGAAGATATGGAAAAACTGGAACATTAATGCATTGTTGATGGAGTTATAAACTTATCCAACCATTCTGGAGAGCAATTTTGCACTATGCCCAAAGGGCTATAAAACCCTTTGACCCAACAATAGAACTTACAGGGCTATAAATGGGAAAAGGACCCACGTGTACAAAAATATTTATAGCAGCTTTCTGTGATGGCAAAGAATTGGAAATTGAGGGGATACCTATCAATTGAGGAATGGCTGAACAAGTTGTGGTATATGAATGTAATGGAATACTATTGTGCTATAAGAAACAATGAGCAAGTAGACTTCAGAAAAACTTGGAAAGACTTGTATAGACCGATGCTGAGTGAAGTGAGTAGAACCAGCAGAACGTTGTACACAGTAACAGCCACATTGTGTGATAACTAACTTTGATAGACTTAGCTCTTCTCAGCAATGCAAGGATCTAAGACATCTCCAAAAGTCTCATGATGGAAATGCTATCCACATCCAGAGAAAGAACTATGGAGTTGGAATTCAGATAGAAACATACTATTTGCTCTTTTTTTTCTCCTCTGTTTTGTTTCTTCTTTCTTGTGGTTCCTTGTATTGGTTCTAATTCTTCTTTACAAAATGACTAATGTGAAAATATGTTTAATAGGAATGTATATATAGAGCTTATATCAGATTGTGCACTCTTTGGGGGAGAGAGGTGGGAAGGGAGAGGGAGAAAATTTAAAACTCAAAAGCTTAGGGGCAGCTAGATGGTGCAGTGGATGGAGCACAGGCCCTGGTATCAGGAGGACCTGCATTCAAATCCGGTCTCAAACCAGACACTTGATACTTACTACTGCAGAACCCTGGACAAGTGACTTAACCCAAATTTCTTCACACACACACACACACACACACAAAAAGCTTATGGAGGTGATTGTTGAAAACTAAAAATTAAGTAATTTTTAAAAATTTAGTTGGAGACAAAACTAACGGTTATTCAATTCAATTCTAAAAATATTTATCAAGTACTTACTATATGCAAGATTCAATGACAGTCACTTAATGTGTCTGGGTCTCAGTTTCCTCATTTGAAAATGAGGAATTGGACTATATGTTTTATGAAGTCTCTTCCAGTTGTAAATCTATGTTCCCATGAATAGAAATAGGAATAGTGCTGGGCAGTAGGGGTACAAAGACAAAAGAAAAAGAAAAAAAAATCCTTGCCTTCAAGGACCTTACATTCTACTGGATGATGACTAAAGTAGTAATAACTTATGTTTACTACAGCACTTAGTTTACAAAGTATTTTCACATCTATTATTTCATTAGACCCTCAAATTTTCCCTGTAAAGTAGGCCAAAGTAACAACACATTATTGTGGAAAGTGAAATGGATTTAGAGTCAGAGGATCTGAATTTGATTCCTTCCTCTTACTACTTGCTGCCTATACAATCTTGAACTAGTCACTTGCCTATCAGGGCCTCAGTTTCCTCATCTGTAAAAAAAAGTGCATGGAGGGAGATTGGGCTGGGAAGAGATCTAAAATTCTTACAAATCTAAATGCTATTATTTGATAGAATTATGTGTTATTATATAACACGTAACAGTTGAGCAAAGAGATAAACTAATTCATCCAAGATCACAGAGATAATAAGTGAACAGAGCCAGGGCTAAGAAGTAGGTCTCATTTCACCACACCAGGCTATACTTAAAGCAAAAACATTCCTTGAGGGCAGCAAACATGTGTTAGTAATATTTTGGTTTGGTTTGGATCAGATTTTCTGGAGAATAGGTTTCCTTTCTCTTTTGCCTATGCTCGAATTGCAGTGGCCTCTCACAAGCTGTACCTCACTGATGATCAGCACAGAAACTTTGGCCCGCTCCATTTCTGACCTGGGATGACCCCACTCTCCTTTGGCAAGCTGATAGACCAGGGGCACACATACCATGTTGGTGCCCAACTTAAAGCAAACACTCAATTAACATTAATTCCACGGAAGCTCAGAACTCCGAAACTCAGTGGAACCAAGAGCCCTAGCCTCCCCTCTTAACAGACACCACCATGCCCAGCTTTATCAAGAGTTTATATCTTTCCCAGGGTCAAGCATCATGTGCCATATGCAGTAGCTTAATTGAGGTCATCTGATCCAGATGTGTGCCAGAGTCTGCTCAGAGACCATTGTTAAATTTTCAATGTGAGCATTTATACCTCATAAATGGCAACACTACAAATCAGGGCTTGATTTATTTTTATCAGTTATCAGGACTTAGGGAAATGATGGAGACAGTGTTAACAATGCAAATTAAATTTAAAAGTCTATTGAGCTTTTCAGAGAGCCAGTTGTTAAACATTTGCTAGCTCACTACTGATCTAATTCAACCACTTCATTTTGCAGATGAGGAAACTAAGGTCCGGAGCAGTAAAATAACTTGAGTTGCAAAGGAAATAAATGGCCAAATATTGATTAATATGAACAGCACCATATGAGGATTTGTAAGCTACGCACGTAAGACTCAGCCCCTGCTCTCAAGGTATAAACCAATCTAGTTGGGAAAACCAGAAATATATATTAAAAGTCAAGTAGCAATGGAAAGCACTAAATAATTAAGAGTCATGTAGAGACAAACATTTCAGGAATTCTAGGGTGAGAGAGAGAAGCATGGGGTAGAAAGGTCAAGAAATGCTTAATGAAGGAAGTAGAATTTAAGCTGGGTCTTAAAGGGGGTGTAGAATTTGGACAGGCAGAGAGAAAAGAGAAGAGGTCATTCTCTAAATGGAGTCACAGAATGACCAGTGGTACAAAGGTAGAAGTGAGAAAACCAGCCTAAGTGGAGCAAAAGGCTCCTTGTGGGGGAAAGTGGACAAAAAGTTTCAATGGATGGAGTGAGACCGTGGAAAGTCTAGAATGCCACGTTAAGGAATTTGAACCAATTCTGCAGATCATAAGAACCCACTGAAAGCCCTTGGGTGTAACATTTTAAAAAAAGATCTTTTTAAATTTTATTTTAAAATATTTATTTTTCTGTTTATTTATTTATTTTTAGTTTTCAACATTCACTTCTGTAAGATTTTGAGTTCTAAATTTTCTCCTCCTTCTTCCCCTCCCCCCTCCCCAAGACAGCGTGCAATCTGATATAGGCCATACATGTACAATCATTGAACATATTTCCACATTAGTTATGTTGTAAAGAAGAATTAAGCCAAAGGGAAAAACCATGAAGAAAAATAAAAGGGAAAAGAGAGAGAGAGAGAGAGAGAGAGAGAGAGAGAGAGAGAGAGAGAGAGAGAGAGAGAGAGAAAATAATGTGCTTTGATCTGCATTCGGACTTCACAGTTCCTTCTCTGAATGTGGATAGCATTTTCCATCATGAGTCGAAAATGGTGTTTTAAGAAGATAAATATTAAGATGATATGCAGAATGGCTTTGAAAGGGAAGAGAAGGGAGGCAAGGGGACCCAAATGAAAAAAAAAACTCTTAAAATAATCTAGGCTTGCGATGATGAAGGCTTGGACTAGAATGGAGATTGTAGGAATAGAAAGGAAGGGACAGCAAAAGAAGCAAGGAGAACTGATATAACATGATGCCTGATTGCTTTTGGTAAGGGAAGGAGAGGAAGAAGTCCAAGCTAACTCCAAGGCTGTGCTCCTGGGTACATGGAGAAATGATAATACTATTGACAGTAATAAGAAAGTCAGAAGGAAGCTCCAATGTAGGAAGAAAGAGAGAAGTTGTACGGTACACTCTAATAAGTACTAGACTGTGACCTAGGAGTACCATGTTCCAGTGCCTCATCTAGTACTAATCTGACATTACCTAGAACAGATAATTCCACTTCTGTGACATCAGAGCTAGGGACTCAAGCTTGAGAGTCATCTACAATAGCCACAATTAAAGCCATGGATGTGGATGAGATCACCAGTGGAGAGAACAGACTAAGGGTTGGTTCTTGGGTAACACTTAAAGGTCACAAGTGGGAGGAGCCCAGAGCCCTGGAAGGGATCAGAAAAAGAGTGGCTAGAGATAAAAGCACTCAGGAAAGCTCGGTATTACGGAGAACAGAGTTTCCAGAAAGAAGGAGGTGGTCAACAATATCAAATTATGTAAAGAGTTCATGAAAATGAAGGCTGAGAAAATGCTACACCTGCCAAATCCTCTGCATGGCTCTGATTTGGGGAGGAATGACACCCTTTTATCAGAATGGAAAAGAAAATCACTGCAGTTCTCTTATATGTTTGACTTTTTTGATAGTGGAGAAGGGGAAGAGGGCAACTTTCTAAAATGTGTTCTTGATATAAGAGTGATGGTCAGGGATAGCTCTGGTGCCTTCTTTCTTTATCAGTTTCTCTCTTGGAGACAGGGACTATCCAACAGCCATTTAAATATTTGACTAGTTCCATCAGGTACTTTCCTTATTCTCCTTCCTGCTCCTAACTTGACATTTCCTCATTAGCTCATCACCTCAATGGAATCACTGATGTTTTCTTAGCATGAAACCTCCTGAGTTCAACTACAGTCAATGCTCCTCTCTTCATATGAGCAGTAGCAGGGAAGGAATGAGATAAACTAGTAATAATAATAATAAACAATAATAATAGGTTGTGTGTGTCATAGGGCCTTAGGGTTTATAAAGCTATTCACATGCATTATCTATCATTAAGAAACCATTACTTGGTCCAAGAGATTAGGGTACTTCACCCACTCCATCTCCCAGGGCCTCTCTTCTCTGGACTCATGCATATGTTCCAAATCAAGCAAGCTCAACCTCTGATGAAAAAAATTAGGTCCACTTTTCTGACCCTCTTTCCCTTGCCATGTCCCCCACCCTAGTACCTAAGGGGAAAAATTGCTTGGCTTAGGTTTGTGCTTATATCCAGAATGTAGCTTCCAAAACCTTCTCGGTTCATGGAGCTCCTAGTTTCTCAGTAATTTTTTCACTGTACCCCTAGGGCAAAAGAAATACCTGACAGTTCCAATTATTAAGTACTTATATCCCAACAGCTTAATAAGCATTCCTAAAAACTTGATAACACCTTGAAAATATAATACACATAAATTGAAAGAAAAGTAATCTTTTTTTTTTATTCTTAACCACTGTCACTAATGGGATGTGTGCACCAGTTGGGCACTGCACAGCTTCTCAAATCTTGGGATCAGATTGGACACCCTCATTCCCTATTCCACATGGATTTTCACACAGTAATTGCTTTCACAAAAACACCAAAAATCCAGCTTCACAAAGATATAATGTTGCAAACAAGAAAGTTAAAGAAGTTACTGGTGTAGTTGAAAATACAAGGAAACAGAAACATATCTCAAACATTGCAGAATGTCATTGAAGGAATTTAGTTCAATGTTGAAACTGTGAAATTAGGAACAATCTCAATCAAGTAGGTCTTATGGGTTACCAACAGATGTTGAGTACATCAACTACCATTGTGCATCACTTGACAACTTAAAATATCCCCAGCGGCCCTGAGAGTTCACAGCCCCAGGACACTATGGTATATAATTTGAGAAGGTGGGTCTAGAGTATGCAACAACAACAACAGTTGATTAGTTGTTGTCCATTCTCAAAACGGACCAAAATGGCATCACTATGTTGGAGTCAAGGTACAGTGTATCCAGCTGTAACTGATCAGACCAATATGAGCTTGGAATGTTCTACCACAGATTGGGCACAAATCATCCATATGAACATTTAGAATGGAGCTGTCTTAAATTTGCGCATCTTATATTTCTTTTGAGCTAAATGATAATAATAATAATAATAATAATAATAATAATAATAATAATAGCTAGTATTTATATTATACCTTAAAGTTTGAAAAGCACTTTACAAATAATATTTCATTCTAGCCTTACAATTTTTGTAGGTAAGTTTATTATCCCCATTTTACCGATGAGGAAAGTAAGGCAGGAGGTGGGTAAATGATTTGCCCAGGTTCATGTAGTTAGTAAGTCCAAATCTGAACTCAGATCTTCCGACTGCAAGTACAGAAATCTATCCATTGTGCCACTTTGCTGTTGAAAAGTGAGGAGGAATAAAAGGTACTCCATATGAATCAGGTATGGGGCAAGGTTTTATTTTATACACTTAGAAGAAATACTTAACCCAAAACATTCACAAGTATGCATTGACAGAAAGACTTAAGCAAAATAAGCAATCAGCAATACTTTTTCATTGTTCATTCGCTTCAGTCATGTCTTGCTCTTCATGATCCCATTTGCGGTTTTCTTGGCAAAGATGTTGGAGTGCTTTACCATTTCCTTTTCCAGCTCATTTTACAGATGAGGAACTGAAGCAAAACAGGGCTAAGTGATTAAGTGTCTGAGGCCAGATTTGAACTCATGAAGATGAATCTTCCTGACTCCAGATCTGACAATCTATGCGCTACACCATTTAGATGCCCAGTTCAGCAGTACTAACTGCTGTTCTACTCAACATGAAGCAGACACACAATACCATTTAAACATGAAACAGTTTATGAAGTGCTGATCAGGCATTTTACACCTCAGCGCAGTTCTGCACTATCTCCCAGCAGGCTAAGAAGGCCTTGGAGCCATCATCTTGCTGACCAACATATTCTCTAAAAGTTCTAGAGTATTTGCTGGAGATGCCACCTTCTTGTCACCAGGCAACTCTCCCTGGTGGACATATTGCACCTAGCACAGTATTTGGCCCAGAGTAAGTGCTTAATAAAAGTTGACTGAATAAAACTGGCACTTTGAGAATGTGCTTTAAGCCAATGTTATGAACCATTAATGTTCAGCAAAGTATACTGTCTATTTTTTTTGGCATAATTTAGGCATAATATAATTTAAAAAAAAAAGACAGTCTCATTGGTATTCCATCTGAAGCACCACTGATCTCCCTAAAATTCTTAGGAATTGTTTTTTGGCAGTGGCAGCTGAGAAAGGGAAAAGATCCACAGAGTTCTTCACACCCACTTTCACTCACCCAACAACACTCAAGTAAATCACAGCATCTTATACCCTTAGAGTTAGAAAGAACCCCAGAAATCATCTATTCTAATACTCTTATCAAATACATGAATTCTCTCCAGGATGTCTATGACAAGGGCATGCCTCCCATGATGCAAAATAGTCTACTCCACTTTTGCAGCTCTTATTTTTAGGAAATCCGAAAGAAAGAAAGAAAGAAAGAGAAAGAAAGAAAGAAAGAAAGAAAGAAAGAAAGAAAGAAAGAAAGAAAGAAAGGAAGAAAGGAAGAAAGGAAGAAAGGAAGAAAGGAAGAAAGGAAGAAAGGAAGAAAGGAAGAAAGGAAGAAAGGAAGAAGGAAGGAAGAAAGGAAGAAAGGAAGAAGGAAGAAAGGAAGAAAGGAAGAAAGGAAGAAAGGAAGAAAGGAAGAAAGGAAGAAAAGAAAGAAGAAGAAAGAAAGAAAGAAAGAAAGAAAGAAGAAAGAAAGAAAGAAAGAAAGAAGAAAGAAAGAAAGAAAGAAAGAAAGAAAGAAAGAAAGAAAGAAAGAAAGAAAGAAAGAAAGAAAGAAAGAAAGAAAGAAAGAAAGAAAAGAAAGAGAAAATCTCAAGCAAGAAAGGGACCGGATTTCACCAATTCCATTATAGGTATTTCTTTACTCATTTTTGAAAGGTTCACAACCCAGAAGCTGGAGGAACAGGGGGAAGAAGCATGAGAACTACAATTATAACCCCTTCTACTTTTAGTGTTTGAGATCTCCAGGGCCAAAATGTGGTCCAGGTATAACCTAGTCCTAGGCAATCACTGTCCTGCTAGTATCTGGTTTCTTACTCCAGCATCCAACCATCTTTTGTATCTCTCTTTTTGCTACATTCTCCTAAAACATGGCAAGATTTTGAGATTTCTTTATAATGAAAAACAGTGAATTCAGAAATAGTAATAATAATAACTCATAATTCTATCAGATTTTAATGTTTACAAAGTTTTTGCATTGACAATAACCCTGCAGGGTTAAAAACAGGCATTATTGTCCTCATTTTATAGATTATGAAATGGAAGCCCAGAGAATTAGAGTGACTTCCTATGATATGTAAAAGTATAGATAATCAGAAAAATAAAAATAATTTTGCTTAGAATAAACTTGGGTCAGGGGAGAGGGTAAGGAGGCTCTTAAGCTTGCTAATTACCATTAGCTAGTTATACATCCCCATACCAGGGGAGCTCCACTTAGCACCACAACCATCTGGAAACAGGAGGTGCTACTGACATGACCTTTTTTGCTTATAATTTCCCTCTGAGCTCCTGTCCACTTCTCAGTATTCCTTCTACTCACTGTCAGTTACACTAAACTTATATCTCTTTAATTTTATCACATTGGCTAAGTTTTACAGATATCATTCAAAAGAACCTTCCTATTTGCTATTCAAGGGATCATAAAATTTGAAGCTGGTGAGATTGTGAGAGATCAATTAGTCCAAACTCCTCATTTTACAGAGGAGGAAAACAAGGCAAGCAGAGGTTAAGTGATTTACCAGAGGTTACACAGATAGTAAGTATCTAAATCTGAATTTGAACTCCTGACTCCAGACCCAGCCCTCGAACCACTGTACCACCTAGCTACCTCTGGGAGTAAGCCCTAGCAGGCATGGTCATCAGTAAAAGAAAAATGTTTTATAAGAGGAGGAGTTAAAGCTGAATTTTGAAGGCAACTAAAGATTCCAGGAGTAGACAAATTTATTCTTTTGGATCACTAAAAGCCCATGGAGTGAAAAGGGAAATACAGATAGGGCCACTGAGGCAACAGTGTGTAATGAAAAAAGTATTAGACTAGGAGACAAAAGACCTAAGGTCTAGTCCTGTTTTTTTTTTCATTAACTGGTTGTTTGGTTTGGGCCCCTCTCTGGGCCTCTTTTCCCTATTTGCAAAATGAAAGGATTGTACTATGTAGCTGTTGCTTCCAGCTCTGACATTCCATGGTCCTTCTATCCCTTCAGTAGGTCCAGGCCTGTAGAAGTGAGTCCAAGGAATATCAAAGTGGAGAATAAAGGAGAAAGGGGAGTAAATAGTAGATTTGGGTTGAGGACAACAGAGAGTGAAGAGGAATTTAAAAGGATAAAGGTGGGAGGAAGATAAGGGAAGATGGAATGGAAAGGGTAGCTGTGTGGCACATATCGCCTATAGTCAGCTGTTGTCTTCTTTTTTTTTCTAATTCCTCAGTCAACCTTACTTCACCATTCTCTCCCAGACTGAATCATAGCTTCCTCATGCCCATCCTGGTAGAATGCTTTCATACTGGCTCCCTCCCTCTGAAGTCATAATAATAGCTCACATTCCAATAGCACTTTGAGGTTTACAAAAGGCTTTCCCAAAAACAATCCAGTGAGAAAAGTATTGCAGATATTATTATCCCTTCTCTAGCTCTGACATTCCATGAGTCAATGAAGCGCCCCCTCTCTCCTCACCTCAGCCTGCCAGAATCCCTAACTTCCTTCAAGGTTCACCTTAAGGGCTACCTCTTATTAAGGCTCATCTCAACATCCTCCACCTGCTAGTTCCCCTCCAGAATCACTTCACATGTGTTTTGTAATTTCTTATCTGTGTTCATGATGTAATAGAGTTTAAGTTCCTTGAGGACTGAGACTGTTCAGTTTCTGTCTTTCTATCCCCAACACCCAACAGAGTGATTGAGCCAGACAAGCATAGGTGGGGCAGAAGGTAATAAATGCTTATTGAATGAATGAATCAAATATTGAAGCCAAGATTCTGGACTGAGGTCTCCTAACTCCAAGTTCAAGTTCCACTGTGCCAACCTATCCACACTTTTCTCAATGAACATTCTCTCCTATTCTTTACCCATTTTAATGGTAGATAAAAGCTCGGTGGTATAGTGGATAGAGTGCCTGGACTGGAGTCAGGAAGACTCATCTTCCTGAATCCAAATTTGGCCTCAGATACTTCCTAACTGTGTAACCCTGGGCAAATCACTTAACCTTGTTTGCCTCAATTTCCTCATCTGTAAAATGAGCTGGAGAAGAAGATGGCAAACCACTCTAGTATCTTTACCAAGAAAACCCCAAATGGGGTCACGAAGAGTCAGACACAATGGAAAAAAATGATTCAACAACAACAAAAAGTCACATTCTAGATGGGGGGAAACATTCCCAATATGAAGACCAAAGAAGTATTCAAAGGACAAATGTTTGTAGATATCTACACTTCTGGAAATCAGGTATTCACTGGATTACAAAGCTTTAGTTTAGTCTGAAAGTTTCCTGGGTAATGCTATTTCAGATAAAAAACAGAAAATGTGGGTGGAAAGAGCAGTGAATTTGGGAATCAAAAGACATGGAGTCACATCCCTGCTCAGTCACTTCCTAGCAACGTGAACTTGGAAAAGTTTCTTATTTCTGAGCATTAGTTCCTTCATCTCTAAAATGGGTATATGGTAATATTCACAAAACCAACTTTACAAAACAGTTAGAAAGTTCAAATAAGATAATACAAGGTAAATACTTAGCACTTACAACAACAATGTGAATCCCAAATGATGATGTTTTCCTGTCAGCACTTAATAGAGATCCTGGGCTGTCAGACTGCAGATGAACACCTTTTCAGTAAAGAGTTCTACTTGCTTTTTAAAGCAGTGAGCTGGGTTTTTAGCCTGGCAGTTCCTAGCTCCTACTATGCATTGCCTTGGGCAGCAAGCGATACTTCAAGATCCCATTGTTAGATTTGCATCTTGATTCCCTTACAGATCCCTTGAACTAGAATTAGGACAGGATGAACAAGGCTTTACCCCAGGAAGCCACATTTTGAGGGGTACCACTTCCTCCTCAAGTGGATGCCCAAAGATTCTTTAGTAACTGCCATCAGATAAGAGGCAGTGTGGTATAGACAGTAGAGAGCTGGTCTGAAAGCCAGCAAGAGTCAAGTTTATGTCCTGGCTCTGACACAAACTGGGTGACCAAGGGTGACCTTGGCTAAGTCATTTCACTTCTCAGTGGCCAGAGCTGCTCTTTTAAGCTGATAAGTTATGGAACTATGACTAGACTATAGTGATAGAAGGGATTTTGTATATCAGTGAAATTATAGGTCTGAAAAAAACATCTATAAAAAGAGGGAGTGTATTATAGTGATTTGGCAGCTAGGTGGCGCAGCAGATAGAGTGCTAGGCCTGAAGTCTCACCTTCCTGAGTTCAAATCTGGCCTCAGACACTTACTAGCTATGTGTATCTGGGCAAGTCACTTCACCTTTTTTGCCTCTGTCCCTCATTTGTAAAACAAGCTAGAGAAGGAAATGGCAAACCACTCTAATATTTCTGCCAAGAAAACCCCAAATTTTAGGTCACAAAGAGTCAGATACAACTGAAAAATAACCCAATAACAACAACATGGTATAATGAGTAGGGAGCCAGCCCCAGATTCAGGAAGACCTGGGTTCAAGGCTCACCTCTAACACATACTGGCTGGACGACCCCTGACAAGTCACTGAAAATCAGGCAACTTGATAAGACTATAACTTGCAGTTTGAGGGAGTTTCCTCAACAGGCATCCCTAGTCTAGACAAAATATCAGATATTAAAAGCAAAGGATGTTGTCCTTCTGTTTTTTAAACCACTTGCCTAATGTAGCCTGGGCTTCATTTGCTTTGTCCTACCTTCTTTTCCCTTGGAAAAAAAAAACCCTTGTCTAGTGGAAAGTATACTACTGTAAGGCCTGCAGTGAGAGGATCAGGGTGCTAATCTCATCTTGGATGCTTAATAATTGACCTTGAGCAAGTCACTTAACCTCTGGCTTCCTCATCTGTAAAATGAGGCAGTTAGACTAAATGGTTTCAAGTTCCTTCTAGTTTTATACCTATGATCCAATCATCCTTTCCAGCAGCAAATTCCAAAAATATTCCCATTTGCACACTGATCTCACAGCAAAGTTTTCTGGAGGCAACCCGCAGCCGGCAAGCAACAGTGCCATTACTATCTGGGCTGAAGGTTGACTTTCCTAAAGAATCCACTCCTAAATATACAGCCTTTTCCGCCTTATCAACTAGGCCTTTGCAAGGGAACTGGAGGGAAGCCATCTAAACGAGAAAGCCATTATCACTATAAAGCACTCTTTGCCTCACTTCTGAGCAAACCCTAGGCAAGGAATTAAAAAAAAAAATTCTGCTGGGGTGGGACAGGGTGAGAATATCACAAGTCCTAATATCCAAAGGAAGGTGGTACACTGGGAAAAATATTTGATTTGGTGTCAGAGGACTTGAATTCCAGGCCAGCAATGTCCCTTAATAGCTGTGTGACCTTTAAGAAACCACTTTCTCTTCTCTGGGCCTCAGTTTCTTCCTCTATAAAATAACAACTGGAAGGGACCAGACGACCTCTAAGGCCTCTTCCAGCTCTTCATGTATATATAATACTATGAGAATTTTCAAGATGTTCAAAAGCCCTAGCAATATTACTCTAGCCCCAGAATATCCTGCCTTATCAAGGAGGTTACCATAGCAACAGGGAGAGGTGTAAAAGGAATATGGAGAAGGGAAGGGGAAGATGAGGCAGCTGATGCCTTGAGGCACAAAATGAAGGATGCATCTTCCCAGAAGAACCTGGCCCTATGCCTAACTGGGTACCAGCACACACCCCACCCCACCTCCATCTGCAACAACTGCCACTATTCTCTTGTCCAGGCCAAGCCACTACTACCTAACATGATTGCCCTGCCTGCTACAATTTATCACTGCATCCCAAGATCAAGGGAGATACCTGCCATGCAGGAAAGGGGGGAATGGGATTAAGGGCATTTGGCCGCATTTCAGAGAGCACTGGCCAGTCTCCCCAAGGGACAGGTCAGCCCTCCTCCAGTATCACTATCTTGAATGGCTCCTAGGAAAGCAAACCAGAGCACAATGGAGGTGAAGACTGGCTTACTTTGGAGGTAGGGTCCCCAGGCCTTCCCACACTCCCAAGTAACTTCCTATGCTGTTCTATTTTTCTAAATTCCCACCACTTAGTACAGCTTTGCACATAGAAATACTTTTTTTTTGTTTTTGTTTAGTCATGCCTGACTCTTTGTAAACCTATTTGGGATTTTCTTAGCAAAGACACTAGAGTCATTTAACATTTCCTTCTCTGTATCATTTGACAGATGAGGAAACTGAGGCAAACAAGGTAAAGTGACTTGCCCAGGGTCACACAACTAGTATGTCTGAGGTCAGATTCGAACTCAAGAAAAAGACTCTTCCTGACTTCAGACCCAACACTCTAGCCACTGTGCCACCTAGCTACCCCTAGAATTAAATTATTTATTATTTTGTTATTATTAATTTCATCATTATTTTCTTCATTATTACATTATTATTAAGTTTTAATAAACTTTTATTCTTTTTTTATTTTATTCATAGTTTTTATTCATTCATTTACTCATTCTTCCCTGGCCTAACCATACTTTGATCCCTTCCTATTCCTGGCTTCAGGTTGGCTTCATGAGCTTTCCCCACATCCTCACCTCCACTTTACTCAGGCATCAGAATTCCCAATTGTGGCTCTCTGTGTCACATAGGATCTTAACCTATATAATACTTTCTAAGAATCCCCCCTCCAAAAAATCCTGTCCCCTAAAGGGCCACAGGACCAATTCAGTGCAATTCAATAAGCATTCATTAACTGCCTGCTAGATGGGCAGTGGGGATACAAAGACAAAACACACAACATTCCCTACGTCAAGAAGCTTGCATTTTGCGGGCGGGATATAGCATGTCTTGAACATGTCCTGCATTTCTACCATCAGTCTCCTCATTTGCCAGCTCCTTAGCTCTAGCCAAGTTCCCCTTTACTCTGCTTCTCATCTCACCAGAACAAAGAGGCAAAAGTGTCAGCATCAAGGACACGACAGAATTAAACCCGACACTCATCCCCAAACTGTGACTACTGCTATCTGTCCCTAGCCCAGGGTTCATGATCTCAGTCCCTGCCAGAGGATCTAAGACAAAAACACAAAGATAAGAGAAGCAGCCTTCTCCCAGCAAGGCAAAGATTTTCTGGCTTCACAGTCCCTGAGCAAGGCCAGTTCCATCTTCCTCTCAGGGTCCTAAGGGTACACCTGAAGGGTTGGGAGTGTCTCTGCTACCCTTGCCTCTGGCCCCCATTCCAGTGTGTGCCCCCTAATGTTGGCATACCAGTTACATCTGCCTAATTAACATCAATTAACTTTTACAAAGGGATGTTTACCTCAAAGGTGTAGCAAAAACAGAAGTACAAACATTTGCTCCTTGACAACACACTCTCCCCTATTCAATTTGTTCTCTGGGGAGGTTCAGACAACACAGTTTCTACATTAGCACTGGTCCCACCGAGTTCATGTCCCAATGTAGCATTGCTTCTGGAAGAGCAGCCTTTAGTCACCAGCTCCTTGGGGTCTCAAAGCTGAACCAGCTGGCTCTGTCTCCCACGCCTAGACCTCCAAGTGATTCATTCTCCTGACCAAAATTCAGTCATACCCTCTGACCTCTACCTAAGCACAGAGCAAACACAGAAAAGGAAAGCCAAAACTTGTATTCATAGGATGCATGTTGACCTCAAATAGAGAAAACCCAAGGCCCCTAACCTTATAGCACTGTCTTTCTTCTCTCACCATAACATCCTCAGACAGGAAGAAATCAACAGAAAAGGGCCTGCCTCTGGAAAACTAAGAATGCCTTTTGAAGACTCCCAGTTCTGGCTGTGCAGAAAATCGAAGAGGTTCCCACAGCACCTGGTCAGCAGACCAGAACTGGTTAGAAAATATCTCTACATGCTCCAAAGTTCACATGGGAAAAGTCAAGCACTCTGTAGCTGCTCATAAAAGGGTAGGTGTATCGGTCAGTCCTTGTCACATTTGCCATGCAATTTCAGTTTCATGCCAGCTCAGGATAAAAGCGGATCAGTTCCCCATTGCAGAAACAATTACTGGATTGGTGCAGAATCATGGACTCCTGAGCCATAGGAAAATATGATCACATGATCATGAAACTTCTGATCTAAGCTCAATAAAAATACCCCAATTCCTTTCACATTTCCTAGCTGTCCCCAATTTTTAGCACTATTTTTCTTTTTTTATTAACCAGTTCATTTTCTTTTTTTAAAATTTGTTTTGCTTTTAATTTATGGATTAAAACAAGCATTTCCATTACAACATAGTATAATAGAAAAGATGATTGCACATGAAACTGCAAATTTATTAATGTACCATTTGCTATTCCTTTTAAATATATTATAAAGTTATCATGTAATTGTTTTTCTTTTTTTTCTTCCCTCCTCTCCACCCTGACCTAGAAATAGCTACCATTAGACACAAATAGGTTATATGTATGTGTGTATGTGTGTGCATATATGTATGTATGTAAAATTAGTTTGTATGTACTTCTTTTTATGAGTTCTTTTTCTGGATGCAGATAACATCTTTCTTCATATGTCTTTTATAGTTAATTTGGGTATTTATGATAGCCAAAATGGCTTATTCACTCAAAGTCATTCTTAAAACAATATTGCTATTATTGTATATGATAATTTTCAACTCTATGACAACACACATGACACAAACACAGTCTAAATGACATTCAGGATTTCTAAAGAATCTAGACTTGATTAGCCCAAGGGGTATGACCATATTATCTAACAGATGCTAAATCCAGGGTCTATTGAAAACACTATAACTCTTTATGCTATATGAGCCCTTTATAATGTATATGCTTAAAAATCATTAAAATGTTATAAATGTACAAACATTACATGTGAATAAATGAATATTATATGTGTATAAAATAATTTACTCAAGAAATATATACATATATATGTATATATATGTATATATATGAAATAGACATAGGCCACATACAAATATAACTATAAAATGAATCTACCAAAGGGCCTATGAAACAAACAGTGCTTACAGCCTTTGAGACCATAATCTGTGAGTAGGCTACAACAGATTACTAACCATGACTTACTTACAGGAATTTATAAAATACCTTAAGAAATGCTGAATATGAAGAATTCAGAGAAGCATGGAAAAACATACTGCAAATAGACACATACACATATATACGTGTGTGTGTATATATATTACAATAATGTAAGTGAAAACAATAACAAAAAAGAAACTAAATGCAATGTAATTCTAATGACCAACCTTGGCCCTATAAAAGAGTTGAGAAAGTATTCCTCCCTCCTTTCTTTGCAGACAGTGGCCTAGACATATGGAATATTGCATGTGTTGTCAGGCATGGTCAATGTGTTGGTCAGTTTCACTGTTTTTTTTTCTCTTTCTTTTTTATTCTTTTTTTAAATTGGGTGGTTCACTGGATAAGAGAGTTTTGAGGGATATATTGGGAAGTGAAGGAAATATAAAAACAAAGGGTATTAATAAATTTCTATACAATCAAAATATAATTTACATAAATATCATTATTAACACATAATTGGGGGTAAAGGTATCAAAAGTGAGAGATAAGATGTTACACTGATATTCAAATCACTGAAATATTAAGGGATATTGAAATATTAATATTATTAAATGAAATGTTAATATTAAGTAGAGGATGGCTTCCAGTGCATTGGATGAACCCTTTGTGGAGGTCTTCTGCAAGGACACAGATAACAATAGCACTGGATGAGAAGGTGTGGATGAATGGGCTACGATATGTATCCATGGAGAGAGTAGCCATAGGAGACTATAGATCCATCAAAATATCTAAGCACCCATTTCTCCAACTCTACTCATTCACTATTATTTAAGGAGTGATACTATAGTGGAAAGAACATTAAATTTAGAGTCATGAGAACTGGATCCACGTACAGGCTGTGTGACACCAACATGAGGGAAGCCTATTCAGCTATCTGACTTTTCAGCTCTAAAATGAAAAAATTGGACTAGATCACTGCTAAAGTCCCTCTACCTCCTGTGAGTGGCTGTGGCTGTGGCTATGTGTGCCTTTGCAGGAAAGAGAAGGTGGGAGAGGGGAGGAGAGAGGAGGAGAGGGTAGGAAAGAGACAGAGACAGATATATTCTCAGAGACAGACACAGTCACAGAGCACTTACTATTTACTATGTGCCGGGCACTGAGCTAAATGTCAGGGATATGTTAAAAAAAAAAAAAGCAAATAAAACAATCCCTGCCATCAAGGACCTTACAATGTAATGGGGACAGACCCAAAAAGGAGGTGCCAGGAAGGAGGAGGGAAGGTTACCTACCTGTACAAGGGCATGGCAGGGAAATTATAGGATCTGTGACCTATGGTCACTCACTAGTTTTCATTTAGCGTGGTTTTTTTAAGATTTAGTGGTTTTTCAACATTCCTAACAATAAGCCAAGGATTCAGAAAAGTGGTAGGAGAGAAAAAGAAGACATCACTGGCTATATATATAAAACATAGTGAAAAACTCTGAGATTCACATCTATATAGGCTAGAAACATATCCCACCATTACCAAAGCAAAGGAGTACAACTCTTCTCCTTTCCTATTTCCGAAGACATTTCAGCAAAGTCTGTTGTGACTTATTGTTGCCCTTAAGACTATACTTGATGGAGGGGCAGAGCCAAGATGGCAGACTGAAAGCAGTGACTTGTTTGAGCTCTCCCCCAAACCCCTCCAAATACCCATAAAAAAATGGTTCTAAACAAATTTTTAAAGCAGCAGAACCCACAAAAAGACAGAGCAAAACAAATTTCCAGCCCAAGACAGCCTGGATGGTTGATCGGAAAGGCTTATCGCGCCAGGCTGGGAGCTCAGCACAGCGCGGCGTGGGCGCGCAAGTCACAGGGAACCTAGAGCAGGCCTCAGAGGACTGAATCACGGGCAGCTGTGGCAGTTTCCAGACTCCTCAATCCACTAACGCCAAAGACAACTTAGAAGGTCAGTGGGAAAAGTCTGTTTTTGCGGTGAGAGAAGAGCTAGGTCAGAGCCAGTTCCAGAGCACAGAAAGCAGAGCACAGAGTGCGGGTGCCCCGGCAGTGGCTGTGTCCTGAGCTTCCAGCCCGCAGACTGAGGGGGAATCAAGTGGCTGAGCAGAGGGGGACTGCAGGAATCTCTTTGCCAGTGCTGAGACATGAATCTCTTGCTCTGTCCGTGCATGGATCTGGGTCACAGTTCTGGGTGGCAGTCCTGGGGTGAGGAGGAGCGCTGGCATGGTGGAGCTTGTAGAGGAGGTGCAGAGAAAACCCTCCTCAGAGTTCCAAGAGAGAAAAGACTGCTTGTGGCCGGTCACTCAAAGACCAGAGCTCAGGCCAGGAAAAGATTAAACACCTTGACCCTTATCATACCACCTTGGAAGAACTGAAAATTTACAGGTCCCTACAAGTATCTCTGAAAACAGCTACACAAAACCCATGAAGCTTGGGACAGTACATTCTCCACATTGGACGCAGACTTTTACTTTAACAAAGAGTTTAAAACTCAAGTAATTGGCCGGGATCATGAGCAAACCTCACAAAAAGAGTCAAACTGTATTATCTTACTTTGGTGATTAAAGAAGATCAAAACATGCAAGCAGAAGAAGACAACAAAGTCAAAGCTCCTACATCCAAAGCCTCCAAGAAAAATATGAATCAGTCCCAGGCCTTGGAAGAGCTCAAAAGGGATTTTGAGAAGCAAGTAAGAGAAGTAGAGGAAAAACTGGGAAGAGAAATGAAAGTGATGCAAGAAAATCATGAAAAACAAGTCAACAGCTTGCTAAAGGAGACCCAAAAAAATACTGAAGAAAATAACACCTTAAAAAATAGCCTAACCCAAATGGCAAAAGACGTCCAAAAAGCCAATGAGGAGAAGAATGGCCTAAAAAGAAAAATTGGCCAAATGGAAAAGGAAGTCCAAAAGATTACTGAAGAAAATACTTCCTTAAAAATTGGAAGATAGTGACTTTATGAGAAATCTAGACACAGTAGAACAAATCCAAAAGAATGAAAAATTAGAAAACAGTGTAAAATACCTCATTGGAAAAACAACTGACCTGGAAAATAGATCCAGGAGAGAGAATTTAAAAATTATTGGACTATCTGAAAGCCATGATCAAAAAAGAGCCTAGACATCATCTTTCAAGAAATTATCAAGGAAAACTGCCCTGATATTTTAGAACCAGAGGGCAAAATAGAAATTGAAAGAATTCACCAATCTCCCCTGAAAGAGATCCCCAAAGGAAAACTCCTAGGAATATTGTAGCCAAATTCCAGAGTTCCCAAGTCAAGGAGAAAATATTGCAAGCAGCCAGAAAGAAACAATTCAAGTATGATGGAAACACAATCAGGATAACACAAGATTTAGCAGCTTCTACATTAAGGACCACAGGGCATGGAATATAATATTCCAGAGGGCAAAGGAGATAGGATTAACCAAGAATCACCTACCCAGCAAAACTGAGTATAATCCTTCAGGGGAAAAAATGGTCATTCAGTGAAATAGAGGACTTTCAAGCATTCTTGATGAAAAGACCAGAGCTGAATAGAAAATTTGACTTTCAAATACAAGACTCAAGTGGAACATGAAGAGGTAAACAGGAAAGAGAAATCATAAGAGACTTATTAAGGCTGAACTGTTTACATTCCTGCATGGAAAGATGATATTTATAACTCATGAGACCTTTGTCAGTATTAGGGTAGTGGGAGGGGGAAAAATTATATGTATGGATAGATAGATTAGATAGATAGATAGATAGATAGATAGATAGATAGATAGATAGATAGATAGATAGATAGATAGATAGATGATATAGATAGATAGATAGATGGATAGACAGACAGACAGACAGACAGACAGTTAGACAGACAGACAGACAGACAGACAGACAGACAGACAGACAGACAGATAGATAGATAGATAGATAGATAGATAGATAGATAGATAGATAGATAGATAGATAGATAGATAGATAGATGGCACAGGGTGAGTTGAAGATGAAGGGGTGATATCTGGAGAATAAAATTAAGGGGTGAGAGAGGATTATACTAGGAGAAGGAGAAAGAGAGAGGTAGAATGGGGTACATTATCTTGCACAAAACAGGCAAGAAAAAGTTCTTACAGTGGAGGGGAAATAGGGGAAGGTGAGAGGAAATGAGGGAATCTTATGCTCATAGGATTTGGCTTAAGGAGGGAATAAAATGCACACTCTATTGGGTATGGAAATCTGTCTTACCCTACAGGAAAATAGGGAGGAAGGGGACAAGAGAGCAGGGGGATGATAGAAGGGCAGATTGGGAAAAGGGTAATCAGAAGGAAGTACTTCTGAGGAGGGACAGGGTCAAAAGAAAGAATAGAATAAATGTGGGGGCAGGATAGGATTAAGGGAAATAGAGTTAGTTTTTCACAACAAGTCTACTATGGAAGTGTTTTGCATAACTGCATATGTATGGCTTGTATTGACTTGCTTGCCTTTTCAATGAGGGTGGGTAGGGTAGGAGGAAGGGAGAAAATTTGGAGCCCAAAGTTTTAAAAACACATGTTTAAAAAAATGTTTCCACATGCAACTGGGAAATAAGAAATACGGGAAATGAAGTACAGAAATCTATCCTGCCCTACAGGAAAATAGAAGGGGAAGGGGATAAGAAAAGGGCGGGGAGAGATAGAAGGGAGGGCAGGCTAGGGGAAGGGGTATTCAGAATGTGTGCCATCTTGGGGTGGGGGGAGGGGAAAGTTGGGGTGAAAATATGGAATTCAAAATCTTGTGAAAGTAAATGTTGAAAACTAAAAATAAATAAATTTATATATAAAAGAAAAAAAAAAGAACTAGCCTTCAAGCAAATTAGGCTAGTTTTTCCTTAAAGGGCAAAAAAAAAAACCCAAAGTTCCTCATGAACAAGAGGACCACACTCATGAAAATGCTCTCCAAAACCTCATAGTAATAATCCTGAGTGAAACCTTCAAAATTTGGATGATACAATAATGATTTTTGGAAAGAATAACTTTGAATACTGTCCTAGAATTAATGGAATGGTTCAAAATGTCTTTGAGAAAGAAAAAAGAAGGCCCTCATTCAGATGTCACTAGGAAGATTTATTTTTTTAAGAATACGGTAGGCTATAATAATAACAATTCACAATTACCAAACCTATGAAGTAGGTAGAGCAAAGTGCAATTATCTCAGTCAACAAGTATATGCCAGGCACAGTGTTAGGAGCTGAGGTACAAAGTCAAAAATGAAGCAATCCCTGCCATCAGAGCTTATGTTTTCTCAGGAGAAATAACATATATAAATATAAATGTGAAATGTAAGTAGATACACATATACACATAAAAGTAGAAAAAAAAATCTACAAAGTAAATATAAGGTAATTTCAGGCAGAAAGCACTAGCTGCTGGGATGGCAGCCCTTGAGTTTCAAGAGAAATGGGGATTCTGAGAGGTAGAAATGAAGAGGCAGTGTAGTCTAGGCATGGACAACAGTGTGTACAAAGGCATGGAGAGAAGAGGTGCAGTATTGGGTGTGAGAAATAGCACGAATGGCACTGTAGCTGAACTGAAAAGTATTTAAAGGGGAGTAATGTATAGTAAGTCAGCAAATCTAGGCTGGAGCTAAACTGTGACAGGGAAAATAAAGTTCAGAGACGTGAAGCTGTTTGACCATGGTCCCATAGGAAGAGTCAAAACCATAAAGCAAACGCCGATTTCCTGACCACATTTGTTGTCCTTTCTACCACGTCACTTCCCATTGCAGCACAGTTACGAAAATCATCTTTTTCTTGCCCCAGTTCTGTAATACTTAGGAAGGCATTCCACCCACTCCCCCACCCCATCCCCTACCACCAGGACACTCAGCAGAAGAGCCCCTGACTTGTCTATGAGTGACTCAAGTACTTTGATGATTTTATGGTTCCATAATCTCAATGATTTAAGTATTTCCTACAAGAGTATAGATGACAACCTGCCCATGTCTGTTCATCCTATATAGTTGTTTTCTTCTATAGAGAATTATACAGGGACCCAGAGACCTTCCTCCAAGTCAGGAGTTTTTAATCTCAGTTCCATAAACTTGTATGTATGTATATGTACTTACACCTATGTATATATGTCAGTGTGTATATGTGTATACATATATGTAGATGTATATTGTGTGTATACACACACATACACAGGCCAACTAGGTGGTACCATGGATATCTGGCCTCAGACACTTACTAGTTATGTGACCCTGGGCAAGTCCTTTAACCCCATTTGCCTCAGATTCCTCATTTGTAAAATGAGCTGGAAAAGGAAATGGCAAAGAAATGCCAAAAAAAACCCAAATGGGGTCATGAAGAGTAAGACGTGATTGAACATCATATGTGTATGTGTGTGTATCCATACCCACACACATACACATATACACAAGTTTATGGAACCTAAATGAAGAACACCTGACTTAGAGGAATGCGTATATGGAGATGTGTACATATGTGTGTGTATATTTACATGCGTGTGCATATTCATACATATATACACATATGTAGTGTATAGTTATATATACATATACAAAATATATTTTTATAACTACATTTCAACATAATTGGTTTCTTTTGTAATCTCATGCGTTTTATTTTAAACATTTTAAAACGTCCTCCTAGAACTAATGGTGTCTGAATACAGACAGAAGCATACTATTTTTCACTTTCTTATTTTTTTTAGTTCTAGTTTTCTTCCACAAAATGACTAATATGGAAATGTTTCACACAATTACACATGCAGAACCAGATTTCTTAACATCTCAGGGAGGGGAAAAGAGAGCGAGGGATAGAATTTGGAACTCAAAACTTTTTTTAAAAAAATGTTAAAAATTGTTTTTATACATCATTGGGGAGGAAGTAAAATAATATTTTTTGTAAAAATCATTCTGAGAAGCATTCCACAGGCTTCACCAGATTGCCAAAGGTTTCCGTGATCCAAAAAAGTTTAAGAATACCTTTTTACCATTTCCTTGGTAGCAGCACTTAAAAAAAATCTGTTCTGTTCTCACTTATAAGGGGATCTGTCTACAGCTTTTTATAAGTCATGTTAACAATCACTTATTAAACACCATCTTTGTACCATGCTAATTTCTTCAAATCTTCTTCGCCATGTCTTATGAACAAAGGGTAGTCTTTGGTGATGTGTGCCTGATTACCCCATCTCTGTGTCTCTGTGTCACTAACAATTCTGATTCTCTTTTGATTACTGAATAACATGATCTTGGTTTAAACCTCACTTCATGCAGTAGGCCTTTCCTGTTTTCCCCCATCCTTAAAATTATTTTATATTTACTTTTTACATATGCATATATAGATATTGCTTTTCTAAGTAGAATGTTAGCTCTTTAAGGGCGCAGCATGTTTTGGTTTTCCCTTTTTTCCTGTCCCCAGTGTTTAGAACGGTGCTTTGAGTTGTTGTTGCTGTTGTCATTGTTGCTGTTGTTGAGTCATGTCCAACTCTATATGAGCCCGCACACTTTATCTATGAGGTTTTCTTGACAAAGATACCAGAGCACTTTGCCATTTCCTTCTCCAGCGTATCCCCATTTTGCAGATGAGGAGCTGAAGCAAATAGGGGTTGTGACTTGCCCAAAATCACATGGCTAGTAAATATCTGGGGCTAGATTCGAACTCAGTTGCTCCTGATTCCAGGCCTGGTTCTGTTATCTACTACACTACCTAGTTAGCTAGCAGATATTTTTCAAATGCCTGTTAATAATTGATTGATATGCCAGTTATTACTTCTAAATTAGAAAAAGGCAAGAAAAATTGTTGATTAAATGTATGATTAATTTTTTATAAATACACATTTTCAGTTTCTTTTTTTAAGTTTTTATTAATTTATTTTATCAATAATCACTTCCATATGCTTTTGAGTTTAACATTTTTCTCCCCCTGCCACTCCACTACCCTCCCTAAGAAGGCACACAGTCTGATATAGCCTATATATACATTTACATTCCTATTAAACATATTTTCACATTAGTGACGTAAGTAAAAAGTAAAACCAGTAGGAGGAACCATCAGCAAGAGGAAACAAAACTCAATAGAAGAGAAAAAAATGGCAATTCAACTTCCATAGTTCTTTCTTTGCATGTGGATAGCATTTTCCATCATGAAGCCTCTGGAAATGTCTTAGATCCTTGTATTGCTGGGAAATGTTAAGTTTATCAATATTAGTCATAGCACAATGTGGCTGTTATTGTGTACAATGTTCTCTCGGTTCTGCTCACTTCACTCAGCATCAGACCATACAAGTCTTTCCAGGTTTTTGTGAAGTCACCCTGTTCATCATTTCTTATAGCACAATAGTATCCTATTACATTCATATGCCACAACTTGCTCAGCCATTCCCCGATTGATGGGCATCCTCTCAATTTCCAATTCTTTGCCACCACAAAAAGAGCTGCTACGAATATTTTTGTACATGTGGGTCCTTTTCCCATTTGGATGACCTCTTTGGGATACAGCCCTAGAAGTGCTATTGCTGGGTCAAAGGGTATGCACATTTTTATAGCTCTTTGGGCATAGTTCCAAGTTGCTCTCCAAAATGGCTGGATCATTTCACAACTCCACTAACAATGCATTAGTGTTCCAGTTTTCCCACATCTTCCCCAAAATTTATCATTTTCTTGTTTTGTCATGTTGGCCAATCTGACAGGTGTGATGTGGTACCTCAGAGTTGTTTTGATTTGCATTTCTCTAATCAATAGTGATTTAGAGCATTTTTTTTCACATGACTATAGATGGCTTTAATTTCTTCATCTAAGAACTGTCTGTTCATATCCTTTGACCATTTATCAATTGGGGAATGGCTTGTATTCTTATAAATTTGACTTAATTCCCTATATATTTTAGAAATGAGGCCCTTATGAGAGAAACTGGTTGTAAAAATTCTTTCCCAATTTTCTACCTTCCTTCTAATCTTAGTTGCATTGGCTTTGTTTGTGCAAAAACTTTTCAATTTAATGTAATCAAAGTACCCATTTTGCTTTTCGTAATGTTTTTTATCTCCTGTTTGGTCATAAATTCTTCTGTTCTATATAGATCTGATAAGTAAACTATTCCTTGTTCTCCCAGTTTGCTTATAGTATCAGTCTTTATATCTAAATCATGAATCCATTTTGACTTTATTTTGGTATATGGTGTAAGATTTGGGTCTATGCCTAGTTTCTGCCATACTCTTTTCCAGTTTTCCCAGGAGTTTTTTTTCAAAGAGTGGGTTCTTATCCCAGAAGCTAGGGTCTTTGGGTTTATCAAATAATAGATTACTATAGTTATTGACTACTGTGTCTTGCATATTTAATCTATTCCAATGATCCTCCACTCTATTTCTTAGCCAATACCAAGCAGTTTTGATGATTGCTGCTTTATAATACAATTTAAGATCTAGAATTGCTAGGCCACCTTCCCCCTGCATTTCTTTTCATTAGTTCCCTTAATATTCTGGACCTTTTGTTCTTCCAAATGAATCTTGTTATTATTTTTTCTAACTCTATAAAATAATTTTGGTAGTTTGATTAGTATGGCACTGAATAAGTAAATTAGCTTAGATAGAATTGTCATTTTTATTATATTAGCTCAGCCTGCCCATGGGCAGCTGATGTTTTTCCAATTATTTAGATCTGAGTTTATTTGTGTGAAAAGTGTTTTGTAATTGTGTTCATGTAGTTACACATTATTTTTATATGTCAAATTTAGAATACAGTAAAGTTGAATTTATCACGGGTTGTACATGAACTTTACATGGCATTGGTGCTTCTATGATAATTTACATAGAAGGTTCCATTGTGCCCATTGAAAAGGAACTGGAGCATAACTTCATTATTATAGAGATTTATACCTGCTCTCTTTCTTTTTTACATATTGCTGGTCACATCTTAGTTCACAAGATGTCATGTCATTGATAATAAACATAGCCCCCAATTATGATGCCATTCTTAAGGGGACAATAGACTTTGCTTTCTGAAAAAAGAAAATCTGTTTTATGATGGTTTCTGGAAATACATGTGGTGAAAAACAAGAATTACATGTATACACATATATGATTGGCTTGGCTCCTGGATTTGCATAACCTTTGCAAAATGCAATATGGTCTATAACAACAATGAGGCTTTTGGATCAAATCCATAAATTATCTAGCAACATCTTCAGAAATCTTAAGGATGAAAAGAGTTTTATTTGAACCCTCCCATATGTGCATTGGTCCCACCTGTATTTCCCTTTTTCCTTCCACTGCCCTGTTACCTCCCATCTGGTGAAGAGAAGAAATGGAATGCAACCAGATCTGTGTCTTGATCCCTGAACCTAGACTTGTAAGAAGACAAAATAGAAAGGGTCTATGAAAGTAATCTATTACACTTACAGCTTGCACAAGAGAACTTTCACTGAATCCCTACTGCAATGTCCCATTGTGCAGTAAAGGTGACCTTGGGTTTTTGAAGGTCAAATCTAGGAGAGCATAAGCTTTGTCATATCCTAAAAAGCTAGAAAAGTTTGGGATTTGAGCCCACAGAGGGACTGTGCACCTTTATCCTAGGACCAGCCTAAATAAATCTGGCAAAGTTCTTCACCAGGTTGGCCAAAGGATGATAAATTTTTTCAACCCAAGGCACTTTTTAACTAAATATACTTAGTTGTAGACAGGTTGCAATTTGATTTGGTAAAGGGAGTGCCCAAATCTACAAAAGCAGAGATCCTTGAAGTAGGTGTACAGTGGAAAGGGGGCTGGATTTGAAGTCAGAGGACTTGAATTTGAACCCTGACCTACCACTTACTACCTATAAAACTTGAGCAAGTCCCTTCACTTGTCTGGACCTCATCTTCTTCATCTGCAAAATGAGGGAGTTGGTCTCAATAGCCTTTTAGGTTCCCTGTAGGTCTAATTCTATAAACCTATGATCCTAGATAGTCTATGGAATGGAAAGACATGGGGCAGGCAGGTAAGACACAGCATATTATCAATGTTGACATATATAAGCAGTAATATAAAAGATATTATTGAGGACCAGGAAAGTATATGGACTGAACATGTGATAGAAAGCACAACTCATCCCCTTTCTCTCACTCCAGTTTGGAAAACCACAAGATTGCTTTCAAAGTATTTGGTGGGTCTACTTTGGCAAACCTACAGAAGACATGAGTAAGAGACCCAAAGGAAAAGAAATCATGGATGGCTTGTGATCTGAATTTGTGGTAGGAGTGCCTACATCTGTGAGATCACAGAACTAAGTATTTCTGGTACTCAGTGCTTTAAAAAATAACTTCTCAAAATGTTTTATACATTTTCTCAAATCTTACTATGTCTACAAAACTGTAACTCCTAATTTAAGGATCATATCTCATCTGAACTTTGCATCTCCCCAGTGCCCTATATATGACCCTCTGCATAGAGTAGGTACTTAATCAATGTCATTGCATTTTGGGATCTTTTTACCTGCCCTATCTTAAATGGTTTTTAGTCCAATAATGTATATAAAATGCTTTGCAAAGCTTAAAGTGCAATATAAATTTGACCTACAAATAAATAATAGCTTAAGCATGAGCAATTATTATTATTAGCTTCATTTTATCAATGAGGGGAAAGGGGAAATGCTCAGGCCTTTATAGTAACTAAGTTTCCCATTTCTCAGTGTTGTTCTATAAGAAGCAGAGTGAGTTAAGTATCTCGTGAGCTTGGAAGCCTGATTTTTAAGCCTTGGAAATGGTTATTTTCATGATAGCCATAAAAAAAAATGAAACAAAGTAAAATAAAATTTAAAGAAATAAAACTAAAATGGAAGTTGGCTCCAACTATATTGATTTAGCTCACAAAATAAACTTTGATGTTTTATGAAGCAATATTCCAATTCCTGGGTAGAAAACCTCTGAGGCAGAAAACTTACCAGTTTATCACATCTGAAGGGTCAGACAGCAGCCTGTTTAACCTGATTCACAAGGGTATTATTTATAAGGAAACACATAGTCAATCTAAAATTAACACAATTCTTTTTAAGCCATATGTGGTAATACCAGCTGATAACCATACCTTGATTGACACCTGCTTTCTGAATCCCAGTGCTGGGGTGAGCTGATCATTTAATAAACAAACAACCAAAGAATTATTGAACAGCAGTAATAAAGCAGCTGCTACAGTGTCATAGCAAGAAGCAAAATGACATCACACTTAAAGCTTGCCTTCCTCCCCCAAGCTGCTCCAACTCACAGTTTTCCCAGCATTCTTCCCTCCCCTCAATTCTAATAATTCATTCAACCAATTGAGTTACAGGGGATATTGTTATTATTTATTATCATCTAATAATAACTGACTTTATCTAGCACTTTATATAGGGTCATGGTTACAAATTACCTTATAGGCATCATTTCAGTTGATTGAATAATGTCATTTTAGAGTTAGGAAATTGAGGTTTCAAATAGAGGAGTGACTTGACCAAGGTCATTAGTGATCTAGGAAACATGATGTCTTCCTGTTCTAGAGTGGCTTAGGGAGGATCTAGAGTCAGGCACATTTTGTCATCTGTCAGTAAATTGCTTCTTAAAGATATATGGAATAAAGGCAGATACTCACCTAAGCACCCCCAAATTCCCTTCCAAACAACTTTAAAACAATGCCTCAAAAGGAATTTTGGAGCAGCAAAACCATTAAAAGGATGGAGTGAAAACAATTTTCCAGCATAAGACAACTTATAAGGTCAGAAGAAAAGGATGAGAGAGGAATGCAGACCAGTGCAAGCCAGCAGAAGTTCTTGTGGGCAACTGAATTGGCAGCAGTGGCTTCTGGAGCTCTTGGTCTACAGACAGTAAAGGGGTCAGACAACTGGTCAGACAGAGATTACAAAGTACCCTTCTCTGGGAATGGGTGCAGGACTCTGTTGCTTGCCCATACGGAGTTCCAGGTCACAGTCCCAGGGTGAGGAGGAGCACTAGCAGGAATAGAACACTGGTCACCATGCCATTGAAGAGAAGAGTGCTTGTGGTCACTCGCAGACAAGAGCACAGGCCAGGAGAGCAGTGAGCACACCTCTCCTTAGATCATACCATACTGGAAAAATTGAAAACGTGTGGACCCCCAAAACTAGCTCTGAAAACAGCAATACAAAAAAACAAACAAAACCTGTAGCTTAGGATAGTGCCCATTCCACCCCAAAAGCAGAGCTCAACTTTAACATGAAGTTAAAAGTCAAGCAATAGGCTGGAAAAATGAGCACACAACAACATAAAGAATCTTACCACAGAAAGCTACTATGGTGACAAGGAAGGTCAAAACACAAACTCAGAAGACAATGAAGTAAAGACAGCTATGTGCAAAGCCTCAACAAAAAATGTGAATTGATCTCAGGACCCAAAAAAAATCATGGAAGAGCTCAAAAAGAGATTTTAAAGATTAAATAACAGAGGTAGAGGGAAAATAAAGAAAAGAAATGAGAACGGTGCAAGAAAATCATGAAAAAAGGGTCAACAGCTTGGTCAAGAAGGCATAAAAGAAATACTGAATAAAAATAATAACTTACAAAACAAAATAGACCAAATGGTAAAAGAGACACAAAAAAACACTGAAGAGAAGAACTCCCTTTTTTTTTTAAGGCAATTGGGGTTAAGTGACTTGTCCAGGGTCACACAGCTAGTAAGTGCCAATGTTTGGTCAGAGGCTGGATTTGAATTCAGGTCCTCCTGACTTCAGGGCCAGTGCTCTATCTACTGCACCACCTAGCTGCCCCAAGAAGAACTCCTTAAAAAGCAGAATTGGCCAAATAGAAAAGGAAGTACAAAAGCTCATTGAAGAAAATTATTTCATAAAAATTAGAATTGGACAAATTGAAGCTAATGACTCCATGAGACATCAAAAATAATAAAACAAAATCAAAAGAATGAAAAAATAGTGGGAAAAGTGAAATATCTTCTTGGAAAAAACAACTGACCTGGAAAATAAATTGGGGAGAGATAATTTAAGAATTATTGAAATATCTGAAAGCTATTATAAAAAAAAAAAGACTAGACATCATTTTTCGAGAAGTTATCAAAGAAAACTGCCCTAATATTCTAGAATCAGAGGGTAAAACAGAAACTGAAAGAATCAACAATTGTCTCCTGAAAAAGATCCCAAAATGAAAACTAGGAATATCACAGCCAAATTCCAGAGCTTCTAAGCCAAAGAGAAAATATTGCAAGCAGTCAAAAAGAAACAATTCAAATATCATGGAACCATAGTCAAGAAAACATAAGATGTAGCAGTTTGTACATTAAAGGACTGGAGGACTTGGAATACGATATTCTGAAAGGCAAAAGAGCTAGAATTACAACCAAGAATCACATACCCAGCAAAACTGAGTATAATCCCTCAGGGGGACAAAAATGGATATTTAATGAAATAGAGGATTTTCAAGCATTCCTATTGAAAAGAACAGAACTGAATAGAAAATTTAACTTTTAAATACAAGACTTAGGAGAAGCATAAAAAGGTAAATAGAAAAGAGAAATCATAAGGCATTCAATAAGGATAAACTGCTTACATTCCTACATCAAAAGACGATACTTGTAACTCCTAAGAACTCTCTCATCATTAGAGTATAGGTAGAAAGACTACGCATAGACAGAAGGCATGAATGTAATTGACTATGATGAAATGATACATAAAAAAATAAAATTAAGAAATGAGAAAGAACAATGCACTGAGAGAATGGGAAAGGAAGAGATATAATGCAGTAAGTTATCTCACATAAAAGAGCTATGAAAGAGCTTACAAAGTGGAGTGGAAGATGAAGGGAGGGGGTGGCAGACAACACTTGAACCTTACTTTCATTGAAATTGACTCAAAGAGGGAATAATATACACACTCAGTTGGGTATAGAAATCTATCTTACCCTACAGGAAAGTAGAAGACAGGATAAGAGAAGTGAGGGGGGCTAACAGAAAGGAGTGTGGATTTTGGAAGGTGGTGATGAGAAGCAAAACATTTTTGAGGAGGGGTAGGGTGAAAGGAGAAAGAGAAAAAAGTATAAACAGAAAAAATAGGATAGAGGGAAATATACAGTAATCATAACTGTGAAAAAATTATAACATGTTTCTTTGATAAAGGCCTTATTTTTCAAGTACATAAAGAACCGATTAAAATTATAAGAATATTAGCTATTCCCAATTGATAAATGATCACAGGATCTTAATAGGCAGTTTTCAGATGAAAAAATTAAAGCTACCTACAATCATGTGAAAAAATGCTCAAAATCACTATAGATTAGAGAAATGCAAATTAAAGCCTCAGAGAGACAGAGAATAGCAGTCAAGTGTGCTATTGACATCCTGTATGATTATGACTATTGATCAACTGTAACCATTGTTACCTGTCCTGAAGGTTTGTCCTTATACATCTTCACATTAAAAACAAAAGATTCTGATCTCTTCTCCCCCACAAAAACAAAAAAACCCACAACTCTGAGGTATCACCTCACACCTATCATATTGGATAAGATGACAGAAAAAGAAAATGACAAATGTTGGAGGGGATGTGGGAAAATTGGGACACTAAAGCATGAGTGGTAGAGTTGTGAACTGATTTAAACATTCTGCAGAGCAATTTATCATTTATGCCCAAAGGACTATAACACCACGCATATCCTTTGTCTCATCAATACCACTAGATCTGTATTCCAAAGACAGAAAAAAGAAAAAGAAAAGAATCTATTTTGCAAAAATATTTGTAGCAGCTCTCTCTGGGTGGCAAAGAATTGGAAATTGAAGAGATGCCCATCAATTGGGGAACAGCTGAGTAAGTTGTGGTATAAGATGTGATGGAATACTATGTTAGAAGAAATAACAAGCAGGATGATTTCAGAAAAACCTGGGAAGACTGACATGAACTGATGTAAAGTTAAGTGAGCAAAATCATTAGAACATTGTACACAGTAATAGCAATAACATATGATGATTAACTGTGAATGACTTAGCTATTGTCAGCAACACAATGATCCAAGACAATTCTGAAGGACTTATGATGAAAAATGTTATCAATCTCCAGAGAAAGAAGTGATGGCGCCTGAATGCGAATTGAAGCATACTTTTTCTACTTTATTTTTCTTGGGGTTTTTTTAGTTCTGTGTTTTCTTTCACAACATGACGAATATGGAAATATGTTTTGAATGCACATGTATAACCCATATAGAATTGCTTGCCTTCTCAATAAGGGGGAACAGGAAGGAGGAAGGGAAAGAATTTGGAACTCAAAATTTCAAAAATCAAATGTTAAAAATTGTTTTTACATGTAATTTGAAAAAAATAAAATAAACTGCCTCTTTACATATAAGATAACAATATCACAAAACTCATACAGTGTTAAAGCTCATGAAAGAAAAACATTCAATGGTCTGCGTTTAAATAAAATCTGTCAGAGATGCATTATATGGATGTCCAAGTCATTTCCTTGGAAAGAGATTCTGACCAGCAGAATTTTCCCTACCAATCAGAAAAGCCTTGTCCCAAGCAATATTCAATTCACATTTTATAGTAATCAGGAAATAAAAGATGAAACTTCACATCAATGAAAGACTACATAGCTTTCAGTTAAGGTTTTTAAATTATTTACCGAAGGAAATGAGTCAAGTGAGAAACTTTGCAGGGGGGAGATCTGTTTTTGGCAAAAATGAAGACTCTTCCTCTCTTCACTTTGCTAATAATAGACAAAGTCCTCTCCCTCAATTAATAGACAAAGTCCTCTCCCTCAATTGATTTAGTCAGTAATAAACTAAGAGACACTCCCTCTATAGATCTAGCTACAAGTTCTGTTTTCTTGAAGCATTAAGATTACTCCCTAAATTGATTAAGTTAACCATTCTAGAGAAATGGAGCATATTAAACCAAGGATACTATCACAGCATTAATTCTTAAATATTGTAACCCATCAAAAGGTCTTCATGCTTTAGGTTTCCGTAAGCTTGAAGGGATCTTTGAGGTCATGTGGTCTGACCTCCCCATTTTGAGAAAGGATGAAATTGTTCTGAATCATACATAGATCACCATCAATCTCTGAAATCTACTCTCCACCCCTTTCCTTTCTGAAGTCTGAATTGACCATTTTTAAAGTTTACAAAGTTTAAAATTTAAAGTTTACGAAGCCCACAGAGGTTTTACTAATACTAACCAGAATGGGGATGGTCCCTTATCCCCTGCTATCAAAGATGATATAACCTTCAGTCATATTTTGATGGGGGAGAGTAGGGAGTCATTTTTAAAATATATCTCAAAGATATTTCCAGATACAGAGAGGACAAATGAAAATTAGAATGGCAGTTATGGCTCAGTTTTCCAGGTTCTGTAATTGAATATATCTTTCGTTTCCTTCTCTGGCCCTTATTTTAACAGTCTGCTATCATCTTGAATGGGGGATAGGTTCAGAAAGGAAGTGAAATTTTTATTTCACCACATGATTTTTACTCATTATACAAGTATTTATTGAGACCCTTCTATATGTCCTTAGTCACCAAACTAGAGCAATATAGAAATGTGAGTTGTCACATTCCTCACTGATTCTCTAGCTCACTTCCTACAGTGGATGATACCAACCTTTTCCTCTCTCTTTAAGCATCCCATACCACATTCTCCTTTTATCCTCTCAAATGAGGATCTGGCCTCATACTTAAGAGAGAAAATTTAGTCTAGTTACTATGAGTTTCTTCTTCCCTCCTCTACATCTCAAAACCATTGGATGTCATCCCTTATTCTCTACTCCTTTACTCCAATCTCTGATGATGATGTGTCCTTCTCAACAAAGTCAGCTCCTCTACATGAATCCTTGATCTCCTTCCCTCCCAAATCTTCTGGCAAATTGCCTCCATAATCATCACCACTTCACCCCACAATTTTCAATCTCCTTATCTACAAACATGTCTAGGTTTCTCTCATGCTTAAAGAGCCCTCACTGGACCTTACCATTCCCTCAAGCTATCATCTTAGAAAAAAAAAACTCACTGTGCTCTACTCTATTTATCTCCTCCAATTCTTCAGCCCTTTGCGTTCTGACTTCCCACCTTGATTGAAACTGCTTTCTCCAAAGTTCTCATTGGTCTCTTAAGAAACAAATCGCATGACATTTTCTCAATTCTCTTCTTTCCTGACCTCAAACAGAATTTGATATTATTAACTTCTTTCTCCTGGATATTCTCTCTTCTATGGGTTTTACATAGTATGGTTCTCTATTTTTCTACCTGTCTGATCACTGCTTTTAGCCTCTTTGGCCATATCCTGGCCCATAACTGTGGAATAGGGCTCTTTCTTGGACTCCTTTTTCTCTTTACATTCTCTCTTGGTGACCTCATCAGCTCCCTTGTAGGCAGATGACTCCTTCAACATTTGGATCAATGATTGAATGAAAGCATGAAACACCCTTGAAGATGGCACAACGCAAGAAAGGATAGCTTATTGATCTGGGAGCAGAATCAGGATGCAAAATGATCTTGATAAACTAGAAAAATGGGTCCAAAGTAACAAGATGGAATTGAATAGGAAATATGGATCTTTTTTTAAATTAATGGACAAGTATAGAATGCACAAGTACAGAAAGGGGATGGATACAACTTAATAGAAGTTCTTGGGTTTTGTTTGTTGGTTTGTTTGTTTTTAAGACCAGGGCTTTTAGATGACAATCAGCTCAATATGAGTCAACAGTGGGGCATGGATGCCTCCCCTTAGCTTGCATGAATAGAAGCAGAGTGCAGATGTCAGGGGAGAGCACAAAAGGAGAGTACAACTGTATCTCCATACCTCAGTAGTCTGCTGATTTTACACCCTATTTATATTGAGACACATGCACTATATTTTAAGGAAGAACTTTAATAAATGTTTTTTATAATTATTTTAACCACTGGGTACAGAAATCTTTTTAAAATGTTATCACCCAAATCTCCGCTACCTTAAAAGATACTAAAGAATTAATGAGGACATTGAATACGTTCTGTGTTGCTCCGAGGACACAGTCGGCACCAATCAGTAGCAGTTACAAAAAGGTGGGTCTCAGACATGGAGATGAAACTGCTCCAAACTGTTTCTAAACAAGACTTTTCCCCTTACAACATACTTAAAAAATAATCCTCCAGCCTTCTTTTAAAGATATCTAGTGAATGGGAACCCACTACCTCCCAAGGTAGCCTATTCTACTTCCAGATACCTCTAACTGTCAAAAAGTGTATAGTAACAACAACTTAAAACATGTCTCTCAACTTAGGCTCTTTATTACTAGTTCTTCCCTCTGTCTAATACCTTTTTCCCGGTACAATCCTTCAGATACTCGAAGACAGCTATCATATCCTTTCTAAAGTTGCTTTTTCCTAGACTAAACATTTTCAGCTTCTTCCTTATGTGGCATGGTCTCAAGATCCTTTGCCATTCTGGTTCACCCTCCTCTGGATGCTTTTTCATCTTATTAATGTCCTTTTTAAAATGTGTTGCCCAGAAGTAAACACAAAAGTACATATGTGGCCTGGTCAGGACAGGGTATAGCCAAGCATATCTTCCCTCAGTCTGGACACTATGCCTCTCAATGCACATTAAGAACCTATGAGCTTTTTTTGGCCATCATCTCACACTGACTCATATTGGACCACTAAAACTGCCAGGTCTTTGTCACATGAACTTCTGTCAGTCCAGTACAGCTCCATTATCTGGTGCTTCTGAAGTTCACTTTTAAAAATTCAAATACAAGATTTTGCACTTATACATATTAAATTCCATCTTACTAGATTCAGCATAATATTCTAGATTATCAAGGTCTTTTTGGAGCCTGACTCTGTTATCCAACATGGAAACTGTGCCTCCCAGCTTTGAGTCATCTTGATGCATGCCTTCACTTAAGTCAGGGATCTTTACCTTTTCTGTATCATGGGCCTTTCTGGAAGTCTGGTGAAACCTAGGGATCCCTGCTCAGAAGAATTTTTTTAATTCATAAAATAAAATAAATACAATCACAAAGGAAACTATAGTGAAAATAGATTTTTTTTCCATGTAAGTACTCTCTAAAATCTATCTCTAAGTCATTGATAAGGAACTTTAACAGTTTGATCTAGTGAAAAATGTTACAGTGTAGAGTTGGGAATTCCTCATCATTAAACTACGTACCCAAAAAAAAAAAAAGGCTATGCGCCCAAGAGCTAGATGAAAGCCTTTCAGGTACACTATCAAGGGAATTCTCATTCAGAAGCTGGTCTAGAGCAGCAGTGTCAAACTCAAATAGAAATATGGGCAATTAAATCATACATAAGGATACTTGCAGGCAACATATTAGCTTAGAAAACCACATGTATTTGTGATTTCTTCTTTTATTAATACACCAACACATAAAAATCAGATAGGAACTACATTTTAATCTAGTTCAAGATGCACTAGGAGGCATTGTGGGCTGCATGTAGCCTGCAGGTTGCACATTTAACACCGCTGGTCTAAAGGAATTCTAAGGTCCCTTGCAATTCTGGTGAATTTTCTCTCTTTCATAATTCTTTATACGCCTTGAAATTAGCATCCCCCTCCAAAAAAAAATGAACCTTTTCTAGGACTTGGGAGCACCTTTGAGAATGTCAGTTACTGTGGTATAATGAAGCCAGGGGGCATCTAGGTGATGGTGACACAGTGCTGGGCCTGGAGTCAGGAAGACTCCTCTTTCTGAGTTCAAATCAGGCCTGAAATAGTTACTAGCTATGTGATCCTGGGCAAGTCACTTAACCCCATCTACCTCAGTTCCTCAACCATAAAATGAGCTGAAGAAGAAAATGGCAAACTACTCCAGTATCTTTACCAAGAAAACCCCAAAAATGGGGTCACAAAGAGTCAAACATGACTGAAAAATGACTCACCAACAACAATGAAGCCATGCCATTAGGACCTAGACAGCTAGGTAAGGTTATTTGTCCCCATGCTAAATGACCCCCAGATTGTGATGTTTTCAAAGTTCTCATACCTATTTTTTATAGTTCTATCTCTTCTATCACCATTAGGCTGACTGCTACCACTTTTTTCCCAATTCAATTGAACAAACATTTGTTAAGTATTTCTGATGTGGGAGGTACTTCTAAGTTCTCAATATCTGTGAGTCTAGCAGCCCTTTGCCATTTCTACTATGCTACTTCTAATCTTGTTATTTGGGAAATGAAATAACCAATTATAGAATCATAGAATTTAAGAGGTAGAAGCAACAGAGATTGAGTCTAACCCCTTCATTTTGGGATGAGAAACCTAACAGTGAGGTGACATGACATGTTTAAAGTAAATGAGACAGCCAGTCTTTCCACTGCCCTGGTTAGATCTCTTCTGTACAATTACATTCAGTTCTGAGTGCTACATTTTAGAAAGGACATTGATTCCATTTGCTCTGCTTGGTCCCAGAGGATGAGACTAAAACAGTGAGTGAAGTTGAACAGAGGCAGATTTTAGCACAACACAAGGAAAAAGTACCTAACAATTAGAGGTATCAGAAAGTGGAATGGGATGAGTGGCTTCATTCCTACGAGAGCCTACTAGCAAAGGTTAGATGGCCACTTGTGCCCTATGGGGAAAGGCAACATGACAAAATGGAAAGAAGGCTGACTTTGTAGTCAATATCCTTATGTTCAAATTCCAGCTCTCCCATTTCCTACCTCTGTAACATTTGGAAAGTCATTTAACCTCTCTTGGCCTCAGTTTCCTCATTCTATAAATGAGGGCACTGGGGTAGATGACATCGAAGGTCCCGTTAGCTCTAAATCTCTGATCCTAAGTTGTAAAAGAGGTTCTTTGACCTCTCTTCAGTCTTTGACACTGCTACTCACCCTCTTCTCTCTTCTACTGTCTTCTCTCTAGGTTTTTGTGACACTGCTCTCTCCTGGTTTTTCTCCTCGGTATCTTTTTCTGAACTTCCATGTAGGTCAGTCCTGCTAACCATAGGTGTCCCCTAAGCCTCTTTCCTGGGTCCTTTTCACCTTCTATACTATTTTGCTTGGTAATCTAATCAATTCTCATGGATCTAATTATCATCTCTATTCAGATGGTTCTACAATCTATTTGTCCAACTCCAGCCTTTCTTCATTCTTACAATCTTGAAACTCCACCTGCCTATTGAATTTCTTAAATTAGGTGTCTCATAGATATCTTAAACTCAACATGTCCAAAACTGGACTCATTATCTTCCCCCTTCCTCAAACCATCCACTCTTCCTAACTTCCCTATCACTGTTGAAACATCATCCTCCTTGGCACCAAGTTCCCAACCTAGGTGCCATTCTTTTCCTCACTCTATCTCACTCTCATGATTTCTAGTCTATTACTAAGTCCTGTCATTTCTACCTTCATAATTTCTCTCATGTGTGACCCTTTTTTTCCTCTTACACTGCCACCACCCTGGTGCATGCCTCATCATCTCATGCCTAGACTATTGCAATAGCTTTTTTTGTGGGTCTCCTTGACTCATGTCTCTCCCCACTCCAGTCCATCCTCCACTTTCTTCCTAAAATAGTTCTTCCTAAAGCACAAGTCTGATCATGTCACCCACCTATTTGATAAACACCAGTGATTCCCTATTACCCAGGATAAAATCCTCTCTTTGGTTTTTAAAATCCTTTATAATCTGGCCCCTTCCTACTTTTCCACTCTTCTTATATCTTGCTCCTTTCTATGTTCTCTGCAATTCAGTCACACTGGCTTTCTTGTTGCCCTTCAACCAGACATTGCATCTCCTGACTCTAAGAGTTTTTACCTGCTATTTCCCCTTCCTGGAACTCTCTCTCTCCTCATCTTCGTGTTCTGGCTTCTCTGGCTTCCTTTGGACTCTCATCTAAAGTCCCACCTTTTTGAGAAGTCCTTCCTAGTCCTCTTTGACCTTAATGCCTTCCCTCTGAAATTATCTTCAACTTAGCTTCCATATGTGTCTCGATTATACAGGGTTGCTTTCATTTTGTCTCCCCATTAGACTGTGAGCTCCTTGAGAGCATGGACTGGTTTTTGAGGATTGTTTTTGTTTTTGTTTTTTGCCTTTCTTTGTAATCCTAGCACTTAGCACAGTGTCTGGTACATACAGGGTGCTTAAAAATGCTTTTTGACTTGACTAGGGACAGAGAGGATTAAATGACCTTCCAGTTCTGAGATTTTTCAATCATCCAGTTAGGCCTTGAAAAAGCACTTAGAAAGTCATTGTAATCATTTATATCATACTAGTTTACTTATATACTATAAACTATGGGCCCCCAAATAATCCAGTATCTTTCTTGGATATCTGTTCTTTCATTCACCCCCATCTTTCTCCAGCAAAATATTCCCTCCCTTTCTCCCATACTACCTCAACTTGGTCCTAGACCTCACAAAATACTATAGCCTCTTGGACAAGGGAGTGGTGGAAAAAACACTAGATGAGGTTCCAATTCTCTGCCACTGATTTGTTGTCTTAGCTTGAACAAATCCCTTTACTTCCCTGGGCTTCAATTTCTCAATTTCATTCTTTCTGGAAGATGGATGGGACCTATTAGAACCCAGAGAGGAATGTATGGATTATAGATCATAGATTTGTACCTAGAAGTAATCTTAGAGTTCATTTAGTGAAACTGTCATTTTACAGATTAGGAAGTTGAGGCCCAGAGAGTTTAAATGACTTATCAAGACCATAGATATAATAGGTAGGATGAGGGTCTTTCAAATCCAAATTCACTGATATTTCCACCATTCCACACAGTGGCACCATGGAGGCAATATAATTATTCCATTAGGGAACTTCTATCAGTATAGCTGCCAACAGAACACATGATTTTGGTCCTGTACCAATGATTCCCCACTGACCCACCACTAATTTGCTTTGGGGACAATAAAAAAGTGGTTGGCATCTAAGTAGTACCATTTGCTTAGCCTGTATACTCTCTTTTTCTCCAAGCCTGTAGGAAGCAGCACTGATGTGGTACCAATACATTTCTGGTTATTTTTAGAAGCAGGTATTTTACTTGATTTCATCAGTGATGTCATAGAAAGAGCATTGACATCTAAAGACTATTCCCCTCATCTAAGCAGAGAGAGGTTCATCACCTGACATCTGACCACCAAAGGATAATATTCTTTGCCAAAATAGCTCATGAAAACCTTCTACCAAGGCAGAAATAAATAGTGATATTTTTTTTGGGAGGTAGTACCCCAGAAATCTGGATTCACTTCTCTGTTTTGTGACCTATTAGCTCAGTGAGCTTGGGTAAGTCATAAGATATGCTCCCAACTCAGTTTCCTAATCTGTAAAAGGAAGATGATAACACTGAGACCATCTGTTTTGCGAGGCTATTATTTACTTGAAATGAAGTAATGAATATAATGATAATAAATGTAAAAAAAATGCTAAAAAAAGCATAAAGCAAAGAGGGCTTGTTCTAGAAGTCTTCTAAGGTCCTTTACAGGTCTAGATCTGTGAGTTTATGGATCAATTTCAAGGATCTATGACTTCATCAATTTGGGAGTGACTTTCACCAGTGCAGACATCCTCTGGACCTTTCTTTCATGGTCTTCATGATGTGCTGTAGCCCCCTAGTGATGCGCTTCTCTACACTTACTAAGGCTGGACTTATACACTGCATTTACTTATATACTATGAGCTATGGCCCCCCAAATAACCCAGCACCTTTCTTGGATGTCTGTTCTTTCATTCACCCCAATCTTTCTCCAGTGAAGCCTTCCCTTCCTTTCTACCATACTATCCCAACTCAGTCCTAGACTTCATATTCCTCTACCATCATTGGGTCCATAATTGAGGGTCATTGTTGTTCATCCTCTGTTCTCAAAGAGGAACAATGATATCAGGAAAGTGATGTCTTGACTTGCAAGTGAATTGGATTTAAGTGAAGTAGAGCTGGAAAAGTCATCAACCTCACTCTCTCCTCCAGAGTCATTAGAGTCCAGTGGCAAGACATAGGTCAGGATGACTGGCAATGGCCCAGGATGCAGTGGGAGACCCTGGCCTTTTTAAGCTAAGGTCTTTCCCAAGTCTCAGTTTGTCTGAGGCAATACCCATTCAGTTGTTAAAGGTAAGAATGGAAGCAATTGCTATTTATACTCACTCTGAGCCATCAAAATCCAAACAATAAGCAAGTGAAGGCTGGGACCTGTTATTGACCAATCAATGAGAGGCAGAGTGATTTCGGTTTAAAGGTATACTCAAGTAACTCCATTTGAATCCCAATGGGCTTTATCAAAGCCTGGTTTTTCAGAGCTGTATCTCAAGAAAACAAGGTGAGACAAAACAGTTAATTGTCCCAGTTTTAAAAAAAAATGACAGAATGAATAAGTAGGAAAGGGAAAAAAACTAGCCTCCAAACCCCAAGATACTTTGCAAAGTATAAGCAATCAAAAGTTATATTCCTTTGGACAGAGCATCCACATGTAAGGGTATGACTCCCCACATGGATAGAGAAAGAGAAGGAGTAGGAGGAAAAGTAGTAGAAGGAGGAGGAAATAGCATTGCCCAACTGAACTAGCCTGTTGGGGCCCCCAGAGGGGCAGCTACTGCTACTCACAGATTGTTGTTCATCCTTCATTCTCAAAGAGGATCAATGACATCAGGAGGGTGATGTGTTGGCTTGCAAGTGAATTGGATTTAAGTGAGTTAGAAAAAAGTCATCAGCCCCACTCTCTTCCCCTGAGTCATCAGAGTCTAATGGCAAGACACAGGTCAGAACAACTGGCAATGGCACAGGATGCAGTGGGAGGCTTTGGCCTTTTTAAGTTAGGGTCTTTCCCAGGTCTCAGTTTGTCTGAGGCAACCCCCATTCAGTACCTAAAAGCTAGGTAAGAACTGAGGTAAAAGATGGCCTACTTTGCCTTCATCATCCATAATTTGAAGACTTTGCAGCTTGAGAGGATCTGCCAGAGCTTTCATTGTACTGGCAGGACCTTTAAGAGCCCAAAGTCACTTTCAGGCCAAGATGATTCACTGGAGAAGGATTTTTTTCTCTTGCCGGATTGTTTATTTTCAGAAAAACAATAAGTAGGGAAATGGTTTTAATTTATCAAACTGCATCCAAAATCATGGATATCAAAAATCCTGCGTTCAGATTATACCCTGACTTTTTTTTCCTTTTTATTTATTTATTTAGTTAGTTTTAGTTTTTAACATTCACTTTTATAAGACTATGAATTCTAAATTTCCTCCCCTCTTTCCCCTCCCCCCTCCCCAAGATGGCATGCAATCTGATATAAGCTATATGGATACAATCATACTAAACATATTTCTATTTTAGTCATGGTGTGAAAGAAGAATCAGAACAAAAAAGAAAAACCATAACAAAGAAAAAAACAAAAAACAAGAAAAAAAGAGAAAATGGTGTGCTTTGATCTGCATTCAGACTCCACAGTTCTTTCTCTGGATGTGGATAGCATTTTCCATCATGAGTCTTCTGGAATTGTCTTAGATCATTGCATTGCTGACAAGAATAAGTCTATCAAAGTTGGTCATCTCACAATGTTGCTGTTATTGTGTACAATACTCTCCTGGTTCTGCTCACTTTACTCAGCATCAGTTCATGTAAGTCTTCCCAGGTTTTTCTGAAATCTGCCTGCTCATCATTTCTTATGGAACAATAGTATTCCATTATAATTATATAACACAACTTGTTTAGCCATTTCCTCAATTGATGGCATCACAATTTCCAATTCTTTGCCACCATAAAAAGAGCTGCTACAAATATTTTTATACGAGTGGGTCCTTTCCCCTTTTTTATGATCACTTTGGAATATAGACCTAGTAGTGCTATTGCTGAATCAAACAGTTTGCACAGTTTTATAGTCCATGGGCATAGTTCCAAATTGATCTATAAAATGATTGGATCAGTTCACAACTCCACCAACAATGCATTAGTGTTCCAATTTTCCCACATCTGAAGGATTTTAAAGTCACCATCAAGCACTCATTGTAGAGCTTACATTCTAATGGGAAAGACAATATGCAGATTATGTAAGTGCCCTACAAAGGTGAACTACTATTATTCCTAATTTGTTCTGTATCAAAAAATATCTATCATGTAATATTGCATATAATAGTTATCAGTTTTGGTGTCTTAACTCCAATTAGAAAAAAGCTCCATGAGGGTAAGAACTATGCCCTATCAAAACTGTGTCTCCTGTATTTAACATAGTGTTGCACACATAGCAAATAGTCTGTTAATGTTTGATGAGCAGATAAATTAATGGATTAGGAATGAAAGTATTAAATAACCAAGATGATCACAATATTTAGTTAGCTTGAAAATTCCCAGGGTATTAGAGGAAGGATCCAAAGGTTATTGTTATTCCCCACTAGTTTATCAAAAGCAGAAGTGCTTAATCTAACAACCACAGAAACCTAAAAAGTTCTATGGATAGGTTTCAAAGTGTTCGTGACTTTAGATTAGAAAAAATTACATCCTTATTTTCACTAACCTCTAACTGAAATTTAGTTATTTCCTTCCATTACAAAAGTAGGCAATAGAATGAGACCAAAACTGAACAAGGGAATGATAAGTAAAAGTGAAAAAAGGGAAGTTCTAACTCTGGCTAAGAAATAGAGAAAGGACTTCCCAATAGTTTCCTTTTGAACCAAAGCTATTTGCACGAAAAGCTTCTACACACAACCGGGGAAAATCTAGGTTCTTTTTGCTCTTTTCCCTCTCATCACCTGCACAAGAGCAGACAGCTGACCAGACCCAAGACCATCAAGCTAGCATGCCTAATGCCATTTCAAAATAGAAGCTCTGAGAGGGGACACAAGATGTGATAATCAAAATTGATTACCAATGCAGCCTTTGTATTTTTGTTTCAATTCTGAAGTTTTCCGGGCAGAACCAAAATCTCCATTTTTCTCCCTTTCTCTCTGCCTCCTTATGACCCTCACCTTGGTGAGGGAAGGTTGACTGTGACCTCCCTGTAAGCAAGCACCTAGTATTAGCTAATGGTTTTGTCTCCCAAATATCATACACAAAATTCTTTACTCAGTTGACATTTAGTTAAATTTGTTGAATTAAATTGAATTCCCCTTTTACAGATGGGGAAATTAAGAGTCAAAGAGGTTAAATGATTTACTCAAGATAATTTATCTAGAAAGGAGCCCCAGCTAGGACTCCAAACCAGAGCTTTTGATTCTAATTATGATTTCCCAGATGGTCTCACTCTTAAATCACCCTCCCAAATGTGAAAGGATTAACCTAAGGCTTTACTAACTCTGAGCTTTGCCAGAAAACTGGCATTTAAAGTTCTCTGGCTTCATTTCTACCATGCAGCCACACTGGGCCTTCACCAAGAAATCCAGTAAAGTCATGCTTCTGGATGAGGGATACCAAACACTATTTCCTTCCTGATCCATTTGCATGAAGTTAATGTTTCACATGGATTAATAATTATTTTCACCTCCCTCCAAACTGAACCACTGTGCAATTCTGATATTTGTATATATAACCATAAAGGGTTGGTGTGAAACAGGGTTTGGATAAGTGAGACTTTCCCTCCCACCTTTAGAATATGGGAGTTTCCAGCCAGTTCTATCCATGCTTATTTTCACTCTGACCATGCAGTTCCTACTCCCTAATTACCGCTTTAGATTCTATCCTTGCAGAAAGGTAAAGTGAGAGAAAAGAATGAGTAAGGACATATGGCCCAACAGTCGCAGGCTTGTCCAACAACAAAAAATTGTGCTTTGATTTGGTTTTAGCCAATGTTAATGGTCCAAATTCATGTCAATAATCTCTCATTTATTAAAAAGCTTATTGAAGTTATTAATAAACATAGCCACAAGATTCCCTATTACCTTCAGCTCAGAGACCCCAAGTCAGGATAAAATCCTGACTTTTAGTTCAAGATTTAAACCCATGTCCTGTTTTAATAATGCATAGTCATGGGGCAGCTAGGTGGTGCAGTGGATAGAGCATTGGCCCTGAAGTCAGGAGGACCTGAGTTCAAATCTAGACTCAGACCAAACACTTGACACTTACTAGCTGGGTGATCCTGGGCAAGTTACTTAAACCCCAATTGCCAAAAAAAAAAAAATGTAATAATAATAATAATAATGCGTAGTCATGGTTATTCAACAATACTCAATCTTACATTATCTATGTATAAGGTCCTTGTTATTATTTTCTCACACCTTTATAGTACCCTGTGACTTTTAAAGTGTTCCCAATTAACCTCATTTGAGTCTTTCAAATGCTTTGATATGGATAGTACAAGTATTATTATTCCCATTTTCCAGACAAGGAAACTGAGATTGAAGAAAGTTAACAAGAAACAAACTCTGAAATGTATAGGTGCCACCTCAGTGCAGCCTTCTACAAGCATGGAAAATAGAACCTGATTCCAAGTCCAATGCCCAATTCCAAATCTTTTATGCCACACCGCCTGCCCCCATATCTTTTTCCACCCCTCCATTTTATTGTCCAGTTAATGTATGTTGAGAGACTATCCGCGGATATTTATTTTTGTCTGGAGCCATACCATGCTAGAACAGGAAGAAATTTAATTCCTTGAATACATTCTCCCTTCACAACAGCTCTTGTTATGTGCAGGTTCCCCACCCCCGGACCAGAAGCTTCTCACTAAGATCAGAAGTGAAGCAAGGATGCCCGTGGTAACAAGATTGTTTGACAACAGTACTGGACGCGTTGGCTACAGAAAGACGAGAAACCAAGCTTAAGGGGATAGCCAAGGGCAAGGCGACAACATGATTATCCCCACTTGTTGATGACCTACTGAAAAGCCCTAGAGAAGCAGCAGCAATAACAGCAACAAAACTGATCTTGTCAACTAAAACCTTCCTTAAGTAGCAAGATACAAAACAAGCATACAAAAAGCATCAGCATTTCTCTAGGTCCACTGCATTTCTTCTGCCTTCTCTCATCTGATCCTTTTAGAATTTTAAAACAATCTTCCATGCCCTGACTCCTGTCCCGAGTTCTATCAGCTTCCTCCAACAATTTGGGCTCTTAACAAATAAAGCCACAAAGAGGGGATGGGAATAGCGTGGTACATTGGAAAAACCAATGGTTCTAGTGTCAGAGAAGCTGAGTTCAAAGCCCAATTTCTGATATGTGTTGTTGTTGAATTGTTTCAGTCATACCCGGGGTTTTCTGGGCAACAATACTGGAGTGGTTCACCATTTCCTTCTCCAATGGATCCATTCTAATAGGTAATCAGAGGTGAAGTGACTTGACCAGGGTTACACTGATAGAAAATGTCTGAGGCTAGATTTGAACTCAGGTCTTCTTGACTCCAGGCCCAGCGCTTTATTCACTGAGCCACTGACTACCTCTCTGATGTATCTGATCTTGAGCAAGTTGCTTAATATATATGTGAATTGTTTTTCTCGGCTGTAAAATGAGGGGGTTGGACTCATGACGAAAAATGCTAACCAGAGAGAGAACTGATGAACTCTGCGTGTAGATTGAAACATATTTTTTCACTTCTTTATTTTCCTTGCTTTTTTTTTCCACAACAAGGCTAATGTGGAAATATGCTTCACATGACTTCATAGGTATAATAAGCATCATATTTCTCACTTTCTCAATGGGTGGCAAAGGAGATGGAAGAAAAGAAAGAATTTTGAACTGAAAATAATTATTTTTTTAGTAAAGGAGTTGGACTAGATGGTCTCTGAGCTCAAGCATCCAGCTCTAAATCTAGGCTTCTGTTATTCTCTGAACTTGTCATTTCCCATGTCTTTCTCAGAGTACTCAGGCTTTATAGTTTGGGGATGGATAAACAACTCTGATTGGATGTGTGTGTCAACAAACAAAATCCCAACTGTCAGATCTTTCAGTTTTTCCCTTCACAAACCACTACTTCAGCCAAATTTTTCTACTTTATGTCTGGTGCCTTTCTCCCAATAGGACTTCCATTTTCCTACCTCCATGCATTTGCTCATAAACTCTTCTGGCTTCCTTCCACTAGAATACAAAATCCTTACAAGCAGGGAATGTTTCTTTTTGTCTTTGTTCCCAGAACCTAGCATACATGCCTTGCACACAGTAGATGTTTATTTAATAAATGTGTGCTAAATTGCCCTTTTCTCTCCCCTTTCCTGATTCTACCTCTGAAAATTCTACTCACACAAGGCTCAAATCCAACCAAGGCCACTCTCTCTTTTACTCACTGCATGGGCCTGATCTCTCCAATCTAAAATGATCTCTTCCTATTCCGAACTTCTACATCCCCAGAGATCCTGAGGGCATTGCTGCAATTCAACACAGGAAAATAATGATCCATAACAACAAGACAGACCATCATGTGGATACAGTAGGCCTCAGAACCAGCTAGACCTGGGTTCAAGTAGTGCCTCCGACACATACTGTATGTGTAACCACAGAAAAGTTACTTCGAGCCTCAGTAATCTAGGAAGCTCTTGAAGACTATAGGTTATGCAGCAAATACCAAGCTCCATCAGTGGAAGGTGTTCCATACAAGTAATTAACAGCATTATTATAATTCCTTTGGCCTGCACAACAACCCTGGGAAGCTGTTACTATTATTATCCCTATTTTTAAGATAAGGATACTGAAGTAGAGAAGTGAAGTGACTTGCCCTGGGTCACACAGCTAATAAGCATGTGAGACAGGATTTGAACTCAGTTCTTTCTGACTCTAATTTCAGTGCTCCCATCATTGTACCATTTAGCTGCCTAGGGGAATTCCAGCTTAAACCAGTGAAATCACAGGTCCAGTCTCCATCCCCCCTCCATAATGATGATCATTAGTCTGAGAGGAAAAAGTACAATTATGTTCAATGTCCTCTGTCCAAGCAGAAAAGAAAAACAAAAAGCTGCATAATGTATTTGAGAAATATTTCCAGGGGCAGAGCCAAGATGGTGGAGTAAAAGCAGTGACTTGAGCTCTCCCCCAAACCCCTCCAAATAACTGTTAAAAATGGCTCTAAACAATAAACTCTAAAAATGGCTCTAGAGCAGCAGAACACACAAAAAGACAGAGCAAAACAAATTTCTAGCCCAAGACAACCTGGATGGTTGATTGGAAAGGTCTATTGTGCCACACTGGGAGAAGAGTACAGTTCAGTGTGGGCACATAGGCAAAGACGAGGCCTCAGCTAACATGGAGCAGGCCTCAGGAGACTGAATCATCAGCCGCTGTGGTGGCTTCCAGACTTCTTAACCCATAAACACCAACGACAACTTAGAAGGTGAGTAGGAAAGGTCTGTGACCACAGTGAGAGAGAAGCTCTGTCCTAGCCTTAGTCCCAGCTCAGCCCCGAGGCGATAGCTGCTTCCAGAGCTCTCGGGCCCCCAGATTGAGGGGGAATAGAGTGGCTGATCAGAGAGGGATTGCAGGGATCTCTTTGCTGGTGCTAAGGCAGGAATTTCTTGCTTTGCCCGTGCTTGGATCTGGGTCACAGTTCTGGGTGGCGGTCCTGGGGCAAGGAGAAGCACTGGTGTGGTGGAGCTTATAGTGGCAGTGAAGAGAAAACCCTCCTCACAGTTCCAAGAAAGAAAAGAGTGCTTGTGGTCACTCACAGACCACAGTATAGGCCAAGAAAATAGTATATACCTTGCCCTTGATCATACCACCTTGGAAGAACAGAAAATGTATGGGTCTCTAGAAAACAGCTGCACAAAACCCCTGAAGCTTTGGGATAGTACATTCTCTACACTGGAAGCAGACCTCTACCTTAACAAAGAGTTTAAAACTCAAGTAATTGACTGGGAACATGAGCAAACTGCACAAAAAAGTCAAACCATAGAATCTTTCTTTGATGACAGAGAAGATCAAAACGTACAACAAGAAGAAGACAACAAAGTCAAAGCTCCTATATCCAAAGCCTCCAAGAAAAATATGAATCAGTCCCAGGCCACGGAAGAGCTCAAAAAGGATTCTGAGAAGCAAGTAAGAGAAGTAGAGGAAAAACTGGGAAGAGAAATGAGAGTGATGCAAGAAAATCATGAAAAACAAGTCAACAGCTTGCTAAAGGAGACTCAAAAAATACTGAAGAAATATTTCTATCTGAAATGCAGAAAATAAGTTTTGACTTTTGAAAAAGTAAATTTCAGTTGTCTGGAAAATAGAAGCAGCTGGATGGAATGGTGGATAGAGTGCTGGACCTGGATCCAGGAAGACCTGAGTTCAAATCTGGATTTAGGCACTAGCTGTGTGACCTTGGGCTAGTCACTTTATCCTTTGCCAGCCTCAGTTTCCCCATCTCTAAAATGGGGATACTAATTGAACCCATTTGACAGAGTAATTATGAAGAAAACATGAGATATCTGTAAAGTATGTTGCAAACCTTAACATACTACAGTACTATAATCCTTCTATGGACTTTGCAGCCTGAAAAACTCTGATTAAAATGTTACTTCATTCAATAAATATCATTAAGCATCTATCACGTGCAAGGCTCTCTCTCCCCTGGGCACCGAGAACTAGACTACAGGCTACAAAGGAAGACAGCAAGCAGTGGGCTTGGTGCTGAGGACACAAAGGAGCTCACAATGGTTTCTCCAAATCAGAAATAACAGGAAAAGGATGATGCTCCTATTGCTTCTGCAGTAATTGAGAAATAAGGATTTTGGCTCCAAAATATTATTCCTGAAATAAGATCCTTTTCCCAGATGTGGGATAGCAGGCAGGAGGCAGAGGGGAGAGGATGTAGTGTAATTATCCATCCCAGCTTGCCACCTATTAACTGCAGGAAGCCCAGGTCTCCTAAAGAAGTCACACTGCTAGGTTCTCAGTGCCAGTCAGTTATTCCAGTCTCCCATCAAGTCTAACCACCTGATTTGCACATATTAATTTGGGATTGCCAGGGCACTGCCTGAGAAAATGCTGCTATCAGTAAGTTCCTGTACAAATCTGGAAGACACTTGAGGCCACCCAGCCCAACCTGTAGCCCCAGATGGGAACCAGCACAATCACAGGAAGAGGCTTTAAAGAATGTTACTTACACCATAGAATATAAAATGTCAGTGTTGGAATAGACCTTAGAACTAGAAGGTCCAAAATATAAAATGCCAGCCCTTAAAAGAGGCCTCAGAGCAGAAGGTTAAAGCTGGGAGGACCCCTTAGGGTCATCCAGGCCAATCTCCTCTTTTATAGAAGAGGAAACAGGGATCTAGAGAAAGGGAATGACTTACCCAAAGTCACAGAATGAGTTAGTGACATCGCCAGAACATGAACTTAATATCCCCAACCTCCCAGCCCCAGCTGATTCCATTGCATCTTGCTGAAATAACTGACCCAAATGAGCCGCAAATGAGCTCAATTCCCCCCATTGAACCAACACGTTTGCAATTTTTAAGGCAATGACTTCCACAAACACATTAACATAAAATGAAAATAGAACGCAATTGTAAACAAGCTAATGCAGGGCGTTTCTAAGCACTCCATGACCTAGACTGGACGCTGTCCTTGGGAGAGCCTCCTATAATGCAGTCCAGCTGGGAAAGAAAACAAAGGATGAAGTTATAAAAACCCTGGAAAGTAACTGTTCCTCAGACTTCCTCTCTAAAATTTCAGGCATGGCTTTCACCACTGCCAGAAGATTTAAAGCTGGAAGGGATATTGGAGATAATCAAGTCCCACTCCCTTATTTTACAGATAGGAAAATTGAGACCTAGAGAGGTGAGTTGATTTGACCAACACACTTTAATTTGTGTTGACAATCTATAACTTCCTTCTGCCTCCATGTATTTGCACAAGATACCTTCTTCTCCTCCTCTCCCCCATTTAAGGAAATGCACTCCTTCCTCACCTCTGCCTTTCAGATTCCTTCTCTTCAAGGCTCAGTGCAGGTGCCATTCCCTCCCAGAAACCTTTTCTACCTCCCCTCTAACCTCTGTCCCAACCAAATTTTCTTTCCCCTCAAATGTGCCCTGTCTATAGGTTTTTATTTGCCCTCCATCACATCCTACTCTGTATTATACTAACCTTGTAAACGTGGAACTTCTTAGCATTCAGAATCAACTCCTTGAGGGCAGACTGTATTGTCTTTTTTTCTCCAGGGCCTAGCACAGTGACTTGCACGTAGTAGGTGTTTAGGACATCTTTGTTGAATACTGAGTAAGGAAACTAAACCTCTGAAAATTGTAATGACTTGACTTATCCAGGGTCACACAACAAGTGTTAAAACCACTTTTCAGCATCACTACCCTAACCTTAAAATTCTGATATTTCTATTGAAACATAGGGATTATAGCTTTTTCATAAGCAGTGGTATTTGATCTGTCTTCCTAGATATTAATACCATACCTCATCTGTGGACTTCTTCTAGGCCTTTTCCCAGTGCTTCGGACCACCTCATTTTTGAATATCCGTGCAGATCCACAGTATTCTTCACCTATCACATGCATCCACTATCTCAGCTGCCTCATCCCATTGGTGATTTTTCTGTAGGAGCCTCCAATTTGATGAGGTGTCCAGCCTGGGCCATTGTTCATTCCCCTCCAGACACTTCTTCTGACTTTCTAGACTTCGTTGGAAAGTGAATACTGTCCCACAACTATAGTCACATCCTAGGAATGTCCTCTGTACCTAGAGCCACCTCACCCCAAAACATACATTTATCCATGAGGACTTTTCAACCTGGAACATCCCTCACCCATACCAGCCCTTTCACCCACTGCATGACTTAAGTGTAGTCTTGTACTGGAACTTCCTACAGAACCAGCGCCTCCCCAATCTTGCAATGTCCCTGCTACCCACCAAACTTCTTGACTTGAAACATTGCTTTACCATGCCAGCCCACTTTTCCATTGCTGAGTTATACCAGGGGCCTGGATTTTGGCCAGGGACCCAAGGCAGACAACTTTCATTCACCACCAACCCATGTTTCTGAATATCAGATTTCAACCCACTTCAGCTGTAGCCTTATCCTGTAACTTCATTCAGCACCTGGGATACAAGGCTGGCCAGCCCTTATTCCCCACACAGCTGTGTTTCTGACTTTCCAAACATCAACACCATGGGTCAGCTGCAGTGTCACCAAGGTTCTTCCTTCACTGCCTGGAACCACGTCATCCTGAAACACCAACGTTCATCTGATACATTACACTCTGGAAAGACACTCCCCCTAACCTTTGGGATCATTTCTCCTTGTCTCCTCACCTGGAATTCACCATTATTTTGAGAAATTCATCTTCCTGCAGGTTCATTTCCACTCTGCAGCTCATGCCTCCTCAGTACTCCCTTCCTCTTGGGCCACTCCCTCCCCCTAATTAGAGGAAGGTCAGAAGGTGGACATTGGAGAGTTCCTCTGAGACTCTCTGTTTAATGAGGGGCCCCGGGGCTGACACCTCACAGTTTCCCAACTGGCTACAGGACTTCATACTACACACTGGATATCCTCCTTGCCTTCCCTCTTACTCTTTTTCCTCCTTTCCCCCACCACCCCCTCGCCCACCCCTGCATTTCAACTTCTTTTTTGGGTGTTGTCTTCCCCAATTAGATTATGAACTCATTGAGGCCAAGGATTGTCTTTTGCCTTTCCTCTGTGTCCCCAGTGTTTAGCCCAATTCCTGGCAAATAGTAGTTACATAATAAATGTTTATTGACTGGGGGAAAAAAAGTGGTATTTGAATCAACACTTCCACTGGGAGAGCAGAACGCATCAGCAGGCCAGAGTGTGGTACCTTTTACCCATCAGTGTTCTCCTGACTACCAAGTAACCCCCCATCCCATATTCAAAGCCACATCATGGAAAGCCAGGGTTTTTTCCCCACTGCGTGACACTGATTCTCTTAGCAGAGCATTTACTGAGACCCAACTATTTGCCTAGACTTGTACTAATCAATGAGAGATAATGAGAGGAAGCACAGTCCCTGTCCTCAACTGTTTCATTATCTTATTCTCCAACAAATGATTCATGCAAACATTTACTAACCACCTACTATGTGCAAAGCCCTATGATTTCAATACTTTTGTTCAGTCATGCCAAACTCTTTGTGACCCTCATTTAGAGTTCTCTTGGCAAAGATACTGCCATTTCCTTCACCAGCTCATTTTACAGATAAGGAAATTGAGGCAGATAGAGTTAAGTAACTTGCCCATGGTCACACTTCTAGGAAATATCTGAGGCCAGATTTGAACTCAGGAAAATGAATCCTCCTGACTCCAGTGTGATCTATCCCCCACATGAACTAATTTCAATAGTGCAACATTACAATGGAGAAATCCCTGCAAAATTATCATAGGTAGAGCTGGGCAGGACCTTAGAGATCATAGATCACACTTTAGGTTTAGAGACAGAAAAGAACTCAAAGGTCACAAAGTTCAACCCCTTCCCTTTACAAATTTCTATTTTTTTTGGGGGGGGGGTCCAGGCAATTGGGTTTAAGTGACTTGCCCAGCATGACGCTGCTAGTAAGTGTCTGAGGCTGAATTTGAACTCAGGTACTTCTGACTGCTAGGCAGGTGCTCTATCCACTGTGGCACCTAGCTGCCCCTCCTTTACAGATTTAAAAAGAAAACAAAGCAAAAAACTGAGGCCTAGAAAAGTTGTTGTAAGTTTTCCAACATCACAAAGTGGCAGAGCCAGAAATCACACTCAGTCCTCTGACTCCAAACCTAGTACTCTTTTCTATGACACCTTCCAATCAAATGATTCCCTCCTTTACTGCCTAACTAAAAGTAGCCCAGAAAGTGAACAAATGAAATGATTGATTCTTGGAAGCTCTACCAATTAATGAGTATTCACTAAGGACCTACTAGGTACAAGACATATTACAAGGCATTGCTGTCAAATAAGAGAGAAAGTTCCTAATCTTCAATGAGTTTAAAGTATAACTGAGGAAATAAGACCTAAAAGCATGAAAAGATAATTAATGTTCCAAGGAAGTATATTAAGTTAACAGGAAGTAGGCTAAGACAAGGATATGATGATCAGGGGTGACAAAACCATAACTGGTCTCCATGGGTGGTTAGTCATACCTTAAAAATGTTGTCCCTACTCCCTAGGCCACCTGCCAGTGGCCCTGAGCCCTCATTTCCTCCCCACACTCCACTTCCTGCTCCTTTGACTTCTCCACCATGCCCCCAGGAACGTTATGATAGGGAAATCTCATCATCCTGCAAGATGGAATCAGCCTTAGCAATCATACCTTATTGATAATGTTTGTCCCTCTAACTACAGTAGAGAGCCATGAATTTTTCTTTCTTTCTTTTTTCTTTCTTTCTTTCTTCCTTCCTTCCTACCTATCTTTCTCTTTTTTCTCTCTCTGTCTTCCTTTCATCTTCTTTATTTTTCTTTCTTTCTTCCTTCTTTTTTCCCTCCTTCTTTCCTTTTCTTTCTTCATTCATTCATTCACTCATTTATTAATTTGTAATTCACTTTTATATCATATGTGTGTGTGTTTGCCATGAATTCCTAAACCTCTGTTTAAGAAGGGAGCCCAGGACAGCCATCTCCTCATTTCCCATCTGGCTGCCCTCCTTTTGGACTTCTCCATACCAGGTACCTTTTTTTGTTCTGTTTCTAGTCAACAATCAAAAAAAAATTTATTAAGGGCCTACTATGTACCAGGCACTATGCTAAATTCTGGAGGTACAAAATGAATCAAAAAAGAGTTCCAGCCTTCAAGGAATTTAGAATCTAATGGGAGAGACAATAAGCAAACAAATATTTATAAACAAGCTATATATACAGGATAAATAGGAATAAATAAAAGAGGGAAGGTACTTGGTTGGGAAAGGCTTCCTGTAGAATATGGGATTTTAGTTGACTTAAAGAAAGCCAGGGAAGCCAGAGACAGAGATGAGGAGGGAGAGCATTCCAGGCATGGGGGACAGCCAGAGAAGATACCTGGAGCCAAGAGATAGAGTGTCATGTAGTTAAAACAGCAAGGAGGGCAGTGTTGCTAGTTTGAAGAGTAGATGGCAGAAGTGGGGAAGCAAGGTATAAAAAGACTGCAAAAACAGGGAAGACTAGGTCATGAAGGGTTTTGAATGCCAAATAGAGTATTTTGTATTTGCTCCTAAAGCAGACAGGGAATCACTGGAATTTACTGAGTAAGGAAGTGACATGTTCAAATGACTTTAGGAAAATCACTTTGGTGACTGACTGGAAAATGGGTCGGAGTGGGGAGAAACTGAGGCAAGCAGCTTTCCCCTTCCCAACAGGCTATTGTAGTAGTCCAAACATGAGGGAATGAGGGCCTGCACCAGAGTGGTAGCAGCATCAGAGGAGAGACAAAAGTGTATTCCATGTTGTAAAGAGGAAATCAATAGGTCTTGCTAATAGATGGAATATGAGAGTAAGAGATAGTGAGGAATCTAGAGTGACACTTGGGTTGCAAACCTGAGGAACTCTGAGGATGATGTTACCCAGGATTTAAGGGGAAAAGATTATGAGTTCTGTCTTGGACACATTGCACTTAAGATGTCTACTATACATCCAGTTCCAGGTGTCTGAAAGACAATTGGAGATGTGAGATTGGAGGTCAGAGAAGTTAGGTCAGGATAGTCATATTTGCAAATTGTTAGCCTAGAGATGGTAATCAAATCTATGGGAACTGATGAGATCACTAAGTGAACTAGTATAGAGGAAGAAGAGAAGAGGTACCAGGACAGAACCCTGAGGAATTCCTATAGTTAAAGAGTATGATCTGGATGAGAATCCAGTAAAGGAGACAGAGAAGGAGCCAGATAGGTGGGAGGAGTACCAGGAGAGAAGGGTATCCCAAAAACACAGAAAGAAGAGAGTATCAGGGAGGAGAAAGTGACCAATAGCGTCAAAGGCTGCAAAGAGGTCAAGAAGAATGAAAACTGAGAAAAGGCCATTGAATTTGGTGTCTAAAAGACCACTGGTAACTTTGGAAAGAGCAATTTTAATGAAATGTTGGGGGTTGGAAGCCAGATTGTAAAAGGTTAAGAAGAGAGAGAGGAAAGAAAGTGTTTTCTTTTGTGTGTTGTCTTCACCCATTAGATTGTAAGCTCCTTGAGGACCGGGATTATCTTTGTTTTTTCATATTTGTATCTCCATTGCTTAACATAGTGCCTGGCACATAGTAGGTATTTAATAAATGTTTACTAACTGACTGCTGGCATAATCATTGATAATTCAAGCTCCCCTCCCCACCATAATGAGACATTGAAGGAGGAAGAGGAGAGAAAGACTTTAACAGAAGACAGGATTACAAAAGAAGAAATGCCAAAAACTTTAAGCACCTGATTCACACACTTGAGTTTCACAGATCATGAGCTCCCTGAGTGCAGGGCCTGGGTCTTACTTCAGCTTTACATGCCTATCACCTCACAGAATGCCTTCCTTGCACATAGCAGGTGCTTAACAACTTGTTTGACCCCAACTTTCTAAATACAACTTTGTCAGACAGATCAAAGGTAGAGATCGATCAGAGACCATTTAGTCCTCCAAAACCTCCTCATTTTACAGATATGGAAAATTAGACCCATTATGACATGAAGTAGATTGCCAAAGTGATATAGAAAGTCAGCAAAAGAGGCACAGTTTGAACCCAGGTCCTCTGATTCCAGTATTCTTTCACTGTACCATGTTGCCTCCCCAACTTTAAATCACAATAAATAGAGTGCTGAGCCTGGAGTCAGGAAGACCTGAGTTCGAATCCAACTTCAGATACTTACTAGCTATGTGATCCTGGGCAAGTCACAAGTTTGCCTTAGTTTCCTAAACTGTAAAATAGAGATGATAATAATAGTGCCTACCTCCCTGGGTTGCTGAGATGATCAAATGAGATAATATCTATAAAGTGCTGGCACATTGTAGGCATTTAATAAATGCTTGTTCCTCTTGTCCCTTCCCTTCCCTTGTGTGGTGATTCTACATAAGCAGAATTGTTGAGTTGGGATATTTCTAAAGGCACGATAGTGCAGCACTACCTGCACACACTATCCTGTCTGTAAGGAGGAAGTATGGTACAGTGGGAAGAAATTATAGACTTGAGAAAAGAAGACCTGGGTTCCAGTTTGGGTCCTGGTGATTGTTAGTGGGCAATTTGTTTTCACCTACCTGGACCTCAACTGCTTGATCTGTCATAGTACTTGCCTGGTCTATTTCACAGGCCATAGTGAGGTTCCAATGAGATCTGACTCCAAATTCAGTGCTTTTCCTATCATGCTATCATGCAGCTTCTCTTAGCAGACCAAAGAAATTCATGAAGTGCTTTGTGATTACAAAGAGCTATGTAAATGTGAAATACTCATATTGGCATGTAACCCAGTCTCAAAGCACTTTGGTATCAAAACCTTTCCTTTCTGGTAGAAACCGAAACCCTGCACCTGCAAGAGGGACATGGAGGGGTTGTCAAGAATAGGAAAGAGCGAGAATCCTAGATCTTGCCCAAGGGGAAGTTCCATGGAGTCGCTAGAGTAATAAGCTGACTATAGAGACATGTTGGAGACTGGCTGCTCCTCTCATGTTTACGTCTTCCCAGACAGAGTCTTTTCCTTGAACTTGAAATGGTGTTGGCATCTTCCATCTTCTGTCTATAAGCTTGAAGCCAGAAGCCCCCAGTGCAATAGCTGAACCCAAAGAGTCTAAAGAAATTCCAAGAATCCAAAGAAAATTGAAGAGTTCTCTCTTAGGCTCTCACCAACTCTACCTCACCCCTCACATAGTCAAGAAGCATTGATCTCCACCAATAAGGAGAGAGGCTAAACCAAGTAGGCTTTGGGACTGGGGTTACAATAGCATTAGTAGAGGAAGTGGTTTGAGATTAAATGCCTTCCTCCACTCAGAATTTTGCTTTACCCAATCAACCAACAAGAATTTATCAGGTACCTACTATATGCCAGGAGCTGTTCCAGGCACTAAAGGACAAAAAAAAAACCCATCCCTGCCCTTAAGAAGTTTATATTTTGTCATGGAAGCCATCACTCTGTAGAGACGGCAGATAATAGGGGCAGGAAATTATCTCCCTCAATTGTTTTAGATGACTGAGCAGCCATGAAGTTGGAGTTACAGGACCCAGGTTCAAATCCCAAGTCTTCTCTTTTCCAGTTCTGTGCCTCTTGTCTAATCACTTAACTCCTCTGGGATCCTGAACCAGGCAATCTCTAATGTCTTTTCTAGATCTAAATTGTCTAATCTGCAGTTAGGCCATTCCTCTCCTTCCCTGACCTTCTTACCTTCTCTGGGCAGCTCCACCTTCCTAGTGAGAGGAGTAATTTCCTGTCCTTTTACTCCCACAAGTAACAAGTTCTCTCCTCTTGCTCACATGAAGCAATAGGGTAATCAGCTCAAGGGCTGACACAAGCTGGTGCCTTTTCATTTGACCAGCCTCCTGGGCCGGACTGATCCTCTTTCTCCTCCCTCAGGGACTTTCCTAACTTCCTTCTGTAAACTAAGGAAGCAGCACACACATGCCAGTCCTCTAACAAATATGCTTGGAAAGGCTTTTTTTTTTTAAAGCCTAACCTTGGTTTCTGTTGTAGGCGGTACATTCCCCAGCAGAGGGGGGAGGGTGTGTGTGTGTGTGTGTGTGTGTGTGTGTGTGTGTGTGTGTGGTGTGTGTGTGTGCTGTCAAAGGGGTGGAGGGAAGTGGGAAAATGGGAGGGAAGAAAAGGGGGAGGAGCAGGGAGATTCATTCATCCACTTTCACAAGTTGTTGGTATATAATGGGGGAGAAGCCAGAAGTTTCAGAGTGAAGGCTGCTGTAGGGGAAAGCCATGCCAAAGGGAGAAGGCCCAGCCCTGGAACCAGAAACAGGCATGGGAATGCTACAGGAAGGAGGCAGTGACTACAGGACCAATCACAGCGCCAGAAGAGACCTAAGGAAGATGAACTCGGCTGTCACTTTCTGTGCACTCTTGGCTTTCATTCTTGCTATACTCATGGCCTATCTTCTTGTAGACAACTTCAGATCACAACAGGACATGTGTGCAACGGGTCAGGTAAGGCAATCGATGCCTCTGACAGCAGTGTCAGATGGGGAGTCGGTCGGTACATTCAAAGCCCAGAGAGAGGTCCAGTTTGCCAGCTGTGGCCCTGGACAAGAAATTAAGAGTTGTAATATTGTGGAGAAGCAAACATTAATGCCACCTGATGGCCCTGAGCATGCCCACTACCTCTGGCTTCTTTTGTTAGTTCATGAAAGGAACTAGACTGCAGGAGAGTTTCTGGCTTGTGAAGCTTTTCAAGGTTATGGGGTTTTTTTGGGTTTTGGGGGGTATTTTTTGCTCCTTTACCTTGTATCCATGGGGGAAAAAATAATATCAAGTCCTTCAGCAGTTTGGGGAATCCATTGCTTTTAAATGTTTTCTGAGTCCCTTCCATATCTGATTCTGTGAGCTTATCTCTCTGTGTCCAAAAATTAAATAATTTCTCCTACTATGTCAATCTTTCTGGTTTCCCTTAAACCCAACCTAAAGTAAAGGAAGAGAAGAATCCACATTTAGGTGTGCAAATAGCAAAATCATGTCCCAACTCCAGAAAAAAAAAATGTTGTCATTTAAGAAATTTTGATCTTGAAAAGAAAAAAAAAAGCTCAACAGAAAAAAAAATGAAGTCAGCATGTTCAGGTGATGATTGATCTCATAACTGTTAAAAGCAGTAAATCTTGGTGGCAAACAATAAGGTTCAAAGAATTTAGAGATGGATAGGGTATCATTTAGAGTCCAATCCCTGGAATCTTCTTTTGCCACTTAATTGCTATGCAACCCTGGGCAAATAATTTTACCTCTTTTGTCCTCAGTTGAAAAATGGGATACATCATTCCTATAATACCTCCCCTCACATGATTGCTATGGAATTCAAATGGGAAAATGTACGCAAATAATTCTGCAAACTTTAAAAACCCATGTAAAAGTCATTATTATTATTATTATTATTATTATTATTATTATTATTATTATTATTGCATATAATGAAATTGAAGTCTGGAAAAAGAGTATGACTTCCTAGTCACATTGTGACCACAGCACAGGGATCCAAATCCACATCCCTTGTCTACTGTGTTGCATGTCCATGAATTTTCTCTTCTGAAAATTGGTCAGTTCTAGCTAAGCCTGTAAAACTTCAAAGCCAAGAAATGGAGGGCAAAAGCATCATTTGTTTGTGACTGCACCAGCCCAGACAGTGAAAGCAGAGAAAAGGCAGACAGAAAACCTGTGTCAAGTTCTTGTGTGTCAACCCAACACCCCCATTCACACTGATCATAACACCAGAATCAAACTTGAGATAAACCCAGTCTATGTTAAACAATAGACCCTATATATGGCAGGTCGGTTTCTGAGATGGCAAAAAAAAAAAAGAAACTGTCATTATATGAGCCATATCTGTATCCAGAAGCAATACTATAGTTAAATATTAACTTCTCAAACACTACACAAAAAGACACTGAGCTCATCCTGTAAAAAAAAAAAAAACAGATTGTAATACCTATATTATCCACCTCAGAGGGTTTCATGATAAATTTAATGAAGGGCATGTACAAACCTTTGGACATGCAGGGTGTCCCAAAAGTCTTTGTACGGTTTTAAGGTTTAGCGGCTTAATGTCAACAGTTATTATTATTTTATGATTATTATCATTATTATTATTATTATTATCAAGAAAAATAGTTTTCCCTCTACTCAGTTTGTCCATTGAAACTGAAAAGAGACACTGTTACATACAGCCTGAAGCAGACACCAACAGAAAGTTGAGCTAGAAGGGACCTGGCTGAAGACTATTTAGTTCATCCTTAGAGAAGAAGAAACTGAGGCCCAGAGTAGGCAAGGGCACATCAAGAGTTAGTGTTTAGTGGAAGAGTTGAGGGTAGGACCAAGTCTCTTGGTTCCCAATCTAGAGCTCTTTCTTAATATTAGCTTTACTTAGATGATGGGTGGGGAACCTGGGGCCTCGAGGCTACATGTGGCCTCCTGACTTCAACTGTGCACAAAACGGACTTGATGAGGTATATGCAGATTCTAACTATACTGATATGCTGTGATGCTGGCCAGTCCTTCATCCATAGCCCAAATCTCTACAAGGTTGAGTTGGGTGCTTTGGTTTGAAGGAAAAGGCAAGTGACAGCAGTGTTCATTGTGTGTTGGCAATGACCAGGGAGAGGAGGATCTATGAGGAAAGGTACCCAGGACTAGCACCTAGAAAAGTGACAGCATAGGGAAATTTTCAGGCTTTGGTTAAGCCAAGGAATATGACTGACTCTCCCTGAGAAAGGAAAAGTGAAAAAGACTTAGAGAGTTGACATATAGAAATGAAAGAGATCTTAGAGATCACCCAGTCCAACCTTCTCATTGCGGGGGGGGGGGGGGCGGGAGATAGCATCCTTCAAAGGGGAAGGGAATTACCCATATCTGAAAGCAGGAAGAGAGTCTGGAAAATGAAACTAGGTAAACAATACCATCTTCACAAATCCAAATCATTCCGAGAGAATTTGAACCAAAGCCTATTTGCCCATGTGCTGTGCACTTTGTTCTCAGACACATCACATAAATAAACTTATTTGATTTTCCCAACGATTGTGTGAGGTTGTTGTTATCGTTCAGTCATTTTCAATCGCATCCAACCCTTTGTAATCCCATTTGGGGCTTTCTTGGCAAAGATACTCCAGTGGTTTGCCATTTCCAGCTCATTTTACAGATGAGGAAACTGAGGCAAAGAAGGCTGTTACTTGCTCAACGTCACAGACCTAGTAAGCATCTGAGGCTAGATTTGAACTCAGGAAAGTAAGTCTTCCTGACGTCAGGCTCAGCACTCTCACCACTGTGCCACCTAGCTACCCATGAGGTAGGTGATATTATCCCTACTTTACACATGAGGAAACTGAGGCTAAGAGAAGTTAAATGACTTGCTAAGGGTCACACAGCTAGGCCAAATTTGAAATAAGATCTTCTTGATTCCAAGACCAACATTCTAATTCAGTTCGACACCCAGTTGCCTTCAATCAGTCACTACAATCAAAAGAAACCATTTATGCTTTGAACAAACACTGAACCTAAGAGTTAAAAGGACTAGGTTAGAACCCATCAACTCACTTCATTTCTCTTTGTCTTGGTTTCCTCATCCATAAAAATGGGAATAATCCCTGCATTGCCCTGGTTTGTCACAAAGATCAAACGTAATTTACTATGTAGACATGAGCTATCGTTACCTCATCAAAGACGGAGCCGGAAAGTCAACCGTCCAAATGTTGCCACTTACATGTGGGCAAAATGTGTGACCTTTGTTTCCCTGAGAACCTGATAAGGAAGCACACAGTCACAGCTCCAATTTCCACAGAGCCCTAAGGTTTGCAAAGAGCTCTCTTACAATAACCCTCGGAGATAAGTACTGCAAAGATGATTTTCGCCACATTACAGAAGAGGAAATTGAGGCCCACGGAGATTGAGAGGTTTACCCAAAATTATGCAGCTGGAAAGCAGCAGAGCCAAGATGTGAATGCCAAATTCTCTTTTATTAGCATTTTATCCATGCATAAATATTTATGTATGTTACTACAACATTAACGCTTGATCAGAATTATAGCTGCTGCTTCTCTCTGAGCTTCAACTTCCTCAACTGAAAAATGAAGATAATACTTTGCACTCCCTGCCTCTCAAGGTTACTGGGAGGAAAATAATTTGTCAAGTTCAGGAGCTACAGAAAAAATGCTGTCGCTGTTATTGTTATTGTTGTTGTTGTTGTTGTTGTTGTTTTAAATTTAGAAAGTGAGCTATAGAGATCAGCTAGGTGGCGCAATGAGTATAGCACTGGCCCCGGAGCCAAGAGGACCTGAGTTCAAATCCAGCCTTAGATGCTTACTAGCTTGTGTGACCCTGGACAAGTCACTTAAGCCAGATTGCCTCAAAAAAAAAAAAAGGGAATACACTTGGACTACAAAAGGCCTTTTTTTTGAATCCTGCTCCAGGTGTTTAGTGTCTAAGTGATCTTGAGTCTCTTAACTTTTCTAGGACTCAGTTTCCTCATCTCTAAAAGGAGGCTGTTGGACTCCATGACCTCTAAGGTCCCCTCTGGCTCTAAATCTATGAACCTATGATTTTGTAACTCTCTACTTGCTATTCTAGGTTTAAAACAATAACAACATAACTCCCAGTCATGCATCCTTTGCACTATGTTACACAGCCCCATTCCCCATCTTTCAGCAGATAGGAGCTGCCAAAGACAGCAAGTGGGCAAGAACTAGAGATGTCTACCAAGTCAGTGTCTCAGTTGTTTTTCCAAGCTAATTTTCACTCCAAGCCCCAAGGCAAGCCAACTCAAGCATCTGCAGAATCCAAACGGGGAGCTCATGCTTCAAAACCAAGGCTAAGATTTTGAGAGCCAGCTAGCGATTAGAATCATATCTCTTGATCACTCAGGGTACTTCCAGCATTAGGAAGTTTTATTTTCAGTCTAAATGAATGAACAGGAAAGAAATCTTCCTGCCCTTTCCTTCTTCTCTACTCCTCCCCACTATGCGTAGGTGGGGATTTAAATGTACAGTCATATTAATTTCTAAGGTAGGGGTTTTTTTAGTATCTAACTTGTGATTTCATAGTCTTGGGAAAATTGCCTGGGGCACTAACAAATAATGAACAGTAAAAGTAATTTCATGAGGCAGCATGACTATGTGTTAAGCACTGGATTATATCTTAGGAGACTTATTAAGTGCCTACTCTGAATCAGGCACTGCTAAGCACTTTGTAGATCTTATCTCATTGGATCTTCACCACAACCCTGGGAAATAGATTCTTATCCCCATTTTACAGTCGAGGAAACTGAGGCAGATGATGATCAAATGACTTGCCCAGGGTCACACAACTAGTAAGTGTCTGAAGCTGGATCTGAACTCAGGCTTTCCTGACTCCAGGCCAAGTTTTCTATCCACTGCACCACCCAACTGCCTCTCATATACAAACTGTATCCTCTAATCGAACATATACAGTGACTTTCATTTTTGCATTTGTATCTCCAACATCTAGCTCAGTGCCTGATGCGTTTCAAGTACTTAATACATGTCTGTTGATTAACTGATGACCTGATAAAACTCAAGTGGATATCAAAGAAGGAGCAGCAGGCTATATCTGTGGCAGAGGTTTATTGCCAAGAGTCTGACCCCACTCTCCGCTACACGATTAAAAAGTCAAGTTAATTGTGCCTTTCCTGTAAGTCCAGTGAAGTAAAACTTCACATCTTAGCTAGCCAGCCACCCACGTGAGATCAAAACAACGTCCAACTGCCTGACGTTCCCATATGATGGGCAAAGCCTGCTCCCTGTACGTGATGTTCTCATTCAGATAACTACGTTCCAGGGAGAAGCTAAGTTGGGGGGGAGAAGCCTTTAGTATCTTTAACCTACTTATTTGGCTTTTAAGTGAAATGACAGAACTCATCCTGTTGGACCTGTTGACGCATTTTAGCTAAGACTTCTTTATGTTGCAAATTATTGTATCATGCTTCATCTTACTAAATCAAAACAAAACAGCAAATAGATACCTGAATGGAAGGAATTTTAGTACATAGAATGCTGGAACACAGATCAGAAAATATTAGAGTGCAAAATGAAGAATGTAAGAAGAATGAGAAGGAACCCTACACTATAGGATGATAAAACTAGAAAGGACTTAGAACACAGGTTAGAACAAAAAGGAATCTTAGAATATAGAATGTCAAACATAGAACATTAGAACTAGAAGGGCTTTAGAATATAGAACATAGCATGTAAGATCAAGAAAGGATCTGAGAACGTAGAATGTTTGAACTAAAAAGGACTTAGAACACAGAATGTTATAACTAGAAGGGACCTTAGAACATAAAATGTCATCAGAGCTATAACTAGCAATTCTGGCATCTAGAGGAAACACCACAAGATGGTGAGCTGGGGGAAGCATGGTGTCAAATGGTGTCTGAAATTGACTTTTTAAAGACAAATTCAGTTGGGGGTGGGGGAAAACACTGGAACATAAGACCTTAGGGGAAGAGACCTCAGGATGCAGAGTCCATCCACTTAGGGATGTGGGCAGGGGAATGGGAGAAGATCTGTTGCTAAAGGAGGAAGAAGGGTGGAGGCAGACCAGAAAGGAACTTTCCTGGGATGTAGCAGCTTGGGGGACGAGGCACAGGAAGCATACCATCTGGAGGCTTCCTATTTTAGCTCATAATTTTTGCTAGCCGGATGCTAAATTCCTTTGTGGCTAACCTGATAAAAGAGAACAAGTGCTGCATACACTCTAAATTTTAGTATCTGTCCACCTTGATTATGGCTTTGAATGTCAAAACATCGGTTATTAGAACCATGAGGGCCCTAAGAGAAAGTGGAGCAGAGCATGTAGAGACCTGGCCTCGGAGTCAGGAAGACCTGAGCTCTAATATCACCTCTGGCACCTACTGGCTGTGTGACAGTGTCCCAGGCAGGTTGTAATCTACATTGGTGGAAAGAGATCCCTATATCAATGAAACCAGAGGTACAGTCCAAAAGGGGGGGCAAAGGAGGGTGAGGGAAGGGCAAGAACATACACTGTTAGACACCAACTACACAGCACATACCTTCAGTGGCACATACCTATAATCTCTGCTACCAGGGAGTCTGAAGCTGATGCATCTCTTGAGCTCAGGAGGTCTGGGTTTCTTAGGCTAAGGCAGCCAGTCAGGCATCTGCACTAATTTTAGCATTAATATGGTGGGCCTTTGAGAAGAAAGGCCCATAAAGTTTCCTGAGGAATGAACATGCCCAAGTTGAAAACAGAGCAAGTCAAAGCTCCCATGTCTATTAGAGTGGAATTGGGCCCCCACATTTCCAACACACACACACACACACACACACACACACACACACACACATGCCTATTACAACAGAACTTAAAAAGAATCTAATACTGTAGAATAGTAGAACACAAAACATTAGAGCTGGAAGGGACCTTAAGATATAGGATATTAGACCTGGATGAAACTTAACAATATAGAATGATAAATTTGGAAGGAAGTCAGAGATCATTTTGTCCAACCCCTTCATTTTAAAGATGAGAGATGGTAACTTGACCAAAGTGATACAGCACATTAGTCCAAGTCTCCTCATTTGCTGGCCTCTTGTTCTTCCCTATACCATCCTGTCTTTTCTCCCATATTCTGGGAAAAACTCACTAGAGGGAAATCAAGAACTCAATGACCAGAACAACCAAACTTTTTATCAAAAGCCTGATTTCTAAGTAGTAATAAACAGAGATAAAATGACATGGGTGAGGGAGGGAGAGGAAGAGAAAGAAAGAGAAGAGCAGGCTTTAAGGCAAAGGATAAACCAAGGTGCATTGAACATTTCCTCTTGGAATAGTCCATTCATAATTTAAAGGCAATGAATATGTGATCTATTAAGCTGACATATATCAGTCAGTTCATTGACCCCCATAAACACAGACAGCTCAAGAAGGCAGAATCACAACAATATTTACGCAACAATGAGTGTTTATCTCCTTAGCATACGACTCTATACAAAGGCATGGCATATGATTGGAGGGTGAGCCCAAACAATCCAATAAAATCATGTCTGGATTCCCACAGTCGTGTTCTGAGACAGCACAACGTCTATGAACAATTGCTTAACTGAAATGACTATTTAAATGCCTTGTGGTGGAAAGAAGTTAAATAATGTCCTTGATAGATTTAAATCTATCTTGAATGTAAACAGAAAAGATCACGCAGAATTTAGAAAGCTAAATTGCAAAGCTGAAGCCAAAGCATCAGATTCTTCCATCTTGTCTTTGTTCTAAAGCCAAATACAAAAAGAAAACAAAACAAAAACAAAAACAATTTAAAAAAAAAACTCAGACTCTGTGAACATGGAGAAGAATATTAGCAGTAATAAAAACTCATATCCTTGTCAATTTATCCTGCAGTGAAGTAGAAAAGGGACCTCAGAAGCCATCTAGCCCAATCCCTTAATTTTTTTAGATGAGGATACTGAGGTTCAGTATCTTCACAGAGCTTCAGTACTTTGCATACTGGTAGTAAAAATCAAAAGTGAGATGTGAACCCAGACCCTCTGATCCCTGAGCCAACGTTCATTTCACTCTACTACATGAAGTCAGAGGCCCAGGGTTTGAGTTCTGATTCTGCCATTTGTTGGCTGAATGACCTTGGGGTCATTCATGGGGGTTGGACTAAATCTAAAGTCGTTTGAGCTCTGATCTCCTGTGATTATGCTGTCAGTCCAGCTCATCAAATATTTATTGAGTTTATGCAAGCATATCCAAGGTTTTTGAGATTAACACTGGAGATATGACAGAGTCCTTAATTCCTAAATCTAATAATTCATTAATCTATTTTCTTTTTAATGAGTAATAAGCAAACATGAAGGACAGATTAAAGAGTACGTTGCTACTTAAAAACTAAATGAGAAAGAGTTCCTTGAAAAAATTAAGGTCAACTGCATCTCTGCACTAATCTAATGATTAATAACCAACCCAAAAGAGCAGAGATCATTTAATTATTCAATTAATAAACATTTATTAAGCCTCTACTATGAGCCAGGCATTGTACTTACTAAGCACTGGGACGTTTGATAGAAGTGAGTAGTGAAAATGCTAGTGCTGATTGAGGGACAAGGTTATTCTGAATTATTAAGCAGCAGTCAGCAAGAACCAAATAAGAAAAAAAAAGAGATTAAAAGTAAAGCAATGAGTGCCTAGATTGTTGGAATTAGTGGGTCAGGGAGTCCAAGCTATGTCTACTTGAGCTAATTAATCCTGACAATTAAGCAGATCTTGTGGATCCATTTCATGATGATTGCAACCTATCCTTGACCTTATAGAAGTGAAGTGAATGGGGGCAAGAGGGTTAGCATCCAGCCTGCTGGACTATCACTGACCATCAACAGAGCATGACCAATGGCAAACTCATGGTTGATATTCTCCCCCTAGGCCACTGGACATTAACCAGGTACTCATTCTTCTAGAACTCTCTACTGTGAGGTATGGCAGTACAAGAGACAAAAGAAGGAGAGACAGAGAGACACAGAGACAGAGACAGACAGAGAAACACAGAGAGAGACAGAGGGACAGAGACAAAGAGATAGAGACAGAGACAGAGAGAGGAAGGAGGAGGAGGCAGAGAGAAAGTCAGAGAGAAAAGAGAGGCTGAGAGACTGAGACAGAGAGAGATAGAGAAAAGTAGAGAGACAGAATGACAGAGAAAGGAAAAGACAGAAAGAAAGAGGGGAGAGAGAGAGAGAGAGAGAGAGAGAGAGAGAGAGAGAGAGAGACAGAAAAGGAGAGAGACTGAGAGAGAAAGGGAGAGAAACAGGTTGAGAGAATGAAAGGAAAAAGAAAGAAAGAGGGAGAGAGAGACAGAGAGACAGAGAGAGAGAGAGAGAGAGAGAGAGAGAGAGAGAGAGAGAGAGAGAGAGAGAGAGAGCGCGCATTATGGTTAATAGAAATTGGAGTGAAAGGATTTGGGTTCCAGTCCTGACTCAGTTATCTTATTTTACATGTGATCTTGATTAAGTCACTTCCTTCCTATGTACCTCAGTTTTCCTATGTATAAAGTAAGAAGGTTGAAGCCTTTCCTTATCCTCCTAATTGCCAGTGTTCTCCTTCTCCTTAAAATACCTTACATAAAAGCCAATATTTAGCACAACGTTTAGAATTCAGATCTATCAGCAACGCATATTTATTAGTTTTATCAAGTAATTAGCTATCTGGCACTGAGTCCTCTTAAAAGTCAAGAATTCCAGTGTAGGAGAGGCAGTCTCAGATTTATATCCATTATCAAGGAGCTTTCAGAGAATTTGAGGCAATTACCTCAAACCACAAAGCTTACATAATACATGGCAGCTCAAAAACATTGTTTATCTAACAGGAAGGGAAAATAAGTCAAAGACATATCTGCAGCATTAAATCATGACAAAGTAGTAACATATACCCTTGAGGACTCCAGGGTATAATAAAGATTTTGCAGATCATAGAGATTCCAAACAATAATAAATTATGAGAATAGGTTAATTCTATCTGGTCACATCCCAAGGATTATCTTCACCTCCTGATACCTTGAAACATATGCCAGTAATGGTACCTGGCAATTTATCTTGATCAAGAGTTAGTTGTTTAATTTAGCGGCCTCATTAATTCCATTACTGCATTAAGGCCTTTTAATTCTATTTATAAGCTTGAGACTTTCATTTTCCTCTTCTTCACCTGTATCGTGTACATTTGTCTACTCACTGTCCCCCAGTAGAATATGACCCCTTTGAGTGCAAAGACAGTTTTCTTTCTTTTATGTCTTCATATTTCCCTCAGGGCCTTGCACATAGTAGGCATTTCTACCTACCTCTCAGGGTTGATGTGAGGTACAAATGGGATAATAATTATAAATAATAAACACTACATAAATATTAGCCATTATTGTTAACTATTATTTCAGACCATTCAGGAGCAATGCTTGATGCTACACAAGTATCCGCATTAGTGGTACAGCATTTGTTTTCATCTTTGTAATGTCCTGACTTGTACAAAACTCTTCAATAGCATTAAATAATAATATTTAGCATTTACATAGCGCTTACTATATGCCAGCTACCATGCTAAGAGCTTTATAATTATTATGTCATTTGATCGACACAGAAGCAAGGTAGGTTCTATTGTTATCTCTATCTTACAAATGAGGAAACTGAGCCAAACAGATTTTTTTTTCTTCGAGTGACTTGCCCAAGGTCAAACAGCTGGTAAGTGTCCGAGGCTGAATTTGAACTCAGATCTTCCCGACTCCAGGCCCAGTGTCCTATCTATGTCACTCCCTACCTTACTCAGCAAAGTAACAGAGAAGAAATTAAGGCTCTGGTCTTAAGGAATTCATATCGGATTGTGGAGATATACAATGTTAGGTTTTTCTATTGAGCACCCATAGACAAAAAACTTTTAGAAGACTGATTGATTGAACTTTTCCCCCTTTTTCATTGGAACACTATGAGAGTCAAGCACAGGATGCTGGAAGTAAATTTCCACACCTACCACACACACACACACACACACACACACACACAACACACACACACACACACACACTTCAAAAAAAAGGAACCAAGGGGAAGAGGGAAGAAGGCATAGTTACAGAAGCTTGGTCCTTTTCCAAAAGTATTGTTCTGCTTCGTTTTTATCGTTGTGCCAGTGGAATGAGAATTCTGAGGTTAGAGAGGGAATAAAAGAAAGAGGAACTGGAAATGGGTGGAACGTCAAGATGAGAAGGAAGAGGACTAGAAAAGGGAGAGAATCCCAACCCATTAAGTGGTTATTAAACACCCACTGTGGAAAACACTGTGTTCAACAGTGGGATGAATGAAAAACAATTCCTTCTCAAGCTTATGATGTGCTGTTGGGTGGAGTTAAGAAGGAAGAGAAAGCTTTGAGTAACCAAAACTTAGAAATGAAGTTGACAATTCAAATGCTGCTTTGTTCCCATGGTTTAGACACAGGTTTTTCCAATTTTCAAAAATCATGAAACATTTTTTATTCATTTTCCAAATTGTGGAACCTTAATCCATGGTAAAACTGTACTATTTATCTTCTCAATAAGTCACTGACTGAACTGGGGAACAAATACACCAAAGAAAAGAAGAGAGTATGATTTGGAGGTAAAATAACAGGATTGAATTCAGATATATAAAACAAAATGAGAAACAGTCCTTACCTTCAAGAAGCTCATAGTCCACATTTCTTAAGTGTAGGTCTCGCTGTGTCACTTCCCTATTCAATACATGCTGGTGGTTCCTTAATACTTCTCTGTTTGGATTTTAAAGCTCTTTACAATCTGGCCTTGATTTCCCTTTCCAGACTCATTCTCCTTTACTCTCCTTCCTATACTCTACAGTTGGGGCAAATTGGCCATCTTACTATTCTTCACACAGAGCACTCCATTTCCCTGTGCTTGCATTGGCCAATCTTGGAATGCTCTCCCTCCTTACCCCTGCTCAGAGAATTCTCACTTTCTTGATGACTCAGCGCAAGCACTAACCGCCTTCTATGCTCTATGGGAGTGCAGTGAGCCCTCTAACTCCTCCCTCCCTAGCCACCTTGTATTTATTTTGATTTTATATATACATATATATGTATATATGTATATATATGTGCATATATATATGTATATATACATATACACACACACACACACACACACACACACACACATACACACACAGGTCTTCCCAACAAAATGTAACCACCTTAAAAGCATGTACTTTGCTTTTTGTCTTTATAGCCCCAGCATCTAGTGCCGAGTTCATAGTAGATACTTAATAAATTCTTACTGATTATTGACTGATTGATGGAACTGAACTCCATTTGTGAAATATCCTTATCAGAACTCTACACAAGAGTTAGGTAGACCTTTGTCTAGATGATCAACTTTTAAGCTTACTCTTTCAGACTTGGTAAGATGCATTCTAGAACTTGTTTTGGTTTATTGTTGGAATGATTTATTTATAATTTTAAATAAGAATTGAATATCATCTCATTGTTATTTTATCCAAGGCAGATTCATTCTGAGAAGTGCAATTCAATTGGACAAGCTTTTCCTAAGCACAGGCAAGACACTGTGTTCTAGGTTAGAAATACAAAGATGAAAAACATCATGGAGCCTCCTCTCAAAGAGTTTACACAGTCATAGAAAGGGTGCTGGTCAGTGAATGCCTATGATACATGGTAGATTGTGATAAGAACCACAGAGAGATGCAAAGTAGGGAAATTTGTGGGTGAAGAGAATATTTTCATTTGGGTTGGAGAAGGCAGGGATCAGAAAATTATTCCTAGAGTAAGTGGCACCTCAGCTAAGCCCTGAAGGAAGAAAAGGATTTTTAGGAGAAGATAAAGTGATGGGGAGCAAGGAGGGGCAGCCATGTGGAGTGTTTGTTTTCATTGTCAAAACAATAAATGGAGTCTGCGAGTGACTGGGTTTCACAAAGTGGTTCTATGGAACAGAGGTTTCACAGTCCCTTTTCTGGACCATGTAGATAGGCCCTAATTGGACATGCCTTACACATGGTATATAATGTAGTATGTAATGAATGTTGAATGAATGGGTACCTTTGAATCTACGTCTGTTTTGTCTTCATGATCAATTTAGAACAGTGGCTACTATAGGTAAAGCTGAGTACCACAGCAGCATTTTCTATAGGGTATTGTCAGTGCTTAACTCTGCCCAGGAAGACAGAACATAGCCACGTGGGAGGCAGGTGCTGATAACTCCAATCACTTCTGCATGAAGAGCACCAGTTCCAACACAGTGAGCCACCCAATTAAAAAAATATGAGGTTGGAGGAGCAAAAAGAAAAATCACCAAGATAAACCCAACTATAAATGTAACTCCAGAGATTTTTAATTCTCAAGCATATAGCTATAGTTTGGATCTAAGCACTGCTAGGCAGTTACCAAATAGAGCTGTCCAAAAACGAGAATGGCAGGCTTACTGTGGTGTACTTCATTTCCCAACACTGGAGATATTTAAACAGAAACCAGATTACTACTTAGCAGAGATATTGTAGAGGAAATACACAGGGCAAAGTAGGTTAAACAAAATGACCTCTGAGGTGCCTTATAACTCATGATCAAATGAGATATATACAAAGCATTTTGCAAAGCTAAAAGGACTTTCTAAATATTGGTTGTTGTTATTTGTTATTATTATCATTATTTTATGACTATCTCTCCCTAAATGATCAATAGAGGAGGAGTTAGAGGCAATATATGGGTGGATATGGCAAGATCATACCTCATGAGGATTAATTGAAGAAACCAGAGATATCTATCCTAGGGAAGATGAGCGCGGGGGCATGATATTTGTCTCAGAGTATTTGAAGGGCCATCATACAGAAGAGAGACTGACCTTACTCTGCTTAGCCTCAGAGGTCAGAAGTAGGAGCAATGTGTAAAAGTTGCAAAGAAGCAAATTTTGGTTTGATGGAAGGAAAATCACCCTAGCAAGGAGTGCAGTGGAGAAGTGGAATGGGCTGATTCCAGAAGCAGTTGTTTCTTATCTCTGGAAATCCTCGAGCAAAGGCTGGTTGAGCACTTTGTGGGTATGATGCGGAGGGAATGCTTGTTCAGGAACAGGTCGGACTAGATGATCACTGCTGATATTCTCTAACAAAGCTGGTGTTTGAAGGAAAACTGCAATACCTGTTATCTAAAGTGTGCCGCATCCAAAAGCAAGCCTTAGCAGGAAAAAGAAAGATGGGTGTAGTTCATGCTTTACTTTGTGACAAGGGTTGGGAGGAATTGAGACTTATCTGGAAACAACTGTGATATGAGAACAAAAGTCTTCAACCAAATTAAAAAGAAACACTTTGTTTACAAACTTTCAGGCACATTCAGTTTTCCACCAGTAGCCAAATGGAAGCAGGATTGAAATCTGGGGGTGTCTCAAAAATATGATTGCCTCTGGTTCACCCAACACATGGCTCTATCAGGTATAGAGGTTGTGGGGAGCTGAGCCATTTGTATTTAACAATGAATCTGCCTCCTCACCAATAAAGGAAGATCAAAAACACATTGATTAAGGTGGCTACTCCTTATTACCTGAGACCACAAGCAAGTTATTCAACTATTATATTTCCTCATCATTAAAATGAATGGGTTGGACCATCCTATGAATTCTATTTTGTTCAAAGTAACATATAAGATATTAGAAGAGATTCAAAGGAAACCTGTTTGCATGGAGCTTATAGTGTAGTAGGGGAGAATATATCTGAGTAGACTGGCATCAGGGACAGGTGAAAAAAGTTACATTACAAAGATACTGAAGATAAATTATGTCATGCTAAATTTGTGTTAATTTTTTTCCATAAGAAATTAATGTGAGCCCGTATTTCTCATAAAATATCTATAGCCTTTAGGAACAGTTAGTATTATGGTATTATCACCATTTATTTGGAATCGTGAGATCCAGGTTCAAATCCTAGGTCCAATTCTTGCTATTCCAGGAGCAAGTCAGCTCTCCTTTCTGAGCTTCATTTTCTCTATCTGCAAAAGGGAAATGATACTTGCACTACCTCACAGGATGATTAGGAGAAAAGCACTTTTGTCAACCCTAAAGCAGAATATGTCTGTGTTTTAAGGAGCTGTTTATCAGACAAGGAAAATAAATCAAATAAAGACAGGTCAAGTGATTTGCCTAACAGTTATCAGAACACACAGGTTCTGAAGTCTTGGTTTAAGTTACCTTCACTGCTAAATGATTCTGTCACTTACTGCCACAAGGAAGTACCAGGGTATTAGCTATAGAGACCATCATGCCTTTAAAAATTTACAGATGCACTGATTAAGTGCTTCTTGAATCTAAGTTGGTGGGATAAGTTAGGTAATAGATTGGATAAAGAACTCTGTAGTCAGGAAGATATGAATTCAAAAAGTTAAGTCAAAAAGTTAAAGCTATTATTATCCCCATTTTACTGGTGAGAAACTGAGGCAAACAGAGTTAAGTGACTTGCTCAGGGTCAAACAGCTAATACATATCTAAAGAAGGGTTTGAACTGAATCTTTGTGACTCCAGGACTCATGCCATATCCATTGTGTCCTCTACCCATTTAGAAAGATACACATACAACTATAAATCAGAATTAATCTAGCTTCATTACAGAATGTTTTAAAGAGTCGGAGGAATTATCAATCTAAATAAGAAAAAGAAAGCCAAGCTTACAACCAATGATCCCTACAGATGTGACTTCAAAGTCAGAAATCTAAGGTGCCAAAAAATACAGGCAAGTCATTTAAAGAGGAAGTTTAGAATTATTTACAGTTTGTAGAAGGGGAAGATCTGGGCACTCAGTGCTAACCAGGAACAACCTTTTAGTTATAACTGCCCGCACGCCATTGTAGCCAACCTGAACAGCAGCAGCATTTCTTTGTAGCTGAGAATAACTTTAATCACATCTGTCTTTTCCAACAGTTTCTGAGGGCAAGGGAATCTGACCGGTTACGCCAACGAGCTTGTAAGTCTATTTATCTTCTTTTTTCTTTTCTTATGCTTAAAAAAAATTATGGAGACAGCTAGGTTGCGCATGGATAGAGCACTGGCCCTGGAATCAGAAGGGTCTGAGTTCAAATCCAGCCTCAGACACATGACGCTTACTAGCTGTGTGACTCTGGGCAAGAAACTTAATCCCAATTGCCTCACCAAAAAAAAAAAATATGACAGTAGTAGCTTCGAGGCTGTTCCTCAAATATAGGGCATACACAGGGGGAAAAAAATTAGCAAATCCCCATCCCAGGTATTAGGACCAATGAAAATGTTTGTTGAGTGGATTCTGGTGGGCTTCATGCCCAAACTACCTTTGCTTCAATTTCACCAGGGGTCTGCACCAAAGAAATGATCTGCCCTATTCCCTATTCCCAGGAGGCATAGCCAGGGCATTGCTAGATACAGAGGACTAAAACAAGTGTCTAAGAGGTGGGCCTTTGCAAAAAGGGCAGCCGAATACAGAGGACAGAGCACTGGAGTAAGCATCAGAAAACCTGGGTTTGACTCTCAGCTCTGCAACTCGTCAAGTCACCACAGACAAATCTACAAAGCTTTATGAACCTCATTCTCTTTATCTATAAGGCAATTTGGCCTAAGAAGTAAAGTGACATAAAGAGCCATGGACTTTAGGAGTCACAGGTCCTGGGTTCAAATCCAAACCCTGCCACTTACTATCTGTCTGACCATGGACAAATCACTTACCCTCTCTCTGGACCTTAGGATCTTTATCTATAATATGAGGGTGTTGGGCTAGATGGTCTCTAAGTTCCTTTCCAGCTTTAAGTCTATGACTCTATTCAGATAAGTGGTTCAAGTGCGGTCAGGGGACCCTTTCAGGGTATCCACAAGGTCAAAACTATTTTCATAAGAATACTAAGACATTTTAATTTCCAACATGGCCAATATCACAAATATATAACAAAAATATAACAAAAACTCTTGTGGGGAGGGGTTCCCAATAATTTTTTATGAGTGCAAAGGGGTCCTGAGACCAAAAACTTTGTGAACCAAAAGGTTAAATGTGCTCCAAGTCCTATGATGTCTAAATTTTGCCCAAAGACCCTTTTTGGAAGAAAGGGTGGAGGGTTTATGAGTTGAGTCACCTCTCAGGACAATCAGAAAAGAGGTCACTCAGAGTAAAAGGTGTGCACAACGACCTTGATTCTGCTCAGCCAACGATACCTCATCTTTTTAGTGTCGTGAACTCCTCAGCATTCTGGTGAAACCCATGGACCACTCTCAGAACAATGCTTTTAAATACATAAAATAAAATGCACAGGATTACAAAGGCTATCAATGATATTGGTATTAACTTATCAAAACACTTTTTAGAAAGGTCATAGGCCTGAGGGAAAAAATTGGACTAGGCCTTCTGTGCCACAATGCCTAGAATTAAAGGAATCACAGGGTTAACAACAGAGGGAAACAACTCCTCTGAGGATCAGCAGGTACAGACCACTGAAATTCTCCATCATTGCCTCAAGCATACCACTCCTAGGTCACCCACCAAGTTGTCCAGTCATTTTTCAGTTGTGTCTGACTGTCTGTGACCCTATTTGGGGTTTTCTTGGCAAAGATACTAGAGTGGTTTGCCATTCCCTTCTCCAGCTTATTTGACAGGTGAGGAAATTGAGGCAAACAGGTTTAAGTCACTTGCCCAGGGTGACACAGCTAGATTTTAATTAAGAAAGATGACTGTTCCTGACTCCAAGCCCGGTGTCCTCCTATCATCACACTTCCAGGCAGAGCTACAAACCTCTACTGTTAGCCTAAGGTAAACTAGGACATGCATAAATTATGTTTTGTCTTCTGTTGCAGATATACCCCCCAGGTTTAATACAGATAAGCCGAGAGCACACCTGACAGGTAATTTTTCTTCGTTGGCAATAAGTCATTCCCTAGAAAACAATCAACTGAGATACATGGCCAGAGAGAAGAAATTTGGGGGTACTAAGCATTGAACATTCCCTGTGATTGGGACAGTATGACTTTCTTTGAGGGTTTAGGAGCAGAAGCCAGGTTTCAGAACTACAACATATCATCAGTGGAAAGGGGCTCCTCTGGGAGGACATACCCTCTATCAGTGGAAATCTACAACTACTCTGCATCTTACAGGCTCAGACAGTTGGCTTGTACATTGAGGTTAAGTGATTTGCCCAGAGTCGTACAGACAGTATGAAAGGTTTGGAAAGGACCTAAGAGGATATCAAATCCTACTCCTCCTTTCCACGGGGTTTAGGGAGGAGTCCTCTCTACATCTGCTCTTTGATGCCCAGGGCAAGCAAAAATATTTTAACTGCCCACAAATGTTTCTATTTTGCAAAAGGACCCCAGGGGAACCCTCTGAGTGTATCAGGGGCAGAATATGAAACCAGCTTTCCTGCCTTCGAGTTTCCTTTCTCATCATCTCACCAAACTGCCTCACATATGGTATAAATTAGGATGGAAAAATAGCCACGCCCTGAAATAGCCTCAATGTTTCATTTTAAGGATTTTCCAAAGTTGTAGGATATGAAGGATATCGGCTTCAAACTGAGAATCACATCTCTTCAGAAAAAAATCTTTCAAGTCTGGGATTTCCAGTTCTTCTGTCTTATGAATGAACAGGACAAAAGTGTTACACGAGAAAAACCCTTAGCATTTAAACTCTCAGGGCTTTGAGCAAATTATTAGTAGTAGTAGTAGTATTACCAAATGCAGAAGGGCAGAGGGATTTCCTGAGGGACTGAAGGGTACGGTTTTCCTATCCAATTCCAAGAAGTGGAAGTATGGGAAAATTAAAGCAATAGCCTTGGTTCTGCTAAGCACCACTTCACAAAGGCTAGGACCATGGCTTCTCTTCCTAAGTCCTTGGCACAGGGTTCTGTGCACAGTAGATAAATACATATCTAGTGAATTAGGGGGGAAAAAATCAAAATAACCTTAATACATATATGTACATATAGACACACATATAGACACATACTGTTACAAAATCAGCTTTTTTCCAGACACAAAAAAAATCAGGATTATTGGTATAGAGGCACAGTGCCTGCCCTTCATTGTGTTCTGCAATTCAGGACTCCAAATTTTGTCCCCAGCTTAGAAAGGTATCTTTCCAAAATCTTTCATTCTTGCTGAGCTATGAGGGTACATCTAACTTAGTGACTGTCACTTATTTCAATATAATAATAATAATAAAATATTATAATAATAATAATTAACAATTACACAGTGCCAACGTAGCACACAACAAGAGTTTATATAGTGCTTACTATGTACTAAGCACTATACTAAGTGCTTTACAATTATTATCTAATCCTCAGGATAACCTTAGGAGGTATTATCCCCATTTTACAGTTGAGGAAACTGAGGCAAACAGAGATTAAGTGACTTGCCCAGGGTCATACGGCATAATAAGTGCCTGAGTATAGATTTGAACTAGTCTTCCTAACTCTAGACTCAGTGCTCTAACCATGTTAATATGTTAACAAGCTATAACATCAGGGGCTTGGTAATGCTTCCACCCACACAGATTGCAAGCCACTGCAATTTAACCTAAATTCTTCAAGAATTACTACAGTCAAAAAACTCATCACCCTGAATCCCTGGTGAAAAGTCTCTCCAAAGTCAATGAGATTGTTCTCATACTCAAAGTCTTTAGTACTTGGAAGGAAGGACCACCACAAGTATAGACTTTAAGAGCCTAGCATGCCTTCCTCATCACAACAAGGCCTCACTGACCAGTGGGAAATTCTTTACTTCCACACCAATCAGCTGTTCTTCTGCAGACTACCCACATAGTGCCTGAGATGGAGAGCACAAAAAAAAAAAAACAGTAATAACTTGCCTCAGAAACACACCAGAGAAGGTTTTGAGTCCAAGCAAGACATGCAAAAACACATTCAACAACATCTACTTCCTCTCCAATTAATTTTGGGTTTGTTGGGGGTTTTTGCTTTGTTTTTGAGGATTGTGGTTGTTGAGTTGTTTCAGTCACGTCTGACTCTTTGTGATCCCATTTGGGGTTTTCTTGGCAAAGATATTGGAGCGGTTTGCCATTTCCTCCTCCAGCTCATTTTACAGATGAGGAAACTAAGGCAAACAGGGTTGAGTGACTCGCCCAAGGTCACACAGCTAGCATGTGTCTGAAGCTGAATTTGAACTCATGTCTTCCTGACTCTAGGCCTTGCACTCTATCCACTGGGCCACCCAGCTGCCTCTTATAGCGTTGCTTGAGGTTAAATAACTTGATGAAAAATCACAGAGCATTTATAAGAGGCCAAAGTTGAAGTCAGACTTCTCTGACTCTGAGACAGGATCTTTAGCCACCATACCATATTGCCTCTCAATGAATTTTGTTCATTTAGGACAATTTTTTTTATTTTTTAAGATCTAAGTAATTAGCTTTTGTATAGAATATTTTGTAACCAAAATATCCCTAAGGCCTCCCTGTGACCTTTTTCTGTGATCCTTCCTGGATGCCTTATCAAGGGGTGCATTCCTTCAGAATGAAAATCAGACACATTTAAATATACATGGTTGTTGCCACCTGCCAGAAGGAACGATTGAAATTGAGTAGCTTAGACACCATTACACATTAACCCGACCAATTCAAAGGCGATCTCAAGAAGCTAGTTACTTGTATTCAACGCTCTGACCTTCCTTCTGTGATTACTTTATAAGCATTAACTTTACTAAGCAACTGAGAGTCAGATGAAAAATATCACAGACAAAGAAAAAGGAGACTCCTATAGTAGCTAATAAGAATGCGTTCCTATTTTTTGTCGGACATCTCTTCTTTTGCAGGAGAGATATCCACAGATCACTTATCACAAGGGAAGACCCTCTCACACTTTGTGAGAATGTGTGTGTTTGTGCATGGGCATACGCATGCATGTCTGTTGGCTAATGACCAAATGTCAAATTGTCCCTGCAGAAGGAGAGCTGGCAAACAAGTGGAATAAGAGCTCTCTTTAAATTTCTCTGGTGAAGAATAATCAGTCACTTTAGGGAAGATTCATTGTGGATGTCAGTACATGAAAGTGTCAACTAAGCCTGGCTGCCTTTTACAAAATTGAAACATTCTTGTGGGAAGTTAAAATGTTTCTGCTTGTCCTGGGCCTTAAAGGCCAGATGTTGGGCATCTCAGGCCACATGTCATAGAGGGGATTCCTCCACAACCCCCATAGAGGAGATGGGTGGTGCCTCTAACTGAGGTTTAATGAGCTTGTGGTTCTGGTCATTTGGCTTCTATTAGAAGACCCACAATGAGGGAAAACACACAACCCTTGAAGCAGGCCATCCCCCTTTGGGACAGCTGTCATTTTTAGGAAGGCTGTCCTCACACTGAGCTCAAATCTTCCGCTCTGACTCCTACTCATTGCTCCTCACGCTTCTTCCATATAATAGCCCTACAAGTATCTGAAGACAGTCATCACGTCCCCTCCAGCTCACCCCTTCTCCCGCCGAACATTCCCATTTCCTTCAACCAATACTTCTAACACTCTCTCTCCAGTCCTCTCATCTTTCTGGCCCCTCTCTTATGGATGCACTGCAGACTTTCATTGTCTTTTTTAAACTGTGGTGCCAAGATTTGAACATTGCACTCCAGTTGTGGTATAATCAAGGTGGAGTACAGGGAAACTGGGAGTGTGCCGGAGCCAACTCATCCTCAGCTTTCAAGAGCTGATTGTTAAATTTTCAGTGTGAGCATTTGCTGATCAGAAACCAGCAACACTACAAATCAGAGCTTGATTTGTTTTCTTGATTTTCTGTATTTAAGAAAAGTTAGCCAGGTGGCATAGTGGATAGAGTGCCAGGCCTGGAGTCAGGAAGAATCATCTTCCTGAGTTCAAATCTGGCCTCAGACATTTCCTAGCTGTGTGACCCTGGGCAAGTCACTTAACCCTATTTGCCTTAGTTCCTTGCCTGTAAAATGAGCTAGAAAAGGAAATGGCAAACCACTGAAGTATCCTTGCCAAGAAAACCCTAAATGGGGTCATGAAGAGTCAGACATAACTGGAACAACTGAACAACAACAAAAAATTAAGAAAGCAATGCCAAAAATCTTAATAATGCAGATTTCACTTTAAAATATCATGGGTAGACTTATTTTTTTCAGAGACATACTTATTAAACATTTCCCAGCATACCACTGAATAGAAGTACTACCTCCCTTCTCTTTGCCCCACTTCATGTAACTATGGGGATTATAATTGTCCAACCTACAATAAAAGAAACTGAGACAGAACTCTGAGCCAATGGTACTTTATTGGTCCATGGTCCCCTCTAATGAAGTGAACCTCAGATCTTCCTCATGATCTGAGATGCTCCCTTCTTCCAGGGCCTGATTTTTATAAGGCTTGATGCCTGAACATTCTAAAGAGACACTCTACCCACTGAACCACTTATGAGTACCAAAAAGTCTCCCAGTCATCATGTTCAGTATCTCAGTCAAGAAGACATCCAAATTTATTGTCTTAGGATTACTCAGGGTTTTAACCCTGCCCTAGTTCTGCTAATTAGGGCAGATGCATTGGAAGCCTCAAAACACCAGATAATTGTGAGTCTCCAACTCTGAATCAAAAATCTACAACTTGAGGGGCAGCTAGGTGGTGCAGTGGATAGAGCACCAGCCCTGAAGGCAGGAGGACCTGAGTTCAAATCCAGCCTCAGACCAAACATTTGACACTTATTAGCTGTGTGACCTTGGGCAAGTCATTTAACCCCAATTGCCTTAAAAAAAATAATAATAATCTACAACTTGGTAAAACCTGCCCCAGCCCATGTTCCCCTGACACATCATTCAAGAAGCCAGAGTCACCTCCATGCCATAATGGGGGCAACAGAGGAGGATTTTGGTTAACAAAAGTGCTGTATATGTGTTATTGTTGTTGTTACTATTCTTATCATTACCTTATTTTTCATCTTATTCAATGGAGATCAGATGGAAAAAGTCCCAGCACTGATCACTATGCTGCTGGCATTCTTTTATATTGAATATTCTATAGAGTCTTGCAGAAGTAGGGAAAATGGCTGCTTTTTGTAATGAAATAGAAGTATTAGGATGTAGGCTCGCTAAAAACATCCTTAATGCAACTCCAGTAGCAAAGAAGAAGAGGAAGGGTAGGAGTAAGCACCTCATCTTTTTCCCACAAGTTTGATTTTTCCTATTTTAAAAGATTTTTATTCCATGTGGCTTTGAGATTATGAGTATTTATGTGACAATATCTAATAAAATCATTCATTTTTATTGAATTGATGTGATATCCAAGTGATTGTGGGCAGCAGCTCCATCTATAATAGCTCTATCTATGCTCTGATTCCAGTAAGTTTCTTGGTTAAATTCTCAAGGATATTTTGACATCTATATTTGTAGCATGTGTATTTATCATCATGACAACTCAATGAAAGATAGAAAGTTTCTGATATACAATTTGAACCACTGGGTCACATCTTGCTGGCATTCTTTTATTATTTGTACTTACATTTAGCACCCAGTTACGTGGTAGGTACTAAATCTTTGCAGCCTGCAGGGACGTGCTGTATAGTTTCTTCTGTTCCCTTGTATAATCTGCATTGATCACCAATGCAGGCTCCTTAAGGATAACTCTTCTGTAGTATCTGGTGGTGAAAATCTGGTCCTAAATTCCCATCATAAACAATTCTGTTTCCAGAAACATATCCACATCTCTCAGTGAACTATTTCACTCTTCTTTGTCAACATATATTTGACTGAGTTCATGGGCATGTCACTTAGGGAAGGATTTTTGATGACACTTAGATTTTAGCTTTTTCATCATCTCCCTAGGTAACTACTTCTGGTTACATTCAACAAATCCAATGCTGCGTACTAGTTCTCAACATTTACTATTGCTTGACAAAATAATGTCTGTCGGTCTATTCTAAAAACATTTCTATAGGTTTTGGACATGTTAATCATGTGCTCTGAGAATCCCTGTCTATCCTCTTCCTCCTTTTGTGTAAGAATTAGTCATTATTCCATAGTTGCGCTGCCTCACAATAATGAGTCCTGTGTTTTATTAATATTGTATGAGCTTTTATTAGGATATTTTTCAAATCAGCTATAGTCCATTTTATTGTTCAGAAGGCATACATTAAGACTTACATTGCCTAAGTATCATTGCTTTCAATATAATCTTCCTATTTATGATGAAGGAAGGAAGGAAGGAAATAAGAATTTTTTTTAAGTGTCTACTACAGTTAGCCCTTCCACATCGCAGGGGTTGGGGTGTGGCACCCCACAACCTGGAAAATCCGCATAAAATTTTTTTTGCCTTCCCTTCGTACCAGAGAAAAAGTCTGAATTTTTTTTCTTTTTCCTTTATGGAATATTTACAGTGCCTTACTATAAAACTGGGGTTGATATTATACAATACTATACACATATTTTATGCATTTCTGAATTTCTAAATTTTTTTCTGTGATATGTGTGGGCCTTCATGTGTTGTTTCCGGCTTCCGCAAAACTCCCCAAAATTTCCCATTTAATTTCTTATGCTGACCTGCGATATACTGAGATCACAATAGGGAAAGTTATGATATGGAAGGGACAACTGTATTTCTAGGTACTGTGCTAAGTACTTTACAAACATGATTTCATTTGATCCTCACAACAACCCTGGGAGGTAGTTGCTATTATTGTCCCCACTTTATAGTCGAGGAAACTGAAAGAAACAAAAGTTAAGTGTCTTGCCCAAGGCAGTGTCACACAGCTAGTAAGTGCTCAAGTCTAGATTTGAACTCAGGTTTTCCTGCCTTCAGATCCAAAGCTCTATCTACGGTGCCACCTAGCATATCTGATGAAAATGGTGATGAGTGTAGTTTTCTGAAAGCTGAACGATGTTGGTGCTATAGAAGAGGTGAGATGTACTTCCCTCTTTTCTTTGTAGTTTTGGGGGATTCTGGGTATAAAATATTTCCTATACTTTCAGACATAGTAGATGTGTTGGTTGGATTTGGTTTTTTTGTGTGTTTGTTTTGTTTTTGGTGAGGCAATTGGGGTCAAGTGACTTGCCCAGAGTCACACAGCTAGTGACTGTTATGTGTCTGAGACTGAATTTGAACTCAGGTCCTCTTGACTCTAAGGGCAGAGCCCCATGTGGATTTGTTTAACTGCTCTTTTCACCTTCTTTCTTTTTTATTCTTTCTTTCAAAGGATGGGTCCCTGGATGTGGGAGGGGGAGGAATATATTTGAAAATTAAGGCAGCATAAAATCAAAAGATGCCACTAAAAAATGAAAAAAAAAAAGAGTAAAGGTTCATTGAAAGGAAGGCTTTGTCCTTAATGACCTGTCATTTATTTTACAGGGGTCTGTTGATCCCATGTGAGTAAAGTGACCTTATTTTGGTTTCTCTCTAGCTGTTCGACAGAAGTCTATGACTCCCATGAAAGATTCATGGCCGGCGCTCCAGTGGGAACATAAACTTGGCTCTGCCTTCATCAAAAACCAAATGAATTACACCAACAACTTCCTGGTGATCCCAGAGTCGGGAGACTACTTTGTTTATTCACAAGTTACTTTCCGAGGCAGCACGCCAGAGTGCGGTAAAATCAACCAAAAGAATCGGTCCACCAAGCCCAATTACGTAACCCAGATCATCACCAGAGTTACTGACAGATACCCGGAGCCAACACAGCTTTTAACAGGGACCAAGTCAATCTGTGAGATAGGCAGCACGTGGTTTATTCCAATTTACCTGGGGGCTGTCTTTCCTATGCAGGAGGGGGATAAGCTGATGGTGAATGTCAGTGACATTTCTCTTGTGGATTATACCAAAGAAGACAAAACATTCTTTGGGGCTTTCCTGTTATAAGGACTAAGGAAGTTGTCGCTGTGAAAGAATATTCTGTTTTCATTGAATATTTCCAATTCCTAATTTTAATCATTTGTTTGTACTTAAACCCAGAATACTTCATGAAGGGGGAGGGGGGAGAAGGGGAGAGAAATTCCACTGTCTGTAGTTTAGGTGGGAAGTTTTGAGCTAGGAAAGCACTTTATAATATGCCTAAAAGATGAGAATTCTAAGCAAGATAGCAAGAGAAAGTGTCATGGAACACAGAACCTCAGAAGTAGAAGAGATCGTGGGGCATAGAATGCTGAGTTAGAAGTAACCTTAAAACACAGAATGTCAGGATTTGAAGAAACTTCAGAACACAGAATTCTTTAGCCAGAAGGAAACTTAAAATGCAGAATGTCCAAGCTAGAAGGAAGCTTAGATAACAAAATGCTAGAATACAGATCAGAACTAGAAGGGGCCGTTTTATAAATTATCTATTCTAACCCCTTGATGTTTTACGTGGGGAAACTGAGGTCTGAAGAAGGGAAATGACTCACTCAAAGTCACACAGTCAGCTGATAGAAAAGCAGAAAGATTACTACTTGAATAGCCCCTGAGGGGAAAAGTAGGTACTAGGGAAGGAAATAAGCACTTAAATAGCTCCTCTGTATTCCAGGCATAATATAAATATAATCTCATTAGATCCTCACAACAATCCTAGGGGAATGTACTATAATTATTATTCCCATTTTACAGTTGAGGAAAAAGGCAAACAGAGGTTAAGTGATTTGCCCAGCATCGAATAGCTAGGAAGTGTTACATGACAGATTTGAACTCAGATCTTCCTGACTCTTGACCCAGTACTCTATTTTCCACGCCACCATCTAGCTGCCCACTGAACAGAAGAGCAAGAGGAAAATTCATTAAGAGGGATGGTTTGATGTGTGCCCTCTCTGTCCCCTCTATCAATCTCTGATTCCTCATTGGTAAAGTAAGGGGGTTGGACTAAGATGCTTGACATATAGAATAAAACACTTGGTTTCAAGTCAGGGAGATCCAGGTTCATATCCCACTTCAGATACTTACTGTGTGACCCCAAGCAAGGCACTTAACCTCTCTGTGCCTGTTTCCTTATCTGTAAAATGAAGACATTGGCCCATAAGGTCCTTTTTAGTTGTAGCTCTATGGTTTAAGATCCCAGGATCCCTTTAGTCCTAAATTCTATGAGCCCCTAATCTTCAAGAAAATGGGTTTCCTTGATGTTCCGCTGTATAGATTTGTCATTAAGTAATTTGAGTTATTTCTTTCAGCTCAACTTTGTGAATCGCCATGCATTTTCTCAAGGTTTGGGTTGGATGACCTTTAGCAATCACAATGTTTTCACAATTGAACTTTGAGATCTCCTTGAAAGTGAAAAAGCAAGAAAACATTCATGAGGAACTCTGCCAAACAGGGATTTTTCTCATGCCAGATGTGGAATGCACCCAGAGTTGTGTTTTCTCATCATGACATGCATGCACATGACAATGAGTGAATCAAGAGGTGGACATGGGCAACAAAAAGCAAGCACCATACAAAGAAACCCCTTCTGAGTGCAGGAAAGGGCACTTGCTATGGCAGAAAAGTAATCTGGCCTTCAATGCCAAAAACATCAATTCACTAAATCCACATCTTCCACCGGTTCCAAGAACTAAAGAAATGACATCTAGACCTGTTATTCAAGTTGGCGACTTCTTACCTCACTCAAAGATGGTGGGAACATTAAAAATCTTCAGAAAGCTCACTGCAGAAATACCAGTGCCCACCTTGTTCCCACTCCAGCCAGGTATATTTAGCCTTTGTTACCTGGAAGTTCATAGAAGAAAATCAACTTAGAAAATGCATGGTCAGTCACCAAACCTGAAGAAAGTCAAAATGGAAGCTAAGTCTAAGTTGGGGCTGGATTTGGGTTATTTATTTCTTTGTTTAAATCTGTTCATATTTATTTTATCATCATTGTAACAGAGGACAAAGTGTTGTGGGGGGAAGGATTTATAATCTTTAACAAGGCTTCATATTATGATTAGGAACCCCTTGATAATGAAAGAATATCCCTTGAAGGAAAGATAAAAGAATTGAAGAATTTAGAGCTAGAGAGAATTTTAGAGGTCATATAGTCAAACACCTTCATCTCACAGTTAGGAAAACCAAAATGAAAAGTGGTTAAAATGTCTCATTTGAGGTGACTCAGATAGTAAATGGCAGGGCAAGGATTTGAACCCAGATCCTCCAGGTCCAGAGGTAACATACCTTCCACTATACCACAGAGCCAGGAGTGGGGAAATGCTTGCCTTTTCACTTCCCATCATCTCAGTTCCCATCCTGACCATAGCATTCTGTTGCCTTTGGTATGCCATCTCTCATGGATGAGTCCCAACAGAAGAAATTTGCTGAACTGAGCTGGGGGAGGGGTTGGCAGGACAAATACCAACCAAAGAGATATGGTTGAAGACAAAAATGTGAATTTACACTCCTGTTTGTGAAGCTGGTAAGTTAAATGTCCTTCTTGCATTATAAACATTATCCCCTCTGTTGACCTGCCTTTATAAAATAATGCAGATAGATTAGATCAGGTGTTCTTCACTTGGACCCACAGACCTAAGGTTTCAAGCGATACATGAACTTAGATGTGAAAAACAATGCCTCTAACTGAAATTTAGCATTTCTTTCAATTATTTAAAAACATAATTCTGAGAAGTCCATACTCTTCACCAGACTGCCAAAGAAGTCCATAACACAAAATAAGGTTAAGAATTCCTTACTAAGTGACTTCAATGGTTTCTTCTAACTCTAAATCCCATGAGCCCCTGATTCTCCTACAGTGTTTCTTGCTCTCTCTTGATTGAAGTGATATGGAAGGTTGCCTAAGGAGATTTCCTTAAAATGGGAAAATCTTCCCAAAATCTTAAGGGGAAATCACAAAAGAGGACTGCAAAGCAAGAGCCCTTGTATACATTTGCTCTTCTATGTCAGGTTTCACTGAATGGATCAGGCTAAGCAAAGAAATCTTGTCTGGACATGGATGTTTACAATAATAGGACTTCCCTACTACACATCAGGAAATGAGGCTCTGTGAAACCCCTACAATTAATTTATTTTTGTCTCATTTATAAGTTTAAGTTATTTGTCAGCCTTCCCCTTCCGTCTTTCATAGAAAGATGGAATTTGGCATCTAGCTTAGCTCAGGTATTTAACAGCCATTTCATATAACTATTCAAGATCCATTTGTCAGTGCATAAATGTGTCTGTGGTGTATGTACACATAATGGTAAGTGCTCTACTGTTTTAGTGTGGCATGGAGGACATTTCACAGGTGACCAGAAGTTGATTTTTTTTTCTACTCAAATAAGCAAGCATTTATCTACTATGCGCCGAGTGCTGTGCTAAGTGCTAGAAATAAAAAGAAAGGCAAAAATCATCTGTTCTTCAGGTGCTCACAGTTTACTGGGTGAGTCAAAGTGAAAACAACACCACGAAAACAAGATATATACGAAGAAACTGGAGATAATCTCAGAGAGAAGGCACTGAGATTAAGGAGGAGTGACACTGACTTCTTGTAGAAGGTGAGACTTTATCTGAGACTTGAAGGAAGCCAGGGAAGCCGGGAGGCAGAGATGAGGAGAGAAAGACTTCTAGTTGTTGGGAACATGTGACATCTACGTCAGCAATTAACCTGCCCCCAAAAAAAATGTACTTATAAGAATAAATTGTAGGAAAAGAGATTAAATCTAAGGGATATACTCAAGGCACAGATTTAGGAAATTAATTTGACTCTGCTACTAATGAATAGAACTCTCTATACATCCCTATAGATACATATAACTATATAGATATATTCATGCAAATGTATACAAGTATGGTCCCATACATCCGTGTGTGTATGTGTGTGTGTGTGTGTATGTGTGTGTGTATATACACACACACACACATCAAAGTGTATTTAGAAACTTAAACAGCAGATGTTTTGGTTTAGACCTGTGATTTTGTATGTGTTGGTAACTACAGGTAAAGGAAATTCCTTCCACCAAAAGAGATCAGTAACTCAGGGGCAGCTAGGTGGTACAGTGGATAGAGCACTAACCCTGGAGTCAGGAGGACCTGAGTTCAAATCCAGCCTCAGACATTTACTAGCTGTGTGACCCTGGGTAAGGTGAGTCCCTTAATCCCAATTGCCTCAAAAAAAAAAAACTGAAAAGATCAGCAACTCATACATACCTTCTAACATTGGAAAGTTGTCAGGTGAATAGAGCCTAAATAACTTACTAATGGTCACACAACCAGTGTAGGTCAGAAGCAGGACTCGAGCCTTGGCCTTCCTAACTACAAGGCTGTCTCTGTTCACTACTCCAGGCTGCCTACCCTGATTTTAGTTACTACTTGGGTTTACAGGGAATTCACTTTGCTGGTTCTGAGGATAGAGATAAAACAAACAAACAAACAAACAAATCCTCATCTATGGATACCTAGACATTATTCTACACATTTTCAACCCCAAGGATTCAAAACACAGTGTAATCCAACTATCTAAATCTCCTCTCTACTCAGATTCCTAGAATGTCAGAGCTAGGAGAGACCTTGAGAAGTAGACTCACAGAATTCTGTGATATAGAATATTAGAGCTAGAGAGGAGCCTCAGAACACAAAATGAGTGGATTTGGAAAGAGCCTCTGAGACCATCTTAGTCTGACATAAGCCCACCTACAGATAGGGAAACAGAGGATGAGAGCAAAAGTGATTTGGCCAACATCAGTCATTTTCCCACTCTACCTTTGCAACTGATTAAAGTAACTACAAATATAGCTATTGCTATTTTTTGTCACAAAACATATAAAGGTTAAGGTGGTACATGAGATCAGATAGTTGATAATAAAATCCATGTATTTTCATTGGTTTTATGTTTTATGTTAAAACGTCACATACCCAATGTAAAATGCATTTTATATATTGATGGACCTGTACCTCACTGATATTGTTTCCATATCTTCATGCACTACTGTACTAATGCTAATTAAAATAAATGTAATATTGTGTTTAATAGATAATGAGTTTTTTAAATGGCATTGAAACCCATGAACTATTTCCTGTTTAATAAATGCTTTCTTCTGTCTGTGGATCTGTGGAGTTTTAATGCAATGAGAGAACCTATTAGCAATGGAGATATTGAATCTCAAGATAGATTAATTATATGACACCAAAAGCTACATCAACCCAGACAAAGCAAAGGAGAGAATTAGACTAATGACCCTGATAAGAAATAATAATTAGGAATTAGCCGCTAATCATCTCTACTTTCCACTTTTACCAGGGGATAGTATATCAAAGAATATAAAGTCAGTTTTCAAACGAACAGACACAAGCTTTCAGCCACCATGTAAAAATTACTCCAAATCATTAATAATTTGAGAAATGCAAATTAAAACAACTCCAAGACGCCATCCCACATCTATCAGATTGACAAAGATGATAAAAGAGGGGGAAAAAAGTAATTTTTCACAAGACTGTGAGATGGCAGGCACACTCATACACTCTTGACAAACCTATGAAGTAGTTCAACCAATCTGGAAAGCAACTTGGAACTATCCCCACAAAGTCACTAAACTGTGCATGCTCTTTGATCCCGTGATACCACTACTAAGAATATACCCCCAATAAGGTCAAGGACAAAGGGGAAAGGGGCCCACATGTACAAAAATATTTATAAGAGCACTTTTTGTTGTACTGAAGAAACAACTTGGGTGTTCATCAAGGTGGGGATGGCTGAACAAATTGTGGTATATGGATATAACGGATATATTATGTTATATAATATAATACAATACAATACAATATATTGCACTATAAGACAGGATCAGTATTAGAGAAACTTGGAAATACTTATATAAATTGGCACAGTGAAGTGAGCAGAAGTGAAGTAACCAGGAGAGTAATTTACATGATGACTGAAATACTGTAAATGAGTACAGCTTAGGAAGATTTTGGAAAATCTGACCAAAGAAGGGACCAGCCATGACTTCAGAAGACTAATAATTAAGCATGCTAACAACCTCTTGGCAGAGAAGTAATGGACTAGAGAAACATACATTTGCAGACATAGCTAACGTGTAGATTTGTTTTACTCAACTAAGTTTATTGGTTAAAAGAGGCAGCTTCTCCTGGGAAAGAAAGGGAATTAGAGGGTGGTAATGAGCTGAAATGCCAAGAAAACCATGGACAGAGTCTATGGGGTTATGTAAAATCAACCACAACTGAAAGACTGAACAGAAACACCAAGCTGAAACGGGGCTCTAGGCCCTAGCATAGAGTAGGGACTATGTCAGTCCTGGATTACTGAACGACTGGTAGACAACCAGCATTTGGGGCTGAACTTTGAAATTCCTTCCTTAGATCCCAGTAGGTGATGCCAAAAAAAGAAGGAAAGAACATCAATGAAACATTTTTTAAAATACACAGATGATAGCAGAAGGAAGTTCAGAAGGGTCAAACACAAGCAGGGAAGGTGTTTTGTTTTGGGGTGGTTTTTTGCTATCATTTTAAATGTAATATGCACTTTAAAAAACTACATATAACAGAAGTTCAGTCTCTTTTCTCATTATGTACATTGGAATGTTCATGTTTGTTGATGTTTATTAAGCTCATCATTGTTTAGTCATTTCAGCTGTGTCCACCTCTTCATGACCCCACTGGGGTTTTCTTGGCAAAGATATTGGAGTGGTTTCCCATTTCCTTCTCCAGCTCATTTTACAGATGAGGAAACTGAGGTAAACAGGGTTAAGCGACTTGCCCATAGTCACATAGCTAGTAAGTGTCTGAGGCCAGATTCAAACTCAGAAAGATGGGTCTTCCTGGCTCCACGCCCAGCATTCTATTTACTGTGCCACCTAGCTGCCCATTAAGTTCATAGTAGAAAATAAAATTTAAAGAGAACCTGAAAAGGAATGAAAGTTAGGTTGTCATGGTAATTTATTGGGTGGTTTTGAGGAAGATCATTGAGTTTTGACATTTCTTCCAAATCTGAGATTGAATGATCCATGAAGTTCTAGTGTGAGCATGGAGGAACAGAGGGGAAGGTAACCAGAATGATGTCTGAAGGACCTAGGGATGTTTAGCCTAGTGAAGAGAATACTTAGGGGAAACATGATAGCCATCTTCAAGTGTGTGAAGAACTATGGAAGAGGGTCTAAATTCATTTTTTTTCTTGGCCCCAGAGGACAGGACAGAACTTGGTGGAAGTTGCCAAAAGACTTTGGTTTGAGGTGAGGAAAAACTTCCTAAAAACAATTATAACTGTCCAAACGTAGAATAAGCTGCCTTGGGACATAATGGGTTTCTCATTGCTATAACTCTTCAAGGCAAAGCAAAAAGTAAAAACTTGTCAGATCTTAATAAACATTAATCCCATTCCAACTAACTGAAAGGCATTGTACTAGGTGGTGGAGATATCAAAACTAAAAAAAAAAATACTGTATTAACTACCTACTATACTTAACAAGATGTTGAACTATGCACTCCAAGGTACCTTCCAATTTTGAGATAATGCAAAATTGAGGCTCAAAGATGGTCTCTAAGGATGCTTCAAGCCCTAAGTCATTTGTTATACAACTAGTGTCCAAGTGAAGACTTGAATTTAAATTTTTAATTCCAAATCCAGCATCCTTTCCACCACACCACACCATCTTTCCTATGTAAATGAACAGTGTTTCCTTCTTAATGCAGAAAACCATCAAGAAATCCTATGCAGATTTCCATTTTCTGCCTTCCTCTACCATCATCCCCAGTCCCACCCAACTACTCATAGTGCCAATCCCCCACCAATCCTTCCCTCCAGAATTAAGGAAAGGAAATCAAGTTTAGAAAAGCATGAGATTTGTTTAAAATGGCCAGAGGATTCCAGCACAATCATACCATATGGCTTAGGATTTTTTTAAAGTTAGCTAATACTGGGACATGTAATATCCCAGAGTACATCTTTTATGAGCTAAGGACACAAGGGAAATCCTCATGATTCATTTTGTCATCTAAAAATTCCTACTTCTTGCTTTGAATTCCTGAGATCAAAGGAAGTGATTTCAGAATTCAATACCAGTCATCTGCCAGTTCATCAGTCAACCAGTTTCCTAGCATCTACTCTATTTAGTGGCCACTTCAGTGTTTTGTTTGGCACATCCCCATGTCTGCACACTGCCTTAGCTCTCCACCTCTCAGGAAAATTCTCCTACTGCAGCCTGGGAGTTAACAAATCAGGGTTTTTCCATCCTTCTCTGTGACATTTTCTCTGGTACTTTCCAACATATGACAATCTTGTTGGACTACTCCCATTGTCCATGAAATCTCAGATTTATCCAGTCTATTCACTGGTATATTGTGGGGCCTCTTTGGCACTTCTCCAATCCCACTCCAAGGATATGTACTTCTGATTGATGAAAGATCATGATTAGAAGGTCCCAGATCCACCATGATACTCTCTGGCTATCTTCCTGACATACCACCTCCATATACCTCACCCCCAGCTTCTAACCTGAGATATTCTGAGAATAATTATCCAATAAAAATCAATACCATTCCTGAAAAAGACAAGTCAATCAACTATCTTACAACTTTGCTCACCATTCCTTTGACCTCTCAGACCAAAACACCCTTCCCTTGCCAACACTCTCACATATGTGTTGCATTCCCCTATTAGAAGGGAAGTTTTTTAAGGGCAGGGACTGTCCTGTGTTTTGGTTGGTTGGTTATTTTTGTATTTGTATCCTTCTCCCTTCTCCTCACCACCTCCCTCTACTCCCAGCACTTTGGCACATCATACACACTTAATAAGTGTTTTTTCCATTCATTCATTCTTTTCCTCACACTTGCATACCATATAACATATATTCATGTGGAAAGGTTGTATAACATACAGTAAAAGCCTCAATTGTACATTTATATTACACTTAGTACAGAGAGTTAGGCTATCCAGATTTTCATCCCATTCTTTTTTTTTTTGGGGGGGGTGAGGCAATTGGGGTTAAGTGACTTGCCCAGAGTCACCCAGCTAGCAAGTGTTATGTGCCTGAGGCTGGATTTGAACTCAGGTCCTCCTGACTCCAGGCTTGTACTCTACCCACTGTGTCACCTAGCTGCCCCTCCGATTTTCATCTCCATAGCTAATAAGCCTGCTAATGAGTGCTAATACTAATCAATCCTGTATGTATGTACACATTGGTCAAAAAGCCAGAATTATGGGTCTAGATATGAGAAGAAATGGATTCTAGTCCCAGCTTTGCCAAGAGGTCCCTAGGCCAGTCACTTTTCTTCTCTAGGTCTCAGTTCCCTCAACTACAAAATGACAGTATTTTAATGAGTGATCTCTAAGGTCTATTGGTAGTTCTAACATTTTACATTCTATATTTAACATTCTATGTCCTATGGTAACTTCCAGTTCTAACTGGCCATATTCTAAGTCATTTCCAGCTCTAACATTCTCTATCCTGTGGTCCATTTCTAGGTCCAACCTTTTACGTTCTTGGCTCTCTTCCAGCTCTAACATTCTATTATACTATAAATATGTGCATACTAATGTATACACAAATGTACAGAGGAATATAAAGGTGTCCACTCTACCACTGGACTGTGAGCTCTTTGAGAATAGAGACTGTTTTATTCCTTTATTTGTATCCTCAGCACTTACCACAGTGCCTAGCACATAGTAGGCCTTAGAAAATACTTATTATCTTGGCTTGACTTGAAAGGCAATATAATGGAATAGAAGGAGTGCTGACACAAATACATTTTTGGAAAAGCTAAGAGTTTACCCGATAATTTTTGAAATCTATTTGGAATTATGAGAGAAGAGTTCCTAAATTGTTTATCTCTTTAGACTCAGGAATCCCAGTCCTTTATAGCGGAGGTTAATGACGGAAAAGTCTCAGTTGCCAAAATATTCATAGTAGCATTTTTGTGGTAGCAAAAAAATAGAAATAAAGTGGGTACTCATCAATTGTGAAATGGCTGAACAAATTGTAATATATGAATATAATATGATATTGTTGTTCCATAAACAGTGATATGCTGATAAATATTTAACAGCTGGCTCTCCAGGGGGAAAAAATAGTATGCAGGACAGACTTTTAAGTTCAATCTGCATTATCTAAATTTTCTCCACCACTTTCTCAAGTCTAGACTATCACAAAGCAATAAATAAAGCCCTGATTTCATACCATTTCCACTTAGACCATTTAAACCATTTATAACATTTTCAAGGTGTAGATGTTCACATTGAAAATTTAACAATTGGCTCCTGGTTGCAGGAACAAATGGCTCCAGTATGTCCCTAGTCATAAGAAACAATGATTACTGGTACCTCAGAGAAATATGAGAAGACTTGTATGAATTGATGAAGAGGAAAGAAAACAAAGCAGAGAAACAATATATACAATATCTACAGTTAGTGAAAGGGGGAGAAAAGCACAAAAAGACAGAATTCAAATTACGAAAAATGCCTAATATTAGTCCCAGAGTATTAATAATGAAACACACCTTCCTCTTCTTATTAAAGTAGTAGTAGGCTACGAATATGAAATGTTGCATGCACTGTCCATCATAGACATTGTCAGGTTTTTTATCTGCTTTTTCTCTGTTATAAGAAGGAGTACTATGAAGAGCAGTAACTGAGAATTGATAGGGGGGGGGGAAGCATGAATAAAGCATTTTTAAAAGAAAGAATGCTAGACTGAGAATCAAGAAGACCTGAATTTATTATTTTTATTATATTGTTTTAAAATAAAAACCTGCCTTTTCTCCCTCCCATATAAACTGTGCCACCACTGAAAAAGAAAGAAAAACTAAACCCCTATTATGAACATGTATAGTAAAGCAAAGCAAATTCTCGCATTCACAATGTCCCATACCACCCCCTCACCACCATCAGGAAAAAATTTGCAATCTGTACTCTGAGTCCATTAACTCTCTATAAGAGGTAGGTAGAATGGTTAATCATGAATATGCTAGAATTATGGCTAGTCAATGTGTTGATCAGAGTTCCTAAGTTCTTTCTCTATGCAATATTGTTATTGTATAATTTGTTCTCCTGGTTCTGCTCACTTTTCTCTGCATCAGTTCATATATGTCCTCCAAGTTTTCTCTGAAATCACCCCCTTCATTTCTTACAGTAAAGTAGTATTCCATCATATTCATGTACAATAACTCATTCAAGCATTCTGCCATTGATGACTGCACCCTCACTTTCAAATCATTTGCCACTGAAAAAAAACTTGCTATAAATATTTTTGTATGGATGGATCTTTTTCCTCTTTCTTTGATCTCTTAGGGAGTACAAACCTAGTAATGGGTCAAAGGGTATGCACATTTTATGTTTGATCTTGGTGTTGATAGGAAGCCACTAGAGTTTATTGAATGAAAGGGGGGTAGGGAAAATGTTAATATGGTCAGACCTGCAGGTAAGGAAGAGCAGTTTGACAGATGAGTGAAGAATGGACTGGACTAGAGAAAGTCTTGTGACAGACAAACCAACCAGAAGACTATTGCAGCAGTCCAGGCCTGAGGTAATAAAAGCCTATATCAGGGTGGTAGCAGTGTAAGAGGAAAGAAGGAGTTGTATGCAAGAGATGTTTTTTGTCAGTGTTCCCAATACAGCAAGTATGAGGTGGAAATAAGAGTTGCTTTAATTTTTATTTCTCTAATTATTAGTAATTTAGTGCATTTTTCATATGGCTATTGATAGCTTGTATTTCTTCCTCTGAAAACTGACTATTCATATCCTTTGACCATTTATCATTTGAGGAATGGCTTTTATTCTTATAGATTTGAATCAGTTCCATATATACTATAGAAATGGGAAATTCACTTTATCAGAAAAATTTGCTACAAAGATTTTTTTTTCCCATTTACTCACTCTATTGTAATTTTGGCTGCATTGGTTTTGCTTGTAAAAAAAAAAGCTTTAATTTTATATAATCAAAATTATCCATTTTACCTTCTATGATAGTCTCTTGTTTGACCATGAGCTCTTCCTCTATCTACAGATCTGACAGTTAATTTCTTCCTTGCTTCTCTAATTTATTCACAATGTTACCCTTTATGTCTAAATCACATACTCATTTGGAGCTTGTCTTAGTATTTGGTGGGAGTTGTTAATGTACATCAAATTTCTACCACACTGCTTTTCCATTAATGTCAAACAGTGGGTTCTTGTTTCAGTAGCTGTGATCATTGTGCTTATCAAACATGAGGTTACAGTGGATTTTTTTTTTGCTTCCATATGTTGTATACTTAATCTATTCTACTAACTAACTTCTCAGTGTTTTACCAGTATCAAATTGTTTTGATGATTATTACTTTGTAGTATAGTTTGAGATCTGGTACTAGTAAGTCACCTTACTTCACACTTTTTTTTTAATTAATTCCCTTGATATTCTTGACTTTTTGTTCTTCCAGAAGAATTCTGTTATTATTTTTCTAGTTTTATAAAGTAATCCTTTGATAATTTGATTTGTGTGGAACTGAGTAAGTGACTTAATTTAAGTAGCATTAACATTTTTATTATATTGGCTCAGTCTATGAGTAATTCATATTTCTCCAATTATTTTGATCTGTCTTTATTTTGGGAAAAGGATATTTACTTTTTTATCTTTCTCTTAACTTCTATGTTTATACTTCACAGTTTCTATACATATACCGTCTTTTCATCAGGAAATCTTCTATTTTACTAATGCTCCATTTTTCCCTGTAGTATTATACTGTTTTTGCTAGGCAAGTTTTTGTTGTTGTTGTTGCTGTAAGCCTATATCCTTTACCCTTTGGAATATCATATCACAGTCTCTCCACCACTTTATATGGGTAGCTAAATCATATATGATCCTGGATATGGCTTGAATTCATTTTTTGTAGCTATTGGCAGTATTTTTTTCCTTTGACCTGGAAGCTCTGGATTTTGGCTATAATGTCTGCAGATGTGTTCTTTTTGAGGTTTCTTTCAGGAGATGACCATTAGATTCTTTATATTTTCACTTTGAGCTCTGGTTTTAAGATATCTCAACAATTTTCTTTTATGATTTCCTGAAATATGCCTAAGCTCTTTTTTGGTTATGGCCTTCAGTTAATGTAATGTTTCTTAATCATTTTTTTCCTCAATCTCTTTTCCATGCCAGTTCTTTTTGCCATGAAATATCTTACATTTTCTTCAATTTTTCAGGCTTTTAATATTTTGTTTAATATTCAATGTTCTACTATTTCTTGTTTTCTCCTGTAAATATTAGCTTTTATTTAGTCTACTGCTCTCCACACAGAGTTTTTTTCTGGGGCAAATTTAGTACCTCTTGTCCTAAGCTATTAATTGTCTTTCCATTTTTTTCTTCCACAACTCTCATTTCTTTTCTATTTTTTTCCTTTAGTGTTCTCACTTGATTTTTAAATAATTTTAGCTCTTTAAAAAGAAAAACTCTTGCTTCACTTCTTCCAGTAATTCTAGTTGAACTTATATCCAAGCTGTATTTTCCTTTGAAGTTTTGTTTTTAGATATTTTATAGTCATTATCTTCTTCTAGGTTTTCATTTTGAGCATTCTTATCTCCACAATAGCTCTTCATAAGGGGATTCTCTTTTCTTTGTTTCTTTGTTTACTCTTCTTCCAATCTACTTTATGAGTTTGGAATTTATATTAAAGCTAGGCTCTATATACTTCTAGATGGAATTGTATGTCCTCTTGGGTCCTTCTGCTGATTTCTTGAAGTATTGGGTGTTACTTCAGGGTCGCAGGGACAGTTCAGGCTAGGAACTTGAAAACTTTCAGCTTTCCCCAAGTGGTTTGATCTGGGACAAAACCTTCTCACTACCTTTCTGGTCGGAGCTCTGTAAATTCCTAATCTGGGTTTAGATCTGAGAAACACGCCTGTGAGCTTGCCCCTCATTGACATACCAGTAGACTACTGCTCAATTTTGTGTAGGTTCAGAATAATAGAGCTGTAGGTGCTTCTTTGTTCTCACATTTCTGCTCTGGTTATTCCACCACAGGCTTCAGACTGAGCTGGAGGCTGGACCTTGGACCTTCCTCTACTCCTGATATCAGAGACATATAGTTAGTGTGTGACTTCTGAACTTGCTCTTTGTTTGGTACATAGCCTAGGACCCACAAACACTCTTCATCCTTGAATGCTACCTCATCATCAAAGAGAGCAACTCTTATGGAAGAGGGGTAAAATATCCCTGCCAACAACAACTTCAACCATCAGCCAACTGCCACTAGTGAGCAGGTAAGCCCAAGAGCTCTGAGCTAGCTAGATCGTGCCTCCCAGAAGAGTTATATCTCTAGATTACTGACTCTGCATCCAGCCTGGCCCTACTAAAAAAAGAAAAGCACCATCTGCCTGAGGTGGTTTAATCTACCTGGTGGCGTACTATCTCTCGCTCAGGGTACCTTATTGTTTTAGCTAGTCTGGCTTGCCCGTCCTATTGGGAGCAGTCTGTGTTGATGGTAGAAAAAGGAGAATTTCAATTTCCAAGTCCAGAGAAGCAACCCTGATGCAGATGCAACCTGGCAATTTCCTGTGCAGGTGCTACTGGCCCCATCTCTTTAGAAACCATAATTACTAAAGATGGAGAAAATGACAGTTACAGTCACCAAAATCCTTGGCACTGTCAGCTGGTTCAACATTACAAAGAGATAACACTTTATTAATGGAAATAGCAGTAAAGAAGATACATTACCATCTGCTTTTCCTTTGCCCCCTAAAGACCATAGAGTCTTTCCATTTGACTTGAAACTGAAATCTTCTCTAGGTATTATCTCTCCCATTAGAATGTGAGCTCCTTGAGAGCTAGAACTGTCTTCTTTTCTATTTGCATGTCCAGCACTAATCACAGTACTTGAGCACGTAGCAGGCATCTGCTCAAAACTTTCCTTCATTCAACATCAACAAACATTTATCAAGCTCCTACTACGAGCACTGTATTAGTCTGAGCAAGATTAACCAGCATATAAAATTATGTATTACAAATGTACAAGAAGTTTACAACCTTTATGAAGTCTGAGGGCAGAAGGATTGTATTACTGGGTTGTGATGAAGGGACCAGTGAAAGCTGTATGAAGGAAATGGCACCGGATTGGGACCCTAAAGTTCAGGGAAGGTTTCAGCAGAGGAGGCTATGGGAGAGAAAAAATTCCAGGTACAGAGAACACCATGATCAAAGGCATAGAAATAGAACAGCATGGGATACCCATAGAGGATGGCCAGTAGTGCAATTTGGCTAAAGCAAAAAAGGAGTACTGAGAGGAAAGGTAGGAAAAGTAGGGAGATATTAGACTGTAGAGGACCTTGAATGCCAAGACCAGGGTTGTGAACTTTCCTTGGTGAATAATAGAAAGCCTCTGAAGGATTTTGAGCTGAGAAGTGGCATGATAAGATCTATGCATAACAAAGTTATAACTACGAATACTGACCTCTGGGGCAAATTTAGTGGGGGTAGGAAGGAGGAAGATATGGGAAGGAAGGAGAGGGAATAGTATATAGCAGCATGGCCACACATGAGTGAAGTCATCCACTTCACTGCTGAAGGAGTTGCCAGGAAAGGACAAGAGGGTCCCCACCATGAAAAGACCCTGAAGGAACATGAAGCATGGTGCAGAGATGTCAGTAACCCCTGGGAAGAATCAGAGAAGGCCTATGCAGGCACCAGATATTGGCTCATTGGGAGCAAAGCCCCATTTACTCCTCACCAGTTATGGCCCTGTTCTGTAGTAATACATAAGACTTCTATATTGCTTAAAAGTTTGCAGAGTTCTTCACATAGATTATCTTATCTAAGCCTTACATGCATGAAGAAGTTACTACAGAAATTATTATCCCCATTTTGCAGGTGATGAAACTGAAGCTCCAGCAAGCTATAAGCAGTGTATCCACAGTCCCAAAGCTGGTGAGTATGAGAGGAAAGCTGAGCATGGGTCTCTTTGAACTCCAGGTCCATCACTCTATCCACTACACCACATTGCTTCTCACTGTGTCAAAAAAGGATGTGTTGTAGATAACAGAATCATGAGAGCATAGATTTTGAGCTAAAAGGCATTTTAGAATTCAGTTAGTTCAATCCCTTCATTGCGCAGATGTGAAAACTGAGGCCCAGAGAGATGACATGATTTGTTCAAAGTCACAGAGTTCGTAAGTGGTGGAATCAGATTTTGAACTGAGGTCCACTGACTCCACAATCCAGTGTTCTTTCTACTCAATACATATTTACACACACACACACACACACACACACACACACACACACACACACACACACACACATACACACTTTAAATAAACATCTGGAGTTAGAGAGGACCTATTCAGATAGAATGCATGTACAGAACTAATGAATACTTCATAGCATGATCTTAGGGAGCATTGAAAGCCGACTTGACCAAAAACAGAGTCAGAGGACCTGGGTTCGGATTGTGACTTGGTCATTAATTAGCCATATGACTTTGATCAATTCATCTAGCCCTTCTGATCTTCAGATTCCCCATCTATAAAATGATGAAGTTGAACTGCATGATGCCTAGGGTCTCTTACCCTTCTAAATTCTGTAATCCTTAAATCTCCCCACCAGCTTGAAACCCCCAACATTTGAGTTATTCTTTGGAGTTGAAAGGCCTTCAAAGCCCCTATGAAAATGCAAATAAGTTACCTGAGATGAGTGAAGATTATTAGCTTAAGATTTCATGGAGAAGGAATTTGAGCAAGGCCTTAAAATGAGTAGGATTTTCAGTCCTCAGAGATGGGGAAGAGAAGCATTTGAGATAAAGAGATTAAGGCAAATTAATCCTCCACCATAGGAAGAATTCTTGCACCAGGAGAGGAATGGGATCAGACTAGATAACATTCAATCGGCCATTTTCTACCCTCCTTATGACCCTGGGCAAGCTGCTCGAGCAAGGCCCTTTCTGGGCATCAGTTTCACCATGTGTAAAATAAGAGGGTTAGACTAATTAATCTCCAGACTCCATTCCAGTTCTGCTGTTCCATGAGTGAGTCCAACTATGAATGCAATTAGGTGTATTTATTATGTAAGCTTAGCAGCTGTATCAAAATTGAACTCTGTGTGCCCTATCCTGCTATTGCTCTGATCCAGGATTTTCAAATATTCAAAGGCTAGGCCAGAAGATTACAAGTTCTGGCAGACTCTTCCTAGCTGGATAGATTTGAATGGAAGCATAGTTAGCTTCATATCCAGTTGTCAAATAACAGGAACTTAAGACAAGTAGCTAGCACATTGAGCAAGCATCAAAATCTTAAAAAGATTTCAACAGGACTAAGAGATGAGCTAAATCGAGTAAGACAGAATTCAGTTACAATTATGCAAGCCCTATACACAAGTTCGCAAAAATCAACTGTACAAACACGGGGATAGGGAAGGCATGGCTGTCACCATGCCTCGGTGAAGCAATGTGGATTAGGGGGGAGGGGGCACTGCACGCTCAACACAAGTTAACAGGGAAACATAACATCCCCCCAAACGTAAGTCTTCATTCATTGACAGTGTCTAGAATAAGGAAGGCGATCTCATCATACTTTGTGCCTAGACTATATGTGAAATGTTATGTAAAAGACTTTGACAAATTCAAGCGTGATCAGATGAGGATGACCAGAATGTTTAAAGGCCATGCCACATAAGGATCAGGGGCCAAGAAGAAAATAAGCATTTCTATATGCCAGGTGCCATGCAAAGCACTGTTTTTGCAACTAGTATTTCACTTGATCCTTGAAGAATCCCTAAAAGGTAGGCACTGTTATCTACTTTTTGCAGCTAAAGAAACTGAGGCAGAGGTTAAGTGACTTGACCAGCATCATAGAGCTAGTAAATATCTAAAGCCAGATTTGAATTCAGGTCTTCCTGACTCCAGGTCCAGTGTTCTATCCACTGTGCCACCCAGCTACCTAGCTGGATCAAATGAAGTAATAAGGGATGTTTAGAATAGAGCAGACAGTAAAAATACCGTAATATTCTTTAACTAATTGAAGGGGTATTATGCAGAAGAGTGGTTAGATATGCTCTTCTCAGCCCCAGAAGAAAGAATTAGGAGTGACAGTAAAATTTGCATTAAGGCATCTTTCAGTTCCACATAAAGAAATAAGCCCTAACAATTAGAGGTGTCCAAATGTGGAAGACCATCCTCATAAGGTGTGAGTTCAACATCACGACATCTTCAAATAGATACAAAATGCCTAGTAGTAGACAGAATTTCCTTGGTTACATGCTAACCTGGATTACCTCCTTTCTAGTTCTGAGATTCTCTGACCAGCAATGAACATCAGTTATTTCCCAAGAACCAATCTGGCTGAGAAGTCAAGGGAGAGAAGCATGTGTCAGTACAGAGTGCAATCAAGCTGATTAAATCACAGATCCTTATACTGAAAGCTCTACCTCCCTTAGTGAGGGGTCTTTCACACAACAAAAGGATAGTGCATAGTCTCTGTCTACAATGTACATACAGTCTAACTGGAGAAAAAAGATATATGGGAGTAAGGGAAGGGAATAAGCATTTATCAAATACCAACTATGTACCAGAAACTGTGCTAAGTGCTTTAAAATTATCTTCTCATTTGATCCTCACAACAATCCTGGGAGACAGGTATAGTTATTATCCCCACTTTACAGCTGAGGAAAGTAAGGCAAACAGAGGTTAAGTGACTTTCCCAGGGTCACACAGCTAGTAAGTGACAGAGGCCAGATTTGAACTCTGATCTTTCTGACTCTAGACCCAGCACTCTATCCGCTGTGCCACCAAGCTGCCTACATATACATATGAAACCTTTAAAATGTAGGATTCTAAAAAGCACTTCATCTGTGCCATATGGATAACTGGGCAACATATGAGAAGTTATTAATCATGGGGTACATAAAATGAATCCAGAAAGAATTAGAACAATCATTTTGCCCACAGACAATTAATTTGCTTTTATCCAGAAAGATTTAAAATGCATGTCAGCGGGAAGCCATGGCAGTGTGTTAGGACCTCGAGGGACTCAGAATCCCCACAAACACCTCAATAAAGTTCTCAGACTGCACCATCATGAACAACGACAATGAAAACCAAAGAGAAGCTGTCCTGAGAGCCTCCATCCAATCCAGGATTGAGCAAAAAGACTGTCAGAACTCTTCAGAGACTCTGACGTAGGTGAAAGACAAAACTCACAACCCCAGTACCTAGGAAGCTCTTGCCCACAACAGTAGATGGACCAGACCGGTGTCCAGGCAGCACAGAGTCTAGATAGCTCTGCTGAGTCATAGGAGGGCATAGGGCCAAAACAACGCTCTGTACCGGGTTTAGGCAGTGCCTCCTGTGTTCTGTAGGGGGCAGGGCCGAGGCAAGACCAAACCAGTGCCCAAGTGGAGCAAAACCCAGGCAGCCTGCAACTGGACACGGACAGAGGCACCAGGTAAACTAAGGCAACACCTGTAAGTGAAACATCTGAAGTTCTGTAGGAGACCAGCTGCCAGAGCAATGCACAACAGAGAGCTATCACTGGGGCCTTCCAGAGTCATAGTAAGTGATGAAGGCAATTCTGTGTTTGGGACTATACAAAGGAGAGGACTGAGAAGGAGCCCAGGCCAAAATCCAAGCTGAGCCACAGGGTGATACACTTCACTTAGGCCTACCCAATAAGGTCTAAGAATATAGGAGAGATAGTGGCATCTGACCCAGAGTCTGAGGCAGGAGATTTTTTTTAAGGTAATTGGGGTTAAGTGACTTGCCCAGGGTCACACAGCTAGTAAGTATCAAGTGTTTGGTCTGAGGCCGGATTTGAACTCAGGTCCTCCTGACTTCAGGGCCAGTGCTCTATCCACTGTGCTACCTAGCTGCCCGTCCTGAGGCAGGAGATTTGAGCAAAGAGAGGAAAATAATGAACACAATGAAGAAATACTACGGACTCAAAGAAATCCATGAGGTAAAAGCAGGAGAGAGTAACTTCTTCACAAAAATCCAAATAAAGCTTCAAAGGAAAATAAAACCCTGCCCATAATGACTGTAAGGGTCCTCTGAAGAAATGGAACAAGAATATTCCATCAATGTTCAATGAAATGACAGCTAAGGAAGAAAGAATGTCAAGGAGGATTAATAGCATAGAACAGAAGACAGTAAACTTCACTGAAGAATTGATCTCCTTGAAAACCAGAATATTCCAAATAGAAAGTAACAGCACCATAAGAAAATACATTTTTTAATTGAAAGATTAAAAAAAGAAGAAAATGTCAGGTATACATTATTACAAACAATGAACCTGGGAAACAGGTCAAAATAAAATAATCTAGGAATGATTAGACTACTTGAAAATCATGACCAAAAAAAAGGCCTGGATACTTCAAAAAATCACTGTCTAAATCTATTAGAACCCAAATACAAAATGAAAATAGAAAAAAAATCTGCTAGTCTCCTCAAAGAAATCTCACAATGTAGAAATTATTTTCCTCATTCTGCCTATTCTTCTCTCCATCATTTCATCCAATTGTTACCAGGTGCTTTTAATTGCCCCCATTATAATTTTTACAGTACAATAACATTCTCACATTCATGTACCATAATCTGATCCTCAGCTGATGTATGCTCCTCCCCTTAGTTTCCTGTTCTTTGCCACTATGAAAAGAACTGCTAAAAATATGTTTATACAGTTGGTTCCTTTTCTTCTTTCTTTGAACTCTTTGGGGTATAAGCCTATTAGTGGTAGAAGCACAGTTTTGCACCTTTGGGACATAGTTTTAAATTGTTTTGCAGAATGACCATACCAATTCACAGTTCCACCAGCATTAATGTGCCTGTTTTCTCTTAGACCTTCGAACACTCTCATTTCACTTTTTTTTTTAATTTTAGTCATCTCTGTAGATCTAATGTGTATGAAGTGGACCCTCAGAATTGAGCTAATTTGTATTTCTCTAATTAGTTGTGACTTGAAGTACTTTTTGAATATGGTTATTGGTAGCGTGGATTTCTTCCTTTGAAAACCGCCCATACATATCATTTGACACTCCATTACTTAGGACAAATCCCCTCCCCCTTTAGCCTATCATCCTCATAATTCTTTCTTCCCCCTTCTCCTCTTTCCCTTCTATTTCCCTGTTGAGTGAAATATATTTCTGTACCCAAATGTGTGCATATTCTTCCTTCTTTTGACCAGTTCAGATGAGAATGAGGCTCAAGGGTCAGCTGCTTCCACACCCACTTCCTCCTCTATTTGTATAAATATCTACTAATGCACCCTAATTATAATATAATTTTTCCTAACCTCCTTTCCCTGCCCTCACCCAACAGTGTATTTTTCTTCTCTATTTCCATTTTTTTTTTAAGATCATCAAGACATAGCAAAATGGCTACTGGCCTGGAGTAATTAGATTCCCTCTACGAACTCTGATGACAGTAGAATTCAAAAGAGACATAGGTATCATCTCTCCAGATTTGAATAGAAGCCATTTATTCTTTTTTAGTCCTTTTTCATTATTTATTCATATTTACTTTTTTATGCTTCTCTTCACTCTTGTGCAGACTTCAAAGTTTCTCTGCCACTCTGGTCTTTTCATCAGGAATGCTTAGATATTCTCCATTTCCTTAAACATCCATTTTCCCCCTGTAGCATTATATTCAGTTTTGCTGGATAAATTATTTGTGGCTATAAACTCATAACCTTTGCCTCCTAAAATACTGCATTCCAGGTGTTCTGCTGCCATATGTTAGAGGTTGCCAAATCATGTATGATGTCAACTGTGGCTCCTTGGTACTAGAATGCTTTCTTTCTGTCTACTTGAGTACACACACACACACACACACACACACACACACACACACACACTTTTAATGTAGCAGCTCTGGATTTTGACTATAATGTTTCCTAAGAATTTTTGTTTTGGAATTTCTTTCAGAAAGTGACCAAATTCTTTAAATCTTCACTTTGCTTTCTGGTCCTAAGAGATTTGGGTAGTTTTCTTTTAGGATTTCTTAAGACAAAATGTCTAGGCTCTTTTTTTGATCACGGTGTTTAGATAGTCCAGTGATTCTTATTTTTTTTCCTTGACTTGTTTTCCATGTCAGTTTGTTTTGCTATAAGATCTTTTACATTTTATTCCATTTTATCAGTCTTTTGACTGTTTTCTTATTTCTTGTTACTTCATGAAGTTATTGGTTTCTATTCAGTCTATTTGAATTTTCAAGGTGTTTTTGTTTGGAAAAATTTGTGTACATCTTGTTTCAAGCAATTAATTCCCTTTCTAATTCTTCCTTTTATAACTCTCATTTCTAATTTTTCCCTCAGTCACTCTCATTTATTTATAAAAACATTTTAAACTTTTTTTAAACTCTGCTTCATCTCTTCCATGACTTTTAGCTGAGCTTGTGCCCAGGCTGTTGTCTTTCTCTGAAGCATTGCTTTTGGATGTTTTGGAGTCATTTTCTTCTGTATTTTAAGCATCCTTGCCACCATAATAGCTCATTATTGTGTAGTTCTGTTTTGGCTTGTTTGTTTACTCATTCTTTTAACATATCTTGAATTCAGACTTGATGTAAGGGCTGGTCTCTGCCATGCTTCTAGAGAAAAGGTCTAGGTTGGTGTTGTTGCTGCTTTCTTGAGGTATTGAATGTTGCGTTATATCAGGATCTCAAAAACAGGCTGAGGACTTACAAACTTTCAGTGCTCCCAAAGGGGTCTAATCTGTGGCAAAGTCTGATTGCTGTCCTCTGGTCTTAGCTCTCCAAGTTCCTGGGTCTGTGCAAGAATATGATACTGGACTCTGCCCCTAAACAGCCAAATGGAAAGCTCTCTTGATTCAAAGTGGCAGAATTACAAGCTTCTTTTTGGTATGGGTTTTCCTGTTGGTTATTCCTCTACAGGTTTGGCTAGATGCTCAAGTCAGACCTTGTTCTATGCTTAGAGTCTAAGTCACACCACTAATGCTGCTGGCATCTGAACTTCCTCTTTTCTTGGAAAGGCAACACCCCACCTGGAAAGGCAACACAAGCCACTGCCCCTTATCCTTCACCCTGAATCTATGACCCAGGATTGTGTAGTGGACAATAAAGCTGCCAGCTGGCACTTGTCCACATTGCAATGCCCCAGTATGGGGAGGAGTATAGCACTCCTTCTGTGCTAATGTGTGGCTTCTCTCTGGGTACTGGAGTGTTTCACATGCTGTGTGTTCTTCTCCCACTCTGTCTCCCTATGCCAGTCTGGGCCAGACAAAAGACTTACTCTGGCTTTTTCTGGACTTCTCCATAAAGATTCAATATGATGTGCTTTATAGGTCTGTTTGGGAGGAATTGTGGATGGGAGCTCAACTGCATTGCTTTTTTCTACTCTGCCATCATGACTCCACCCCCAAAGGGTATTTTTTATAGCAAAATATTGTTGGGGGTCTACATTCTAATAATTCTTTCATTCTCTTAAATTTTATGGGTGACTTCATCCCATTTACGTCCAAGGTTTTGATTGTTAACTATGTATTTCTATTCATCTGTCCTAGTATGCTTTTTCCTCTCTTTGCTCCCAACTCCCTTCTTTACAAAGAAGAAAAAGAAGGTGATAGGAGGAGTTTGCTTAATATTCATGTTCTTTAGCTCAAGTGATCTGTTTCCTCTTCTCTTGCATGAGTCCTGCCCCCAATCACAGGCTTTTTTCAAAGCTTTTGTTTTTCTTTTTTTTCTTCAATATTTTTAGGATAAGAGGGAGCTAGCCAAAGTGCTGCCAAAAAAAAAAAGAAGGAAGGAAAGAGAAAAGAAATAAAAGAGAGTCATGGAAACATTTTTTTTAATGTGCAGGTAGGAGTAGAAGAAAACCATCAAGCAGGACAGTTTTGAAAGCTATGTTATATGAATGTTATGAAACACTACTATGATTTCAGAAATGAGGAGGGAATGGTTTCAGAGAAAACTGGGAAGACTTGTATGAACTGATGTAAAGTGAAGTGAGCAGAACCAGGAGAACAATATATATAGTAACAACAATACTGTAAACACTAACAACTCAGAAAGATTTAGAAATTCTGATCACAACAATACCAACTACAATTCCAGATAACTCATGATGAAATATGCTACCTACTTCCAGGAAGAAAGATGATAAATTTAGAGTTCAGTCTCAGGCTTTTGAGGGGCATACCATATGCAAGAATTTGTTTTGTTTTGATTATATATGTTTGTAAAAGGTTTTGTTTCTCTTACTTTCTGTGAGGATAGTGGGAAGAAGTAGAATGGGGAGAAGGCAGACTTGAAAATAAAATAAAATTGAATTAATTTTGTAAAGGTATGTGTTGAGTTTATTACACATGTAAAAGAAAACTATTCATCACAGAGATTCACAGTTTGATTCTAATCCTGTTTTTCTATTCTACTTACATGTGCAAATGTTCATTTTATTTTGTGCTCATTAATTTCAGAATAAAATTAGAAAGGATTTTTTTAATTCACATCAGTACTAAACTTCTTTATTGGTTCAAATACCACTAACAATTATCTATGTGACTTTGACAAGTCATTCCATTCCTCTGACTTGTAGTTTGCTGGTCTTTAAAGTGAGGGGATCGGATTAGATTACCTCTGAAGTCTTTTCCAGATCTAAATCCAACAAAATAAAGATGAAATCCATATGGGCTATAGTAGTCAGGAAACACTTTGCTTCAGTGTTAGAACATACACCAGGCTTTGAAGAGAGGGTTGGAAACTATTGGGTATAAATAAGATGATTGTAATTTGAAATAATATTTTAAAAGCTCCAGGGGAGCATGCTATTTTAAAGGAACTCTATAGTTCACACTTTTGTACAGTGAATTCTTCTTTTGTCACATAAATTATTCTCTCCTTCTGTATCAGTTCTGTGTGCTCAGATTTCCATATGTTCATCTGTGTTTCATGTAACCAGAATGTCCTATGATGAGTTCATTTGAATTAATTTAGCTAGAATTTCTGCTCAACTTAGTGGTTAACTTAAGGGTATAGTCTTATGTTTTTTATCTACGCCCAGTATAACAGTCAGATTTGGAGAATCAAGAATTATATGAGGCTCATGGATGTCCTTTAGAATATCCATTCTCACTATCTAGACTTCCCTTGGGACCAAGGAGACTTGAGGTCAAGTCCAGTCTCAGATTTGTACTGGCTCCAAGACCCTGAATATGTCCTTGAACCTCTCAGTGTCCCAGTGTCTCTAAATCTACAAGTTACAAAGTGATTATCTATTTGCATAGGTAAATGGGAATTTCCTCACTGGGAGGTCCCTATACCAAAGATGTCTTCCATGCCCATTTAAAAAAATTAAATCCACTGCACTCCTCTTCTGATGCCTCCTTTCAGTGTTGGGGAGGATAATTCTAGGTTCTCAAAAACTGTTCCAGCTCTTGCTGATTCTCCCAAATTCTATCAAAGTGCTTTTCCTAAAATACAAGCGTGACCATGTCATTCTCTATTCAATAGACTCCAACGGCTCCCTATTATGTTCAGGATCAAATATAAAATCCTCTGTTTGGCACTCAAAGCCCTTCATATCCTGTCCCTTTACAACCTTTCTAGTCTTTTTACACCTTAATTTCTACCCTCCCTACTCTTCTAATCCAGTGACACTGACCTCATCACAGTTTCACAAACAAGATACTCCATCTCTTGACTCTAGCATTTTCTCTGGCTGTCCCCCATGTCTGGAATGTTCTCACTCCTCATTTCTGCCTACTGGCTTTCCTGGCTTCCTTCTAGTCCCAGGTAAAATCCCACCTTCTAAAAGAACCCTTTCCTGATTCTCCTTAATTCTAGTGCCTTCCCTCTCTTGATTATTTCTTATTTATCCTATATATAGCATTTTTGTACATAGTTATTTGTGTGTTATCTCTCCCATTAGACAGTGAGCAACTTGAGAACAGGTACTGTCTTTTGTCTTTCTTTTTTATCCTCTACTCTTAGCACATCATCTAGCATAGAGTAGGTGCTTAATAAATGCTTATTGACTGGCTGAGTAGTAAAGATCCTGTTTAGATTAATTATAGAAAGATTGATAGCAATATACATTGTCTAAGACTCAGGAAGAGACCTATGCTTGAAGAGGTTGCTTACCCAATTGGCTGAAAAGTGATGAATTTTCCAATGACATCAATTCTAGCTCATAAAAGGACAGAGATGTCTTTATCTGTGGAGTGGCTATCCACATTGATGAAATCACAGATCTTTAATGTATTATTATACTTTTCTAGCTACCTTACAGAGTTGCGCTTTGGACTTTGAAAATGTGGATCATTCTTGATCTTAGTCTCCTATTTAAAAAAAATAATAATAATAATAATAAGGCAGGAAAATTATGGTTAGTGAAGAGTTCCAATCAAGCTTTTATGGTGAGTGGGCTTTCTCAAAGCATGGTACCCTTGTATTTAACTCCCTACATATTCCAAATTATTTATATTTCTTAACTTGCAAACACTAGTGGAGGTCAGAAATAATGACTCTGGGAAGGACTTGTTTTTTTTTTTTAATAGTCAAAAGGTTTCCATAGATGTTAAATTAACACACTTACATCATGTCCATCTGACCTATGTAGTTCCCTTGGGAGGGAATCACATAAAAATTTCTCCACTGATGAAGGAATTTTTAATATCTCTGAATTATCAGAAATTCACTTAATATTTTTCAGCCCCTTGCCAGTACGCTCACCAGCTAACTCTCCATCCACAAACCTTTTAAAGGGTCTGCTTTTTATTTGTTCAATAGCACCTTTCTCAGGCTTGGGGATTAACAACTCCTACTCCAGGTCACTGAAGGAATTTTCAATGGCAATATATTTTGATATAATAATTATTATACATAATAATTATAATAATAATATAACTATTATATTATATGTGTTGCTTAAGAATATAGATATTTAAACATATTTAAGAATACAAATTTTCTCAATCTGTCACAAAAACCTTGAATTCATAGATGAATCTAATGATGATCAAACTTGAAGAATAACACAATTTTAATTCCTCTTTAGCAATCCAGCTATGCACTATGTGTAAGGCCAATGAGTTAAATGAAAAAGATTGAAGTTACCATCAACTTTCACTGAGCAACTGCTATGGGCAGGGTTCTATTCTCAGTGGTTGCAGGGCTGGGGGCGGGGGGAGCAAAGAAACATGGAACCAATGGGCAAAGAACAGAAAGACGCAGAAATATAACTTAGGATCCTTCCATTCGAAGAATTCACAGGATATTTGAGAACACATACATGAAATGTGTAAACTCACAATTCAAGGCAGGTCATATGCCAAATGAAAGGTATAAACAACAAATACTATGAGCGTGCATAGAATGAAAAGGCTTGGACATAGAAGGGATCATAGAGATCATTCCACCCCTTTGTTTTACAAATGGAGAAACTGAGACACAAAGAGTATGAATGACTTACCCAAGGTCACATAGCTAGAAAACAGCAGAACCAAGCATTTAACCCAGCTTCCCTTGTCTCCAAGGTGAATACTCATTTCACTATTCCATGTTGCCTCCTCTAAGGAAAAAGAGATTACCAAAAGCTGGAGTAAGTCAGAGAAAATTTTATGGAGGCTGCATGCAAAATATTGGGAGCCAATATGGCAGAGTGAAAGCAGGGACTCACCTTAGCTCTCCCCCAAACCCTTTCAAACACCTCTAAAAAGTGATTCTGAACAAATCCTAGAGTGGCAGGACTCACAAAGAGAGAGTGAGGCAGATTTCCAGTCCAAGACAACCTGGAAGATTGACAGGAAGGGTCTGTTGCACCAGGCTGAGAGAGGAGTACAGTTCAGCACAGGCTGTGCCAGCACAGACCCGGCCCCTGCAACAGGCCTCAGGAGACTAGAGCGCTGGAGGCAGTGTTGGTTTCCAGACTTCTCAGCCCACAGACGCCAAAGACAATTTAGAAGATCAGCAGGAGGGGTATGTCACAACTGGGTGAGAAAGAAGCACAGTTCAGCATAGGGCATGCAAATACAGCCCCAGCCCTAGTAAACCAGAAGCAGGCCTTGGGAATGACTGAATCAGCAGCAACAGTGGCAGTGGCTGCTCCTGGAGCTATCAGCCTACAGACAGAATGTTTAAAAGTCACCTATTTCGATTTCCAGTATCCAAGATGGCAGAGTAAGCAGTAAGTCACTCTCACCCTCCCTTACTGACCTTGAAAAACCCAGAGAATATTACCCCTAGGAAAAATCCTAAAATAGTGGAGTCAGAAAAATGAAGTGCAGCAGTCTTTTACCTCAGTAGGCTAGAAGGATTAATAGGAAAGTCCCTCTTGGTGTGGCTGAAGGGGATCAGTACAGGATGGGAAGCATCCCAGCAAACCAGTGGCAAGCCCTACTTCAGCAAACCAGCAGGAGATTCTGAGCCCCAGGGTGGTGGAGGAGGCAAGTGCCAACACTAGGCACACACCAGCCACCACCACCAGCTCCAGATCAGCACCAGGTAAACTACCAGACTGCTATAGTCTCCAGCTGCCAGCACCTGAGGCCCCGGCATACAAAATCAATAACCAGGTCCCTAGCCCCCAATACAAGAAGCTTGGGACAGTGCCCCCTGCGCCCCAGAAGAAGAGATCAACTTTAAAAGCTAGAAAAAAGGGAAAACAGCTGAACTAAAAACAACAAAGAAAAACAATGACCATAGAGAAGTATCTTGGTAACAGGGAAGATAGAAACACAAATTCAGTAGAGGACAAGATTGTTAATATACCCACATCTGAAATCTCAAAGTGGAATATGAACAGGTCTCAAGCCCAAAAGGCCTTCTTGAGAGAGCTCAAGAAGGATTTTAACAGTTAAATAAGAGAGGTAGAATAAAAAATGAATAATTCCTTTAACAATACAATTGACAGAATGGGGGAAAGTACACTGAAGAAAACATCTCCTTAAAAATTAGAATTGGGCAAGTGGAAGCTAATGACTTTATGAGACATCAAGAATCAGTCATACAAAATCAAAAGAAGAAAAAAAATAGAAGAAAATATAAAATAATTCATTGGAAAAACAACTGACCTGGAAAATATATCCAACTGAGATAATTTAAGAGTTATTAGTCTACCTGAAAACCACAGTCAAAAAAATAAAAAGAGCCTGGACAGCATCTTTCAAGAAATCATCAAAAAAAAAAAAAACTACCCTGAGGTCCTAGAACCATAGGGTAAAATAGTAATCTGAAGAAATCACTGATTCCCTCGAGAAAGAGATCCCAAATTGAAAACCCTGAGGAATATTGTAACCAAATTCCAGAATTATCGGGTCAAGCAACCAGAAAGAAACAATTCAAATATCATGGAACCAAAGTCAGGATTATGCAGGACGTTGCAGCTTCTACATTAAAAGATTGTAGGGCATGAAATGTGATATTCTATAAGGCAAAGGAGCTTGGATTACAACCAAGGATCAACTACCCAGAGAAACTGAGTATGAACTTTCAGGGGAAGAGATGGACATTCAACAAAAATAAGGGACTTCCAAACCTTCCTGATGAAAAGACCAGAGCTCAACAGAAAATTTAATCTTCAAATACAAAACTCAAAAGAGGCATAAAAAGGTAAACAGGACAGAAAAAAACAACATGTTATTAAGAAGAGAAAACTGTTTGCATCGCTACTGTTGTACTGAGAAATCAGCAAGTGAGACCCAGACGTAATTTAAGATGTGGATTTTATTAGTGCTCGGCTGCAAGGGGTATGTACATCCAAATCCAGCAGCCCCAATCAGGGGTCGAGCTAGGGTTTATATGGAAAAGAGTATGGGAAAGAAATGCTAGGAACACTGATGAGGTAATCCAAAGATGCAGGTGTCTTTGGGGGCTATGGATGGGAAAGTACAGGGAGTATACCGGACAGGGAGGGGGATGGATCTTTGGAGTCTGGCAGGAGGAAGAGTTCTTGGGCTGGTCAAGGACACCCTTCTCCCTCTGTCTTGATGAGACAATGCTCTGCAATAAAGGAAAGCTTTCTCACAACTAAGGAATTGGGAGACTTCCAGAGACATGATCTGAGGGCTGGGGCCTGAGAAGCCAGATAAGGGTTGTGCTGAGGCCCATGCATGAATAACTGCTAGGCACAGTGTCTTTGGGCTGGGGAATGGTTGTTAGAGACAGTGTTTCTGAGACTAGGGAGAAATTGGGGCACAAGTACAAGCACAAGCACCCAAGCACCCCATTATTACGGGTCAGAGATCACACAAACCAGACCAGGTGTCCTAGTCTCTGGTATAAACATAATTATCTAAAGCAATTATATTGCAAGCTTTCTCATCCATTTGTGTTGGAGGTACAGGCTATGCTGAGCTATGCAAGAGTACATTTCACTATTGTTTAGATTTAGGAGGAAAGAGGTCTGGGGCAAGATTAAGCACCAACTTTTGCTTTCCATGGCTTAAAGGGCCCTACTACCTAAATGGCAATATAATGTTCTGCATTACACTACATGGGAAGATGATACTTATAACTCTTAAGAACTATATCTTTATTATGACATTTAGAAGGGACACACATAGACAGAGGGGGTGGGTTTAAGTTGACTTTGATGTGATGATAAAAAACCTAATTAAGTGGTGAAAACAGATTGTAATGAGAGAGGAGAAAAGGAGAAAGCAGAAAAGGGTAAATTACATCACATGAAGAGGCACAAAGATATATTACAGTAGAGGGAAAGAAGGGAAGGAGAAGAGCATTGTTTGAACTTTATTCTCATCAGATTTGGCTCAAGATGGGATCAACATACTCAGTTGTATAAAAATCTAACTTGCCCTACAGACAGTAGGAGGTAAAAGAGGAAACAAAAAGGAGGGGGCTGATAGAAGAGAGGGCAGATTGAAGGAGGCAGTGGTCAAAAGCAAAACTTTAGTGAGAAGGGAAATGGAGAAAGGAGAAAGAAAAGCATAAATAGAGGGGGAACAGGATGGAGAGAAAGACACAGATAGTAATCAAAACTGTGAATGTGAATGGGATGAACTCTCCCATAAAACAGAAGTGAATAGCAAAATGGATTGAAAAATATAATCCTACAATATGTTGTTTACAAGAAACACATTGGAAATAGAGAGATACACACAGGGTACAGGTAAAAGGCTGGAGAAGAATATACTATCCTTCAGCTGAAGTAAAAAAAAAAAGCAGGAGTAGCAATCCTAATCTCAGACAAATCAAAAGCAAAAATAGATCTAATTAAAAGAAATAAGGAAAGAAACTACATCCTGCTAAAGGGCACCATAGGTAATGAAGTAATATAATTACTAAACATATATGCACAAAGTGGTATAGCATCCAAATTTTTGGAGAAGAAATTAAGGAAGTTACAGGAAGAAATAGACAGCAAAACTATACTAGTGGGGGACCTCAACCTCCACCTCTCTGAACTAGATAAATCTAAACACAAAATAAACAAGAAAGTAGTTAAGGAGATGAATGGAATTTTACAAAAGTTAGATATGGTAAACCTCTGGAGAAAACTGAATGAGGATAAAAAGGAATATACCTTTTTCTCAGCAGTACGTGGTACCTACACAAAAATTACCATGTACTAGGGCATAAAAATCTCACGATCCAATGCAGAAAGGCAGAAATACTAAATGCATCCTTTTCGTATCATGATGCGATAAAAATTACACATAAAAAAGGGCCATGGAAAGATAGACTAAAAATTAATTGGAAACTAAATAATCCAATCCTAAAGAATGAATAGGTCAGGGGCAGCTAGGTGACACAGTGGATAGAGCACTGGCCCTGAATTCAGGAGGACCTGAGTTCAAATTTGGCCTCAGACACACAACACTTAATAGCTGTGTGACCTTGGGCAAGTCACTTAACCCCATTGCCGAAAGAAAGAAAGAAAGAAAGAAAGAAAGAAAGAAAGAAAGAAAGAAAGAAAGAAAGAAAGAAAGAAAGAAAGAGTAGGTCAAATAACAAATCATAGAAAGAATCAATAACTTCATCCAAGAGAATGATAACAATGTGACAACATACCAAAACTTAGGTGATACAGCAAAAGCAGTTCTTAGGGGAAGTTTTATATCTCTAAATGCTTACATGAATAAAATAGAGGAGGAGATCAGTGAGTTGGGCATACAACTAAAAAAAGCTAGAAAAAGAATAAATTAAAAATCCCCAATTAAATACCAAATTAGAAGTTCTGAAAACCAAAGGGGAGATTAATAATTGAAATTAAGAAAATTATTAAACTAATAAAATTAAGAGCTGGCTTTATGAAAAAAAACAATAAAATACATAAACTTTTGGTTAATTTGATTTAAAAAAAAAAAAGAAAACCAAATAACCAATATCCAAAAGGAAGAGGGTGAATTTACCACCAATGAAAAGGAAATTAAAACAATTTGCCCAACTGTATGCCAATACATTTGACAATCTTAGTGAAATGAATACTTACAAAAATATTAACAGATCAAGAGAAGAAAATAAAATACTTAAATAATACATTTTAAGTATTTAAATTTAAATTTCATAAAAAGAAATTTTAAAAGCTATCAGTGAAATCCCTAGGGAAAAAAATGTCCAGGGCCAGATGAATTTATCAAACATTTAAAGAACAATTAATTCCAATACTATATAGACTATTTGGGAAAATAGGTGGAGTCCTATCAAATTCTTTTTATGATACAAATATGGTACTGCTACCTAAACCAGAAAGAGTCAAAACAGAGAAAGAAAATTATAGACTGATTTCCCTAATGAATATAGATGCAAAAATTTTAAATAAAATATTAGCAAATAGATTACAGCAACTTATCACAAGAATAATATACTATGACCAAGTAGGATTTATACCAGGAATGCAGGGCTGGTTCAATATTAGGAAAACTACCAGGATAATTGACCATATCAACAACAAAACTAACAGAAACCGTATGATTATCTCAATAGATGCAGAAAATACTTTTGACAAAATACAACACACATTCCTATTAAAAAACACTAGAGAGTATAGGAATAAATGGAGTGTTCCTTTAAATGATAAGTAGCAGCTACCTAAAACCTTCAGCAAGCATTATATGTAATAGAGATAAGCTAGAAGCATTTCCAATAAGATCAGGGTTGAAAAAATAATGCCCATTATCACCAATATTGTTCAATATTGTACTAGAAATGTTAGCTTTAGTAATATGAGAAGAAAAAGAAATTGAAGGAATTAGAATAGAAGAAACAAAGCTATCACTCTTTGTAGATGATATGATGATGTACTTAAAGAATCCTAGAAAATCGAGTAAAAAACTACTTGAAATAATGAACAACTTTAGCAAAGCTGCTGGCTATAAAATAAATTCACATAAATCATCAGCATTTCTACATATCACTAACAAAGCCCAACAGCAAGAGATAGAAAGAGAAATTCCATTTAAAGTTACTGTAGACATTATAAAATATTTGAGAGTCTACCTGCCAAAACAAACCCAGAAACTATATGAACACAATTGTAAAACATTTATCACACAAATGAAGTCAGATCTAAATAACCGGAAAAACATCAGTTGCTCAAGGGTAGGCCAAGCTAATATAATAAAAATGATAACTCTATCTAAATTAATTTACTTATTCAGTGCCATACCAATGAAACTACCAAAAAATTGTTTTATAGAGCTAGGAAAAAAATTGTAACAAAATCCATCTGGAAGAACAAAGGTCCAGAATATCAAGAGAATTAACAAAAAGAAATGCTAGGGAAGGTGGCCTAGCCATACCACATCTTAAATTGTATTATAAAGAAGCAATCATCAAAACTACTTGGTACTGGCTAAGAAATAGAGTGATGGATCAGTGGAATAGGTTTGGTACACAAGACACAATAGTCAATGACTATAGTAATCTACTGTTTGATAAACCCAAAGACTCCAGCTTCTGAGATAAGAACTCATTATTTTACAAAAACTTTTGGGAAAACTGGAAAATAATGTGGCAGAAACTAGGCATAGCCCAAGATCTTACACCATATACCAAAATAAAGTCAAAACAGGTACATGATTTACATATAAAGGCTGGTACTATAAGCAAACTGGGAGAGCAAGGAATAGTTTACCTGTAAGATTAATGGAGAATGGAAGAATTTATAACCAAACAAGAGATAGAGAACATTATGAAATGCAAAATGAATAACTGTAATTGCATTAAATTAAAAAGTTTTTGCACAAACAAAGTCAATGCAACCAAGATTAGGAGGGAAGCAGAAAACTGGGAAAGAATTTTTATAACCAGTGTCTCTATTAAAGTCCTCATTTCTCAAATATATAGAGAACTAAGTCAAATTTATAAGAATACAAGTCATTCCCCAGTTGACAAATGGTCAAATGATATGAACAGACAATTTTCAGATGAAGAAATTATAGCTACGCATAATCATATAAAAAATGCTCTAAATCACCATTGATTAGAGAAATGCAAATCAAAACAACTCTGAGGTACCACATCACACCTATCAGATTGGCCAAGATGACAAAACAAGAAAATGATACATGTTGGAGAAGATATGGGAAAATTGAAACAGTAGTGCATTGTTGGTAGATTTGTGAACTGATCCAACCATTCTGGAGGGTAATTTGGAAAGGGCTATAAAAATGTACATACGCTTTAACCCAGCAATACCACTTCTAGGGCTATATTCCAAAGAGAACATAAAAAATGGGGAAAGGACCCACATGTACAAAAATATTTATAGCTGCTCTTTTTGTTGTAGCAAAGAATTGGAAATTGAGGGGATGCCTATCAACTGGGGAATAGCTGAGCAACTTGCAGTATATGAATGTAATGGAATACTATTGTGCTATAAGAAATGATGAACCAGTGGACTTCAGAAAAACCTGGAAAGACTTACATGAACCGATGCTGAGTGAAGTAAGTAGAACCAGGAAGACATCATACACCATAACAGCCACATTGTGCAATGACTAACTTTGATAGACTTAGTTCTTCTCAGCAATGCAAAGATCTAAGACAACTCCAAAAGACTCAGGATAGAAAATGCTATCCACATCCAGACAGAGAATTATGGAGTCTGAATGCAGATTGAAGCATACTATTTGCTCTCTTATTTTTATTTGGTTTTGTTTCTTCTTCATCGTGGTTCCTCTCATTGGTTCTAATTCTTCTTTACAACATGACTAATGTGAAAATATATTTAATAGGAATGCATATGTAGAGCCTATATCAGATTGCACACTGTCTTCGGGAGAAAGGTAGAGAAAGTTTAAAACTCAAAAGCTTATGGAAGTGAATGTTGAAAACTAAAAATAAATTAATTAATTTTTAAAATGTCTTCCGAATGAAGGAAGGTAGGGGAAACTTGAGCTGGCTCACCCATCAAAGAAATCAGAAAACTTTAAAATAATTAATATTTACATATGATAATAACATATATTATCTGAGGTTCCATTCAACTCTAAGATTTGGTGATTTTTGTAGGCCTCTACTGTCTCTACCAAAGAGAATGTAAGAAGGAGACTAGTAGAACCATGGAATTCTGAGCTAGAAAGGATTCTAAATTCCCTAAGGGCAGGAACTATTTTTCATTTTGTCTTTGTGTACCTGGTACCTCACACATAGCAAGTGACTAATAAATATTTGTGGGCTTGGATGGAATTAGAATATAAGAAGGGCCCGTTCAACATAGACTGACTATCAGAGCTCAGACAGGAGTGGGGTGGGGGCCTAGGAGAGCAGGGAGCATTAGAACAGAGAATGTTAGGACATGGAAAATATAATATTAGACTTAGGAGGGACCTCTGACCATAAATGTTAAAGCTGGAAGAGAATCTTAAAACAAAGACTGTCAGGCCTCTAAGTGAGGAGTCTTAGAATAAAGCATGTTTTAACATAGAATATGGAATGTGAGAGCTGGAAAGGGCTTTTGAATAATTAATAATAACATAATAACTAACATTTATGTAGTATTTACTATGTGCAAGGCACTGTACTAAGTCTTTCACATTTATTATTTCATTGATCCTCACCACACTGGGAAGTAGATATATTATTCCCATTTTCCAGAATAGGAAACTGAGGTAAACAGAGATTAAGTGATTTATCTAGAATCACACAGCTAATAAGTGTCCAAGGCTAGATTTGAACTCAGATCTTCCTGATTCCAGGGTCAGCCCGTTAATCCACTATGCCACTCAGCTGCTCTAGATTATAGAATATTAGATCTACGAAGAGCTTTGGAGATAACATCTAGGTCTTACATATGCAACACATCTCTTACCAAACTCATAATGTGAGCTCACTCTCAAACCCTTCAGTATATGATCAACCTCAAAATATAAGAAATGCCAATCTGGAAGCCAAAATTATCTCCAGTGGAGGAATTCAAAGCAGTAAACTACAGTAGAATAGATAATTGTTCTCCACCACTTTAATCTCATACTTTGAATGGTGTGATTTTTATCAGCGTATCCTCTCTTGATTGATAAACACAAGCCCTCTATACCACTGGCAACAATTTCATGACTTGTGGTAGCTAAAAACCTTCATCTCCAAGTGGCTGAACTTCTACAGATGAGCTTCTCTCTCCTTAACTAAGCTAGTTCTTAGATAAGATAGACAGTCCATTGCCAAGACCATTTACACCCCGATACCGAACCAAAAGGTTGAGATGTGGTCATCTATGCCTTCTTCCTTCAGATCCCTTTGTGGACCCATTGTCTGTTAAAATGTAGATGCCATGGGGCAACTAGGTGGCACAGTGGATACAGCACCAGCCCTGAAGTCAGGAGGATCTGAGTTCAAATCCAGCCTCAGACCAAACACTTGACACTTACAAGCAATGTGACCCTGGGCAAGTTACTTAACCCCAATTGCCTTAAAAAAAAAAAATTTTAATGTAGGTGCCACTGTCCTTTCATCCCCTACCTAACATGTGGCTTCATATAATGGCCTCCATAAGGGAGACAAATTCTTCTTTCTAGGTAAAAAGGATATCCTTGCAAGTCATCCTAAGGTAAGAGAAGCCTTTTGCTAATATCCCTTAGCTGCCTGTTTTTACCTGCAGAGAGTATCATCATAGTAACTCTTACCAAAATGTCATGCAAAACAGATGCCTTTGGGCAAGGAAGCCACCTAATTAAGTTTGTGCGTCATTTTGAGTAAAAATTCTGGAAGGTACATGTCCTAATTTCATCTCAGGTGGGTCATTGCTGAATTTTTCACAGGTTCTCCCAGCTTCTTTTCACTGATGCAATTCTAGTTCTTTCTTCAGGAACCAGCTACAAATTCACTGCCTCAAAGAAGCCTCCTCTAACAGGGGTTCTTAATCTTTTTTGGGTCATGGGTCCCTTTGGCAGTCTGGTGAAGACTATGAATACTTTCCCTTTTCTCCCTCCAAAACTGTCTTTGGTGTTAACTATTATTAATGTTTTTACATGCATAAAATAAAATACATAGTATTACAAAGAAAATGAAAGGTTGGTAAAAATAAACATGCAGTTTTTTTCCTATCTAAATTCACAGCCTCCCCTGAAATCTGAATCTCAGATTAAGAATGCTTGGCCTAAACTCTGGCCCCACAGATTATACTTAAATTCCACAATCTCCCAGGAATTAGATGTTTTATGCTATGTTTATATTGCATTTGTTTACATTTTACTCTCTGATTTTTCTCTATGTAGGCCATGAGCCTGTCTCAACAACTAGATTATGAAGTCCTGACTCTCATTTCACCTGTATATGAATATAGAGATGGCCTCAGTTTCCTACTATGTCCAATAATGAAGGTGAAGATGACCCTGGCTGGCCCAGATCAGTTGGTATATTACTGTGCTACCCACAGCCCACTCTGTGAAGCTGCGGAGTGCTTCTCCATCCTGGTGAGCGATGAGCCATCTGTCTGAGTGTGACCTGGGCCCTCTCATCCACCACTCCAAGTTGGACCCTGCCTCCAATGAATGCCTTTCTTATATTCCTGTTGTCTCTTGTTATCTATTAGCCAGAGGCCTTTGATTTCTGTTGCCTGGGGAGTCTTGAAAGCCATCTGGGAACATTAAGCAGATCTTTGCCCTCCTCCACCACCAATTCCTCGTCTATCTGTCTCTCTGCCTAGTCCAGGGCTGTAGGACCCAGGAGCCTAGACCTAGGACAAGGTAGGGGTTTATTGTTTGTACAGGGATGATGGAGAGATGGGACCTGGACCCCTAAAAGCCCCTGAATTTTCCAACACTGGCATTTTACCTGAGGCATCTGGTCCATCCCAATCCATCTAGATACTCAATAATCCTTTTAACTGTGATTTTATTGTGGCTCTCTGACCACATAACCCCTTTCATTGTCTGTACCTGGACCGTCCCAGGCTATTTACCACTCCTTAATTCCACCCAAATCTTCTCACAGTCCTGATAGGAGTATCAGTTCCATCCTCATCCAATTCACAGACTCACCAGGAACTCTGCCTCCTCCTTTTGGTGATATAATAGCAGATTTACTAGGAATCTTGCTCACTTTTCAATTGCTCAGATTCACTTAGAATCTAGCCCACTTCTATTGGTGTCACAAATAAACCTCACTACTTTTACTGAAAGAAGACTTGAGTGGTACAATTCTTCCGAGGTAGAACTCCTGTACTCTTTCATACTAGGGTTTCCAGCACCCCAAAGCGTGACAGGGGTATGGCTCCTTGGGGAAAGGAAAAGATGTGGAGGGACTGAAGTCTGTAATGGGACTGTAGACAAAGAGTACCTCTAATCTAAGCTGGAAGAGGGAGAGAGGCAGTAGCCTAGAAATGGACACAGGATCTTGTAGCACTACTGGGACCTTAGCAATAGGAAAAGACTGAAATTGCCCTCAGACCAGAGGCCCCTTTGTGAATGTCCCATTTCACACATGGCCAGCACAGAACAAGTCATTTGTTCAATGATTAAGAGAGTGATCATGAAATTTATGAAAAGGCACAAACAATCATCCCTCTTCAAGCTAGGACAGTTGAGGGAGCCTTTTAGGAGGAGGTGAGAAGTTTGGCCTTGAATAATAGATAGAAGTTGGTCAAGGTGAGAAAAAGCATTCTAGACATGGGACAGAATTAGCAAAGGAGAAGAGAAGAGAAGAGAAGGTTTGGCAATTTGGAGAAAGTGGTCAACAAGGATAGAAAAGAGGTGGTAGGGCCAGAAGGAGGGACCTCAAAGGCCAGGCTAAGGGGTGTGGATTTGATTCTGTAGGCAGGGAGGAAGCTATGGAAGGGTATAACAGGAGGTCAGAAGCTGGACTTCAGTCCCAGCTCTGTGCCTTACTTTATGAGTGACAGTTTCTTCATCTGTATGATGGGGAGAATAATCTTTACATAACTTACTTAAAGTACTTTGGAAATATGAGTTTGGTCAAAATGTAATAAAGATGTATGAGATTCAGACTTCTGACTCCTTGAAACATGCAGTGATTTCAGCACAAACTGGCACAACTGCACTCACCTCTCATGTAGAGACAGAGTTGAGTAGGATTAATTTATTTTTAAATATTTTTATTCTGAACTTAAACAATAACAAAAAATGAGCATTTTCCACATACACAGGAGAACTAAAAAAGAAATCATTGGGGTTTTTTTCAAATTATGTAATAAATTTAACTCATTAATTTCAAAAAAAAGTGGGCAGGGTTAGCTAGAACACACTGAATGGCAGAGTCAAGATCCAAAGAGATTCTGACAGGTGAGAGCATTGGGTCAAATCTGAGAAGATAATGAATATAAAATGTTTACTTAGGCTCAAAATAAATCAACTTCACAAATACAAGATGAGGAAGGCATGGATAGAGAGCAGTTCATCTGAAAATATCCGAGAGTTTTGGTGTATTAAACGTGTGAGTCAAAATAGTGATCAATAAAATTTATTAAGTGCCTACTATGTGCTAGACATATAAAAAGAGGCAAAAATAGTCCCCACCCCCAAGGAGCTCACAATCTAATGGGGGAGACAACAATGTCTAAATAAACGTCTATAGAGAAGCTACAACTGGATAAATAGGAAATAATTAACAGAGGGAAGGCACTAGAATTCAGAAGGGTTGGTCAAGGTTTCCCATACAAGGTAGGATTTTAATTGAGACTTGAATGAAGCCAGGGAAGCCAGAAGGAAAAGATGAGGAGGAAGACCATTGTAGGCATGGGGGACAATCAGTAAAAATGCCCAGAGTCAAGAGTTGGAGTGTCATGTTCAAGGAACAGCCAAGAAGCAAGTTTCACTGGATCAGAGAATATGTAGTAGAGAGTTAGGTATAAAAAGACTAAAAGGATGTAAGGGTAGGGGGAGGATGTGAATGGCTTTGACCATTAAATATAGGATTTTGTGTGTGATTCTGTAGGTACTAGGGAACCACTGGAGTTTATTGAGGGGGTTTGGGGGTGGGAGGATGGAGTGACATGGCTGAAATGGCCATCCAGAAAGCTAAATATCATTCAGGCTCCCCTAAGAGAGGTAAGCCTGGTCTGAAGTATTGAGAATTGTTTTGTTCATCACCTTTTTTAAAGACTTTGATGAGCTGAAGGATAACTGGAGGAGAGAAGCCAGGATGGTGAAGGAACTTGAGATCAAAGCACATGAGGATTAACTGAAGAACTGAGGGTGTTTACCAAAGGAGTTCTGGAAAATGTTTAACAACCATCTCAAAAAAGGGCAGGGGAGGGATTCACTACATGCCTTTAAGTTTGATCAGCATTGACATTTTCTTAAGCCTAGATGACCAACAAAATAACAAAAAGAGCCCTGATCTGTAGCATTTACTGATTGGGACTGACAATTTAACAGTCACTTAATCTGAGCTGGCTCCAGCCCACCCCTGACATTGTTTTCTCTGAAAAGAAAAAGCAGACTTAGCAGGAACACAATAGCAAGATGTCACATGACATCTTCATATGATACAAGACGGATTCCATTTGGTGTCAAAAGGATAGAAATTACAAAGAAGCAAATCTAAACCAGATATAAGGAAATGTTGTCTGACAAGTAGACATATCCATTAAGTAGAAGGACTGCTTCAGGAATTGTAGAATCCTCCACACTAGAGGTTTTCAAGCAAAGATCAGATTACCGGTTAATGAATATGCTGTAGAAGGCATTCTTGTTCAGTCTGCGGTTGGCCTACATGGTCTCAAGGTTCTTTCCAACTCTGAAAATCTGGGGCTTATGGAGAAAGGAGCTACAGATACTGCCAGCTGGTCCTTCAACAGAAACCTGAATCTCACATATGTGCATCTATTATCACCACAATTGGCAACAGAGATGCACCTACATGGGGCAGGCTGCGTGGCAATAAGTGCCCCTTTCACTTCTACATATTTGCTTCTGGCTACCCAATGCCCTTTTCCCCCTTCAAAAGTGTCTTCGGTGTTTATCATACCCAGACTTTCCCTGAATGACAAAGATGATGTACCAGGTATTACGCTAAGTGCTTTATAATTATCCTCACAAAAACCCTGGGAGAAATGTACTATTATTATCCTCATTTTACAGATGAGAAAACTAAGGTAAACTGAGGTTACTGATTTGGGTCCTGGATCACATAGTTGGGAAGTATCTGAGACTAGATTTGATTGAGCTCAGGTCTTCCTGATTCCAGGCCTGGTGCTCTATTCACTTTGCCACCTAGCTGCCCCTATATGATGGTGATAGTTTGATAAAATCATGAGCTCAATAATATGAAGACTCCCTCCAATGGTGCAAATTATAGCCCATTAATACCTTCTCACCCTGTGCAAGTCTTCCTGAGACCCTTCTTAGGAAATCTACCCATTTTCCTGGAGGCCTTCCTTTAGTTCATTCAACCATTCTAGGGATATTATTGCAACATCTGAACTACCCATCTATTATACCTTGCTCTCATAATTTTTCTGGTTCATAATATTCCTGGATAACACCTCTTATGGCACTTCTTACATTCAAATTATCATTGACAAAATGTTGATGTCCCCTTAGGTACAATGGATGAAAAGAGCTTGACAAATCTTAAAGTACTATATAAACACCTACCTTCATCATCATCATCAATCATTATCCTCATCTCTTTATTGTTCTTTGGATCACCTGTGCAATTTAAATTCTTCAGAGATCATGGTCTCCCCTGACTCACAGGATCATTAATAGATGTAGTAATTTTTTTTAAATAGGCTTTTGTGCTAGTCATTCAATAAGCACTTATTAAACACTTACTAAATGCCAGGCACTGTGCTTAGCCCTGGGGATACAAAGAGAGGCAAAAACAGTACATACTCTCAAAGTACTTATTTTCTAGAAGGTGAGACAACATGCAAATAGCTATTTACAAACAGGATATATGTGCATGTATTTATAAATTCATACATACATGCATATATTTATATATTTGTATATATACATTCATATGTATTTATATGTGTTCATATGTGCATATATGCATTCATGCATGTGTGTGTGTGTGTGTATGTCTCAGGGAGCAGCAGAGGATGATTAAAAGCACTGCACAATTTCCCAAACTAACACACTGACCTTAAAACATTTTCCAGAGCAAAGAGGCCCCAAAACTGCCTCAGCTAGCAAGTCCACAGATATAGAAGTCAAGTTAAAAAAAGAAATTGTAAAGCATTAACGAGAAAGATGATAAGTGGTCACAACAGTACCTTTTAACAAAACAGTGTGTAACTACCATCACCACTTAATGTTACAGCTTACAAAATAATTTCTGAGCAACATCCTTTGTGAGATAAGTAGGGAAAATATTAATATCCCTATTTTATAGCTCCTTGGATGAGAAAGTATCCCACAGTTGACTTGATGGTTAATTTATGGAATTATGAAATGAGAGCAGGCACACCCAGTTCTCTGGGCACTCATTGGGAAAAACCACAATGAAAGCAGGGAGTGATGCTTTAACCACACTTTAATAAGGCCCAGAGGGTGCAGGGTCGAACGGCACAGAAAGTAGAGAGACAAAGGGCACAAGGGGAAGAGGGGTTACAGAGGCAGACAGTGTGGAGGAATGCGGATGGAGTGATATAAGAAGACAATGGGGAGAGACAGAAGCACAGAGTTACTGATGTAACCATGGGTTAGAGTTGGGAACATTCAGTGACATGGATCCAGATGAAGATGGAAGAGTCCTGAGGTTGGGCAGGAGTTTAGGGTCTCATTTTTTTTAAAGGTTTTGATGGGAACAGACCAACTATTATCTGTGCCACCTTAGGGCTGGTTCATTGACACATCCGAGCCCTCTCAAAGTTATCAGCACCACATGGTGTTCTGCTGGTCCCACTGTGGATATTCAGAGATTATCTGAGGTTTACATATCACAGGACCCAAAGACTCTCATGCAAGGCCTAGATGGTTTCTCCTGATTCAGCACATAGTTTCAGGATATGATTTTTAATTACCATAACAAGACAGTTTGCAAATTTTGCTCCTTTGATCTTTGGGACAGTCTGTACCTGTCTTCCAGGTTCCCCTTTGCCATTTTACTTCCTACAACTGCTATGTTATACCAGTGTATAAACTTACTATACTGACTAGAAGCTGGAGGTAGGGGGAACAGAACAACATAAATTTTAACACACAATAGATAATGAGCCAATATCAGAGACAAGAAAACCTGGGTTCAATTCCCACTCTGGCACATACCAGCTGTATGACCCTAGGCAAGTCACTTACAGACTCAGTGCTCCAGGACTTTTAAGTTGCAGGTTTATCTGCATTGGTGGAGGGAGTTTCTTTATCTGGGAGTCCCCTAGGCCTGGGGAATCACAGACCCAATCCCTATCCCAATTTTATGGACAAGGAAACTGAGACTGAGAAAGGTTAAGCAATTTATTCTCAGTCACACTTGATGGTAAATGTTAAAGCAGAAATTTCAACATAGGGTATAGGACCTTAAGATTTAGAGCTAGAGGTAAACAGAAATCACCTAGCCAACATCTTCACTTGATACATGAGAAAGTTGAGGCACAGGGCAGGTAGGTGATAAAGTGATTTGTCCAAAGTCACAGAGGTAATAAATAGCAGAACCAGGATTTCAACTCAGGTCTTCTGGCTCCAAGTCCTAGGTTCTGTTTTGTTTAGTTGCGTTATGCCTAGCACAACTGGGGATGTTAGGGTATAAGCATTCATGACTCTGAAATAATCCAAGATGATGACATCGATTGGAATGAGACTGGCAGCAGACCAGGAACAAGCTGAGATATTTATTTCGTTAAGTATTTGAAAGGAGAATCATTCATACTTTGTCCTGATGATCAGAACGAACTAGGATAGAGGTCCTTGGAAATAACCAGGAGGAAGGATGCCCAGAGATGAGGATTTCCCCCAGAACAACTGTATAGGTAAACACAAGCCCAGAAGACAAGAAGCTGTTTTGTGGGAAAGCTAAGGAATCTGATTAAAGTGTGTGCTCTGTTTGACATCAGTATTAGGCAGCGTGTATCCTGTTTGACGTAATGGCAAGATGAATTGTAGTATTAATGGACTCTAACTGCAAATTCCCATAAGCAGAGCAATTATGCATCCATGTGAGTACTGACCCTTACATTTTTGAGGTTTTTGTTTGGGGAATAAAGGAAAAAACCCAGAATACAACATCTCTAGCCATTTCAAATTTCCCACACAGAAGCTCTAGGTGTCTAGAATCATTATCATACATTACCCTGATTCCAAAGAGAAGCTGAAATGATTTGTATTTGTGAACATGTGGGTGTATAACTTAAGTTCAAAGGGACCATTTCCTCTTGTGGATGAGTTACCCGTCCCACCTCCCACCTACTCCTAGCTCTCTTTTTTTCACACTGATGTGCTCTCTATCTTCCGGGGTCACTAACCCCAACCACCTTCCTTCCTTTCTCTTCTCCAAAACATTCAAAACAGAAGTAAATGGGATGCCCATCAACTGGGAATTGACTGAACATATTATTGTCCATGAATGTAATGGAATACTATTCTTCTGTGAGTAATGAAAGGATGGAGACTATTTGAAAGAACCCTGGAAGTATTGTATGAATAACACAGAGTAAAGTGAGCAGAACCAGGTGAACGATTTATACAGTCACAACAATGTTGTAAAGACAACTTTAAAAAACTTAAGAACTTTGATCAGCACAATGAACAATCACAATTCTAGAGGACTCATGATAAAATATGCTACCCTCCTCCTGACAGAGAGACGATGGATTCAGGGTACATAATTTTTCAATATAGTCAATGAGGAAATTAGTTTTGCTTCACTACATATATTTATTCAAAGAGTTTTGTTTTTCTTTCTTTTTCAGTGGGAGGCAAGGGAAGAGGTAGAAAGGAGAGAGAAAATGTTTGTTAATTGGAAACAATAAAATTTAATTTAAAAATAAGTAGAATTATGGCACCACAATCAGTCCCCAAATGATGATAAAAAACCACTTCTCTCTGTTCAAAGATATTATGTCATATGACTCTATGATTCCCTATGAATAAATGACTGGTTGGTTGTTATCCTTCATTCTTGAAGAGGACCTAAATGACATCACTATGCTGGATTCAAGGTACAGTGTGTCCTACTGTGGTTGGTCAGGCCAATACTAGCACAGAAGGCTCTACCACAGATTGGGTACAAATAGTCCTCATGAACATTTGGAGTGGGGATGTCCCTAAATCTACACATCTCATGTTTCTTTTGAGCTACTGCAATTCTGCTTTGCTCACAGAGCACAGCACCTTCTTTGATGCCAGCATTCCATACTGGGCAGTCTTTTGTCAGTGTCTTCCATGTCACACAACAGATTCCAGTGTTCTTCAGACAGACCTTGAGAGTGTCCTTGTATTGCTTCTACTGAACTCTGTGGGAGTGTTTGCCTTGTGTGAGTTCTCTGTAAAACAGTGTTTTAAGCAAATGTACATTTGGCATTCAAACAATGTGGCCAACCCACTGGAGTTGTGCTCTCAGCAGTAGTTGGAATGCTTGGCACTTCAGGTTGAGAAAGGACGTCAGTGTCCAATACCTTATCTTGCCAGGTGATATTCAGAATCTTCCTAAGACAACTCAACAGAAGTGATTCAGTTTCCTGGCATGGTGCTGGTTTCAGAGGCATATAACAGTGAGGTCAGCACAGCAGCTCTGTAGACCTTCAGTTTGGTAGGCAGCCTAAAACCTCCTCTCTCCCACACTTTTCTTCAGATCTTCCCAAAACTGAGCTAGCTTTGGCAATGTGTTTGTCAACCTTATCATCTATGTGGATATTCCTGGGAAGTGGACTGCCAGGATAAGTGAATTTACCCACAGTATTCAAAATTTCTCCATTTTCTGTAACTGACATTTCCATGAATGGATGGGGTGGTGCTGGCTGGTGAAGAACCTGTATTTGCTTGGTATTAACTCTTAGGCCAAAATTAATACAAGCAGCAGAGAATCAATCAATATTTTCTTGCATCTCGGCCTCAGAGGCTACATTGAGCACACCATCACCTGCAAACAAAAAATCATGCACCAACTCTTCCTCCACTTTAGTCTTAGCTTGTAGCTTGAGCGAACAATATTAGAAAGGTCACTGGCCTGGAAGCCCAGAGATCTGTGTTCTAGATAGGAGTGGCTCTGCTACCAAGATGACCTCTGGAAATTCACTTACCAACAAGCATTTTCTAATGTGCCAGGTACTGAGAGAAATATGAGGACAAATAAGGCACATCTTTGGCAAGACAATATACAAAATTCATTGTTGGTGGAGCTCTGAATTAATCCAATCATTCTGGGAAGCAATCAGGAAATGTGTCTTTTTAAAGTATCTGAAATGTCCATATCCTTTGACCCAAAGATCTCCCTGCCAATTACATGTACACACATACATTAGAATGTACTCTCTTCTCTCTCTGACTATAGAAATTCTCTTCCTTCAAGATTCATCTCAGGGACCACCTCCTTGAAGAAGCCTTCTCTGACTCTCCCTGGTGAAAGTGATTTCTTCCTCCCCAAATTTTCCTAGAGCATCTTTCTTTTGCCCATTTCAGCCTAAGGGTGTATACACACACACACACACACACCCCAAGGAGGTTAAAAACAAACAAAACCATATACCAAAATATTCACAGCAGCATTTTTTTTTGTGATAGCAAAAAAACTGGAAACAAAATAAGAGTGCAATGATTAGGACTGGCTAAACAAAATGGGGTAGGATTTGTCTAAGTAGAGAGCAGCGAACCAAGTAATGGAAATTCCAGGGAGAACTTAACACATTTTAAATGTAAATATGACTGATAGAATTGAAGAGAAAAGAATTGTGGCAAGTAGAATAGTGGAATATATTGGTCTAATTAGAGTAAAGAGTAGTTGTTGGAAAGCAAGTCAATATTTACTAAATGCCTAAAAGTACATGGCACAATTCTAGACACTAGCAATTTTTATTGTTGTTGGCGTTGTTCAGTTGTTTTAGTCATGTACAACTCTTTGTGACCCCATTTGGGGTTTTCTTGGCAAAGATACTGAAGTGGTTTGCCATTTTCTTCTCCAGCCTATTTTACAGATGAGGAAACTGAGGCAAATAGCGTTAAGTGATTTGCCCAGGGTTACACAGATAGTAAGTGACTGAGGCCAGATTTGAGCTCAAGAATATGAATCTTCCTGACTCCAAGCCCAGTGCTCTATCCATTGTTCCACCCAGCTGCCCTAAGCTGTACAAGTATTAAAAAAGAAGAAGAAAGGAGCCTACATTCTACTTGAGGGCAAGGGAAGAAATAACATGTATCTGAATAAGTATGATAAAAGGTAGGCTGAAATAATCAAAAGAAAGATGCAAAAATAAATGCTCTAGGAAAATTTGGGGAGGGAAAAATCACTTTCACTCGGAAGAATCAGAGAAGGCTCCTTGAAGGAGGTGGCCTCTGAGATGAATCTTTAAGGAATAGAATCATTTAATAGTCAGAGAAAGAAGAGAGTGAATTCTAGGAGGGGGATGAGGAGGGAGGTGAAGTCTATGTGACTGCACAGAAGCAAAAGATGTCAAGTTCAGGAGACAATCAGCAGTCCAACTTGGCTGGAATAGAGTATGTGAAGGGTTGAAAGATGTATTGGAAACAGATTGTGAAGGGCCTTAAATACCATACTAAGGATATTGTATTTTATGCTAGAAGAAAAAGGGAGGAAAAGAAGGTTCTCAAGATGTTGAGTTGCATGGCCAGGTCTGTGCCTTAAGAAGATTATTTTGACAGATCTGGGGAGGACATAATGAAGAATATTGAGGCAGTGAGATCAGCTGGGAAACTATTACCAGGTGATTAGTTGAGGGTTAGAGCCAGAGCGGTAAATGTGTGAACAGAGAGAAGACGTGTGAGAGATAACATGAAGGTAGCACCTACAGAGCTCAACAAATGACTGGATATGGGTGAGTGGGAGGGAAAAGAAAGAGCTGAAGATGATTCTGAGATTTTGAGCTTAAGTGATTGAGAAGAGGGCAGTGCTGTCAACAGCAATAAGATTGCATAGAACAGTTGGGGCCGGGTTACAGAAGCTCTTGGATTCTTTGCATACCTCCTCCCTTGAGAAGTATCCTTCAAGCCAAACAAACACTGGTCAAATGCTCACCATAAGGCCCTTTACTAAGCCCTAGGGGTGACAAAAAAATGGAATACAAGGCATAGTCTCCAAAGATCTTGTTGCCAAGGAAGTTGAAAACAATGTGGATGCAAAGCATTAAGTGAAAAAGGAGATTCATGCAAAATGCTATGAAAGAAATGACTAAGGAAAGGCTACTTTAGGCTTAGGATAGGAATCAGGGAAATCTTCATGGAGGAGGTGGCAATTGAATTAGGTTTTGAAAGAATGAAATTATTTAATAGACTTAATAGAATTAAGAATGAGGGCCTGGAGATTCTGGGGGGCAGAGGGGAAAAGTTATTCCAAGTGCCTGGAACTGAGGGAGCAAAGTCGCAGACAGAAGAGGACAGGATAAGGCTAGTAAAAGCACCTTATAGGTTCTTAGAGTCTTTGTCTCATGCTCCACATCACCAAATACTTTTAGAGTATTCTGCCTGTTTTCCTTTTTCATACCCATCAAGCTCCCAGGTCCTCTCTCTCTCCCTCTCTCTCTCCCTCTCCCTCTCCCTCTCTCCCTCTCCCTCTCCTTCTCCCCCTGCCCCTCTCCCCCTCCCCCTCCCTCCCCCCCCCCCCTCTCTGCAGCAGCCTGCCCTGACTCAGGTTGGCAGAATCCTTAGCAAGGAGGAATTTTCACGTTTATTGGTCGCTGCCAGGACAATTCCAGGAAAAGCTGGGATGCAATCAACAACTCTACCTCCTGTCAGAGCCAAAAGAACTCGCCTACCCGGTTGCAGATTGCAGAATGTCTCTCAAGGGTTGATGTAAGCAGCAAAAAGGTCACCCTTGGAGTTTCCAACCCCTCATGTAGCTGTCATATGGGAAATTTCATATCCTGACAAGTCCAGGGAGGGGGCCAATGCTTTTGGTGAGCAGGACATCTCCATTCAAAACAAAGCTTATTTCTTAATTATAGATTCTCACTCCTAAACAAAGCTAGGACTAAGGTTTGTCAAGATGAGCAGCCACCTAAGCCATGACATGCCAGGAATGGGCTATGAAATCAATAAATCAACAAACTCAATTATTGAGCTCCTGGTGTACATCCACCAGGCACCAGGCTCCATGCTAGAAATAAAAGTCAAAAAGTTAAATGATCTTCACCCTTAAGGACTTTATATTCTATTGGGGGAGGCAAGAAATGTATATACAAGTACACACACACACACACACACACACACACACACACACACACAAATGCAAAGTTCATTGGGAGTGGAGGGCACCAGCAGCTGGGGGATCAGGAAAAGCTACAAATAGAAGACATAAATTTGAGTTAGTACCAGAACAGCTAGGTGGCACAATGGATAGAGTGCCAGGCCTGGAGTCAGGAAGACTTGATTTCAAATTTGGCCTCAGACACTAGTTGTGTGACCCTGGGCAAGTCACTTAACCCTCACTTCCTCATCTATAAAATGAGCTGGAGAAGGAAATGGCAAACCACTCCAATATCTTTGCCAAGAAAACCCGGAAAGGAGTCATGAAAAGTCAGACAAAACTAAAAATGCCTAAACAACAACCAGAGCACAGGCTTCTTCAGTGGGGGAGAGGACTCAGCTTGAGCAGAATTTTGAAGAAAGCAAAGGATCCTAAGAGGTTTTTCCTTTGTTTTGCAGTAGTTATCTATAGATGCTTGTACTTGTTTACTATACCCGGAGGCCATATTTCTTTCAGCTGTTAATGTCTTCCCTGTTGATTTATCTGCTTAAGTTCAAAATCTTTGAGTTTTCTTCTTAAGATCTTTGGAACTTTCAGTCTTTTTCTGACTCCTTCCCCTCTGATAATAGTTTCTTTGGGGATTGGATCTCAAAACATGGTCTCCTCACATATTGGGCTATTCACCAGCCTAGGTCTCTTCCCCAAGCGATTTTTGGATAGTCAGAACTGGCCCCAGCTAAGAGCTAAGCACTTTCCTGCAGGCTTAGTGGAGTGCCACAGCCCAACCAACACGCGCACGCACGCACACACACACACACACACACACACACACACACACACACACTCACACACTCACACACGCACATCGTTTCTTCTCCAGTTCCCACTATTCCTCAGTTCTCTGGTCCAGTACTAGCAGTTCAGAGAGCTGCCAAGATGGTGCTATTAGGTTGATTTTTGCAGTTTGGATCTCTGAGATTCTGGGGAACAAGGTGAGGTTTGATGTGGTGTTGAACTCTATGTCCAGGCCAGACAAAAATCCTGCCCTCTGTTCCTGGCTCTCTTGTGGAGATCTTTTGCAGTATAGAATACTACTGTGGCATCTTCTGTATGGCCAGATGAAGCTTCAGAAGCTGTATAGGTATGCTGGCTATGTCTGTCCTGGTGGGAGCAGCCTGGACTAGAGATCTCCACATCACTGGAAGAGGTTAGGGAAACTAGGATGTGGGACTGGTTTTTGTTTCCCTCCTCTGAAGGTGCAGCTAGTGCGGTTTTATTGCCAGTATCATGGGGAAGAGTACTGAGTGAAGTCAGTGTAGAAGTCAACTCAAGAGTATGTTTGTTTACCTTCTTTTGGATTCCAGGTGTCCTAAATCATAGATACAGTGAAAGTATCCTTATATTTGATGCATAATTTCTGTTTTGGGCAGGTTTAAGAGGTCAAAGAGATAAAACAAAATGTCTAGTCCTCCATTTGTTTATCCACCCAGCTTCATTCATATCTGAAAGGAGGCTCATAGTTTATATTATCCAGATAACTCCAAAATGAAAATGAATTGAAACAGAATGAAATGAGGAACCTCATTGCAAAAAGGAGCAACCCAGACCTATATCTTTTTTATTGGACAGGAATCTATATAAGGACTATATAGGTCCCAAGTTAAGATAAAACCCACCAGAGGAGAGGGTTTCTTGACCAGCCAAGAGAAAAGGTTTTTTTCGTGATTATTTTATCTCTTCTGTCAAGTTTAATAAAAAATAGTCTTATTTAGTTTCTCCTTAGAGTGCAGACCCTTACTAGAGAAAACAAAATAAGTCCAATTCTGATGATCCTAGGGAATATCCTAAATGGGGGAATAAGCCAAAAAGATTTTCTGAAATACCTTCAATTCCCACTACTGTACCAGAATTGGTAGTGTTGGGGACAAAAACCAACTGACACATGATGAAGATGAAGGATAAGAAGTAAAAAGAGAGGAGGAGAAAGAGGAGAATGAAAACAAAGGACAAGAGGAGAAAAGAAAGGGAGGAAAAAATAACCAAGAGGGGAGAGAATTGATTAATAGGTATTTATTAAGTGCCTAATATGTTCCAGGTACTGTGGTAGGCACCAAGGATGCAAATTCAAAAGTAAGACAGACCAGGAATCCACAAACAATAAATATACAGATATATCTTCTGGTATCAATAAAAATAAGCTCTTCCATGTGTATAGCTCTATCCAGTTTACAAAGCCTTTTCACTCATTATTTCACTTCGTCTTCATAACAATCCCAGTAGGCAAGGAAGACAAGTGTTTTTATCCCATTTTACAAAGGAAGAAATTGAGAGCAGAGGAGGTAAAGTGAGTTGTCCAAGGTCATATAGCTCTTCATTGTCAAATTTGCTGAAACCCACATTTCCTGATTCCCAAGTCAGTCTCTCCTTCTATGCTTCTTGATGTGAAAAAGACAAGCAGGAGATAAAAGAGGAGGCAGAAAAGGGGAGAGAGGAGGAGAGACAAGAAGAGGAGGAGGAGGAGGAGGAGGAGTTGGAGCTGGAAAAGGAGAAAATAAAGGAAAGGTAGATTAAGAAACAGAAGGAGGAGATGATGAAGAAAAGACAAAGAAAGACAAAAGGGATAGAGAATACATCCCACAAAGATGAAGATGGAGTTGGGAAAGAAAGAAGAGAAGGAAGAAGAAAAGAAGAAAGAGGAAAAGGAGGAGAAATTGAAGAAGTAGGAAAAGGAGAAGAAAATAAAATGAGAATGTCAGAAAATAGGAAGATGGAAAAAAGAAGGAAAAGAACAGAGAGAGGGAGACACAGTAGAGAATAAATCAACCAACAGCATTTATTAAGTACCTCCTATGTTTTTGGCACTGTGCTAGGCACCAAGGATAAACACAGAAAAGTGAGAGTCCTCAAAATGATTATATTTGGAAGAGGATACAACCTATCCATAAATATTGGTTAGCTACAAAGTAAATGCACAGTGATGGGGAGAGAATGAGGAGTAGGGGGTGGCGAATAGCAACTAGTGGTATCAGAATAGAGCCATTGGAGGCAGTATTTGAGCCAAAACCTGAAAGGAGATAGGGATTCCAAGAGGCAGAGGAAAGGGCAGAGGGGATGGCTCTTGCCAAAGGACATGAAATAATGTGTATCTTAGACAAGGGAAACAGCAAATAGACCAGTTTGACTCCTTCAGGACTTTACAGATGAATATGTACAGATTTAAAGGGAGAGAAGGAACTGCAAGGGTAGAATTCCAGGAGAAACATGAGACCAAGGAATGGTCTAGAGAATCTGATTCTCACAGCACATGTTTGGCAGTACAGTCTGATGTGGAGCTCCTTGTTTCTAGCATTAACATCTTGCACAAAGTCACAAGGTGCATTAAATTCCTGTGGATATAAAACACTCACACTCTGCCAGGGTTATGCATATACCAGTTTTACATCAAAAACTCTGCTGAATTGGGCCAGCTGCCTGTTTCAGATTTAAAGCAGTTGGAGAGGAAATTAATATTTCCTCATGTGAACTAAAACTTCACTGAGATCCTCTGAGTGAAAACTTAATTATATTTGGGGAGTCACTTGGCCTGTTGAATTTAGTGGGACTAAAGCTTCATTTTGATGGGTCAGAGGAATACATTAATTTTTTTCTTAATTCAGCACTTACTATGAATAAGAGATTGTGCCAGGCCCTGGGGAAAATAGATAAGAAACAGGCCTTGCTCTTGAGGATGTTATGCCCAAATAAGGGAAAGAAAGCATAACTACAATGCTTAAGAGAGTGAGCTATGTCAGGTAAAGAGCTATAAGTTGTGTGGGTGGGCATGAGGGGCTTCATAGAGACAGTGACGTAACGCAAAATGTGTTGTGAGAATCCAGTTCTCTGTATGCTTCATGATTTAGTAGAAATATGACTGAACTTGATATTAGGAGGACCTATACTAATGTTTCAGCTCTTACACTTACTATCATGAACTAGACACTTTTTATCTCTAAGCCTCAATTTCCTCATCTGTGAAAGAAGAAAAATTATACTTGCACTATCTTTACCACAGAGTTCTTGTTGAGAAAGCATTTTGTAAACCATAAAATGTGGTATAAATCTGGGCTGGATGGGAGACCATAATTTTCTGGACATAGAAAGAGTCACATTCCTGGTCTCACACAATGAAATAACATCTCAAATAACAAGAATCAGGAGTATTTAGTCAAAGTTCAGAGAGACTTTGTGGCCAAAAGCCAAAGTAGCAGAATTTGGGGCTTTTTTTTTTTACTTAGAAACCAAAGCTAGAGACAACTCGAAATTATTTTTGTTTCTAAGATCATAAATTAGATAGCTAATCAGACAGGCAAGATGGGGAGAGAGAGAAGAGGAAAAAGCAGGAGAAAGAGACAGAGAGACAGACAATTATAGAAAAGTAGAGAAACTATTAAGTGCTATTTGACTATGTGCTAGGTACTACGTTAAGTGCTGAAAATACAAATACAAGCAAATAAGACAGTCCCTATACTCAGGAAGTTCTAATGGGAAACCTATAAAGGAAAGCTGAAAGGGGCTGGTTATTATTATTGCTATTATTATTAACAAGACAAGATGAAAGCTCATTTATCAGAGATGGAAGACCTAGGGGTGGAGTCTAAGGTTACAAAGGGATGAAGGTGGGAGACAAGCATAATAGATAGCTGGAAAATAGGCAGCATACTAAGAAGATGGCCAACCATTGGCACAGAAGTCTAGTTCTGGGCAAAATAAGGCTATCAGAGTAACTGACCCAGAGATAAAGTCCAAGGTAGGGGTTGGGAGGAGGTTCAGAGGCAGGAGTGGAGATGAGAATGACGCAGTATGAATACAGAGATGGCTGGGGAGTGGAGTGGAGAGCTGGAAGGAATCTCAGAGATCATCTAATCCAACTCCCTCATTTACAGATAAGGAAACTGAGGCCAAGAGGATAAGTGACTTGGCCAAGGTCATGCAGACAGTTCTTAGCAGAGCTGGGATTAGAACTCAAGTCTTCTGACTCCAAATTCAGCACTCTCCTTTGCACCATAATTTACCTATGCAAGCTCCTTAAGACAAGGTTTGTTCCATTTTTGTTTTTCTATCACCAGCAGCATAGTATCTTGCACATAGTAGGCACTTAATAAAGATCAGTTGAATTGGACCAGAAAATGAGGCAAGATTTGGGTCTGGGGATCTCTTCTGTCACATTTTTGTGTATATAATGCACTATATTAAAAACAGTCATGGACTCCCAGTTTTTCCAATAACTCTCTGTGTGACCTCTCTGGACCTCAGTTTGCTCATCTACAAAATCAATGGGTTGAATCAAATGATCTCTAAAATCCCTTCTAGCTTTAAAAAAAAAACTTGGATGCTTTGATCACCATACATAGCACTGACATTTAACAAACTTTTTTTTCATTGAAGACCCTGTCATTTAGCTTCATAATGAAGGGACTTTCCACAAGATTCCCCTAATTTTATTCCTTCCTGTTCAGTTGATTCAAGCCTCAAACTTGCTACAATCTAAAAATAATGGAGTAATCAGAAATAGCCTGAGCTTGGAATCTGAGAGACCTGGGATCCAAGTGCAACTTTGATGTGTAGGATAAAGTGAAGAGGTAGCAATTAGAAAGAATACTGGCTTTGGATTCAGAAGACCTGGTTTCAGATCCTCATCTGTGACTGTGGCCAAGTCATTTACCCACTCGGAGCCTCAGTTTCCTTCTCTGTGAAATGGAGGATGGGGGAGAGGGTTGGAATCAAAGGTCTCTAAGATCCCTTCCAGCTCTAAATCTCTGTACCTAGTTTCCGGTCACTTAAGTTCTCTATGCCTCAATTTTCTCATCTATAAAGTGAGGGAATTAGACCACCTGACCTCAAAGATCTCTTCCAGCTCAAAATCTACAATACTAAGGTCTTATAATTCACTTTACTGTTACAATCCTCCATATTTCTATCTTGCACTACCAATCTTACCATTGAGAACTGGGTGACAGGTGGACACCAAAGGTGGATGAGCAACCTTGAAAACTGCCCAGCATACCTTCACGCCAGAGGTGCTTGTCCATCCTGAACACTCCATACACCCCATAAAAGTTCTTTAGAGCTGTGTTTTATTGCTGTTGGTAGTCATAGTAGTATCTCTTGCTCAGAATCCCTCTCCATGGTATGCTTAAGCACCTATGGTAGTGGCTTATAACTAATGCTACTGAAAAGTCCAAAGGGTAAGCCTCCACCAACACAGATTATGAGCTCTCTTTCCCTAGCAGCTGGTCTCCATGAACTGCTGCGCCCAAAAAATATTCTTCCCTCTTTGGTCAACCCGGCAATGAACCTCTCTGAACTGAAGCCTATTCTCATACTGAAGACAGACTGTTTATCAGTGGGACCAAATGTAATATTTTTTCCATCTTGATATGACCTGCCAGATCTTTTGGTCCAGTGGCTCAGCCTTCAGTAACCCATGTTCCCTTCCACTCCAAGAAGAAGTATCAGGCTAGGAAATGAACAGAGGTATAAGCTCAAAGAGCTGTATAAATGTGAACTATCATTCATATTATCATCTAGCTTTGTGAACTTGACCAATGCAACAAACATGTAATTGTTTCCTTTGCATACAAAGCACTTTGTTCAATATTGGGAAAACAATATCCTATAGGTCTTGTCCTCAGGGTGCTTATAATTAAATGGGGAAAGGATAAACGTACAAATAAATAAGGGGCAGCTAGGTGGTACAGTGAATAGATCTCTGGGCTTGGAATCCAGAAAACTCATCTTCATGAGTTCAAATCCAACCTCAGATATTTACTCACTGGGCAAGTCACTTAATCCTCTTTGCCTCTGTTTTCTCATCTGTAAATGAACTGGAAAAGGAAACAGCAAACCACTCCAGTATCTTTGCCAAGAAAACACCAAATAGAGTCACAAAGAGTCAGCCATGACTGAAACAATTGAACAAACAAATAAATATTATATGAAAGAGGAGTGAGTATAAAAGAAAAGTCTAAAGAGATTTTAAAAAGTTGAAAAAGGAAGAGTCTCTTTATTTTTTCCTGGGTATGGACTAATGGTCAAAGAAAACTTCACAGAGGATTTGACAGTTGCTTTGGAGCCTTAAAAGAAGGGAGGGAACAGCTAGAAATGAGACAAAATGTGCAGGAGCCAGCTTGGAGAGTCAATTGTTAAACTTTCCATGTGAGCATTTACACCACAGAAATCAACAAATGATACAAATCAGGACTTTGTTTATGTTTTGTTGATTGTTCAGATTTTTTTAAATGATGGAAAATGTTATTAATGCAGATTAAACTTAAAAGTATATCACGTACATTTTTTTTTTCAGAGAGCCATTCATTAAACATTTACCAGCATACCACTGGAGGAGAATCTATTCCGGGCATGGGGAATGGTGTGAGCAAAGGCATAGACATAGAAAAGGTCAGTATGGAAATAGAAGAGGGTGAGTAGCATCATTTGGCTGAAAATAAAGGTTGTGTGAAGGGCCATCATAGGCTTGAAGTCTCTGAATGTCAGGGTGAGGAAGTTATATTTCATTTCACTGTCAATGAGAAGTTGCCTCTCTGGAACTTGGCTTCCTTCTCTGTAAAATTAGAGTTGAATTAACTCTATTTTAGTTCTGAAGTCCTCTAATATTGTGTTCCACCTGTTACTATCACCCTGGAGTTCAGGGCCAATGGTAACTTTAGACAGCAAACACCCAGCCCAAACTGCACTTCCCCTCATCTCACAAAAGAAGAGACAAAGATCACCCAGATGGTAAATAGGAACACAAGGATTCAAACTTCACTTTGGAATCCAAATCCAGTACTCTTTCTGCCACATCACTCACACTTCTATTATTTTATTAATGGCTATGAAATACCTTAAAAAGCCTCCTCCTCTCCCTTCCAGGATCTAGAAAATGAGGGGAAAGGTCTTGAGCACACGCAGGTACAAAACAGGCTGATATCAGATACTGGATAGAAGTGATTGAGCCTCATCGGGTACTTTTCTAGGTGGCTGGGGACAGTTAACTAATAATCACAGGGAGAGTGGGCAGGACAAAAGGCTGAACCATCACTCCCTCTGGTGGACATTTTTTAGGGCAAGGGTGGAAAAGTTTAGAAGATATTTTAGAACACAATTTGGAAGATCTTTATTCTTTAGAAAGCTCCAAAAGCAAACTTTCATTAAAAATGAATTAACACGAGTATATGTGCATGTGTTGAGGGGAAACCATGTGATTAATAGGATAGAGTACTGGACCTGCATTTCAAAAGAACCGAGTTCAAATCAAGCCTCACGAAATTGCTAGCTGCGTTGCTGTATGACCTTGGGCAAGTACTTAAATTCTGTCTGCTTTGATTTCCTTTTCTGTAAAATGGGATAGTAATAGCACCTACCTCTCAACTCTCTCTCAGGGTTGTTGCAAGGATCAAATGAGATATTTGTAAAGCATTTTGCAAACCTTGAAGTGCTAGTTATTGTTATTATTATTATCCAAAGACACAAGAATAAATGCACAGTGCTATTTCTTCTACAGTCCCTTAATATTTAGTCACATCGTCTATCTGCCACTTGAGTAGCCCTAGACAAGCCACAAATGTTCTGGGACTCAGTTTTCTCACCTAGAATATCCCTTCTAGCTCTAATCTTTCACTTCAGAACTTTTCTTAGCCTATCATTAGCACATACAAGCCAAAAAATGTGGTAGTTCTGAATTCATGGATTAAGAGCTGCAGGGAATCTTAGAGACTCTCTATTCCAACCCCCTCATTATATACATGAGGAAACTGAGGCCCAGAAGGTTATGTGACTTTCCCAAGGTAGTAATGAATAGTAAATGACACAGGTAGTAAATGACAGAGGCAGAATAGAGTTTTATGGACCCTATCTAAATGTATTATAGTTTATCCAGTGCAGGGCAACTGCATTGTAAGTACTGTCTCTGTTGTTCACCCTTTGTTCTCAAAGAGGACCAATGACATCACAGAGTGATATCTTGACTTGCAAGTGACTTGGATTTAAATGAAGCAGGGCTGTGGAAAGTTATCAGCCTCACTCTCTCCTCCTCAAGGGCCAGTGACAAGTTGTAGTTCAAAACATCTGGTGATGGCCCCAGCGTAATGGGAGACTTCGGCCTTTTTAAGCTAAGGTCTTTCCCAGGTCTCAGTTTGTCTGAGGCAACACCCACTCAGTAATTAAAGGCTAGGTAAGAATTGAGGCAAAAGGGGCAGCTAGGTGGCATAGTGAATAGAGCTTTGGTCTTGGAGTCAGGAAGACCTGAGTTCAAATCCAGCCTCAGACACATAACACTTACTAGCTGTGTGACCTTGGGCAAGTCACTCAACCCTGATCACCTCACCAAAAAGCAAAACAAAAAATAAAGAACTGAGGCAAAAGGTGGCCTAGTTTGCCTTCACAAAAGAATCAGTCTGGAGTTTCACACTGTAAGTAACATTCACTCTGAAGGCTACCTATGTAATCTTCTATATTGTATAAAACTTAGAGGCACATGTATTTTTTTTAATCACAAATTTGTTCAAACTCTCAAAACCATCAATATGGTGACTTTCAGAAAGGAAATATTTCAGGTGCAAATCATAAGAAAAAGCTCTATAGCATTATTTGGACAGAACACTGACATGTCAAATTGATGAGTGGTGATTTCCAAACTAAGGAAAAATTAATACAGGACACTGAGAAATAAGAATCAGTCATATCCATTCCCCTCTTGATTCACTTATCAACTAACTTGTGACTTTAGATAAATCACCTAATCAAATTGTATCCATTTTTTTGTAAGTTAGTACGTGAAAAGTGTTTAGATAACATTGGATTTTTAAAACATGAAAGGACCATTTTCACAGGCATTTTTGATGCCATACTTAGCTCAGGTTAGAAACTGCCACAGTTACATGTAAACAATGAACAAAACTGCCCTTGGATGACCCAGAACAGACTATATCTAAAATATTCTTTTTAGTTCTAGGTGCTACATTTTAGGAAGAGCACTGAGAAGTTGGAAAACATCCAAGGGTCTTGAGATCATGTAATAAGAGAATTGGTTGGAGGAAATGGGAATCATTTGGACTGTAGTACTGGGGCTACATACTGGCTATCTCTGTTTACATAAAAGGCTGCCTTGATGGGAGAGAGATTAGGTTAGTTTATCTTTGTCCCAGAGAGCTAAACTAAGAGCAATGAGTGAAGATTGCAGAGGTAGATGCTGGCTCAATATAAAGAAAAATCTGATGACAATTAGAGTTACCCAAAGGTTGAATGGACTTCACTGAGGAGTTGTGAGTTCCCTCTCAACCAATCAACCAGAATTCATTAAAGTGCTATGCTAAGTGCTAGGAGTGTGAGGAAAAATCAAAAACAGACCCTGCCAAATATACTTGGAAAAGCTGTAAATTGGTCTAGCCTTTTTGGAAAGTAATTTGTGGCTGTGCCGAAAAAGCCATTAAACTGTAGTTACTCTTTGACCCAGTGGTGCCACTATCAGGCCTATTCCCCCAAGGCATTCAAAGAAAAAGAAAAAGTCCCTGCATGTATAAAATTACTTCTAGTAGCTCCTCCCATAGTAACCAGAAAATGTATATTAAGTGGGTATCCACTAATTGAGAAAGAGCTAAGAAAATTATCGTATGTGATCATAAGAAATGATGAATTAGATAGTTTCAGAGAAACCTGGGAAGACTGGCATCAACTAATGCCAGGTGAAGTGAGCAGAGCCAGGAGAATAATGTGTATAGTAACAACAACATTGCAAAGACAAATACCTTAGAAAGACTTAAGAACTTGGGAATCAATACAGTGATCAACCATGATTCCAGAGGACTATTGATGAAGAATGCTATCCACCTCCTGACAGAAAGTGATTACTTGAGATGCAGAATGAGACATCTATTTTTGGACAGAGCCACTGGATGAATTTGTTTTTCTTGGCTATGAGTATTTGTCACAAGAATTTTGCCTTTCTTCTTTTTTCAGTTGGGGCCATGGGGGAGGAGATGGAAGGAAGAGAAAATAAATGTTCATTAATAAAAAAGAAAGAAAGAAAAGGTTTGTTTTTTTTTTTTAAAAAAAGGCTTTTCCTTCAAAGAGCTTACATTCTAATGGCACTTACATTCAAACACAGGTTATGAGACTACTTGTTAGGAAAATTTTAGAGGAGATTCCTGGATGGGTACAGTTTGGCCTACATAGACTCTGCAGTCCCTTCCATCTTGGCAAATCCATGATTTCCATGGCTACTCAGTTCCACAAAGCAGGAGTCTTTTCTATCTCTCCCAACACATACAGTGGGCATTCAGCAGATGTTTGTTAGATTGAACCTAACTGATTACCTAAAGCATGAACCCACTCTACAGCATTCCTAGAAAGCCATTACCCAGCCTTTATTTTTAATACCTCCAGCGATGGAGAACTTGTAAAGCTGTGCTTCCCCTAGCTAGACAGCTCCAGTTATTAGGAAGCTCTTGTTACATGGATCCAGAATCTGCTTCTGAGAAGCAACTGTTCCTTCCTAAACTGAACTTTCAGATAGGTTTTAAAGCTCTGCACATGTGTGGGAAGCCCAGGAGATGCCAGGAATGGTTTGGGAACAAAGTCATGGAGAACTAACCTCCAGATGATTTGGTCTGTGGTTTTCCATCACACTAACCAAAATGTAAAATTTAAAAGCCAGGGTGCTCCAACACTCACTGAAGACTGTTAAACTTCCACAATTAGAAGTAGAAAAGGCCTTATTTGAAATCAAATAGGAAAAGGGCAAGTATATAATTACTGTGTTTGCACTGTCTAGAAGGAATTATTTTCTTTCTAATTCTCTGCATCCCCACATCAGTGTTTGGCATTCTCAGGCTTCCTGGACAGAGGCCAGTGGGGCTTCAGGAAGAGCAAGCTAATGCAATGCATTTGGGGCATGAGCTAGTCAAAGGCCTCGTATTCCATTAGCAAATAATGATGTCTGCCACAAGCAGAGGCATTGTTAGGGAAAGCAAGAACAGACTTTATATTCATAACTCATGCTCCTCAGCTCTGCACCTTCGGATTCCAGAAAGAGACTTGTCTGCCAAGAAGCCTGGGTTGCAAAGGGGCATCACAAATGAGTATCTGGTTTACTTTACATGGGGTGCAGGTCTGGTAGATAATGAAAAGCTATGCTCAAAAGCTTTGGTTGTCCAATGCGCTATGCATAGTCTTTTCATAGAAGCAGAGAATTTAGAGTTGGTAAGCCTCTTAGATATCAACTAGTTCAACCCCTTCATTTTACAGAAGAGGAAATTGAATCCCAGGGTGGTTTAATAACTTACCCAAAGTCACACAAGTAGTAATAAAGCCTAGATTTAAACTATTCTGATTCCAGAATTCCAAGACTCTTGTAAGGTATTAGACTATACAACAGTTATTTATCTGTTGACATCAGTTTATTGACATAAAAAAACAATTACACAAACCAAAGAGAATGAGGGAAGTATTACACCAGCTACACATCTCTAGAAAGCTATTGTATTTTGTATATATGGACAGACAAGACCTCAGGTTATATTTTACATTCTCTCATTTTATACCTAAGGAAACTGAGGCCTAGAAAAAAATGACCTGTCTAAGGTACTACCATTATTAGTGGCAAAGCTGGGACTAGAATCCAGTTCTATTGATTCCTGGTCCTGTATTCTTTTCATAATGCCACATTGGCTTTTCCCCCCTTTCACTGATTCATATCTTTTGTTTTCATTTGTTCTTTATTTTCATAGGTATCCCTACCCCCTCCCCTGTTCTGTCACCCTTTCTAACAAGGACATCCAACAGTGTTCCACAACCATAGCCCCCATCAACACACACAAGGAAGGGAGGTTCATCTCGTATCTCTTTTCAAGAGCCAGACTTGGTTATTATAATCACACAGTGTTCACTTTGAGTTTGTTATTACCATCCTTTTCATTTAACATTGTTGTAGCCATTGTCTTCCTGATCCTACTTACTTCACTTTGCAGTCAGTTCATGTCTTCCCATGCCTCCCTACGTTATTCATGTTCGTCATTTCTTGCAACTCAGAAATATTCCATCATATCCATATACCAGTCTATCGAGTCATACCTCACTCAACACATCCTGTTTTTCTACTGTACTTTGTTCCCCCTGGTAGTCATAACTTCAGCCTTCTTGGGTATGCCATAGTCACCATGCCCTCAGCTCTACTCTGCCTCCTCCTTCTTTCTACTGAGTACTGGCAGAAATATACCAATGGCCACTAAAGTAATTCTCTGCTCATCATCATCTGGCCTTTATAAGCAGGTTCTCAGTACCAATTTAGTACCAAAAGCATTGTTTGTCATATGCATGCAGTCAGCTGGTTGTTGTTGTTTGGTCATGTCTGACTCTTGGTAACCCCATTTGGGGTTTTCTTGGCAAAGATTCTGGAATAGTTTGCCATTCTTTCTCCAACTCATTTTACAGATAAGAAACAGAGGCAAACAGGGTTAAGTGACTTGTCCAGGATCACACAGCAACTAAGTGTCTGAGGTCAGATTTGAACTCCTGAAGATAGGTCTTTCTGATTCCAAGCTCTATCCACTGTGCCACTAGCTGCTAGTCAGCTAAAATATCTTGTAAATTCAATTAGATGTGTACCATCATAATTACTGCTGAGTTTTCATAAAAATAAAATGAAATGAGATAAAAAGACATTGGGTAAACAGTTACTTTAAAATCTATATTAAAAAAAATTATAGCGCTTGACTTCTGTACTCCATTCCAGTCATAAGATTTTATGTTGAGATGATCTACTGCTCAGACTGAAAAGGACAACTGTAGTTGAGTTAGATAATCCAGTGGTGCAAACCCATTAGTAGACTCATTTAAATGAAGGTCATGTGACTTAACTGGAGACACGCAAGGTTAGAAATATGGAATGAGAAGGAGAGACAAGGGAAGGATAGATAAGGCCATAACCCCTTTCCACTAGGGTAGCAGTTGACATCCCAAAGTGGGACAGGGAAAGATAGAAAATGCATAACACCAGAGACGCCCAAAGCCTCAGGCACAATGGTGGAAGAAGTTCACGATGGTTCTGTGAGAGGATGTCTGTCCCTTGGTGTTGCTACTCCTCCTAGTTTTGATGGATGGTATATTGTTTTCATGCATCAGGAGAGCTCCAGGATACTGAAGAGAGTCAAGTGTATCATATGGAGGTTCAAGTTTTCGTGTCAGAGACATCTGATTGTTTTCCCATCTTTAGTGTCACAGGTATCAGAGACTCAATCAGTGAAGCTGTGTGAGAAATTCAAGTTTCTAAAGCAACTCAAGTCCCAAAACCCATTAGTATGGGACTCTCTCTTCACTGGAGATCAATGCCCTGCAGCTATATGAGAGGCAGAGCAGAGTTAGTGAGAATAGAAGAGAAGAGAGGTTCATTCTCCTTCTTAGAGCTCAAGAATATCTTCAAGCTCTCTACTCTCTTCAGACTTCAGGTACTTCTGACTTCCAGCTTCAAGAGAGAAGATGGAAGATGCCAACCTTTCTTCAGGTTGCTGAAGGAAAAGACTCTGGAAAGAAGCCAACATGAGAGGAGCTGGCAGGCTCTATCATATTCCTATCCAGAGCTTGCTACACCAGAGACTTTGGGGAGCTTCCCCTTAGGTCACATTTAGGACACTCTCTCTCTCTCTCTCTCTCTCTCTCTCTCTCTCTCTCTCTCTCTCTCTCTCTCTCTCTCTCTCTCTCTCTCTCTCTCTTTCTGTTAAGCTGAGTTACCTCATTCCCAATGGGAGAACTCCTTCACTCTGTCTGATAGATATAGATAGATACATACATACATATACACGTATGTGTGTATACATACTTGCTCTGATTTCTGTTTGCTATATACTTGGATAAATGGGTTTCTTTCTTACTTATTATGTATGTTCATTGTAGAGCTGATACTTGGTGGGAAAGAGGTCAGGCCTCGGATATAAAACTTAGGGTCCTCCTTTCCCTCCATTAATGAGACAGCAATCAAAAGTTAACTTGAACCTGAAAACAACATCCCCATAATTCATAATATTTAAAGGAGCAGATAAATATAATTCTCTCTAGAGTGGTTAAACTTCTGGCTTAACTTCTTGCTTCTGTTCCTGGCAGTTAATAAAGTCTCCCTTGGAGAAAGGTAGGAGAAGAGGCTAAAAATATCTATTCTACCTGACACGGAAACACACAATTTCCTGCTTCAAGCTACATGTGGGGGAAAGCCCTCATAACACCATCATAGAAGGGTCGCCTGAGATTCTGGAAAATGGGATAATGACTAAGACCCATCATGTCTTAAGAAAGACTAGACCTAAAAACCAGACGGTTTTCTGGACTATAAAATATGATCTTCATTCTAATGTTCTAGGTTCTAAGCTAACATAGCTATAACATTTCATGGTCTGTATTTTAAAACTCCCAGCTCTCATGTCCTATTCTATTCAATTTAGCAAATATTTATTAAGCACCTACTATGTGCAAAGCACTGAGGTAGAAACATGAAACAGAAAGGAGAAAGCCCTGACCACAAGAAGCTTATAGAAATATTCTATAGGGGGGTGTATGATTTATGCAAAGATAAGTAAAATCAAGGTAATTTGAAAAGGCAATTAAGAGGCTCAGAGAAGGTTTCAGAGAATAAGTAACATTGAAATAAGCTTTAGAGAAAGATGAGAATTCTGAGAGACAGAGTTGAGGAGGGAGTATATTCCAAGCATGAGGGACAGTTTATGTGACTACACAATGGTGAGAGACAAGATGTTGAGTTTGAATTTGGGAAAGAGATATATGTATAGCATAGTACAGCTATGTTCTAACACACTAGTGTCTAAAATCTCTTACTTTAACATTCTCTGTCCTATGTTCCAAGGTTCCTTCTTCCTCAAATATTCTATGACTTTTTCTATTCTGGATTTAATGAACCCTAAGAAGTGTCAGTTTGTTAGATACTTTAGATTGAGCCTTTGTATTTAATAATCAATAAGCAATCACTGATGCTCATCTCCTACTTGGAAAGCCCTGTACTAGGCACTATGGAAAATCCAGAAAAGTACAAGACATTTTTCCTGCCATCATGGACCTTCACAATCCAGTTGGGGTAACAATTATATTATTCTGACATTAGTAAATGTGTCCAAAGTCCTTTTGTGCATATCTCTTTTTATCTATACCTCATGGTAAGGCAGGCAGCTAAGTGGATAGAGTGTCAGGCCTGGAATCAGGAAGACTCAGACGCTTAGTAGCTATGTGACTCTGGGAAAGTCACTTAACCTTCTTTGCCTCCGTTTCCTAATCTGTAAAATAATCTGGAGAATGAAATGGCAAACCATTCCAGGATCTTCACCAAGAAAACCCCAAATGGGTCACCAAGAGTCAGACACAACTGAAACAAACGAACAACAAAACAACAAAAAGTTCACTTTAACTCAGTTTGCAAGTGCTGAACACCTGCCTTACTACATTATTACTACATGTAATAATGATGTGCATGTACATAATCGCTACCCATAGTATATTACTGTATTATGTTAGTATCTTACATGTCTACAGTGCCCTAAGATATGAAAAGAAATTTACTTATAAAAACCTTCCAGCATACATAGAGTGCACAACATCATCTCCATTTTGCATATGAGGAAACAGAGGTAACTCCATAACCAACAATCTCCCCACTCTACCTCAAGGCTTTAAGTGGTGTGCTGGCAAATATTTAATAACATTCCCTGAGGGGGAAAATATACCAATGACATACTTTTAAGTTTAATCTATTAACACTTTTCCATCACTTTCTTAAGTTTAGATAATCAGCAAAAAAAAAAATTAATCAAGCCCTGACTTGTAGCATTTACCAATCTCTGAGACATAAATGCTCACACTGAAAATTTAACAATTAGCTTTCAAGATCCCCTACAGCTGACTCCACAATTGTTGCATATTGTTTCAATCAATCAACAAGCATTTATTAAGTTAGCCTACTATATCCCAGACACTGTGATAAGCCCTAAAGATAAAAATGGGCAATCCCTATTCTTAAAGAACTTACGTTTATAGAAGACAACACGCACATATATAAATATATGTAACATAAATATATACAGAATAAATTAAAAATAAGTATGATGTACTGAAATACAAATGGGGGGGGGCTTGAATCAGAGAGACAAATTAGGAAATCACCGCAATAGGTAAGACATCTAGGTGAGAGGAAATGAAGGCCTGAACTAAACGGGTGGCTGTGTATGGAGAGAAAAGGGGCCACATGAAAGAGATGTCATGGAGATTGAGCTGATAATATTTGGCAACTTATTGGCTATAAAGGCTAAAGGGAGAGTGAGAAGCCAGGGATAATGTCAAGTAGTCAAGTCAACGTCTCATCAAAATTTGGGAAGTTTGGAAGAAGCATGGTTTAGGGGAGGAAAATAATAAGTTTCGTTTTGGATGTGTTGAATTTGAGATGTCTCCAGGACACACAGTTTCAAATATTCAGTAAGCAGTTGGTAATGTAGGAGTAGAGCCCAGGAACAACACTAGGACTACCTATATAGGCCTGTGAGTCTCCTGCATAGAAATTATAATTAAGGGGGCAGAGCCAAGATGGCAGAGTGAAAGCAGTGACTTGCTTGAGCTCTCCCCCAAACCCCTCCAAATACTCATAAAAAATGGCTCTAAACAAATTCTGAAGCAGCAGAACCCACAAAAAGACAGAGTGGAACAAATTTCCAGCCCAAGACAACCTAGATGATTGATCAGAAGGGTATATCTTGCGGGGCTGGGAGTGCAGCGCAGCTCAGCATGGGCCCGCAGGCCACGAACCTGGAGCAGGCCTCAGAGGACTGAATTGTGGGCAGCTGTGGAGATTTCCAGACTCCTCAATCCACAAATGCCAAAGACAACTTAGAAGGTCAGTGGGAAAAGTCTGTTTCTGTCGGTGCTGAGACAGGAAGGTGGGGTTTCAGCTCCATTCCCCAAGACGTGGCGGGGGGGGGCAGCTGCTTCCCGAGCTTCCAGCCCACAGACTGAGGGGGAATCCAGTGGCTGATCAGAGAGGGATTGCAAGGATATCTCTGCTGGTGTTGAGGCAGGAATCTCTTGCTTTGCCTGTGCTTAGATCTGGGTCACAGTTCCGGGTGATGGTGCTGGGGTAAGGAGGAGCTGGCCTGGTGGAGCTTGTAGTGGCTGTGGAGAGAAACCCCTCCTCACAGTTACAGGACAGAAAGGAATACTTGTGGTCACAGGCCAGGAAAGGAGTAAACACCTCGCCCCTTATCATACCACCTTGGAAGAACTGAAAATTTACAGGTCCCTACAAGTATCTCTGAAAACAGCTACACAAACCCCTGAAGCTTGGGACAGTACATTCTCCACATTGGAAGCAGACTCTTACCTTAACAAAGAGTTAAAAACTCAAGTAATTGGCCGGGATCATGAGCAAACCTCGCAAAAAGAGTTAGACTATATTATCTTACTTTGGTGAAAAAGAAGATCAAAATATACAACCAGAAGAAGACAACAAAATCAAAGCTCCTACATCCAAAGCCTCCAAGAAAAATATGAATCAGTCCCAGGCCTTGGAAGAGCTCAAAAGGGATTTTGAGAAGCAAGTAAGGGAAGTAGAGGAAAAACTGGGAAGAGAAATGAGAGTGATGCAAGAAAATCATGAAAAACAAGTCAACAGCTTGCTAAAGGAGACCCAAAAAAATACTCAAGAAAATAACACCTTAAAAAATAGCCTAACCCAAATGGCAAAAGAGGTCCAAAAAGCCAATGAGGAGAAAATGCCCTAAAAAAAAATTGGCCAAATGGAAAAGGAAGTCCAAAAGATTACTGAAGAAAATACTTCCTTAAAAATTAGAATAGAGCAATTGGAAGACAGTGACTTTATGAGAAATCAAGACACTGTAAAACAAATCCAAAAGAATGAAAAATTAGAAAACAATGTGAAATATCTCATTGGAAAAACAACTGACCTGGAAAATAGATCCAAGGGAGAGAATTCAAAAATTATTGGACTATCTGAAAGCCATGATCAAAAAAAGAGCCTAGACATCATCTTTCAAGAAATTATCAAGGAAAACTGCCCTGATATTTAGAACCAGAGGGCAAAATAGAAATTGAAAGAATCCACAGATCTCCTCCTGAAAGAGATCCCCAAAGGAAAACTCCTAGGAATATTGTAGCCAAATTCCAGAGTTCCCAGGTCAAGGAGAAAATATTACAAGCTGCCAGAAGGAAACAATTCAAGTACTGTGGAAACACAATCAGGATAACACAAGATTTAGCAGCTTCTACATTAAAGGACCACAGGGCATGGAATATAATATTCTGGAGGGCAAAGGAGATACAATTACAACCAAGAATCACCTACCAGCAAAACTGAGTATAATCCTTCAGGGGAAAAATGGTCATTCAGTGAAATAGAGGACTTTCAAGCATTCTTGATGAAAAGACCAGAGCTGAATAGAAAATTTGACTTTCAAATACAGACTCAGTGGAACATGAAGAGGTAAACAGGAAAGAGAAATCATAAGAGACTTATTAAGATTGAACTGTTTACATTCCTGCATGGAAAGATGATATTTATAACTCATGAGACCTTTGTCAGTATTAGGGTAGTTGGAGGAAAATTAATGATGTATAGATAGATAGATAGATAGATAGATAGATAGATAGATAGATAGATAGATAGATAGATAGAGGGCACAGGGTGAGTTGAAGATTAAGGGGTCATATCTGGAGAATAAAATTAAGGGATGAGAGAGGATTATACTCAGAGAAGAAGAAAGGGAGAGGTAGAATGGGGTAAATTATCTCACAAAAAAAAAAAAGAAAAGTCTCTTACAGTGGAGGGGAAACAGGGGAAGGTGAGAGGGAATGAGTGAATCTTATTCTCATAGGATTTGGCTTAAGGAGGAATAACATACACATTCAATTGGGTATGGAAATCTGTCTTACCCTACAGGAAAATAGGGGGAGAAGGGGACAAGAGAGCAGGGGGTGATAGAGAGGAGGGCAGATTGGGAAAGGGGTAATCAGAAGTAAATACTTCTGAGGAGGGACAGGGTCAAAAGAAAGAAGAAAAATGGGAGGGCAGGATAGGATTAAGGGAAATAGAGTTAGTTTTTCACAACATGTCTACTATGGACGTGTTTTGCATAACTGCACATGTACAACCTATATTGAGTTGCTTGCCTTTTCAATGAGGGTGGGTGGGGAGGGAGGAAGAGAGAAAATTTGAAACCTAAAGTTTTAAAAACATATGTTTAAAAAAAATGTTTTCACATGCCACTGGGAAATAAGAAATACAGGAAATGGGGTACAGAAGTCTATCCTGCCCTATAGGAAAATACAAGGGGAAGGGGATAAGAGAAGGGGAGAGAGATAGAAGAGAGGACAGACTAGGGGAAGGGATATTCAGAATGCATGCCATCTTGGGGTGGGGGGCAGGGGGAGATGGGGTGAAAATTTGGAATTCAAAAACTTCTGGGAGTGAATGTTGAAAACTAAAAATAAATAAATTTATATATTAAAAAAGAAAGAAAGAAATTATAATTAAACCTATAGGGGCTATGGAGGTCATCAAATGAGAGTGCAAAGAGAGAAGAGAAGGGATCTCAGGACATAGCACTGGCTTCCACCCACAGTTAGAAGGCATGATATTGAGGTTAAGCTAGAAAAGTACACTAAGAGCAGTCAAACAAGTAGGAGGAAAATGTGGTTTTTGAGGAAAACAGGGGATAGTGTCACAAAAATCCAGGGAGTAAAAAACACCTAGGAAGGAAGGGTGGTCAACAGGGTAAATACAGTAGATAAGATCAGAAGACTGAAGACTGAGAAAAGACTGTCATATTTGGCCATTAAAAAGTTGTTAGTAACTTTGGAGAGAACATGTCAGTTGTGTGATGAGGGTGAAAGTTATATTGCAAAGGATTGGGGAATGAGTGAAAAAAAGAAGTAGAGGCAATAAACATAGATCTTTTTTTACTAGGAGTTGGGCTAAGAGAAAGAGAAATATGGGATCTTAGTTTGAAGAAAATAGAGTCTGGCACATATCCCCAGAATTATATTGGGGTACCAAGAGTTATTAGTTTTTTGCTACTATATAATTTTAAAGATTCTCTGTTCCACTATAATGTCCTTCTCGTATGTGATATCATGATGTGGAAGTGTCTTTGAGCCCTTGAAAGGCATGTCAGTGGACCACAAGTCCTAGTAAGCTGTCAAGGCTAATAGAAAGAGCCCTAGATTTGGAATTAGAAGAGCAGGGTTCAAATAGCAGCCATGCTACTTAACTATCTGGGTGTCCTTAAGCAAGTCATTCCCTTTTATGGGTCTCAGTTTCTTTATATGTTAAAAGAGAGTTGAACCAAAAGAAGTCTTACCTTTTAACTCTAATTCTTATAATCTTATTAATATAAGCTTAGTAATTAATTACATACCTTGTATGTAAATACACTTTGCTAAGTGTAAAAAAGATACATCAGAAGAGAGGAAAAGTAGGGACCTAGAGGTACTATGTAATTCAAGAAGCACCAGCATAAGAGGAAAGAGAAGACAAATAGACAAAAGGAGAAAGGGAATCCATGTCATTTGTAGGTTTTAGAACTAGAAGAGACCTTAAAAGGCAGAATGGTAGAAGTGGAGCATGGGAATCACCTGGCTCAGTCTCTTCATTTTAACAGATAAGAAAACTGAGGTCCAAAGAAATTCAGTGACTTACCCAGTCAGTCAACTAGTATTTATTAAGCGTCTATTATATCCAGACACTGTGCTAAGTGCTGGGGATATAAACAAAGGCAAATAATAATAATAATAATTGTGAGCTCCTGCTGTCCAAGAGTTCACAATCTAAAGGTAGAAACAACATGCAAGCGACCATATGTCAACAAGATATGAACAGGATAAACTGGGAGGTGTCTCAGAGGGAAAACACTACAGTAAAGGAGATTGGGAAAGGCTTCTTGAAGAAGTTGAGACTGTAGCTGAGACTTAAAGGAATCCAGGGAAACTAGGAGGCAGGGATGAGAAGAAAGATAATTCCAAGCATGGGGGATAGCCAGGGAAAATACCTGGTGTCAGGAGCTGAGAACAGCAAGGAAACTAGTGGCACTGAACTGCAGTAATCAAAGTCACACAGTTGGTGAGCAGCAATACCATGATTTGAACCCAGGTCCTCTAACTCAAAAACAAACCCACTGCTCTTTCCCCTGCACTCCTGCTGCTAACCTTTATTCCTAGTTCTGCCTTGTGTGGCATTGGGCAACCCACTTGAACTCCCTATGCATCCATTTCCTTATTTATAAATGAGGATCTTGGACTAGGTAAAAACTGACATTCCTTCTAGCTCTAAAATAGTGCTAATCCAATGACCTCTATTCTAACAAAATGCATTGTCTCACCTGTCACGTCCAGCATACTAGGAATTATCTAGATTATCAACCTACACTGCTCAGATTCATGATCTCATGGGTATCTTTTTTTCTTTTCTGGTGGCCAAAGCTTTGTACAATGCAATAAACCCTGTGGGTTTTCCATAAAATTTAATAGTGTTTGATCAGGGGAAATAAACTATTTGATGATATATTGGAAATAACCATTTGATAATCTGTTATATCTCTACCTGTATCTGCCTAAGGATTCATAAAACCCACAGTGATGAGTGAACCCTGACTGATACTATCCACCCCCTCTGTCACATTGCTTTCTAGGAACTAGTCTAAGGGCCTCATGCAGATTGCTTTCTTACTCTCATTTATTCTAAAGCCACTTTTATTTCTTTATCTGAGCCTCCTTTTAAGCAGTAACTAAGTCACCTATTCTTTTTCCTCACTGTAGTATAGGACCTGGAAGTCAGCCAGTCGACCTAGGTTTCAGCACTGACTGCTACTGACTAGTTGCATAACCTCAAACAAGACACTTTATCTCTCTGGGCCTCAGTGTCTTCATCTCTAGAATGGATGGAGTGGAAGTATAGTATCTCTGTGGCCACTTTCAGGTCTGAGTCTACATTTCTATGTTCCACACATGGAAAGAAAGAAGCCCTTTATGAGAGCACAGGATTTATAGGATCATAAATTTAGAGCCTGAAAGGGCTTTAGAAGTCATCTAGTCCTATCCCCTCATTTTTAGAGATGAGGAAACAGAGAGGTTAAATGACTTGCCTAGAAACATACTATATACTAGTATCCGAGACAGGATTTGAACTTGGGTCATCCTGCCTTCAAATCCAACTCCTGAAACACCTAGATGTCAAAGTTAGGAATCCTGGGTCCCAGTTCTTGTTCTGCTACTAAGTATCTAACCTTTGGCAAATCATTTAATTTCTCTGGGTATCAGTTTCCACATCTATCATATGGAGATAGCAGTAGATGCTTTGTCTAAGGATAAGTGATAGTTAAGTTCTTTGAGAAGCTGAAGTGCCACCTAAAATTAGGTAGGATCACATGGAACAGTTTGTTAGGTAAAAAACTCCTCCCTGAGATCAGTCATGTTTATTGTACCCATTAGGCCTCTGTCAAACATCATGTCCGTTCCCTCACTTACTCTGAACTGGCTTTATAATTGCAGAGTGGATTATCACAGACCTTAGCTGGAGAATGAACTCTAAGTCATTTAACTAGTCCAAAGCCTTCATTAAACACATAAGAAATTTGAGGTCTCGAGGTAGAGCAGCCAGGTGAGCAGTGGATAGAGTGCCCAGCCTGGAGTTAGGAAGACTTGAGTTCAAAACTGGATTCAGACACTTACTAGCTGTGTGACCCTGGGCAAGTCACTTAACCCTGATTGCCTCAGTTTCCTCATCTGTAAAATAAGCTGGAGAAGGAAATAGCAAACCACTCCAGTGTCTCTCCCAAGAAAACCCCAAATGGGGTCACCAAGAATCACACATGATTTAAACAACTGAACAACAACAACAAAAAGAAGTAGAGCAGGTTGGCCCAGGTCAGATAGACACAAAATCATAACTAAGCAAGCACAAGAGAGGGAGTATCATGCAGAAGAAAGACCTACAGACTGAGTTAGAAGACCTAGCTTTGTATCCTGGCTTCTCCTATGAGGAAGGAAAGAAATAAGCATTTATGAATGTGCCAGGCACTTTACAAATATTACCTGATTCATCCTCACAACAACCCTGGGAGGTGGATGCTATTATTACAGTTGGGGAAACTGAGGCAGAAAGCACAAGTGACTTGCTCAGGGTCACCTTGAAGTAAGTACCTGGGGCCATATATCGACTCAGACTCGAGGCCTAGTGCTCTATCCACTGCACCACCAGCCACTCCTCTGTGACATAAGCAAGTCACTTAATTTCTCTGCAAGATATTATGAAAAATTTAGACAAGATACTTGGTGACCTGCAAATGTTAACTCATTCTTGATCAGCCTGTCTTCAAAAAAGACCTAAGGGGGAGCCACATGATCCTGGGCAAGTCACTTAAGGCCATATATGGCCTCCGGTGCCAAGGTGGTGGAGTGAGGAAAGAACCTCCTGCAGCCCTCCCAAATTCCCCTCCAAACAAATTTCCCTCCAAATAACCAAGCAAAAAACAAAAATCCCTGTCTTCTCTCTTCATTCTTCCTCCCTTCTCATGCAGGGTCCCAGCCCCACCCATCCAGGAGGTCCTGTGTTCCATCCCCTTATAACTCCACTCTCTTCCACCTCCAGTACCTTTTCTCTCTGTCTCTGTTCACTGCCTTCCCATTCCAGAAGCGTGGAAGATGTTTAGATTACCAAAGGACTTTGGAGAGACTGTAATTCTCACACATACACACACACACACGTAATTTTATAGGTAAGAAAATTTAACATCCTCTTAGGTCTTTTTTCAATGAACTACTACAAACAAGGGCCCCCATTCTTCCTACACTCATGCAGATATTATATTGGTAAATGTCTGTAGGGCTGTACATTCAATCCTGTTACATTTTATCTTCCCCTGAAGCATCCTTATAGCATAGAGACAACTCTGGACTCTCAATGACTGTTCTTAGAATACAAGCCCTAGCAGGTCCTACCAAACTGGAAATTTTAATTAAGGCCTAGTGGTGGCCAGTGTCTATATGGAGAGGAGCTGACCACCAGGTGATCCTGCCTAGAGATGGGCATCCCTAGAAGCTGGCCACCAGGTGATCCTACCTTGAGAAGGGCATAATTAGAAGTCTGGCTACCAGGTAATCCTACTCATAGAGGGGCATCCCTACAAGCTGATCACTAAGTGAAAGATTTTTTTTTCAGCAACATCAAGTTATGAGGGTGTCTTGCAAGGCAGAGAAGATTTGCTGTATGTGTCAAAAGAAGAAACACATGGTTGAAATCACAGATTCTTGAAGTTATAGATGTAAACTTCATTCCATTCATTTTAGCCATTCAGTATAATTTGAAACCTGATTCATGTTCTATCATGTTAGCGATCCCTCTCAGCTTTGTGTTCTTTCCTTGTTGTGGTTCAGTCATGTCTGATTCTTGGACTTGGCAAAGAAACTGCAGTGGCTGGCCATTTCCTTCTCCAACTCATTTTGCAGATGAGGAAACTGAGGCACACAGCTGGTAAGTGTCTGAGACCAGATTTGAACTCATGAAGATGTCTTTCTGATTCCAAGTCCAGTGCTCCATCCACTGTTCCACCTAGCTGCACCTAGCTGTCCTCCCCTTATTTCAATTTAAATGTGCTAACAAAAGCCAAAGGGTAATGAACAGAAAAGATCTGAAAGAGAAAGTGGGTATCCTCAGAGACCTATAATGATACACAGTGTCTATCTCTATTTGGTCAATAAACCTTGTTGGGAGTGACTGAACATTGATACCTTGGAGTAGGAGAGAATTTCTGTGCATTTCCAGTCGAGCAGCTCTGCAATAATCACTTAGTTTTGATAATTTTTGTGAACTTCAGCAGGTATATTTTGTTTGCCCATCAGAAAACTTACTTCCGAGGGGCAGAGCCAACATGGCAGAGTGAAAGCAGTGACTTGCTTGAGCTCTCCCCCAAACCCCTCCAAATACTCATAAAAAATGGCTCTAAACAAATTCTGAAGCAGCAGAACCCACAAAAAGACAGAGTGAAACAAATTTCCAGCCCAAGACAACCTGGATGATTGATCAGAAAGGTGTATCACGCCGGGCTGGGAGCAGCGCAGCGCAGCATGGGTGCGCAGGCTGCAGCAAACCTGGAGCAGGCCTCAGAGGACTGAATCGCGGGCAGCTGTGGAGGTTTCCAGACTCCTCAATCCACAAATGCCAAAGACAACTTAGAAGGTCAGTGGGAAAAGTCTGTTTCTGTCGGTGGTCAGAGAGGAAGGCGGGGTTTCAACTCCATTCCCCAAGAGCCTGGCCCTGGCCAGGGCAGCTGCTTCCCGAGCTTCCAGCCCACAGACTGAGGGGGAATCCAGTGGCTGATCAGAGAGGGACTGCAGGGATCTCTTTGCCAGTGCTGAGGCAGGAATCTCTTGCTTTGCAACTGTGTGGATCTGGGTCACAGTTCTGGGCGGCAGTGCTGGGGTGAGGAGGAGCGCTGGCCTGGTGGAGCTTGTAGTGGCTGTGGAGAGAAACCCCTCCTCACAGTTACAGGACAGAAAGGAATACTTGTGGTCACAGGCCAGGAAAGGAGTAAACACCTCACCCCTCATCATACCACCTTGGAAGAACTGAAAATTTACAGGTCCCTACAAGTATCTCTGAAAACAGCTACACAAACCCCTGAAGCTTGGGACAGTACACTCTCCACATTGGAAGCAGACTCTTACCTTAACAAGGAGTTTAAAACTCAAGTAATTAGCTGGGATCATGAGCAAGCAGTGCAAAAAGAGTCAGACTTTATTATCTTACTTTGGTGAAAAAGAAGATCAAAATATACAACCAGAAGAAGACAACAAAGTCAAAGCTCCTACATCCAAAGCCTCCAAGAAAAATATGAATCAGTCCCAGGCCTTGGAAGAGCTCAAAAGGGATTTTGAGAAGCAAGTAAGGGAAGTAGAGGAAAAACTGGGAAGAGAAATGAGAGTGATGCAAGAAAATCATGAAAAACAAGTCAACAGCTTGCTAAAGGAGACCCAAAAAAATACTGAAGAAAATAACACCTTAAAAAATAGCCTAACCCAAATGGCAAAAGAGGTCCAAAAAGCCAATGAGGAGAAAAATGCCCTAAAAAAAAATTGGCCAAATGGAAAAGGAAGTCCAAAAGATTACTGAAGAAAATACTTCCTTAAAAATTAGAATAGAGCAATTGGAAGACAGTGACTTTATGAGAAATCAAGACACTGTAAAACAAATCCAAAAGAATGAAAAATTAGAAAACAATGTGAAATATCTCATTGGAAAAACAACTGACCTGGAAAATAGATCCAGGAGAGAGAATTTAAAAATTATTGGACTATCTGAAAGCCATGATCAAAAAAAGAGCCTAGACATCATCTTTCAAGAAATTATCAAGGAAAACTGCCCTGATATTTAGAACCAGAGGGCAAAATAGAAATTGAAAGAATCCACAGATCTCCTCCTGAAAGAGATCCCCAAAGGAAAACTCCTAGGAATATTGTAGCCAAATTCCAGAGTTCCCAGGTCAAGGAGAAAATATTACAAGCTGCCAGAAGGAAACAATTCAAGTACTGTGGAAACACAATCAGGATAACACAAGATTTAGCAGCTTCTACATTAAAGGACCCAGGGCATGGAATATAATATTCTGGAGGGCAAAGGAGATAGGATTACAACCAAGAATCACCTACCCAGCAAAACTGAGTATAATCCTTCAGGGGAAAAAATGGTCATTCAGTGAAATAGAGGACTTTCAAGCATTCCTGATGAAAAGACCAGAGCTGAAAGAAAATTTGACTTTCAAATACAGGACTCAAGTGGAACATGAAGAGGTAAACAGGAAAGAGAAATCATAAGAGACTTATTAAGATTGAACTGTTTACATTCCTGCATGGAAAGATGATATTTGTAACTCATGAGACCTTTGTCAGTATTAGGGTAGTTGAAGGAAAAAAATTGTATGTATGATAGATAGATAGATAGATAGATAGATAGATATAGATAGATAGATAGATAGATAGATAGATAGATAGAGGGCACAGGGTGAGTTGAAGATTAAGGGGTCATATCTGGAGAATAAAATTAAGGGATGAGAGAGGATGATACTGGAGAAGAAAGGGAGAGGTAGAATGGGGTAAATTATCTCACAAAAAAAAAACAGAAAAGAAAAGTCTCTTACAGTGGAGGGGAAACAGGGGAAGGTGAGAGGGAATGAGGAATCTTATTCTCATAGGATTTGGCTTAAGGAGAATAACATACACATTCAATTGGGTATGGAAATCTGTCTTACCCTACAGGAAAATAGGGGGAGAAGGGGACAAGAGAGCAGGGGTGATAGAGAGGAGGGCAGATTGGGAAAGGGGTAATCAGAAGTAAATACTTCTGAGGAGGGACAGGGTCAAAAGAAAGAATAGAATAAATGGGAGGGCAGGATAGGATTAAGGGAAATAGAGTTAGTTTTTCACAACATGTCTATGGAAGTGTTTTGCATAACTGCACATGTACAACCTATATTGAGTTGCTTGCCTTTTCAATGAGGGTGGTGGGGAGGGAGGAAGGGAGAAAATTTGGAACTCAAAGTTTTAAAAACACATGTTTTAAAAAAAATGTTTTCACATGCCACTGGGAAATAAGAAATACAGGAAATGGGGTACAGAAGTCTATCCTGCTCTACAGGAAAATAGAAGGGGAAGGCGATAAGAGAAGGGAGGGGGGAAAGACAGAAGACAAGACAGACCAGGGGAAGGGGTATTCAGAATGCATGCCATCTTGGGGTGGGGGGAGGGGTGAGAAATTTGGAACTCAAAAACTTGTGGAAGTGAATATTGAAAACTAAAAATAAATAAATTTATATTTAAAAAATTTTTAAAAATTTTAAAAAAAGAAATAAAAAAAAGTCACTTCCTAGAAATAATTGAAAAAGGTTTAGATGCTGCACGAACATTTTTTGTTTTTGTTTTCAAAGCCTATAGTAGTACTGCTTTTTAAATCCTGGTTCTGCCACTGACTTGAGTGTGATGTAAGGTCATTTCTCTTCTCTGGAACTCAGTGAAAAGAGGGAGTTGGGGGACTTCCAGTGCCAAGATGGCAGAGTGAGGAAAGAATCCCCTGGAGCTTCCCAAATTCCCCTCCAAACAACTTAAAAGCTGCAAGCAGCTCACCAAACTGGCAGGAAAGGTCTGTCTCATTGGAGAGGGGAGCAAGCAAAGCAGCAGCAGCCAGCCTCGTAGCAGGGGGCTTGCGGCAAGGCTCCTAGAGTGGGGCCCCACCTTCCTGTCAGCCAGCAGCCCCCTAGGCAAGTGAGCAGTCTGTGTAGCATGTCAAGACCCCAACCCCAGCACAGGCCACCAGTGAGGGCAAGCTTGAGTCCCAGCCCACTGCTGACCAGTAATGAGGACCCACCCCAGGGCTAGCCAACAGCAAGACCACCCCCAGGGCCTCCAACAGAGAGGCCTTATTTCCATAGCAACCCAGCTGCAAGGCCCCACCCCTGGGATAGGCTGGCAGCTAAACCCCACACCCAAGGGAGGCCAACAGAGAAGCCCCACCCCCCAGTACAAGCCAGAAGGGAAGCTTATTCTCCAGTGCAAGCAAACAGCTAGGCCCTGAGGCCCAGAGAAAGCCAGTAGCAAGACCCTGAGCCCTAGCACAAAAAACTTGAGACAGTGTGGGACAAGAGCCCAACTCTCACATAAAAACACCAAGTCACAAAATAGGCAGAAAAAAATGAGCAAAAAACAAACAACAAAGAACTTGACTACTGAAAGTCACTATGGTGACAGGATAAAGGCACAAACAGAAGAGGATAACAGTGTCAAAACAGCCACATGTGAAGCCTCAAAGACCAAAAGCCTGGGTCTCAGAACCAAAAAGAACTGGAAGAACTAAAGAGGGATTTTAAAAAGCAAATTAGAGAAGAAGAAAAATTGGGGAAAGAAATGAGAGTAATACAAGAGAATCATGGGGGGAAAGAATCAACAACATGGAAAAAGATGTACAAAAATTCACTGAATAACTCCCAAAAAATAGAATTGGACAAATGGAAAAAGAAGTACAGGAGCTCACTGAGTAATTCCTTAAAAATTAAAATTGAGCAAGTGGAAGCTTATGACTCCAGGAGACATCATGATACAATAAAACAAAATTTTAAAAGTTAAAAAAGAAGAAGAAAATATGAAATTTCTCAGTGGAAAACAACTGACCTGAAAAATGGATGCAAGAGAGATAATTTAAGTATTGGACTACCTGAAAGCCATGTTCAAAAAAAAAAAAGCCTGGACAACATCTTTCAGGAAATTATCAAGAAAAACTGCCATGCTACTAGAACCAAAGGGGAAAATAGAAATTGAAAGAATTCATCCATCACCACCTGAAATAGATTCCAAAATGAAAATTCCCAGGAACATCATAGCCAAATTCCAGAGCTCACAGATCAAGGAGAAAATACTGCAAGCAGCCAAAAAGAAGCAACTCAGATATTGTGAAACTACAATCAGGATTACACTGGATTTGGCAGCTTCCACAATAAAGAAAAAGTAAAGGTAAGAGATTGAGCAGAATCTATTATGCTTCAGTTGAAGGAAAGAAAGCAGGGATAACAATCATGATCTCAGACAAAGCAAAAACAAAAATAGGTCTAATTAAAAGACACAAGGAAGGAAACTATATCTTGCTGAATGGCATCATAGACAATGAAGTAATATCGACACAAAACATATATAACACTAAATAGTATGGCATCTAAATTTTTAGAAGAGAAGTTGAATGAGTTACAGTAGGAAAGAGACAATAAAACTACACTAGTGGGGGACCTCAACTTTCCCCTGTTGGAACTAAATAAATCCAAACAAAAAAACAAATGAGAAAGAAGTTAAGGAGGTAAATAAAATTCTGGAAAAGTTAGATATGATAGCTCTCTGGAGAAAATTGAATGGAAATAGAAAGGAATATACCTTTTTCTCAGCATTACATGGCACCTACACAAAAATTGACCATGTCTTAGGCCATAAAAATCTCACAACCAAATACAAAAAAGCAGAAATAGTAAATGCATCCTTTTCAGATCATAATGTAATAAGAATTATATTCAATAATGAGCAATGGAAAAATAGATAAAAAATTAATTGGAAACTAAATAATCTAATCCTAAAAAATAAGTGGATCAAAGAATAAATCATTGAAACAATAATTTCATTAAAGAAAATGACAACAATGAGACAACATAGCAAAACTTATGGGATGTAGCTAAAGTGAAAATTAGGGGAAATTTTATATCTCTAATTGTTCACATCAATAAAATAGAGAAAGAGCAGATCAATGAAGTGGGTGTGCAACTAAAAAAAAAAAAAGAGAAGAATGGATTAAAAATCCCCAATTAAACACCAAACTGGAAATCCTGAAAAATCAAAGGAGAGACTAATAAAATTGAAAGTAAGAAAACCATTGAATTAACAAATAAAACTAGAAACTGGTTTTATGAAAAAAATAACACTAAAATAAATAAACCATTGGTCAATTTGATTTTTAAAAGGAAAAAAGAAAACCAAATTACTAGTACCAAAAATGAAAGGGTTGAATTCACTACCAATGAAGAGGAAATTAAAATAATTATTAAGAGCTATTTTGCCCAATTATATGCCAATAAACTTGACAATCTAAATTAAATGGTTGAATGTCTACAAAAAAATATATAAATTACCCAGATTAACAGAAGAAGAAATAAAATAATTAAATAATCTAATCTTAGAAAAAGAAATTGAACAAGTCATCATGAACTTCCTAAGAAAAAATCTCCAGGGCCAGATTGATTCACAAGGAAATGTTACCAAACTTTTAAAGAACAATCCCAATCCCAATAAACTATTTGGAAAACTAGGCAAAGAAGGAGTCCTACCAGATTCCATTTATGATATAAATATGGTGCTGATACCTAAACCAGGAAGAGTCAAAACAGAGAAAGAAAATTAAAGAACAATTTCCCTAATGAATATTGATGCAAAAAATTTAAAGAAAATACTAGCAAAGAGATTACAGCAATATATCACAAGGATCTTATGCTATGACCAGGTGGCATTTATACCAAGAATGCAAGACTGGTTTAATATTATGGAAACTATCAGCATAATTGACCATAGTAATAACAAAACAGGGTTGGGTGATGGGCAGAGCCAAGATGATGGAGTAAAAGCAGTGACTTGCTTGAGCTCTCCCCCAAACACCTCCAAATACCTGTAAAAAATTAAACAAATTCTAGAGCAGCAGAACCCACAAAAAGACAGAGTGGAACAAATTTCCAGCCCAAGACAACCAGGACAGTTGATAGGAAAGGTCTATTGCACAGGGCTGAGAGAGGAGCACAGTTCAGCATGGGCCACACAGGCAAAGACAGGGCCCCAGCAAATTCAGAGGAGGCCTCAGATGACTGAGTCATGGGAAGCTGTGGTGGTTTCCAGACTTCTCAACCCATAAATGCCAAAGATAACTTAGAAGGTCAGTGGGAAAGGTCTGTTGGTCTTGGGTGAGAGAGGAGCATGGTCCAGCCCTGGACCTAGCACAGTCCCAGGTGGCCACAGCTACAGCTTCTGGAGTTCTCAGCCCACACAGAGCATGGGGGAGGATTGAGCAACTGATCAGAGGGGGACTGAAGGGACCTCTTTGCTAGTACTGAGGCAGGATTCTTTTGCTTTGCCTGTGCTTGGATCTAGGTCATAGTCCTGGGTGGCAGTCCTGGGGCAAAGAGGAGCGCTGGCATGGCAGAGATCATGGGTGTGGTGAAGAGAGAATCCTCCTCACAGTTCCAAGGCAGAAAAGAGTGCTTGTGGTCACTCGTAGACACATAGCCCAGGAAAGAAGTAAACACCTCTCCTTTGATCATACCACATTGAAAGAACTGAAAATTTACAGGTCCCTAGAAGTATCTCTGAAACATCTGCACAAAACCCCTGAAACTTAGGACAGAACACCCTCCACACTGGAAGCAGACTCCTACCTTAACAAAGAGTTAAAAAATCAAGTAATTGACTGGAAACATGACCAAACAGCAGTAAAAAAAAAAAATCAGACTATAGAATCTTACTTTGGTGACAAAGAAGATCAAAACATACAACCAGAAGAAGACAACAAAATCAGAGCTTCTACATCCAAAGCCTCCAAGAAAAATATGAATTGGTTCCAAACCATGGAAAAGCTTAAAAAGGATTTTTAAAAGCAAGTAAGAAGAGGAAAAATTGGGAAGAGAAATGAGAGTGATGCAAGAAAATCATGAAAAATGAGTCAACAACTTGCTAAAGGAGATCAAAAAAAATATTGTAGAAAATAACACCTTAAAAAAATAGACTAACCAAAATGGCAAAAGAGGTCCAAAAAGCCAATGAGAAGAAGAATGCCTTAAAAAGCAGAATCGACCAAATGGAAAAGGAAGTCCAAACGCTCACTGAAGAAAATAATTCCTTAAAAATTAGAATGAACAAAAGGAAGCTAATGACTATGAGAACTCAAGAAATCATAAAACAAAACCAAAAGATTGAAAAAATAGAAGACAATGTAAAATATCTCATTGGAAAAACAACTGACCTGAAAAATAGATCCAAGAGAGAGAATTTAAAAATTATTGGACTATCTGAAAACCATGATTGAAAAAATAGCCTAGACATCATCTTTCAAGAAATTATCAAGGAAAATTACCCACTGATAACCTCCTGAAAGAGATCCCAAAAGGAAAACTCCTAGGAATATTATAGCCAAATTCCAGAGTTCTCAGGTCAAGAAGAAAATATTGCAAGCAGCCAGAAAGAAACAATTCGAGTATTGTGGAAACACAATCAGGATAAAACAAGATATAGCAGTTTCTACATTAAGGGACTAAAGGCTTGGAATATGATATTTTGAAGGTCAAAAGAGCTAGGATTATAATTAAGAATCACCTACCCAGCAAAACTGAGTATAATCCTTCAGGGAGAAAAATAAACATTCAATGAAATAGAGGACTTTCAAGCATTCTTGATGAAAACACCGGAACTGAATAAAAATTTTGACTTTCAAATATAAGACTCAAGAGAAGCATGAAAAGGTAAATAGGAAAGAAATATCATAAGGGACTTATTAAAGTTGAACTGTTTACATTCCTATATGGAAAGATGATTTTTGTAACTCATGATACCTTTCTCAGTATTAAGGTAGTTGGAGGGAATATATACATAGATAGAGGGCAGAGGGTGAGAGGATTGTACTGGGGGAAGGAGAAAGGGAGAGGTAGAATGGGTAAATTATCTCACATAAAAGAGGCAAGAAAAAGCTTTTACAGTGGAGGGGAAGAGCGGGGAGGTAAGAGGGAATGAATGAGTGTCACTCTCATTGGATTTGGCTTAAGGAGAGAATAACATACACACTCAACTGGGTGTCTATCCTACCCTACAGGAAAATAGGGGGGGGAAGGGGAGAAGAGAGAAGAGGATGATAGAAGGGAGGGCAGATTGGGGGAGGGGGTAATCAGAAGCAAACACTCTTGAGGAGGGACAGGTTCAAAGAAGAGAATAGAAAAATGGGGATGGGTGGGATAGGAGGAGGGAAATATAGTTAGTCTTTCACAACATGAAAACTATGTAAGTATTTTGCATAACTGCACATGTATAACCTGTATCGAGTTGCTTGCCTTCTCAATGAGGGTGGGTGGGGAGGGAGGAAGGGAAAGAATTTGGAACTCAAAGCTTTAAAAACAAATGTTAAAAATTGTTTTTACATGCAACTGGGAAATAAGATATACAGGCAATGGGGTATAGAAATCTATCCTGCCCTACAGGAAAATAGAAGGGGAAGAGGATAAGAGAAGGGGAGGTGAAAGAAGGGAGGGCAGATTGAGGGAAGGAGTATTTAGAATGCATGCCATCGTGGGGGTGTGGGAGGGGAGAGATGGGGAGAATATTTGGAACTCAAAACCTTGTGGAAGTGAATGTTGAAAACTAAAAATTAATTAACAAAAAGGAGAAAGATGAGTAGAAAAAAATAATTGCCCATATCAAAAACAAAAACAGCAAAAATCATATGATTATTCAATAGATACAGAAAAAGCCTTTGACAAAATATAGCACCCATTCCTATTTTAAAAAAAAAACACTAGAGACCATAGGAATAAATGTAGCTTCCCTTAAAATTATAAGTAATATTTATCTAAAACCATCAACAAGCATCTGTAATGGGGATAATCTAGAAGGCTTCCCAGTACAATCAGGGGTGAAGGAAAGATGTTCATTATCACCTCTGTTATTCAATACTGTACTAGAAATGTTAGTTATAGCAATAAGAGAAGAAAAAGAAATTGAAGGAATTGAAATAGGCAATGAGGAAACAAAACTGGCACTCTTTGCAGAGAACATGATGTTACACTTAAAGAATCCTAGAGAATCAACTAAAAAACTATTTTAAATAGTTAATAACTTTACCAAAGGTGTAGGATACAAAATAAAACCACATAAATCATCACCATTTCTATATATTACCAACAAAGTCCAGCACCAAGAGATAGAAAGAGAAAGTCCATTTAAAATAACTGTAGACAGTATTAAATACTTGGGACTCTATACGCTGAGACAAACCCAGGAACTATATGAACACAACTACAGTTATCCCTTCCACATTGCAACTTTCCCCATCACAGTTTCAACATATCACAGATTGGCATAAGAAATCAAATGGGAAATTTTGAGGAGTTTTGCAAAAGCTGCAGGTAACATGCAAAGGCCAGCAGATAATATAGAAAAAGTTTAGAAACTCAGCAATGCATAAAATATATGCATAACATTGTATAATAATCAAATATTTTCTTTTAATATATTATTTAATATAATAACTTAATATATTGTTTATATAATATGAATGCATCAATAATTAATATATTAATTAATAATTGATGTATTAATATATTAATGTATATATTAAAAAATAATATAATATGACATTATTTAATATAATAATTCAGACTTCTCTGATACAAAAGAAAGGCCAAAAAATTTTACACAGATTCTCCTGATGACAGGGGCATTACGTCTCTAACCCCCACAATGTGGAAGTTATAACTGCACAAAACACTTTTCACACAAATAAAGTCAGATCTCAACAATTTTAAAAATATTAATTGTTCATGGGTAGGCTGAGCCAATATAATAAAAATGACAATTCTACCTAAATTAATCATGCCAATCAGACTATCAAAAAAACATTTTATAGATCTAGAAAAAATAATAATAAAATTTGTCTGGAAGAACAAAAGGTTAAGGATTTCAAGGGAATCAATGAAAAAAAATGTGAAGGAGGGTAACTTAACCGTACCAGATCTCAAATTGTATTACAAAGTGATAATTACCAAAACAATCTGGTACTAAGAAATTGAGTGGTAGATCAATGGAATAGATTTGGTACACATTACATTATAGTAAATGACCATAGTAATCTACTATATGATAAACACAAAGATTCAAGCTTTTGGAACAAAAATTCAATATTTGACAAAAAACTTGCTCAGGAAAACTGGAAAACAGTATGGCAGAAACTAGGTGTAGAGCAACATCTCACACCGTATACCAAGACAAGGTCAAAATAGGTATATGATTTACACATAAATGTGATACTATAAGCAAATTAGGAGAGCATGAAATAGTTTGTCACATCCATGGATAAAGGAAGAATTTAGGACCAAAGAAAATATAGAAAGCATTATAAAATGTAAAATAGATAATTTTGATCATATAAAATTAAAAAGTTTTTGTGCAAACAAAACCAGTGCAACCAAAATTAAAGGAAAGCAGAAACGGGGGGGGGGGGAGTTTTGCAATAAGTATCTCTGATAAAGGCCTCATTCTCAAAGATATAGGGAACTGAGTCAAATTTGTAAAAACACAAGTCATTCCCCAATTGATAAATGGTCACAGGATATGAACAGGCAGTTTTCAGACAAAGAAAGCAAAGCTATCTATAGTCATATGAAAAAAATGCTCTAAATCACTATTGAGTAGAGAAATACAAATTTAAAAAAAACTCTGAGGTACCACCTCATATCTATCAGATTGGCTAATATGACAAAAAAATACAATGATGGCTGTTGGAGGGGATGTACGAAAAGTGGGACACTAATGCACTGTGGGTAGACTTGTGAACTGATCCAACCATTCTAGAAAGCAGTTTGTAACTATGCCCAAAAGACTATAAAACTGAGCATACCTTTTGATTCAGCAACACCGCTACTAGGTCTAAATCCCAAAGACATCAAAAAAAAAAGAGGGAGGAAGGACCTATTTGTACAAAAATATTTATAGCAGCTCTTTTTGTGGTGGCTAAGAATTAGAAATCAGAAGGATGCCCATCAATTAAGGAATGGCTAAATAAGCTGTGGGATATGATTGTGATAGAATACTACTGTGTTATAAGATATGATAAACAGGATGATTTCAGAAAAACCTGGAAAGACTTGCATGACCCCATGCAAAGTAAAGTGAAGATGGGGCAGCTAGATGGCATAGTAGATAGAGTACTGGCCCCGGAGTAAGGAGGACCTGAGTTCAAATTTGGTCTCAGACACTAGCTGTGTGACCCTGGGTAAGTCACTTAACCCCATCACCTTGCCAGAAAAAAAGTAAAGTGAAGAGAACCAGGGGAACATTGTACACAATAATAGCAATATTGTATGATGAAGAACTGTGAATGACTTCTCAGCAATACAGTGATCCAAGACAATCCCAAAGGACTAACAATGAAACATACTATTCACCTCCAGAGAAAGAACTGATATTGTTTGAGTACAGACTGAAGCATGCTATTTTTTACTTTCTTTTTTTTTTAATCAAGTCTACTTATACAAAATGACTAATGTGGAAATGTTTTATACAATTGCACATTTGTAACCTATATCAGATTATTTACCATCTTGGGGAGGGAAAGGAGGGAAGGAAGAATTGAATTTGGAACTCAAAACTTTTAAAAAAAGGTTAAAAATTGTTTTAACATGTAATTGGGAAAAAACAAACTATATTAAATAAAGGGGAGGGAAAGGAAGTTGGTTATATATTAAAGATCCCTTCCATTTAAGACACTCCACTTTGCTCTAACTCTCTATATCTAATCAAGTCAATCTCCTTACTAAATAAATTCTAGTAGCTCTTTATTGCTGCCCAGGATAAAACAGAAAATCCTCTGATTTTTAAAACCCTTCATCACCTGTCCCCTTTCTAATTTTCTAGTCTTCTTACACCTTACTGCCCTTCACATGCTCTATGATCCAAGTACACTAGCCTTCTTTCTACTCCTCTAACATGACACTCCACTTTCTGTCTCAGTGCACTTTTACTGGCTGTCCTCCAACCTGGAAATCTCTCTTCCTTGTTCCTCCTGGTTCTCTAGCTTCCGTCAAGGCTCACATAAAATCCCATCTTCTACAACGTCTTTCCCCTTTAATGCTAGTGCCTTCCCTAAAATCACCTCTGTTGTTGTTCAGTCATTTTCAGGTATGTCTGACTCTTCTTGACCCCATCTTGGGGTTTTCTTGGCAAAGATATTAGAGTGTTTTGCCATTTCCTTCTCAGCTCATTTTTTTACAGACGAGGAACTGAGGCAAACAGTGTCAAGTGACTTGCCCAGGGTCACACAGCTAGTAAGTGTCTGAGGTCAAATTTGAATTCAGGAAGATGAGACTTCCTGACTACAAGCCCATTGCTCTATCCACTGCATCACCTACATGTCCCAAATCACCTCAAATTAGCCTGTATATAGCTTGTTCATAATTTACAGGCTGTATCATTAAAATAAGCTTCTTGAGGTCAAGGACTCTTTATGCCCTTCACTTAATCACCAGAGCTTAGCACAGTACCTAGCACTAGTAGCATTTAATAAATACTTGTTGGTTTAAATTTGTTGACTTCCAAAGTCTTTTCTAGATCTAATGGTATGTGTTCTAACATTATACACTCTAAAGTCCTTGCCAGCTCTAACATTCTACGTTCTAATGATCTACATTTCAATTTCCCTTCCCAATCCAAAATTCTAAGATTCTAAATAAATGGCCTGAATTGACATCCTACTCAGGTAAAATAATTCATTTGGCCCTCCAAAAGTTGTGCCTTCAATTTTCATTGTTTACTCAGGTCAATTTTTTTTTCTGGACAATTGGGGTTAACTGACTTGCCCAGGGTCACACAGCTAGTACCTGTTGTGTGTTGTGTATTGTGTGTCTGAGACCGGATTTGAACTCAGGTCCTCCTGACTTCAAGGCTGGAGCTCTCTCCATTGTGACACCTAGCTGCCCCATACTCAGGTCATTCTTAAACACCTACAACATACTCAGCCTATATCCTATGTACCAGAAACTATGAGTACAAAGGTCTCTTCCCTCAAGGAGCTTACAGTCAAGTGGGAAAATAAGACCTACCTACCCCTATTAACTAATAATGTAAGAAGTAGCACGAGGCAATAAGTAATTAATTTAAATTCCAGAATTTCAGAGTCAGGAGTTCACATAATTCAAACCCCCTTCCTGATATATGAGTCCCCTCCAAAACATCCCTGAAAAGTGGTCATCTAGCCACTGTTTGAACATCTCTGATGATGGGGAGATCGTTTTGTCTCAAGGCAGTTGTCTTCATCTTGTTTACTGAGTGGTAAAGATTATGTATGCCATCAACAGAGGAAGGAGCATTTCCTTTGGGCTGTCATGCTTAGGAAAGACTTCCTGGAAGGGGTGGGCCTTGGATGGATAGGATTTTAATAAGTTAGGGTTCAAGAGAAAAGGAAATTCTCAATGGAGGAAACAGCATGGAGGAATTCTCATGGAGGAATCAAACTCCGAGAGAACAAATCAGAAACAAAATCTGGGAAGGACACACCCAACCCGAAGACTCTAGCCATTAATTTCTGGAAAACAGCAGCAGACAGACCCTGCTTAGGAGCAATAATGAGAGATCTGGCTCACTTCAAGTCATATTGTATTGCTTGAGAGGTACATGATCTGCAAATCATGACATGTTCTAGGCATTAATAAAGGGACAGATTCTACATATAGTCTGTGTGCAGTGAGCTGGCCAGACTGGTTGGCAGCCCTTCTTCCCAAAATCCTTTCTCCCAATCACCAGGAGATCCACATTCTGAGGAGGCCCAGCCCTGTCCTTTATTTCTTGGATGAAAAATGCCATAGCTTCATCACAACCTACAGCAAAATCATTGAATGACAGCTGGGGCTTCAGACCAAAGACAGGGGACAAAGAGTACCAGATGTTACCAGGAAATACAAGGGCCCATTTTTAAGGAGTTTGTCCATTTGTAAAAACCCAGACAGCCCATTTTAAAAGTGTCAACTAGGGTTACATAAAGTCAAGCAAAGGAAATCAACGTACCATCCACCACGCTTGGGTCTGGCGTTCAAGGTCTGTGGAACTGGAGTTAGTGTATATTGGATGGAGTACTAAACTTAGAGGAGAAAAGAACTGGGCTCAGATCCAACTTCTAACACTGGCTGGCTATATGTATATGGGCAAGTCATTTGTCTTCTCTGAATCCCTGTTTTGTCATGTGTAAAACGGAGGTGACAGTTTCTGCCAGTACCTACCTCACAAGATTGCTGTAAGGATCAAATTAGATCTTGCATATAAAACACCTTGCAAACCCCAAAGAGCTTATGCAGATGTCAGCTATTAATTTGATTCTATAGAACCACAGAGTTGGAAGGAATGTTTGAACACCTTGTTAGAGCTGGAACACACCTTTTGGAGCATAGGATAACAAGGAAGGAAGGAACCTGAGTGATCACCTATTTCAACCTTCTTATTTTATGGATGAGGGCAGTAGAAAGTAGCTGGAAGTCACGAAACCTGGCAGAGAAAAGGGCAGTTGAAAAGCTGCTCCCTTCTATTCAGCCCTCCTGCCCACCATTCCCAAAAGCCAAAGATTCTGCTGGCGGGAAGAAGCTCAGAAGTGAGCTTTTGGCCCAGCACTGTCTTTGACACGAAGGTGGAAGAAGCATCATGGTAAAATAGAGCACTAAAATGAGTGTCTGGAAAGCTGGGTTCTCATCCTGCCTGTGCCACTAGTTTGTTTTGTTAGCTTGGACAAAGCACTTACCCCAGTCTGAGCCTCAGTTTCCTCTTTTGTCAAATGAAACTGCAATGCCTTGGAGGACCCTTGCAGCTCTCACATTCTATGCTTTTCTAAAGTTGTACTTTGCAAGCACGATTTGAGGTGGCTGGAACTTAAATCTGGATTTCAGATCAGAACTAAACAGCATTTGGGATGGCACACGGCCCAACCCGTAATCCCTAATTGCCTGGCAAGCATTCCTTCAGAACAAGCAACCACACAAAATTAGCAAATTCCATTATAAGAGGAGTTTATCTTTTTTCAGAAGGAAGCCGAATCTTCCTCAGGCAGAGGGATGGATTTATTGTTATTACCATTAAACCCAAACATAAAAGAACCAATAGTGTGAGATTGCTATGTACCTTCACCACTACCCACCCCTCACCCCCCAAGTCTGAGCTCCTTGGACATTATCAGAATTATATTATGGATTATTTCTACCACCACGTCTGAGGAATTTTAAGCATTCCTTCTCAGAGTACCATCTGGCATACCCCCAACGAAGGAATTTTTAGGTACTGTGTCCTGGGAGGCCATTTCACCTAAGCTACCAGTTTTCTGACAAGATGAAGCACTAGAACTTGCCTAGGCAGCGTAGCTTGGTGGCCCAGTGAATGGAGCACCCACCCTAGAGTCAGGAGGCCCTGAGTTCAAACCTGGCTTTAGATATTTGACACTTACTAGCTGTGTGATCCTGGGCAAGGCACTTAACCTTCATTGCCTCACAAAAAAAAAAAACACCCCCCCCAAAAAAATGCCTAGGCTCTAAGCCACAGAGGCAAAGGATGGCCTGTCCTATCTCCTTCCTTAAAGCCCTCAAGACTGGAAGGGAAAGAGTCAATCCAGGCAGTCTCTTTGAGAGATGAAGAGGTGACTGTGATTGGCTGCCCTCAACCCCTGATAAGCCAGGGAGGTGGTGTAGGTCAGGGGTGGTTCCCCACCCCTGGTGTAGGTGGTATACTAAGTAGGAGCCCAAAATTCAGAATCAGAAAACCTTGCCTGAAATCCCAGTTCTGTAACTATGTAGCTCCATGAGCTTAGGCAGGTAAGTCACTTTTCTCTGAGCCATGTTTCCTCAACTGTAAAATGCAGGAATCTCAATCAATCTCTCTCTCTCTCTCTCTCTCTCTCTCTCTCTCTCTCTCTCTCTCTCTCTCTCTCTCTCTCTCTCTCTCTCCCCTAAAATAATATCCTTAATGAGCAGTAATGTTCAGTAATATGCTCCCCTCTGTCAATGACCTTTTGGTTCTGACTCCCCTGAGCTGGAAGCCAGCTCCTGCTGAAGTTTCTCCCCTGCTTTTTTTTTGCCAAGTAGTACCACTTAGCAGATGATCCAGAATCAGAGCTTAACTGGGGGGATAGTTAGCCAGAGGCATTTTAAAAGGTTCATGTGATCTTTCAGAACAGCCTTTACTATTTACTGTAAGCAATATATGGCTGCCTTGCTATTGTTATTGCTATTTATTTGCTGTTGTTCAGTCGTTTTTCAGTTGTGTCCTACTTTTCATGACCCCATTTGGGGTTTTCTTGGCAGAGATAACTGGAGTGGTTTGTCATTTCCTTCTCCAACTCATTTTACAGATGAGGAAACTGAAGCAAACAGGGTTAAGTGTCTTGCCCAGGGTCACATGGTTAGTGGGTATCTGAGGCCAAATTTGAACTCAGGAAAATAAGTCTTCCTGGCTCCATTCTTAGAACTCTAAGCACTGTGCCACATATCTTCACAGATGGAGAAACAGACCCAGAGAATGGATGTGATACAATCCTCAGGTATTTATTAAGTGCCTTCTATGTGCTAGGTACCACAGATATAAAGCCAAAAATGAAAAACTCCCTACCCTCAGGAGTTTACATTCTATCAAGGAAGAAAATACATGTAAATAAACTAAGATTAGAACCTAAGTTTCCTTCTGACTCTCACCAAAAGAAAAGATTTAGGAATGATAAACCAGTTAAGCAGCTATTTAAGGACATATGGGATGAGGAAAAGAAAGGAAAGACCTCCTGAGGATTGGCATGGCCTACTCTACCACAGCCCTGCCTGTGATGAAAGTCTGTAACGTATGTGAGGGTAACTATAGCTATTAGATGCCCCTAAAGAGCATCTTAGGGAACAAATTGCTTTAGAAAACATCCAGAGAACTTTAGTTACCATCTAGTTACCCAAGAAGTCTAAAGACCTTAGCATCAAGGTTGCAACCATAAGGTTCCTCTCAGTAGTTTCACTTCCTGTTCTGAGCTGTTTATTGGCCTTTGTTCTCTTCCCCAGGTTTAGGGATACTTCAGGCTTCCTCAGACTTCATACTCCTCTCTTAGATTTTCCTGGATAGTAATTCCTACCCAACTTCCTCTCCCAGAGTGATAGTTTTGTGATGGCAAGTTGGGCCATCTTTTGTCTCAATTCTTACCTAGCTCTATGTCATCAAATGAGCGTTGCCTCAGACAAAATGAGACCTTGGAAAGACCTTAATTTAGAAAGACCAATATCACCCGTTGCATCTTGGGTCATTACTTGTCATCTTGACTTTTGTCTTGACACTGGACTGTGATGCCTCTCGAGGAGAGAGTGAAGCTGATGACTCTGCACAGCTCTGCCTCACTTAAATCCAAATCACTTGCAAGTCAAGGCTCACCCTCAAGATGCCATTCATCCTCTTTGAGAAAACAAACAAGATCAGGAAACAGACTAGAAAGAATAAATGACTTGCTCATGTCAGTCACATCTCTCTTGTGTAAATGATCTCCTCAACTAGAGGCAGTACAATACAGTGTAAAATATGTTGGATTTGGAATCAAAGGGCTTGAGTTCAAATCTTGACTTTGCCATTTGTGACCTATGTGACTGTAAGTGTATAACTTAACCACCTTTGAGCCTCAGATTTGTCATTTGTAAGGTGAAGGGGTTGAACCAGGTCAGTCAGTCAATAAACATCTACTAAGTACCTACTATGTTCCAGGCACTGTGCTCAGTGCTGGGGATACAAAAAGAGGCAAAAGATTCTCTGCCCTCAAAGTGCTCACAGTCTGCTGAGGAAGACAACAAGAAACAAATACACATAAGATAAAAGTATATACATACACACATTTATATATATTTATATATATATATATATATATGTACATACATACATACATATACACATATATACATATATGATAAATAGGGAATAATTAAGACAGGGAAGGAACTAAAACTAAGAAGAGTTGGTAAAAGCTGCCTATAGAAGATGGAAATTTAGTTGGGATTTAAAGGAAGCTAGTAAGTGGAGTTGGTACAGCGTATTCTAGGCAGGGAGGACAGCCAGAGAAAATGACTAAAGTGTCTTGTTTGCGGGACTGCAGGATCAATATCACCAGATGAAAGAATACATGGTGGGGAGTAAGATGGTGGAAGACTGGAAAGGTAGGAGGGGTCTAGGTTATGAAAGGCTTTGAATACCAAACAGAGGATTTTGTATTTGACCCTAGAGGCAATAGGGAACCACTGAAGTTTATTGAGTAAGAGGGTCACTTGATGGACTTGAACTTTAGAAAAATCCCTTTACAGGCTGAATGGAGGATGAATTGGAGTAGGGAGAGACTTGAGGCTGCAGATTTGCCTGCAGGCTGTTGTAGTAATAAAGTGAGGTGATAAGGGCCTGCAATAGAATGGTGGCAGTGTCAGAGGAAAGAAGTGTGTTTATTTGAGATATATTGCAAAGGTGAAATTGCCTCAAGGACAGATTAGGTGTTGGGAATGAGCGATAATGAAAAGTGCAAGATGACTCCTTGGTTCCAAGCCTGAGGGACTGGGAGAATGGTGTTGCCTTCTATAGTAACAGGGAAGGGAGGAGTTGGAAAAGGTTCAGGAGGGAAAATAATGAGTTTGATTTAGGACATGTTAAATTTAAGATTCTATGTGACCTTTAACATCTCTTCTGGCTCCAAGTTCATGATTTTTCGGGACAGAGATCTTGTCGTAGGAACTGCCTTCAGAACCTATGGCTCTTTGGTTTTTGATATCTTCAAAAAGGGCAACTTTAGAGCCTCTGGGGGTAGTTTCAATTTTGGAAATAACCAAGTGTCACTTGGACCCAAACCTGATAAATAAGGCTGGGGATTAAGCTTGGCAATAATTCCTTCTGGTCAGGGGCAGAGCCAAGATGGCAGAGTGAAAGCAGTGACTTGCTTGAGCTCTCCCCCAAACCCCTCCAAATACTCATAAAAAATGGCTCTAAACAAATTCTGAAGCAGCAGAACCCACAAAAAGACAGAGTGAAACAAATTTCCAGCCCAAGACAACCTGGATGATTGATCAGAAAGGTGTATCACGCCGGGCTGGGAGCAGCGCAGCGCAGCATGGGTGCGCAGGCCGCAGCAAACCTGGAGCAGGCCTCAGAGGACTGAATCGCGGGCAGCTGTGGAGGTTTCCAGACTCCTCAATCCACAAATGCCAAAGACAACTTAGAAGGTCAGAGGGAAAAGTCTGTTTCTGTCGGTGGTCAGAGAGGAAGGCGGGGTTTCAACTCCATTCCCCAAGAGCTGGCCCTGGGGGGCAGCTGCTTCCCGAGCTTCCAGCCCACAGACTGAGGGGAATCCAGTGGCTGATCAGAGAGGGACTGCAGGGATCTCTTTGCCAGTGCTGAGGCAGGAATCTCTTGCTTTGCCCGTGTGTGGATCTGGGTCACAGTTCTGGGCGGCAGTGCTGGGGTGAGGAGGAGCGCTGGCCTGGTGGAGCTTGTAGTGGCTGTGGAGAGAAACCCCTCCTCACAGTTACAGGACAGAAAGGAATACTTGTGGTCACAGGCCAGGAAAGGAGTAAACACCTCCCCTTATCATACCACCTTGGAAGAACTGAAAATTTACAGGTCCCTACAAGTATCTCTGAAAACAGCTACACAAACCCCTGAAGCTTGGGACAGTATACTCTCCACATTGGAAGCAGACTCTTACCTTAACAAGGAGTTTAAAACTCAAGTAATTGGCTGGGATCATGAGCAAGCAGTGCAAAAAGAGTCAGACTATATTATCTTACTTTGGTGACAAAGAAGGTCAAAATATACAACCAGAAGGAGACAACAAAGTCAGAGCTCCTACATCCAAAGCCTCTAGGAAAAATATGAATCAGTCCCAGGCCTTGGAAGAGCTCAAAAGGGATTTTGAGAAGCAAGTAAGGGAAGTAGAGGAAAAACTGGGAAGAGAAATGAGAGTGATGCAAGAAAATCATGAAAAACAAGTCAACAGCTTGCTAAAGGAGACCCAAAAAAATACTGAAGAAAATAACACCTTAAAAAATAGCCTAACCCAAATGGCAAAAGAGGTCCAAAAAGCCAATGAGGAGAAAAATGCCCTAAAAAAAAATTGGCCAAATGGAAAAGGAAGTCCAAAAGATTACTGAAGAAAATACTTCCTTAAAAATTAGAATAGAGCAATTGGAAATAGTGACTTTATGAGAAATCAAGACACTGTAAACAAATCCAAAAGAATGAAAAATTAGAAAACAATGTGAAATAGCTCACTGGAAAAACAACTGACCTGGAAAATAGATCCAGGAGAGAGAATTTAAAAATTATTGGACTATCTGAAAGCCATGATCAAAAAAAGAGCCTAGACATCATCTTTCAAGAAATTATCAAGGAAAACTGCCCTGATATTTAGAACCAGAGGGCAAAATAGAAATTGAAAGAATCCACAGATCTCCTCCTGAAAGAGATCCCCAAAGGAAAACTCCTAGGAATATTGTAGCCAAATTCCAGAGTTCCCAGGTCAAGGAGAAAATATTACAAGCTGCCAGAAGGAAACAATTCAAGTACTGTGGAAACACAATCAGGATAACACAAGATTTAGCAGCTTCTACATTAAAGGACCACAGGGCATGGAATATAATATTCTGGAGGGCAAAGGAGATAGGATTACAACCAAGAATCACCTACCCAGCAAAACTGAGTATAATCCTTCAGGGGAAAAAATGGTCATTCAGTGAAATAGAGGACTTTCAAGCATTCCTGATGAAAAGACCAGAGCTAAACAGAAAATTTGACTTTCAAATACAGGACTCCAGTGGAACATGAAGAGGTAAACAGGAAAGAGAAATCATAAGAGACTTATTAAGATTGAACTGTTTACATTCCTGCATGGAAAGATGATATTTGTAACTCATGAGAACTTTGTCAGTATTAGGGTAGTTGAAGGAAAAAAATTGTATGTATGTATAGATAGATAGATAGAGGGCACAGGGTGAGTTGAAGATTAAGGGGTCATATCTGGAGAATAAAATTAAGGGATGAGAGAGGATGATACTCAGAGAAGAAAGGGAGAGGTAGAATGGGGTAAATTATCTCACAAAAAAAAACAGAAAAGTCTCTCACAGTGGAGGGGAAACAGGGGAAGGTGAGAGGGAATGGGAATCTTATTCTCATAGGATTTGGCTTAAGGAAGAATAACATACACATTCAATTGGGTATGGAAATTTGACCTTACCCTAAGGAAAAAAGGGGGAGAAGGGGACAAGAGAGCAGGGGCTGATAGAGAGGAGGGCAGATTGGGAAAGAGGGTAATCAGAACCAAATACTTCTGAGGAGGGACAGGGTCAAAAGAAAGAATAGAATAAATGGGAGGGCAGGATAGGATTAAGGGAAATAGAGTTAGTTTTTCACAACATGTCCACTCTGGAAGTGTTTTGCATAACTGCACATGTACAACCTATATTGAGTCACTTGCCTTTTCAATGAGGGTGGGTGGGGAGGGAGGAAGGGAGAAAATTTGGAACTCAAAGTTTTAAAAACACATGTTTTAAAAAAAATGTTTTCACATGCCACTGGGAAATAAGAAATACAGGAAATGGGGTACAGAAGTCTATCCTGCTCTACAGGAAAATAGAAGGGGAAGGCGATAAGAGAAGGGAGGGGGGGAGAGATAGAAGAGAAGGCAGACCAGGGGAAGGGGTATTCAGAATGCATGCCATCTTGGGGTGGGGGGAGGGGTGAGAAATTTGGAACTTAAACACTTGTGGAAGTGAATATTGAAAACTAATAATAAATAAATAAATTTTTAAAAAAATAATTCCTTCTGGTCAAACGTAGGTGCCTATAAAGCCCAGAGACTCAAAGGACATATAAACTGACTTTCAAGGTGATTCCAAAGTAGAAGTCAGAAATCAGTTGAGCCAAGGCAACGTGACTGGAATAAGTATACAGCTTCCCCAGAGGACTACCTTGAAGCAGACTACTACTCATTAAAATGTGTAAATTCTAGTAGGGTTTTTTTTAACCCATTTTATTACTGTAGTAGTGGGATGATTCTTTTCATTTGAATCCCCTAAATCCATTTGATGAACTTATGGGACATGAAGGGCAGAAAACAAAGATAATGAGATATAAATCCCCTTTTAGACTTTAAGTCACCCATTTGCCTCTAGCAAAGGGGGTGGCCCTTTCAGACTGTAAGTAATTCAGTTTTTTATGAAAGATCCAGGAAATAGAATTAGGATTGGCAAAGATGCTGGATTCCTCAAGCTTTCGATGGCATTCACGGATGTAGACTAATGGGAAAGACTGAAAGTTTAAAAGTGGAGGAACTACACTTAGCAACTGAGTTACTGAGAGAGTTGGCAGCCAGCTCTAGGAGGGCTTCTGAACAAGCAATGCTGGAAGGAGAGTTCTCTTTTCTCCTCTTCTCCCCCACTGATAATGGCATCTTGCTTCAGAAGCACAAAGCAATGGAGGGATGTATAGTCAAGCAGAGTTGGGAGAGGAAAATCATGAATTCAGTACCTGGGACTGAGATCTTGCATGGGAGATGGCAGGCTGCACAGCTGAAACTTCTACTGGTGCTAGGATGTAAGCTCTAGATCTCCCCAAAAGTGCAGTGCAGTACCCCCAGTGAGGCTGGCAGCTGAACATCAAAGCCAAGGTGGTGGTAATTAAAGTCAAGCAACGAACCAGCCCACATCCAGAAGAATCCAGGGTAGCAGCATCCAAGAGACACTGTAAAGCCAGTTCAAGTACATCAATAGTCCTGAAGCCCAACATTATCGGAGGCATGAGTTGTCCCTCTTTGCATGTGCTTTGGACACGTGCATTAGCTACCTGTACGCCTCTCCTCTTGTGAACTTTTTGTGCAGCAATGACAGGCAAAGCTTCTCCTAGGCAAGACCAAGCCCTCTCTATGTGTGCTTGATCCCATTCCTCCTCATCTTTGCCAGTGGATTGCACTTTCAATCACCTCCTTTCACTTTCAAGTCTCCAACCTCTCCCTATCTACTGGTACCTTCCTACCATCTTCAAACTGCTGAAGTTTCCTCTATCCTTAAAAGAAAATCACTTGATCTTATCATCCACTTAGGCTCTCATTCTATATTTCTCTTCCCTTTCTTAGCCCAAATCCTAGAAAAAGCCATCCGCATTCATCATCTCTCCTTCCTCTCCTCTCACTCATTCATCAGCCCTTTGTAATTTGGCTTCCAAAGAAATCAATTACCTGAAAAGGTTCTCTTCAAATTACCAATGATCTCTTACTTGCCAAATGTGGTGGTCTCACCACAGTCCTCTTCTTTCTCAACTTATTTGATACTGATGACTGCCCTCTCTCCTCTCTGGGCTTTTGTGACACTCACTACTCTCCTGATTCTCCAACTCCCTGTCTGACCACTCCTCAGTTCCCTTTGCTGGCTCACCATCCAAATCATGCTCTCAGTGAGTCTAGCTCAAGATTCTTTCACCTCATGACCTCATTAGTTCCCAAAGATTTATTATAATCTCTATGTAGATTATTCCCAAAGCTACCTAGCCAGGTCTAGTACCTCCCACAAGCTTATGCACCACCTTACTAATTAATTACCTATTACACATTTCACACTGGATGTTCTGGATACAACTCAAACTCATTCAAAACAGAATTCATTATCCACCCCATCCCACCCTCAAAAAAACACTATCCCTCTTAAGTCCTTCCCTATTTCTGTCAAAGGCACACCAATCTTTCTTTTTAAAAAAGACATTAAATTTAAGCCAACACATATTTATTCAGTATCTTCTATGAATAAAGTATGAACATGGGTATGGAAGACAACAGTTGCATTATTTGGCTAACTTCATTAACTACCCATCTGTGAGTCATGTACATATTTTCTGAGTGTCTGCTTTTGTCTTTAAATTATTGTTTACTAGGGGTTAGCTTCCTTTGTGCCTTATTGTCTTTTCCCAGGAGTAAGATAAGTCATGTCCTTCTTGTCATGAAGGATTGATATTTACTTGCCTTAAGGTAATATTACAAAAGAGAAATTTCTGTAGAATCAGTGAACCACAGATCTAGAGGTGGAAAAAACTTCAGAGACCATATAGTCCAACTCCCTGATATTAAAGGTAAGGAAATTGAAGACTATGGAGGTTAATTCATACAGGTAGTAATTTTAAAGGTGAAATTTGACCCTAGCTCCTCTCCTTCCTGAAAGAGGGCTCACTCCATGACACTGTTAGTACTTTTTCATCTAGTCCTCCTTCAGGGTAGAATGGCCTCTCTGCCTAACACCAGTCTTTCCAATCATAACCTTAGCATCATCCTGAACTCCTCACTCTCTCTCACTCAATATATCCAAGCAGTTAACAAATGTTGTTTTTACCTATGCAACATCTCTCACATCCCAACCTTTTCTCTCATACAGTTGTAACACCTTAGTTCGGGGCCTCATCATCTTTCAACTATATTATTGCAACAGCCTCCTCATTGGTCTCTCAGCCTCAAATCTCTCCCCATACCAGTCTATCCTATCCTATATGCTAATGTCAATGTGTTTTTCCAGAAGCATAAATGTGAGCTTTAAATCACTCCTATGAGTCCCATTTAGCTTTTAAAGACCTTTGCAACTGGCTCCAATCTATTTTTTCCAATCTTCTTAGACATTAATCCCCCTGATTCCTTTTGTAATGCAACTAAAGTGGGCTTCTCTCTGTTCCTCACACAGGACACTCCATCTCCCATCTCTTTGCCTTTGCACTGGCCATCTCCCACACCTTCCTAATTCTATCTCATAGAATTCCACTCTTCCTTCAAGATGCAGCTTAAATACGATCTTTTTACATGAAACCTTTCCTGTTGGCCATCTCCAACTGCTAGTTCCCTCCTCTCAAACCACCTTATATTCAGCTACCTTGTATTTATTCACATTTGTTCTCTTTATGTTTGTTCTGGATATGTGTCCTTATTGTCTTTCCCATTAGAATGTAAGCTCCTTATGAGTAGGTATTGTTTCGTATTTTGTACTATTATCTCCAATGCCTAGAGTGGTGCTGGCACCATTAGGTAATTAGTAAATCCTTGTGAACTAATTGTGTCCACTCTTCCCAATGATGCTAAATGTATTTGTGAAAGAGTATGCCTGGGGTTTATGTGGAAGATTTTTTTTTTACTATTTTTCTCACTACAGCATTTCGATCGACATCTTTTTTATGTCCTCTCACTTATTAGAATCAAAGTAAATACACTGGTAGTGTCCTATAAGTTATAATTTTAAGAACACAGACCCACACAGTACATTGAACCAGGCATAGTCATCCCCCAAAGGACCCAACCTGCAGGTATAAACTGGAGAGATAGCCCAGAGGAGTTCTACTTTATTGTCAAACTTTGGGCACATCCTTGTATCCCCCTAAAACTCTTAGCACGTAGTAAAGTGACTCATGGAAGGAATAAATGAATAAAAATCCAGAGTGCTCTCAGGAGCAATTACATTTGCTTCCTCTGCCTAGCTGAATTATCTATTAGGTTTGAATCACATAGAAAAGCTTCTTTGAGCACTGGCTGCTTATGTTCACACATCATTTCTGACAGGTTCTTTGGATCACAGAACTGTTCGTAATAATGATAGAGTAAGGCACAAAAAAATAATAATAATAAACCAAGAAAACAACTTCACTAGCTTGATCTTTGAATAGCCTGAGCCTAAAAGCAAGTTCTGGCTACAGCTGAACAAAAGGGAATGGGAAAAAAAGCAATTATCAGACTTGAAAACCCCTGGCCCATCAATACACCTCAGGAAGATGAATTTCATTGATCAGAGGCAAAGTTCCAGGCCTAGGGAGGGGAAAAAAATGAACCTGGTATCATTAATTTCAATAGAATTTTAAATCATGCAATGCACAAGGGCAAAACCATAATGAAATCGAATGTGTCCCTTGCCCTAAATCACATGCTCCGTAGGCTATTAAGATTGTAAGACAGCTGGTCCACAATTCTAAACCATCAGACCTCTGATTTTCAAACTGAACAATTCACAAGCTACTTCAATGGGACAAGACACACATACACACATACACACACACACACACACACACACACACACACACACACACCACATACATCACTTTCTCCTCCTACTGCCTGATGGCACACCCAAAAATCCTCTCCCCCACAATGGCTTTGGCCAAGCAAAGTAAGAGAAGGAAAGAAGGGGGGAACCAGGGGAAAAGGAAGAAGAAAGAGACAGGCCATCAATGACTGTTGAGTCACCAAACCCAGTTCTTTTTCTCCAGTTTTCTTGACTTCTCTGAAGTGTCTGATGCTGTAAGCCATCCATTCCTTAAGTTCTCTTTCCCCTAGCCAATATGCAACCCTAACTTTCTTCTCATAGTTCTGACAGAAAGCTTTTTCTTCTTTGCTGGTTCTTTTTATTCCTGGAAGCCTCTATTTATGAGCATTTACCCAAGATCAGTCACTGAATCTCTCTGATCATCTCTACATACTCTCTTAAAAAGCCTCTTCATTTTCTCTCTCAACTCTCAGTCCTTAGGCAAACAATTTCAAACTCTATGTTCAGGTGAGACCTCACTTTTAAACTCAGGACCTATCTTTCTAACTGCCTATTGAACATTTCCATTAGACTATCACGCCATCAGTTAGTCCAGGAGTGGAGAACCCGAGGCCTTGAGGCCACATGTGGCCCTCTAGGTCCTCAAGTACAGCCCTTTGACTAAATCCAAACTTCACAGAACAAATCCCCTTAATAAAAGGATTTGTTTTATGAAAACTTAAACTCCATCCAAAGGCCACACCCAAGTATCTAGAAGGCCAGGCTGAGGCCTCAGGTTCCCTAGCCCCTGACTATTAAACTCTTACTCATTATCACTGCCCCCAACCAACTTAGCTTTTTGCTTTTGACTTCCCTATTTCTGTCATTCTTCCAATGCCTCAGATTCAAAATTTTCCATCTTTCCTTCCTCCTTTTGCTTCAGTCCCATCATTAAAGTTTATTATATGTTCTAATAGGGCATGCATCTAAGATCAATGTACCCTAGCTTCTTTTTCCCTCATTCCTCAACCCTGACTGTACTACTTAATAGCTGCATAAGCACAAACCTCTTCCTCCCATGGGTCTCAGTTTCCTCATCTGCAAAATGAGAAAGATAAACTACATGGCACCAAGGGCACCTTTCAGATCTAACAACATATGTTCTCTGTTCTAACATGTATTCTAAAGTCTCTTTCAGATCTAAAATTCTATGGTTGATAATTATTAACCAACTCCATTCCCATTTCCAGTGGCTGTTTATGACAGACCTGTAGAGCTGCCAACTTTCTAGGAAAGGGAAAATAAAACAAGGAAACAAGACATGATCACATTTTGCAGAAATATCCATTTGTCTTCAGATTAAGCTAATCTTCATGACCCTCTCCAGCAGGATCAATTATGTAACAAGCACCCTGGATCAATTATGAAACAGAACAGGACCTTTCTCCCCATCTCACCACAATAGCTGGCCCCATGCTCACTCACCTCCATGCTAATGCTTGTCTCTGCAGAACTGCAATGTAATGGGGTTTAGAAATCTTTAACCAAATTTCTAGCTAATCTCTTACCATGCATTCCTAGCTCAAGACACAATGATAGGGCTAGAAGTGACTTTAGAGATCATGAAGTTCAGGGCTCTTGTTTTCTCAATGGAAAAGTGACCTACTTAAGATCTCTGGGTCACTGCTATACCAATTCCCCCAAATCCACCCCTCTTTATTTCTTTCATCTTTTTCCCTCATGATCACTTGGGTACAAGGTCATGGTAACAGTGTTAATAACATGGAGTGTGGAATCAGGAGGATTAAATTTAAATTCCATTTCTGCTAGTACTACTTATGTAACAATTTCCCTTCCAACTCTAGAGCTTATATTTGTACTTATGGAATGTATACAATATATAAAATACTGGACAGAATGTAATCAACTGGTATAAGATAATGTTTCTGTCCTCAAGATTAGTTGGAGACCAAGGTATACGTGTGAAAAGCTAATTAGATTGATAGGATCACAAATTTAGAGCTAGACAGGACCTTAAAAGATATATTGTCCAACTCATTCTGTAGATGAAGAAACTGAGAATCAGAGAGGTTTAGTGACTTGCCCAATGTCACACAGGTAATAAGTAGCAAAATTTTGCAAGTGAGAGAAATGATTATTTCTCTCTTATCTTAATAGCCAATAGACTAAGGTTTTCTCCTTCCTTTCCTCATTTAGAAACCAGCCCCTATAAGTTATCCAGGCAGCCTTTGAGAAGTACAGAGCTCACAATGAGATGAAATCTTGGGCGAAACTGACTCAACTGAAAAACTCAGATCCGATCAAAAGGTAAAGAAATTTTAGGTTAGGTGAATTCATGGATTTTGGCCCATTGTGTTTCACTCAGATACATCTGGATAAAAGTGGATTCCCCCTTTTGTTTAGATTGGTGATAGGGGTAGAGATAAGTCTCTTTGTCCAAGACTGAGTGATCAGTCACATCCCCCATATACTCATTAGAATAAGCCCACCTCTCATTCTAATGTTCATTCTCATTCATTGTTAACCAATCAGAGTTGATTGCCAATCTCAGGAATACCCACTCTGTTAAGGGTATGCAAGTGTTGAGTGGGTTCCATGAGGAGTCTATGGCATTCAAGAGTACCACTAACCTTTTTATTAATTATATGCTAGCATGAGTAACAAAACGATTAATTACGCAGAAACTATGTCTCCCAAACTTTGTATACGTCATACAAGGAAATTTCAGTTGTATAACACAAGCTCCATCCAAACTAAGTTTCCTTGCAAAATGGATTAACCGGCAAGCAGGCTACCTGAGAGTTGTTCGCTCTTGATAGAAACACTCCTCACACCCCGGGACAGGCAAGGATTCTTGTGGTCTTCCAGTAAGTGCTGCTCAATGGGCCTTCTGACCACACTCCAAAATCTAGTGTCACACTCCTCTGAGAGACCAGCGGGAATGCCAGAGGTCTGGGAACTAGGGAGAAAGGGCCGACATTTTTGTCCGAAGGACTTCAAGGTCTCACTGGTCTTGGTAAAGAAATAAGCTCTGATCCAGTCAGGCCAAATTGGGGATTAGGGACTTTGACCTTCTGGAAAGGTAAGAGCATGGTGCTGGCAGGAGCCTGGACAGCTCCCCACAGATATTCTACGTGCTCAATTTTTCTGTGATGGGCTCAGCTGCGTGCTAACAAGCTCACGGCTCCCCAAAAACAGGGGGAGGCTCTGGGAGCCAAGGACAAACATTCCAGAGTCTGCCAGAAGATCAGAACAGAAGGAAAGCCAACCAACCATATTGCTTCTTCCCCTCTTGACCACATGGCTATAGATTGTAGCCCAGATTTAAACCATTATCCTTATACATGGTACTATACACATTTTCTCAGTATGCATGTAACAATGCAATAAAGGATGGATAGTTTTTGAATCTGTGCCAATCCTTCTATGAAGGTGAACAGTTAAACTGCGAATGAAGAAAAGACAAACTTCAGAAGGGAAGTAGATTTAAATTATTAAAATTTCATATACTCAATTTGAATTTAACCATGTGCAAACTGGCCAGGAGTTCAAGCCACATAGTTCACTGAGATTACAGTGCATTACAGGGAGAAAGAAAATAATATTTGTGCCCTTCCTAAGATAGAGCTGATAATAAGCCCCAGCATACAAGTGGGTAAAGCTCTGGTTCCACTGCCTCACCTCCCCACCATTTTAGCACACTGGGGGTTTCCAAAGAAAATTCTACCCACTCAGATCGAGGGGGAGTGAGATACTGGGAAAGGGAAAGCCACACCTCAGAGTGAGGAGTGAACTGAGAGAAAGGCATGCCTGCATAAAGGGAAGATGGAGGGAGTTCCCCCACCCCCAGCACCCAGACACCAGCCTTGCTTTCCAGCACCACCTCCTGGTCACATTAGTATATTTCCAATCATCACAAAGGGTGTTGTGTACTTCTACTAGAAGTCCAAAACAAAATTTATTCCTAATCATTAATTAAAAAAAGAAAACCATAGGCACTATATTAAATAACAGGATGGTACAGCCTAAAAATTCAGGACCTCTTATATTCCTGTAGTACTTTACACTCTTATCTGTGCGTTTGCATAGTTGTCTCCCAGGCCTGGAATTCCCTTCTTCCCTTCCCCTTCAAACACTTCCCCACCTTCTACCTCTTAGAATCTCTAGCTCTAGCTCTAGCTCTAGCTCAATGATATAAGACCTTTCTTAATCCTCCTAACTGCCATTGCCTCCCCTCAAACCCCCAAATTACCTATTTATTTTGTGTGTACTTTGTGTATATATATATATATATATATATGCATATATATGTGTGTGTGTGTGTGTGTGTGTGTGTGTGTGTATACACACACACACACACACACACACACACACACACACACACAATTTTGTTTCTCCTTGAGAACACAGACTGTTTCATTTTTTTTCTTTTTACCCCAAGCACCTAACACAATGTCTGGGCTTAATAAATGTTTGTTAACAAATTGATTGATCAAAGGGCTTTCTTACCCATGATCTCATTGATTCCAGACTTAAAATGGTAAGGTAGGCATAGCACAGATCATTATCTTCATTGGACAGATAAAGAAATGAAGCTCAAGATCATACAGATATTAATCAATCTGTAAACAAGCATTTATTAAGCTCCTACTACATGTCTACCATTGTCCTACACACTGGAAAGCTAATCCAATGCTAGGACTAGAAGTTACACTTCCCAACTCCAAGGTGTTCTTTGCTACCCAGCTCCTGCCCTCTAAATTCTTTCAGAAACTCCAAGTTAAAGAATAAAAAACAGGGGGCAGCTAGGTGGCACAGTGGATAGAGCACCGGCCCTGAAGTCAGGAGGACCTGAGTTCAAATCCAGCCTCAGACCAAATACTTGGCACTTACTACCTCTGTGACCTTGGGCAAGTCACTTAACCCCAATTGCCTAAAAAAAAAAGGCAAAGAATAAAAAACAGGATGCAGAATGGTATAGACCAAAATGTCTTAGACCCCAAGTCCAAGTCTATTGTTCTTTGCCCCATGACACACTGCAAGTAGTCAGATTCAAAAGATATAATATTTGTAAAGGACCTCAGATACCATCTAATCTAACTCCCTCATTTTAAAAAATGTTGGCTATTTGTTTGTGGTTAGGAAATGATTTAAAAAAAAAAAAAGAAATGAAACAGGCTTTTGGACAGCATGCTACAGCAGCAAGAACTCTGAGCTGAGAGTCAAGACTACTGAATTCTAGTTTCATCACCAACTGACTACGCAATGGAAGGCATTTCATATTCCCTTTCTATGCCTCAGTCTCCTCTTTTATAAAATAAAGAGGTTAAACTAAATGGTCTTTAAGGTCTCTCTAAGCTCAGATATTCTGTGTCTATTAGCAGAATAGATAACATAAAGAAGAGAAAACCAAATTACAGTAATTAAATGATCTCACAGAAATTCACAAACACTTTTGCATAACAACCAAAAAAAGAAGTTTTGTGTGATGAGATACTTTAAGAAGGACTCAGCTTTGAGAGAAGAAGATACTTCTATGAAAAAATTTCAGTGATCATTTTAGCATCCATTTTTGTGGGTTCTGAGCTTCCATGAGACTATAATGTTTATCACTTATTTACATCTCAGTGCTCATTAGTTTTCATCAGCTAAATATCTATCTAACACTGGGACAAGAATAGTTTTAATGTGCTAAAGGTATGGGAAAGGTATTCTAGTGCTGGAGGTCTAGGGAGTACAACAGAAGTCATTCTAACTTATGGGTCACTGAAAAGATGCTTTGATAGGGTGCCACAAGGAGTATGGAGGCTTTGGGTTCCAAGAGCAGCACTAGAACACAGGGAACCTGGGGACTAGATGAAAAAGAGAATCAGAGTATGCTAGAGCTGGAAGGAACTTTAGGACAAAGACAAGTAGAGCAAACAAGGATGTTAGAACATAGAATATTAGAGCTGAGGACTTGGAACATAGAATGTTAGACCTGGAAGGAACTTTACAACATAACATGTTATAGCTGGAAGGGATCTTAGAACAAAGAATATTAGAGCAGGAAAGCACTTTAGAACAGTATGTTAGAGTTGGAGAAGACTTTAGAACATAGCCTGTGAGGGCTGGAGGAGACCTTAGAAAAAAAGAATGCTAGATCTAGAAGGGACTTTAGACATTATCTAGTCCAACATATTCATTTTACAGATGATGAAATTGAGGTCCAGAGAAGTTGAATGATTTACCCAAAGTTGCAGAGTTTATAAATGTCGGTGCTGGGATTCAAAACCAAGTCTTCCATCTCCAAATCCAAAGTTCTTTGCCCTTCACCCTATCTAAGTGGGAAAGAAACACAGAAAGGGGGACAGTTTCAAAGACCAACTCACATTTCTCTGGCAGTCCTGGCATTGAGGGTGAGGGGCTCTTAATTTCTGTCTTAGAAAATCCACTTATTCTCTCTAGTCACATCAGACAAGAAGAGCAGAATTCATAGACGATGCCTTGATTCTGCTACATGACATCTAGGAAATCTAGAGAGCCCTTTAATCTCTATCTTTTAGCAGTGAGTAAAACCTACCAAATGATTCATTTCTACCTGGTAAGGGGGTGGAAGGCCTGGCACCACATTAATAGCTAATTATGGTTCTAGTACTAAATAGACTGATAAATAAAGGTGTTCTGATGATTTCATTTACTGTGTGCTGACTATGCAAGACACTTACCAAAGCCCTGAAGATGATAAAGAAAACTAGGCAATGAAGGTAATCAAGCCCCTTTGGTGTTCATGGGATAAAACCAGCAGGCTCAAGTCCAAACAATCAGAAAGACTCCAATGAATATTATCACTCCATGGAGTATGTGTGGGGATAGGCCTCCAGGGTCATCTCCTAGATATCAGGGGTACTCCTTTGATTACCCCGAACTCCTATTTTAAGTACAACAGGTTCCTATTCTTAACAAGCTAACAGTCTACTAGGGGAACCCAGTAAGAAACCAGTTGTCTGCATCAGAGAGTAAACATCCTAGTATGGGTTTGATGGGGGGGGGAGCAGATTTCACAGAGGAGGTGGAATATGACCTTGAAGGAAGGATAGGATTAGAATCAAAGGAAAGCTAAAGGGACAGCATCTCAAACAAGGAACATGTCATGAGCAAAGGTACAGAAGAGGGGAAGCACAAGACATATACATGGGGAAAAGAGTGGATCAGTTGGGCTACAGTCAAAAGTTTATGTAAGGGTTTAGTGGATAATAAGACTGTGAAGGTAGGCTGGGGTCAAATCACAAAGTTCTTTGAATGCCAGGGTGGGGAATTTTTGTGTCATTCCACAGACAAAGGAAAAAATTTATTAGCAGGTAAAGTACAGAGTATAGTCAAAAGTGCATTGGACCTGGGGCAACTAGGTGGCACAGTGGATAGAGCACCTGCCCTGGAATCAGGAGGAACTGAGTTCAAATCTGGTCTCAGACACTTGATACTTACTAGCTGTGTGACCCTGGGCAAGTCACTTAACCCCATTGCCTAGCCAAAAAAAAAAGAATGCATTGTACCTGGAGTTAAGAGATCTCATTTTACCTAAGACAATAAGAGTGTGGCCCTGGGCAAGTCACTTAATTTCTCTGAGCCTCAGTTTCTTTATTTATAAATTGGGAAAATAATCTTAAAACTAATCATAGCAGCTAACATTTACACAGCAATTAAAAGTTTGCAAGGTATTTACCTCACAGGTTTATTATGAGGAAGGCAATTGACAAATATTAAAATACTATAGAAATTGGAGTTATAATCAATTGGTAAGTATTTATTAAGCACCTACTATATTACAAGCATTATATTCAGTACTTTGAATAAAGGCCAAATGTGAAACAGTCCTTGCCCTTCAGGAGTTTACTACCAGGAGTGACAACGTGTGCGTGCGTGTGTGTGTGTGTGTGTGTGTGAATGTAATCCAGGTCCCAGTCCTAGATCATTGGCAAAAGACTCTCATCATTGGTGGAGAAAATGAAGATTCAACAATTCAAGGCTGTGTGAGGGACAGAAGTGGTACAAAATCTAAGGAGAGGAAACTCCTGGGAGACCTTGGGAGAGAAGAGGATATGCCTGGTTCCAGAACATGGTTGTACTGGAGCTGTCTCAAACTGGCTCAAGAGAACTGCTTGTTAAATTTTCAATGTGAGCATTTACACTTTGGAAATCAGCAAGTGCTATAAGTCAGAGCTTGATTTACTTGTTTTGTTGATTGCCTGGACTTTAAAAAATGATGGGGAAAATGTGAATGCAGATTGAACTTCCAAGTGTGTCATGTGTATGATTCCCCCTCAATGTTAAACATTTTTCCAGCACAGCATTTCCCACCTCATCTTTGGAGAGAAATCTGGAGAGAGACAAGGATTTTGTGAAGCTGCAGACAAGCAGAGAGAGCCAAGTGTGTTCTCTCAAAGTAGGAAAGCAAGAATAATGTCTACCTCAAGCTGTCATGTTAACTCTGCCCCTCATGAAGTTGTGCAGCTTCAATCATCATTCCCTCTACCAATAAGAAGAATCTCATACAATGATCCAGGCTGGAGACTTGGATTACATAAATACATTTTCAAAAAATACCAAGTCAGTTGGAAGGGAGGGGATGGTAGAGAGGCATTCACAGCTGGAGGGAGATAGTATGGGGCAGGGGCTGGAAGTGAGAAAGACTCCATATCATGGTTTGGCTTCTGAAAGGTCATTTTCCAAGTTGCCTTGTAACAGCAGAAGGTTGAAAAAGCCTATGGGGAGAAGCACTTATTTCTCACACGCTGCACAGAAGGTGGTTAGCCAAGACCCAGTAAGAGCAAACCACTATAATGATTTCTCTGGGCAGGCCCCCAGTGAATGCGTAGATCACAGTGCAGCTTCAGCAGCCCTGCTGCTGACATGACACTGCATTTTGCACCAATTTGAAAAGCAAAAGGACCCCTCCCCCCTAAAAAAAAAAACAGATCTTGAAAGAGGGCAGCAAAGGCTGCATGCACTGCAACCATTGCCCAGAAGACAGATGTGAGTCTTGTAGAGAGAAGGACCTGCCTGTCTGCCTGTCTGTCCACAGAGGTGGCTTATACAAAGGGTGGAGAAAGATATGATAAGGAAGAAGCTTCAGGCCAGCAGGTACCATGGGCCTGGAGGGAGGTTTATAGAATCTTGGATGTGAAAGGATAGTAGCAATAATGAAGGGATAGGTAGCTAAAATCATGACTTTGCAAATCCCTTGCAAGCTTGGGAAAGAGACATTTCCTACTTACTTACTGTTGCTTTCCATATTATCTCCTCTTTGGTGTTCCTCGATATGTTCCCCTTGAAAGGGTAACTGAACAAAGAGGTACCTGGCTTGGAAACAGGAAGTTTGGTGTAATAACAGAAAGAGCATTGGATGTGAAGGCAAAGGATCTAAGCTCAAAACCCAGCTCTGCTACTTTCCACTTGTGTAACCTTGGGGAATCTGCTTTACCCCTTTGGGCCTCACTTTCCTCCTCTCCTAAGTGAAGGAGTTGAACTAGGTGGTCTCTAATGCCTCTTCTCACTTGCTAAGGCCTTTGAAACTACTCATCAAAACAAAATACACTTGGCAAAGGGAAGGGAAAATTTTTTTCAGGGCTGCAGTTTTTTAGGTTTATTCAAAAAGAAAAAGCAGTTGTTCAGTGGAAAATGCCTCCTTCCTAAACTGTGCCCTTGAATCTGCAAGAGATTACCAAGACAAACAAAATCTCCCTGGGAGAGTCACTTGTGAATAGTATTGAAGACAGAGACACAAGCCACTGAATAACAGCAAATCATTCTGTATTTCCTTTGCCAGTGCAGCCCAGCATTCCTCAAATTTTCTTGATCAAAGAAACATTTACTAGACCAGCGGTGGGGAACCTGCAGCCTTGAGGCCACATGTGGCCCTCTAGGTCCTCAAGTGCAGCCCTTTGACTGAATCCAAATTTCACAGAACATATCCCCTTAATAAAAGGATTTGTTCTGTAAAACTTGGACTCAGTCAAAAGGCCGCACCCGAGGACCTAGAAGGCCACATGTGGCCTCAAGGCCACAGGTTCCCCACCCCTGTACTAAACTATAGGCAACCTCTTATATGCTGAATTTCTCTATTTCCTACAGGTAAAAGATTATCAAGGCACATAATACTATTAATCAGGGCTCATACTATGTAATTCATTTATTATTCTGAGAACTGGATTTCATAGAACTGTTGTACCCAACTTAAGGGTTGATTGGTTGTTTTCCAAGGAGGTTTCTTAGCTTATTTGTTAGGCTGTTCGGCTTTGGTTTTTGGGTTTTTTTTGAGGGGGGGGATGAGTTCCGTAGCAGTTCACATAACAACAGCCTAGATTTCTACATTACCTCAAACTTCATAGTGCACTTTCCCCCATAACAGGCCTGTAACATCAGTAGCACAAGGATTATTGTTCCTATTTGACAAATGAGGAAACAGTAAGGTGAAAGGACTTGCCCATGGACACATAGCTAGTGCCGGAGTCAGAATTCAAACCTACATCTCTTGGCTCTAAATTGAATACTCTTCACAGAAAAGCATTTTCTTACTAGAAGGGACCTTAGAGAAGAGAGAGAGAAACTGAGATCCAGAGAAGCAAGATTACCTATTCAAGGACACATAGCTAGTGATGAAAATGGACCTCGAAGTTGTATTTTGACTCCGTGCCTAGCATCCACCTACACAAAGATACACTTCTTACCCCTAGCAAAAGGAAGCTTTCTCACGCCAGGTCCCACTTTTTCAGTGAGCTTAAATATTGTAGAAGAAGAACATGATGTCAGTGCACATCAATGGAGAGGAGGTATATGTCTTCGGGCAAGTTACACTCACCTACCTGTACTAAGAAGAGGTCAGCAAAGGAACATCATGGTGAAAGAGACAGAACAACCTTAATACTGATATAATAACTACCACTTGAGTGCTTTGTGTTTTTTAATATACTTTCCTTACAAGAACCCAGTGAGGTAGGTGGCGAGTGCTTTATTGTTCCCACTTTACAGAGAAGAAAAGTGAGGCTCAAAGAAATTAAATGCCTGGCCCAGGTTCCCTTAGCTAGAAAAGTCAGAACTGGTACTCAAACTTTTGTCCTCTAACTTAAAAAACTCAAGCTCCTACAGAATAACAGAAAAAGACACTGGTCACAAATTAAATTTTAGGCAGAGAGAATGGAAAATATAGACAGGAATCTGCCCTAGCCAACTCCAGTTAGTAGCTATTTTTATGACTATTTTAGTTGGATTAACAAGTACTGATGGCCAAACTATGGAATTTATTGAAGGACCAGCTTTGATAGAGTGGGCATTGAGATTAAAGGTTGGTCATAGTGTCTATGGTGTGTCTAATAAAAGGTAATTTGGAGAAACATTCCTGATAATTACTGTACCATTGATAACAACAAAGGAAGAGCAAGTCTTGAAGTCATGGTAGGATGATCATTGCTAGGTGGTGCTGTGAATAGGGTATTGATTGGACTTGTAGTCAAGAAGATCTGAGTTCAAGCACGAATGGATGAATGGATGGATGGATGGATGGATGGATGAACAACTAGCCTCCCCTGAATTCTCAGAGGCTAAGCAAATGGATTGAAATATTCATCAGATTCCAAAGTTCTAGGCACTTTGAAGTTAATCCTACTGACACAATGACTACTATCTAAGGGACAGTCTGTCTAAGTGTCAAGAGGCTCATTACCAGAAGACTAAAAGCTAGATGACAATGTGGCAGCCACAGAGACTTGTGAAATTGATTTAAAGTGACTTCATCACATTTCTAATAAAATGTTTTAAGACCCAGAAAAAGGTTCGTCCCAGAGGGCAGAGCCAAGAGAGATGGGCAGAAGTTGCAGTGATTCAGATCTGTGCCCCATGTAAGCAAACTTCCTAACAGAGCTCCTCAGAAGTGAAAGGGTACCTTAGGAAATAGGAGGTTCTCCTTCAGTGAAGGCTGGATGACTGCTTGATAGGTGCATTATAGAAGGAGTGTTCTTATTTAAATATTGGTTGGACTAGAGAGGGAAGGGGAAGGAAGCAAGCATTTATTAAGCACCTAGCATGTTCCAAATACCATGCTAGGCACTTTACAAACATTATCTCATTTGATCCTCCCAACAACCCTGTGAGGTATATGCTATTATTATCCCCATTTTATGATTGAGGAAACTGAGAAGACAGAGGCTAAATGAATTTGCCCAGGGTCATACAGTTAACAAGTATTTGAGACTGGATTTGAACTCAGATCTTTCTGACTCCAGGCCCAATGCTCTATCTGTCCACTGTACTACCTAGCTGACTAAAGGTCCCTTCCAACTCCAAGAATCTGTGGGTCATCAGGTGATACACTAGATGGCAAACTCCTTAAGGCTGAGCTCCCTCAGCACAGTGACAGACCACTGCACAGAGGCCCATTTATTTGTATTGGAATGAGCATAGGCCCTGAAATCACAAAAAAAAATTTGGATTCAAATTCCCCTTCTAACAGCCACATAGTGATGACAGGTCACTTAACCTTTCTGAACCTCAGTTTCTTCATTTGTAAAATGAATATAAAATCTATAGCACTTTTTTCATATGACTGTCAAGAATCAAGTGAGAGAATTTAAACATTCTGCAAAACTTAAAGCACTATGTCAGTGTCAGCTATCATTACTTTTAACTGACCCTAATGACAGCCATCCAGTAACAGAATGGACTCCTCATATCTGGGTACCAGGATCACTGCCAGTGAAAATGTTTTAGAAGAGAGTGAATGACCACCAGATTGGGTTATTATGGCTAGGATCCTTATATGGGGTGGGAGGCTGGGCTAAAATCCTATGATCCCCCAAAAGAAAGAAGGAAGAAAACAAGGATTAAAGAGGATAAAGGGAAAGGGAAGAGAAGAACTTTTAAGAGAAAGATTCCACTGGTACAAGTATCTTCCTAAAGTAAAACATAGAAACCTAGTAATCCAAGTTTTGCACTTGAAAGTTCCTCCTTGTGAAAGTATATACACATATATGCATATGTGTATATGTAGATAGATATATATGTATATGCCTACATACATACACATATGTGTATATGTAGATAGATAGATATATATGTATATGCTTACATACATACACATATGTGTATATATAATATTACATTTTTCGAGCACTGAAGTGTACTCACGGAATCACTATAGCAACAGACAGGGATGTTTGTGGTACCCGGTACAAGTACAGATGCAATTTGATTACATGAAAGATTAATCAATAGGAACCACCTCCTTGCTGGGGGGCCTCAGGCAACAAACATGAGCTTGGCTAATGCAACTGAACCACCTGATGTCAGCACTACCTACAGGCCCAAGAGCAGGAGTTCCCAAGAGAGCTTTGGACTCATGTCTTCCATAACAATCGGGAAGCTTAGTTTATTATGCAGTCAGATCTCAGTGGACCAGTGTGCTTGTGGCTGGAAAACTAGAAAATTCTCAGCTGCTTCTTCTCTAAAAATAACTGTTTCCAAGATCTGATGTGGGCACCTGAAATCTGCTGAGAGTTATTTCTCCACTGACCGCACCATCAACTGTTACCATGAAGCCAGTCATTTTCAGATATCGTTCAGCCCTCATTAGTCATGTTGCTTCCCAATTTCCCCTTTGTCATGGGAATGAAAAGACTCCAACCATGAGCAAGATAATTTTCCTATGACATTTATCATAGGATCACCACTTTAAGAGCTGAAAGAGTCCTCAAAATTAATCTAAACCCAACTCCCTCAGCTTACAGATAAGGAATCCTAGGTCCAGAGAGGTGACATGATTTTCCTGAAGTCTAAGTCCTGCCTTGGGGCAGCCAGGTGGCCCAGTGGAGAGACCACTGACTTAGAATCAGGAAGACTCATCCTCCTAAGTTCAAATCCAGCCTCAGACACTAGCTGTGTCCCTGGGCAAGTCACTTGACCCTGTTTGCCTTCAGTTTCCTCCTTTGTAAAATCAGCTGGAGAAATAAATGGCAAGCCACTCCAGTATCTTTGCCAAGAAAACCCCAAATAGGGTTGCCAAGAATGAGAAATGACTAAACAACAAAACTCCTAGGTCCCAGTCTATATAGTACATTCCATTATACCTCAAGTTCTTTGAGGGCAGAGACTTTTATAAAACAATGTTTTGTCTTTTCATTGCCTGTGCCTAGGACAATGTTTTGCACATAGTAGGTGCTTAATAAATGCTTGCCAGATTGGATTGGATACCACTATGTAGTCTGTCATATTAGATAACGATCTTGAAAGGACAACATTTCCCCCATGCCTCACAAGCTTTCTGGGACACACGCTTATATCTATGACAAAGGAAAAAAACAAAACAAAATCTTTTAGACTCAGCCATCGCTATCTCTGTGAATGATCTGGTCACCAAGGCCTAGATCTTTTCAGAATCCTCAGCCTCAAAAAAGCACTAAGCACAAAGTGGGAAGGAGGAGAATTTTTTATGACAGTCAGATTAGCAGAATCCACAGCACCTGCAAATGGAGCCCCAAAGAACACATATCTGAATACAGAATGAAAATATTATTCAGGGTATGACTTGAGAATGGTTTGGATGTCAGGGCAAAATTCAATCCAAGATCATAGTTTCTAGGGCCCAGAGAAAAGATGAAAAAAAAAACCGTCTTCCTTTCCTTCTTTGCATAGGTAGAAATTATGGCATCTGCTGTCAGCCTCAGGTAAGTAATTATGTCGAACAGCTTTTTCTTTCTCCTCTGGTTTTTTTTTTTTAATTTCATGTTACAAGGGATGACTCCTTAGGCAGGGGACAGGGGAGGGATATATTCAGAAACAAAACCAAAAGGTTTGAATTTTAATTTTTAAAAAGGTCGAAGCTGGTCCTATTTTCCATAATAAATGTTTTCATGTCTATAGTATGTCAAAGCATTTTCCTCACCACAACCTTCTGAAACAGGTCATTCAAGGATATTATTTTACAGATAAGGAAATTGAGGCTTAGAGAAATTACATTGACTTGATCAGGGTCACACAACCACTATCAGGACCAGGTTTTGAACCCAGGTTTCCCAACTTTCTAAGTTGAGTGGGCTCATCACAAGGCCCCAGACAGCCTTTCAATTGCCCACGAAATTTAAATATCAATTTTGCATAAGTTCTTAGGTTTCTCTCCAAAAACCCAGAAAAAAATGATGTGGCTTTGCTAGCTATGAGGTTTCATCCATCACAAGCACAATACTAACTAGTAAGACTACCGATGAGTCTCAGTGGCCATTCCTCAGAAACACGGCTTTTTGTAAATTCATGTATTTCAAAAGTTGTTTTATCTGACATTCTATCCCCTAGAATTCTCTGACGACCAGTAGGAGCACATCTCTTCCAGGCCCTGATATACTACTATGCCAAGCTCTGGCTTACCTCTGTGTCTTTTCTCATGCTGTCCTTGCTGGTGTCACACACACACACACACACACACACACACACCCTTTTCCCATCCTCCAAGGTCTTCATCCATCATAAGGGTCTTCTCAATGAACCTAAACCATAGCGAGCTGGAGCCCCAAACTCCATCCCAGATCAGACAACTCACTGCTCGTCCTTGGGCAAGTTACTTTCATTTCCTTTTCTATGATATAAAAAGGGGGACACCAGATGAACTGCAAGACCTCTTCCAGTTCTAAAGCTATACCCTATATTTAACTCTCACAGCTATTTAACTTGTCTTCTGATTATGGCTTACCCAGATAGATGCTAGGTTTCTTGTGGGTAAGGATAAATTTTAAATTTCCTTATAATATCCATGGCATTGAGTAAAGTGCTGGGCAGGAAGCAGGGCACATAGTAAACGTTTGTCTAATTATTTTATATATCATATTTGATGCTCATCTTAATCACATTGACAAGGGCATGCTGCAGTACCTTATCAATCTCAGCTCTGCCACTTATTACCTGTGTGACATTGGGCAACTAATTTTCCCTCTTTGGGCCTCGGCTTCCTTATCTGTATAACAGGAGTGGGGTATATTCTAGACAATTTATAAGGTCACTTGCAGCTCTAAATTCTATGATCCTTATGCAAGGTCATTACAAACATGGCATAATAGAAAGAAAATTGGATTTGGAGGCAAAGGAGCTGAGCTGATTTTGCCTCCTTTGGGTCTGCATTGTCATTCCCAAATGAGAAAAGAGGGAGTCCAGGCCTGAGTCTGTAAACCAATTTCTGTCTTCGCCATCTGGCAAACAGAGGCCAATGAATTCTTGGGGCTGGCCCCTGGCAGTGAACTTAGCTTACTGGCACCTGCAGGCCCTGTTGACAGTGAGCAAAGTGGCAAATGAAGGCAGAACTGTTCTTCTTCAAAAGTTTTCTGTAGTCCAGGAAGAAAAAAATAACTAACCCTATCTGAATTCAAACTGAAAGAGTAAACACCAAAGTCAAGTAGATCAAGGAAATGGGTGTGTAGCCATCATCAAGTATTGGAAAAAAGAACTAGATTTGGTGCCAGAGAATCTGGGGTGAAATCCTAACTCTGCTACTTGGCATTACTTTTCCTCCTTGGGCCTTAGTTTCCTCATGAAAAATGTAAGTGGAAAGGATTGGATAATACCTAAGGTCTCTCCTAGCTTTAAATTCTCTGATCCTATGAAGTAGTGAATTGGGACAAGAGAGACAGAGAGACAGAGACGGAGAGGAGAGGAAAGAAGAGGAGAGGAAAGACAGAAACAGGAGAGAAAGAAATAAGAAAGAGAGAGAGAGAGAGAGAGAGAGAAACAGAAGATTTACTCAGCAGAACCTATTGTGCACCAGGATAATTTTTGTGTTGTAATTGTTGAGTCGTTTTAGTCACGTCCAACTCTCCATGACCCCATTTGGGGTTTTCTTGGCACAGATACTGGAGTGGTTTACCATTTCTTTCTCCAGCTCATTTTACAGATGAGGAAACTGAGACAAATGGGGTGAAATGACTTGTCCAGGGTCATACAACTAGTAAGTTCCAGGGTCAGATTTGAACTCAGGTCCTCCTTACTCCAGGCCTGGCACTCTATCCAATGTCTCCCACCAGGACACTAGTGATACCAAAAAAAAAAAAAAAGAAAAAGAAAAATGTCCAATCTCTACTCTTAAGGAGTATACATTCTATAAGACAGTAGAGGGAGAAAAAAAGGGAAAAAGGAGGTGAACAGAAACAGAGAGATGGTGGAGCAGAGACAGGGAGAGAGGATGGAAGGGAGTAGAAAAGGGCTAAAGAGAAACACATTTCTATATACCAACCCAACAAGGCAATATGGTTCAGTAGAAAGATCACTAATACTCATGGAGAGGGTCCGAGTTCAAATCCCACCTCTAATATTTACTATCTGGGTAATGAACGTTGTCCACGACCTCAGTCCTTAACGTCACTATTGGCCTCAGTTTTCTCATCACTAAAATGAGGTTAGACTAGATGTCTTCCTCAACTCTAAATCTATGATCCAATGGGGCCAATATATAATGCGATTATTACTATCCTCAATTTTCAAATAAAGAAACTAAGTCTCAGAAAAGGCTACATGACTTGCCCAGGGTCACACAGCTGGCTGGTAAATGTAAGGTCTGAGAAGCAGGCATCCTTTAAGGTCTGGCTTAAACACCCTCTCCTCTGTGAAGATCTTCACTGATCACCTCCAGCCCACACAGATCTTCCCTTCCTTGGAACCTCCAGCAGCAGTGACTGTCCCAACCCTACCACCCATTTTGAACTTGGACAACACCAAGTATTTTATCTCTTCCCTCTCCCTGTTTCCATCCAAACCATGAGCTTTCTGAGAAGAGAGACCCCATTTTATCGTAGAGATCATTTTGGCCTGAACAGGTCAGGAGTGTTTTCACAAAGCCAGAGGGGCCTGAGCTAGATCCAAAGGGATGGTGTTGTTTGAGCTACTATAAGAGGATGGGACGGAGGGACTGGAGGGGAGGGAATACTGTGCCAAGGAGAAAAAGAGAATTATACAGGTAAAGACAAAAAGCATGAGGCACATTTCAGGGACTGGAAGTAGATGAGTAGGAAGACAACAGAAGTAAAGGGGAAGGGGGACAGCAGGAAGGAAATAAGCATTTATGATACAACATGACAGGCATTGTTCTAAGTGCTTTATAAATATTAACTCATTTGAGTCTCCTAACAACCCTGGGAGACTGGTGCTCTTATTATTCTCATTTACAGTTGGGGAAACTGAGGCAAGCAGTTTAAATGTCTTGCCCAGTGTCACACAGCATAAAGCTAGTAACTATCTGAGGCTGGATTTGAACTCTGGTCTTCCTGACTCGGGGCCCAGTGTTGCGCCACCTGAATTTCTCATAGAGCATAGAAAGCTACTGGTGGAGGAGACCTTTCTAGGTCCCTTATTTTACAGATAAAGAAGCAAAGTTCCAGAGAAGGAAAATTATTTTCCCAAGGTTACATGGCTTGTTAGTGGCAGGGCAAAGACAAAAAAAAAATCTGACATCCTTCACCCAAGGCTGAAAAGGTAGATTGAGGTTAGACTGGAACAGGCCTTGAATTCCAGATTAAGGAGCCGGCCTTAGAGTGGGTACCACGCAGGGTTACCAGCTGAGGCAGAGCCTGGAGGAAAGGAGCCCTTAGAATTCTTTCTGCCGCATCCTCACTGCCCCCGTGACCTCAGGTACACCACCCCTGGGCCTCTCTTGCTTTCCCGGGGGGGGGGGGGGGGGGGCGTGGGGCAGGTTGTTCTGCAGCAAAACAAAAATACCACAGCTTCATGCTGGTAATGACTAATATCCTCCCACCTCACTCAGCCGGTTGGAGATTAATTAGGTTTGGAAAGTGCTTTGATGATGTCAGGCACTGTTCCCTAGGAGCTCTGAGCTGTTTCTACTGCCACAGTGTTTCCTGTGCCAAATTCGCCTCAAAGGTAGCAAAGCCATATGAGCTTTTAGGGAGCGCCCCGTAAAGCGAAGGCAATGAACCTGAAAAATCACACACACACCCCACGCCCCGCCCCTCCTTTCTTCCCCTCCAGAAGCAGCAGCGGGCAGCGAGCTCCCGCATCCTACCTTCCCAGCGAGAGGGCTGCCTGGGCGGCACGCCGGGGAGGCACTGGCAGCGGCGATTAATGAGGCCGGCGCAGGACGGGGAAACGGCCCCCACTGAGCCCTCTTTGGCCCTCAGCAGAGGGGAGCGGCAGGGTGCAACGCGGGCCACGGGCAGCTTCCCAGCACTGCCAGGGCCCCGTGACCTTCAGACTCCCCACATGTGAAGCTCCTTATTAGTTGTGAGAGTCCTGAAATGACTGGCAACTTACTCATGCACCAGGGTTCTGAGCAATTCAGGTGCCCTCCCCGGGCCTTGTTTGCTGTGCATGTCTGATTTCTTGCCCTGCAGGTATCCTGAAGATACTGATGACTGCTCAAGAAAGTGTCTGGCCAATTGTCAAGTGCAAAAGGAGTGTGCAATTTGGCCTGGCCCCAGTTCTGTTTGAATGCCCAGGGAAAGGGGGGGAGGGGAGGAAGAGGAAATGAAGAGGAAAGGAGAGAGAAAGGAAAGGAAAAGGGAGGGAAGAGGAAGGAAAAGAGGGAAGAAAGGAAGGAAGGAAGGAAGGAAGGAAGGAAGGAAGGAAGGAAGGAAGGAAGGAAGGAAGGAAGGAAGGAAGGAAGGAAGGAAGGAAGGGAGGGAGGGAGGGAGGGAGGGAGGGAGGGAGGGAGGGAAGGAATTTAAAAGGAAGGAAGGGGGGAAGGAGGGAAGGAGGAAGACCAAGTTTCTTTGGGAGTTACTAAACCGACACTATCTCAAGTCTAATGCCCATCCTTAAGTATTCCTCCAAAAGCACCAGGTCTGACCACACCACTTACCTATTCAAAAAATTTCACTGGCTCCTTAATGTCTCTAAAAGTAAATACACACTTCTCTGTTTGGCATCTAAAACTAAACTTTCCAGCTTACCTTACCAGATTGATCTCATGTTATTTCTTCTCACACTAAACATTACTGTACATTGTAGCCAAACTTGTTTAATCCCTACTCTTCCTACATGACATTCCAGCTCCCACTTCCACGCCTTTGCCCAGGCTGTCTTCCATGCCTGTAATGCATTCCCTCTTTACCCCAGCCTCCATACAAGGCCCTGTTCAGTTGCCCCCTCCTGATACCCCCAGTTGTTAGTCTCCTACCCATGACTCAGAAATTAGTTCAGATTGACTTTCCTGACAATGGTAATTACTTATCTATGTTTATATTATACCCCCATGTAGACGATAAAGTCCTGGAAGGCAAAGACTGGGTTGTTTCAGGTTTGAGGTTTTGGGTTTTTTTTGTTTTTGTTTTGGGGGATTTTTTTTTTTTGGTTTTTTTATCTGCAGCAGATAGCACAATGCCTGACATTTAGTAGGTGGTTAAAAAATAATGCAAAGTTGAGCAATAAGCTTGGACTACCTCCCTCATAGATTCATTATGAGGAAACTGTAAAGCATTAAATAAATGTGTTACCATTAGTTTCTGAGATTTCCAGGAATGGAGATTGCTATAACCTCAACTCTTTGAGCTTTTCATCCTATAATCAATTTCCTATCCCTTTTGTCATCTCTTCGATAAGGGGGTGAAAAGAGTTATTATTCCCCCTTTCAAATGTACATGACAATCACCATAGCAAAATCCATTCTCTGGGCCACCAAGGAGAATGCTAACACAAAGAATGATTAACTGTCAGACACTTATTGAGGCTATATTCCTCAGGTATAGAAGATAGAACTGTCTGAGCACATTCCCCCTTTCAAAATTTAGTAGAAATACCCTGGCTCTGATATTTGAAAATGTTGCATCCTGAAATTCCCTCTATATATCCCAGCACCTAGCATAGCACCTAGCATCTAATAGACGATTAAGTGCTTGTTGACTTTACTCCATAACCCATGCATCACACCCTTCCACAACACTATGTCCCACCTGCCACGAAAGAGAAAGAAAAAGAAAGAATGACACAACGAGACAAGGGACAGAGAGATCTGTCATGGCCCTACAGCAGGACTTAACACCTAAGAGAAGGAAGTGCAAAGAAATGAGGTAGACTTGGTTCACAGAGCCCATGGTATGCAACTGATATTGCTAGTGCCACTAAAGAGATTTTTAGAACTCTGCAACCATAGTTTTCCTCAATCTTTTGACTACTTTCCTATGCCCCAGGACCCCATCAACATTTTTCCTCCTAGCTTTTCCCACTCTCGGTCCTTTATTTTCCTTGTGTGTGTGTGTGTGTGTGTGTGGCAATTGGGGTTAAGTGACTTGCCCCAAGTCACACAGCTAGTGATTGTTATGTGTCTGAGGCGGGATTTGAACTCAGGTCCTCTTGACTCCAAGGCTGGTGCTCTATCCACTGTGCCACCTAGCTTCCCCCTCACCCCTTTATTTTCCAATGGGCTTTACCAGAAAGAAGGAAAGATTCATCTCAGATAAGTAGAATTTCCAGACATTTGAATTCCTGTAGCCCCAGAATGGGTGATAAAGTTTAGAGGATCCCTTTGGGATCCTTGAAGGACAGGATAGACATTCAACCATTGGAATGGCTTGGATGTGGGCCTAGCATGAGAGTAGACGAGATGCTTTCATAAGGCCCACTCCAATCAGACCCATTCAGGAGCCCTTTCAAGCACAATGGAAACCAGAAAAACTCCTGAGATCTGGGCTTTGAGGGTAATTTGCTATTATTATGTTTATCTCAAAAGCAGCTTCACAGAGCTCTTTATCTGAGATGCACATCTCTTGTCAAAAGATTTAGCAAAAGAAAATGAGGGAGGCTTTTCTAGATCATCTAATATGTTAAAAGGCATTTATCTGCACAGCCCTGTTTTAAACCATTGTAAAAATGTATTGACAGAAGTGAAGTTCCGGGGCTAGGCTTATTTTAAGATCTATCACACCACAGTGAGGTGATATATGAGACTTGGGGAATGAGGATTTATGTCTCGTAAGACTGCCAGCCCTGGGTACTAACACACTCAATCTCTTTGTGAATTGTGAATTCAGAATGAAGTATAATCCAAAAGTGTTACATACTCTGGATTAGAGTGAGGGCCTCTTTATCAAGAAAAAAATCTCTAACATATTTCAAAAGTTGAACAAGGATGAAAGGTATAAAGGATGGACACAGAATGAGATGGGAGGTCCAGAACAGTAAAGCAAACTTCTGAAATAAAAAATGAGCTTATATGAGAGAACCGCGTGCACGCACACACACACACACACACACACACACACACACCCCTCCAAAGACAGTACATTCTACTTTGGGAGAGATCTCATAACTGGGAAGTTTTTCCTTACATTAAACCTAAATCTGCCTGATTTTGTTCTTATTTCCTTTATTGCTTACACTTCTAATAAATTTTATTTAACTACTTTTATTTATTTGTATTTATTCTTTTTATGTTTATCCTTTACATGTGTATATATGTACTTCTTGTCTGCCTCACTAAAATGCAAGCTCCTTAAAGCAGGAGCTGTGTATTTGAATATCTTCCCTCCCTCCCATCCTCCCCCAATTTCACAGATGAGGAGACTCAGTCTCAGAGAAGGAGAATAACTTATCCAAGGTCCCTTCTAGCTCTGAAATATTAGGACTGTGACTGCACTTTTTCAATAAAAATTTCTCACATCAGGCCCCCTTGACATTGCTCCCAGAAGCATGTTTGCACCAGTACATCCATCCTCCAGACTCCAGAATTGGAAAATGCTCCAGATGCCAATCAACTGGATAACCATATTCTCCAGGACCATATCTGGCTTTGCTTATTAAAACTAGATTCCCATCTGTTACATCAGGAATAATTTTCCTATCATATCTCCTAAGCAGTGAGGCTTTAAGTCTTTCTCATGCTTGGCAAAGGGCTAAGGTTTACTTGTAGGCTGTGATTTAGCAAGGTTGCTGGAAACTACCCTTTAATATAATTCCCCTGCCCTCAATTCCTTCCATGGAGGCAGAGCTTTTCAGTCCACAAATGGAGAGGAGGCTTAGAATGCCAATCAATCTGAGAAGAGAAAGCACAAGGCATACCACACTCAGAGCAGAGAGAGGGAGGCTTGGCTAGAGAGTGGGGGGGGGGGCAGGTAGAGAACATGAAGTAAAATAGAATATTTGAAAAGGTATTTGGGATAAGTACCACAGAGTAATGAAAAGGGTAGAAGAAAGGAGAGTCAGTATGTTATAGCAAAAAAAAGTGATGGCTTTAGAACCAGAACATTGAGATTCAAATCCCTTCTCACCTATTTAATCACTTGTGTGACCTTGGCCAAGTCTCTTCCTTTCTCAGAACCTCAGTTTCCTCATCTGTAAAATGAAGGAGCTATGTTGAACAAACTCTAACTATCCTTCCAGCCTTATATCCTAAGATCACAAAATTGAATCTGTAGATTTCCAGAACAAGCCTCTCTAATTATACAGCAGTTGGAGATGCCATCTAGAGCTCAGGGGAGTGATTGGAGATAACCATATAGATCAGGGAATCAGGTACATAGAAGAGTTCAATGAAGCTAGAGGAGGGAAAGATATAAACAAGAGAGAGAGGATACAGAGAGAAGAAAAGAGGTAGAGGTATGACGTGTAGGGGAACAGTAACATTTGGGAGCACTGTGGCAGCCTAGAAAAACCTCTGGCTTTCTGGCAGACTGTCTCTTATCTAGAGAAGTCTCCTCTTCCCTGGTATTGCTATGAAGAGTATTGCACTGGGACAGAGTCAAGATGGTATAGAAAAGGCAAGCACTAGCCTGAGCTCTTTCCAAATCCCCACTGAACAACTTTAAATAATACCTCAAAACAAATTCTAGAGTAACAGAACCCACAAAAGGATGGAATGACAACCTAGAAGGTCAGCAAGAAAGGTCTGCTGGGGTGAGAATGGAGCCCAGTCTAGCACAGGCCTGCCCCAGCAAAGCAGCAGAAGGCCTTGGGGGCATCCGAATCAGTGGCAGCAGGGGCGGTTTCCAGACCTCTCAGCACACAGACAGTAAGGGGGCCAGACAGCTAGTCAGAATGAGATTACAAGGGCCCCATTGCTGGCAGCAGGAGCTGGACTCTGTTGCATTTCCCGTATTTGGATCTGGGTCCCAGTCTTGGGTCCCAGTGTGAGGAGGAGCACTAGCACACCAGAGCTTGTGGCCACAGGGAAGCTGGGACCTTGGTCCCCGTTCCAGGGTAGAAAAGAATGCTTCTGGTCACTCACAAACCAGACCACAGGCCAGGAGAGTAGTAGACATAGCTCTCCCTAAATCATACCACCTTGGAAGAACTGAAAACTTACAAATCCCCAGAATTATCTCTGAAAATAGCTGCAAAAAAACCCTGAAGCTTTGACAGTGCCCCCTCCACTCCAGAAACAGAGCCCCACTTTAGCACAGAGTCCAAAAATGGGCTAGAAAATGAGCAAACAGCAGAAAGTTATTATGGTGACAGGAAGATCAAAACATACACTCAAAAGAAGACAACAAAGTCAAAACTCCTACATCGAAAACCTCAGAGAAAAACACAAATTGGTCTCAGGCTATGGAAGAGCTCAAAAAAGGATTTTAAAAATCAAGGAAGAGAGGTAGAGGAAAATTGGAAAGAGAAATGAGAGTAATACAAGAAAATCACGAAAAAAAAGAGTCAACAGCTTGGTAAAGGAGGCACACACACACAAAAAAACTGAAAAAAATAACACCTTAAGAAACAAAATAGACCAAATGGTAGAAAGAGGCACACAAATCCAATGAAGAGAAGAATGCCTTGAAAAAGTAGATTTGGCCAAATGGAAAAAGATATACAAAATTTCACTGGAGAGAACTCCTTAAAAAACAGAATTGGGCATATAGAAAAAGAGGAACAAAAATTCATTGAAGAAAAGAACTCCTTAAAAAGTAGAATTGGGCAAATGGAAAAGGAGGTACAGGAAGAAAATAATTCCTTAAAAATTAGAATTGGATGTGCAAAAGCTACAGATGCAATGAGCCATCAAGAAACAATAAACCAGAGGAAGTTTTTGGAGAAAGGAATCAAAGCTCCCTATAGTCATATAAAAAATGCTCAAAAGCACTATTGATTACAGAAATGCAAATTAAAACAGCTCTGAGCTACCACCTTATACCTGTCAGATTGACTAATATGACAGAAAAGGAAAATGACTGATGTCAGAGGGGATATGGGAAAACTGAGCCACTAATGCGCCGTTGGTGAAGTGGCACACCGATTCAACCATTATACAGAGCAATTTCGAACTATGCCCCAAGGGCTTGATCAAGCACTGTCACTACTAGATCTGCATTTCAAAGAGAGAAAAAAAATGTGAACTATCTCATCATATAAACGAATTAGTTAGAAAATAGATTTAGAAAAGACAGCTTAAGAATTGTGGAACCATCTGAAAGCCATGACCAAAGAAAAAGCCTAGACTTATACCGAAAAATGCTATCCATCTCCAGAGGAAGAACTGATGGAGTCTGAATGCAGGCTGAAGCATACCCTTTCTTTACTTTATTTTTCTTGGATTTTTTTTGGTCTGTGTTTTCTTTCACAGCATGACTAACTTGGAGATATGTTTTGCATTACTGTCCATGTATAACCTATATCAGATTGCTTGTCTTGGAAGAGTTAGGGAGGGAGAGAATTTGGAACTAAAAAAGTTTTTTAAACAAATGTGAAAATTTGTTTTTACATGTAACTGGGGAAAAAATAAAATATTTTAGACAACATTGCACCCTGGAGACAGAGTATATGGTGGTACCACAGGCCAGGATCCAATGTATCTTGTCAATCCAACCCAATTCAATTCGACACCCACTTATTATATGCCTACTATGTGCCAGTGCTGGGCTCTGGCCAGCTCTAGCTCTGGTTATTTCTTGGGCACAAGACAAAAAGGAAATAGCACCTGTCCTCAAAAAACTTATACTCTTCTGGGTTCTTTGATTTTCAGGTGACAGTCATTCAATAGCACTTACTAAGTAGCTATTATGTGCCAGGAACCTTGCTAAGTGCTGAGGATTCAATGTAAGACAAAATTTAAAAATGGCACCCGCTCCCAGGTAGTCTAATAAAGGAGACAATATGCAAATTACTATATTCAAACAAGATCTATACATGGTAACTGAAGGGTAATCTCCAAGGAAGAGCACTGATCCCAATGGATCTTTGTCTCTTCCTCCTCTCACCACATCCCATCTCATTCTAGTATCTCAAGTTAAATCCCTTCCCTTGTTTGAGGTAACATGTGCTCATAAAAGACCCATTGCTTTTTGTATTATTGGCCTGTTTGCACCTGCTGTGGAAATTTCTAAGCCCCTCAAAAGCAGTACATCAGACTGGATCAGAGACAGAGGGAGGATTATGAACTGTTGAGAGAAACTGGGAAGGGGCATTCCAACAGATAGGAAGAGAACCAGGAGAAAGCAATACCATGGAAACCAAGGTAAGGCAGACTAGCCAGAATGAAGAAATCGATAGTGGGAAATGCTGCTGAAAGGTCAAGGAAGTTAAAGACTTAGAACAGGACATTGGATTCAATAATTAAGAGATCATTGGTGACAGGAAAGCTGGATTGCAAGGGGAAGAGGAGTGAGGAAATGGGTGAGGAGCAGCAAGTGTAGATTAATTCTTTCTCTAAATTTATCAATGAAACGCTACAACATTTATCATACATCTACTATGTTAGAAATACTACGCTAAACACTAGGGGAGATAATATTTAGAGTCACTCCTTGCTGTCTTCGAGCATACAGTATAAAAGAGGGATTTTTTGAAAAGTAACACAAAATAATACACCAGCTTCTGATATAATTTACTTGAAACTGCTCTCTTGAAAAGTCACCAGTGATTCCTTCCTGCCAAATCTAATAGCCTCTAATTGATACTCATTCTTCTTGACCCCTGTAAAGTCTCTGATACTGTTGATCATCCTTCTCCTCTCTGGTCAACATTGCTGTCTCCTGGTTCTCCTCCTACTTGTCTGACCACTCCTTCCCTCCCTCCTTTGCTGTATCTTCCTCCAGGTGAAATTCACTAACTGTGGGCATAACTAACCAACAGTCTGTCCTGGGCCCTCTTCTCTCTCTCCTTAACTTTTTTTCTGTCATAGTTGTCTAGTGGAGCCTATGAACTCATTCCTAAAGTAATACTTTTTTTTTTTTTTGCTTTTTGGTGAGGTGATTGGGTTAAGCAACTTGCCCAGGGTCACACAGTAAGTGTCAAGTGTCTGAGGTCAGATTTGAATTCAGGTCCTCCTGACTCCAAGGCTGGTGCTCTATCCACTTTGCCACCTAGCTTCCCCCCCCAGAATAACACTTTTAAATGCATAAAATAAAATATGTAGGATTGTAAAGGAAGCCACTTATACCAAAATGCAGTTATCAAAATTTTTTTCATAAAAAAAATTTTTAAACAAGTTCATGGACCCTTCATGGATCTGAGGAACCCAAGTTAAGAATCCCAGCTCTATACTTTCTCATTTGGTTGTCTTATCAGTATCCCTGGTTTCAATTTAATCTCTATACAGATGATTCTCAGACCTATTTATCTAGCCTTAACATTTCTCCTAACTTCTACTGGCATTATCAACTGCCTAATGGTCATCTTAAACAGAATGTCTTGTTGACATCTCAAACTTAACGGGTCTGAAACAGAATTCATTATTTCTACCCCTGCCCCCAAAATTATCCCTTTTTCCAAGCTTTTCTATTACTGTAGAAAACACTACAATCCTCTTAGTCACACCATCCTCAATTCCTTACTTGCATTCACCCTATCTGTTGCCAAATATTGTCATTTCCATATTCATAATAGCTTGGGCATGTTTGTGTATGTGTGTGTGTGTGTGTGTGTGTGTGTGTGTGTGTGTGTCTTTTCTCCACATATATCCTGGTGAAGGCCTTCATTACTTCATTCTTGGACTACTGTAATTACCTGATGGTTGGTCTCCCTGCCTTATCTCTCCCCACTCCAATCCATCCTCCATTCCTCTGCTAATGTGATCTTCCTAAAAGCCAAATCGGATAATTTCACCCTCCTACTCAATTAACCCAACGGTTGGCTTGTAAAGCCTTCACAACCTGGCCCTTTCCTACCTTTCCAATTCTTCTAACTTCCCTCTACGATTCAGCAACACTAGCCTTCTCATTTTTCCTCAAACACTATATTTTGTAAGCATAAAAATATCTGCATGTTGTCTCTCCCATTAGACTGGGACCTCTTTGAGGCCAAGGACCATGTTTTTTCTTTTCTTAGCGCAGCATTTGACATATAGTAAGGATTTAATAAATACTTGTTGACTCATTGATTGGCTACTAAAGGGGTATAAAGCAAATTTCCATGTGAAGCATAAGGATAAAGAAGGGAGGGATCAGGGAAAGTTTCATGGAGGATCAAATGAGATATTTGTAAAGTGCTTAGCACAGTGTGCCTGGCACATAGTAGGCACTATATAGATGCTTATTCCCTTTCCCCTTTCCTTTATGGGAGAAGTGATATTTGAGTTGAGGTTTCTTTGTTTTGTTTTCATTTTTTTGTTGTTGTTGTTGTTGTTTTTTGGCTAGGCAATGGGGTTAAGTGACTTGCCCAGGGTCACACAGCTAGTAAGTGTTCTGTGTCTGAGGCCGGAGTTGAACTCAGGTCCTCCTGAATCCAGGGCCAGTGCTCTATCCACTGTGCCACCTAGCTGCCCCTGAGTTGAGTTTTTTTAAAGGATAGACAGGAAGTCAAGTTGTGATGGGGGAAAAGGCACAGTGAACAATATGAGTAAAGATTCAGTGGTGAACCCAGGAACCCTATGAACACAATTACAAAACACTTTTCATAGAAATAAAATCAGATCTAAATAATGTGAAAAACATCAGTTGCTCATGGGTAGGCTGAGCTAATATAATAAAAATGACAATCCTACCTAAGCTAATTTACTTATTCAGTGTCATACCAATCAAACTACCAAAACATTATTTTATAGAGTTAGAAAAATAATAACAGGATTCATTTGGAAGAAGAAAAGGTCCAGAATATCAAAGGAACTAATGAAAAGAAATACAGGGAAAGGCCTAGCAATTCCAGATCTTAAATTGTATTATAAAGCAGCAATCATCAAAACTGCTTGGTACTGGCTAAGAAATACAGTGGTGGATCAGTGGAATAGGTTAAATATGCAAGACACAGTAGTCAATGACGATAGTAATCTATTATTTGAGAGACCCAAAGACCCTAGCTTCTGGGATAAGAACCCACTCTTTGGAAAAAAACTGCTGGGAAAACTGGAAAAGAGTATGGCAGAAACTAGGCATAGGCCCAAATCTCACACCATATACCAAAATAAAGTCAAAATGGGTTCATGATTAGATATAAAGGCTGATGCTATAAGCAAACTGGGAGAACAAGGAATAGTTTACCTATCAGATCTATGGAGAACAGAAGAATTCATGACCAAACAGGAGATAGAGAACATTATGAAAAGCAAAATGGATAATTTTGATTACATTAAATTGAAAAGTTTTTGCACAAACAAAGCCAATGCAACTAAGATTAGAAGGAAGGTAGAAAATTGGGAAAGAATTTTTACAACCAGTCTCTCTGATAAGGCCTCATTTCTAAAATATATAGAGAATTAAGACAAATTTATAAGAATACAAGCCGTTCCCCAATTGATAAATGGTCAAAGGATATGAACAGACAGTTCTCAGATGAAGAAATTAAAGCCATCTATAGTCATATGAAAAAATGCTCTAAATCATTATTGATTAGAGAAATGCAAATCAAAACAACTCTGAGGTACCACATCACACCCGTCAGATTGGGCAACATGACAAAACAGGAAAATGATAAATGTTGGAGAAGATGTGGGAAAATTGGAACACTAATGCATTGTTGGTGGAGTTGTGAAATGATCCAACCATTTTGGAGAAAAATTTGGAAACTAACTGCCCAAAGGGCTATAAAAATGTGCATACCCTTTGACCAGCAATAGCACTTCTAGGCCTATATCCTAAAGAGATCATCCGAATGGGAAAAGGACCCACATATACAAAAATATTCACAGCAGCTCTTTTTGTGGTGGCAAAGAATTAGAAATTGAGAGGATGCCCATCAATGGGGGAATGGCTGAGCAAGTTGTGGTATATGAATGTAATGGAACTCTATTATGCTATGAGAAATGATGAACGGGCTGACTTCAGAAAAACCTGGGAAGACTTGTATGGTCTGATGCTGAGTGAAGTGAGTAGAATCAAGAGAACGTCATACACAGTAACAGCCACGTTGTACAATGACTAATATTGATAGACTTAACCCTTCTCAGCAATACAAGGATCTAAGACATCTCCAGAGGCCTCGTGATGAAAAATGCTATCCACATCCAAAGAAAGAACTATGGAAGTTGAATCACTATCTTGTCTTTTCTCTTCTGTTGAGTTTTGTTTCCTCTTTCTGATGATTCCTCCTATTGGTTTTAATTTTTACTTCCAACTTCACTAATGTGAAAATATGTTTAATAGGAATGTAAATGTATAGCCTATATCAGATTGTGTGCTGTCTTGGGGAGGGTGGTAGGGAGGAAGGGGGAAAAAATTTTAAACTCAAAAGCATATGGAAGTGATTGTTGATAAATCAAAATAAATTAATTAAAAAAAAAGATTCAGGGGTGGTGAAGTTCGGGACGTGTTTGGGGAAAGAAAGAAATCCAGTCTGGCTAGAACATAGAATGCATGAAGGGCAGCAATATGAGATAAGTAAAGCTAGAAATATAGGGTAAGGCCAAGTCATGGAAGGCCTTGGATACAAGGCGAAGGAATTTGTATTTTCTCTTACGAGGCAATCAGAACCACTGAACATCTGTGAGCTTTGGAGGGATACAATGAGATCTATGCATCAGAAAGATAAGTCTGACAGTGATGTGAAAGATGATTTTGAGGTGAGAAAGAGGGGAGATGGAAAGATCTGGAACAGCAATAGTCCAGGTGAGTGATAATGAAGGCCTGTATAAAAGTGCTATGATGGGAACAGGAAAGAGGGAAAATAATTAAGAGATATTCCGCAAGTTGATTCAACCAAACTGTGTAATTGATTGAGTGTGAAAGGTGAGGGAGAGAGAATTGAGAGCCAAACTTTTAAGTATAGGTGATGTAGTAGAGTGCCAAGCCTAGAGGAAGGAACTTTTCCTGAGTTCATATCTGGCCTCAGACACTTCCTAACTGTGTGACCCTGGGCAAGTCTTTTACCCTACTTGCCTCAATTTACTCATCTATAAAATGAGCTGGAGAAAGAAATGCAAACCACTCTAGTATCTTTGCCAAGAAAACCCCAAAAGGGGACACAACTAAAACAGACTAAATCACAATATATGTATGTATGTATTATGCATATGTGTATGTGTATATGTATGTATGTATGTGTATATATGTATGTATGCATGTGTGTGTGCGTATATGTGCATGTATGTATATATGATAGTGCTACAGATAGAAATAATGAAATCAATAAAACAATAAGCAGCAAAGTACTGGGCATGCAAAGATAAAAATAAAAATGGTTTTTGCCCCCATGAAGCTTACATTCTAATAAGAGGTAATATGTACATATAAGTAGATCAAAGATACAAAGCAGATACAAAATAACCTTGGATAGAAGACACTAGGAGCTGGAAAAAAAAATCAAGGATTCTAGGAAGTGGAGGTACAAAGAGAGAGAAAAGGGGGAAAGCCAGCACAAAGCTATAAAGATGGAAGATAGAGCATCGTATATGAGAAAGAGTAAACAGCCAACATGCCAGTATGACTATAGAGTTTATTTGGGAGGGAGGAGTAACCTTTGGTCAGGTAGGGAGGGACCAGGTTGTCAAGGGTTTTCAGTGCCAAATGGATGTTTTCCTTTGATCCTTAAAGGATCCACTGTAATTTACTGACTATGGAAGATATATGGTCAGAATGACACTTTAGGAAAATCGCTAGCAGCTGTGGGGAAAACGAATTGCAGTCTGGGAGAGAATTGAGGCAGGGAGTCCAGATAAGAGACTATTGCACAGTCCAAGCTGTAATAGTGAATTCAGAAGTAGGAGCAGGTTTGGAGGAAATCATATTAAGCTTGATTTTAGATATGTTTAATTTGAGGTGCCAGCAGGACATCCAGATCCTGCAGGGAGCTGAACAGGAAAGCTTGAAACAAAGATGAGAGATCAGGGCTAGAGTCAATGATTTCGAAGTTATCTGCACAGAGGTGGCAACTGAAGATGAGGGAGTAAATAAGCTTGTTAAGGGAAAGGGGAGAGAGAAAGAAGGTAAGGACAGACCCTAGAAAACATTGCATCACCACCACCACCACCATTAAATGGTTGAAAAAAGGATGGAGCAAATAAAGGAGATCGAAGAGCAGGTTGATAGAAGAACTAAGAGAATAAATATAGTGTCTCTGAAGCAAAGAAGAGAGTAACATTATCAAGAGCTTCAGAAAGAATGAGATCAAGGGGGATGAGAATTGACAAAAAAGGAAGGGGGGAGGGAACACTGGATTTTGGTGATTAGGACGTTAATGGTGCTCTCTGTGCCAGCATTTTCACTACAGTAGTGGAGCTAGAAGTCAGAGATCAAGGAACTAAGGAAAGAATGTGTGCAAGAAAGAACTAGAGGCATCAAGAATAGACAACTTTTTCGATAAGTTTAGCTGTGAAAGGGAAGAGAGAGATGGAACCAGCAATCCATGATCTGAGAAAAATCAGAGGGTAAGTTGTTCTTAGAAATGAAAGTTCCCACTCCGTCTCCTGTCTTTACATCTTCACACTGTCTGTCTCCCATCCCTGGAATGCTCTCTCGCCTCACCTCCAATTTGTAGTTTCTTTGGTTTCTTCCAAAACTCTGCCCAATCTTCTTCAGAAGGCCTTTCCCCATCCCCACAGATGCAAAGCTCCTTCTCTTCTGAAATGAACTTCCATTTAATCTATCTTTGATGTTAAGTGTTTAGTGTCTCCTCATTAGAATTTGAGTTCCTTGACCTTTTTTGCCTTTCTTTGTATCCCCAAAGCTTGCACATAGTAGGCACTTAATAAATGCTTATTGATTTGACTTGATTATATATTGTATGTTCCTAGTTATTTCCACATTGCTTCCCCCATTAGAATGTGAGCTTCTGGGCAGAGGGATTATTTGCCTTTCTTTGTATCCCAATTGCTTAGACCAGTGCTTGGCACATTGCAAGCATTTTATAAATGCTTGTTGACTTACTGGTCAAGGAGATAAGGAACTCTAAGGTAGTAGATAGTGAAGTATTGAAGTAGCAGAACAAGTGGTGCAATGGAGTATAGAGGCAAGCAAGGTCAGACTGGGTAAGATGACTGGGAAAACAGAACTGGATAAAGGAAGGACAAATAATAAGGTTGGTGGGAGGGAGGGAGAAGAAAAAAGTAGAAGAATTCTTAAAAATTCTTAATCTGGAAGGTGGCACAATCTTCATCTCATTCCTCTTCAGGCTGTACTTTGGACTTCTTCTATCATCCACACCCCCACTGGTACCTCCCACTTTTGCCTTCCTTTTATAGATCTTCCCCAATTAGAATATAAGCTCCTTAAGGGCAGGGACTGTCTTCTTTTTTCTACTTGTTTTTGTCTTCCCAGCACTGAGCACAGTGCCTGGCATATAGTGTACTTAATATGTTGATTGGATTGGATGATTGCACTGGAACATAGTAAGTGCTTAACAAATATTAGTTGTCTGACTGCCTAACAGTTCCAAAAGATGGTAAAGTCTAAGATGCAACCATCTTAAGTGTCTGAAGCATGGTGAAGAAATTAGAGTTGAGAAGATCAAAGGATTTTGTGATCAGGCTATTAAAAGCATCATCAATAAGAAGATGTAAGGTCTATGAATGATGACAGGCAATAAGGCAGAAGAAAAAAAAACAAGATTTGAGTCTTCCTCTCAACTATTCTCAAGACTTTTCTTATGGAAGGTGGCCAGATTCCTTTTCCTGTAGCCAGTATCTGTGATTATTCTTTTATTTTGTTTTGGTTTTTTGTTTGTTTGTTTTTGATGAGGTAATTGAGGTTAAGTGACTTGCCCAGGATTACACAGCTAGTGAGTGTTATGTGTTTGAGGTCAGATTTGAACTCAGGTCCTCCTGACTCCAAGGCTGCCCCAAGCCAGTGCCTATAATTACTCTTAAATTAAGAGCAACAGATGAGGATTTGCAGGTAGAAAATAAATATTCCTGTAATACATATCAAGAAGATAGAGAAACTTAGTCCTTTGAACAAAAGCTTTGCCATCTTGTATTTGAAATCTACTGACCTTCAATCAACAGAGATGACAGTGGTGAAAATGAGTGTCTCCCACTGAAAATATGAATGATTAAAATTGAAAGAAGATGATGGGTCACAGCCACTCTGATAAAGTTATTGTCCTTTTTTTTTTGAGCATCTACTCAACCAACCAACCACTAAACCATTTAATAAGTGACTGCTGTATGAAAGGTGATAGTCATTGAAAACAAACAATCTCTTCCCTCAAAGAGCAGACATTCTGTAGGGAAAAGTAACATGTTCATATAAAGTATAAACAAAATGCACATAAAATAAACATGAGATAATTGGAAGAGGTGGCACTAGTAGCTGGGAAGGATCAGGAAAAGCCACATGTAGAAGGTAGCACTCGAGCTCAGTTTTGTAGGAAACCAGAGATTCTAAGAGACAGTAGTGGGGACAGAATGTGTTCCAGGCATGAGGGACAGCCAATACAAAGGTACAGTGATGATGAGAAGAAAGAGAGAAAGAGAGAGAGAGAGAGAGAGAGAGAGAGAGAGAGAGAGAGAGAGAGAGAGAGACTATTTGGAACTCAAAACTTTTTTTAATTGTTTTAACATATAATTGGGGGGAAATAGAATATTTTTTAAAATGTGGGGAAATATTAATATAATAACATTAATAACAAAATCATTATTTTTAATAATTATAATAATATGATAATAAATTAATAATAAAATATTAATATAATAAGAATTATATTGATGTTCTAGTTAAATATAATGTCATATAGACAAAGCATAGCACAGTGGAAAGAGCAAAGAACTTGGAATGGGAGGACCTGCACTGAATCCTGAATTTGCTACCCATGTGTCCTTGGGTAAGTCATCTCACTTCTCCAGGATTTCAGTTTCCTCTCCTGTAAAATGAAGGGTGGGAATAGCTGTTTTCTGAAGTCCTGGCCAATTTTATGGAAACCAAGGGTTTCCAATGGCAGTAGAGGAATAAGCCTTCACTTCATTCAAACAAACTTTTATCTTGTAAGGCTTTGAGGACAGAAAGATAAATAAGAAACCATCCTTTTTGTCATGGAATTACATTCTAGTTGGGGAAATAATGCAGAAAGCTATGGAGTAATACAGATTAGGACAACTATGAGACATACCTTCATAGTAAGAAAGTTCTGTTTTTAGATATTATGTCCTTTTGTCAGGGATACCAGAAAAATCTATTATCTACCCAACATAAGCTCTTTGAGAGAAGGACTGTCTTTTATCTTTGTATACCCAGCAGCCATCACAGTATGCCTGACACATAGTAGGTGCTGAATAAATACTTGTTGATGGATTAATTTCTAATAGAGCAATACCTCTCCTAGGGTATTTACATTTATTGACTCTCCAGTAGAAGAATGTAAGCTCATTGAGGGCAGATGCTATTTTTTACTTTTGTCTTTGTATCACCAAAGACCAGAGCAATGCCTGGCACATGGTAGGTAGCTAATAAATAAGTATTTATTGAATTGAATCTACCTAATACTAGTAGTCTATAGGTGTCTTCTATCTCCCTGTAAATTACCATATATCCTTTAAAGCCCAACTTGAATGTCACCTTCTCCTTTACAATCCCACATTCTCCCCCCTGAGGGATGACTTGTCCCCTTGGACCTTTCACAAAGAATACTTTATTTTGCAGCTCTCTGATATACTTATCAGGTAATATCATATTTTATAGTTATGTTGGTTTGGGGTTTAATCTCCTATGAGCCTAAGGCTAAGAACTATGCATTATTTAAACTTTATATCACTCCCAGGGCCTATCATAGTATTATTGGCACAGCAGGAATTAAATGATAGTTTATTGAATGACGAATCAATGAATGAATAAAGTGTTGTGTCGATCCACGTATCAGTTGCTAATTGTATAAGTATTTATATTGTGACTGTTCACATTTGGTCTTAACCTTGGAACTCCTCCTATTCCTTATTACAGAGTAGAAATAACACTAGATTGGAGGTGAGGAGACCTGTGTTTTAGTCTTGATTGGGCTACTGTCTATCCATGTGCCTTTGATCAAGTCATTTCCTTTCTCTGGAACTCAGTTTCCTCACCAATAAAATAAGGGGGTGGACCTAAAACAGTGGCCTAGAACTATAATACTAGCAAGGCCCATTAAATTGTACATAAAGATCACTCTGGGTGCATATTGACTTAGAAAATCACATATTAGCATTATCTATGTTTTCTTGTATTTTTATTTATTATATTAAGTATTTCCCAATTACATTTTAATTTGGTTCACCCATACTGGGGAGTGATATAGGCCACAATGTGGCTCCATGGTTGACACCTCTAGCCTAGAGATTTTTAAGGTTCCAACCAGTTTCCAACCCCGATTCCATAAGGCTATATGATTTCTAAAGTCCTTTCAGCTCTCCCATCCTGTGATTCTAAGTTGGAAGCACAATCCATGTAGAAGGCAAGCTCACATAGCAAACTCCCAATCTATGTCTGCCCCTGGGATTTCTGATAGAAACCGGAATAGGCTTAACATTCAGATCATTGGGCAGGAAAGACCTTGCCTGTGCACTTGAAAAAAAGAAAGAGATAATGTCATATAGTGAAAAGGGAATTGGATTTAGGGTCAGAGAGCCTGATTTTGAATCCTGGCTCTGCCACTTGGTTCCTATGTCCCCCATGCCTAGAATTTTCCCTCTATTTATCTAGTCTCCTGGCCTCCTTGGCTTCCTTCAAATCCCAGCTGAAATCCTATCTTCTGCAAGAAATCTTCCTGTCCTTGCTGAATGTTCCTACCTTCTCTATTTTGATTATCTCCAATTTCTCCTGTCTATATCTTATTTGTAAATGGTTGTTTACATGTCTTCTCCCCCACTGAGCTGTGAGCTCCTTGAGAGTAGGGACTGTCTTTCCTTTCTTGGTATCTTCTGAACAAACAAACAGTGTTTGGCATATAGTAAGTACTTAATAAAAGTGCAGGTAGGCGGTGCAGGAGATAGAGCACCAGGCCTGGAGTCAGGAAGACTTGAGTTCAAATTTGACCTCAGACATGTACTAGTTACTCTGAGAAAGTAATTTAACCCAGTTTGCCTTAGTTTTCTCATCTGTAAAATGAGCTAGACAAAGAAATAGCAAACCAGTCCAGTATTTTTGCCAAGCAAACCTCAAACGGGTTCACAAAGAGCAGGACAGGACTGAAACAAATGAACAACAGTAGGCACTTAATAAATGCTGACTAACTGTATGACCATGGGCAAGTCTCTTCCCCTCTCTGAGCTTCAGTTTCCTTATCTATAAAATGAGAGCTGTGGACTAGAATCACTTGTAATTCTCTTCCAGCTCTTGATTTGTAATATTCTGAGCAGTACAAAAAGGAAAGGAGGGGCCAAAAGCGCCTCCTCTACCTCCAGCCAACTGGTGTAGAAATGTTACTAATCCAAAAACGCATCCTTGAGGGATATGGAGACCCTGTCCTGGCCACTATCGACTTCAGCGTGAGGGAGGCATCCCAGAGCCTTCTGATCTGGGAAGAGGAGTGGAGACAGTGTTTGTGCCTAGCTGCCCCCTCTGCTGTCAAGCAACAAAATTTCTCATCTTTTTAACATTAATTACATCTTAAGGAAAAGCTTGGCTCAAATATGGGAAGGGAAGAGTAAATAGTAGGAGGAAGCCCTTCTGTCTCCTCTGACCGGGCCATTGTTAACGTAATGAGAGTATCACTGCAGAGGCAGGGCTTTCAACCAAGGTTATGTCAAGAGAGCTGAAGAACCCCCTTCCTTGAAGAATGGTATTTGGAGTCCAAAGGCTTGGTTTTTAGCTCTGCCATTTACTACTTCTGTGACCTTAGGCAAATTACCTCTCTTTGGTCCTCAGTTTCCTCCTCTGTAAAATGAAGGGATTGGATTAGATGATTGCTAATATCCCTTCCATCTCTAAAGACTATAAGTTGCTTTTCTATCATTCCTCAGTGGAGTAGAAGCCCTTAGTAGAGTGCCCCTCACATAATTAGGTACTAACTAGGTGACAGTTGTGGACAGCAGATATATTCAATGTGGACACTATCAGAAAGTAATAGTGAGGTCTACTCCCTTCTCCAGAGTCCCTATTACTCAGGGAGGGAGTGTAACAATATGAGTTGTCCAGTAGGTGGTGCCACCACCAAATGGTCTCATCAGAATCTCTGGCATGCATGTGCTCATGCCACTTGGTGCCATCTGTGTAATTTATAGTCATAGGGAGTGGCCTGGGGGCACCGAGAGGTTAAGTGTTTTGCTAGGGCCATGGAGCTAGCATGTGTCAGAAGTGAGGTGAGATCTGAGCTGTGTACCAGGTGGCTTCATCAGCATCTCTCTGGCATGCGTGCATAAAAACAGCAGGCACTACCAATGTATATTGAACACCGGACAGTTAAAACCCATGCTAGCCTGGTTATTAATTTAGACTAGAGATATTGAGTATTGAATAATAGAATCTTGGTCAGAGTCATTTAAAAAATAGAGAAAACCATGGTTCTACCACTAAACAGCATCTAGAATCTCCTCTCTCAGTCCATATAACCCCCACACTCATAGGATACAGTCATTCAGTTTTACAATGAAATTTATTGGACATGGAAAAACTAAAAGAAAATTAAAAATAAAGTTCAAGCACTCTTGCATGGGTCCTCTAGTTCCAATCACCTTCCACACCTCCCTACCATCCTCCTAATATTTAGGTGTGGCCAGAGACTTTCTGAAACCCACTGGATCATGTAAGGAGAATAAACAGAGAAGATTGTGTATGCCCCCAAATCCAGACTATAAAAAGAGAAACCAAGGGAAAAGTGGGGGAGAAAGATGTCTTCCTCTCCATCTCACCAACCAATGGGTTTGTTTGTTTGTTTGTTTGTTTGTTTGTTTGTTTTTAACTGCCATTTTTGGGTTTGGTCCCATCTCCACATATTGGTCTCTACACTGATCTGGTCACTGAAGATAGAGATACAGGCCACTAGCCCTAACATCCCAAGAGTCTTAACTCCCAAACCCATTGCCACTTACTGATGAGGCAGGAAGGTAGCCATAGTCCAATTACCATGTGTATTTCTGTGAGTGGCTAGGTAGTACACTGGACCTCGGGTCAAGAATTCCTGAGTTTGAATCTAACCTCAGACACTTACTAGCTGTATGTGACCCTCTGCAAGTCACTTAATCTGTCTTCCTCAGTTTCCTTAACTGTAAAATAAGGGTAGTAATAACACTTACTTCCTAGGTTGTTATAAGGATTAAATGAGATATTTGTAAAGTTCTTTTGTTCAGTGATCTTTTTCCATCATATCCAACCCTTTGTGACCCCATCTGGGGTTTTCTTGGCAGAGATAATGGAATGGTTTGCCATTTCCCTCTCCAACTCATTTTACAGATAAGGAAACTGAGGCAAACAGGGTTAAGTAACTTGCCCAGAGTCACACAGTAAGTGTCTGAGACCAGATTTGAACTCAGAAAGATGAGTCTTCCTGACTCCAAGCTGGGTACTTTACCCATGGGCCACCTAGCTGTAAAGCTCTTTACAGACTTTTAAAGTTTAAGTAAATACATGCTATTATGATTTCTACTCTAAATCTTTTTTAAGGGCAAAGGAAAAAGGAACTATGGACATATGAGATCATTATGCCTTCACACATATTTCCCCACATCCCAGAATCTCACCAATCTCTTTCCCTAGTGACGTCTGGGGAGGTGGAAGGTCATTTCCCCTTTGTAGAAACATCTGCCACGAATAAAACAGCTTATTGAACTAGTGAAATCCCTTCAAGGTCCTGGGGCAGAACAGAAAAGGGACTAGCCTAGGGCTTACAGCTGAGGTTTACATCTTTTCAGAGCATCCCTGGGCCTAGAGCAAGATCCTTGCCCTCCTAGCCTCAGGGCCCCCATATTCCTCAGATATAAACCTAGGCATTCTCCCATTAGTTCTTATGTCATATCCTGAAGATCTGTGCTGTTTCCTGGACTTCATCAATATTGATTTCAAAACTCTGTATTTTTATCAAACCAGATTTAGCAAATACTCTCATTTCTTTGCCTGAGGCTTTCACCCTTAGAAGAAACACGAACTGCCAATAAGCCTGTGGTGAGAGGGAGGAAAAGTGGAGTATAACAGAGAGAAAAAAGCATATTGGGGGCAGGGAAGGGGAAGAGGAGAGTTGGGTCTAGCTAGGATCCTCAGATTTTTCTAGTCTGCTGTTAAATTGGAGGGTAAAAAGAGGGTAAAAAAAAAAGGGTAAAAAAAATTGGAGGGAGGAGAAGGGTAGATCTCTAAGAACCACCTGTCCTGGTTGCCATGTGCTTTGGTCAAAAGGAAGAACTGTGGTGTAGTGGAAAAGGCATGTGACTTGAGCTTGAGGACCAGGGTTCAAATCTCAGCTCTACCTAAAATCTACATAATCTTAAGCAAACCGCTTCAGCTCTGAACTCTTTAGATAATTGCTAAGGCAACAATCAGTAAGGGAACTTAAGGTCAGAGGCAAAAAGTTACGGAAAGTCAAGTACCTGACTATAGACTAGCCATCCTATTGCCCTAACTAGAAGGACCTGGGGAATCATAACTGCAGAACTAAGGCACTAGTGAATTAAACACTATAATTGCTCATTAGCTCAAAGAAGTTTATAGCCAGGAGGTACCATAAAGTCCATCTAATTCAGCATTCCCAATTTACAGATAAGGAAACAGATTCTGATTAGGAGAGGGACTTCTGCAAGGTCACCCAATAAATTAGAAAAGACTTTAACCTAGATGTCTTTACATTTATGGTATGTTCTTTAAAAATATATATATCACTGACTTCAGAGCTGGCCCTATTCAAGAGGGTTAAATCAGTGATGTGTGTGCATTATTTGAGAAAGCCTGTTTTCTCTATCAGTGGCTCACCAACCCCTCCCCCACACACATCAGAAGCTTCCACTATGGAACATCCATTTCCCTTCTATACCCAGTAGCTGCCCGTAGTCTGGTTGCTGGAGTTTTTTTGTTCTTTTTTTCCAGCCCCAGATCAAGACTTACCTATCCTTTCTCTCTTTCCCTTGAGGCCCTGTTCTCTGTAATCCATGTCATGCTTAATGTGCTGTTCCTCCCAGAGTAATGTGTCTCCAGGAAGCTCCTAGAAATGACTGAATAATGATGAGAATTTCAGGCAGAGCTTCTTGGGGAGTGGGGAAAGGAAGGGGTTTCATTTCCCCTCATGTCAGTAAGTACTTGTCTTCTTTGTCCACAAACAAGGTGGGCCCTACACAAAGAACCAAGAAAGGGGACCATGCAAATTACTGATTCATACATTATATATGTTAACACAGTGGAGCTTTTATGAAGCATATTTACTTCGAAAAGTATAGTCACAAATATATAAACATATTTCCCCCAATACATGAAAAGCCTAATTCCCCTTCCCCTTTGTACCATCTCAGTCTCTGGGGAGGACAAAGGGATTAGGGTTCATAGCTTAGCTCAGTTCCCATGGAGCACAGTCCCAGTTCCAAACCCCAAACACCCTCAGGCTCAGTCCCAAACACTCTGGTTTCTCAGGGCTTCCATCTCCTGGCTTGTGATTCTGGCTCCAAGGTCACCATGGCATGAGCTCCTGGTTGGGAGGATCACCTCCCACATCAGAAACTGAAGACAATTAACACAGAAGAGAAACAAATACCCCAGGCCCATTTCTCAGAAATGGAGTAAAAGAGAAGTAAGCAGAAGAAGGTAAGTCCTTCTGGTCCCAGAAGATAGGAATCTCAGAAACATGCCCAGATGAAAGACGGTGGAAAAGAGAGTCTCATTACTTTTAAATGAGTTATTTAATATTTTATTTTTCCCCAGTTACATATAAAAATAATTTTTAACATTTGTTTTTAAATTTTCAGTTCCAAATTCTCTCTCTCCAACCCCCACCCTGTATTGAGAAGGCAAGCATTTTAACATAGGTTATACTATGTAGTCATGCAAAACATATTTTCACATTAGCCATGTTGTAAAAGAAAACATAGACAAAAAAAACTCAAGAAAAATAAAGTTTGAAAAAGTATCTCATCACCTTTAAAGATGCAGGCATCTAATCAAGGAGGCTACACCCCCTGACATGGTAAGGGATACAGCAGGCTCCATGTCAGACAGACTGGGCATGCTCAAAGACCAGGTTACATTTGCTCTTTTGTCTTCAATTTCCTAGCTAAGGAAATATCAATTCAGACCCAGGGCTAAGACTAATGGTGAAAGTCAGAGCAAAGATCTTGAGAACTTGGAGATCAAAGAGTAAACAGAGAAAGATACGGTAGGGCAAGACAGGTGGTCAGTGCATGTTCAAACAGGCCTGCAATTGGAGCTTAGTTTAGGTAATGTTCAGCAACAGCAGATGCCCTGGCCTGGAGGAAGATCATGACCCAGAAAAATCAGGTAGTAAGATTAGAGGTGCAGGTAGTCATGCAGAGAATCTCAAGGAATCCTGAAAAAATAACACCAGTCTCCGAATCTAGAAGTGGGGTGGGAGAGGAAGAAAGGGAAGGAATTTAGTGTGTGAGAGAAGGCAATGCAAGATCCCAATCTGAGAATAATAACGGAGTTCTTGGGCTAAGATCCAAGGAGAAGACTCAGGTTAAGGTGAATAAGATAAGGACTTAATGATTGCAATATGAGATAGGGCTGAAACTGAGGCATGAGGTCAGAGCAAAATAAAACTGACAATGCTGGAATCAGCTAAGCTGATTTCTGACTACTCTACCCAAGAATGTCATCATCACAACTATGAGAAGAAGGTGTAACTAGAAAATACTTCCTATGAAAAAGATGCAGGTATTTTAGTGGACTGAAAGTTCAGTGAATGAATGGACGGATGGATGGGTGAGCATTTATTAAGTGCTTGCTGTGTGCCAAGCACATATGAACCAAGAGTGAGCATAGGATCATAGAAAACCTTAGAGCAAAGGTTCTTCACCTTTTTGTGTCCTGGACCTATCTAAAAATCTGGAAAAACCTATGGACCTCTTGTCCGAATACTGTTTTTAAAAGTATAACATAAAATACATGGGATTACAAAGGAAATCAATTATATTGAAATATATATACATATACATATAAATCAAAAAAAATTTTAAGCAAGTTTATGGACCCTAAGTTAAGAAATTCTACCTAAGAAGTTATCTAGTCCAAGCCACTAATTTCACAAATGGGGAAACTGAGGTCTAGGGAGGTTGACTAAACTTTAAAAGGTCAGAAGAGCCACCAGAGGTTCCTTCAACAACTGGAGTTGGTAGAACAGTCCAACAGAGCAGGTTGAAGCAAAATTTGGTGAGGGAATAACCTTGAGCTGTGACTTCATTCAGCTGGCAGAGCAATAGATTGGCCCACCAGCTGAGGCAATGAACCCCGATGCAAACTTGGTGAGGGCTCTGTGAAAGGACAAAAGGACTCCCAGGGCCAGCATTGTCAATGCCCCCCTCAGCACCCTGTGTTTGTTCCCTATGGGTATGCCTCAATACCTCTGTGCCTCTAGTTTGAGCCCACTATCCCCAGGAACCTGCTATGAATACAGAAAGAAGAGTGTATCTCAGGTTGGGAATTGGTAGGAATGTTTCGCAGCGATCCCTTAAAGCTTGAACTCACTTTCTCTCCAAGGGAAAATGTGTCTCTCAATTTGGGAGAATTTTTAATGCTATTCTTGCTATGCCTTCTTAATAAAAACCTTTTTGTTAAGAAAAAATCTTTTAACGTCACTGGTTGGTTGATGTTAGGGAGGTATCAAGTAGTCAACTGCTATAGGGGAGCACACCAAATGGGGATTCGTGAGTGATATTATTCAATGCCACAACCCCTCAGAGTTGCCCCTAGAATCTTAAAAGGAGAACCATTCAAGCATGTCCACATCCTACAGGTGTGAGCAGGAGTTGAAAGAATGAGTCTAAAGGCAATGCTACATAAGCATTAAAATCAAGATTTAAATCCAGGTCCTTTGACTCCAAAACCAATGCCCTTTCCGTGATAGAACATAGAAGCTAGAAAAACTAAAGTAATCTTAGGCTTCCTTAAGAAAGGCATAATGGTGAGCAGGCAGAAAAACCTGGAAAGAATTGCATGAACTGATGTTGAGTGAACTAAGCAGAACCAGGAGAACATTGTACATAGTAACAGCAACATTGTGCAATGACCAACCTTGATATACTTAGCTCTTCTTAGCAGTGCAATGATCTAAGTCAATTCCAAAAGACTTATGATGGAAAATGCTATCCACATCCAGAGAAAGAACTGTGGAGTCTGAATGCAGATTGAAGCATACGATTTTCTCTTTTTTGCTATCGTTGTTGTCATTGTTCTTTGTTTTTTCTTTCTCATGGTTTTTCCTTTTTGTTCTGATTCTTCTTTTACAATGACTAATTGGACTAATGTGGAAATAAGGTCATTAAAAAAAAGAAAGGCATAAAGCCCAAGACAAAGGAAATGATATTACAACTATGCTCTGCCCTTTTCAGACAACATCTGGACTTTGATATTCAACTCTGGGCTCCATATTTGAAAAGAACATTTCCAAGCTGGAGAGCTTTCAGAGGAAAGTGACCAGGATGATGAGCTTTATTACCATATCATCAGAGCATCAGTTGAAGGAGCAGAAGTTGTTTTGCCTAGAGAACAGAGGAACTATCCTCCTTCTAAACTTTCCTGTTCCTTCCAGTTGACCAGATTCACAACCTGGAAGTCAACATCTATTCTTCTTTCTCCCTCACCTTTCATATCTAATCAGTTGCCACTTCTTGTCCGTTTTACCTCCATGGCATATCTCCCATCATACGTCTCCCTCCTCTCCACTCAGCCACACCCTTGTCATCTTTCTCCTGGACTCCTGCAGTAGCCTTCTAACCAGGCTTCTAGCATCTTCCCCACAGGTGTCATAATAACATTCTTAAATCCAAGTAAGTCTACATCACTCCTCTGCTCAAGAATTTTCATTGGCCCCTTCTAAGATAAGATAAAAATTTCTGGGCATGGTATTAAAATCCATTCACAATCTGGATCAAGGCTAACTTCTCAGAAATCTCTCTTTATTCCTCTTTGCGTCTTCTATATTCCAGACAAAGTGGCCTAGTTATTATTCCAAGAACTTAGCTTTGCATTTCTTCCTTCACCTTTGCAGATATTGTTCCCCAAGCCTAAAATGTACTCCTTTTTTACCTCTACCCTAGCTTCCTGCAAAGCTCCATTTAAGGTACCACACCCTCTGGGAAGCCATCTTTGGAGCTGCTATTCCTCTAACACACACACACACATACACACACACACACACACACACACATACTCATGAATTGTAGAACAGCAGTACATTCATCCAACTGGGCTTCAAGGTTTTCAAAGCATTTCAAAGCATTCATCATTTCATCTGATTGTCACAACTTGGAAGTTTGCAACACACTCATGGCCAACCTTCCTAATGCTTCAATTGGCTATGAAGACTATCTTCCCCAAAATTTCATTAAATATGTAAGTTTTGTACACAGCCTCCTATCCTTTTCCCTCCCTAATGTGGAAGTCAGTTTACCACAGAATCACTCATTTGGAGAAGCATTTGCTGTCAAGGGCACAAATTAAAACAGGGTTGGTGAACCTGATTAATTCTCCTTTTCATTTTATGGGGGGAAATAATACGACAAACCTAGAGAGGTAGCCCTAACTCAGGTTCTCAAAGGCTAAACCAGAGATGTGTAAGCTCTGATGGATTTTGTCAATCTGGAAAGGTTTTGCTGACAGACTCTATTTCTGCCTTTCAAGGACCAACCTGTCTAAGCATAAAAAGGCTCATTACTGGAATATTGGAGACCCAGCAATGTGATGACTTAAAAAAGAAAAAAACAGAGCAACTCTTTAAGCCTTCCTGCAAGGTGTGGGAGAGGACAAGGGAGGTTGCAATCTACGTTGGACTAGCAGAAGTACCCAGACTAATGGAATGAGATATCCTTGCATACCAATAAGGGCTCACTTTTTGTAGCACTTCAAGACTAGTGAAGCACTTTCTTCCTAACATCCCTGTGAGTTAGGTTAGTAGCATATGTATTATTATCCCCATTTTAAAGATGAAGAAACTGAGGCTAGGATAGGTAAAGGGATATTACCCAGGTTGCACAGCTGAAAATGTCCTAACTGGGGCTTCGACCTGTTTCTTCTGAACCCAAGACTCTTTCCAGCAAGGTATACTAAAATCTAGACTCTAGAACAAGGTTGGGGAACCTGTGGCCTCAAGGATACATGTGGCCCTCTAGGTCCTCAAACTTGGCCCTTTGAATCCAAACTTCACAGAACAAATCCCCTTAATGAAAGGATTTGTTCTGTAAAATTTGGGCTCAGTCAAAAGACCATACCCAAGAGCCTAGAAGGCCACATGTGGCCTCAAAGCCACAGGTTCCCCACCCCTGCTCTAGAACAAGGAAGGCAATGGTCCCACTATACCCTAGGCTTCTCTATTTACATCTGCAATGTTGTGTTTGGTTCAGGGTATTGTATTTTGAGAATGTGACAAACTTGAGCGCATCTAGGAAGATAAGGAAGACAGAGATAAGCCTGAAAATCATGTCATAGGAGGGCCAGATAAAGGAACTAGGAATGTGTTTCACTTGAAGATGGTAAGACTTACAGAGATAAGCCTGAAAATCATGTCATAGGAGGGCCAGATAAAGGAACTAGGAATGTGTTTCACTTGAAGACGGTAAGACTTACAGGAGGCATGGACAGCTTTCTTTCAGCATCTGAAGGGCTATCACATGAAAGAGAGATCTGATTTCTTTTGCTCAGTTTCATTGGGGAAAACAAAGACCAGAGGCAAGAAAGTTTCATAGAAATGGTTTTCTGCTTAATATAAGGAAATGTTATAATAATTAGAATTATCCAACCGTAAAACTGGCTGCCTCAGAAAACAATGAACTTCCCTTGAAAAATGAGGGAATCGGGCTAGAGCTAGATAATCAGGTCTCTTCTAGCTAAAATATCCTTTGATTCTAACCTCAGAAGCATTCAAGCAGAGGCCAGTTTACCCCGAGTCAGCAACACCATAAAGAAGATTCCTACTTGGGGTAAGAGGTTTAACTGCTGACCTCCAAGGTCCTTTCTACCTCTAAGATTCCAGCTCTGACATCCTGTGATTTCAGTGACAGTGCTTAAAAAAAAAAAAAGGTACAGCTAAGCCTGCTTTAATGAATAAATAAGATTTGTTTGTAATGAGCAGTGCCTTTTGCATGCAAGCCTAATTAATGTCCTCAAAATTGTTCTTTTTAATCAGCTAAACATCCTCCCTTTCATTTTTTATGCTGTTTCACTGTAAATTATTCAAATAAACTATGCATATAAACTTCAGCTAAGTCAGAAGGTCACAAATTATTCATTCATTCAAAAAATATGTATTAACCTACTACTGTGTTCAACTATGCTGTTATTGAAGCAGCTACAAAATTTAAATAAGACTTTGTCCCTGCTCTTAGGGAGTTAAGAGTCTAGTAAGGAGTTAAGATACCTCACTTGGCCTATTAATTTCTGCCCCAGCTGTTATTTCCTTGGGTTCCTGTAAGACTTAGCTCAAATGACTCCTCCAGCTTGAGGCCTTTCCCCAGGCTCCCCTTCACTACTAGTTGCTAATACTTTCCCCTCTGAGATTACCTTCCACCTGCTCTACACATATCTTTTTTTTTCTTTTTCTTTCTTTTTCCTTTTTTTTTTTTTTGCTAGGCAATTGGGGTTAAGTGACTCGCCAAGGGTCACACATCTAGTAAGTATCAAGTGTCTGAGGCCGAATTTGAACTCAGGTTCTCTTGACTCCAGGGCCCGTACTGTATTCATTATGCCACTTAGCTGCCCCTACTCTGCACATATCTTGTATGCACCTAATTATTTATATGCTGAATCCCTCATTAGAATATACTCCTTGAGAGCAGGGACTGTGTTTTTACCTTTCTTTGTATCCTGAGCACTTAGCACAGTGCCTAGCACATACTGAGGGCTTAATAAATATTTGTTGACTGACTGCTGATTTACATACACCTACAATGCACAATAATATATAAGTGAATTAAGGAATTGCAAAACTAAATGAGATTTACATGAAAACTGCATGCTAACATCACTAATAGTAAGAGAAATGCTAACTGAAATAACTCTGAGATCTTGCCACACTCCACATAAATTGAGAAAAATGAAATAATGGTAATAATTAATGTTGGTGGGAATTTGGGACCGTAGTACATGTTGCATAGTTGATGGACCGGCCATAGTAGTCCAACAATTCTAAAAAACAATCTGGGATTATTTAAGAAAAGTGAATACATGAGGCCTTTTGATGCAGAATCCCATTACTAGGTATTTATGGTTACCACTACTCTACCTTCAGAAAGTAAAAGAATAAAACAAAAGTCTAGTAGATAGTCAAATATTCATAGCAACACTCTTGTGGCAATAAAGAACTGGAAACAAAGTGGGTGCCTATCAATTAGGAAATGTTTGAAAAAACTATGCTATATAAATGTCATGGAATATTACAGTAAAACATAATGAACATGATGAATTCAAAGAAATGTGGGAAGATTTCTATGAAGTGATAAGTGAAATAATCAGAACCAAGAGACAACAACATAAACAATGATTACAATGATGTAAATGAAAGGATCATCTTAAGAATCATCTAGAGGAAGTTGAACTCTGAGTAATGGAAAAACCAATGAAGGTGGAGGGGGAAGGGCCCCTCGTTGTAACTTTCTCCTCTCCTGGTTTCTGTGACCCTGAATTAACCTTGCTCTCTTCCTGCCCAATTACTCTTTTTCTTTCTCCTTTCCAGGCTTCTTTGCTTTTCCCAGGCCCCATGCATAGAAGCTGAGAGAGAGAGAGAGAGAGAGAGAGAGAGAGATTTTGGCTCAATAGAAAGAAAAAAACCTTCTTAACAATTCTAACTGTCCCAAAGTAGAATGAGTTACCTCTCCATCTCTGGAGGCCTTCAAATTGAGGCTAGATGACCATTTATCTAAGGTGTTACACAGGGGAGTTACGCTTCCCATAAGGGTTGACTCCTGAAGCCCCTTCCTGTTCTGAGACTCTATAATTTCTCCTTTCACCCAAATACAGATGCTTCTCAAGGTCTTCTCATAAGCCCTCATTTCTTTTTTCTCAGCTCTGAGATTTTGTGATTCTCTACTCTCTCTTAGTGAGCACGTCCATTCTCATGGCTTCAACTCATACCTTACAACAGTGCTTTGCAAAACTTAAGGTGCTATATAAATGCTAGCTATCATCATTATTATTGTATTTTTGGTTAGGCAATGGGGTTAAGTGACTTGTCCAAGGTCACACAACTAGTAAGTGTTATGTGTCTTAGGAAGGATTTGAACTCAAGTCCTCCTAAATCCAGGGCCGGTGCTCTATCCACTGCTCCACCTAGCTGCCCCACATTGTTATTATTATTAAAACTCTATGTAGATAAGTCTCAAATCTGTCCCCAGCCCCAATATCTCCCCTTCCCCCTAAGCTCCAATCTTATACTTTCAACTGCCTATTTAGTATCTCAGTATATCCAAATCTAAGCTCCCCATCTTCCTAGACCTACTCCCAAAGCAACTTCTCCTTTTTTTTTTTACTTTTAATGGCTATACCATTCTCCTTATCTCAAAAACTCAATCATCTTTGACCACTTCCTCACTTTTTACAATCAGTTGATAATACTTTTCCATCCTACCTCTGCAATAATCACCTATCCATGCCTTCCCTTATATTTCTCTGCTAACCATCACCTTCATCTTTTCATCACCCTTCATCTGGACTGTTGTAATGTCCTCTCTCCTATCTGGTCTTCTCCCTGCCTCCAGTCCTTCTGACTCTGGGATATTCATCTAAAAAGATGAATCTTTGATAGAAGCTAGGAGTCTAGGCTCTTAGTACAGTACAAAGAATTGTTGGAACAGTACACAGGTCCACCAATTATACAACATGGGCTACTTTCCCAAAGTCTCACTAACATTTATTATAACCATTTATTTCATTTGTCCCAGTTTGCATGGAGTGTCGCAAGATCTCAGAGTTATTTCATTTGGCATTTCTCTTACTATTAGTAATGTGCAGCATGGACTTGTCACGTAGATCTCACTTAGTTTAGCAATTCCTCAATGCACTTACATATTATTGTGCATTATAGGTGTATATAAATCAGCAGTCAGTCAACAAATATTTATTAAGCCCTTACTATGTTCTAGGCACTATGCTAAGTGCTCAGGATACAAAGTAAGGTAAAAACACAGTTCCAAAGAGTAGCTTTGGACATCTCACTTATGTCATATCCTGCCTCTTATGTTTACTTTGTCTGTTCTTATGAGGACTGTTGTTTATTTTTTCCCTTATATTCCTAACATTATGCCTGGGCAGCTAGGAGGTGAAGTGGATAGAGTACCAGGGCCTGGGGTCAGAAAAATTCATCTACCTGAGTTCAAATCCAACCTCAGATACTTACTAGCTGGATGACTCTGGGCAAGTCACTTAACCCTCTTTGCCTCAGTTTCCTCATTTGTCAAGTGAACTAGAGAAGGAAATGGCAAACCACTTCAGTATCTTTGCCAAGAAAACCTCAAATGAAGTCATGAAGAATCAGGCACTACTGAAACAACTGAATAACAACAACAGTATTAAGCACAGTGCCAAGTATATAGTAAGTGCTTAATAAACATTTGTTGACTAACTATTGGGCTATAAGGTCCTTAAAGTTAGAGACTAGGTCCCATTCACCTCTGTATCCTCACAGTGCATAGGACAGAAGTCACTCAATAACTGATTAGATTAAATTAAATTGAATAACAGCTTTTTCCTAAAGAAAAACCTGGTTCACTCAAAAGTTTGAGTGTTTTTCTTAATGAGGTTTGGGATTTTGGGGTGTTTTTTTATTTGTTTTTAGACTGACAGAGAATGTACCTCTGGGAAGATAACCAGAGAACATTGTATGTGAACTGAAACCCACATATTTCTGTCAGGTTAGATCCCACCCACCCCCACTCTTCTCTCAGTGGTTTTTTTAGCTACTAATTAAATAGTAATAAGAGCCCTTTATAGTCATATGCATGGCTTTGTAGTTTTCAAAGCATTTTCACATTCATTACGTCATCTGATCCTGATGACAGCACTATGAGTTAGGCAGTGGAGGGCTTATCCCAACCCTATTGCTCTGTAACTATGATCTGCTTTTTCCAACTATCTCAGAGAAGTGGAGTGGCATCCCCTAATCACATAACCTACAAATGGTAGTACTAGAATCTCATCCCAAATCTTCAGATTATATGTTTCATGCTGTCTGTATTATACCCCTCTGCCTCAGTGGTTCAGAAGAAAGGGAAAGAGGGACTTGGTGCAGTAGCCAGATTTAGCACATTGTTAAATGAGTATATATGAACTCTAGGTCTTTTTTTTTTTAGGACCAGTTTGGGAAGCCACCTCCTCCCTCCCCCATGAGGTGCCCCAGAATGGTTATGGAAGAAAGGAGGGCAGTGAGTCAAGCTCTGTCCCAGGTCCTTGGCCCTGGCTCAGCCACTCTACTGGGGCCACTCTACCCACTACAACAGTAACCTTTGGACAGCCTTATGGTTGAGAGCAACTTGGAACCAAGTGCTTCAGTAACCAGATCTCAGAAGATCTTTGACTTAGAGCTAGAAGGAGATTTAGAGGCCATCTAATCCAACTCCTTTGTTTTGCAGCTGAGGAAAGTGAGATCCAAAAAGGGTCAGTGATTTGCCCAATATCATTCAGCTAGTATATCATAAAGACGGGGGGAAGACTTTAGTGCATTATTTGAACCTAGACCTGTGTGGCTAAGAGACCAGACTTGTTGTTTAGAGATCAAATTTATTTAATGCTTAACTCAGGACCTAGTTTATGCCGACCAGAAACTCAGTAAGATCTGAAGATTAATGTAAAGAGTTTTTTCCAGCTATCACATCTCAAGCAAACCACCTAGAAGTCTTACCTAGAAAATGTCTCTGTGCTGGCCAATCAGCTACCATTTCTTTGCTCCTTTGTTTGAACTCTATATAATGTGTAACTTACACGTACTTGCTGGAAGTGGGCCACCCCTTATTCGGGTCTCCCCTCTGATGGACAACTTAATAAACCTCTAGACTATTTCAGTTCTGGGTTTTGTTCTCTGCCACATCAATAATGATGTCAGAATTAGGATACATCAAGACCCAATTTGAGGCCAGGTCCCTGGACTCCAAATCCAGTCAATTTTCCTTTGTGCCATACTGTTTTTCTTCCTTGCTATAATTCCAGAAGGATTCTCAAAGGTTGAAGGTGCTAGCAGCATATAGCCTGGAGAAGAAAAGACATAGGGTGGAGCATAACTGTCAAACATTTGAAGGACAATCATGCCAAAGAGAGATGAGACCGATTCTGCTTGGTCCTTTGGTCCAGTTTTTATGGGGTCCTAGCTATGCGGTTCACTTCATTCCTAATTCAACTGACTCACCAAAATTCTCTTCCTCCCCCAACAGCTTGCTTTGCCTACCTCAGCATGACTCTATCTGCATCGCCATTTTTGAGGGGCCCCAACCAGGTTCCTCTCTCTCTCTTTCAGGGTAAAATGAGGGAAAATGGGAGGGTAGCTGCAGAGGAGAAAAATTTGACTCCATGTGAATAAAAGTGTCACCATATAAGTGGAATGGGCTTCCATGGGAGGTAGGGAGCCCATTGAAAGAGAGGCTGTCAGAGGTGGTTGCAGGCCACTTTTCTTCTGGTACTGACTAAATAAGCTGACTTCAGAGGTCCTTCCAGTCTCTGAGCTTCTGTGGTCCTGCAAAAGGCCCTCCTTCTACCAAATTTCTCTCCAAAGCTGAGGAGAACATGCTGCAATTGTTCAGAGAAAATGCATTGTCCCCTGGCTGGCCCTGCCATTACACCCTGAGCTACTGCCTCAGCCACAAAGCACACCCCAGTAAGTCTTGCCTTCTTGCTGTGTTAGTGAGTTTTCCGATTGTTGTTCAAGAGATGAGTGAGTAATAAGTGACAAATTAAATGACTGTGGAAAACATCAGACCGTCACAGGCAGAATTTAAGGGCAGTATTTCAGTGCAGGAACTTTCAGAAAGATTGAAGAAGGATTCTTCAACCCCTTTCCAACAAGCCTCAGATTGGGGCTAGGAATACTTTTCCCTCTTCTCTGCAAGATAGGACAATTCATTCTCATTTAGCCATGTCCCCAAAGTCAAGTGTATTTTTAGGCTACCAAAGTGCATAATCAGACTTTTCCCGAGGGCTCCTAGGTATGGGTTATGTAAGTGGTACCTTGAGAGGGTTGAAACTCAAGAATAATCTTCCTCCCTGCATATCAGACTGCTATACCAGGATTCTTGAGAGCAGCCAAGGGTCAGTAGTTGTGGGATTTGGAAGGAGATGATCTCAGTTCCTTTCAGATGACTCCAACGCTAACAGCAATTGCAGAGGGAAGAGTCTACATTGAAATCATGACCTTCCATTACCAAAAGACAAAAAGAAGACAAAAGCAAATCGTAAATTCAGACTATGAGTGTTTATGCACATGAGCATTGTAAACCCAAGGTTATAGCTTTAAAAGTAGCATGGGGATCTAATAATGCAGGGGCACTAGGCAGAACATCCACTGGACCAAATGAATAACTTCTCTGTTTGTAAATAACAATGCAACCTGTGAAAAACAGGCACCTAAGTGTGGCTAGTTGAAGATGCTCCCCTTTACCTAGACAGCATCTTCTAGTTTCACTGTCTTGTAAATCAATACATTCTACACTTGGACAGTGAGAATTGTTGGGAAATTTGTTCTTTATATTAAGCCAAAATCTTTTTGCAACTTCTGCATGTGGGTCCTGGGCTGTGTAAGAATGGACTGCAGAAAACGAAAGAGTGGATGAGATTGGGGGGGGGGGAGTGGCGCATCACAATGGAGAAAGATGTTTTGCAAGTCTGCTCCTACTGCAAGGAAAGCTAGATGCACAGTGGGTAGAGCACTGAGCCTGGAGTCAGAAAGATTTATCTTCCTGAGTTCAAACCCAACCTCAAATACTTCCTAACTGTGTGACCCTGTGCAAGTCACTTAACCCTGTTTGTCTCAGTTTCCTCATCTGTAAAATGAACTGGAGAAGGAAATAGCAAACCACTCCAGTATCTTTGCCAAGAAAACCCCAATTGGGGTCACAAAGAGTCAGACAGCTGAAACAGCTGAACAACAACAAGGTTCACTCCAGAGATCTTCTCCTTCCTTCCCTTCCCAAGGAAACATCCAATCTCATACAGTCAAGAGACACTTATGAAGTGGTGTTGTGGGGGGATTTGCATTATAGTTGGATGAGGCAGGCCGAAAAAGGTCAAAATCAGGTATTCACTTGGCTGGGAGTAGGCCCACAAGGATCATTGACAAGCAGGCTGGTAGACAAGCCAATGGAAATTAGCAAAGGGAAGAAAGAGCTAGGAGATCAGTGGATACAAGCAGCCCAAGGTCAAGCTCCAAGGAACAGAAGAAGCAATAAGAATCAGGTTGCTTTAAAGACAAAGGAAGGGAGACTGGTCTGAGGCAGCAAAGGGTCATGAACCCAGGTCAAAGAATCTGGGGCAACCAGCTCAAAACAAAAGGACAAGAACACTGGAAACAAGGATGGAGCTTCCTCCCCTTCCCCTTTCCCCATGTCTTCATGTCTGCCAATGCTTTCCAGACCCACAGACACGGCTTTTCAGGGCCAGGTGACATGAATTCATCAAAAGCAGCTGAGGATTCTCTTACAACCTCCTTACTTACCTTAGGTGTCATCTCCCTATTAGTCATTTTTGTTCTGTCATTTCTAGTATAAAGGTCACTCTCCTTTTAAGGGAAAACAGAAAAAAAAGAAAAACATGAGAAATGAGCAGCAAGATCTTATCTATGTTGTTAATAATCATGAACCCATCTACATCAAAGGTCCTCTCCCTTCTTTTTCTCCTAATATAGCTTAAAAAAAAAAGAAAAAACTTTTTGTTCTTCTTAGCTTCCCTCTCCAGCCTCAGCTTATTTTAAGATTTAGAATTCCTCACACTGTTTTTACAGAAATATGCATGCTCTCGTATTCACCCTCAGTGGTGTGGCCCAACTTCCATCTTATGTATAATTTCTGTTTAAAACTAATTTGGGATGTGACAGCTATGCGGAACAATGAGCAGAGACCGGGCCTGGAGTCTGGAGGACCTGAGTCCAAATGTAGCCTCAGATACTTACTAACTCTGTGGCCCTGAGCAAGTCCCCTGATTATCACCCCCCCCAAAAAAAAAAAAGAAAAACCCAAAACACCACAACTACATTGGGTGGGGGAGTACACTGTATATCCACATGATCATCCTTCAGGTAAATCCCATTTTTCCTCAATAACATTGTCTCCCTCTGTTTTCAAAATTTTATCCTTGAGTTTCTCTCATCTACACTGGGCTGTCTTCACCTAAAGTATTTTATTCCATGACATCCTGCCTGTCTTTCCTCTGAACACTTTGAAGTCTACTCTCCCAAAACCTAAAGCACATACAAAACTGGTCGCCCATTTCTTTTCCTTCTCTAAGACAGAGTCATCACTTTCCCACGAAAATTTCCATCATTTCCACCCCAGCAACAAGTTTTTCATTTTTCCCTACTAGTGAGAGTCAGATCCAGAATAGAATTTTCCTTTGCTGGTTTCCCCCCTTTTCAAAGGATGAAATTACCACATTCCTCAAGTTCAATTCCTCACCATCCTCCTACCTCATCTCTTCCTCTCAGAATTCTTCCGAATCCCCCAGAATCCTCTTGCTCTTCAAGCTTTTCTAGACCACTTTTTTAGGGATCTTTTCTATGATTTATCACAGCCCTACCCCATTTTTCATTTATCTATGGACATCTTATGGGCCTAGTAGACTGTAAGTCCTTTGAGGGTGTGGACTGTCTTTTTTCACGTGAGTATCTTCAGCACAGCACACAGGTCTTGCATTGCATATAAAGGAGCGTTGCCTCTGTCTAGATCCAGAAGACCAAGGTTCAAGTCCCATCTCAGCTGCACACATATCATCCATGTGATCTTGGGCAAGTCATTTAACTTCCCTGAATCTCAGTTTTTTCATTATAAAATCAAAAAAGTTGAACTAGATGGTCTCTGAGGTCCTTCCAGGGCTAGATCAATGAACCTATATTTGTTTTAATTGAATTGACATTAAACTAATCTCTTTCTGAGTCACGAGTTCTTTGTATGTTCCTTGCCTGGTGTAAAAACTGACTTTGGAGTGCTGGTGAACCTGGCCCATAGAAGGAGATGAATAGGTGTCTCTCTAGAGTAGAGAAGTAAAGAGCTAGGAAGGCCAGGCCATTCTTAACAAGAATCCAGGGATGTGCAATGGAAAAAATAATGGACTAAAAGTCAAAAGACCTAGGTCCTAGCCCTAGCTCAGCTGTGTGACCTCAGATAAGCCTGCTGCCCCTGCTAGGCCTCAAATTCCTTCTCTAAGAAATGAAGGTATCAGACTATATTGAGTGGTTTTTAACCTGGGGTCAATCAATTTATCTTTTTTAAAAAAATTTTAATAAATCTTCCTGTGTAATTTTATATATTTCATTTATGTAACTAAAAGCAAGATTCTGAGAAAGGGTCCTTCAGCTTCACCAGAATAGCAGAGACCAAAACACACACAAAAAAGATGAAGCTGCCTAGGTCACCAGATGACTTTCCAAGGTCTCTTCTCAGTCTGGAATTTGATGATTCTCTGATTAGGTGACATCATAAAGGTTTCCACACCAATCTCTGCTAGGCAGCAGGTAAGTGGAGCTCAGTGGTAAAACAAAGGAGGTTTTTTTAGGCCCAAGAGAAAAGTTATCTAAATTCTAAATATATCAATTGTTTCTTCATTCATTTCTCTAAACTAGTCAACTCTGGGCCCTAATTATTTTTTTAAAGGGCAACTACATGGCACAGTGGATAGAGAAGTAGGCCTGGAGTCAGGAAAACCTGAGTTCAAATCCAGCCTCAGATATTTACTAGCTATGTGACCCTGGGCAAGTCACTTAGCCGTCTTTGCCTCAGTTTCCTCATATGTAAAATGAGCTAAAGAAGGAAATGGAAAACCACTACAGTATCTTTACCAAGAAAACCCCAAACGTGGTCACAGAAAGTCAGAGAATACTGAACATTTTTTCAAATGAGGAGGGAGTACATGCTGGATATATGGCAATATGACATGGAAATTTACATATGCAGGAATATGAATGTTTAGTTCAGGGGTGGGGAACCTGTGGCCACAGGTTCCCCACCCCTGGTTTAGCTCAAGGAAGAACTAGTCTAGTTTATTTGGAATGCAGAGTGTATAAAGGAGAGTGATTATAAAATAAGGCTAGAAAGGTAGGTTGGACCTAGACTGTGAAGAGCCTTGAATGCCAGTTTGGATTTCATCCTACAGACAATAGGAAGTCACTCAAAGTTTTTGAGCAAGTGAGGAATATATGGTTGAAGCTGTTTCTTAAGAAGATTGTTTTGGTAGTTGTATAGCAAGTAGACTACAGAATATAGAAATGAGAGGCAGGGAGCTCAATCAGAAGCTACTATAATAGTTGAAATGAGATGTTTTGAGGACTAAAATTAGTATCATGTCCCCACAAGTGCAGAGGTGACAGATTCAAGTGATGTTATAAAGAATGAGCAAGATATGGCAACCAATAGAATTTTGGGAAGGGAAGAGTGGTGAGGAGTATTAAGAGTCAAGGACAACTATAAGACAAGACATATGTGCGGCTAGAAGGATGTCTAGAAATAGAAAGTTGGAGGAAGGGATAGCTTTCTGGGGAGAATGATGAGTTTCATTATAAACATGTTGAGTTCGAGACGTTGATGAGACATACAAGTAGAGGTGTCAACAGGCAGCCTGAGATGTGAAAATGGAGTTCTGATAATAAATTAGGGCTGGACTATAGTTTTTAGAGTTACCTACATAGAGATGATTAATTGAACTCAAGTAAAAACAAACATCACTGAGAGTGTAGACCTAGGTTCGGTCCTACTCTGGCTGGGTAACCAGAGGCAAGTTACAACCTCCCTGCTCCTGAGGCAACATCTAAATACCTATTTACAATGTTATACATGTATTTCAAGCCGCAATTGTAGAGAACCAATGAAATTACATACCCTTGACTCAGTGAAATAATTGTTACTACTAGTAATAGTTTAGTATTATTATTGAAGGAAATAGGGGTGTTCAACCTGGAGACTTTGGGGAAACATGATTACTCTCACCATATATCCCAAAGACTAGAATGTGAATGAAAGAACAATTAATGGGATTAATGGGAAAGAAAAAAAGAATCATGGGATGAAAAGACCCCAAAAGAATCATTATTGCAAAATGTTCAATGGGAGTGGGATTTGGGTCGGGGGAGAAGGCAGATTTTACCTGAAGATACAGATCTATCCAGTAATAGAACTTGCTCCTTTATGAGTACTGAGTTACCCATCATTGGAAGGACCTCTAAGGTCCCTCTCAACTTTAACATTCCATGATTCTTTCTAGTTGAAGCTTGTCCAGAGCAAGCCAGGCCAAGATAGTGGAGGCAGAGAGACTGGAAATCACCTCATATAATAAACTGGTTAAAAAAACTCAGGATGTTTAGCCAATCAATCAAACAAGTACCTGCTACATGGAAGACATAGCTATGTGCTGGGTATACAAAGACAAAAATGAAACAATTCTTGTTCTTAGAATCTTCTTGATAGCAAAATTAGGAACAATGCAGAGGAGGAGAAATTACAAGGGATTATATTTCAGGAAGAGGAAGAGAAGAAGAAGAAGAAGAAGAAGAAGAAGAAGAAGAAGAAGAAGAAGAAGAAGAAGAAGAAGAAGAAGAAGAAGAAGAAGAAGAAGAAGGAGAAGAAGGAGAAGGGAGAAGGAGGAGGAGGAGGAGGAGGAGGAGAAGGAGGAGGAAGAGGAGAAGAAAAGGAAGGAGGGAAGGAAGGAAGGAAGGAAGGAAGAAAGGAAAGAAGAAAGAGAGAGAAAGAAAGAAAGAAAGAAAGAAAGAAAGAAAGAAAGAAAGAAAGAAAGAAAGAAAGAAAGAAAGAAAGAAAGAAAGAAAGAAAGAAAGAAAGAAAGAAAGATAGTTGCTACTAATAGGGAAAACTCTCCAGTCATCATGGAGTCTGCTCCTGAAGTCTTTGTAGTTGTTCAAGCAGCGACTGTATGACCACCCATTCTGGATATTGGAGAGAGGATTTCTACCTTGAAGTGGGTTAGACCAGAGGATCTCTAAGGGTCCTTATAGCTCTTAAGATTCTGTGATTTTATTATTCTATGTGACTTTGTCTCACACCACACACACACACACACACACACACACACACACACACACACACACACACATTCTATTCCCAAACACTTTATTTCATATGTATCCATATGCCATACATCCTCCAGCTCCAGATACAATGCTCTTTCCCTATACCCCACACCAATAGCTCATGTTTTCATGGCACCTGCTGGTTCATAAAGCACTTTGCTCACAACAACCCTGTGAGATAATACTGCAAATATTATTATTGCCATTTTATAGATAGACAAACTAAAGCTGAAAGAAGTAAAGGGATTTACTCAAGGTTTAAAAGGATACATTTGGATACATCCAAATTTTGGAGGATGATCTGTGAATTCCATGGAAAGGGTCCTTAGCCTAAACTGTATTTCTTGAGTATAAATGCAGAAACATGACAGCTTTCCTTTACCTCCACGCTTATGTTCAGCCAGGAGATGAACACCTGTCTGAGAGAAAAGTCTGGAAAAAAACAGTGTTGAAAGGAGCCCTCCTCGTCCCTGGAAGCAGAGAGTTGCAGAGCTAATGCTCTGAGATCTTCTGATAGGTAAGAAAATGTTTGAAATAAATCAGACTAGATTTAGATTTGAGTCCAAGAAACAAGGTTAGCCTTAGCATGGATAGAAAATGAGACACAATCCACCCTATATGTTGGAATATGCAGTAGACTAGCAGCCAGGAGAGCCCCAGATTTTAGTTTTGAGACCTTTCTATAAGATGCAGGAATCCCCTCCAGACGATTCCTCAAGTTGTAGATGCAATGGCTATCTACTTGAACATTGAACAGAACTTTATTTGAACATTGCTAGACATAGGGAATTCTGCCTCACAAAGCAACCCATTCCTTTGTTAGATAGTTCTGTTAGGAAATTTTTGCTTACATGCACTTAAAAATCTACCCTTAGGTTTTATCTGAAAGGAACAAGTCTATTCCCTCTTCCAGATGATGGCCTTTCAAATATTTGGAGACGGCGCTCACATTTCCTCCAAGTCCCCTCTCCTCCAGGCTAAATGGTATCATAGGATTTAGAGTTTGAAGAGGCCTTCAAAGAGAAACTGTGATCCCTGAGAATCACATATTGACTTTAAAAACCACAAATTCCTGTTATAAATATTGTATCGTATTTTTATTTATTTTGTTAAACATTTCCCAATTACATGTGAATCTGGTTGGACCAAACACAGTAGTTTTTTGCAGGTTTGCAGTTTGTAGCAGTGAGCCTGACACTTCTGATTCAGTCCAACTCTCTCATTTTATTTTATTTGTTTTTAAACTCATTTTATTGTTCTTGTGTCTACATATAAATATCACCATCATTCCCTATCCATTTCCACCTCCCGCTGATTGAGCCCTCCTTTGTGAAAAAAATATATATAATTAAGCAAAAACAACTATGACAGAAATCATGTCTGACAACCCACACAAACAAAAGCTATTTGGGATCCTGAATGGTTTTATAAGTCTAAAAGGGGTCCTGAAACCAAAAAATTTGAGAACTGTTGCCCTAGCTAAATCCAAGCTACCTTCTCTCAAAACAAAGCAAGGAAACTGAACTGAAAAACGGAAAATATGCAATGGTCTCTCCTATTCCACTTCTCTGCCATAAGGTAAAAGGTTTGTGTTCATCCAGGTCCTTCACTGGTTTTTTTCCATTACTTAGAGTTCAACTTCATTTTGGTGATATTTTTTTTTCATTCACATTATCGTATTCATTGAATATATTGTTCTATTTATGCTTCTTGCATCAGTTCATACAATCTTCCTTTGTTTCTCTAAATTCTTTGTCATCTTCATTTCTTATTGCACAATGATATCCCATTATGTTCATATCCCATAATTTTTTCAACTATTCTCCCAATACTCTCATATTACAGATGAGGAAACTGAGGTTCAGTAGGGAAACAGAGATTATATATGTAGTAAGTAGCCAAGCTGATATTTGAACCTAGTTGCTCCGATTCCAAATACAATGCTCTTTCCCTATACCCCATACCAACAGCTCATGTTTTCATGGCACCTGCTGGTTCATAAAGCACTTTGCTCACAACAACCCTGTGAGATAATACTGCAAATATTATTATTACCATTTTATAGATAGACAAACTAAAGCTGAGAGAAGTAAAGGGATTTACTCAGGGTTTAAAAGCTAGTTAGTGTTCGGGCTGGGTCCTCATGCTCCTAGTCCAGTCAATAGTCTTTCTTGATCATACTGCACTGTGTACTAGGGGAAAGAAACTCAGATGTAGCCTCATCATGATATAAATTAACCCAAAGTGAAATAAACCCAATCAATCCAGTAGGGCTAGTTGATGGTAATGTTTGTTTCCCATGCACCAAAATACTGCAATTCAATTAAACTTCATCTTTTATTTACTTTTCTATTTCAGTTTTCTTGCTCAGGAGTTTTGAGAGAAAGTGACTTGGATTTAGCCAGGATGGCAGTTCTCAAACTTTTTGGTCTCAGGACTTCTTTACACTCTAAAATGTTATTGAGGATCTCAAATAACTTTTGTTTATGTGGCTTATATGTATCAATATGGCATCAGAAAATTAAAACAGTTAAATTTTAATATATTTATTAATTCCAAAATAATAATAAACCCATTACATGTTAACATAAATAACATTTTATGGAAAATATATTTTCCAAAGCAAAAAAAAAATTAGTAAAAAAAAGTGGTATTATTTTACATCTTTTTGCAAATCTAATGTCTAGTTTAATAGAAGACAGCTGGATTCCCCTATCTGTTTTTGTATTCAATCTGTTGCAATGTATTGTTTTAGTTCCAGCATAGGAAAAAAATCTAACCTCATACAAATACGTAGTTGAAAAGGGAAAGAGGATTTTAATCAGCAAATAATGTCTTAGTATTTTGATGAACGTAGTTTTTTTTGTTTAGTATTTTATTTTATTTTCCCCAGTTACAAGTAAAAACAATACATTCATTTTAAAACTTTGAGTTACAAATTCTCTCCCTTGCTTCCTCCACACCACACCCCACCCCACCCCCACTGAGAAGGCAAACAATTCGATAATACATGTGCAGTCAGGGAAAAATATATCCATAATAGTCATGTTGTGAAAGAAAACATAGACCAAAAAGAAACTCAAGAAAAATAAAGTTAAAAAAAGAGTTTGCTTCAATCTGTATTCAGATGCCCTCCTCAACATAATTTTAATTAAATAACTAATAAAATAATATAACAAAAGAGGAGAAAAGTACCATCACTTCTTTCTCTAGGGATAGATAAGCATTTGTCATCCAAAGTCCTTCAGAGTTGTCTTGGATCACTGTATTGCTAGGAATAGCTAAGTCATTCACGGCTGGTCATCTTACAAATACTGCTGTTACTTTGTACACAGGACATTCATTTTGCATCAGCCCATGCTAGTCTTTCCAGGTTTTTCTGAGAGCATCCTGCTCATCATTTCTTATAGTACAATAGTATTCCATCATCATCACATACTTGTTCAGCCATTCCCCAATTGATAGGCATCTCCTCAATTTCTAGTTCTTTGCCCCCGGAAAAAAGCTGCTACAAATATTTTTGTACATATAGGTCCTTTTCCATTTTGTTTTTGTTTTTTTATCTCTTTTGGAATACAGAGCTAATAGTGGTATTGCTAGCTCAAAGGGTATGCATGCTTTCATAGCCCTTTGGGCATAGTTCCAAATTGCTCTACAGAATGGTTGAATTGGGGTGAACATAGTTTCGACCTTACAGACCCCCTAAAAGGAACTTGGGAACCTACAGAAGCCTGGGGATGATACTTTGAGAACTGCTGAACTAGGGAGTTCAACTTATGTGCTTTGGGCTCCCTCTAAAGTAGTAACGAGTTATCTCTTAACTTAGTTAAAAACAGATCCCACATAGATACTCTGTATACATCCCATTTCCAAATTCAAACTCTGGTTCAAAACATATCAGTATCACTTCTGTTGAAGTTCAATATTCAGTAGATCGTAAGTGTGCTTTTTATGTCTTGATCAATCCAAAACAATAAATTTGCTCCTTTAAATAGAAGGCATCCTCAGGACCTACAAATGATGCTTCTAAGGCATAGTTTTGAGTCAGCTTCCCACTCTAGGCACCATTCTCAGGATACATTCTAGCTATTCAACGAGCTTAGAGAATGTAGTGGCCACAACTAGATACAGTATCCCAAGTGTGGTTGGACCATATGTGGTTGGGTAGAGGGAATGTACACACGGCAAATCACTAATACCAGGCAAAAAAATATGGAAAATAAGTATAAGTTAATACAAACATAGCTCTTCACAATCTGCAAAGAGCTTTCCTCCCAACAACCGTGTGGGTAGGCAGTGTAATTGTTATTATATCCAGTAGATGAGAAAACTGATGTTCAAAAAGAGGTTGCACCTAACAAGATCACAAAGCTAGGTATTAAAGCCTGAACTCAATCACCAGGTCTTCTAGTCAAGCACTTTTTCCATTAGACCACAGTATCACTGAAGAAGACAAGAGAAGGGAGAAGTCACTGTGGACAAAAGCATCAGCAAAGAGAGTGACGATAACAATTCATTTTTATTTAGAGCTTTTTCTAGGGAGCCAAGCATTGTCTCTCTCCTTTATGGCAGAGTCAAGATTGCAAAACAAATCTGTCAGAGCTTGGGCAAGTCATTAATGCTTTCTAGACCTCTGTTCCCTGCCTGTAAAAAGGAAAGAACTGGGCTAGACCGTCTCTAAGATCCCTTCTAGCTCAGTCATTATGTAATACAACTCTCTCCTTTCTCTGTGTCAGTGTTTCAGATACAGTATCTCTCCCTGCCGTTAGGGGCATTGCTCCTTTTACTACACTATGACGCCTCCTAGTGGACGATAGGAGATTTGACCTGGAACTTAAAAGACAAGGGGGGTGGGGAGGAGGGAAGGAGACACATGTTCTATACAGGAAAAATAGCATAAGCAAAGACTGGAAAAGGGAATGACCATGACATGTTCAGGGATTAGTGAGAGGTCTGGATGGAGTGGAAGGGTGTCCTAAGGGAATAAAAGCAAAAAGGTTTGGAATAGTAGGCAGGGGTCTTAAATACTAAACCAAGGAGTTTGGATTTTAACCTGTAGGCAGAATGAAACCACAGAGAATTTTGGAGCATGTCCCTAAGGCCCCTTCCAGTTCGGACATTCTATGATTCTGTAACAAAGCACGCTCTTCCTCCTCCTCCTCCTCCTCCTTCTTCTCTCTCCCTCTCTCTCTCTCTCTCTCTCTCTCTCTCTCTCTCTTCTCTCTCTCTCTCTCTCTCTCTCTCTCTCTCCCTCCTCTCCATCTCCCCTGTCTCTCCCCACCCCAGCTGCCCACCCATTTCCATTTTCCCCCTATGTCTTGTTCCCTGCACTTTGATGCCTGTCCTCTGGCTAGTGACTCAATCTTCCTTATCTGTCCACTCCTTGTCTTTGTGTCTCTCCTGTCTTAGTTTTTCCCCTCTTCCATCTAACCAGCCACAACTTAGCATCAAAATTTCTATGCCTGTGCTGCAGGGATGAAAGAAATGGAGGCAACACGGAGAACTCTTCTGGAACAACCACAAAAGAACCCTCAAGGAGTAGGTGGAAAGGCAAGCAAGTAAAGGCACTGCCTCCCACTCCCTGTGCTAGCTTGGCTAAGTCCCTGAGCCCCACTAGACCACTGTTTCCCCACCTGCAAAAAGTAAGAGGCTCCACTGGACAGTCTCCCAAGTCCCTTCTAAGTGGATCATTGCATGACTTGGTGAGACAGTTCTTGCCTATCTCTCTTCCCACTCCATCTCCTCCTTCCTTGGTCTCAAGCTTCTGTCTTCTTCCTTCCTGCTCCCCACTCTGTCTAGAACACCACAGCCTTTTTTTAAAGTTACTCTGCCCATGCTGCAACAATGAAGAAACTCTGACATCTCCATCAACAGATCTCTCCCAGAAATGAAAACATCAAAAACAGGTAGGTGGAAAAAACAGGCAGTGCTATTCATTCTCTATGGCATGTTGGGACAAGTCCCTGAGACTCTCTGGACTTCTATTTCCCTACTTCTTAAATGGCAAGACTAATTTTTTGTTGTTGTTCAGTTGTTTCGGTTATATCTGACTCTCTGTGCCCCCATTTGGGGTTTTCTTGGCAGAGATACTGGAGTGGTTTGACATTTCCCTCTCCAGCTCATTTTACAGGTGAGGAAATTGAGGCAAACAGGGTTAAGTGATTTGCCCAGGGTCACATAGCTAGTAAACGTCTGAGGCTAGATTTGAACTCAAGAAGATGAGTCTTCCTGACTCTAGGCCTGGCACTTTATTCACTATACCACCTAGCTGCCCTGGAACTGAATTAGGTGGTCTCTAATTACATGATTAGATTAATTAGTTAGGGTGCTACAATAGAGTGCTAGACTTAGAGTCAGGAAGACCTGGGTTCAGATCCTGCAACTGACACTTATTAGCTATGTAACCCTGAGAAAAGCACTCTCTCAGTCTCAATTTCCTTATCTATAAAGTGAGGCTAATAATAGCACCAGTCTCACAGGGCTGTAGTAAGGATCAAGTGAGATACCATATGTAAAGTGCTTTGCAAATCTTAAAGTACTATATGAACTATCATCATTAGTTTTATTATCTCTAAGGTCCCTTCTGGCTCTGACATTCTAGGGCTTACTGTGTGACCCAAGACCAGTCACGGAGCAGCTTTTGTCAGTTTCCCCACCTATAAAATGAGGGCATTATATTAGACAATCTCTAGATTTTCTCCTGGCTTTTACAATCTATGATTTTATGATTTCCCAACTCATTGTGTGACCTTGAGAAAGTCACTAGTTTTTTTCCTGGGTCTGAGTTTCCCCATCTACAAAATTAGAAGCTGGACTAAATGACTTCTAAAGGCCCTTCCAGCTTTTAGGATGCTTCTGAAAACAGGCCCTTCAGATATTATTCCAAGGGTTCTCTTCTCTGTTCCTGGAATTTGTTTTTCTCGTGTTCTTAGAGCCTCAGATAAAGCCCTGCACCAAAATGCAGCATTAATGATTAGTGAAAGGTCATGTCTACTTAGGCTTTAAGGTTTACAAAACCCTTCCCTTAAAAGAACCCTGTGCACCTGAACTTATCATTATGCCCATTTTATAGATGAGAAAATTATGGCTCAGAGAGATGATAATGGTATATGATGGAAGAGGGAAAGCACCAGCTTCAGGAATCAGCAGATGGATGTTCTTATCCTGGTTTTGCAACTTATTACCTGTGTGTGACCTTGGGAGGAGAAATGTCAAGGCCTAAGTTTCCTCCTCATAGGATGATGGATCTAGAAAGTTGGTAAAGGCCTCAGGAGCTTTCTGATTCAACTGCCCCATGAATGGATAGTAAACTCAAACTACAGATGAGGAAACTTAAGCCAACATAGAGGTTAAGGGATCTTCCCAAGGTCACACTTAAAGTGGGGCTTGAATCCAGTCTCTCTGACTATACAATCAGCACCCTTTCCACTGAATGATGCTGCTGAGATTTCTAAGATCTCTTCTGACTCCCCTACTCTATGAGTCTAGAGACTAGGGGAGATTCTGTAAGATTTTTGCTGTCACACAAATATTAAGTTATCAATCATAGACCCATTGCTGGAAAGGAGCTGGGAGAACATCTAGTCCAACCCCTTCCCCACCCAACCCTATTTTACAGATGAGGAATCTGAGAGCCAGGACAATTCCGCTGTAACCTTGCCCAAGATCACAGAGGCAATTAGCATCAGATGCAAGTTCTCTGACATCTGAGCCAGGGTGCCTTCAACTCTACCATGCCACCTCCTCAGTGTCAGGGTTAGAACCCAAACACTGTTTTCTTGACTCCTAAGTCCAACAATTTTCTCACTGGACCTCTCTGCTTCTCAAGCCCAGGTCAGGTGCTGTCACTCAATATCTTTTGTTCATGCTGAGGAATTCATTTAAAAGAGACACTCCCTTTTCCTTCCTTATAATTTGTTTGCTAATTTTTCTTTTAGAAAGGACCTATATTTCATTAGGAGCAGCTAGGTGGTGCAGCGGGATAGAGTTCCAGGCCTAGACTCCAGAAGACTTATCTTCCTGAGTTCAAATCTGGCCTCAGACGTTTACTAACTGGGTGGCCCCAGGCAAGTCACTTAATCCTGTTTGCCTCAGTTTCCTCATCTGTAAAATGAACTGGAAAAGGAAATGGCAAACCACTCCAGTATCTCTGCCCAAAAGAAAAAAACAACCTGAACAACCAAAAAGAAAAATTATTTCACTGGTACTCCCAGTGTGGAAATGCCTTCTGCCAACACAAACCAGCTCTGCAACTTACAGCCTCAGAGAGCTGCCTAGGTCACTAGGAGGTTACATGATCTGACCAGGGTTACACAATCAGTACTCATCAGAAGGACTTGAACCCAGGTCTTTCAGACTGTCAGGACCAATCTCTACCCACTAGACCACACTGACTCTTGTCTGTTATTTTATTTATGCTTTATAGCCCCATTTACTTTTCTATAAGATTCAAATTAGACCCTCTCTTCTTACCCCTTTCTGAATCAAAGCAATGCAATATAGTAGAAGAGGGACTTGCGTTCAAATTCTAGTTCTGACATCCTCACTAGCATGGCCTCAAGTAAATCATTTCCCCTCTCTCTAGGGCTCTGTTTCCTCATATGAAAAATGAGGGGGATGTACTAGATGACCTCTAAGGCACATTATCAGCTCTAAATCTATGTTCCTATGATCAAGTCTCACCGGCTAAATAAACATTATAGTTTTGTTTGGATAGCTGTTTACACTTTCTTAGGTTTATCACATCAGACCAATCTGTATGCCCATCCTCAGCCCTGGCCAGACCAGTAAATGGTATTAAATGGATTGGAACTTGCCTACTTTACTCATCTTATCATCTAAAAGAAGAGTTCCTTGGGGGACTAAGTGCGAAGGAATTTTAATTCATTCATCCACTCTATCAACTAGTATTTATTAAGTATCTACTGTATGCCAGCCACTGTCCTAAGCACTGGGGACACAAGGAAAGACAAATTCAACAAAGTTACACTCATCTTCTGTGTGGAATCATTAGATTGTAAGCTTGTGTAAGCCTGCGGAGTCATTAGATTATAAGTTTGTATAAGCCTGTGGAATCATTAGATTGTAAGCCTGTGTGAGCCTGTGGAATCATTAGATTGCCACCCTTGAGGGTAGGGACTGTCTTTCTTTTTATTAATTGTATCCCCAGCACTTAGCACAGTCCCTGGCATATAGCAGGTACTTAATAAATGTTTATTGGATTATTGGAAGAGCCCTGTGCTTATGGATGGGAGATATATAAAAATTTAAATATGGCAAGGTCCCTGCCCTTATGGAGTTTAAACTAGAACAGAGAGATAAGACATGCACACATCCAACAATAATAAACAATATTATACAAGCATTTATTAAATATTTACCATGTGCAAAACAAGAGGCATTTTGGTATAATGGGGTAGAGGGCCAGCCTTAGAATCAGTTAAGGGGGCAGCTAGGTGGCACAGTGGATAGAGCACCGGCCCTGAAGTCAGGAGGACCCGAGTTCAAATCCAGCCTCAGACCAAACACTTGACACTTAGTAGCTGTGTGACCCTGGGCAAGTCACTTAACTCCAATTGCCTAAAAAAAAAAAAAAGAATCAGTTAAGACTTGAGTTCAAATCCTGTCTCTAACAGATACCAGGGGCAAACCAGTTAATGACTCAGGCAGCTCTTAGTTACAGACTAGTTAGCCCTCTGCATCTGTGACAGCTGTTTCCAGTGCTAGTGAGGATAACTATCTCCCCCCAAAAAACAAAATGTGAAAGACTCTGTGCTAAATACTGGGGGGTGGGGTGGGGTGCAAAGAAAATAAATGAAATAGTACCTTCAAGAAGCTTATATTTTCCTGGGAGGCAAGATAGGATCCAGGAAGACAACTAAAATACATACACTAGTAAATACATTATTAATAAGTAATAAGTTTCTAATCAAGCTGTCCAAGAATATTAAGGAAGGAGAGAATCCTTTCACCTGGGAAAGGGAAGACAAAATGAGAGGTGGCACCTGTGCCGAGCTTTGAAAGAATTGCTTTCTGCACATCAGGTGTCACAGCTTATGTAAAGACACAGAGGTAGGAACATAACTAATAGGGGAGGGAAAGGAATGAGCATTTATGCAGCACTTACTGTGTTCCAGGCACTACACTAAGCACTTTGCAAATATCATCTCATTTGAGCCTCGTAACAACCCCAGGAGGTAGGTAGGTACTGTTATTATCTCCATTCTACAGCTGGGGAAACTGAAGCAGAAGTTAAGTGACTTGCCTAGGGTCACACAGATATCTTAGGTTGACTTTAAACTCAAGTCTTCCTGTCTCCAGGTCCAGTACTCTATCCACTGCCCCATCTAGTTTGGTACAACTAGAAAGGGGGGAGTAGCATGAAATAAGGTTGCAAAGGCAAATTAGGGTCAGATTGTGGAAGGTCTTCAATGTCAAACTAAGGAGTCCACACTTTAGCCTGGAGGCAGTGAGGAGCCTTGAAGGTTTCTGAGCAGGAGACTGGCATGGTTAGATCTGTTTCCCAGCACTGTACACCTAATAGATGGATGCTAGTGGAAAAGGGATATCAGAGGTATCACCGTAGCCATGACACTTTATGCTTTAAGGGCCTGCTGGCAACAGGAGAATAAAGTGGCTTCTACAGCCAGTGTTTTAAAAGATCTGAGGCTCATCCAAACAATGGGGCTATGATTTAGCTAGGAAAGAAAAAAAGAAAGAGACAGAGAAAAGAGAGACAGACAGACAGAGAGAGGAAGAAAGAAAGAAAGAAAGAAAGAAAGAAAGAAAGAAAGAAAGAAAGAAAGAAAGAAGAAAGAAAGAAAGAAAGAAAGAAGAAAGAAAAGAAAGAAGAAGAAAGAAAGGAAGGAAGGAAGGAAGGAAGGAAGGAAGGAAGGAAGGAAGGAAGGAAGGAAGGAAGGAAGGAAGAGAAAGAAAGGAAGGAAGGAAGAAAGAAAGAAAGAAGAAAGAAAGGAAGGAAGGAAGGAAGGAAGGAAGGAAGGAAGGAAGGAAGGAAGGAAGAGAAAGAAAGGAAGGAAGGAAGAAAGAAAGAAAGAAAGAAAAAGAAAGAAAGAAAGAAAGAAGAAGGAAGGAAGGAAGGAAGGAAGGAAGGAAGGAAGGAGGAAGGAAGGAAGGAAGGAAGGAAGGAAGGAAGGAAGGAAGAGAAGAAAGGAAGGAAGAAAGAAAGAAAGAAAGAGAAGGAAGGAAGGAAGGAAGGAAGGAAGGAAGGAAGGAAGAGAAAGGAAGGAAGGAAGAAAGAAAGAAAGAAAGAAAGAAGAAAGAAGAAGAAAGAAAGAAAGAAAGAAAGAAAGAAGGAAGGAAGGAAGGAAGGAAGGAAGGAAGGAAGGAAGGAAGGAAGGAAGGAAGGAAGGAAGGAAGGAAGGAAGGAAGAGAAAGGAAGGAAGGAAGAAAGAAAGAAAGAAAGAAAGAAAGAAAGAAAGAAAGAAAGAAGAAAGAAGAAGAAGAAAGGAAGGAAGGAAGGAAGGAAGGAAGGAAGGAAGGAAGGAAGGAAGGAAGGAAGGAAGGAGAGAAAGGAAGGAAGGAAGGAAGGAAGGAAGGAAGAAAGAAAGAAAGAAAGAAAGAAAGAAAGAAAGAAAGAAAGGAAGGAAGGAAGGAAGGAAGGAAGGAAGGAAGGAAGGAAGAGGAAGGAAGGAAGGAAGGAAGGAAGGAAGGAAGGAAGAGAAAGAAAGGAAGGAAGAAAGAAAGAAAGAAAGAAAGAAAGAAAGAAAGAAAGAAAGAAAGAAAGAAAGAAAGGAAAGGAAGGAAGGAAGGAAGGAAGGAAGGAAGGAAGGAAGGAAGGAAGGAAGGAAGGAAGGAAGAAAGAAAGAAAGAAAGAAAGGAAGGAAGGAAGGAAGGAAGGAAGGAAGGAAGGAAGGAAGGAAGGAAGGAAGGAAGGAAGGAAGGAAGGAAGGAAGGAAGGAAGGAAGGAAGGAAGGAAGGAAGAGCCTTTAAAGCTCATCTTACCATCGCTGTAGGAAAGAGGAAAGGCTTTGCCCTCCTTTGCCTCTGCCCTAGGCATTCTATATAACTTCATCTCACTGTCAGCCAAGCAGTCAATAAGTATTTGTTAATCATAGGGGCAGCTAGGTGGTGCAGTGGATAGAGTTCCAGCCTTGGAGTCAGGAGGACCTGAGTTCAAATCCAGCCTCAGACACATAATACTAACTACTCGTGTGACCCTGGGCAAGTCACTTAATTCCATTGCCTAACAAAAACAAAAGAAAAATGTATGTATTTGTTAATCATCTACTATGTGCTAGGCACTATGCTAAATACTAGGGATGCAAAAAGAGGCAAAAGACAGACTCTACCCATTGGAGCTCACAATCCAATGATGGAGACAACAAGCAAACAAATATGTAAAAACAAGCTCTATACAGGATAACAGTATGTGCAGTATAGGAGACGGAGGTTATTCCAGGCTACAATCAGTTGCCTTCACCCCCACGGCCCCTTCCCAACACAGCAACCGTGACTGAACGGAGCAATGGCCCCAGTAGAACCACAGCCTCTCTCTTCCTAACTTCTCTGTTTCTCTTTATGTGGAATACTCTCTAGGGCAAGGATACCTAACCTGCGAACTTGGATGGGAAAAAAATTACATCTTTATTTCAATATAATTGTGGGGGTTTTTTGCAATCCAATTTATTTAACATATTTAAAAACATTTTTCTGAGAAGGCATCCAAAGGCTCTGGCAGACTGCCAAAGAGGGTCATCACATACAACCACACACACACACACACACACACAAAACCATTGAGAACCCCTGGCCTAGAAGGAAAGTGCCAGAGTAGAGAGAACTGAGATTGTTTCATCTTTCTTTGTTATCTCTATCTTTCTGGCATGTAGTAATTTAACAGATGCTTATCAATGTTCAGTTGGTCTCACATCGCCTTTCTGCCAGTTACCCAGGATCATAACCTCAGATCCACACTCAACTGGTCCATCTCCCTCACCTCCTATACACAATTCTGCCAAGTCTAGTCAATTGGACTTCTACAATCGCTCTTATTTACATCTGTCTCTTCCCACACAGCTACTATCCTAGTTCAGGTCTTTCTCCTAAACTAAAACAATAGCTTTTTTTTTAACCCTCTGAGCCTCAGTTTTCTGCTCTGTAATATGGAGATAATAACATCTGCAATATTTACTTTACAATATTGTAGGATCATAGGATCATAGATTTAGAATTGGACCTTAGAGGCGAACTAGTTCATTTTCCTATTTTACCGTTGAGAAAACTGAGGCTTACAGAGGTTAAATGACTTAGATCATAGATTTAGAGCTGAAAGGGATTTTGAAGGCCATGATAAGGGTCACACAGCTGGTGTCTGAGGTCACATTTGAACTCAAGTACTCTCGATTCCAGAATCAACTGTGCCACCTAGCTGTCCCTTAAAATAATAGCTTTCTAATTGATCTCCCTGCAACCAATCTCTCCCCTCTTCAATCCATTTTCCACCCAGCTGCCAAATTGATATTCCTAAAGCATAAATTGGACCATGTTACTCCTCTGTTCAAGAAGCTTTTGTGGCTCCTCATGGCCTCTACAATAAATATAGACTCCTTTGTTTGTTATTTAAATCCCTTTACTATCTGGCTCCAAACTTTTGGGGGGGGGGCAGGGCAGTCAGGGTTAAGTGACTTGCCCAGGGTCATACAGCTAGTGAGTATCATGTGTCTGAGGCCAGATCTGAACGCAGGTCCTCCTGACTCTAGGGCCGGTGCTCTATTTTTTCCAGGTGTATCTCAGATTATTTCTCAACACCACTCATCCAAGATTACAACCAAACTGATCTACTCAGTGTAGCTCACTTCTAGAACAATCCATGTCCCATCTCCACGCCTTGCACAAACTGTTGCCCATGTTTGGAATGCTCTCTGTTCCTGCCTCCACCTCATGGAATCCTTACCTCTAATCAAGGCTCCACTCAAATGCCACCTCACACACAAAGGCAATCCCCTTGAATGTTAGATTCCCACCCCACATCATTACTTTGTACATAGAGCCTAAAACTGTACTAAGACTTTTGGGATGCCAGGTATTGTGTATTTTCTTATCTTTGTGTGTATTTTTGCTCCTCACACCTATATACCGCCCCCAGTAGATATGTACGCTCTTTAAGGGCAAAGACTGTTTTCATATTCTTCTTTACACCCCCAGCGCCCAGCACAGCACTAGCACATAGTAGGTGTACAACAAATGCTTGCAGAATCCAATAGAATTACCAGATGTGCACCTGCTCTGTGGCTTTGCTCTTTCTGGCCCCATAATAAATAAAATAAGTGTCTCCAACTTCCTGTGGCCTCCTTCCCTGTGGCCCTTAAACTGGTAAGTCCATGGGAAGGCTCCCTGACAAGATACTATATGGGAACTTGAACCAAATAACCTGCCACTGCCAAGGAAGAGTGTGCTCCATTCAGTCACCCACCCTTGAGAAGTCTGCGTAGGACCGAGATGCTTCAGTGGAAAACAAAGAGTGAGGAAATGGCTGCTCCGTCAGCTTGAATTATTTAGTTGCTGGGATGTGGTTGAGTGTTACATAGTAACAAAAGCCAGGTAGCTCCAGGTAACTTCAGCTCCACAGCCTAGACTCAGCTCTGCTTAATCCTTTATTGTGTTCTTATTCACTCCGTGCTTGGAAGCCCAGAGCCTATGCCAGAGCTGGTATTTATATCACACTTTAAAGTTTCCAAATTGCTTTACAAATATCATCCCATCTGATCCTCCCAATAGCCCTGTTATTATTACTGCCATTTACAGCTGAGAAAACTGAGACAAACAAATTAGGCAACTTGCCCAGAGTCACACAGCATATAAGTGTCTGAAACAAGATTTGAAATTTAGTCTTTCTGCCTCCAAATCTAATGCTCTTATCCACCATGCTACCTAGCTGCCTGTGTTTATAGCAGCGGTGAATTCTAATGTGTTATGATGGAAATGCAGAATTCCTATTTTGATCCTGTTTTACGATTCACAAGAGACCTTCTGGACAATCACTCCATGGGACAGTGAGGTAGTGTTAGTATTATCATTTCCATTTTACCAATGAGGAAAATGAGTCCTAGAGAGATGATTACCTGGACCATATCATATCATTCAAGAATATAAATGCAGCGGGGCAGCTAGGTGGCGCAGTGTGTATGGCACTGGCCCTGAAGTCAGGAGGATCTGAATTCAAATGTAGCCTCATTCACATAACATTTACTAGCTGTGTGACTCTGGGCAAGTCACTTAACCCCACTTGCCTCACCCAAAAAAAAAAAAGAATATAAATGTAGGTGTCTTCTGTTAGCTTCCCTCCTCAGTTCATGAGCAGTAAGTAGGCTAGGGGATAGGAACTGAATGTGTGATTTCATGGATATAAAGAACTCTCTGATGAAGGAATTCCCTCTACCAGCCCACATCAGAAGCTTCTCATCTTGGAGAGTTTCCTGCAGCTCAACGAGGTGGAGTGACTAACCCAGGATCACACAGCCAATAGAAGTCAGAGGCAAGGCTTAAAGCCAGGTGGTCTTGACTCTAAGGTGTACCCCCGCATCTGGAGCTCTTCGTAGTACAGGGACAAAAAGTTTGGTCCAGCTCAGTCCAGCTCAAAACCCCCTGAGGAATTCTATCATTTTATTATAGCATGGGACATGAACTAGTGTTTAGGATGAGACTCCTGAGTCAACAAGCTGAGGCACCCAGGTGATACAATAGATAGAAAGCTGACTCTGGTGTCAGGAAGACCCAAGTTCAAATACAGCCTCAGACATTTACTAACTCTGTGACTTTGAGCAAGACGCATAACCTCGGCCTGCCTCAGTTTTCTCAATTGTAAAATGGGGTTATAATAGCACATCTCACAGGGTTGTTGTGAGGACCAAGTGAGATGTTTGTAAGGTACCCAGCACAACATCTGGCACATAGTAAACACCAAACGCTTACTCCTTTCCCTGTCAGTCAAAGGTTGTTCAATGTAGTGTGTTTAAAGGGCAAGGGATATGGATAACACATTTCCGAAAGATCACTATTAAAAATTGTTTTGTTTGTGTGTGTGGTTTTTTTAATGCTTAATCATCTAAAGAATGCAGTGCAGGTAGCTGGGAAATGCACTTCTCTTAAAACTGCTTGAGATGCTGTCTTATACATGCACATGTGTGTATGTGTGAGTGTGTGCACATGTTATTTATTTATATCTTGTATATATCTTTTTTCCTCTGGGCCTATGATTTCATTAGTAATTTCCAGTAATTTTGCCATACAAAATACGGCAGAAACTTGATGGATCGCTCTCCTGATCCCCATCCTAAATGCAAATTTAAAAGACATATGTGATTTCTTTGTGCTTATGGGGCTTGTGGCCAAAAGGTAGAGATGGGGCTTGGAACTAGGAAAGAAAAATAGATAGAGGAAGAGAGAAGGAAAGATATAAGAGGGAAGGAGTCAACAGACAGTAACCATGTCAATTGCATCACCCAGAGGATCTAAAATAAGCAATTTCCCTCAAACCCTCAGTCCAAACTAAAAGCTACTCCTCAACTTCCCCTGGTAGTCTCCCAAATACACTGAGCCTTCCTTTGTATGCAATGGAAATGATTAGTCCTGAATGGTGTTTTACATGCATACCATTATAAATAATCTAAAACATTTGGGTGACATATATCACTAGTGTCACTATATTAATGATTATTATCACTATTATTTTTTAAGTGCTACATAAATTAGAAGCAGTGTTATTACAGAGAGTCAGTCTCAGAGTCAGGAAGACCTGTTCAAGTTCCTCCTCAATATTACATAAATGATTTTCAACTGACTGACTGGCTGACTTACATAGGCTGGACATGTGACCCCAGGCAAGTTCCCTTAATCTTTCCATGCCCCCAAGCAACTTGGTGACTTGAAGTTCCACAGATACTGTCAATTTGCATTAGAAAATAGGTTTTCTTGCCTGGAATTCTGTTACCAACGAAATTATAGGTCCAAGGCGAGGTACGATACATATGGGGTGTCTCAAAAGTCTTTTTTGTTTGTTTGTCGCTAGGCAATGGGATTAAGTGACTTGCCTAGGGTCACACAACTAGTAAGTGTTAAGTGTCTGAGGTCGCATTTGAACTCAGGTGCTCCTGACTCCAGGGCCAGTACTCTATCCACTGTGCCACCTAGCTGCCCCCTTAAAAATCTTAATACAGTTCTAAGGCTGCACTAAGACTTTTGGGACACCCTTGCATGTATGTATGTGTGTGTCTGTGTGTTTCTGTGTGTATGTGAGTGTAGTTATTATTAGCAGGTAAAAATGACTGATATTCCCATAGTACTTTTTAAGTTTATAGCACTTTTTAGTGGACAAAGTACTTTGTATACATTTTTCTCACTCATCCTTCATAGCATCATGGTATGGTGGAAAGATTACTGCCCTAGGAATCAGAGGACCAGGGCTCAAATTTTGCCACTGCCTCTTCTACCAGTATGCCCAGTATAACAGCAGTAACTACATGATGACCTCAAGCAAATCATTTAACTTCTCTGGCCTTCAGTTTCCACATCATGGCCTCCAACTCCAAATCTACAATATAAGTCATTTAACCTCCTTGAGCCTCAGTTTTCTCAACTGTAAAATGGGAAGATGAACTAATTTGCCTCTAAGGTCCAATTCCATATCTATGATCCTATGATCCTATAATATTGTCAAGTAAATACTGCAGATGTTATTATCTCCACTTTACAGAGCAGAAAATTGAGGCTTAGAGAGTTTAAATAAATTGTCCCTGGTCACATAACTAAGTGATCAAGGCAGGATTTGAACCTTCCTACTCCCCAGTCTATACTTTGTCAACTTCATTTATATCCATTGTAACTCCTAGGTTATATGTATTAGCGCTACCAGGCATTTAATTAATTTTTTTTTATGAAGATGAGGGAAAGCAAACCACAAAGGAAAAGGAGGAAGGCAAATCAGCTACCTCATAATTTTTTTCTAATCTTTTTTGGTCCAGATGCAGAAGTTCATGAGAGTACGGGACTACCCATATGGAAACTCCCCCAAACAATGCAGCTCAGCAACTATTCTGAAATTTAGTCTCAGATTGCTGCACAGAGAAATCACATGATCTGTCCAAGCTCACAGAGCTAATATGTGTCAGACATGGGGCTTGATCTCAGGTGTTCCTGACCCCCAAACCAGCCTTCATTTTCTAGGTTATTGCTACTTCTGAATAATCATCAAAGTTTTGTTATGTGGGTTTTTAAGATGTTGCCTGGTGCTGCACCATATTCAAAAGTACATACTTGGTCAACAAGCATTTATTTAATATTTATTATGTGCCAAGCACTGGGCAAAGTCCTAGGGATGCAAAGAAAGGCAAAAATAGTCACAGCCCATAGGGAGTTTAAATAAAAAAAATTAGAGAGAGAGAGAGAGAGAGAGAGAGAGAGAGAGAGAGAGAGAGAGAGAGAGAGAGAGAGAGAGAGAGAGAGATTTAATTAAAAGACTTTTTATTAAAATATATATAAAGATATATGTATACACATAGATATAGATATTATATATATATGATATATACAAAATAAATAGAAGATGTATTTAATTGGAAAGGTTTCCAGCAGAAGGTGGCATTCAAGTTGAATCTTGAAGGAAGCCAGGGGATTCCAAGAGACAGAAGAGAGGAAGGAGTCTTTCAGACATGGGTGATGACCAGTGCAAAAAGCAGAAATGGGAGAAAACAGAAACAGAAGGAAGCAGGTCAGTGTAGCTAGGTCATAGCATGCATGAAAGAGAGTAAGTTATAATAACTGGGAAGGTAGAAAGGGTCACTTTGTGAAGAGTTTGAAATACTACGTGGAAAACTTTATATTACATCCTAGAGGTGAAAGGAGACCACTGAGTTTATCAAGTAAGGAAGTAACGTACACAGTGAGGCCCATACTTTAGGGAAATCACTTTAGCAACCAAATGGAAGGTGGGTGGAAGTGGGGTAAGACTCCAGACTAGGACAATTAAGAAGTGATTTCAATAATCCAGGTGAGAGGTGATAAAGGCCTGAAGTTGGGTGGTGACTGTGAGAGCAAAGAAGGAGACTTAAGAGATGTTGTGAAAGTAGAAACAATATTTGGCAATGGAGAGGATGTGTGGGGTGAATGAAGTCAAGGATGATGCCATAGTTGTAAACCTGGGTGGCTGAGAGGAGGATGTCAGCACCCTCAACAGTAATAGGGAAATTCAGAAGAGAGGAAGGCTTAGGAGTAACATGTTTTGAACACGTTGGGTATGAGATATTTATGGGTCATCCATTGAACTTGGGTATGTTAACCGGTTAGCTAAAGGTGAGGCATGGAAGTTAGGAAGTGCATGCATGGAAATCAGGGACAGGAGACCATGGTTCTAACCCAGAACACTACCATTTATTTGCTGTATGGCCTTAGACAAGTCACTACTTCTCTCTGTTCTATTTCCTCCTATGCAAAAAGGAGTTGGACTCACTGATCTCAAAGGATCTTTCCAGTGTTGACAATCTATGATTCTATGACTCATCAACATTGTATGACTTGTAAAAAAAAATCACTTCTAGGACTGTTTTCCCACATATAAAATAAAGGGGTTGAAGTAGGTGGTTTCTAAGGTCACTTCCAAACAAAACATTACAGTCCAGGGACCCTCTGGAGACACTATCTTTCCACCAAGTGGTGACTCTCACAGGGAAAGGGGGGAGGAACAAGATTTCAAGTACTACAGCAGGTTGGTTGAGGCAGGAGTAGTATTTTGTGACCTGAGGGATAAAGACTTAGAACACTCCTTTAAATCCATCACACTTGGCATAGTTTCCTCATCTGTAAAATGAGGGAAATGAACTAAATGATCTTGATCTCCCCCAAATACACACTCCAATAAAACCTCAGCTCCCATAGGGCCATCCCTGAATATTGATAGCAGAAGCAGGAAATTCAGTTACTTTAAGAGACTGGTTTTCTTTGGTGACTAACTAGAGAGTGCCAAGTTAGGAGGCATTCCTTCCTTTCTGAGTAATCTTAGAGGTGGAGTGTAAGCCAAACCCTCCATTAATGGATTACAAGGCAGAAAGACCTAAATATCATAGCACTACACCTATCTAACTCATTTGATCCTTGCAACAACCCTGGCAGGTAAGTGCTATTATTATACCCATTTTATAGATGAGGAAACCAAAGCTGAGAAATGTTAAGTGACTTGCCCAAGGTCACACAGAAAATAAGTGTCCAGATGGCATTTAAACTCAGATCTTGACTCCAAGTTCATCTCTCTTACCCACTGTGCCATCAAGAGTGAGTGCTTATCACCGGTCACTCAATTTGGAGAGATTTTAGGCTATAAATCACAGTTTTCTTTAGAGGGGCAAAAGGCATACAAACAATAATAAGTCAAGGGGCTGGGATGAGGGCTTAGGGGGTACAGGACCAAAAAGAAAGTCAAGTCATTAGCAGTCAAGAGAGGAGAATATAATACTGAAGCAAGGTAATATAGCTCAAGCAAGAGCTTTTTATAGTCTTCCTGTGCAGGCAGAAAGGAAATAATACCAAGCCAAGAGTAACCCTGACCTTAAGCCCATGGTGGGGAAAAAGAAGATAAAAATGCTTATATTCTATCTGATTGGAGGAAGGAGTGAGGAAGAGGTAGCTTAAAGGCAGATCCTCCCAATTCCTTGACTATATGCAGTCTCCACTTAAAAGCTGTCAAATGCTGGGACAGCTAGGTGGCGCAGTGGATAGAGCACCCGCCCTGAAGTAAGGAGAACCTGAGTTCAAATCCAGCCTCAGATTAAGCACTTGACACCAGCTGTGCGACCCTGGGCAAGTCACTTAACCCCAATTGCCTAAAAATATTTTAAAAAATAAAATAAAAAGTTGTCAAATGCTAATGTTTAATCTGTTGGCATCTCCAGGTCAGATCCACATAGATAACAACACAAGAAAACCCTTCATTTAACAAAAGATTTCCAACTCCAGTAGCTACCCAACTTACTCAAGCAACAGAAAATATAAACATTTGAAATTTCCAAGACAGTGAGCTCCATGAGGGAAATTATCACATCTTCAAACTTTGCATTTCTCCCCCACTGCCAATTCTCATAGCTGAGCAAGGGAGGAATCTGTTATTAAAAACAGAACAGAAAGTTACCTCAGAACACAGACAGAATGTCAGAACTGGAAGGGACCTTAAAACAAACAAACAAACAAATCTGACCTGGAAAAGAATTTAGAATGTAGAAATTTTTTAAAATAAATTTATTACTTATTTTTAACATTTATGTTTTCAAAAATTGAATTCCAAATTTTCTCCTTCCCTCCCACCCCTCCCCCATCTATTGAGAAGGCAAGCAATATGATAGCAATTATATATGTAAAGTCTTATACAAAACATATTCATATTGCTATTGCAAAAAAAGAAAAAAGAAAAAGGGCCAAAAAATAAAGGGAAAAAATTGTAATTCAATCTGCATTCTGAATTCATCAGATCTCTCTCTGGCAGTGGATAACATTTTTCATTATGGGTCCTTTGGAATTGTCCTGGATCATTGTCTTGATCAGAGTAGCTAAATCTTTCCCAGTAGGTCATCATTATAGTATTACTGTTACTACATACAATGTTCTCCTGGTTCTGCTCACTTTGCATCAGTTCATATAAGTCTTCCTGGGTTTTTCTGAAACCATCTGGCTCATCATTTCTCATAGCACAATAGTATTCCATCACATAGAACACAGAATATCAAGGCTGAATGAGACTATGTTTAGAACACAGGCTCTGAGAACTGAAAGGTGATCAATCATGGTGTGTCCAACTCCCTCATTTTAAAAGTGAAAAACTGAGACCTAGTGAAGGGAAGTGATTTGCCCTAGGTAAGAATCAAATCTAGCACTGGCCTTAGGTCCTTTGATTTGTCCAACTCTTTTTCCATGGTCTTTTCACTAATCATGGCACTTGTTTCTTTGTTCTTTCAGAAGTAAACACGAAAAAGCCTTTGGAAGATTATTACAAGAAACATATGGGTGTTTACACTGGGTATAAAGGTTCCCAAACCTGCTCCATGAGGAGGTCCTGATGGTTCTAATTAGCACCATCATCTGCAACTACCTAAGATCCTAGTATCTTTGGGTCAGCTTGATTTAGACAATATATCTGCTAAAGGGGGAAAAAAGTATTGTGTTGTAAAGCAGGATTAATGAAGACCAATTCAGAAACTTCCTTAGGGGAGAAGAAATGGCCTGACTCTTCCCTGTGGTACACACACCCAAAAAAAACAAACAAACAAACAAAAACTTCAGAAAACCTACATCTGGGGCATCCTAATCTCTGAGAAATAGCCACCAATTAAAGCTGTTACATGATATAAACATATTTGTGTACTCTCACTTCTATAGTCAAATGTTACTCATTCAAACCACTGGGAGAGGCAGCTTTAAAAAAAAAAAGTAAAATAATTCAGGCTTGTCACTGATTGTTTTATTATTCTAAAATCTCTTCAGTAATTCCAAATAGGCCATCAGAATAGGCCTAAGTAAAAGTCCTTACAGCATCTACTTAATGACCACACAAGTGTTTTATAATTAGCATAACACCTTAGTTGGGTATATTAAGAGTTGTTCAAATGCTTGGGGAAGTTTGGTGCTTTGAAACTGGTAAATATTACCACTTCCAATCCAATTTTGCAGTGTTTATTTGCTTGACGATAACTACATAGTGAAAGGAAAACCTTTGTAAAAATCTCTACCTGAATGCCTGAAAAGTCCTGATCAGTGGACTTGAATGAAGTTTAATGAAAGCCTGGGGGAGGTGGGTGGGAAGTGAGATAGTGAACTCTTTTAACAGGTGGTGTGTGTTTCAAGCACCAGGTGCCAGGCTGGATTAGATGATCACAAAGTCACTTTTGACTCCAAGTATGATTCTATGCATTTTATTGGAATCTCTTTTTTTTTTAATAATGTATGTAGATTGTTTCCATTTGGAGTTTATTGTGGCATTTGGTAAATAATGAGAAGCAACAGCGGTATAACAGCTAAAAAGCTAGCCTCATTTGGGAAGAACAAGATTCACATCCTGCCTCTGGTCCATACTGGCTTGTCCTGGGCAAGTCACCTCACCTGTGTGCTGGGCAACTCTAAAACTATGTTTGCTTCTGGATCGAGCTCGTCTCCCCTTAGAATGCACTCTTTTCTCACTTCCAACTCTTATCATTCTAGAGGGAATCCTTTTCTGATATTCAGTTGTCAGTACCTTCCCACCAACACTGTGTATTATCTTCTGTACGCCCTGAATTTATTCATCTGTGACCATGACATATTCTCCACCACTTGTAAAATGTAAACTCTTTGAGGTTAAGGACAATCCAGGGTCCAGCACAGTTGCTGGCACATTCTAAGCTTATTAAATTTTTTTTGATTGAAGAATTCAGACTCAAGGAAAAAATGAATTTTGTCCTTGCTGATGGTATCACTAAATCAAACTTTCTGGGAAGAGAGGGAGAGAAGGTTCTTTGGGAAAATGCCCTCAGGAGTTTGATCTTATCAGATCTTCTTGGCTTCCAGATAGGAAGGAAAAGAAAGTATTTGCTAGACCTTGGGGCATTACTCATAATTTTCAGCAATGGTTTCCGTGTGCCAGGGGTTCCTGAGAACAGGCTTGAAAGCTGGAAAAGTCCTTATAGATCATATATCACAGATTTAGAACTGGAAGGAACCTTAAAAGGTCATTGAGTCCAACACTCAAATTTGAGATGACTTGCCCAAGATTATACAGGTGGGAAGTATTAGAGACAGGATTTGAACCCAGGCCCAAATCTATCTATTACAACAAGTCCTTTATTTTGAGGGTGTGAGGAAGCAATCAGGGTTAAATAACTTGCCCCAGCTCATGTAGTTAGTAAATGTCTGAAGCTGGATTTGAACTCGGGTCCTCCTGACTCTAGGGCCAGTGTTCTAATCTAGTGCACCACCTAACTGCTCCAACTCCCTTTATTTTCTAAAGTCCCAAAAAGGTGAAGTGAATTCACGTCTTCTCATTCCAAATCTGTGGCCAGGTCTAATTGAAAATGAGATGAAGATAGAAAGTAAATTCAATTAATTTTATAGAACATCACCAGAAAGGAGGTTAAGAAATCATTTAATCTCATTTTCTGTCCTTCATTAACTCTTCTCACCCTTTGTTCAAAACTTTAAACTGGCATACTTACTGTTCCCCACATACAACACTCCATCTTCCACTTCTAGTCTTTGTCCAAGTTATCCACTAATCCTCTCCATCCTCATCTCTGCTGTGTAGAATCCTTAGCTTCCTCCCAAGTAGATTGTGGGCTACCTCCTAGATTCTCCTAGTAGTCAGCACTTCTTCTCCTTCCCTGGAAATTACTTTGTATTTACTCATATGTGCACATGCTATTTGTCCTCATTAGAACATAAGCTCTTCCAAGGCAGGGGAGGTTTTATTTCTATCTTGTATCACTTGGACCAGTGCAATATCTGAAACGTAGTAGGTAACTAATAAATGCCTGTTGAATTGAATAGGGGCAGAAGCATGCCAAATCTGCCCCCAAGGTGAACCTATACCTATTTTTCAACACCTACCATATAGAAGGGTTCACAGCTTCCCAATGTTTATCCACCTTTGCTATTGGAAGGTTCTTCTTTATGTCTAACCTACATCCTCCATGACACAAGGTAAATCCACTAGAATGTGTGGAGGAAAGAACATTTAAGAAATAAAAAGTCAGATGGTTTCACAGGAGACTTTTAATAGAGAAATTCAATTTGAAAAATGATCATTTGGCCACTTAACATGTCTTTTGTCCCAAATAGCAGGCTTGAAACACAAATCTCTGTGGGTGACATCTGGGTGTGACCTCTTCTCTGCACCCTGCACTCATCAGTAATGCAGATGTTACTACCTTTGTGAATAATTCTCTCTCTTTTTTGACACAAAACCCAAGGATGAGGTCAGCAGAATGAATTCTCAGTGTAGCCTACTGACTGACAGGGAATGTGTCCCCTCCCCTGTTGCCCTGGAAACATTTCCTCCTCAGTCCTGACTACAGAAAATAAAAAATGACAACAGGAATCCCACAGGTAAGACTCCACTGGTGCTTTACAATGTTCAGAGCATTTTCACATCCGTTCCCTCATTTGATTCCCCACAATAGCAGGCAAGACAGGCCATTATATGCCTGCTGCACCAAAGGGAAAACTGAATCTCCAAGAGACTAAGTCAGCAAAGCTGGGTCTAGAACACAGCTTAGCAGTTGGTATCAGTCCCGCCCTCATTCTCCTGGGCCAATCTTGCTCCTATATCCTCATTCCCCAAAACCAGTAACCTAACCTTCGAAATCTTCTCACTCCAAGAGAAGCCCCTAGAACTCACTCAAGTCAAGCCCAACTGAAACTAGCCCATCTGAGCCAAAAGCAAAACCTCCCCTTCACTTTGAAAGAAGGGCAGAATTTTGATCCGTGTCAAAGTGCAGAGTGAAAAGAGGAGGAGGGGAAAGAGAAAGGAGACATTCCAAATGGGGAGAAAGGCATGAACAAAGGTATTGAATTAGAAAAATGCAAGGCATGTGTTGAGGACCAGTTTGGCTAATGCACTGTGTTTAAGGGAGCAGCAATGGGAGATAAGGCTATAAAAAAAGATTATGGCCCTCTTAGAGAGGGCCTTGAATGCCAGGATGAGCAGCTCACAAGGATCAGAGTTGGAAAGGACTTCAGAGTTCATCCAACTCAATCCTCTCATTTTGTACAGTAGAAAATGAAGGAACATACCCAAGGTCCCACAAGAAGTTAAGTGAAAGAACCCAAGTCCTCTGATCCCAGACCCAGAACTCTTTCCACTTTACCATGCTCAGGCACTATCCTATGGGCAATGTCAGCACAAGGCCACCTCTAGGATACCCAGAGAGGGCCTATGTAATTCAGAGGAAGGCCCTTCACTTTAGTGCCTAGGAATAAACAAAGCAAAGAATGAATCTTGAAGCTGGGCCCTTTCACAACCACCAACAGAAACATTTGCAAGCTTGGAGCACAGTGCTCAACTTCACAGTTGGAAGAGCTGTTTCAACAGACTCTGCAGATGTGCAGGGGATGCTATCTGGGCTGAAGACTTCTTCTTCCCAATGGTGCTGCGCCAAATGGTCCAAGGGTGCAGATGGCCCCTCCAGTCTGCGGCTTGCAGTTGGGCTCTCCTTGGCAGCAGACTCTATACCTCAGGTCCTTACTCCAGACCAGCACTCTGGCCTCTGCAGCCATCACCTCACCGAGGGGGAACAGCACCCAGCCCCTAGGATGTGAGTCTCAATGAACTGGCAGGGGCAGGGCCCCTGCACTGACTCGGCATGCCTTGATGCTACTGTAGTCTCAGGGAGCTGATTGGTCACCAACAGCCTGACGTATAATCCACCAAAGACCACCAGCATCTGCCGGGCCATCACCTGGGATGAATCAGAAAGCATCGTAAGTGTTGCTTTGACAGACACCTAGGCAGACATCCAGATGAGGGAGGCAAGAGCAGTGGAACAACACGCCTTCCAACTCCCCACACCAGGGATAATTTGGAACAGCAAGCTACAGAGAAAGGGCATGCCAAGCAAATTAGCACACTTTTGGTCTTCCTTTTAAGAAAACCAGCCACATGAAAATCTAGACCGGCAGAGAAGAAAAACTGGGTGGGGAGGCAGGAGGGGGAGCATGCAGGATAATTCCGGGTTCTTTGCTTTACAAAAGGTACCCTAGACACTTAGAATGAGATTCAATTTATGAAAATTAAACTTTCAACTTTTCACGAATCCACTGGGGTCTAGATACAAGTACACATGCAGTATAGAAAGGATTTCAGGGGAATGATCCATTTCTTTTTATAACTTCAACAAGCCCCAAAGAAGAAAAGAAGGGGTTGATTCAAGAATGGCCTCTGACACCAGGCGATCTGGGGTTTTAATATAAGAAGGTTCAAAAATCTCAAATATTCTGATTCCCTAACTCAAAGGAACCCTTCTCCATCCAAAAAGCACTGACAGATTGAGAGCCTATTAGTGCAGTGGGGGGTAGGAGGGACACAACTATATACACGTTGCAACAATCTAATAGGAAGAGATAAGACAAGCACTTAAGTAAGTAAAATATAAAACCAAAAATGATACATGGAAAAAGAGAGGCACCAAGTGCTTTGAGAGCAGAGAGGAAAAGGGTGTTATTTCTGACTGTGAGACATCTGAGAAAGCTTCTCGGAAGTGGCACCCAACCTAGGTCTTGGAGTGAGCCACTGTGCAAAAATCCAAAATACACATCTCATCTATGGTGGGTCAACGGTGTTACCTTGCAGAATGAAGGCAACCTTAGAATACCAGCGAGAAGAGTCTTGCTCATCTCACTAGTGAATCCCACATAGAATCTCAGAATTTCACAGTGGGAAGGAACCTTCAAGGCCAGGTATTTTAGACACACATACAAAAAGGAATTCCTCTCCTCCTAAGAAAAGATGGAAGACACTCTTTTGCAAGAGTGGGGGGTCATGGGTTAGTTTTACTGAACAATTTTTTAAAAATTCTTAGTAATGGGATGGTTTTCTGGGTAGTAAAGGGGAGGAAGGATGTATTTGAAACTGAAGGTGATGTGAAAAAAACAGGAACCCCTTCTACCATATACCTGACAACTGGTCAACCAGTCTTTACTTAACTCCCTCTAGTGAGGAGCCCACTAGCTCCCTCCTGAGGCAGTTCACTCCATTTGGGGGATGGTATCATTGGTGGGGAGTTTTTCCTTACCTTGAACTGAAATTAGAAGGGTTCAAATCCTACCTTAGACACTTATTAGTTGAGTATGGCCCTGAGTGAGTCACTGAATCTACTTGAACCGTAGTTAACTCATCTGTAAAATGAGGGGGTTGAACTTAATGACCCTTAAGGCACTTCTGAACTCTAAATCTATAACTACAAATCTGCTTCAGTGGAATGTTTTTTGGAGCATTTATATAGCACCTACTGCGTGCCAGCCACTGTGCTAGGTGCTTTTTACAAATATTCTACCCTTTACTCTTTCCAAAAAGCAAAATAAAACTGCACCAAATACTTATGTCATCAAGAATTCAAGTTACCTTGTGTCCTCAAGATCATGACTATCAGAGGTAAACAAAATACCCAACTACCCTCCAAGGTGGGGTCTGACCCCCACGGCCTCTCTGAGAAATGATAATTACCTCTGGTGCAGCCTCTGGAATGAGGTGGTGAAGAACCATCCGTGTGACCACTCCTTTCCTTGCCTCTGTCTCACCACTGGGCAGCAGAGGAGATTCCTCAGCCAGCCTCTCATTCTCTTCTCCCTCTTCCTGGGCAGGGCTCACCACGGTCTCCACAACCACTTGGAACTGGTTCAGGCGATGTCTTAGCATTGACTGCAGAGAAAGCCAGAGAGCATACGTGGGCCAGCTGTTGAATTTGAGAGTCTTTAAAGAAGTGCCCATTGCTTCTTTGGCTCACATCTGAGTGAGGCCAGAAAGCACAAGAGAAGCTGGCCCAAACCCTGCCTGTCTTTGTCTATATCACCTCCAGAAAACCTGGAAACAGAAAGACTGGATACATACAGACTGGCTACCTAAATGAGAAGCAGCATGGTCCGATGGACAGGCCACAGGACACCTCCTCTTAATCACAAGACCTGGATGCCCTAGGCTGAACCAATCATGGGCTCTTGGACAGGTCATTCAACTCCTCACACAAAAATAGGGTTGAGACAACCTACCCTGCCTTCCTGACAAGACTGCTATGATCAAAAAAGAAGGAAAAAATTTTATATAAAGACACTTCGAAAAGTTAAACGCATTAGAGGAATGTAAGATATTATTTAATGATTTAAAGCTAGTTCCTTTTCCATTTAATTAGGTAAGTGCCCTTGCTAGGGCAGCTAGGTGGCACAGTGGGATAGAGTGCCAGGCCTGGAGTTAAGAAGACTTATCTTCCTGAGTTCAAATCTGGTCTCAGACACTTGCCAGGTGTGTGACCCTGGGCAAGTCACTTAACCCTGCTTGCCCCCAGTTTCCTTATTTATAAAAAATGAGCTAGAGAAGGAAATTGCAAACCGCTCCAGTATCTTTGCCAAGAAAACCCCAAATGAGGTCATGAAGAGTATCAGACACTACTGAAATGCTTGAACAACATATGTGTCAGCAAAGAAAATTTAAGTTGGAAATATAGAATTCCTAACCCAAAAGGGCCCTCAGAGACCATAGAATTCAATCCCTTCATTTCAAATATGAGGTGATTAGAGGACTCACCTAAGGTCACACATCAAGTTGGGACAGACTTTCGTGCTAGTCTTACATGAGTCGAACACATTGACAGGCTGGTTACCCTGATGTGATATTAAGGTAGGGGCCCGTGTATCTAGTGAGCAGATTCTCAGACAATTCCCTGGCCCTTCAATGTGAAATGAACACCTCTGAAAAACTAAGGACTGGCCTTGATGATCTCAAAGGTCCCTTCCAGCCCTAAATCTGCAATCCTCTACTGAGATCTTCAGATCCTAGATTTAGAATTGCAAGGGACCTCTGATATCATCCAGCCCAACCCCCTCATTTTACAACTAACAAAACTGAGGCCCAGAGTGGAGAAAGGATTTGCCCAAAGTCACACAGCAAAACTAGGATTCGAAACCAGGTCCTCTCTCTTACTCTAGCAACCTTCCCATTACACAACAGATACAGCTTTGACAGGTGGGGATGCCCTCCAACATCAGCTTGATGTATTTCCTTATTCCCCCAACCCAGAGTCATACCAGAATGGTCAGTCATTCCAACCATTCTATGGGTTGGTTACCTCTTGACTGGTCTTCAGTTCTCGGATACAGTCTGATAAAGACTGGAGACAGCTCTCTAAGTGGAAGTAAACAAACCAAAGCTGGAGAGGACAGAAGAGAAAAGAAGAGAGCATCAGCTTGGCTCCCGGCCTCCACACCCCACTCACTATGTGCTCTTTCCCACTGTTCTCCCCTTGCATTGTCTTCATTTCAATATTGAAAACAGACCTTTTACATGAAAACTTTCTGTTTCACTGCACTCTCTGTGGCAGGAACACACCATTCTGTTCTCTGCCTGTGTATTGCTCTATAATTAACTCTAATTTTTTTGGCAAGTAGAAAATTTGCTTTTCATAAAACTGAAAAACGTCCAATCCTGTTGGTGAAGGGTTTTCATCTGCTATTAAATTAGTAGGCATCCTACCAATTAAAGAAGGACCAGGAGCATCAATTGATGCCAAAAAAAATTTATTATAATTATACTTCGAAATAAGAATTTTTATCCTATCTCTATCTTCTTTGCCTTATGGATATAAAAAAAAAATACACTGCATCAATGGGCATAACTTGGTCCTTGGAGATAATCTTAAATCTGTATCCTTTAATGTTAAAAGAAAAGACTTACCTTGAGACAACATATCTGCCGTTACCATAATGTATTAACAAGCAATACAATGGAAGGGATCTTGGCATAGTGAATGGAGCACTAGACTTGGAGTTGGGAAGTCCTGGGTTCAGATCCTACAGCCAACACTTACCAGCCATGTAACCATGGGCTGAATTCCGTAACTCTCTCTGAGCCTTGGCTTCCTCATCTGTAAAATGATGAGGATAGACTTGACCCATGAAGTCCCTTCTAGTTCTAGATCCTTGATCCTTGAACTGAATTGAACCACTTCATTTTACAGATGAAGAAACCAAGGCCCCTAGACAATAAGTGATTCGCCCAAAGTAACAAAAGTATTAAACAGCAGGGGCTGTTTAATCTAATCCAAATCCAGGGATCTTTTCTTGTCTCCAAACCTCATCTTTAGATCCACTTCAGAGAAAAGAAGCAGTTTCATATCCTTTGCCCAACTATCCAGGGTGTTCATCCATTGGATGAGAACGCCCTTTCTCGTCTTCTTAGACAGAGACCTGATCAGCTGGGATGAATCATTCAGAGAAGTGATACCTGCAGTACAGTCTGGCAGCCCTCCACCTCACCAGTCACTCCCAGAAGCACGTGGTACGGCATCAAGGTTTCGTTGGCAGCTGCCAGACGGAGATCTGTATTCGTGTTTGCCTGTGAACCCAACATTCAAGTGATATAGCAGGACACTTGTCCCAGGGAAGCTCTTAAACCACACAAGTAAACCTATCTTAACACAAGCTGTTATTACACAGACTCAGAGAGGGTACGGTGGACCAAATGGCAGCCCCTAAATAAAAGAACCCCACGACAATCTAACATAACACACTGAGACCAATAAGTAAATACCTCCCTACCATCTTTTTTCCTTCCTTTGCCCTGTCCTGCCCATTCCCTGAATGTGACCTCCTCCTCAGTCTATCCTTCCCACATTGTGGTCACAATAATCATTCTTATACACAGATTTATTCCTGTGATGCCTCTGTTCTTCCCTACTGCCCATATTCAAAGAAGCATATTCAAAATCTCTTTTTTCCCTAGTTTCCCTAGGAATATTAAGAAATAAATTTTCTCTCTAAAGCCCTTACCAGACTTCTGGGAAAAGCCCATAGGAAAAGTAGGTGATAGGTCAAGAACAAAATTAGGGGGCAGCTAGATAGAGCACTGGCCCTGGGTTCAGAGGACTTGAGTTCAAATATGGCCTCAGACACATAACACTTACTAACTGTGTGACCCTAGGCAAGTCACTTAGCCCCATTATCTAGCCAAAAAAAGAAAAAGAAAAAGAAAAAAATTAGGCTTTTTTTAGAGAAATAGAGGAAGGGTAGTACCAAACCTTTTAACAAAGGGTAAGCATGGTCTGGTTCATCCCTATAGCCCCATCCACCAGAAGTGATAAGAGCTAGAACCCTCCCTTCTCTATTGAGAAAGGATTAAGATGTGTGGAAGGACAAGAAGTCTGGTGGTTTGGCTCCAGGAGTGAAGGGAATGATCCAGAAGGGAACAAAAGGACTTGATTAATCAACAGTTTTGGACCCTTAACACAGACTGTATATTTAAATTATTTTGTATATTTAAATTATTATTACGTACAAAAAATCCTTTAAGATTCCTATAATGCTACCTGAAATCTTCTTGGGGCAAGGAGTCATGTCAGAGGGAATGGGAGATATAGGCAGCTGGGTGGTACAGGGGATAATGTCCTCTGAAGACCCTTTCCACTCTGAAATGATGCACCTTATTCTTTGGATTCCCTTACAGTACCAAGCACTCTGGACACTGTGCTTGGAGTAGGATAGAAGAGAGGGACTGGACCTATGTACGCAGGGAATTCTCAGATAAGCAAGCTTTCCATTAATGTAGGTCAGTACCCCCTCTACAATATATACTCATGAAGAGTTGTCTAGACACTGAGAGGTCAAGTGACTTGACCTGAAACACTGGCTCACACTCCTGTTCAGTCATGTCCAACTCTTCATGACTCCATGGACCAATTGTCAATGGAGTTTTCTTGGCAAAGATACTGGAATGGTCTGCTGTGTCTTTCTCCAGTCAAATGACTTCCCAGGGTCATAGAGCTATTGTAAGTATGTGAGGCTGGATCTGAACTCAGGTCTTCTTGATTCCAGGCCCAGTGCTTTATCCATTGTACCACTGACCAAAGCTTAGTTTCCTCACCTATAAATGAGAGAATTGGGCTAGATGATCTCTCAAGGTCTAAATTTATGATCCTATAATTCCTAGAACACTGAGCAGAGACCAGGTCTTATCTAAACTTGGCATCTCTCTCAGCTCATTAGATGTTTAATTAATATTTTCAATGGTTAAATAAATATCCACTGCTGACAAACTGTTCCCCTCAAAGAATAGGTTTAAAACAGACAAATAATAAATAAACAAATTAATAAGTTTAAGTTTCAAATTCAGCCTGGAAGAGAACTGGGAGATTCCAGTCAATACTTACAAAATACCTACCTACTGTGCTAAGCCATGTGGGCGGGAGACAGAAAAGGGGAATTAGCATCCATCTTAAAAAGACCTAGAGTTGTGTTTTCCATGCTCTTCAGGGAGGGAGGGCTATAAATAGTATTCACTTTACAGCAATGTCTCCCTTACCTTCCTTTGGTGCCAGTCAAAGATGAGAATGAGAATGATGGTAGCTAATACAGTGCCTAGGGTCACAAGAACCACAGCTGCCCAGTGTCTTCCCAAAGAAAACATCTGGCTGGTGGAATACAGATTAGCCCACATTGCTATGTAGAAAACCTACAGGAATACAAAGGTATCATGTACTCAAATAACCAGAAAATAAATAAAGCAGAAAATTCATCATCAGCATCATCAGCATCACTGGTCTCCAGAGAGTACTTTAAAGCAATGGTTCTCCAAAGGCTTGCCCTAGCACATCCACGTGCCATGAGTTGCATGGAACTCACTTATAACTATACACACCTATGCAAGTCAGAAAGAATAATACCATTTAGTGAACAAAAAACAAAATCGAGAACCAAGGTTATAAAGTTTACAAAGTGCTTCGCATATCTAATCTCATTTGACCCTGGCAACAACCTTTGGAGAACTGGGGTATTATTATTCTCATTGCATAGATAAGGAAACAGAAGCTAGTAAGTGTCAGAGGTGGGAGCCCTTTGGTCTAAGTGCTTTATCCACATCCTCTATCCATGGTATCACACAGCCCCTTCCAGAAAAAAATTAACCCTGAGAAGAAAAGTAGTCACTGTTTTTTATAGCACTGTCCCACTTCAAGAAAGTATAAAGTATCAAAGTAATCATAAAATGAAATTTATATCTAACGAAACACAAGAGAGGGGAGGGAGCCTACAAGCACACGAGCAGAGGGGGTAGCCTGGTCTCTAAATATCCCAGCTCAGTGTCTCAACACCAAAAGGCGAGTCACAAGACAAGCACCCACAGGATTACTGCAGTACCATAAGTATAATATAATGGGAATAGCAATGGATTTGGAGTCAGGGACCTGGGTTCGAGTCCCACCTCACCTCTGCCACTCACTACCTCTGTGATTTTGGGCAAGACCATTAACTTCTCAAGATTATGCAAAATGAGGAGGTAAAACTAGTTCATAAATCTGTGAACCTATTGGCCTGAAATCTCATCAAAACTGGTGCTACCTCCAACAAGGTAGACCACAACCCTTCTATAACTTCACAGATGATCTTGGAAAGTTTCTTGTGCCAAGAATGCATCCCTCACAGGCCAACCTGGTGATCAGTCTGCAAATTTGGCTAGGCTGCTCCTCAACTGACAGAGTGGAGAGAGCACCGGACTTAAGTCAGGAAGACTTGGGTGGTTCATATTACGCCTCTGTATGCCCTGGAGGAATCATTTAACTGCTCTGAGCCTCAGTATCCTAATCCTGAAATGATAAAAACCAGACACAATGACCTCTTAAATCACTTCCAGATCTAAACCTATGCTGCTATGATTCACTGGAGAACCCAAAATTAGCACTTTCCCATCTAGGTAGGACTGGCCTGAGTTTGGACTCCATTAGCATAGAATTCGAGAACCTAGGGTCACCTACTTGCCATGACAAGGCATAAAGCTAAACCCTATGTCGGGAGTGGAACAACAATGATCCAAGTCTGCAAAATCTTGAAGCTGGGGTGTGGGTGGGGGATAGATTAGTTTAATGGAATAAAAGGTACTTTTAGGATAACTAAAATTAAGGATATCCTGCTTCACACTTCAGGGCATAGAAGGTAGAGAAATTTATTGCTGCCCACAAGCTATACAAGTTAAAAATACGTATGTGGAAGATTTAAAAAGCTATATAAATGTAGAGTCTATAATAAAAATAGCGTGTAAAGAACACAGAAAGAACACCGAGCTTGGACTCAGAATCATGTGGGTAGCTTCCCTACCTTCTCTCCACCACCCTTCTCACTCCAACTCCATCTGCCTCAAGAGCCAAAGGCTGGATTTCCCCTGTGCCAGAAAGCCCCAAGTTGAGGGGCAAGCATGCCCACACTAGAAAAGAGTAGGTATCTTCCAAAGGATCTTACGCATTCACAGCCTCCATCACTCACTTCAACAGACTTTGTGGAAGCCCTACTGAATTCAACGACGTCTGCTTCAAATATGCCTCCCTTTAGCATGTGGTAATGGTCTCTTCACACAAGAGGAACAAGTCTAGGGGTAGTCAGGGAATAGACTCGAATCCTTACCACAGCAATGGCCAGCTGGAAAGGCCTGGAGTTATAGAACATGAATCTTCTCACTTGGGGATCTAAGATGGCGTTCTCAATTAAACTCCTGTACTTCTCTGTTGGCACCTGCTCAAGAACCCAAAAGAGAAACCGTGTTTGACTTCAGCCTGAGAGATAGCCCCCTCACCTCCCTGTCTGGGAAAAGTAGAGGACGGTGCTTTCATTCACCTGACTACTTACAACCATAGGTAACAGTGGACACTCGAAAGAATAGGGATGGGCCAGGACACTAGGGCTTATTTAAGATGTCAAGTAGACATAAGAAGGCCAATGGAACTATATCACTGCTGAATTTGACTTTAAAAAGGGAAGGGACAGAATAAGAATTTACACAGAGTCTATCATATACCCAGCACTGTGTTAATCACTTTTCACAATTATCATCAAACCTAGTTCTAGATTATTAAAAGTTTTAGGTGTCCTCATTCAGTGCCTCAGGAACACCAGCACCTACTCCTACCTTCTCAATCACTGGTCCTGGGACAGTGAGGCAACAACTCCCACCCCTTCTCCTCACTCTAGCACCACAGGAAGGTTGAATCTACTCTGTCCTTGGTTCCACTCTAATGCTGCACCCCTTCCTTAATCAATCAGTCAATAAACAATTTATTAAGTGCCTACTAAGTGCTGGGCATCATGCTAAGATTCCTTACTACCAAGGTTCCCTGGATTAGATTTGGAAATCCATGCCTAATGCCATATATGAAGGGCAGACCTTCTCTGCCCTGCTTTACCAAACCATACTCAAAAAAAAAACAGGACCCATCCCACCATACCCATAACACCGATCCTTATCTCCTTACCCAGGAGTAATCTCATACGTCAGGACCTCCTCCAAGAGTGAGGCCTCCTGCCACAGGTCCAACCAGCAGCCCTACACACAATCCAGGAGCATGCTACCTTCTAATTGTGCATCATCTCCCGCCATCTTGAGTGGAGGCAAAGGTCCTGGGACTGAATGCACTCTCTGAAACCCCAATTCTACCACTGACAAAATGTACTTCATCTTAGACCTGTTCTTCTCACACCCCTTGTCATTCCTTGCCCTCACAGGACTCTGGCTGTATCCAGATACACAGCATCCCTAGCCTCCCTCCTCAGTACTTGGATGCATTTTTTTCTTCTCTATCTTCCAGTGAGGCAGCATAGTATGGGAGGCAAGCATGCTGGACTTGGAAACAGGCTAATCTGGGTTCCAAACCCACCTCAGATACTTAGTAGCTGTGCAACCCAATGTAAGTCATGTAACCTCTCCCAGCTTCAGTTTACTCATTTGTAAAAGAAAATGAGGGGAAAGGACTCCATAACCTCTAACGCTCCTTCCAACACACAGGCCAAAAGAAGAGTTGGCATATTCCTTTCCTCCTTGCCACTTCAGACTTTTCCTCCGATGATTCCAAATGTCTGCACTGTCCTCTTTAATTCCTTATTGCAGTCTTCTTCTCCCTCTTTTCTCAAATTGAGCATAACTCTTACACTACAGTCTTCCTCTCTACATTAACACCTAAGTGGAAATTCACTGTTCAGGTAGACGTCCCTTTGAATAATTTGGCCTCCAGATTCATCAACTTCCTCAGTGCCCCATGGACTCAACTTTATTACAACTAAAACAGGACACCAAGATGGTCACACTCTTGCTCTCACTATCACTCACAACTATTCTGCCTTGATTCAGGAAGACCTGAGTTCAAATCTGGCCTCAGACACTTACTAGCTGTGTGACCCTGGGCAAGTCACTTAACTGCTGTCTGCCTCAGTTTCCTCAACTGTAAAATGGGGATAATAACAGCACCTGCTTCCTAGGGCTGACGTGCAGATCGAATGAGATAATATTTGCAAAGCACTTGGCATAGTGCCTGGCATATATTATGCATTTAATAAATGCTTGTTCCTTCCTTACCTCCCTCCCTTCTGTCTACCCCCTCTTCTACAATCAAATGTCAACCACACCAGTTCAGGCCTTCATAACTGCTTACCTGGACCTTCCTAAATGAGCTCCTTGTTTCCCTCCTCTCCCTTTTCCAACTCATCCTCCAAGTAACTAACCTTTCTAAAGCGAAAGTCTGACCATGTCAGGTCAGGCTTCCTGCTCAGAATCCCTCAGTAGATATAGCTACCATTTACATAACATTTCTATGTGCCAGGCACTGTGCTAAGCACTTTATAATTACTGTCTCATCTGATCCTCACAACAATCCCAGGAAGTAGGTACTATTATTCTCCCCATTTTACAGATGAGGAAACTAAGCCAAATTGATTAAGTGACTTGCCCAGGGTCACACAGCCAGTAAGTATGCCTACCAAAGCAGCTGTGATCTTATAAGCAAATGACCTCCCTCCAGACCTCAGTTTCCTCATTTGTAAAATGAAAAGCTCTCAGATGACCTCTAAGATCTTATAATCTAGAGTTCTGGGCCTATCCAGGCCTAACAGAATGGTCTGACTCACCTGGATCCCCCAGGTCTTCAATTTCTCCTGGGAGACTTCTATGTTAAAGGAGGCTGCTTCACAGGTACTGTCAGTACTCAGGACCATGAGGAGCTGGCCATTGGTAAGTCCTGAGATGGGAAGAGAAAGGAGAGTCTGAGTCAGTGAGCGTGGCACATTATGCATGATTTGCCCTCCGTGATTCACGGTATCTTTGTGGAAACCAAACAATAGCTGATATCTGGAGAAAATTATGAATTCTTCCAGTGGGGCTAAGGGTCATAAGACTGACAGCTGGAAGGGACCTCAGAGGCTATCATGTCCAACTCCCTCAGAAACTGAGGCCTACAGATGTTCAGTGATTCACCCAATGTCACATAGAAAGTACATTTCAGAGTCATGATTCGGGAGCACAGCCATCTGACTCCAAATCCAGGGCTCTCTGCACATCACCGATTGAGCCCAACCATCTAAATCTACATTTTCATACTATAACTCAGTTTGGTATTACAAGGCCCTGAAGGGGGAGGGGGAAGAGAACAAGCATTTATTATGCGTTTACTATGTGTGTGCCAAGCTCTACACTAAGGGCTTTACAAATATTTTTATTTGATCCTCTCAGCAGTTCTGAGAAGTAGGTGCTGTTATTATCTCTGTTTTACAGTTGAGGAAACTGAGGCATACAGAGGTTAAGTGATATCTCTGAGGTGTCACATAACTGGTGTCTGAGGCTGGATTTGAATTCATGTCTTCCTGACCCTAGGTCCAGTCACCATCTACTACGGCAACTTAGGTGCCCTGAAATGTCTTTTGACTCATCAAACAAAATGAACAATAAATAAAAATGAAATCACATTCAATAGAATTGTGTTGCTAAGGTTCATTTTAAATCTTGCTGGATAAACATGAGTTTACTATTTGTTGGCAAAATGGTTCAAGAAATCTAGATGGGGGGAAAGGCTGGAGGAAGAGGCAAGGAACCTTACCATAAAGAACAGAGAATACTCTCATTTCCATTTTATTAACTCCTTCCCTGGAGTTCTAGAGAAAGGAAGGAGTCAGGAGGGCTGGGAGGTTTCAGGGTGGGGAGACAGACATACAGGAGGTCCAGATAAGAGGAAGGATATAGGAGAAAGTAGGCCTTGGGCTCAAAAGTGAAACTACTTTTTATAAGGTTTATATCTATAATTGATTTATAAATGAAGGTTGATCAACAAGTCAGCATGTTTCAAATAGCCCACTGGAGGGGACAAGAAGGACCTGAATGACACTTATAATTAGGAAAAACAAACACAGAAGCCCATTTTACATAACTATGAATCTTTCAACCAGAAATTACTACAAAGGAGCTATATGGGAAGCAATACGTTATGGTGGAAAAAATAATTTAGAGTCAAAGGACCTGGGTTCAAATCCTGACTCTACCTGGGTAACCTTAGGCAAATCACTTAACTTTTCTAGGCCTTCCTTTTCTTTTTTTTTCCTATGTAGGAAATTTTTTTTTAAATTTTATTAATTTATTTTGATTTATCAACAATCACTTCCATATGCTTTTAAGTTGAAAATTTTTCTCCCCCTTCCTCCCCCCCACCCTCCCCAAGACGGCACACAATCTGATATAGGCTTTACATTTACATACCCATGAAACATATTTTCACATTAGTGAAGTTGTAAGTAAAAATTAAAACCAATAGGAGGAACCATCAGAAAGATGAAACAAAACTCAACAGAAGGTAAAAATAAGTGATAGAGATTTGACTTCCATAGTTCTTTCTTTGGATGTGGATAGCATTTTCCATCCTGAGGCCTCTGAAGATGTCTTAGATCCTTGTAATGCTGAGAAGGGTTCCGTTTAACAATATTAGTCATTGCATAACGGGGCTGCTATTGTATACAAAGTCCTCTTGGTTCTGCTCACTTCACTCAGCATCAGACCATATAAGTCTTTCCAGGTTTTTCTGAAGTCAGCCTGTTCATCATAGGCCTTCCTTTCCTCATCTACAAAATGAAGGGGTTGGACTGGATGACTTCCAATGTCCTTTTCTAGATCAACGATTCTATGATCTTATGAAGTCTTACCTCATCATTCTACTCTCTCCAGTGGAAGTTCTGATGGAGACTGAAATGGCCGAAAGATGCCAAGAGAAAAAGGGAAGCGAAGGAAGCAGAGCCCCTGTAATCCCAGAAACTAGATTCTTTATCCCTAAATAGAATCTACTGCATAAAGTTCCCTCCACAATCTGGATCCAACCTATCCTTCCAGCCTTATTTCTCCTCCCTCCCAGACATGGCCTAAAGATGCTCAGCCAAAGTGGATTACTCTTCATCCTTGGGCAGGGCACCACCATGCACCCAGGTACACAACCTTGGAACCGAACTCAACTCTCTCTCAACCCCCAAAAGTCATCCGTTGCCAAGGCTTATCTATTTGATCACCATGTCTCTCACATGCGTCCCCTCCTCTCATCTTATATGGCCACCACTCTAGTTTAGGCCTTCATCACCTCTCCCCTGGGGCAGCTAGGTTGGTGCAGTGGATAGAGTACTAGGCCTGAAGTCAGGAAGGCTTATCTTCCTGAGTTAAAATCTGGCCTCAGATACTAGCTGGTGACCCTGGGCAAGTCACTTAACCCAACTTGCCTCAGTTTCTTCCTCTGTAAAATGAGCCAGAGAAGGAAACGGCAAATCAATCTGGTGTCTGCCTAGAAAACCCCAAATGATTGAACAACCTCTCCCCTGAGCTACCGACATAACTTCCTATTTGGTCTCCATGCTTCCAGTCTCTACCTTCTATAATCCATCCTCCACACAGCTACCAGATTGATATCCCTAAAATTCAATTCTGATGGTGTCAACCCCTCCTCAAAAGACTTCAGTGGCTCCCTTTTGCCCACAGGCTAAAATACATGTTCTTTGATTTGGTATTTAAAGACCTTTACAATCTGGCTCTAGCCTATCTTCCTAGATACATCACTCCCATTCATGCATTCTACGTTCCAGCCAAATTAGCTACTTGCTCTTTCCCATACCTGGTGTTCCATCCCACCTCCTTGCCTTTGCACTTCTCAGGCCCCGAATACATACCTCCCTCATTTTCACCTTCCAGAATCCCTAGCTTCCTACCAAGTACAGTTCAAGTGCTGACCCCTACATGAAGACTTTCCCGATCATTGCCCAGCTGCTAGTCTCTGACACCTCCCACCAAAATAAAAGTCCTGGTATTTACTTATATAAGTATGTGGATGTTTGTCTCCAATTGAATGTTAGCTCCTTGAAAGCAGAGGCTATTCTGGTTTTGTATTTGTATACCCAGCAACTAATATAGCACCCAGAACATTATAAATAATTAATAAACTCCTGGTGATTCATCAATTGTATTTTCCAATTTCTGTGCTTTTACTCTCTCACTAACTAGCTGGGTAACCTTGGGTGACTCAGTTCTCCTATTAAGCCTCGGTTTCTTCACTTGTAAAAGGAGGATTAAGTTCTTCAACCCAGATTGGTCCCAAGCTAAAACTAAAAGCCACCAGCATCTCTGGATAGAAATTCTGGGGAAAAAAGAAGCAAGACAATACAGCTCACTCAGTAACCTGGATGTAATCCATCCATACACAGGCCCTCAGGCTGCCTACCTGGAGGACGAGCAAATGTTCTTTCCAGTCGTGGCTTTCTGTTTCCCTAAAAGACTCTTTTAAAAAAGCAGCTCAGATCAGGGCTCTCAGCCACTTCCTGAGCCTTCCTGAGAGAGGGTTTTCTTACTAAATAAAACAAAAGCCTTCAACACATTAACTCTTTCCATGTAAATATATACTGCTGATCATTCATTACAGCAGGCCTTTTTTGGCCAAGCATCAAAGTCAGCCCTCAACTGGCTACCCAATAAAGCAGGTTCAAGAAACCTTCTACTTAGGAATACTTTTTGAGTTCCACTTCCTGTCCTAGGATATCCCATATTAGCCTCCTTCCAGGAATGACCTCAGTGACCTCAGAAAGACTACTTGCAAAACCAGAACTTATAAACTTATCACAAGCCGCTTCCTACAAGGACTGCTCTCTTCATATCATGAAGTAATTTACCAAATCCCCAACACTGCAGACTTACTTGGGAGCTATGCCCATAATTCAGAATTCAGCTTAGATCTCTGCTGCCTCAATTTACCCAGCTGAGAAGCTGCTGTATGTAAGTAACATGTATCAAGGAGAAACAGGAACTCTAAAAAGCTTTATTGATTCTTGTGTGTTCCTGGGGACCTTATGAACGGTCAGGAAATAATGACAGCTTCTGGACGAGATCAAAGTGCTACCAGAAGAGATGGAGTCTTACCTCTTCCCTCCAGGCAGGAAGTATCCTCCTGTATAAGAGTTCTCTCATCAGAGGAGGAAGGGAGGGAGGGCCCAGGTGCCCCAGCTGGACCCCGGGGAAGGTCATATGCCATGGTGAAGGGAAAGCTCAGAACAATCCTCTTCAAACTTCATACCATCTTCAGGACAAGCTGCCTCCCTTTCTTTGCCTGTCCAGAGAACAGCCAACTTAGCTCATGCTACCTTTGGTCAAGGCCAGAGACAAAAGCACAGAACAAAATAACAATTCAGCATGTGGCAAGACCAGGGACGCTGTTTATCTCTTCAAGACTTAAGTTAACCTGTGACCTGGGGACAAACCATTCACAATAACAGTTTTTTTGGTTGTTACCATTGAGTTTAATCATTCTGATAAGTCCGAGAGAAATATTATTTTAATGTGGAATTGAAGGGAATTTAGGGGACAGACAACCCAAAACTCTGCAACGACATTGCAGGGTTATTGCTACTCTTCAGTGATAACTGACTGCTACCCTTCAAATAGCAAGCACTGTCTATGTAGACATATGTATATATAGGTGTATATATAATATATATGCATGCATATGTGTATGTAAATGTGTATATATGTATATACACACACATATGTACATATATAAACCTTATATATTTTAAAATTCATCTTTTTAAATTTTGAGTTCCCAATTCTCTCCCTTACTCCAGCCCTTCTCTCACCCATTGAGAAGGCAAGCAATATGATATCAATTACACATGTAATTGATATTTCCATATTGGCCATGTTGCAACAACAACAACAATAAAAAAAAGCAGCACAAAGAAAAATAAAATAAGTGAAAAGAGTATGCTTCAATCTGCACTCAGAATTCATCAGTTCTCTCTGGATATAGACAACATTTTTCTTCATGAGTCCTTCAGAGCTCTTGGATAATTGTACTGATGAGAGTAGCTAAGTCTTTCGTAGTTGATCATCATTACAATATTGCTGTTACTCTATGCAGTGTTCTCCTGGTTCTGCTCACTTACTTCAAATCAGTTTGTATATGGCTTGCCAGGTTTTTCTAAAACTATTCTGCTCATCATTTCTTATAACAATAGTATTACATCACAATCACATACCACAACTTGTTCAGCCATTCCCCAATTTTTTTTTTATCTCTTCGGAGATACAGACCTAGTAGTGGTATTGCTGGACACTATTTTACAGTCCTTTGGGCATAGTCCAAGTCTTTCTAAAGAGTGGCTGGACCGGTTCAGAACTCCACCCACTGAAGCACTTTCTTATTTTCCTTTGAACTTGCCTCTCTCTCTCAGGAACAATACATTCTGAGAAGCAGGTTCCCTGATCCTGCACCTCAAACTCTGACCTAAAATCCCAGCCCTTTCCTCCACAGAGTCTCCAACACTGGGAGGAAAATCTAGCCTTGGTGTATTTGTTTTTTCCCCAAAGTCTTCAGCTCATCCACCACTTTCTCTCTCAGTGAGGGATTTTGAGCATGAATTCTAAACAAAGCAAATAGTAGCTCAGACCCAGGTGATTGCATTGTTTAGCCCATCTGAGAGCAGAAGCTATACCATTGCGGAATATCAAGGAAACAAGCCATTCCTTTCCCTTTTAGAGATGATGGTTAAGAAACCCAAGTAATTAAAGTGTTTCTAAAACACTCACCGGACCATGATGATGCCCTACTCAAAAAATCTTCAGTGGCTCATTATTGACTTTAGGGTAAAATGCAAAGTACTGAGCCTGGCATTTAAAGATCTCCACAATATGGATGCCACCTTTCTGATATTACTCCTAATGTGAGTCTGGTCATCTCATAACCCTTCATGAACACTCTGTTCCAGCCAAATGAATGCCCTGACTATTCTCAGAACACATTTAACCTCCTCCCTCTGCACTTTTATACAGATACTTCCCAAATGTATGAATGTATGTACTCTCATCAGTGCTCATTTCTCAACTCTGCTTCCTAGGACTCCTAGATTCATGAAGAGCACAGCTCAGGTGCCACTCCTTAAAGGAGACCTTTCTGACCCCTCAATTATCAGCACTCTCTCCCTCTTGAAATTATTTTTGTTTATGCTTTCCATTTCCCTAGATGTAGACATATTTTATTCTTCCCATCCATCTACCTGCTCTCTGAAGGCAGGTGCTATCAGTTTTTCTCTTTGTAACCTAGCACATCATAGGTGCTTAATAAATATTTGTTGATTTGTTGAATAAAACACAAACATTTCCAAATTTTTCAGCCACAGAAAACTCATGAAGAACGCTGACTAAAGCATGCTGGGTAATACACCAATCTGCAACACTGAACGTTGTACCCACAGGGGAAAATAAGCATGGGTCCTTAAGACTGAAGTTGATATTGTGTGGATTGTAGGCAAGGCATTATTTATGTGGTATCATCCACCACCAATTCTTGGTAAGAAGGGGAGGAAGAGGGAGGAAGGGAACAATCCCTAATATATACCAGGCACTTTACAAATATCATTTCCTTTGAGCCTCACAACAACCCTGGGAGGTATTATTACCTGCTATTATTACCCCCATTTTAGAGTTGAGGAAACTGAAGCAGATAGATTTTTCCGGGTCACACAGCTAGTAAGTGTCTGAGGCTAAATTTGAACTCAGGTCTTCCTGACTCCAGGCCCAGTGTTCTATCCACTGTGCCACCTAGCAGCCTAACACAGGGAAAGACAGTTGAGTCCCTGTGGGTCCCTGATTCCCTCTACCCCATAAACCCATTCACTTTGAGAATATCTCAGAGAGTCAGTCCTCTTAATAAGTAAATGGTACTATGCAAAGGGCACTGAATTAGGAGACAGAAGACCTATGTTCATATCATCCTCACTTTGCCACTTACTACGTGACTCTGGGCAATTGACTCAATTTCTCTGGGCCTCATTTTCCTCCCTGTAAAATGAGGGGGCCAAACTAGATGACCTCTAAGATCCCTTCCAGCTCTCAGATCTGTGATCCCGTAACTCCCAATACATTATAACTCTATCCTGGGACAGGAAGGGTTCATTATGCTTATAATAATACTTATTATACAGATTCAAAAACACTGCAAGGCAATTGGTAAATCACATCACCCAGTGCACTTCCATGTACTGATCCCTCTAAAAGAACAAATAAACAAACAAAATGAACCCTAATCCCATCCTTCCCCACCCCACCCCCCAAAAAATATAGAGAATCTTAGAACTTCAGAGCTGGAAAAAACCTTAGAAACCATCTTCTCCAACCTCCTCCTCTTCAAGTGATCGATTAATTGCCAAATTGGATTGCCCTTTCTCAGTGCTCGTTCTTTGTGACCTCTCTACAGAACTGGACCTTTTCCTCCTGAACAGCATCTCTTCTTTGGGTTTTCATGACCCTGCTCTCTTTTAACCTGTTAATTTGTCTGACTGCTCCTCAGTCTCCTTTGCTAACTCATTTGTATTGAGCCTTCTGCATTAATAACATGTTAAGCAACTGATTCTCTAGGGGAAAAATGTACACATGACACCCTCCTAACTTTAATCTGTATGATTAACATTTTCTTCATGACTCTCGGTCTAGATGAGCAACAAAACAATAAATCAAGTCCTGATTTGTAGTGGTTGTCAGTTTTGCTCACAATGAGCAAATGGGCTTAGAGCCAATTATAAGTTAGCTCCAGCAAACCTCTGACCCCAAGGCTTTGTCCTGGGCCTTCTCTACTTTCTTCTCTTCACTCTCTCACATGCTGACCTGCTCAGCTCTCACGAATTTAATCATAATCTCTTCAAAGATGACTCCCAGATTTAAATATCATGTCCCAGTTTCTGTTGTACCATCACCCGGGTGCAGGCCCTCATCACCTGGACTACTGCAATAGCCTGCAGGTAAGCCTGCCTGCCTCAAGTCTCTCCCCGCTCCAAACCATTCTCCATTCAGCCACTAAAGTGGTTTTCCTAAAGCACAGGTCCTACCATGTCACCTCCCTACTCAATAAACTCCAGTGGCTCCCTATTGTCTCCAAGAATAAATTCAAAAGGCACTGTTTAGCACTCACCCCTGCTACCGTTTCAGTCTTCTTATACTTCACTCCCCAACATGTACTCCCATCCAGTGAAACTGGCTTCCTGTCTGTTCCATGAACAAGACACTCCATCTTTGGGCTCCGGGCACACTCTCTGGCTGTCCCCCATGCCTGGAAGCCTCTCCCTCCTCCATCCTGACTACTGGCTCAATACTGACCTCCCTGGCTTCCTTTAAGTCCCAACTAAAACCCCACCTTCTATAGGAAGCCTTCCCCAACCCCTTTTAATTCTCTTCCTCTTTTAATTATTTCCTCTTTATCTTGTAGATAGCTTGTTTTGAGTATGAATGTGTGTATATGTATATGTATAAGTATATATGTATACATATATATATATATATATACACACACACACACACATATATATATATTTGTCTGCATATTGTCTCCTCCATTATATTGTAAGTTCTTTGACAACTGGGACTGTCTTTTGCTTCTTTTTGAATTCCCAGTACTTAGCACAGTGCCTGGCATATAGTAGTTACTTAATAAATGTTTACTGATTGATTGATTTATTCTGTATCTACAAAATTTTATCTTTCCCCAAAAACTCACCCCTTTTCCAAACTTCACTGCTTCTGTGGAAGGAACCACTATCCTCTTATCCCAGGTACAAAATCTCCATGTTATCCTGAACTCACTTTCCTTTATGCCACATAGCCAATCAGTGGCCAAATCTTACATCTCTGGCACCTGTCCCCTTCTTACCTATCACCTTCTTTGTTCAAACTCTCGTCTCTCCTCACCTGCATTAGGACAGGGCCTCCTAACTGGTCTCTCTGCCTCAAATCCCTGCAATCCTTCCTTCACCCAGTTGCCAAAGTGATCTTTCTAAAGCACAGGTCTAATCATATTACTCCCCTGCTCCATAAACCCCAATGGCTCCTTATTATCTCCAGAATAAAATGTAAACTCTTCGGGTTGGTTTTTAAAGCCCTTCAAAGCTCCAAACTACCTTTCTAGCCCTATTATACACTACCCTACTTCTCCACATTCTATGGTCCAGCCAAACTGGCTTTCCTTCTGTTTCTCACACATGTCACTCCAACTCCATCTCTATGACTTTGTACTGGCCATCCTTTATGCTTTCCCTCCTTACCTCGACCTCACAGAATCCTTAATTCCCCCAAGGCTGAGTTCAAGCTTCTACATGAAACTTTTCCTAATCTCAATTGCTAATGTCCCCCCAAATGACCTAATAAATATATTTTGTAAATTTATTCTGCATATGCTTATACATGTATACGTGTGCATACATATACATATATTTATATGTACATACACACATCATCTCCCTTGATAAAGCGTAAGGTCCTTGGGAGCAAAAACTGCTTCATTATTTGTATTTGTATGTCTTGCCCTAAGGTAGGAAGTGGGCATTTAATGAGTGTTAGCTAATTAACAAAACTGATGCCTAGAGAAGGGAAATGGCTAGTACAAGGTCACTATGACTCTAAAACATATCTCCTTACTCAGTACACTACACAGTACTGCTTCATACAGTAAATTCATACAAGGGAAATTAGTATTAGTAGTATAGTAGTAGTAATAGTAACAACTAACATTTATATAACACCTATTCTGTGCCAAGCACTGTATTAAACACTTAACAATTATTTCATTTTATCCTCACAACAACCCTGGGAGGTAGGTGCTATTATGAAGCCCATTTTACAACTGAGGAAACAGACAAAAAGAAGTTAAGTGACTTGCCCAGGGTCACACAGCAATTAAGTGCCTGAGGCCAGATCTGAATTCGGATTTTCCTAACTCCAGGCCCAGCAATCTGTCTACCATCTAGCTGCCCCTAAATTACATGTATAAACCTGGCTAGCCTTAACCAGTGTATTTTGACATCATAACACACCACTTTACTTGTACATCCTGATCAGATGATTAATGGGTAAAAGGACCCTTAGGGATCATCTAGTTCCAACTTACTTAGGAGGCCCTGAAAGGTTAGGCATTTTGCCCACAGTCCCACAGTAAATGTTGAAGCAAGTTCCTTCTGCTCTAAATCGACCACTGCACCATGCTTTCTCTTGATTCACTGTATTCTAAATTCACTGCGTTCTAGGTCACCGAGGTAGTAACAGCGCTGCGATTGAAGCTCAGAACTTTTACCCCTGGGTTCAAGGGAAAATGTCAATGATGACATTTTCCTATTTTGTACCTCTCTAATGCATGTTGAGTGTGGTATAATGGAAAGAGGAGAGGCCTGCTCTGAACCCCAGATCCCACATTTAATAACTGTGTGGCATGAATAAGTGACTTTTCCTGCCTGAGCCTTGGTTTCTTCTTACGTAAAATAGAGATAATCATACTTACAGCTTTCTACGTTACAGGGTTATTAGAAGCTATTACTTCATCACTTGGAAGCACTATAGAAATGAGTTATCATCATCATACAATGTTGGTCGTTACAGTTATCTCTGTGCTTGTATTCTATCCTGCTACTGGACTAGAAACTCCAGAAAGGCAGAGTCCATCTTACCCAAACTTTAAATCTCTCACCCTCACCCTCACCCACTTCACACTGGGCTCTGCAGAGAATTATGTGTTTAATAAACCTCTGCTAAGTGAACAAGCAGCCGGGTGATATGATAGATAGAGCACCGGCCCTGGAGTCATGAGTTCAAATCCAGCCTCAACATTTGATAGCTGTGTGACCCTAGGCAAGTCACTTAACCCTGTTTGCCTCAGTTCCTTTATCTGTAAAATGAGCTGGAGAAGGAAATACCAAACCACTCCAGTATCTTCACCAAGAAAATCCCAAATGGGGTCACAAAGAATAGGACATGACTGAACAACAAAATGAATGTTTTTATGTAGAGCTGCCCTACTGAAAAGGATCAGGTGTGAGTGAAAAGTCAAGCTGGGCTAAGCCTCCCTCTTCACCCCACTCATCTTACCAGCTGCCCCAGCAGGAGTGTTAAAAAAGGTCTAGGTGACAGAGAGAAAATGTAAAAGGGGAATGGAACTAGCAATGTCCAACTACGGAACTTCTGTCTGAAACATGGAAGGAGGGAAGGAAGCACAGAAACCATCTAAACTACCCCCTTATTTAAGCACAAAAATTAGGGCCAGAGAACCTAACTCCTTTGGGTTGGAATCCCAGCTTGGCTAGTTAATACCTGCTTTATCACTGGCAAAACATATCACCTCTCTGGGCCTCAGTTTCCTCATCTGTAAAAATGAGAGAGTTGTGTTGAATGATTTCAAAGATCCCTTTCAGCTTTAAATCCTTATTTCTCAGATGAGGACCATAAGGTCCAGAAAAGGGTGTGACTTTACTACATGCTTCCTATGGAGGCTTTGCACAATTAGAAGTGCTGGGAGGTCTTAGCATTGGACAAGGCAACAAGGAAGGTCCCAGTGACCCTACCTGGAAAAGCCTGGATAGAACAACGATGATGACGACAAAAATGTTAATAGTGATCCAGAGAGATTTCCTTAACTATTCGGTGTTGGTGTTGTTGTTGGGGTTAAGTGACTTGCCCAGACTCACACAGCTAGTGAGCGTTATGTGCCTAAGGCCGAATTTGAACTCAGGTACTCTTGACTCCAGGTGCTCTATCCATTTTGTCACCCCTTAACTATTTCTTAAACAATAGATTCTGCCCAGTGTCTAGGCCTTTATAAGCCACTATGTTCCTGAACCCGTTATAATGAGTTTTGACTTTACTTTCCAATGTCACTTGCCTTTTCCTGTGCTTATCTCCTTTTGGATCATTTCTTACCCCTCTTCAGTCAAAAGTAGGAAAAAAAATGTTCGGGATCTGGGTTACTGAAGAGTATGGAGATCATTCTTTCAAGGGGCACTACCACTGCCCCTGGGACCCCACCAAGAACTGTACACAACATTCATGCTCAGTCTCCTTCCACAGAAATGGCAGCTGAATTCCCCTGAGTTACTCACTACAGCAGCAGGAAGTTGTAAAAAAGATTCAAACCTTATACTGCAAAGGCAGATCATGAAAAAAACACATTTTATATTCTAGGAGAAGGGGGAAAGGACTTAGAGATCACCTAGTCCCAACTCTTTCATTTTAAAGAGAAGGAAACTGAGGTCCCTAGGAGGAAGGAGTGCCTTGCCCAAGGTCAGATTGTAACAGAATCAGCCGTGTGTGTGTGTGTGTGTGTGTGTGTGTGTGTGTGTGTGTGTGTGTGTGTGTGTGTGTGTGTGTGTGTGTGCGCGCGCCCATTATACCACACCGAAACTCAACTAAAACAGGCAATCATGATTGGGGAAGCTTGTGCAAAGAATTTAATAAGAGGAATTGGGTTTGAATCCCAACTACTGCTTGTTGTGACACTGTGGAAATTGCTCCCACTTTCTGAGACTCAGCTTCTTCATTCACCCTCCCGAGGAAGGGCTAAGCAGAACACCATAGCTGGGGTTCTGTGATGTTCTGCTTAATTCCAAAACTCAGCCTTTAGTTGGCTGACCCTGGGATAAGTGATTGAAGTCTCTGCGTAGCTGGATCGCGGCCCCTTGGGGGGAGGGGGTCATCACGCGACTGCTTTAAGTTGTTATCCCAAGACAGGCCAGAACAAGCTCTTGCTCCCTGAACTTCCTCCTTCTGCTGCCTTTTCTCCTCCCAAATAGATGTGCACTGGAGACCCCAGCCTTCAGCAACCCCCTGCGGAACGGCAGAGCCTCCAGCCTGGTTAAGAGCATCCAGACTCCCCCATTTCCTCCTCCTGGCACCGGGGCACAGGTCCCTAGGCCCCTGCCCCCGGGACGGGGGAAGTGCTGTAAGAACTGCGGGGGTGCAGGGAGGCTCCGCTCCGCTCCGGGCCTCAGTGCCCGGAGCTGTCCCAGCGCGCCTGACGCCCGGGCGCACACTCACCCTAGAATCCGCCGCTGCAGTAACCCTCGGCGGCGCTGGGCAGAGGGTTTCCTTGGGGGCGGGAGGAGGAAGAAGGGGGCAGGCGGCCGCAGAGAGGCCGAGGGCCGGTGCTGCGAAAGGTACAAACCCGTGCGCGCCCGCCCGACCTAGCCAGCACGGCAGGAAAAGCTGACTTCCTCTCGGCCCAGCGCTGGTCTCTGGTTACTGTTACCTTGCGAGTCACCGGGCATGTGACTCCACTGCGTGCTCCCCGAAGTATTGCCAGCACCATCTCTTGCTCTTTCAATTCCAGAGGCCGTTTTCACGGCTGGGGTCATTTCATTGCAACATAGACCATGGACACACACACTTGTGCATCCTCATGTGGATTCACCCCGCGGGTCCCGCCCCCGACGAGGCCACTATGCAAAACAGGAAAGTAGGAGAGAGAACTCATGGGACTTCAAACTGGAAGGGCCCTTCGAGGTCATGGAATCCAACTCCATCTGCCCCTTTATTTCACAGAGATGGAAACTGAGGCACCAAGAAGGCTGGTGTCCACTGTGCTAAAGCGCTGGGGATGCAAAGACAAATAAAAATAATAGCTAGCATTTATAAGATGCTTTAAGGATTGCAAAGACTTCACAAACAGTATCCCATTTTATCTTCACAATAACCCTGGGAGGTTAAATCCTATCAATATGTCCATTTTACAGATGAAGAAATTGAGGTTAGATAACTTGCCCCCCTCCCCAGCAATGGCAAGAGCCCTCCACAGTGAGTCCACAGACCTGTGTTTTCACCTGACTCTTCCTCACTGCATAATCTTGAACACCATCATTTTCTCCTCCACTATCTAGGGGCTTGTTTCTTCATTATTACTAAGTCTCTCCAGTTCAACATTTCTGCATTCTTAGCCCTCTTTCAATTAAAAAAAACAAACAACAATAATAATAATTCGGAGATTAGAGGAATAGTTCCTCTAATAGGACTGAATTTCAGGCATCAATTCCATTCAATGCAGCAAATGTTTACTAAGAAGCCTCAATAAATGGTGATTGGACCATAAGGAGGAGGGTAGAGAAGAGACTCCTAGGGCAGCACGCTACTCCTTAGTTCTCAAACCATACCTTTACCCAGAGATGTGCTGATAAATGTACATATGCCATATTTTTAAGTTTAATTTACATCATTAACATTTTCTCCATCACTTTATTAAGTCCAGACATCAACAAAGTAATGAATCAAGTCTTGATTTGTAGAGTTTGCTGATTTCCAAAGGGTTAAAGAAAATTTTACAAATGGCTCTCCAGAGCTAGTTGTGGCTGGCTCCAGCAGCCCCTGCCTCTATCCCCAAATGGTTTCCACACACTCTGCATACATTAAGTACACCTTTAATCTTCATCTCCAGAGGAACAGCAATCTTCCAGATGATTAAGCAGTTGTCAGGAAACTGGAGATGGATAGTGATTCAAGAGGCCTCACATATGGAGCAAAAACATTTAGCCAGGCTGGACAATACTGAAGCAACAGGCTAGTAAAGTGCGATTAACCTGCTTTTATCAAAAAAGAATGGGGGGGAAGAAGGAGGAGCTAGAGCTTTAACATCTATGCAACCATTTAAATAAAATGCCTATTTGACATAATTATCCTGTCCAATCCCACGTATCCAAACAAGTTCTACCCACCTCAAGTCCTGTCTTCTTCATAAAGGTTTACCTAGTGGCCTTCACTTATCTCCCTGTCCTCCAAACTTTTGCAACACATACTCTGTAGCAGGACTGAGTTTATGACAATAGACCACTGTCCTCCCCAGTCAGAGCATAAGATCCTTGAGGGCCAGGGCAGACTATGAAATAGCCACTCAGTACACACTTTTTAGGTAATTACGTTACTTCCCATTGACTGCAGGAGGGTGGGGAGGGTGTGGAGAAGCAGAGAAGTGATGGCATGTGATGTCTGTGTGATCTAGGAGACTAAATCTGCTGATTGATTAGCCTCCCTCATCTGTAAAATGAGAGGGTTAGACTTGGTAAAGATCCCTTCCAGCTCAAAAATTTTATCATTCTAGCTTGGTCCAAAACCCACTCAGTGGTAGGGCTTTTCCTACTTGACAGGCTTCTGGAAGTGACTTTTCTGCAAAGATCCAAAGTCTGGTTTCAAAGTGTAAGCAGCCACTATTACCAGAAAACTAGTTAATGACTTCAGCAGATAGGCCCAATGAACACAAGCTTGGACAGATTTCAAGAGATAGTGAAGGACAGAAGGCCCTCGTGTGCCCTGGTCCATGGGGTCATGACTGAGCAAAAACAGTAAAAGATAGGCCCAAGACCTACATGAACTTTATTCTCAAATTGTCAGGGCCCTGAGGATAGTAGCAGATACAATCCGAGAAGCGATTATAAGGAATGGATTCTCTTGTGATTCCAGGCCTATCAGTTTCACACTCATTTAAAAAAAAAAAGCTGAACATTTCATAGTTGGTCCTAATACTGTAGTCCAATGATCTTTAACTAAGCATTTACATTATTCTATATTTTTACCTTAAAAACTCCCCAAAATAATAATAAACAATGAGGCACCCTCCCAAAGAATGCCCTAAAATCATGGTCAGCTCATACTGCCCTTCCTTAGGTTAACTTGTCCCCAGCAAGCATTCCCTCAGCCGCCAAAACAAAAACAAACCATAGAGGGGGCCATGGAGCTCTGGTTCTGACTTCTAACAACCCAGAACTGGAACCCTGGTTGTTGGCAGTTTTTTTAAGCTAAAGTAGCTGCTGCCAGCATAAATATGCCAGTGTCTTACAGGTCTCCCATCAACACAACCACCAACCAGATCATTTAACAAGGCTTTGTCAAATTCTTCTAACCAGCTGCCTTCCAGAATTTCAAAGCCACTGAAGATAGGTGAGGTCAGCTCATGGGAAAAGAAAAAAATATACCAATTTCCATTAAACAGAAAGGTTTAAAATATAGTATACAAAACTTACAAAAATGGTGCTTCTATCAGCTAAAATGGACGTTTTCAGTGTAACTATATTTAATACAATAATGCCCAATACAAGGTCTTGTATGACTAATGACTAATACAAAGGTCTTAGTGTAGTTTTCAGTTTTTAATAAATTCAGAAATGTAAATGCTAAAAACTTATAAAAATCATTTGGATGGTTAATTATTTACAATTTTTAAAATGTTGGTGTTACTTATTAAAATTAAACATAACTGCCCTCATGTGCTAACCATTGTTCTAGTCAATTTGCAAATTTTGTCGAAGTTTTCATTAGCTGCTACTCAGTGACCAAAGGGTTTGAATGTAATTCTAGCCTTAAGATCATCCAAAGACAGATTATGAGGTTTGATGCATGTGTAATAGTTTTGACAAGACCTCACAAGAAAAAAGTTCAGTGGAGACAGACCAGGTGACCAAGGTGGTCAAGCAATATTCATGAAACTATCACATACTCAATGCCATAACAGCAAGTGCCCCATCTTGTTAAAGTTAAAATTAAATATTCGTTACTCAAAATTCAGAAAACCAAGTAAGTGTAAAAGAAATTTAAATAATTAAACTTTTAAATTATTTCTTTTGTAAGTTTGTAGCATTTGTACTTCTGAAGGCACTAAAACTTAAAACTGCACTAAGACTTTGGGGACATGCTGTATAATGTGACCTTGAACACTAATGTTTATTTCTTTAGAAACTGGATTTTTCAAGGCTACAGATTTTTCCTTCCAATGGATTGAATTCACATAATTTCAGTGATTTTGAAAAACCTAAAAAGATTTTGGTTCAATCCAGGTTTCTTTTTCTGGTTTTTGTCTAGCACTTGGGGCATAGATGCTGCCAATATATCTAGACAGGGTGCGTCAAGGGAAGATTATTCAAGGAACATGGGAAGAAGCTACGAAACTTTGGCTTGTAAGGAGAATGAGATCCTTACTTTCCTTCTTCAAAGAGACTCTATGAGGAGCAGCTAGGTGGCACAGTGGATAGAGCACCAGCCCTAGAATCAGGAGGCCCTAAGTTCAAAGCTGGCCTCAGACACATGATACTCACTAGCTGTGTGACCCTGGGCAAGTCGCTTAACCCTGATTGCCTCACCCCAAGAAAATAAAAAGAAACCCTATGAAGGATTGCAGGATATCATCGGTTGGATTTGTGTGAAGCCCTGTCCCATACCTGGAATGGACTGCTTCCACATCTCCAACTACTGAAAACTTTCTTTTCCTTTTACCTGGGCCCAGCTCAGGTATCATCAGTCTTCCCCAATATCCCCAACTAGTATTTGTTCCTTCCTTTCCAACCACTCTGTTGAACTTCAAGGCACTTACCACATTCTATCCTGAACATTATTTGCATGTTTTATCTGCCATCTGTAAGCTACTTTGAGAGCACGGGCTATATTTCTATTTCCCAAGTGCCCATTTGCCTTAAGTGTATGGTGACATATACCTGAAAAAATATTTTAATTTCACTAGTTACCAGGCTTGAGAAGCAGGGGGTTTCCAAATTTATAGAAGCAACTGTTAGGAGTTTTCTCCCAGCATCAAAAATTACATCCTAAGATCATAGATTTAGAACAAGTAGGGACCTCGAAGACTATTAACCGGAGGAAAAATGACATGCCCAGAGTTCCACAAATACTAACAGAGCCAGGAGTTGACCTGAGGTTTAGTAACTCCATATCCCAAGCTCCTTCCGCTGCACCAAGCTGTATAGATCTTTGATGAGATGACACCTGTAAAGGACTCTGCAAACCTTACAGCATGATAGAAATTCCAGCTACAAATAGTATCTTCGTTGTCACCAGTCTGGTGAGGCAAGCAGAGCGGGTAGAAATATTCCTACGGGAGGTTAAGTGCTTTGCACAAAATTACATAACAAAGGATACAATGTCAAATACAGGTTCTCCAACTTCAAGTTAGAATAAATAACACCTGAAATGGTATTCCTCTGTTATGTTGAACTTGGATTTGGCATGCAAAAAAGTAGTGGGTATATACCAAAGGACTCATGATGGAACATACTACTCACTTCCTTACAAGAGGTGGTCTTCAGACCTAAAATTAGAGACGTAACATTTTTGGACAAGGTCTTCATTAGGATTATGTTAACAGGGTCCCCCCCCCCTAATTATTTTTGGGGGATGGGGGAAGGAAAGAAAATTGTTGAATTTTAAAATTTTTTTAAAATATACGTATACATGCATACATATACCATATTTTATATATGTGTGTGTGTACCTATATTTATAAAAATATGTGTATGTTAGGTGTCTTGTAATTGTCTACTTTACACCAGGATGCCCCACTAGTACCTCAATTTTTAAACTTAGAAAGCTGAGCTTATCTTTTCCCAAAAACTTTCCCCTGACAATTGTCAATAGCACCCCCTTCACCCAGTCTCCTATATTTATAAGCTGGGAATTAAACTGCCTCTCCTTCATCTCTCACATCCAATCAATCACCTGTCAATTCCACCAAAAACAACCGTATTTTCTATTCCCAAAGCTACACCTAGTACTTGTGCCCACTTCTACTCTATCCTCATTCTCAATGTTTTTCATACTTGTTTTGATCCTAGATCTCTGCTCAAGTACTACTTTTAATTCTTCATTCTTCCTGGCATGGAAGTCACCATGGGGTCTTTATGGGCTTCATCTGTGGAGGGCAAATTCTGGCAAGTTCTACCAATCTGGAAAGGCTGATTTAGGCCTAATGACAATGACAATGCTGCTCACTGCATAGCCTACTTAAGGCTGGATACATTCATCATCTGGTGCTTAACCACCAATTTTTAAATTTTCACGCACAACTCACTAAATAAATGAAGATGAAACATACCACTTGCTTCCTGACAAAGAAATGAACTTAATAATGTAGAGACATACACTTTTAGAAATGATTAATGTGGATTTTTTTTTTGCCAGAGTATGTAGATATATATTGGGAGATTGTTTTAATTTGCACAATTGGGAGAGGCCAAATCAATTTTTTTAAAAACTTCCTTGAAAAATTTTAACATTGGTGACTTAAAAATGGCAAAAAAAATTTGAGGTACAAAATCTCATCACTTGGTTTAAAAAGCTTGCTGCAACAAGCAGCTTAATACTTTTAACTTTCCAATTCACTTTCACCCATTGAACAGGCCCTCCCAGAGCAGTCACTCTCCCAGCCTTTACCCAAATATTTTCCCTCCCACCAAATTCAATAAAAACTCTTTTTACTTAGCATGGGATTTGCTTTGCAGTACTCTTCCTAGCTCCATGTTCCTTCACAGTCAGCCTGGTGTTAAGCCCTGACTGATCTTTAAAGGTCCCTTCAGCTCTGGAATCATGTCTGAGAATTCCCACTAGGTTGATTTTACTTCCCATGCACCCATTCTGGGATTTAAGCCCCTCTGGTTTTCCCTTTCTCTACCAAGCAAACCAACTGCTTCTTCCCAAGCTACTCAAGAATACCAGGACATCTGAAATGAGAAAGCCCTTAAGGGTCATCCAGCTCAACTCTCTTTTTTAATGAGGAAACTGTCCAACAGATGAAATGACTTGTCCAAGTACATATAACTAGTTCCCTAACTATCCTTGGCATCCTGCCTGAACTGAAGAAAACAAAGCTTCTACTTGTGAACTGCGGACACATCAATTCTTGACAATGGAATACCTTCAGGTACATATTCCCCTTACCTGACACAGAAACTTATAATGAAAAACATTTCCCTATTATTCAAGCACATACCTTGATAACCTCCTCCCCCTCCAAAAAAACAAAAACCAGGCACAGGTTCAAAAAGCATTTATTAATCATTTACTTTTACTATTTCTGCACAGATGTCAAGCACCGTACAAAAAGAATGGTTAGCCAAAAGTATGGTAACCACTATTAAAATTAGATTGTTGCAAAGCATTAACTCCCCCCACCCCCACCCCATTACCTTCTCTGAGCCACAGTTCCCTCAACTGGGAATACTAATAATTGCATTACCTACACAAGATTTCAAAGCAAGTGCCACATAAATGTGAATGCTATAGTCAACTCATCCATGTCAATGTACATCACTGATGTACACATATAAAATGCAGATTAATCTAACCAGAAGGGTTAGCGTCATGAGCTCCATTCAATATAAAAGCAGGAATTGGGATGGGAGTGGAGAAGTAAGGCATAAACCCCAGCATAGTCCCTGTACCCAGCCAAAGTTAACTAAAAAGTTTATAACAGATAAGCTTTCCTGTCCTGGGTAGAACAAGGCAATTTCCCTGCTGTACAGCTGTACTGGAACTTACAATATTGGGAAAGATAATTAACCATGACATTCAGAAGAGGATTTAGACCCTGACCAAGTTGAATGGCTCCCAAGATGGTCAGATGATTAACCTGTTTCCTGAATATTTCTACTTAGGGTCACAGGTTTTCTCTATTATATTTGAAGCATTTAAGACATGACAAGTGAGATATAAGTGAATAGGGTGGCCAAGATTTGGAAGAGGTGGTAGCAAATGAGTGTTCACTCTGATTTTTTGTGTCAACATTTACTTGAAATGATCCTGTGGGAAGGCAAGTTAACTGTAGTCTGCTAAAGCAAAAAGGAACTATGTAAAGAGGCAGAGATTTATGGCAGTCAGCAGATCTCAAAGAGATTGAATATAGTGCCTTGACTTTATACTTCTTTTTCGGTGGGAAGGGGTATTGTAAGAAAAAGCGGTCTTTGAGAAGGGGAGAAGTAAAAGTTATTAAATGGCAACAGATAGAAATCTGAGAAGGGCCAATGTAAATTCCACAGGTCAAACAATTCTCACAGGCCTAATTTTTGGGTGGAATCCCAACTATTGGCAAACAGACTTAATACAAATGCAGACCTGCATTTGTATGAGTTTCTTCACCAGGAATTCGCTATATTAGTAAGAACAAGAGGTCCAGCCCCTATCCCTAGCCTATTGGACAAACTACAGTATAACTACTTTCAAATGATTCAAGGGTCTACCTATACAACACTCCTTTAAGACAGTGTGACCCTTTCTAGAGAATCACACAGTTGGAAGGGGTTATCTAGTTGAGTTCTCTCCAGGGGAACTGGAAAGTAAATGCTAAGGGCAGATCTAAAGTTATCAAGTCATAAACTCGGAGATCCCAAGTTTAAAGTTGCACCAGTGACACTTCTAAAACCCCTGAGATTTGTGAAGTTGCTACTAATATAACAGAAGATGCTTCTAATGTAATAGCCTTCCCCTAGGCAGGAGGAGGATGGGTCAACACTGAAATGAGGTTTTCCTTAACAAAGTCCAATGAATTCCAGTGCATTCTCCCTCAATGAAAAAGCTTAGCAACAGCAAAAGAGTAGACTAAGAACTACTTGAGGATTGGCTGGCATCTTCTCCTTCTGTACCTATAACCTTAGTGCCTGCTTCACTGTACCCAATACAATGCTGAGCATAGAGTGGAAGCTCAATAAATACTGGACTGACTTCAACGATCTGTACATAATACACTTCCATGCCTGTAGATGGCATGAAGCTGTTAGGCTTTAAACAACTAGGACACTAGAAACCACTTTGCAAATTAAGCAAGACATCAAAAGTCAGTAACGTGGGGGACCCCTGAGAAAAGGCCAATCTATTAACATGTGCTGCTTAATGTAAGATAAATTACTCTTTTCCCTCCCCTTACATTGCCCACAATGCACATTTTCTAAAGGCTTTGGGGACTACTAACTTCCAAAGCAACATGTTTAGAGCAAGTGGCTTTTTTGGACTATTTGTTTAAAAAAGTATGAGCCAAAGGAAAAGATGCAAGCTAAGGAACACTTATGTTAAACAGTCTTTACTTTCAAGTGACTATCCCTGTACTAAAAGTAACAAGATATTCATAAGCACCTGAGTTCTGTCAGCTGGCTCTGTTCCACCAAAAATAACTCAAAGGATCCCAAATGGCTACATCAGCAACATTATTATGCTAAAACCCATCCAGATAGGGCTATTTTAAGGATGCCCATTACTTCCCAATGCTTCACTGATGTTCACAATAATGAAGCCCTAGAGAATGCTACAAAGAACTATATACAATTGTTAACTCCTCTCTTTAAGGAATTTTCTTCAGCACTAAAACCATTGAGGAAGCAGTGTAACATTCTCCAGCTTACCAACTAAAAGGCACAAAAAAGCTGTATTCACTAAATGAGTTAGTATGAAATAAGAGATAAGAATATTCACTCTTAGGATGAGTTTTCAGTCTGTATGAAGCTAGATTCTCTAGGCTCCAAAAAGACTGAAGTACCATACCAAATACTATACAGAAATAATTTAAAATATTTATACAAGAATGTAATTGCAGCACAGCTAAAGCTTCACATTCTACAGTAGGGCAACTGAACTGCCAACCTAGCTATCGAATATGAGCTTATTTCTTTTCTCCTATCCATTGATGCGGTAGTTTTCATGGATTTCTGGATGGATGTCACACACAAAAGCCAGCAGGTTTTCTAGGACTTCCTCCCTGTTCTTCTCGAAGTGGTTCTGGAGGACAGCCATCTTCTCCAAGGTTTCCTTCTCTATTTCAGAGCTGCAACTGCCATGGCTACCAAGAGCCTGGTGGGGAGGAGGGACAGAGAACAAATGTCAAGATTATAGGCAAAGTATCTAAAAAGTATGCTGCTCAGTCTAAAGAGAAACCCAATTTCAACAATAATATAAACAATTAAGCAATGAGCATTTTTAACAAACACTTTCCTTCTACAAACAACACCGCTTCCAGCTTAACAGCTTAGCATCAGATGCTAGGGGAGCTTGGGATGTGCAAATGCACAAGAAATACACATAGCAATGATAAACCTGTATGGGAAGAGGTTTCAGTTTCTACAGTTAAGACTTTCTATTCTACATTAAAATATTCAAGAAATAATAAAAAGATGTGACTATCTTTCCAGGTACACCAGCCAATGACAAAAAGATCCCTCTCACCTTGTAACAATTTCAAAACATCATCCTAATAAGTAAGGTCCCAGATATAAATCATGATCCTAGCAACGTCAATTATGCATCAACTTTATATGAACTTAATGACCAAAGAATGCTTCCTATATAGGACAATCTTGCTTCCAACAGCCTGATATACTCAATGTTAAATGAAAGAATAAAAATGTCCACGAACATAGTATGGGGATGCTAATTAGGCGGATAGTTTACAACATTGTTAAGGGCACATATTTTCCACACAAGAAAAATTCCTAATACCATCCATACCAGCAGTCCCAAAAATACATATTAGTCACAAGGCCAAGTGGTGTGGGGGTTGGAGGACTGATGGATCATAAACTTATCACATGTCCTACAGAAAAGGTATCAGCAATAAAGCCTTCATGTAACTAAGGAAAACATCCCAGAATCCAATATTACAGAATCTTGAATCTGAAGTGAAAAAAATTCATGCTTTCAAATTTTAACACCAACACTTTAAAAGGAGGGAATTATTTTAAGTTTGTGAGTAGTATAAAGCATTTTTCATACATACACTTACTAAATCTTCATCTTTAACCTGTTCAGTTCCAGTGATGTTCTCACCTCCTGAGCTAACCTTGCATATGGTTATGGCTGAAAACAATGGACTCTGAAGCTGACTAAGCTCAGCTAACATTCATTGGTGTGTCCACCAGGCAGGGGCAAGCATCCTTCCAAATGGAAGGACAGTAGTATGGTCTCCACATCAGATGGCTAAGGGAGCAAAGTCAACAACAAATGGGAACCAACCGCAGCTTCTTTGGCTTTAAACTCTTTCTCCCTCTGCAGTCGGTACTGCTCAATCTCAGCCTGAGCTTCTTCTTTTGCTTGCTTCAGCCTCCGGTTCTTTCCTGTTTTCAAAGGGGAGAGTTGCATCAGAAAGACATTATAAGATAGAAAGAAGATTTTGAAATATTTTGTTGATTTTTATCAGGAAGCAAAAAGTGCAAGGATAAGACCCTGGGGTATACAAGGACCAAAGGGAAGAATCAGAGATTTAGTGCTGCAAGGAACCTTCAAAGTCCAGCTCTGCCCAGGAAAACAAAACTAGTATCTGAGGCAGTACCTAAACTGAGGTATTCCTGACTCCAATTCTAGTCTCTTATCTACTATAATATGCTGCCTCTCAGGGAGATGGAAAACATACAGTTAGTTAGAGCCTGGCCTGGCTGATATTTTCTATCACCAAGGATGATTATATCAGACTAAATTTCATAAGTCAAGTATTTGCCTTCCAAAGGTCTTTTCCAAACCACACTGAAGATGAGGCAATTAACACGATTATCTGCACTAATTCTATTCAATTTTTCAATAGGTGGAGAACTATATTCAATCATTCCCAACTGCTGGCATGGCATAGGCTAAGAAGATATCAATATTGTCTACAAGAACACACCCCCAAATTAGTCTCCAGATACTTCTAGAAAAATCAAATGATTACAAAAAAACCCAACATTTTCCTCAGGCCTAACTTTCTATTATGAGAAGCCTATGTGGAACAGTACTTATTTTCAAGCCTAAAATAAACCCTAAGGTAATACTGGAGCTAAAAGTAAAAAGAAGAAAGTCTTGACCTGTAACCATTTTCCAGAGGTAATAAAAGGGCCCAAGAGGTAAAATAATGTTTTTTTAACCTGTGTTTTCATATTGTTTTATTCAATGACAAGAAGTTGTCAGCTGGGAACTAGGAAATCAAGCTCTAGGTGGGATCCAGGGCTTGAACTTGACAAACTATCATTGATCTCCTCCTGTCTCTGAAGCCTACAGTTGTCCTTTCCCTTGGGAGTCCTAGAGTTTTTTCTGATTTTTACCAACCTGTCTCTCCTTTATTTCTGGGGTCCCTATATGTTTCAGACACTAACACACTGTTTCTCTCTCATCTTTCTGTGTTTCTTTGTCTATTGCTTTTCTCTGGCACAATCCTTTTGTCTCCAGGTTTTCACTTCTTTGTTTCCTGGCTTGCTTTTTAACTTGCGGTGGGCCCTCCTCAACTGCCTTTGCTTTTCAGTCCCTAGTCCCTTCCAGTGTATCTAGGAAATTCTCAAGTCCTCTCCCTTTGCCTATCTCTAGGTATCACAAAACAACAACAAAAGCCTCTGCCCCTCCTCCTCAGCTGATTTCCCCATTACAGTTCCTGGCTCAACCATCCTCTTCTTAGTCATTCTGGCTTAAAACCTTAAGTCATTATAGCCTTTCTCCCTTAACATGCCACACCCATCTAGTCACTCACTAAATTCTGTCTATTCCACTTCATCAATGGCTCTTCTCACTATCCCTCTCCATTCCCACCAGAGTTCAGGCCCTCATTATCTATCATATAGGTTATTAGAAAAGTCTTTTTAAATGGTTTTCTCATCCTCAATCTATCCTAATATTGCTGCCACAGTAATCTGCCTAAAGTACAGATTTAAACACCCCAACTCCAACTCAAAAATTCTGAATGGCTTCCACTCTCAAAGTTATCAAATACAAACCCCTTTAGCCCTCAACCCATACTTATAGATCTAGCAATTCTCGGATTGAATGTGGAGAATGATTTTAGGCCTAAAGCAGGGGTGGAGAATCTGCAGCCTTAAGGCCACATTGTGGTCCTCTAGGTCCTCAAGGTCGGCCCTTTGACTGAATCCAAACTTCACAGAACAAATCCCCTTAATAAAAGGATCTGCTCAGTAAAACTTGGACTCAGTCAAAAGGCTGCACCCAAGGACCTAGAAAGCCACATGTGGCCTCAAAGCCACAGGTTTCCCATCCCTGGTCTAAAGAATGAGTTAGGGAGCAACTCTGCCCTCTAACAACGATTCCTCCTTTACACTATTCCACCATTGCACACTCCTGAGCAATTCTGAACCACAAGTAGTCAGGGACCAGAAACCAGAATTCTACCATTCAACAATGGGTAGAACAGTGGTAACTGCTTCTGCTTAAAGTTAAGCACAAATACTCTGTAATACTTTCATTTATGTTAACGGATTAATTCAGACTTCTGGATTCTTCCTTTCCCAAAATTATTCAAAGAAAATTAAAGAAAGATAATTACATAGAGTTTTAAAGTTTGGAAAGCACTTTCCCTACTTTTGAGTCTCTCAAAAACTCTGGATACCGCTGACATTATAATCCTTATACTTTACTGAAGAGGAAGCATAGGCTCAGAAAGGTTAAATAACTTGAACATGATCACACAAATAAATAAATGTTCCTGGAAGGATCTGAACCCAGGTCTTCCCGACTCAAAGTTCAACACTATTTGACACCATATCTTTAAAAAGAGCCCATCTGCTTACTTGTAAGCATGCTGAAATCTCCGGTCTATGCACCTTTCCATTGGCTGTCCCCCACTCCTAGAATGCACTCAGTCCCCAGTTTAAATCAGAAAGCTCTAGTATCACCTTCTACAGAAAGCCTTTTCTGGTCCTTCCAGATGTTAATGCTCAAAATCCTCAAAACTATCTTGTATTTACTCTGCATGTACTCTGTATATAGTTATACATATGTCTCCTCCCGTTAAAATGTAAGCTCCATTAGGGCAGAGACTTTTCACTTTCATCTCTCTGCATGCTCAGAACTCATCGTACAATAAGCGTTTCATAAGTGACTGGCTTACTATGTTCAAGACTCTCAGAAACACAACGATTAGTCCTTACCCTAAAGGATCTTACAAGCTAAAAGAGGAATAGCATATACACACTTAAGTAGCATAGAAGGTAGAACGGTAATAAAGCCAAAGCAGAAATCCAAAAAAGAAGTGAGTCGAGGGAGACAAGGCTTCAGGAAGTGTCAAAGACTGCATTCCAGGGACCCCTTGGGTGGGGGGGCCGAGGAGTGGGCAGGAGCGATAGCGGGGAAAAGTTAAGTGGTTTCTCGGGTTAAGGAAGAAAGAACATCCAGTGCCTGAAAGAGAAAAGTTTGAAATGAAGCTGGAGAGGTGAACAGAAGCTGAATTTAACTTCCGCGAAGGCACCCAGCTTCCCAGTATGGAGGTCTCTCCCTAAGCCACAGTTTCTCGGCTCTTCTCCCACTCCACGTATCTGCCTTCACCCCGGCCCCGCCCCACCCTGTTCCCAGACAAGCCAAAGGGCGGTAACGACGGGCAAGGGGAGAGGGGAAGGTATCACTCCACAAGACTCCTGGGGCGAAAAGGGGCCTTCACTACCGCTTTGACCCCAAGCTCCACCCTATCCCACCAGCCTCGAGCCCCCCGATCCAAGTCGCCCCCCAGACCTCCCCCTCCTATGCCCACGCCAATCCTGAGCCACAACCAGCCCCGATCGGGACCTAACTTAATTCCTGCCTAATTCTCCCCGCCACCCGTCAGGCCCCACAATCCCCCGCGCCCCAGGGGCCGCCGCCGCCGCCGCCGCTCACGTTTGCGGGCCTCAGAAACCTTCTCTGCGGCGCGCTTCTCCGCCTGCAGCAGCTGCTGGATACCCTGAGACTGGCTAGCCATGGCGATGCCAACAACGCTAGGCCTCAACAGATCCCAAACCTTCTTCTTCCTCCACTCCTTCTGCACCAAAAGTCAGCTGACCTTGCCCCACCTCACGGTCATGTCACGTGAGTGCCGGAGATGACGCGCCGTGCGTCCAGCCATCACGCCCCGCCCATTCTCAACTAGGGTCAAATGATTGGCTGTTGGATCGGGAAAGAAAAAAACCCTCCTCTCTCCCCTCCTCCTGGCCTTGGGCGCTTCTGGACATGCGCTAGAACTTCTCTTCCTCTCCGACCCACCCCGCCCCCATCTCCCTTGACAACCTTGGAGCGGTTCCCCGGTGGAATCACAACCCGCAGGAGCTGGGAGGGGACCCTGGAATCCTAATCCAACCCAGCCCTTAAATATTTTATTCATGTCTTTGTCTCTACATCAGTCATTTTTTTCTGTTTGAAATTATTACTATCTTTTGATTTTGCATTACTGATCTTCATTTGTGAATCATTTTTTCCTTCCTTACTACCCTAGCCAGTGAGCCACCCTTTGTAACAAATATTTTTTTTTTAAAAGAGAGGGGGAAAAAGCAGTTCACAAGCAATAGAATCTGATAATATATAATCCTTTGTGAGAAAGAATTTAAAAGGGGGGGGTAGTTAACAATGTATCTAATGTTCCTCACATAATCCTTCAGCTCTGCAAAGAAGGGAAGGGTACATCACAGTACTGGTGGGGGGACTTAGAACAAAGAAAAATAATTAAGGAAAATTATCCAGTAGATACAGGAGTGATCACATCTGATGACGTACTACACAACAGTCTACCCTCTGCCTTGAGGAGGGAAATATGTTTCATTCTCTATCCTTCATTATCCAGTCACCTTTTAGAAATGAGGAAGGGAGTCATGGATTTAGAGCCGGAAGGCCTTAAGTCCCCAAGCTCCAGCGCTCTCCCCAGTGCCCCAAAATTACCTGGTACTTCTTTATCAGTGTTCATGTTATGTGTTAACACGTGGCATTTGTTACGTCCCAGTTCCCATGTCCTTTGCCTTGCAACAGTATTGAGTCACGTAGAGAAGTAACTTGCCAGCATTTCTCTAAATACCCTGGTTCCCTTGGTGCATGTATCATGAGTCAGTTTCCAAAGATTTCATTTACTCAAATACAATCCTGACAATGTCATTCCCCTGTTCAAAAACTTTGAGAGTCCCCCATTGCTTTCAATATGAAATATGAATTCTTTTTTTTTAATTAATTTATTTTGGTTTATCAACAATCACTTCCATAAGCTTTTGGGTTTTAAATTTTTCTCCCCCTCCTTCCCTACCTCCCTCCCCAAAATGGAACACAATGTGATATAGGCTATACATATACATTCCTATTAAACATCTTTCCATGCAGGAATGTAAACAGTTCAATCTTAATAAGTCTCTTATGATTTCTCTTTCCTGTTTACCTCTTCATGTTCCACTTGAGTCCTGTATTTGAAAGTCAAATTTTCTGTTTAGCTCTGGTCTTTTCATCAAGAATGCTTGAAAGTCCTCTATTTCACTGAATGACCATTGTTTCCCCTGAAGGATTATACTCAGTTTTGCTGGGTAGGTGATTCTTGGTTGTAATCCTATCTCCTCTGCCCTCTAGAATATTATATTCCATGCCATGCGGTCCTTTAATGTAGAAGCTGCTAAATCTTGTGTTATCCTGATTGTGTTTCCACAGTACTTGAACTGTTTCCTTCTGGAAGCTTGTAATATTTTCTCCTTGACCTGGAAACTCTGGAATTTGGCTATAATATTCCTAGGAGTTTTCCTTTGGGGATCTCTTTCAGGAGGAGATCTGTGGATTCTTTCCATTTCTATTTTGCCCTCTGGTTCTACTATATCAGGGCAGTTTTCCTTGATGATTTCTTGAAAGATGATGTCTAGGCTCTTTTTTTGATCATGGCTTTCAGATAGTCCAATAATTTTTAAACTCTGTCTCCTGGATCTATTTTCCAGGTCAGTTGTTTTTCCAATGAGATATTTCACATTGTTTTCTAATTTTTCATTCTTTTCGATTTGTTCTACTGTGTCTTGATTTCTCATAAAGTCACTATCTTCCAATTGCTCTATTCTAATTTTTAAGGAAGTATTGAAATATGAATTCTTTAGCTTGGCATTTAAGATCCTCTACTGTGTCAATCAGTCTACAAGACTTTATTAGGTACATACTGTGGGCCAGGCACTGTGCTAGGTGCTGGGGACACAAAAGTACAAGTGAAAGAGTCCTTGCCCTCAAGTCCTTTACATTCTATCAGAGCAAACAAATCTACATTTAGATAGACAGAGAGATACGGATATGTAGAGAGAGATATATAGATATAGATATGCACATGCATATATATGTATTTGTATATGTACATATTACACATACATATAAATGTAGCATGTTCTATAGACAAGCTTCTAGGCAGAGAGGTAGCAGGGTAGATGGAGTTCTGGGCCTGGAGTCAGGGAGACCTGAGTTCAAATATGACCTCAGATACTAGCAGTGTGACTTTGGGCAAGTCACTTAACTTTTACTTGCCTTGATTTCCTCAACTATAAAATAGGATAATAACAGCACCTACTTCCCAGGATTAGTTGTGAGAATCAAATAAGATGATACTTGAAAAAAAAAACAACAATGCTTAGCACATATTTATTGCTGTTGAGTTGTTTTTGTTGTGTCCAACTCTTTGTGACCCCTTTTGAGGTTTTCCTGGCAAAGATACTGGAGTGGTTTGCCAATTCCTTCTCTAGCTCATTCTGCATATGAGGAAACTGAGGCAGAGTTAAGTGACTTGCCCAAGGTCACACAGCTAGCCAGTATTTGGGGCTATACAAATGCTTATTCCCCTAGGAGCTACTGTCAGCTCACATTCTCAGGCTGAGTCTCCTTGGGGGAGCATTGTCCACATTCCAGACACTGTGCTAAGCACTGAGAATACAAATTTTATAATCCATGCCTTGCCTTCCTGAACAGGTATTCCCACTAGCTATCTGTCATGCCTAGAATTCTCTCCTTTCTCATCTCTACCTCTCAAAATCCCTCTCTTCTACAAGGCTCAACATAAGTGCTACTTCCACCATGTCTTTCAAAGCATCCCCTGAGCCCCAAGGTTAGTGCTCTTATTCTGCCCCTTAATTGTCCTTGTACTAAATTTATTTAAGCTATATCCCTCCAGTGGACTATAAACTCCTTGAGGGCAGAGACTGTTTGTTTTGTAACTCTGTATCCTCCTTTGTGCCTGAGGCAGCTGTCTGTGCATGAATAGAGCTCTGAGCTTGGAGTCAGAAAGAACCAATTTAAAATCCATCTTCACTAGCCTTACTAGTTGTGTGACCCTGGGCGAGTCACTTAACCTCTGTTTGCCTCAGTTTCCTCAACTGTAAAAGGGGGATAAAAATAGTATCTACATCCCAGGGTTGTTTTAAAAAATCAAACAAGATAGTCTAGCCTAGCATGTATTTGGCACTATATAAATGCTTATTCCCTCCCCTTCATCCTTCCCCAGTATGTAGCACACAGTATTTTGCCTATAGTAGACACTTAAATATTTGTTGATTTAAACAGAATTGAACTTTCTAGGGACACAGCTCTTATATAAAGTTAGGTACCCGGCACATTTCAGAGTCCTC